>NC_079974.1:22434641-23893069 GCF_029852145.1 Microplitis mediator
TCATCGTCCTGACAGAGGAGAGTACTTTGCGGATTCCGTGTCACCGCTGCAGAGGCATTCAGGTCTAAGTAGAAGCACAAGTCTTGAGAGTCTCGCCAGCAACCGCAGCTCCTTAACGGGTTCACTTACGGGAACACCCTCGTTGTCATCAGCAGCTTCGACTGTAGGAAACGAGTCTGTCAGTGGGGACAGCATCCCCAGTAGTAGCAGTAGCAGTAGCACGACCACCAATGGCGCTAATCCTCAAAGTGTATGGCCCGCATGGGTCTATTGTACCCGATACTCCGACAGACCCTCTTCCGGTAAGTTTTCTCTTCACAAATAAACACGATAATTTATTGCGACCTTCCGCTTACTCTTGGCAAGATTATTTTCTAACTGCTTTCGAAATTTTTACAGGACCCAGAACTCGACGAGTAAAGCGGCCTGTTGTCGAAAAGCCATCGGCTGACGACAAGAGACCCAGGACGGCCTTCAGCGCTGAACAATTGGCCAGATTGAAGACTGAGTTCACCGAAAATCGGTACCTCACCGAAAGACGTCGCCAGCAACTGTCCCGAGAGCTGGGTCTCAATGAAGCTCAGATCAAGATCTGGTTCCAAAACAAACGCGCCAAGATAAAAAAATCCACTGGACAGAAAAATCCTCTCGCGCTTCAATTGATGGCCCAGGGACTCTACAATCATTCCACGGTACCCGTTGATGAAGACGGCGAAGAAATTATGCCCAATTAATTAACCAATTAGTCCCATTCCAAAGTTTGCAGACTAGAAAATTTTCAGATTTTTTTTTTTCAACGAATCAATGACAAAAAAAAAAAAAAAAAAAAAATGCACATGTAGAAAATTAAAAAATCTATATGTGCAATTTTTTTAAATATTTTTTTTTTTATAAGTTATCGTTTTAAAAAAAATTTTAAAATTACTAGATGTCGTAACTTTAGAATCGTCTAATTAGTTGATGATATTTCCCAGTGAAAAATGTAATTAGGAAAATATTTAAGGTGCTTAGAGCTTTTTTCGTGCCAAATGTCTTTATTATCAAGACTGCTACGTCATTAAAATATTTTTTTTGTAAAATTACTTTTTTTTGAAAAAAAAATTATCAATTTTTCTAGTTGATTTTAATATTAAATTATGCAATTAGTAATTACGTTATTTATTACTTGTAAATAATTACACCCACATATTATCAAATATTATTATATATGTGATTAATAAAATTATAAATCGATTTATTGTTACGTTGTAAATAAAAATTACGTACTTATTAAAATATAAAAATATATATATGCTTTAACTATGATCTCAATGTAAATAAAATGTAATTAAAAAATATATAAGTATATAAATATAAAGAATATGTATGAGAATTGATAAACACGTATGTTAATTACTCGCTAATTGATTATTAATTATTGTATAGATATTCGTATGTATTATTGATGTCATGTCCAATTAAATTGAATTGCAAGATAAAAATTTTTATTTCTATTTACTTACTTATTTATTTAATTTAATTTAAATTGGTTATTAATTACACTAGTGAAATAGAAATAACGATACATCGGCGATACGATAACGAGCGTGACGACGAGTATGAGAGAGTACTTACTCGAGATTCACATGCTGGAATATCCATTTCGCGAGAAATAACTAATTATACGTGGATATGTATATTTATATTAATGTATGTATGAGAGTGTGAGTGCGAGTGTGAGTGGCGGACTGTCATGTGTGAGGGTAAAGTTTGCTGGTAGGCGTGGTCGTTATTGCAAACGGTACAAGTATACGCTCCATTTTCCGGTGACACATTGCCGGGCCTGCGCGATAATTGATCCCAAATTAACGAGCTCCGTTTTATCTCGTGGACCAGTTGACAGATGAATTGCATGGGATCGTGTCGTTATAAATTACTATTAAAAGATGAAAAAGATGCCAAAAACAATTTAATGTTTTTTTTTTCAAATTATCTACTTATGTATTTTCATCGCGTCATTTCTCATATATATTATAAATATACATATGGACTGGAATATTTTATTTTTTATCTAGAGTTTTTTTTTTTAATTGAGATTAATAAATTGGAAAATAGGGGAGGCAGGAAAAATATGATACTGAAGTTAGCCGACGTCTAATAATTTTTGGTTCTGTTTTCTCAAGATAAATTATAAAAAAAAAATATTTGAAAAAACTGCACCTATACACAGAAAAAAAGGATTTCTTGGCGCAAAAAATTTTTTCTTGTTCTGAGAAAATTTTTGTATTATAAAGTGAAAACAAAACTTTTCTTGGGATAAGGAAAAATTTTCTCGGAACAAGAAAAAAATTTTTTAGGCGAGAAAAAAATTCTTGAGCCAAGAAAAATTTTTGTCTTCAATTCATAATACAAAATATTTCTTGCGCCAAAAAATTCTTTTTTTCTGTATAGTTTTTTGAATTTTCTAAATGTGCATATTTTTAGTTTTTTTTTTTTATGTCATTAATTTGTTTAAATAAAAGTCCAAAAATTTTTGATCGTCTGTCAATTTCAGGACCATGGAAAAATGGGGGTTCAAAAAATCTTTGAAGGTAACCCATTTTGCCCGCATAGAAAAAATTTCATGGCGGAAAAATTTATTTTCTAATACTGTTAGAAAAAAATATAATATTTTCCTGCTTACAGTTATAGGTAATGATATGATACTAAAGTTAGCGGACGTCTAATAGTTTTTGGATTTTTTTTAAAACGATAAATTATAAAAAAAAAAATATTTGAAAAACTGGCACCTGTGGTTTTTTAAATTTTCTACATGTGCCTTTTTTTAGTTTTTTTTTTCATCATTGATTTGTTAAAAAAAAAAAATCCAAAATTATTAATTTTAGGATCATAAAATGATACTGAAGTTCGCAAACGTTTGATAATTTTTGGATTTTCTTCAAAACCATAAACAATAAAAAAAAAATATTTAAAAAAATTGCACCTATAGTTTATTAAATTTTCTACACGTGCATATTTTTATTTTTTTTTTTCTGTATTCGATTTGTTGAAAAAAAAATCAAAAAATTTTTAATCGTCTGTTAACATCTGGATCAATCATAGAAATTTTTTTTTTGCTTTCATATTTTCCGCAGCCCTCCAAACTTTTTTAAAAAACTGCAAATAATTGAAAAATTCCTCAACAAAAAAAAAATTTATCACTTTAAAAGTCTTTAACCTATAAATTGCCATCGAGCAAAGTCTGAAAAAAAATTAATCGCCAAAAAAAGTAATTTCTTAATAATCCATCCATTTTTTACCGTTCAAAAAAAGTGAATTATTTATCGACTAAATAATCCATTGAAACAAATAATTTATCTCGTGACATAAACAAGCCGCTTTAATATTTTTTCTATTATCATTATTTTTATTGACGTTATTCTGATTCTACTACTTTATTACTCTGTCATGTCCCAAGTTTCCCGTATATATAACATATATACATATACACACCGTGTACTATATATAGACCACGAGACAACCAAGAAATGGAGCAATAAAATATTCACCGATCATTTATGTATTTACGGTGAATTTAAGGCTGTAAGCATTCATTTGGGCAATAAGTATGTTGTCGTATATATAGAATATATATATTATATTTGATATAACATGTACAGCGAATAGTAATGTAACATAATATAAAAGCGTTATTTATTTATCGGAGCTACAGATATATTAGACGGCTATCAGGTAAAATGCTCGATGGGGCGGTTTAGTGTGCAGTATAACCTACTGTCGGGAGACACGGAAGATTGCCATAATGTTGTGCAAGAGCTATTGCTGTTTTATCATCCAGGTGGAAAACATTTCGCAATTGCCGGAATACCAGTCCCGAGTTGGACTGCCGAGGGATCGCTTAGTAAGTGCAATATAGAGTTAATATTAGTACCTATGTGTGGATATAGAGTGTAGTGTAGACTATAGATTGTAGAGGGTAGAAAGTAGAGGGTAGAGGGTTGAAGGTGGAGGGCAGAGGGTACAAGGTATAGCTGCAATGGCGATGAGATAACACGCGACGCTACGATTGCTGGGGTGAGTCACTGCCCAGATAGAGGCAGCAGACTCTGGGGCAGAGGGAGCGAGAGGTTCCGAGTATGGCCGATGAGTATATATATATATATATATATGGATGTATATATATGTATTGCAGACCGCAGACATCGCAATGGCCATTAGAAGGGCTCGAGGCTGGCTGCCAGTGGCTCACTAAATTTCCTCTTCTTGTACCACCTTGCGAACCCACAAATTAATGGCGGCATTCTATACTTTTATTCACTGCTCTGTTAATCGCTAAGTACTTTTCTCATCTTTGATTATTTTTATTGCTACTATTTTTAAGGGACATTTAATTGGACACTTTTAAATTACACTGAAAAAAATAATCGCTAGCTGCTAGCGATTTTTTTATTGAGCAGCTAGCGATTTTTAATCGTTAGCTGCAAGCGATTATTTCGCTAGTCGCTAGTGTTTTTTTCGCTAGCAGGTAGCGATTAAAAATCGCTTGCTGGAAGCGATTTTTTCGCTAGCTGCTAACAATTTTTTTGCTATGTATATATATATATATATATATATAAGCATTCACATTACATATAAACCTTGTTTTCTTAAGCGACCCATTTTGCCCCACTCATCCTATATATACACAGAAAAAAAGGATTTCTTGACGCAAAAAATTTTTTCTTGTTCTAAGAAATTTTTTACTTGAGCCAAGAAATTTTTTGTATTATAAAGTGAAAACAAAACTTTTTTGGGATAAGAAAAAATTTTCTCGGAACAAGAAAAAAATTTTTTAGGCGAGAAAAAAATTCTTGAGTCAAGAAAAATTTTTGTCTTCAATTCATAATACAAAATATTTCTTGCGCCAAGAAATTCTTTTTTTCTGTGTAGCTAATAACACCGAACGGTGTGTAAGATAACACTCACACCGATTTAGAAGTACACTGTCCGAGCTACTAGCTAGCGAAAAAATCGCTTCCAGCTAATGATTAAAAATCGCTGCCTGCTAGCGAAAAAATCGATTGCAGCTAACGATTAAAAATCTCTAGCTGCTAAAGAAAAAAATCACTAGCAGCTAGCGATTATTTTTTTCAGTGTAGACGGAAATCTAGTTATTTTTTTATGGAGTCCCATATATTTTTTGTTTAAATCCAGACTAATTTATTGAGACGATCCATTTTACCCCGAACAGTAAATTATTGTTGAAACTTTAAAAAAGTAATTGGGATTAATAAACATGACTATAAAAATGTATGAAATGCTGTTGGATTAAATAAAATTAGTGAGAAGATAATAACCATAATTCCCTCGTCATCTTAAATCTTCCGGAGATCCAAATGATCCATTACATGGGATGGATCTAACGAGGGACATAAAACTATACACAAAACATATCACACATGTGACTTGTAGCGTCACTTTAAGCAAATCAAAGGTATCGCGGAAAATATTCGTACGTAAAATTTATCACATTCTGCGTGAGTAAGAGAGAGAGAGAGAGAGATAGAGAAAACGAGCTTTTGAGCGGGAACATACCCGTACTCTATGGTACATAAGAAACGAGAGTGTGAAATGCCCCAAATGATTTAGCCAGGCCATAAATGTGTCAGGAATTATATATAAGCTTATGATCTCCGCAGATGTTTTCGCATAAATCACACATCTCACAACACACACTTTCCAAGCGATCTATCTCATGCACACCACATGCACACCACGATATCCGCGGCCTATAAATACAGATATAGCAGCGTGCAACTAAAGTTAAAAAGTTAAATCGAGTGACAACTATTGCACACGATCTTATAAGATATCTCGGGTCGCATCTCATATACACACCGTGTGTGAAATTCGCCAAAAGCCTTTTGCCGCTGCCATACAACACAACACAAACTTCTTAAAGCTCTCGGTGTAACTTGTAATTGGCGGGGGCAGTGAACGCGCCGCGTATTAGATCCTCGTTATCCTAACGAGCTGAAATGTTATAGTCGACTAAAATGAAACACACACACACACACACACGGTACCAACACACATACGCACACTTTTTATCTCAACTAAACAGCAACATTGTAGCCAGCAATAAACAGTATTTTTAAATTTTTTCCTGCCTTTGTATTGAAATTTCAAAGAACTCGGCACGTTATAAAAATAATTAAAACCTATTTACTTATTATTTTTTTCATCTAATCGTAAATAAGTATTGTTCAGATACAATTACACCTACTAAGTATTTACTATTTTTTTTATGGCTCTTACATTACAACTTTAACGAAATTACCACATCATAAATATCTATTCAATCGAATAAAACCGTAATACTCTCTTTTACAGATACATATACATTGTAATATACGTATTTATATATATTTTTCAACCTTTTTATCAAATTTTCAAAAAATATCTTGTAAAAGTGGTCGAAAACCGACTTTTGAGGCTCAGTTTGAAATAAAACTCAGTAAATGCATTGTAAAGATAGAAATATATCGAAATTAGTATAGTTAATTTCGATCCCAGATATTTGAACCAAAATTTTAAGAACTTTTCCATGTAGTAAATGTGGCAAAATCTAGATTTTTTCAATTTGGAATGAACATGCACTTTGAAAATCGAAATTTCTTGTATTCCATGCATCGAATTCTTATTTCAACCATAGAACAGAAATTTCGAAGACTTATTCCTTTATGAAAATGCCAAAATTTTGACATTGTAAGTCGAATTTCGACTAAAATGAAGAACATGTACTTTGAAAATCAAAATTTCTTGTATTCAATAGATCGAATTCTTATTTCAGTCACTGAACTGAAATTTCAAAGGCTTACTCTTTTATGAAAATGCCAAAATTTTGACATTTTAAGTTGAATTTAGACTAAAACAAAGAACATGTACTTTGCAAATTGAAATTTCTTGTATTCAATAGATCGAATTCTTATTTCAGCCATAGAACTGAAATTTCAATGTCTTACCACTGTATGAAAAATGTCAAAATTTTGACATTGCAGGTCAAATTCGGAATAGAATGCTAAACATGTACTTTGAAAATCAAAATTTCTTGTATTCAATACATCGAATTCTTATTTCAGCCATTGAACGGAAATTTCAAAGACTTACCCCTTAACAAAAATGCCAAAATTTTGAGATTGCAAGTCGAATTTCGACTAAAACGAAGAACATGTACTTTGCAAATTGAAATTTCTTGTATTCAATAGATCGAATTCTTATTTCAGCCATAGAACTGAAATTTCAAAGACTTACCTCTTTATGAAAATGCCAAAATTTTGACATTGCAAGTCAAATTTTGAATAAAATACTAAACATGTACTTTGAAAATCGAAATTTCTTGTATCCCATGCATCGAATTCTTATTTCAGCCATTGAACAGAAATTTCAAAGACTTACCACTCTATGAAAAATGCCAAAATTTTGACATTGCAAGTCGAACTTCGACCAAAATGAAGACCATGTTTTTTGCAAATATACATGCGTCTTATTTAGTATTTCAACCAATTATTCCAGATGTTAAACTCAGATTTCAAGAATTCACCACATTAACGAAGAGTCAAAATCATAAATGTCACTTTCACCCCTTTTCCCAGCATCAATGCGAAATATAAAATAACCTAGCAGCTAGCAGTAATGAAGAAATCGTATTTTTCCTCGTTATTCTATAAATAAACCTGAAAGCATGTGCTTAAAAGGCCCGGAGAAATACCTCAGTGTATAAGGATAATATTGGCGAAGGGTGGGAGGAGCAAGGACTCGTAAGTCTTAGTATCAGAAGGAGCAGGAGCTAAGCGGGAATGTCGAGCATCAGCTACAGCAAGAGTAGCGAGACCACCCAACGCGATCGCGCGCGGACTTTGGGAGCCGAGTGAGACCGAAAGATGCCGCGAAACGGCGATCCCCGTGAGATGAGATGCGAGAGAGGCGAACCCCGTTCTGAAACGGATCCAAGTGAGAGGGAATCCTTAACCCGAGTTGTATTAGTTGCGTGCTCGCCGTTTCTCCGTGATGGTATTGGCTTAGGTCTTAGGAGGAATGTTAGGTCATTAATGCATCTCGTATGCCGACCAAATTGGTGACCGATTTCCCGTCCGTTTTTTAACCCTTCTTCTTGTACAGTTAATCAATAATCACAATTGAAGCCTTGTATCACTTGTAGCTGAAATTCCTTCCGCTAAAAGCTTTTCCCAGTTCTCGCCAAAAGATGGAAAGAAGCCTCTCCTGGTCTTCCCTCCTGCTAATTGCAAGTACACAGTAAAAAATATTGTGTTCGATCAACACAATCTGTGTGTTAGAAACGGTCCACACAATATTTGTGTTATTTTTCAACGCAGACTATTTGTGTTGAATTTCAACACAAAATTTGTGTTAAAATTTCAACACAAAATTCGAGTAATATAAGAAGTAACTTCAACACTTTTTAAATGTTAATGGTGACACAAAAAAAATGTTAACTTTTATATTTGTACCATGGATCATTTTTAGGTTATCAAAAGTGTCGACAATTATTATTTAACACTGAACTATTTTGTGATAGTAAACATGATCCTAAAGTTAGCAGTTAACAATTTTTGAAGTTTTTTATCAACAAAAATTATGAAAAAAAAAATAAAAATATGCGCATGTAGAAAAGTAAAAAAGCTACAGATGCAATTTTTTAAGTATTTTTTTTTTTTTGAACTATACGAATCATGAACTTTCTCAACTTAATTTTTCCATGTCTAATTGGAAATAAATAAAATCAATGTCACAAAAATAATAACTAAGCAAGCAAAACTGATGCTTAATGGCGCTTCCCGCTCTCTAAAACTAAATAAGTGAAAATTTCACTAATTGAAATAGTGATCTTAAAATTCACTACAAAATTAGTGATTTTGAATTAGATTCACTAATTCATTAGTGATTCCCCGGATTCTACAATGATTACTAGAGGCGCCTCGCTTAAGGACTTTTTATTCTATCATTGAATTATCAAATTCAGGGCAAAATCAATTACGATAATTTTTAAATACAACTGAACAGTATTAATTCAAGTAAGTTAATTAAATAAAACCTAATTTAGTTGCTAAATAATACATCTTGTTATTTTTTAATAGCTTTATATTTTTACTCCAACTTTTTTTACTGAACCTGAATCAAAACCATCATTGACAATAGATTCAGGTTATGAGTTATAATTATGATATAAATATTTACCGTATGAAAGTAATTTTAATTGTTAATTTAGTCGATCAAGTTGCTAAAAAAATTTTATAATCAATTACAAATAATAATCATAATAATAATAATATTTTGATACAATATTATTAGCAACGATACAATATTTTTCCAAATAAATCCTCGTCAACAAGTGAATTAGTACATTTTTGACTAATTCAATCAGTGAAATTTTCACTAATTCTATATGTTGTTTTTTTTACTAATTCAAAAAGTGAATAGTCACTAATTCATAGTCGTATACTTTGGACAATTTAGATTAGTGAATATTCACAAGTAATTAGTGGTTTTTCACTAATTTAGTTTTAGAGAGCGCATGAATAGAAGGAAGACATTTTTTTTAACACAATTCGATCGTTTTTAACACAGATACACAATATTTTTTACTGTGTACTCTGCAAAAGTCCTGGTCCCAGTTGAGCCTGCAGATGCCCGTTCTCAAGATTAATTTCGGACTAGTCATTACTGTTGCGTCTAGATCCTCAGGTACTAAATTGGTAATTAAATTCCTAAATGGAATGTGTTGGGCGCCAAATGACTACTCGGGGTTCAGCTTTTGACCTTTTAGCTTCCGTAATTAAACTTAAAAAATGTTTACCATTTTTTGTGTTCTAGCCCCTAATTTAGGGAGATTGAGCGCGGAATTTTTGTCGGGGCTTGTCTACGGCAAGTGAAATTACCGAAATTAGGGGAAATGTTTAATTTGCAAAGCAAATGTTTGATAGCTTGGTTATTGTTTTTTTTCCAGCGAATGTCATATCACTCAGTACAACGTACACTATAGCATCCAGTCTACGTCTATTCTAACTGATGGGGAACCGGAGCCCGCGGTGACAAGCAAAGAGAGATTTGTCGCGGTCCTAAATCGCGTGCGTGTTTGAATGCATGGAATTCGCGTCTAGGGTGATGGGCTTGATTTTCCGAAGGGAAACACTACCATAGTATACACTAGGGCCAGAAAGTGTTTTGGCAATTCGTCTTTTTCTTTTTCAGACAACCGATTTAGCTGTCGCATTTTCGCGTTATTGAGTTAGGTTTCATCCCCCGACCGATGCTCGGTGTTTTCACCCGAACCGTAGCTTTTTCTCACCCAGCGCGGAGCTTGACAGCATGTTTATTTAACCCAAAGTAATTTGATCAAAAATTTAATCAAGTTGGATTTTTGAGCGACGCCTATTGTTACTCAAGCGCGACGAATCAGTCTCGCAATAAAATGTCCAATGAATTTTTTTAACTTTTTTAATGAAACACTTGTATTGCAATTTTTATTTTAGAGCTTTACAGAACTCACAGTCCATTAAAAAATTATATTTTATTGAGACCACCCCAAATTTCTAATGCCTGTTAAATAAAACGAAAAAAAATGAAATTCACGCGGTTGATTGGGTGTTTCAATTTATCGTGGGTTATTTGATCTAAAACATACTAGGGCATTAAAGGAAAAGATTGATGGACTGAGACTGAGACTGAGAAATAATAATATTAAGTATTATTGCGAGAGTGTGAGTGTATATATTACAGGAGTACTTTAACAGATAGGGTGTGACCCTTTTGGTGTTTTAGTGCTTATGCTGAAGGGAAGAGGGGAAAACCCACAGAATTCGAGCCTTAAACGATCTAGGTAGATGTAGATATAGATATAGATGTGTAGGTGGGTGTGGGTCTGCCTCGGGGAAGGGGCGGAGGGTGAGTCGACCTGGGACTGGGCGATATCGCGGGTCACACTTAGTTTTCTGACGATTTGTTTGAGGGACAGCGAATCGAGTGGAGCTTTGATCGGACACTCTCTGAAACAATATGCCACTTGGCAGCGTCGGGTGCCGTTGTGTGGTATGCAGTAAATAGTCGAGAACTGACGCTGTATCACGACAGACCATTTGACGATTACAAGGGTGGAAGGACTAGGACAGACTGGGAACCCTCTGGTTATCTATTACCATAAACTAACGCTGTTTATGATGAATAATAATTAGCTGAGTGACTTGTACATTATTTTCGTGGGAGATGTTTTATCGGTGCATTAAAATAAGTACAAATCATTGTTGATATTGTTATTACCATTTTTATTAGGGTTGAGATTATGGTAAACTTGATGGAGGTCTAAGCGAAAATTTTTGGTTTTCAGTTTGGCTGAGGTACTTGGCAAGGTTCATAAGATAAGTTGATGTTAAAGATGGTCTTTGGATAGGAAATTTAATTTCCTACAATTTCGGTCTGATTAAAAAATAACGTGGGTCTACTATTTTGAAAGTTACAGCCGTTTGAAGAATTTGGAAATTTTTCAAAAATTATGTATAATTATTTTTTCTAATAAAACTTCTAACAACTATATCTCTGAAAATATCAATGCTAGAGTATTTTTTAAAGAAACCAAAGTTGTAGGGAATTTAATTTCCTACAATTTTGGTCTGATTACAAAATAACGTGGGTTTGATATTTTGAAAGTTACAGCCGTTTGAAGAATTTGGAAATTTTTCAAAAATTATGTATAATTATTTTTTTTATAAAACTTCTAACAACTGTATCTTTGAAAAAATCAGTACTAGAGTATTTTTTATTGAGATCAAAATTATAGAGAACTTAATTTCCTACAATTTTGGTCTGATTACAAAATAACGTGGGTCTGATATTTTGAAAGCTACAGCCGTTTGAAGAATTTGGAAATTTTTCAAAAATCATGTATAATTATTTTTTTTATAAAACTTCTAACAACTGTATCTTTGAAAATATCAATACTAGAGTATTTTTTAAAGAAACCAAAGTTGTAGAAAATTGAATTTTCTACAATTTTAGTCTGATTACAAAATAACGTGGGATTGATATTTTGAAAGTTACAGCCGTTTGAAGAATTTGGAAATTTTTCCAAAAATCATAAATAATTATTTTTTTTATAAACCTTCTAACAACTATATCTTTGAAAATATCAGTCCTACAAAATTTTTTATTGATACCAAAGTTGTAGGAAATTTAATTTCCTACAATTTCGGTCAAACCAAAAAATATCCTAGAATCAATATTTTAAAAGTTACAGCCATAATAGAAATTTAATAGTACTTTCAAAAATAATCAACCTCTTTCTTGAGACTTTTCCTTTCTAATGCTCAATACAAAATCATTGAGACCACCAAGAAAATGATTTTCCTTCATTTTACTTTTATCGGAAAACTTATAATTATCATCATTAATGGTAATGGTTTTAAATTAAAAAAATAATAAATAATTAATGTAATTAAATATCCTCTCATAACGTTCACTCCATAAAAAACCTCATTGACGTCCATTATAATTTAAATTGCAGTAATTAAATGATACTCGACGGAAACATAATAATAATAACAATAATTAATAGAATTGATATATCTATAATTCAATCACAATCTCCCGTATTTGACGAATCAATTGAATTTCATTAATTGGTTAATCATACTTGATTATGCGTAAAAAAAGATAAATAATAATTTATGTCCGCAGTAATATAATCACGATATATAATTGATTGATAAATAAAAAAAGTAAATAAAATAAAAATGAAGTCGGTAGTAATATTACTTTGGATAGGATTAGCGTGGAGTTAAGTGTTGAGAATTGATTAACGACCAGAGCGTACCGATATACAGTTTATACAACGTTGCATACGCATATTATATTAGCTCAACATTTATGTATACACGTTCTTCCCGGGAATTTAGCACGAGTGCTATGCGCTTTACCCCCGATAAGACGTATCCCAATGCCAGCGAGTGTGTATGCATCCTATCCCACCAGACTAGAGACGACTCAGACTCAGATCGTGTCCCGGCATTGAGAAACACGTAATAATACTGACTTGGCTACATGCTACATATCTAAACCTCTACTCTGGTTATTATTATTATTATCATTATTCACAGACTACTAGTTTGCAGATATATTTATATAATATGTATAAACGGGCACAATCTACGGGAAACCACAAACGGCAATGCATCATCTCGCTTCTATAAACAATAACTTACAGCTGATTTAATGCTACCAAATATTCTCCCTCGGTGGGGTTTTTTAAATTACTTTCCTTATCTTAATGCTACACGTTTTAGGTTTTTATCATAAGAACTATGCAGAGAGCATTAAATTCAAGGAAATTAAACAACCAATTTTTTATTCTTTTGTTCGATTTGAATCGGAGTTGATGCGGCTGAGTTATGGAGTAAAATTCAGTGTGGTAACCGTTACCACACTCACTTATGTGGTAATTTTTTATCAATAGAGTACATAATAAACAACATGAGTTTTGATAGCGAGAGTTAACTGTAGGACGAATTACCACATGTGTGGTAATGTGGTAACTTGTACATTTACAGCAACGTGGTAACTGTACCACAAAAAAATACTCATTATAAAAGGGTGGCAGTTCGACTAAAAGTTTTATTGTCAACTTTGATAATTTTTAGTCCAGAGATATTGTGATTATCAGTCATCATGTGGTAACGATCACCACACTACTATTTTCCCCGTAATTAAGACATTTTTTGTCATCGAATAAAAATTTATTTTTTTATGTTTTATGCCTCTGACATTTGAAATATCAGTTTGTTTTTTACTTACCTACTGTAGTAACTGTTACTACATCACTTTTTGATGAGTAACTGTGTCATTTATTGGTCAAATTTAACGGGACATTTTCCAATCTTCTGTCTCCTTGACTTTTTTAAGCATCATTATAATTTGTAATTACCACATATTAGTGATAATTGTTACCACATCACATTTACGTGCGTAAATGAGACATTTAGTAGTCAAAATTAAATGGAAAAATTTCTCCTCAATATTTGATGTCCCCCTCATCTTAAATATCGATAAATTTTGTAGTTACCTACTGTGGTAAGTGTTACCACATTACTTTTACGTGCGTAAATGAGACATTTAGTAGTCAAAATTAAATGGAAAAGTTTCTCCTCAATATTTGATGTCCCTCTCATCTTAAATATCGATAAATTTTGTAGTTACCTACTGTGGTAAGTGTTACCACATTACTTTTACGTGCGTAAATGAGACATTTAGTAGTCAAAATTAAATGGAAAAGTTTCTCCTCAATATTTGATGTCCCTCTCATCTTAAATATCGATAAATTTTGTAGTTACCTACTGTGGTAAGTGTTACCACATTACTTTTACGTGCGTAAATGAGACATTTAGTAGTCAAAATTAAATGGAAAAGTTTCTCCTCAATATTTGATGCCCCTTTGTCTGAAATATCGATAAAATTTGTAGTTACCTACTGTGATAACTGTTACCACATTACTTTTACGTGCGTAAATGAGACATTTAGTAGTCAAAATTAGATGAAAAAATGTCTCCTCAATATTTGATATCTCTTTCATCATAAATATCGATAAAATTTGTAGTTACCTACTGTGGTAACTGTTACCACATGACTTTTTACGACCAACTAAGACTTCTACTGTGAAATTTGATCAAAAAATTGACCTAAATATTCTGGGTCACCTCGTAAAATTAAAACAAACTTTCAGTACTTTTATTTGCTTTATTGAATGAACTTTTATTTGTAAGTATAATTAAATGCCATAAAAGTGTATTAATATATGTAGAAACATATTTAAAGGCTTGAAAAAATACAACAAAGTGCTTAACAGTTTGTGAAGCATAATGGATTCCTCGAAGCATTTTTCTCAACTTTAAAATCCCATGTAAGTGAAGCCTGGATAAAAACGCCTCGGCGTAATGTGGTGCAGTCTGGTGGTAGTTATATCGTTACCACACTGGATAATCAAAATAAATAGCGTTCAGTGCGTGGATTTAAAACCTATAAAATTAAATTCTTGCCGACGAGAACAAAGATCATGAAATGAATCAAGTAGCCGCGGAAAGGTGGTAACTTCTTGTACCTCATCAAAGTGTCGTTCATTTCAAACACGATGACACCAATTGAATCCACGGTACCATGCTCTCTGTACTCTTATTACCTGCGGTAATCGCGCGGGCCCCAGGCCTCGGGCCCTTCCCCCACCCCTTCTTACGCGGCTTCTTTAAAGAGATGCCAGCTCTTATTTTTTTCACGCAAATTTATTTGCGAATTTCGTTTACATTTTCTGTATGTACCCGAACCATCAAATTTTTTTTTTCTTCAATTAAAAATATATATAAAAATATATCAATGCTAATGTGCTAACTAATAATTATCATATTAATCAAAAAGATAAAATAAAATATTTATATATTATAATAAATAAATAATAAATAATGACCACCCAAATACTTATCATTAAATTATCTACGTTTACATACATATGTATCACACGATAAAATATCTTAAGTATGCATTAGAAATACTGTGCTATCAGTAACACGATTAAAAAAAAATTGTTTTTTTTTTTTTAAATATTTTAAATCTCAACAGCAGAGATCGATCTTTATTTCCATGTAGTATTTAAATTTATATAAATATACATATATAAAGAAGGCGGGGGTGAATCGGGTCACCATTTGAAAACCAAAAAAAATTTCCTTTCTATTTTTTTAAAAATCGTTTCATTTTCTCCTAATTTAAAATTAATTGACTGCCGTGTAAAAACGAGGAGATTAATTATTTTTTTAATGAGTAATAAGTAATTGAAAATGCAAATGTAAATGCCTTTATCGTGATATTTATTCTTATTTATATACAAAGTGAGAAAGATAATGGAATAGATTTAAAGCGGAAGAAGGGAAAGGTTATAGACTGGTTTCGTGTGAATAAACGATTGGTAATTACTGAGGTGATAAATTCAGGTAGGTCCTAGTTACGAACCAGTGCTATTATCGCTCGGGAGTGAGCGCCTTGTGGGTGGATTTTTTTAGTCATTTTTATCGAACCGTTTTTGATCAATTGCTGCCCGGTCTTGTCTGCCAGCTGCAAAATTTGGGGGTGGGAGTAAAGAAACAGAGAGCTGTCATCCCCTAAAAAAATTAGAATTATTTTTTCCGTTTCAGTGAAAAATTTCAGTTTTTTAAAAGTAACGCGAAAAAACCGCGACATTTCTTTGGCAGCCCGAGTCGAAATATTAGACGTAAATTGAACGTTCCTAACGTTTTAAACGTGAATTGAACGTTTTGAAAGTAAATTGAACAATTTTTTTGTATTTTAGTTCGTATAAATTGGTAATTTCATGAGTTATGATTTTAGTTTAATGATAACATTAATTAATTTATTTCAATATTTGTAATCACAATTTTCATAACCTTGATATCATAATATATGAAAAGATATAATAGTGTTAAAGATAGAAGTATGAAACTAAAAAAATTTTTTTTTCAAAATACGAATTTTTTTATTTAAGCGCCAGAAAAGCGGACGACAAAATTTTAGAGAATTGACGTGATTAAAATCCAGGAGTACAAAATCGATGAAAAAAATTTTTTGGTATGCTTATGTTTTCTTATTGTAAGTCTAAATAGGTTTTAGTTACGTTTTCGATTTATATGATACTCCAATCTACGTTTTGAATAATTTGAAAGCTGTCAAATTGAGTTTTTAATGTCCGAAACGTTCAATTTACGTTCAAAACGTTAAAAACGTTCAATTTACGTTTAAAACGTTCAATTTACGTTCAAAACGTTAAAAACGTTCAATTTACGTTCAAAACGTTCAATTTACGTTCAAAACGTTAAAAATGTTCAATTTACGTTTAAAACGTTCAATTTACGTTCAAAACGTTCAATTTACGTTCAATTTACGTTCAAAACGTGGAAAACGTTCAATTTACGTTGAAAACGATCAATTTACGTTCAAAACGTGAGAAACGTTGAAAACGTTCAATTTACGTTCAAAACGTTCAATTTACGTTTAAAACGTTCAATTTACGTTCAAAACGTGAAAAACGTTGAAAACGTTCAATTTACGTCTAATATTTCGACTCGGGAGCCTTTGCTTCCTTCGCAAAAGCAAACAAAATTAAGTGGGAGTATAAGTGAAGCAGTCGGTAATGAAGGCCGTCTATATAATATTTAAAAAGCCATAATTTAATTTGTTAAAAAGCAATAGGTTGCAATTTTGTGGTTATTTGGGTCTTGACATATTTAAACTCATCTCTAACTCGGTTCGGGCAGGTTTTATTTTTTTTTTTGGTGGTACGTTTATCGGGCCCGCGGTAAAGAGAATGAGCATCATCCTCAGCTCGTGTAGAAGGAGAGGAGGAAAGTGGCCCCGTGATAGATGCGAGCAAACAACGGCAACATGGGTGGCCGAGTATGTCACGTTGTTAAGTTACCTCTACTAGCCATCTCGAAGACATCAGACATCGGCTCTACTCAGCCAATACAACTCGATACCCGCATCTTCATCTCCCTCGGACTCCGGACCCATTCCCATTCCCAGACCCAGACCAAGACCCAGACCCATTCAGTTTCCAGTGTCACAACCTCCAGTCTCTTCTGACTCTTCCCCTGACTCCGGACGCGAGTCCTAACCTCGGATTTTTGCCACAGTCGCGACCTGAGCTCACAGCCCCTCCAGATTGCTGGTCATTGTCGTCCATTCCGTCTGTTGGCACCTATTTCGTTTAGTCCATAAGAGGCAGTCGATAATTTAAAGGATCACCGGCGACCGCCAGTCTAGTCCTTTTTATTCCGGAAGCCGTTTAAAGTACAATGATCTCATTGTTCTAAAATAAAAATAAAAAAAAATAAACCCTAAAATAGCATCATCAATTTTCGATATCGAATCTTATCGAGCTGATTAACATGGAAATATTGATCAGCCGCCAAAGGTACACACTGAGTCAAAAAAAACGAATTAAAATAAACACGAGGAAGAAGAAGAAGAAGAAGAAGAACAAGAACAAGAAGAGGAAGAAAGAGGAAGAAGAGGATGGAAGTCGCGAGCCGGGTTTTAATTAGTTTAAATTGCCACTCCTGTATTGCCAATACAACACAATACGTATCGCCGGAATTAATTATGCCACGGATAACAAAATTTTTTACTCCATTTTCCTCTAATCAGTTTCTCTATCGTCAGAGGGTAAAAAAATAAAATAAATTAGAGTAGAAATGACTAAAAAAATGGTTTAATTTTTGATAGGACCAATTTACCGGATCATAATTATCATTATCACTGGACGATATGCCTCTGCCAGGATGTGAGTTTGCTCGATAGCCGATTGCCGCGATTTGAGCGCCACTGTGGCGTTTACAATTAAGAAATGTGACCGAGTCACAGACGCGTGGAACGTCGTGTGTGGTCCCGGACTTACCGTACCACCTCTTTCTCTTCTTAACTCCTTCAGTTTCTTTACAACACACATACACACACTCACACACGAGCCCACGTGCGTGGCATCTCACTCGCTCTGCCGATCTCGCCCATTTTATCTCACGGTCCGCTAGTTTTTAGTCCCCTCGTACTTATAGATGACCCCAGAGGGCGCGTTGGCTCGCTGTCACACTCTCACTTGTCTCTCTATTGTCTAATTACGCGTCTGCGGTTTTTTTCTCATGTGCCTCTCGCCCTGCCCGAAATCCGAGTCTACATTTTTTTTTTTTTATTCAAATTTCTCTATTTATTTGCTTTCATTTTTGAAAAAAAAAAAAAGAGATATAGTTGTGAGACGAAAGGGCGAATTAGGGTAGACGTCGATTGCGGCTTAGACTTAACTTGTCCAAAGGCGTGGATGCGTAAAGAAGGACATGCTACGGGAAACTTAAATATCTACCTGGGGACATGGAAAAAAAATATATATATATATAAAATATATGTAAATAAGTTTTAAAAAATGATTTATGTATAAAGAAACGGTCTAACGAGTTGTCGAATATGATTTGCAAGATTTCATGGATATATATATATATATATATATATATGTGCGTGATGTCAAAATATAGTGTTAATATAATAAACTTGTTTATATATATTTTTTTTTAATATAATTAATTGTTGGTGTGAAAAAATAAACAGTAAATTTAAATATATTAAAATATTTATATATATGAATAATATATGAAGATTTAATGGTAATAAGACAATGATGCTGTATATTGTATATCAGATGAAATATTTAATGGGCTAGTAATGTGATAATGTATATGTATATATATATGTCTGATAGTTTTAACGGTACAGAATTAAGTTGGCATTCGTCAATCTCCGATAACTCGAGATTATGTATGTGAGATGTTGTTTTTTATATATTTTTTTATTTTAGTTTTAGAATTTAGTGGGCATAAATATGTAAGTGCCGAGAGATTGGAGGCGAGGAAAATGTTAGATAGCGGAGAAAAATAGTGAGAAGTGAAGGGAGGGAGGGGGAAGAATAGAGAGGCCTTGCGAGATAATTTATAGGTCTATCAGAATGACACATGGCGGGATAAGGTGACGCGTCAGTGCGCTGCGTAGCCCCATTTATTTAAACGGGCATCATCGAGATGTTTTCTTTATTTACCTATAAGTTATTACTACCGAGTACTCAGCGTCCTCGATGGGTCAGAGTTGTCAGAGACAACCGTACTGACAGATCGGGAATAATCTGTTGATGTGACTCTACAGTATAATCATAATAATATCGCTACTGTTTTTTTTTTTTTTAAAGAAATTTTTTTTTTTTTTTTTTTTTCAGTATTTGTGATTTAAAAAAATTTTATGGGGAATTTTTTATTTATTTATGAAATTAATTTTAATTTCATTTATTTTTTTAAATGATTTTTTTTAGTATTTGTATTGTAAAAATTTTTATGGGGAATTTTTGATTTATTTGTGAAATTAATTTTAATTTCATTTATTTTTTGATATTTGTATTGTAAAAATTTTTATGGGGAATTTTCGATTTATTTGAGAAATTAATTTTAATTTCATTTATTTTTTAAATAATTTTTTTACAATATTTGATTGTAAAAATTTTTATGGGGAATTTTTTATTTTTTCGTAAAATTAATATTAATTTTAATTATTTTTTTAAATGATTTTTTTTCAGTATTTTTATTGTAAAAATTTTTGTGGGGAATTTTTAATTTTTTTGTGAAATTGATTTTAATTTTATTGGTTTTTTTAAATTATTTTTTTTCAATATTTGTATTGTAAAAATTTATATAGGGAATTTTTCATTTTTTCGTAAAATTAAATTTAATTTTATTAAGTTTCTTAAATGATTTTTTTTTCAGTATTTGTATTGTAAAAAATTTATATGGGGAATTTTTTATTTTTTAGTGAAATTAATTTTAATTTTAATTATTTTTAAAATGATTTTTTTTTCAGTATTTGTATTGTAAAATTTTTTATGGGGAATTTTTTATTTTTTAGTGAAATTAATTTTAATTTTAATTATTTTTTTAAATGATTTTTTTTAGGATTTGTGTTGTAAAAATTTTTATGGGGAATTTTTTATTTTTTAGTGAAATTAATTTTAATTTTGTTTAGTTTTTTAAATGATTTTTTTCCAGTATTTTTATTGTAAAAATTTTTTATGGGGAATTTTTTATGGGTCAGTACTGATAGAATTTAAATACTTTTTTTTTTACAAATTTTGATATTAATATCAAAAAAAATTTTTAAAACGCATTTTTCATCAAAATTGACATTTCTGGTATTTTTCAAAATTAAAATTTTTTTTACAATTATAATAATTTTCAAAAAATTTTTATCACCCATTTTTTATCAATACCTGTATTCTAAGTATCAAAACAATTTTTACTCCAAAAAATAAAATTTTTCTTTCGACTCCATACCAAATTTCCCATACCAAAAAAATTTCCCAAAATTCCAACTACCCCGTACTTTCAAATCCACACCAACATTTTCAAAAAACAACAGGCCCAAAAAAATTCCATTTGTTAACATAAAAAAATTTGTCTTCTAAAGTCACACAATAAATGACAAAAAAAGTCCCACAATATTTTATATTCACACGATTAATGATATCCAATATACTATAAAATAAAAAAACTTTTGACCGTAGATATTAAAAAAAAAATTCTCGGATTACCTGTAGATACGCCTACGCAAATACAGTGGACGATCATGTGAAATATTCGAGTATAATGTATGTGTATCTTTATACATATATATTATGTCGATATGAGTATAGGATTAACATGATGTGATATGAGAAGTGTGTTGAAGGACCGAGGGGTTGAAAGACCGGATGAATGTATGGAAATGTCCGGCGGTCGTTGAGTAATAATTAATCGCGAGTTATTTGTAGAGAAAATATTCGACCCGAGTTAACTTAAGAATAAAGAGAAGGACAATGAATTGAAATAAAAGACTGAGGTGAGTCGGGTGGGGTGGGGTGGGGTGGGGTAACCAGAGGTGAGGTAAGATTGCCATGGTAGTCTATCGCATACACCCGTCCAATATGTCCTTGTCAGATTAGGATCGCAACGGGTGTGACAGCCTCGCGCTTCTGTCTGTCGCGTTGTTTCTGTCAGTGACGTTATACCACCGGTCTATTCTATTATTCCTGTTATTTTATTTTGTTATTTCTCACAATAAACAGATACGAGGATTCAGATCCTGTCTAATGTAACACAACATAACATAAACACCACCAAAGGAATTAAATTAAATGGTTAGCGACACAACCATTTTGTAGATTCACTTGATATATCTATATATATGTGAGTTTATATATTTTTTTGTCAGTCTATTTATATGGGAATAGATGTAGAGAGGAATGAAGAGCAGGGAATTAAGAGTAGTTCAGTTGGTGGAGGAAAATTTTCTGAGATGCGGGAGGGTTGGAGGGTGAGGGGGAGGTTGTATTTTTTACGGGTCATGTCTGATTGCACGTTGATGGTAGAAAAGGGGGGCGTGGTTGAGAGTTATCAGCTGCAGCCAGCTTTAGACTGTAAATCAATTGATATCTACGCCCTTAAATTTATCCTGGAAATTGTAGGGGTTGCAGACATGCGCTGAAATTACTCTAGTTTTATGGAAAATTCGTATGATTTTTTTACTTAGGTATTTAAATTTTTTTAATGGAATGAAGTTTTAGATTTGAGATTAAAATTTTGGAAAATATGCAGCTCCATTTTTTAAGGAAAAAATTATTCCATTCCATGGCTCGTAAATTTCAGGAAAAATAAAATAATTCAAAAAATCATAATTTTGAAATTTTCTATTAAAAATAAAAAAAAATTGACCTCAGTTTCTTCAGCGAAATTTTCAATTTTGAAACCATGAAATTCAAAAATTTTATAATTATTATGTTCGTCAAAAAATCAGAAAAAAAAATTTAAATCTCATCCAAAATTTTTTTCAGTCCACCAGAAAAATTCTCAAACCCCAAAAAAATTTATGAATTTTTCTTTCAAGCAAAATTTCAAGTCGACTAAATTTTATTACTAAAAATTATTCTAAATTGTTGGAGAAATGCAACGATACAGAGTGAGTAGAATTACCGATAGTACACGGAAAAAAAAATAGCTGCTGCAACAGGATTTTTTCCGTGGAATAAATAGGATAAGGAACAAGTTTCATGTACTAATTTTTTTGTTCGTATAATAAAATTTTCAAATTTGAAAAAAAATTCAAAGTTTGAAAAAAAGAAAAATTTTTTTTCAAAGTTAAATTTTTTTTTAAATTGACATTTTTTCAAATTTTGAAATTTCATTATACGGACAAAAAAATTAGTACATGAAACTTGTTCCTTATCCTATTTATTCCACAGGGACCACAGGAAAAATCCTGTTGCTGTCACAGGATTTTATCCTGTTGCAGTACCTATTTTTTTTTTTTCGTGTAGGGTTTTATGATCCTTTCGTTTGTCCTCTGAACTCAGATGCCCAGCAGAGAGACCCGGACTTATCAGTGTCCTTCCGACAATTGTGACGACCACTACTCCAATATACCGTGTTCATAATAATCATATTCCTTCATAATATATATACCGTACATTAGTTATATCTTTTGTCATATTGTAAAGCTCTATTTAATTACTGCACAGAAAAAAAGGATTTTTTGGCGCAAAAAATTTTTTCTTGTTCTAAGAAAATTTTTACTTGACCCAAGAAATTTTTTGTATTATAAAGTGAAAACAAAACTTTTCTTGGGGTAAGATAAAATTTTCTTGGAACAAGAAAAAAATTTTTTAGGCGAGAAAAAAATTCTTGAGCCAAGAAAAATTTTTGTCTTCAATTCATAATACAAAATATTTCTTGCGCCAAGAAATTCTTTTTTTTCTGTGTGCATATTATAAATAAAGTGACTGATTACTTAATAGTTAATAAACTAATTCTCTGTTCCACATTCTCCTGCTTCCAACATAAATCCCTTTGATTTTCTTGAATTTAAAAAAATTCGTCGACTGTCTCCTCGATAAAATAAATCTACTCCACTTTTCTCCATAAAAAATCGTTACTAAAAATAAAAAAAAATAAAATTGAGGAAACTGGTTAAATAAATAACTAAAATATATCAAATAAATATTGCGAATATCATTTAATTTATCTTTATCTTTATCTGTTAAATAATCTTACATACGAGTGGTTATCCAACATATTAAATAACTTGTTTAAATAAAATTTTAAAAATAATTTATCGTCACAAATTTAAACTCGAGTTTAAAAACAGGCGGAAAATAAATTACTACATAATTTTATTAAATTTCCTCATTACCAATCAATTTATTTTTTAATTTCAAACAGTCTATGGGTAACACTTATCAACTAGACATCATCGGGTCAATTATTTACAGTCGGCAATTATTATTATTTTTGGATCACATATACATTCATACATATATTCATATATTTATATATATATTTAAATTCACAATCGCATAACTGAACGCTATTAACATTTTTTAAATTTAATCTCTATTGCACACTGCAATCTCAATTAATAATTAATTTATTATTTATACACAATTTTTTTTAATCATAATGATAATTAATTAAATTAATTAAAAATAAAATGACAATTTCAAAAATTTATTTTCTGTAAAAATGATGAAAAAAATGGCACTTGATAAATTATTGGATTTACTATTTTTTTAAAAATTCATTAACTCGAGGGAAGCGCATGTACTTGTACTTTCAATTATACACAATAATTATCAATTAATTAATTAATAAATACAGTAATTAACATAAAATAATTTCTTTAGGAAAAAAAATATTTGTACATGTATATAAATGGGGGGGGGGGGATTACAGTCACTTGGCTTGGAGTTCCGCGGCTTGTTCCTCTTCTTCTTTGCTGAGGGGCACCGTCGAGTGGTTGTAGAGCCCCTGGGCCATGAGTTGGAGGGCGAGGGGGTTCTTCTGCCCGCTGGCCTTCTTTATCTTCGCCCTTTTGTTTTGAAACCAAATTTTAATCTGCGCCTCGTTGAGCCCAAGGTCGCGGGAGAGCTGCTGCCGCCGCCGCTCGGTGAGGTACCGGTTTTCCGCGAACTCACGCTTCAGTCGCGCCAGCTGCTCCCCGCTGAATGCCGTCCGCGGTCGCTTTTCCTCGGGTGTGTTTCCGGTGGGACGAACTTCGTTTGTTCTTTTTACTCTTCTCGTTCGGGGACCTGGAGACAAATTTTTTTTTTAGACAGGGAGACTTTTTTTTATTTTTTTGCCAAGGGGCAAAATGGACAGACGAAAAATTGAAATTTTATTTAAAAAAATTACTGCCCTCTTTACGCTAAAAGATTTTCTACCCATTAAATTATTTTTTCAAAAAAAAATTTCTTCTTGTTGTCACCCGACTATTAATTCTGTCCATATTCTGCCCCCCCCCATGAAAAAAATTTATAAAAAAAATATATGTTAAAATATAAAAAAAATATATTAAAAATACATAAAAAATATATAAATATATATAAAATATGTATAAAACATATATTTTAAATAGCTAACTTTTGGCCGATTTTCGTATATATTTTAAATATATTAAAAATATATAAAAAATACATGTATAGAAATATATTTTTCATATATTTAAAAATATAAAAAAAATATATTAGTAATATATTTTAAATCTATAAAAAATATAATCATGAAAATATAAAAAGTTTATATAAAAAATATATTTTTTATATAATTTTTGTATATTTTTATACATGTATTTTTTATATATTTTTAATATATTTAGAATATATAAAATATATACGAAAATCGGCCAAAAGTTAGCTATTTAAAATATATTTTTTATACATTATATTATATATATATTTATATATTTTTTATATGAAAAATGTATTTTTTTTATAAATTTTTTTCATGGGGGCCCGATATTGTACTGACACTAATTTTGCTGCCCGTTTTATTCCACGATAAATGAAGTCATAAATTTGTCTTTTTCTACTAAAAAAATTTTGTCTTTTTCCACTAAAAAAAAAGTCGACTCATTCTACTTAAGAATTCCCATTAAGTCTCAATTTACTTATGCCGTAAAATAATCTCTACTAAATAAAAAAATGATAAATTAATTTATCTATAAAATAACCTTTTGAAAAGTTCAACAGTCGCATGACGTTAAAATATAAATAACTTAATATATCTTATCATTATTATCATATATTTAAAGTGAATCTTTATAAGGATTTAAATATTGTCTTGACAGATCGTGGGCATAAACATGCAATACCTACTTAATAATACTTATAACTCCAACATATATAATATATATACATATATATATATATATATATATATGTATATGTAAAGGAATGATTAATGACCGCTTGACACTTATCCATTTCTTCAGACACCATTTTAAGTTAAGGTCAAATCAATATACACCCAGAGCAAAGTGAAAAGCTTCGTAAACTTTTGACTCGGCTCTTAACTTACATTATACTGAATGACTCGAGATACAAAAACAAATATATATATATATATATGTAACAAGTAACGAACAAGTATAATTACTAGAGAAACGCGTCCTTGCTCGCGCCCTTACTCGAAGATCCGTCTCGGTAGATTGGAAAGCGAACGAACAGAGCAGAGGGTGGATGGAAACCAATAACGTCAAGACGTTTGTCCGTTTGCTTTCTAACGACTGACGGATCTTGCATACCAAAGACTCTAGTCTACTCTACTCACTGCATTTACTATATATTTCTCTACCCGACCACTAATTTCATTACTAAGTTAGACGTAACTACACGACATTTTACAAATTACTTTTAATTTATTAAGTCTAATTTCGAAAAAAAAAAAAAATATGACTTTCAAATTTTTTTTGATATAAACGTACACAGAAAAAAAGAATTTCTTGGCGCAAGAAATATTTTGTATTATGAATTGAAGACAAAAATTTTTCTTGGCTCAAGAATTTTTTTCTCGCTTGAAAAATTTTTTTCTTGTTCCAAGAAAATTTTATCTTACCCCAAGAAAAGTTTTGTTTTCACTTTATAATACAAAAAATTTCTTGGGTCAAGTAAAAATTTTCTTAGAACAAGAAAAAATTTTTTGCGCCAAGAAATCCTTTTTTTCTGTGTATATTAATTTTTAATGTCAGCTGAGGGCAGACATTTTTTTGAAGACGGGATTTAATTACTAGAATGAATTTTATTTTTTATTTTATTTTTGATTTTATTTTTTGGTTAAATAAAAAAATTATTTATTTGGGCTTCGAAAGTCTCACGTTCATCTGTCATCTTGTGTTTTGAATCCCATCATATGATTGAGGTTGCTTTTACTTACTTCGTCCTGAGAACAAAAAAAAAAATAGTTTGTTAAAAAAAAATTTTTTTGATTACAATATAAAATTAATTTATATAATCAGTTTTTGGAAATTAAAATTGAATTTTTTAATTTAATTAAAGCCTTCAATTTAAATTTCAGTACAATAATTAATTACGTAATTAGCATTCGGAAAATTTTTATTAAAGTATTTCTTTAATAATTAATTTTCGTTTTCTTAAAATAAGTAATTTTCAAAATTTTGCTGCAGCATTCAGTTTTCAATTTAAAAAAAAAATTGTAATTTTTCAATTGACAATTGATAAGAATTTTAATTTTGAATAAAAATTTCAAAAATTAATTTTGTCTACACAGAAAAAAAAAATTCTTAGCGCAAGAAAAATTTTTGATTATGAAATAAAGACAAAAATTTTCTCCGGACTTTAAAGATTTTCTTTTTGTCCCTAGAATATTTTCATTTTCAATTTACAATGCGAAAAATTTCTTAGGTCAAATAATAATTTTCTTGGGGCGAGTAAAAATTTTTACGATCCTAAAGTTAGCAGACATTTAAAAATTTTTGAATTTTTTTTTTGTACAATTAAATTTGAAGAGAAAAAAAACTAAAAATATGCACATGTAGAAAGTTTAAAAGCCTATAAGTGCAATTTTTTTGAACATTTTTTTTTTCAAAATTTATCGTTTTTTAAAAATTCCAAAAATTATTAGACGTCAGCTAATTTCAGTATCATAAATTTTTTGCACCAAGAAATAATTTTTTTCTGTAAAAAGTCAATTGTCAAAAATAAAAATTATTTTTAATATTTGAGCTGACAATTTATTGAATTAAATTATCATCCAAAAATTGTAAAGAGAAAAGTGATAAATTAGTCGACATATTTTTAAAAAATTTCGGTGGTTAATCACTAACATCTCTAGACATTTATCAGTTTATTTATAACATAATTATTATTATTATTATTATTATTATTATTATTATAATTGTTGTAACCTAAAAACCGAGCGGCAGAGTTAGTCTGATCAAAGCCGGCTTTATTAGCCTATTAGGGGCGTAGAAACAACTCATAAAAGTATAAATTGAATTCCCGTTTAGTGCTGGCACAGTCAAGGCACTAATCACCGGGCTCTAAAACGAACGAGCAAAAAAAGTAAACAAAAACAAAGATAACTGAAGCTAAAAATAAAAATATTAACTATTAAAATGATTCGCACGGTCGAATGACGCCTGGATAGTTCATTAGTTCATTAGCCTGACCCCGACCCGCGACCTCAAGCTCTCGACAACTTTTTTTCCGACCATCCAATCGATTACTCAAACTCGCTTGTGTCTATAGATTTATAATACCACTAAATATATACATATATACAGAGAAGGCGGGCAAAACGGGACCATTAAGGAAATAATGGATTTTTGTGCATCGGAATTCGGTTTTTTTTTTTTTTCCATCTGAAAATTAAACCAAAATTCCAGGTGCCGTAAAAAAAAATTTCCCGTACGCGCAAAAACGAACCGGCTCAAAAAAAAGTAGATATACATAAATATAAATATGTCTATCTCTCATATGAGGAAGTTTATGTCTAAGGTTGTTAACAAATGAAGTAACCACTCGTTACAGTTGATACTACTATTTTTTATTTTACTCTTCACTTGATCACTGTTATGTTTATGTGGTAAGAAAACTGTATGATAAATAAACATGTTTAAAACTTCCTTCCGCTCAAAAACACGTGTTTGGTATTTTAAAATTATACTTTGTATCTTAGCGATACGGGCTCTAAGTTAACGGCCACTTTACAATTTTAATGTCACTGGTGACAAAACGACCACCTGATTACTCCAACCTTTTTTTTTTATACCATACATTTTTTTCATAAATCCACTGGGTCAATAAAAAATTTTTTACCAAAAATTCAAAACTTATCGTCAATCAAATCAATAAAAATGACCCTGAAGTTAGCCGACGTCTAATAATTTTTTGATTTTTTTTTTTTTTGAGGTAAATTATAAAAAAAAAAATATTTGGAAAAATTGCACCTGTAGTTTTTTAAATTTTCTACATGTGCATTTTTTTAGTTTTAGTTTTTTTGTAATTTATTTGTTAAAAAAAAATTCCGAAAATTACTAATTGTCTGCTAACTTCAGGGTCATCGATAAAAACATGATACTGAAGCTCGCAGACAATTACCAATTTTTGAATTTTTTTTTTGAGATAAATTATAAAAAAAAATATTTTGAAAAATTGTACTTGTTGTTTTTTAAATTTTCTACATGTGCATTTTTTTAATTTTAGTTTTTTTGTAATTTATTTGTTAAAAAAAAAATCCGAAAATTACTAATTGTCTGCTAACTTCGTCATCAATAAAAACCTGATACTGAAGCTCGCAGACAATTTTTGAATTTTTTTTCCACAATATAATTGAAAAAAAAAATACGCATGTAGAAAATTAAAAAAACTATAAGTGCAATTTTTTAAATATTTTTTTTTTATAATCTGTCATTTTTAAAAAAATTCAAAAATTTTCAGACGGCGAACTTCAGTCTAAATCTACAAACTTCTTAATAATAATTTTCAAAATTTCATGTTAAACACACAGAAAAAAAAATTCTTGACTGAAGGTAAATATTCTTGATTCAAGAAAATTTTTTTGGAGACCTAAATTTTCTCAGATAAAGTAGAAATTTTCTCCGATCAAGAAGAATTTTTTTTAACCAAGACGAATTCTCTTGGCTCAAGAAAATCTTGACTTGGTTCCCGAAAACGTTTGTCTTCAAAAATATTTTCTTGATTCAAGATAACTTTTTTTTTCTGTGCATCAATTTTTTTTTATCTCCAAATCCTATTTTCCAGCTTTCAAGTCACTAACCAGCCGTCAAATAAAATTTCCTTCTATCAAATCTGCACCCAGTGGCTCAGAAAAATTTTTCACTTAAAAATGAGTCACAAAAAAAATAAAAAAATATGTAGATTATTATTTAAATGGGCAATAATCATAAAGTGACATTTAAAGATTGTGATTTGAGTAGCAGAATAAATGACAACATAATAATCAGCAGTGATAGGAGCATTAGCAGGCAGCCGGTCTGGGTCTGGGTCCGCTTGGCCGGGCGGGGAGTCGTAAGTAAGTAATACAAGTACTCTCTAAAACTAAATAAGTGAAAATTTCACTAATTGAAATAGTGATCTTAAAATTCACTACAAAATTAGTGATTTTGAATTAGATTCACTAATTCATTAGTGATTCCCCGGATTCTACAATGATTACTAGTGGCGCCTCGCTTAAGAACTTTTTATTCTATCATTGAATTATCAAATTCAGGGCAAAATTAATTACGATAATTTTTAAATACAACTGAACAGTTTTAATTCAAGTAAGTTAATTAAATAAAACCTAATTTAGTTGCTAAATAATACATCTTGTTATTTTTTAATAGCTTTATATTTTTACTCCAACTTTTTTTACCGAACCTGAATCAAAACCATTATTGACAATAGATTCAGGTTATGAGTTATAATTATGATATAAATATTTACCGTATGAAAGTAATTTTAATTGTTAATTTAGTCGATCAAGTTGCTAAAAAAATTTTATAATCAATTACAAATAATAATCATAATAATAATAATATTTTGATACAATATTATTAGCAACGATACAATATTTTTCCAAATAAATCCTCGTCAACAAGTGAATTAGTACATTTTTGATTAATTCAATCAGTGAAATTTTCACTAATTCTATATGTTGTTTTTTTTACTAATTCAAAAAGTGAATAGTCACTAATTCATAGTCGTATACTTTGGACAATTTAGATTAGTGAATATTCACAAGTAATTAGTGGTTTTTCACTAATTTAGTTTTAGAGAGTAAGTAAGTAAGTAAGTAATGTAAGAATAAGCATAATATCGCAGTTGGTGGTCCCGTTGACGAAACAATGAATTTACTTCATAAATCTCAATTCCGTCCTGCCCACCGCCCAATTAAAAATGATCTTCGGAGTCGACCACCCTGGCAGCATATATCCGAGACATTTGCTTACCAGAAGTGATTATTTCTTTTCTACTCTTCTCTATACACTTTGAATCTCCCATCTACTGTCCTCTGCTCTCTACTCTCTACTATTAAATATAATACACACTAAAAGGACATTCACATTAATGCGTACAAAACGGTCAGCTGAATTCGGGTGACCGTTAGCCAAATAGCCACCGAGTTGATAATCTTAAATCTCGAGGTCTTGTGCAATTTATGAATAGAATTTAAACTAATGGACTCGATTAGCTGGAGATCGTACACTTTTGTAAAGACCAGTAGCCTTTGGACGCATGGATCAGAAAAAAAATTTAATTTAATTAATTTTTGGTCTGAGATTTTTTTTTAATTAATAGCTTAATTTCCACCGTTCGGGAATAGAAGCCATTAGACCGGCTCGGCCTCCAACGACGAATAATTCGCACGCTTAGTTGTATCAGACCGCGGGCTGCCCGTCATCTTTATCCCTCAGGAGGGCAAGTTCCCATATCGGGTGGCCCAAAAATCTTAACGAATGTCGTGGCATGTCAGGCCTGAATAAAATTAGCACGAAAATATAAATATTTAATTTGAATTTAAATATTTTAACTTTTAGATAACAGTGTTATATATATGATGAGTGAGTGTGAGTGTGTTGGTGTGCGTGACCGGCAATGTCAAGAATTAATAGATTCGTTAATAGTGGGACGATGACAGGACTAATGAATGCTGGAGATTTTAAATTATGAATTATAATTAAGACGTTTTCATGTTGACAACTTTTTTTTCGGTTTTATGAGAAATACTGTTATTTTTATGAGTAATTTATTGTCATTATTTTTGGTGCCAAGATGATTCGGGGGTCAAGAAGACCCAAAAGTCGATATTTAAGAAGATATTTCAAATTTAAGGCTTAGAAAAAAAAGAGATATTTTTCGAAAAATTTTTAAATTCTCAAAAACGCTGTAACTTTTGAAAATTCAACTTTACGCTATTTTTTAAAGAAATCAAAATTTTGGGAAATTTAATTCCCTACAACTTTGGGCCTGACAAAAAATATTCAAAAATCAATATTTTTCAAGATATCTCTGTTTTTAGTTCTATATATAATTATACTTTTCCAAAAATTTCCAAATTCATCAGAGGGCTATAACTTCTCAAAATTTGATCCCACGCAATTTTTTAAAGAGACCAAAATTATAGAAGATTAAATTGCCTATAATTTTGGTGTCTATAAAAAACACCCTAAAACAAATATTTTTCAAGATATCTCCATTTTTAGTTTTATATATAATTATACTTTTCCAAAAATTTCCAAATTCTTCAGAGGGCTATAACTTCTCAAAATTTGATCCCACGCAATTTTTTAAAAAGACCAAAATTCTAGGAAATTCAATTGCCTACAATTTTGGTCTCTGTAAAAAACACCCTAAAGTCAATATTTTCCAAGATATCTCCATTTAAACTTATATACACAAGTATACCTTTCCAAAAATTCCTCAATCCAAAACACGCTCCAACTCTTAACCGATCGACCCCACGACCTATGCGTCTACTTATAATATTCATTCAACAGAATACTGATAGTAGCCAGTGAAATCCATAACAATTATTAAATTCGCAACGAGGAATAATTTTTAATAAATTTTTTAGTTGAAAATTTACTTTTAATAATAATAATTTAGCTGTCTTATCGATGGATATTTATCATGTTTAAACTGGTCTCTATATTATAGTTTAATAACGATATATCTATAATAATAGTTTGCGTGAGTTTGTTGATCGGTTTAACAAGTTGTCAGACTCATCATGCTTATATAGACAGGCCTCGCAATACAAGCTACTGAACTCGCCATATGCTGGTTATAAACAAAAATTCAATTTTTATGGGCCATCGAAACTCGAAATTTCGGCATTCATTATTATTATTATTATTACAATATAGACAATTAATTCAATAACAACAATTTCAATATAAAATATATGTACGTGTATTCGTGTATATATATAGTACTTTGTTGTTGGAGGATATTTAGAATGATTTGCGTGTCAAAGACCAATTATGTGTACTAAAACCACAACGAGGCTGTTAGGGCCCCAGGGGGCTGACATTTTCTCTTTGCCTTGCTCTTATTATTACCCACGATGAGCCCGAAGTATATTCTTTGAAATAAAAAAATTCAAGTCTTGACAAAAGATTTTTTTTTGTACAAAAAAAAAAATATATAATTATTCCTTATTTTTTTTTATTTTTTCTGACAACCATGAACGTTTTTTCAATTGATTTATTTTTATAAATATTTATAACTTTTATTTTTATTTTTTTTTTGCAGAATTAATAAAATTAGTAACAAAGTATGAGGGTATATAGACGTTTATTAAGTGGACGAACTGAGCACCACTATATGGCCACACAAACGGCAAGCGGTGGCTCCAATTAAGCGGGCAACATTAATTTCTTAACCCACCCGGACTCAATGGTTTAACTCGAACCACACACAATTCAAACTAGCTTAGATGCCTTGTAAATGTATTTAAATAGACGATGTTTAATAGGTTACATTTTTTTAGGCAATTTCATTACTTCTTTTTTTTTTTCAGAATTTTATTTTTTTCAATCACTGGGTTAAATTAATTTCCAAGTTTTCCAAGGGCATTTTTTGAAAGGAAATTCAATTTTTCCAACTATGGGGTCTCTAAAAAATTCCCTGAATGGGAAATTTGAAAAAATTTAACAATTTCCAAGTCTGGGATATTGGGACTAAATTCCCAAATTTTTCAAATGGTCATATCTTCAAAAATATTGATCGTACGCCATTTTATACAGAATCCAAAATTGTAGAAAATAAAATTTCCTACAACTTTGATTCTCATAAAAAATCTTCTAAGATCAATATTTTTAAAGATACAGCCATTTTATGTCTAATATAAAAATTATATAATTATACACGTTTCCAAAAATTTCCAAATTATTAAAACAACCATATCTTTCAAAATACTGGTTTTAGGGAATTTTATAAAGAAACCAAAGTTGTTAGAAATTAAATTTCCTACAACTTTGGTCCTCTTAAAAAATATCGTAAGATCATAAAATTTGAAGTTACAGTAATTTTAAGATCAAGCAAAAAATATATATACTTCCAAAAGTAAAGTTAATCAACTCTGGCAATAAAATCGATTATTTTTTACTAATATCACTTATTACAGACATAAATATATGAGTAACAAGATGATTAGAAGGAATAAGAAAACAGAAGGGATGTAACTCGTTTGCGGTACTCAACAATTATTAGGTAGTATCTCAAGCCGGAAATCGCTTAATTTCGAGCTTATAAGACTATATATATATGTATATATATATATAAGTTGAGATCCATTTAATATCCGAGAACTGCCATAGATTTTCTAGTCTAGTGTCTGCGTCTTGAGTAGAGTCTGAAGTCTGGTTGAGTGATGAGTGCTCAATTAGAACACATAAATGTATGTATGAATATATATATGAAATGAAAAAATACGATAAGCGTTGCGACACCGATAAGAGTAATAAGTTTTAAAAAATTATCCGAGTGTCATATTGGTTGAAAAATTTATTTAAAAATAACGATTGCGGCGATAAAGAATGTGCGCAACAATTTAGCAATAACCCAGTTGCTGGTTAATTTATGGCTTGTCAATGCCCGAGACAGTGTGTTGTAGATAATAATATGAGAAGTTCTTTAAGTATCACGTGTTATCTATAAGCAGTTATTAAAAAATTTTTAACTATATAATACATACTGGTGGGTTTTTTTTTTTTTTGTGAGAAATACGATACGTCAAAAACAGGATTTAAGTTTAACATAAGTTAATCTCTTCTATACGATCGTGTAGCTCACGTATGGTATCGGCTAGTGGATACTTTGGATACCTTGCCATCAGGCTGGGATACTATTATATTATATAGATTGTCGTAGATGACGACGCTGACTCTGGTGACGATTATCGGGGATTAAATATTATGAGACGCTACTTCTGAGTTTTAACTTGAGAATTTAAACCACCTGGTTGTGGTTATTATTTTTGAATATTTTATATAAATAACTTATTTTTAGTTATTGTCACTTGGTTAATTTTGAATTTTTAATTCAAGGCTTGAGTGGATTTTTTTACAGTTGATGTCAAGATGTCTTGAGGTCACTGGAAAGGAAATTTTCTACAACTTTAGCCCGTGTAAATTAAATTGTGATGCAGTCAAAAATTTCCAAATTTCTTAAAGCGTCATAACTTTTGAATAATCGATTTTAGGGTATTTTTAGAAGAAACCAAAGTTGTAGGAAATTAAATTTCCCACAACTTTGGTCCTTATAAAAAATAGTCTAGGATCAATATTTTCCAAGATACAGCTATTTTTAGTCAGAAAGAAAGTTATATATAAAAGCAACTATATATGAATTCCCAAATTCTTTAATGCGCTCTAACTTCTAAACAATCGACTCTACGCTATTTTTTACTGAAACAAAACTTGTTCCAAATTAAATTTCCTACAACTTTGCTCCCCATAAACTATGTCCTAAACTCAATATTTCAGAAGATATATCCATTTTAATGCTCAGCAAAAATTCATATACGTCCAAAAATTTCCAAATCCCCAAATTCTTCAAGTTAACCAAATTATGGGCTTTTTTTATTTATCAAAAATTCCGCCAAGCAAAATTTTCTTCCAGCCCACCACCCCAAGCTCTATCTCATTAAATAAACTAAATAACCCATAATTTCTAGATACAAAAATAAAAATTAAATTCCAAATTATTATTGTACTAAAGTACCCCAATAAAAACAATAATAATTAAACAGCATGTGTGGTTATCGGCGATTAACCATTTGTATCCACGTTGTCGCATTCCTTGATGGCCATAAAAAATATAATAAAAATATCTATACTATATAATATAACTTGTGACGTACCGATAAGTTAATATTATGTTTCTGCATCGTTATGTTGCCACGCAAGCCTGCATATGTTTCTATACATACATATATGTATGTATACATCTACAGTATATTAGTCTCAATGTACTAAAAAAGAGGCAAAATTTAATGCGATTCTCAAAGTTAAGATATTTCGTCGGAGCTCGCGATAATGTGACAGGATGCCCGGCATGACCTCCCTTTAAATAAATTCTATCTCTTTGTCCGGCGTTAGAGGCCAGAAAGAAAGTCATATAACATATTTTTCCCTTTACCTTTTTTCTACGCTAACTTAAATTATTATTTTTATTTAAAACTTGTATTGTAAATCCCAAGATCTCTTAATAATATTTTCAGTCGAGAATGCAATCTCCATAAAACTGCTACCGCGGACACTTTAATCGACTACAAGTTTGCTGTATTTTGTAGCTTGTAGTTAAAATATTTTTTAATAAAAAATATATGCCCAGCAATTTATTTAAATAATAATTATTCCATATATTTATTTTCTAGATATAAAAAGCGCGAGTTCAAGATTTGAAAGTAAAATTTAAACAAACGTCCTCTTAGTCAGACTAGTCGACCACCGGAGTCGCCTTCTCTCGCCTCAGTTCTTTATAGATCCATCAAAGATTGATTTTTCTCGAGATATACGTTTCATATATATATATTTATACATGTATACAGTTAATATATTTACGGGACCAGGAGGGGACCGGACTAGACGAGACGAGCAAAGACAAACGTCAACTGGAAGACAAAAAAAATTATAATTCCAACCAAAAGCTGGGAACTGACCCTGATAGATCGGTTTTAAAATGTCCTACCAATTTTAACAGAAAGAAATTAGTGAGATGATAGACCCATCACTGAAGGGACGGATTGTATGCCGCTGGGTTTATAAGAAGAGGGGAAATTATCAGACATGAGTTTTTAAGGCTTTTTTTTAGTTCAAAGACCGATTTCTTAGCAGGGAGTCTGTTCTCATATCTTATATATATATATATATAAATGTATATACATATGTATAGAAATTTTTTTAGAAAGGAAGAGGTAAGTTGGCCTAAAATCAAAATTTTGAGAAAAAAAAAATTTGGGCATAAATGAACTATTCAAATTTTTTTTGTCAAAATTTAGTAAAAGTCACAATGCATGGACTGATCAAATTGCCCTTTCTTGTTCTGAGTTAAAAAAAAAAATGCGGGTAAAATGAACCGCTAGATTTTTTTTTGTCAAAATTTAGTAAAAGTCAAGCGCAGACTGGTCAACTTGCCCCTTTTTGTAAAAAGTTCTAAAAAAATGGGGGTAAAATAAACCACAAAATTTTTTTTTTGTCAAAATTTTGTAAAAGTCACATTCTGTGGACTGGTCAACTTGCCCCTTCTTGTGAAAAGTTCTAAAAAAATGCGGGAAAAATGAACCGCTAATTTTTTTCTGTCAAAATTTTGTACAAGTCAATTCGCAGACTGGTCAACTTGTCCCTTTTTGTGAAAAGTTCTAAAAAAAAAAAACGGGTAAATTGAACCGCTTAATTTTTTTTTTGTCAAAATTTAGTAAAAGTCACAATGCATGGACTGATCAACTTGCCCTCTCTTGTTCTGAGTTTAAAAAAAAAATGCGGGTAAAATGAACCGCTAAATTTTTTTTTTTTTCAAAATTTTGTAAAAGACATTTTGTGGACTGGTCAACTTGCCCCTTCTTGTTATGAGTTTGAAAAAAAAATGCGGGTAAAATGAACCGCTAGATTTTTTTTTTGTCAAAATTTTGTAAAAGACAATGAATGGACTGGTCAACTTGCCCCTTCTTGTGAAAAGTTCTTGAAAAATGCGGGATAAATGAACCGCAAAATTTTTTTTCTGTCAAAATTTAGTAAAAGTCAATGCGCAGACTGGTCAACTTGCCCCTTGTTGTGAAAAGTTCTAAAAAAACGCGGGTAAAATGAACCACTAAATTTTTGTTTTGTCAAAATTTTGTAAAAGTCATAATGCATGGGCTGGTCGACTTGCCCCTTCTTGTGAAAAGTTCTAAAAAAATGCGGGATAAATGAACCGCAAAATTTTTTTTCTGTCAAAATTTAGTAAAAGTCAATGCAACGACTGGTCAACTTGCCCCTTTTTGTGAAAAGTTCTAAAAAAATGCGGGAAAAATGAACCGCTAATTTTTTTCCGTCAAAATTTAGTAAAAGTCAATGCGCAGACAGCCCAATCTGCCTCCTTTTTTTCAGAACTTTGTAAAAACATTTTTATCTTAAGAAAGATGTCTCATTTTACCCCGAGTTCCCCTACATGTCAATCTATATATACGTATATGTATATAGATTGTGGATGTGATGTAAAAAAAGTAAAATAAAATAAACAAAAATAATAATAACAAAAAAAAAAAAGAAGCTCGAGCCTGACCCATAAAAACGTCAAACTTCTCTTAACCTAGAGAAACGTCTTCATTAAGAGATCCAGAGCCCCAGTGTTGTGTTGAGCCTGTTACACTCATCTCCTCTCTCCGGTTTTGGCCCACAAAACTCTCATCTCTACTCTCGGTATTACATCTTTGTGTTTTATTTGTATTGGGTTATGTGAGTGTGCTCGTATGGAGCACAACCTCCCCTTCCCCTCCAGAGATCTTCTCTGAATCATGTTTAAATATCTTGTATCAACAAAAAATAAATTATTGAGTGTGTGAAAAAAATTAACTGTTTTTTTATACGTATACTTAAAGCTGGTGTATATTTAATTTTTTTTTTTTTTGTACATTACATGGCTTACTGCATGTCTTTGGAATTTTTTAAACCGTAAATTATACATTTCGATGTCGCTTATTTTTGACGGACTGCAATGTAATCGCAATCGGCAATCGGTAATCGGTAATTGGTAATTGTTGATGCTAATGGTGATGAGATGGGACGGGATTTATTTTAATTATATTTTCGTTTTAAATTTTAAATTAATGGCCGATTATTAAATTTAGGCGGGAAAAAAATTTGAGGAATTTGGGGAGGGTTAAAAATGACAAATGGTCTGTTATTGAGATATCAAATGTAAGCTATTATTTTTATTTTATTTTACTTTTTTTTATTTAATGGAGGGTCTGAAAGATCCGAGTCCAGGGATTTTGGGCTCATGAATTCATAACCGAGTACAAAAAATAATGTAATGGTTAAAATTAACTGGATTTGAATTCCCGTGCCGCGAATGCGATATTTTTTATTGGGATATATTAAATTAGTGAGTTTTAAATATTTTATTGTAGATACATAGTAATAAAGGAGTTATAAAATGGTGTTTTCGTGGATTTGGATTGACATTAAAATGTATAATGATCAAAAGCACTTGGGTTTTTAAATTCTTAATGGATTCTGGTCAATAAAATTTGATTATTTTTTTTTTATTATTATTGTCCTGTCGTACAATAGGAAATAGTCCGAATTTATTTGTACTTTTACTCCATTCATTTTTTATTTTTTAAAAAAATTTAATGGCTCAAGATTTTTAAACAAAATTTTTAATGGCCAAATTTTGAAAACAGATCAATTTTTAACTCAAATCTAATTTATTTTAATTTTCGGTTTCTTTTGATTCTAATAGACGTTTTATATTAAAATTTTTTTATGTAAGGTCTCGAAATTTTGATTTTTTCAAAATTAGGCTTTTTGGAATTTAGCTTTTGTCTGAATAATTTTCAGATTTCCAGATGTCAAATTAATTTTATTTCTTTTTTTGGTTCATCTGCTTGATTAAAAAAAAAAAAAAAAAAAATTAAAACTAGTGTTGAAAGAAAGTAACAATAATTCCAGATAAATATGTTTGCATAGCAAAGGGTTAAAGTATAAAGAGCCGTGTCCACATAATGTCAGTGATAGCGATAAGTGTATTATTTAAAAGGATCAGAAGCTCATGGGATAGGATGTAAAACGTTTAAACGGTTTATTAAGAGTATGTAAGTTAAGTTATATATTACATATATCACAAATAGCTGTGTAATGTAACTTGTATGCCTGTGGCGAGAGTAAAGAGTAAGAGTTGAGAGTAAAAAAGAGTTTGAGAGAGAGAATGAATGAGAGAGTATATAGAAGCAGGGTGGAGGAAGCAGGCGGACCACCCACACCGCTTCGCGGACCACCGTGATAGCCCACTGGCATACATTAGGCTCCGTTTTGGAGCTCCCCCCAAAAACTATATCGCTTTATCCATTTTTACTTCCTTCGTCACTTTCCCCAATGTATCATGTCAATGCTTTCTTCTATTGCTTTATCATCATTATTATCAGTATACATACATATACATACACATATATTCGAAAAAAAGGTTTTTTTGTTGGCAAAAAAAACAAAATTTTGCATCATTTATTAAAAACAAAATTTTCTTGGGCTCAAAAAAATTTTCTTGCTCCAATAAATTTTTTTTTACCCCAACAAAAATTTTTTGAACCAAGAAATCTTTATTTTTTTGTATATATATATTTATATATTTATTTTCTCTTGGAATTGTTGACAGCTTTTATCAATTTCTATATATAAAAAAGGTTTTTTTTGGCAAAAAACCAAAATTTTGTATCATTTTTTAAAAACAAAATTTTCTTGCTCTAATAAATGTTTTTTTACCCCAACAAAAAATTTTTTGCACCAAGAAATCCTGATTTTTTGGTATATATATATTTATATATTTATTTTCTCTTGGAATTGTTGACAGCTTTTATCAATTTCTAAATAGAAAAAAAAGTTTTTTTTTGGCGAAAAACCAAAATTTTGTATCATTTATTAAAAACAAAATTTTCTTGCTCTAATAAATTTTTTTTTACCCCAACAAAAAATTTTTTGCACCAAGAAATCCTGATTTTTTGGTATATATATATTTATATATTTATTTTCTCTTGGAATTGTTGACAGCTTTTATCAATTTCTAAATAGAAAAAAAAGTTTTTTTTTGGCGAAAAACCAAAATTTTGTATCATTTATTAAAAACAAAATTTTCTTACTCCAATAAATTTTTTTTTTACCCCAACAAAAAATTTTTTGAACCAAGAAATCTTTATTTTTTGTATATATATATTTATATATTTATTTTCTCTTGGAATTGTTGACAGCTTTTATCAATTGCTTAGCGGAACTTAATCACGCGAGATCTGATAGCGAGTAAGTGAAGGGGAGGGGCAAGGAAGAGAGGGAGGGAAAGAGAAAAGAGAGCAATAAAAGCAATTGACACATGCTCGTACTCGATTAATGTGTAATCTGTATAATCGATTAAGTATACAGACATTTAATTTTATTATACATTTATGGACGGGGTCCATGTGGACTCGAGAGATATGTAAGAGCATCTCTTAATGATGATTAACCTTCTTCGTGAGTCCATCAACCAAATGCCCTTGGCTAAAATATCTTTTATTTTTATTTTCATTTTTATAATACTTTTTATTTTGTTTATTTTTACTTGCTGTATTATTGATGCTAGGATTTCTTAAGCATTTATAAAGGATCAGATGATAGCGTGGGCTTTTTGATTTAATGAGACAGATGGAGATATTTTATTATTATTTAATAAACATTTCACACCGAGTTTTGTTATTAATTTTAGTTTCAGTTCATTATTTATCGGGATAATTGTTCATTATTTTTATTTTTGTCGTGGGTTTGAAGTTCAGTTTTGACATACGGAATAATTTTTTTAGGAAAATTTAATTTATGCCTCTTAAAAAATTCAAACTTACAAAGATCTAATTTCCCATTCAAATTTCAAATTCAAATGATTCATAAAAAAAAAAAAAGATCGATTATTAAAATTTAATTCGACACGAACAATTTGCAAGGTACAACAATTATTTTCCCTTTCAATTATTCCTCAATCCAAACTAGATAAAATACAATCACCGGCTAATTTTTTCGAATTACAGCTCGGCAATAAACTCGAGTGATAAAATAAAACTCCGATAAGCTAACGTCTCTATACCAGCACACCGTGGCTTTCATTTTAATCGACCCAATAAAACAAACTCGAAGCACAATAATAAATTGTCATACGTAACGTACATTACGGTTAATAGTCCGCGTTTAATTAAAACTTTTGTCCACTCAATCTAGATTAGAATTATCGTTGCATTGTATCCCATCTCAAATGCCATTTTTACTCTGTCATGCTCCGCATCATTATTATTATTATTATTATTATTATTACTATTATTACTATTATGATTACTATACTATATTGAGCGTATTTAACTTCTCAATTGTTGATACGGTAATCAATTTTCTCGCTCGGCATATAAATAGTGTGTTGATGATGCGAATGTAATTGTGTCATATTTATACGTTCGATTGTTTTACGTATGTGTGAAATATGTTTACGCAGCCGTTAAAAAGACGTTATTATTCTTTACTACCTGTGAATTATTTTTAATACTCATTTTTTTTTTAATTAAAGACGGAGTGGGAGACAACGGCTCTTATAATTCTAATTTATAAAAAATTTTAAGGGGTCTATCTTTCCCCCCTGGGGTCTATTTTGTCCCTCGTGAAAACCGGGGCACGACGGACTAAGAAATTAACTAGAAATTTTTTTTTTCAAATTTTGGCGAAATTTTGACGGATTGTTTGAAATAGATCAAAACAACTTGTACCTGGTGCGCAAAAGTCACAAAAAATAATTAATGGCTGAGGTGGGCCATCTTGCCCTGGTCTTCCCTATATATGTGCAAAAAATCTATTTATATGAGACATAAATTTCACATATTCTATATATTTATTGACGTGAATTTTGCCCCTTATAGTTTTAATTTATAAAAAATTCAAAAGAGTCCATCTTGCCCTGACTCCTAAATGTAAAGATTTAATTATTTCTGGGATTTGATGAATTTCACGGATTTAATTGCGGATTCTATATAAATTGAATGTATGCACTGGTTTGTTAATTCAGCTGATTGCTAGCTTGTGACAAGTATAGAGTTGACACAAATCGCGAGATTTAAACGGTTAATTAGTTTCATTTGTGGCAGAGTTGAGCTGAGTGAAAAAATGCGTAACGTGTTTATGTAACGTTAACATGATTGAGATATGTCATAATGGTAATTTTTGATAAATGCTTTCGATAGTTACTTTTTATTTGCTATTTTATCGCTAATTAATTCTTCACTTATTTTTTATCTATTAATTATTGATACAAGCAATTAAAAATATAATTATGGATCATTACTGGTAATTAAAAATTTTTTTTCCCAGAAGTTTAAATTTGATAATTATTGGAAATTAATAAAGTAAAATTTAATTTATTTGTGATTCCACATAAAATGAAATAAACAGAACAGTCTATTGGAAATTTCAAAAAATAAATCAGTAGAAATTCTATTAAATAAAATAAATAATAATTAACCCAAATACCGCAAAGCAATAAAAAAAATTAATATATTTTCATTTGTTGATCTGTGAGCATAATAAAAAACACGAACCATTAGCCTCAATAAAAAATATTTTTATCGGTCTTAAATTTTTATTAATCCTACAACTCTACAGTAAATATCTCAACTTGTAATAAATAGTAATAATAATAATAATTATTGCTGGTGGTTATTACTTATAACTTACTAGCAATAGTCCAAGAAGAGAAGAGACAAATAAAAAGTAGGATAAAATTGTCGAAATTGGTATGACAAGAACGTCGAGTGTCTCGGTAGTCACACGTTGAAATCAATTGATAATACGTCAGGTAAGAATAAAAATAATAAATAAATATACCCAAGAAAATAAGCAGTAGTAGTAGTAAGTAGTAAAAGACGGTGATGAATGTTTCTTGTGATTTAATAGCCCGAGGCGAGCGCATAACGATCTTACAGCGCCATGTGTGTCGATTCTCGGAAGATATAATGGCATCCCGTGAGCTAAGGAAACGAGGGCGAGGAGATGTATAAAAGGCTATTGCTCGTTGTACTTTTATGGTACATACTCTAGCACTTTAATCAACCGATACTCATACTCATACTCATATATTACAACAATCCTAGTCACAATATTTGTTATTATATGAAAATAAAGTACTTGCTACCAGATACTTACTGGCATTACTTTTACTCGCACTCACTATTTTCTCTATCATCTCGACTCTGTCATTTCATTCATTTTGTAATATGCATGCATGAACATCAACCTGGTGTATTTTTCAATGTACATGCAGACTTTTCACATTTCTGACTGCATGGAAGTGCAAAATGGCCATGTATATTTGCCCATGCCCGGTATTTTTTTAATGTTCATGCTGACTTTTTACATTTCTGACTGCATGGAAGTGCAAAATGGCCATGTATATTTGCCCATTCTCGGTATATATTGAATGTACGTGCAGACTTTTCACATTTCTGACTGCATGGATGTGCAAAACGGCCATGTATATTTGCCCATGCCCGGTATTTTTTCAATGTCATGGCATTCAATGCATGGTGAGTTGATTTTTGCATGTACAGATTTAGTTAGATTCTTATGTCATGCCAATGCATGCCGTGCAAAAAGAGTCAGTTTGAAAAAAATTCCAAAAACATGGACAGTAGAATTTTAGTCCCATTTTTTCAGATTTTCCTGAACGTTCGGTCGGTTTCGTGTAAGTCCATGTGTGTATTTATGAGTATAGTATATATGTGTGGATGTATTAGTCCATGTACATCTAGGGTAAATATATGTATATATATTTGTAAAGGTACATGTACAGTATTTACTAGCAATAAAAATAAAGTGTGTTATTGAATGATACACAGACAAGTGCACCGAGAAATGTACGTATCAATTAACAGCTTTAAAGAACATCCGTTTAATTTTTCTTATAGACCCGTATTATTCTTTTTTTATCTTTCTCGGTCTTCATTAACGCGTATATGGCATCACTTGCCGTGTTCTGTGTCTTGGATATATCTCATTATTATGTTGCTAGAAAAATGTTTAGCTGTTTAATTACTGTGAAATAAGAACATTATTATTCATCCCGCAAATATATACTCGTCCAGGATTTATTTCTCCTTTTACTAATTATCGCTTTTTATCCTGTCCTGGGAAGACGTTTTTTTTAAAAGAAAAAAAAAACCATAACTTTATTATTTCTGATAGAGACGCAAAATTTTTTCTCTCTAATTATTATGGGATTTTGTTTTCCATGGGAATGAAAAATCATAAATACGAAATTTTCATTTTTTGAAAAATTCGTTTTTTGAGTTCTGGTGGCAGAAAAATTATCAACAGCTTGATTTGTTAATTTGTGGCCTGACTTTTTAATAGAGATTAATAATAAGTAAAGTAATAAAAATTATTTAATACGTCGGTACTTAAAAAAAAGTGAAAATATTTTGACACTAAAATACAGTGTCGGTACTTTGAAGGAGTATCAGTTTGAATTTCGTAGAAAAGACTCGACAAAAATCTAAATAAAGGCCTTTTTGAACTCGTAATACCTTGTAAGCATCCCATAAGTATATATATGTATATATAAATATATATGTAAAGCGAATATAAGCAAGCGAATGGGAATAAAAAGTATAACGAGAAGAGTTTTGAGAGCTGAGTTGAGTTGAGGAGTCTAAGATGAGCTGAGATCTGCGGAGATGAGTATAAAGTATTAAAGAAGTGAAGAGGTGGTCTCCAACATATACCAAACACGAGTAAAAGTATCAAAGAGAGAAAGAAACCAAAGGAGGACGGGTTGTAGCTCGTCGTAACTCAAGTCTAGTTAAGGGAGCCATAATTCAGTGGATACCACACTAACTCATCGTTTACTTCAAACGACCCATAAATTATACTTTTCATTTAGATTTTTTTTATATAATTCAACGACATATTTTTTTACTTTTATGATAATTGCTTGGGATTATTAATTTATTGATTCTTTTCGTGCTACTGTTTTTTCTTTTTTTTTTTTTTGAGTTTATTTATTGAAGGGACCGCGGGCTGAATCGAAGAAATCGATGGCCGGGGATTTCTTGTGTTGAAGTGTTTAAATTATTTATTTATAATATATTGATATGCGGATGAGGAAGAGGAAGGTAGATTATTTATGAGTGTTTTGAGTGCTGGGTCATTGCTGTATGATAATTTTGTGATTGTTTATATATTTTTTATCAAAGTTTCTTCAGAGTTCCTTGACTAGTCTGTTTTTGGGAATAAATTGATACATAGTAAAAAATATTTTGTCTCTCTGTTAAAAACGGTCCGTGTTAAAATTTTTGTGTCAAATCAACACAATTCTTTGTGTTACTTAAAAATTTTTAATCGATTTACTCTTCAACACTTTAAAAGTGTTACTTAGTATAAAAATCGATATTATCAAAATTTATTAAGTGTTATTTTAAAGTCAACACAAAAAAAGTGTTGAAATTTTAACACAATATTTTTTACTGTGTAGGCTTCTCCGGGTTTAGAAATTTTTAGATATTCCGAATTTTCAATGGAATTACTTTAGTTGGAAAATGAAAATTCCAAGACTAATGGAAATACTTTTCTTAATAAAAAAAAATAAAATTTACCAGAAGAATGGAACTTTCTAAGGTAAAAAACTGCAACTCGTCGGCTAATAGAAACACTGACGTCTAAAAAAAATTTGCATTACTCACAACCCTATTATCTGCATTAACTTCCACGTTGTCTAGAAATTCGGCCAACCCCAACTCACGCTACCAAAAACAATTTCTCAGCCCTTTAAGAACATACAAATATACATAAAATCTACATATTTCCGCGCTCAATTTCCCTAAAAAACACATTCAAATAAAAATTTAATAATTCAAAAATCTAGTTCCTTCACAAACTTTTCACGCGGAGAAATTTTTATTAAAAATTACCCAAAAAATATGATACTGTGAAGACATGTGGAAAAAATATCAATTTTTTCCATGTACATTGTAAAATATACTGCTCAATAGCATGTAAATAAAGTGCAATTTCGACTAATAGTATAGTCAAAATTTAGTTACTGGCTATATGTCCTCTAGTACCAAATTTTATGGGTAATTTTTACTCAAAAATTCTCTGCGTGTTCCATCAGTTCAAAATTTATGATACTGAAGTTAGCAAACGTCAAATAATTTTTGGAATTTAAACAAAATGATAAATTATAAAAAAAAAAATATTTTGAAAAATTGCACTTGTAGATTTTTTTATTTTCTGCATGTGCATTTTTTTAGTTTTTTTTTCTTTGCAATTGATTTGGTGAAAAAAAAAATCCTAAAATTGTTGATTGTCTGCAAACTTCTGGATCATCAAAATTTCGATATCCGATCAGCAATAAATGAAATAATTTTTTACTTCATCAAAACATTGACTCATTTTCCTCAATAACCAAATTAATTATTTTTTATCAGTAAACAAATAATTGATTGCCCCATAACTGAAACAACATTTCCCCAACAAACAAACGTAGACTAATTAAATGTCTCAATAACACTCTAAGTCACCTCTATCAACATCCCATACAGTGAACAATAAAATAGTGAACAGAGTTTCTAACATAGCGTTAAAATGATTCATTGATTGTGTTAACGTACTGACGTATAAGGTAAAATTCCTCCTCAAGACCGGCATTTAAAACAATTTTAACGTATTTCCTGTTGAACAAGGCCATCATCCATACGCTGGATTATATTATCATTGAAATTTTTATCTACTTAGTCTCTCAGGCAACAGAAAACTCGACACTTTAAACCACCTCAGCTGTCTTAATATAAACTCACAACACTTAAACATACAAAAACAAATATACCCAAGACGCTTAATAAAAAAATAATAATAATAAAAAAAAGTAATATTATAAATTAATTAACAATTCACTCAAGCATCCAGCTAATCGGTATGTAAATTATACAATAAACATAAACACGATACGATAAATATTTTATTGAAATATTACACGACATCCGATTGTCATAAAAATATATCTCAATTACACATATATATCTATATATATATATGTATGGTAATCAACGATATCAATCAAATGTATGCGCAGACGTGCATGCTCACGGATTATTATCTCATACAAATACATATATATATATATTGGTTGTAATAAACTCAGTACTTGTAACAATTAGTCGACAGCCCCCATGAATATCAAAATAAAAAAAAAAGTAATATTCAAATATATATATATATATATATATATATATATTTTGCGTGTACTTGCCATGTCCATAGCAACCAGACAATAATCTACAACGTACTGACTATAATATCACGATATAATATATATAAATATATGTATATGTAATAGTGCGTAGGAGTAGATTTGATATTTATATATATGTATATATGTAAGTAACATTAGCAAAGAGTATTGTACAGTTGACGACACTGCGTGGGCGAGCACGCTTCTTCGACATTATGACTTCATTCGCGATATCATTCAACGAATTACTGATATGTATATGTATATATATAAATATATATGTATGTGTGGGTGAAAACGCGCGATGTGGGAATGTGTGTTTATGGATGAGAATGGGTGTGTGTGGAGTAATAAAGTATACACGCACAATTACGCGATTCATTAGCTTCTAAGAATCCGTAAGACATCAAAATGATATGGGTTATTTCCGTCGAGTAAATTGTCCATTTAATTAATCGAGTCGTTGGGTACAAATTGCATACGCTTATAAATTGAAAATTTACGCAATTATATTATTACCAGACGTCTATATGGTTATTTTATTGGAGATAAATTATCGAGGAGATTTACTTTTTTTTTATGGCCCGGGGAAGATGGGCCGGGTATCATTTACTCATAATTAAATTTTTTTTGCTCTTACTTACACAGCAGTCTTTTAATTTTTGAGGAAAAATTACTAAAAAAAATAATTTTTTTCATTATATTTACAAATTTTCCGCTGGTGACTCAATTTGATTAAAGATAACAAGTAAAAGTGTTAAAATAATTAGAGCAGTAATAATTATGTTTAAAATAACTTTATCATTCAAATTTTTAAATTTACCGAGTCTTCGAAATTCATTTCAAATTTTTTACTTAAAAATTGAATTTCAAAATTTGACATGCCCATTTTCCCCCGCTTTTTTTTTCAACCACTCAAGAGGTGACTGCGACCCAATTAAAAAAATTTCCAAGTAAATTTACTTGATAGTTCACTCAGAAAATCAAATCCGTACTTCCGTACGTTAAAAATTCCGAATGTACGGAAACGCGATATCTCCGGAAGTATCCAATGAATTAGAAATTTTTTTTTTACATTTTTTTCCGACTACTTTTCTACGTAGACATACTAAAAATGGTAATTAAAATCCAGCTTTAATTACAAAAAAAAAAAAAAAATGTTGTGTGAAAAAAATTCTCAAGCGCTCCGAGATATTTAGTTGTGTTTGTTAATATTTATATTTATTATGAAGGGATCAGAATAATGAAATTGATTGTAATAAATGAAGACTATAAATAAAAAAGTATATGAGACGGAATAACAACAAAAGACGAGGTATTTATATATATATTTAAAAGTACATTTGTGTATACATGATACACAATGATGATGAGCGATACAGAATAGAGGGAATGAAAGCGGGAATGAGTGTAGTATAGCATTATCTTGCGTGTATGGGATGATGAGAATGTGAAGTAAGGAGTATGAGTCTTAACAGGTGTCGGGGGACTTTACAACGCCCGCGTGCTCCTCGAGAACAGAAGGCAGTAATGCCTTGAGTTTACACCTTCGACCTACGATCTCTACTCAATAGAAATAAATTTATTATATTTTTACTCGTATTCATAACACCATTTATTTTATTTTTTTATTATTTTAATTTATTTTTTTACCAAGCGTGATATTTAAATCATTTTGTCACCAATTACTGGCTTATTATCCCACAGCTGTGCAAATACTTTTGATTAATTTATAGATTCGTTAATAATTCAATAAGTTTTATTACCTCGAAAATTTTTACATTTTAAATTAAATCATTTATACTCGATTACTTTCTTAAATATACAGGTAATCATTTATTGAAGCCAAAAAAATATTATTCTTGTTTTAATTATAATTTAATTGAATTCTAAATTGGAAATTTGAAAATCAAAATCATTTTTTATTGATATCTTAGAGATTATTGCATAAAATATGACGTTTAGGTAGGTCACTGGAAAGGAAATTTGATTTCCTACAATTTAGGTCCTGGTAAAAAATCACCTAAGATCAATATTTTAGAAGTTATGGTCATTTTATGTCTTAGAAAAAAATTTGAGATTTTCCAAAAGTTTCCAAATCTCTTAAAACGGCTATATCTCGAAAAATAATGACTCTAGGACATTTTTTATGAGGACCAAAATTAAAGAAAATTAAATTTCCTATAACTTTGGTCCTGACAAAAAATATCCTAGAACCCATATTTTCCGAGATATCTTCATTTATATTTCTATATATAATTATACTTTTCCAAAAATTCCCAAACTCTTTAAAGCTCTCTATCTCCCAAACGATCGATCCCACGCAAATTTCCACCGACTCAAAAATTGTTACAAATCAAATTCCCTATCCCTCGAGCACCTCAAACGTCAACTTTCCCCAATATCATATCCCAAACTCCATAAAATTCCTTTCCCAAATTTCTGTCCCGTCAAAAAAATGAGTCTCACTAAAAACTGTCAATAAAAAACCCACAAAAATACAAACTAGCCATCCTAAATAAAACAAATAACAATAAAAGTCACCGATTATTTATACCCCAAATTTAAAACTCCCATATTAAGCATTTAAGTATTTTTCTTGTCCACATGAGGTCTGGGTTACATATAATAGTAATAGCCGGCTAAAAATAGTTATTATTTGTACATATGTATAGACTAATAGTTAAGGTAAACTGTGTAGTACTACAGGTGCGTAGGTGTATTAAATACATATATATACATATATATATATAAGTTAAACTACAGATATATCTATACTACTCATAAGTGGTACTCTTACTTAGAGAGAGAATAAAGAGTATAGTACAAGAGTGTCTGAGTATTTTCATTTCAGGGTGCACATAGGACATGTAGAAAGACACACTCAACATAACACAGAGTAAAGAGTAAGAGTGTACAGTGTACAGAGTGGTTGAGTAGAGACATAGCTCGCGTAAGCCGGCCAACTTGGGTGGTCCGTCAAAGAAGGGACCGCACGCGGAGTTCAAACCCCCACCATAAAAAGTTACCGGTGTGTTGTCTCCCCACTAGTTTGCCACGCGGGATACACATACCAACAACACACTCGTGTTCGTATTAACTATCTATCTCTCCCTTTCTTCTTCTCATTCTTATTCTACTCCTTTATACGTACTTGGACTGGTTACAACGACAAATGTATGTATTTATGTACATATATACAATGTATGTCCATGTGTGAGTGTGTGCATGTGTGGAAGAGCGTAACGCTTGCCGGCATGGCACGGTCTTCGAAATATCTCTCAATTTACTCGAGTGAATTCCGAGCGCGGTGGTTCGAGACTAGTGTCAGTCAGTCAATGTGCCGAGAGAGAGAGAAGACCTGAGAGAGGATGGAAATAAATGTGGAAGACAATTAGGGATAAAAAAAGATACTTTTTTTGGGGTTTTGTTTTTGCAGGTGGAGTCGCATTGCACCGAAAATCGCAATCGCGGTTTATGAAATGATCAAGGATCTGGATGATGGGAATGGTGGAAATTTAAAGCTGATAATTATTTCGTACTATCTCGAGAAATGCGTGTGTGTATTTTGAGAATTTAACCGGGAATGCTAATTATTGGGATCATGAAGCCGAGGGCTTTTTAGGATGGCGATGAGTCGGAGTAATTGTTAATTGCTGGTAATTTTAAGATAAATTGTCAAATTTATGAGACAAATATTTTTAAGACCAGAGTTTACTTAGAATTTTTTTTTATTGCAGTTGGAATTTTTTTTGAGAATTTAATATTTCGGGAATTGAAATTTTAATTTTTAAATATTTTTAGAGGAAGGGGGGGGGGGGGCGAAACGGGATAGGCCGGCAAAATGGGATACTCTCAAAATTTCGTCAAAATTTTTTTTTCTCGAAAAACTTTCGAAAATGGTCAAAAATGACATCTAGTATAATTTTACACTATTAAAAGCTAAAAAAAAACATTTTTATATTTTTTGCGAAAAGTATATTATTGGCGCCAATTTCAAATTTTGAAAAGAAATAACAAGGAAAAACTTTTTTTAAAAAAATGTTGAGAGTAAATTTTATTACTTACATCAATTTAGAAAGACATTATTACATCAATTTTATTCACTTGAAAAAAAAAAAAAAATTTACTTTTTTTTGGGGTATCCCATTTTGCCCGCAGAAAATAAAAATTTTTTTTCTGATGGCAGTCTAAAATTATATTTATTTCAAATAGAATCAAAATGAAGCCAATTTACGATATTTATGTCCCTAGTCACTAAATTTTTCGTTAAGTATCCCGTTTCCCCCCCCCCCCCCCCTTCCCCTAATTACCATGGGGTGAAATGGAGATTTTTATTTTCTCAAATTTCCCATCATTCAGTGAAAAATTAAAAATTTAAAATATCCAAATAAATCAAAATTTCGAAAAAATAATTTAAAATTCAAATCATAAAAAACCTGACACCGAGAAATGACTTTTTCCATTTTCGAAAAAAATAACCATATATAATTTCCCGATTGTTTTCCAACAATGAAAATTAGCATAACACTCGTCCCTAAAATTAGTCAGTATAAATTAAAGAAAAAGTATTTAAAGCCCGCGCGCGTAGCGTCCGGGATCCGAGGGCTAGCATCTAGTGGCTGTCAATTGAGAGGCACGCGGAACGGCGTTCCACAGAACACAATAAAGAGCATAATGTAATACCCGATACTGTAGTGGTCCATGCCCGAGAATAAGAGAGAATAAGACTGGAGACAGGAGACAGAAGACAGGAGACAGGCGAGGGCAAGGGCAGAAATAAATAAAGAATCCGTATCGGATGAACAGTAGGCAGGGAATTGCATCAACTAAACGCTCGGGAGCCGAACATACATATATATATATATATATATATATCTCCATCAATAGCCACCCCATCATCTCCAGAATAATTTTCTCACTGGTTATTTAATTAATTACTCGCTAAACTGCTAATGTAATGACACCACCAGCAACAAAACTTTTAATCCCGTCGAATTGGTTACAGGACTTTTGAATAAGTAATTACTCGGGCGATTGAACCGCGCGTTTAATTTAAAAATATAAACCCGAGTATAAATAAAGAATCGTCGGGTGTTAAAAGTGTAAGTAAGAGTATATAATATATGTGAGATGAGATGAAAGTATTGTGAGAGGAATGACGAGGGTGATTTGTTACGGACATTTGTCACGATGTGAGCTCTACTCCGGATTGCATCGAGTCGAAAATAATAATAAGAGTCGATGGGTATGGGTATGGGTGGGTACATAAAGTAGTTGATGTTTAAAAATAAATGCAATGGGAGAGCGAGATTGCTGCCGTTAAACAGATCGCGCTCAAAGGCCATATCTCCCGGCGGAGGATGCGTTGCTGAGGACTCCACTGAGGACGTAAGAGACCGAGCAGGGAGTTGAGAGCTAATCGGCGGCCGCGTGGCTCTCCGTTACCGCAACGGTTACTTTGGTTAAGTGCCGGGGTCATTGAGAAAATTGTGGGTCTGTTTGCGCACTGTCAGCCACGACTCAAGACTGAGATCTCGGGACTGGTTTCATTCAGGTTAACTCAGGAGACAGGCCTATACTTGTAGGGGGCCATGTTTACCGATAAATCGCTCTATCAGCTCCGTGGTTTTGTTTTCTTTTATTGGAAAATTTATTTGCTTTATTTACAAAAAATGCCGAGAGCGGGGTTCGAACCGTCGACTTTAAAACTGGAGACTAAAAATTTTGATTATGAATTTTTTTTTTACTGGGAGCGGTATTCGAATCCTCGACTTTAAAACTGGAGACTAAAACTTTTGATTATGAATTTTTTTTTTTACTGGGAGCGGGATTCGAACCGTCGACTTTAGAACTGGAGACTAAAAATTTTGATTATGAATTTTTTTTTTTACTGGAAGCGGGATTCGAACCCTCGACTTTAGAACTGAAGACTAAAAATTTTGATTATGAACTTTTTTTTTTTACTGGCAGCAGGATTCGAACCCTCAACTTTAGAACTGGAGACTAAAAATTTTGATTATGAATTTTTTTTTTACTGGGAGCAGAATTCGAACCCTCAACTTTAGAACTGGAGACTAAAAATTTTGATTATGAATTTTTTTTTTACTGGGAGCGGTATTCGAACCCTCGACTTTAAAACTGAAGACTAAAACTTTTGATTATGAATTTTTTTTTTACTGGGAGCGGGATTCGACCCCTCGACTTTAAAACTGGAAATTAAAAATTTTGATAATGAATTTTTTTTTTACTGGGAGCGGGATTCGAACCCTCGATCTGAAGTTTGAAATTGAAGAAATTTTTCTTAGTCGGCCTAAGAATTAAATTAAAAATATATAAATAAATAGATTGCGATAGTAATTAAGGATCGTAATAAAAAAAAAAATTAACTGTAGTCATCGGAGCCGATATTTAAAAATATCATGAGTAAAAAAAGTGATTGTTAACTACCCAAGTTTCCGGTTAGCTGTATCCATCTGTCCATAAGTAGTTTTCGAAATAAATCTTTTTCCGCGCTCCGTGACGATCAGAATGCGACAGGTTGGCGAGGCAAGTTCAAGTCCCAAGTCGCGGGCACACAACTAAACCGCGGAGTCGTAGTAACATGAACATACTACGCACACAAACACAAGTTTATCACTGAGTGTGCTGGCTCTCAATGTGGTGGATAAGTTAAAAGTCCGCGGTCAGATGGTGTAGAAGCATCAGGAGATGGTTTGGATTTTTTGTCATGCCCAAGATGCGCTCTCGGTTGCCTGCGGGCTCTTCTCTAAAGAGTTGAGTCCACGTCCACGTCCACATCCACATCCAGCAGTCAGCAGACCGTAGTCCGAAGCGTAGTAGCTTACATTACATTAGTACTTAAACTTGGAGCGCAGCTCCTTAGCTCGGGTATGCCCAGCAGAAGCCCGGTTCGCGGTTATAGGTGTAGATGTTGCTGCAGATATATAAATATAGATATAGATATAGGTTCGGATGTTAATTCTTCATTCGCCATTCTTGATTCGCGACTCTCCATTCCTCCATTCCCGTCGACCGACATCAGAGCCCTCCAGCTTCACCTTAAACTTTTCAGTCCCGATGCGTACAAGTCGAGTCGTCAGACGCTCGTCCATCCTTTACTCAGGATTATGTCTTCCGCGAACAATAAACCTTGTAAAAGTTAACTCTGAGGTCGTTGAATCCTCCTTACACCGAATTCATCCGCCAATACACATCACTTATTATTACTTTTTATTGTTATTGTCCATTGACAATAGACTCTTGATTTAACTGGCCAACAAAATAACTCAACGGGATTTAAACTGCACTTTATTACATCCAGATGATGAATAATTCAAGTTATGACGTTTATTTATACCCCGATTCATTCTATCCGTTTATTATAATTATTACCCAATTAATCACAAGCCCGCTCGACATTTTCTGTTCTATCGAGTAATTAAAATCCTTTTATTTTCTTTTCTTCTGCGGAAAATTAAAATTTTTACTAACAAAAGCAATTTTTTTTTTTTCATCGCAATTTAGACACTTCAATTCAAGTTATTTTCAAATTTCAAAGCATTTGAAAATATTCTCGAGCGTTTTCGGAAGCTTCAAAGTCGCGACTTGCGGATGTACGGATGTACGGACTCTCTATAACTCGGGAACTTATCAGCCGATTTTGATCAACTTTTCACTCATTTCCGGTGTTTACTATTCTATATGACCCACAAAATTTTTTTATCAATCGGACAAACAGTTTTCGAGTTATCCAAAGAAAAAGATGGCAAGAAATTTCCAAAGTGGTTTCAATTTTTTGTTCATTACTCGATAACCAGTTGCCAGATTGGTTTGAAAATTAAATCTCATGTACACTTCGATTATTTCCCTCCATCGCCACATAGGCGATTAAAATCGATCGATTTTTTAAAAAATATTTCTGTTTTCTTCTGCGGAAAATGGAAACTTTCACTAACGAAAACAAATTTCTTTCTTCATCACAATTTAGACACTTCAATTCAACTTATTTCCAAATTTCGAATCATTCGAAAATATTCTTGAGTGTTTTCGGAGGCGTCAAAGCCGCGACTTGCGGATGTACGGATGTACGGACTCTCTATAACTCGGGAACTAATCAACCGATTTTGATCAACTTTCCACTCATTTCCGGTGTTTATTATTCTATATGACCCACAAAATCTTTGTATCAATCGGAACAATAGTTTTCGAGTTACCCAAAGAAAAAGATGGCAAGAAATTTCCAAAGTGATTTCAACTTTTTGCTCATAACTCGATAACCAGTGGCCAGATTGATTTGAAAATTAAATCTCATGTACACTTCGATTATTTCTCTCCATCGCCACACAGGCGATTAAAATCGACCGATTTTCCAAAAAACTTTTTTTTTTTCTTCACAAACTCTAAATGAATTGCGAGCAAAAGTTAAATTATATCACACTTTCGTGTGATTAATTACTCAAAATTTTTTATGTTCGTGTTGAACATGACAATGAATTAATAATCCAGATAACAAATGATTAAAAATATAATTTATATAATTCACGTGGAAAATAGATGGCATATATATAAGTATATAGATATATATATTAAACAGTTACAATAAAAATGAGCAATAAAAATTAGTGGTTAAACACGATGGTAAAAAAGTTGAGCCGATGTAAATGTCATATATAAGATCGGGAATAATTAGCGGCGCCGAGAGACAGGTGAAGAATAGCGTCACGCCTCTTTGCTGTAGATGCACTACACGCGAACCTCGCATATTGTAACCTCTCGGTTTTGTATTATTATTTCTTCCTTCTCTACTTCAATTTTTTTTCCTCTTCCTTTTTCCTTACTACAATTATTATTGTTATTATTATTATTTTTATTCCTCTTCCGTAGCAACTACAATGTATGCCCGTATCTTTTATTACAATCAATAAGTACATACGCGTTTATGTGTAAGCTACCATTACCATTATCCACTCAATGTTTCAATTAATTTATAAATAAAATTTTAAATTCAATTACTGATGATGACTAGGCCACAGAAAGTCATCGGAATGATTCTTAAGAGGGAATGGAAGCAAAACTAGACCTTAGTAGTGGCCTCTAAACTATTTTGTACCAAAGGCTATTGGATTTTTTTGCATAACTGATGTTATTTTCTGGTTCAAATTATACTAGATATAAATTTATGAGCTGTCATTGAATCGGAATTTGTAAATTTAATTATCGCCTCAATGGAAAATGAAAATTGTTTTTTCAAAAAATTAGTCGATGAGATTTTTTTTAAAATAGAATTTTCGTATTTAGCCCGTACGAAAAATATATATATCTGGGATATATACAGGCAAAATTGAATATGTCTCATATATGGGACATATATTCAGATTTGCCTAAATATATATGGATATATACTTTTTCCGTACGGGAGTATAGATTTCATTCTAATTTTTTGAAATATTTTTGAAGTAAAAATAAATTCTGGAAAAAATAATTTAGATTTTAGATCGGAAATCAATTAAATTTTTTTTTTGCAAAAAATTTTGGAGTTCAAATTAAGAATTTTTTGATTGATTTACTTTTTTGGGCTCTGATTTACTCAAATCTGTATAATCAAAAAATTAGATCTAGATCTAAGAGCGAAATTTAGATTTCTGTAGATCTGAATTATTTTTCGTAGGGTAGAAAAAGAAAAATTTGACGTGAGATCTAGATCCTAGATTTGAATTTTTGTGAAGCAGAAAAAAATTTTTGGAGTTCAAATTAAGGATTTTCTGATTGATTTAAATTTTTGGGCTCTGATTTACTAAAATCTGTGTAATTAAAAAATTAGATCTAGATCTAAGAGCGAAATTTGAATTTTTGTAGATCTGAATTATTTTTCATAGGGTAAAAAAATAAAAATTTGACGTAACATCTCGATCCTAGATTTGAATTTTTGTGATGCAGCAAAAAATATTTGGAGTTCAAATTAAGGATTTTCGGATTTACATTTTTGGACTCTGATTTACTCAAATCTGTATAATTAAAAAATTAGATCTAGATCTATGAGCGAAATTTTGATTTTCTGTAGATCTGAATTATTTTTCACAGGGTAGAAAAATAAAAATTTGACGTAAGATCTAGATTCTAGATTTGAATTTTTGTGAAGCAGAAAAAAATTTTTGGAGTTCAAATTAAGGATTTTCTGATTTACATTTTTGGGCTCTGATTTACTAAAATCTGTATAATTAAAAAATTAGATCTAGATCTAAGAGCAAAATTTGGATTTCTGTAGATCTAAATTATTTTTCGTAGGGTAGAAAAATAAAAATTTGACGTAAGATCTAGATCCTAGATTTGAATTTTTGTGAAGCAGAAAAAAATTTTTGGAGTTCAAATTAAGGATTTTCTGATTTACATTTTTGGGCTCTGATTTACTAAAATCCGTATAATTAAAAAATCAGATCTAGATCTAAGAGCGAAATTTGGATTTCTGTAGATCTGAATTATTTTTCATAGGGTAAAAAAATAAAAATTTGACGTAAGATCTAGATCCTAGATTTTAGATTCGAATTTTTGTGAAGCAGAAAAAATTTTTCTATCGTCATTAACTAATTTCGAGTATCATTGAAAAAACCAAAAAATTATTTATTAACTCAAAATTAATAAAACATCAGCCTGGAAAACTTCAATTACTCGAACGTCAAAACTAATTAACAATAAATTTGAATATATAGTCTGGTAAAAATAAATTTATAAATAATTCCAGCCGATGGAAGCATAAATTACACACATATATGTAATATATACATATATTTAAACAGTAAAGTGGTATTTACACAAATAGGAGTTTAGTTTTTAACTGAAAAACAAGTTAACGAGGTGATTTAAGTTTGTAATAGTGTGTAAGCTAAATAAAAGCCATCTCTAGTCTCTAGCCTCCAGTTTCCAGTCTCTAGTCTCTAGTCTACGTTGCAATTTCATCGTTCAGTGCAATCGCGATGAATTTACCACAGACAGGTCGTCTCTAGTCCGTTTACGGTCCATGTGCATCAGAGTCCTCAATCCAAACCTCATATATATATATATATATATATATACATATATTGATTTTGCGTAATAAAACCAAGAAAAATTAAAAAAATAAAAATCTCAAGTATTTTATACATATATATTTATATATTTTTTATCGAACGCAGTTGCATAATCGGTTATAACAATTTACGTTTAAGATCAAGTGGTTAGCGGGTATTAAATTATGGTCATTCAATTAACTATTTATATGTTTATATACATTGTTATTCAATTATCTTTGATTAAATATTTTTAAAACTTTATTATTTGTAATTTATATTCTTTATTGCTCGTAAAATATATTACTCATTCTAATTAATAATTTTCTGTTGGCTGTTCTATTAATAGAAAAAACATTTTGTCAAGTATATATTTAATTGACATGCGAATAAATGTTTATTGGAGGTAAATAATTTATTTGCAAAGCTCGTAATGGGCATAAAAAAAATCAGTTGCAATTTTTTTTGCCACTTGTATACACTGTGAAAAATCGGGAGTGAATCGGGATTTGATTTTAATCCAAATTCACTCCGCCACTCGGAGTTCCGGAATTTAAAAAAAAAATTACTCCGCATACGGAGTGAATTGGGAGTTTTTTTTTAGCGGAGTGACGCGGATTTTATTTCACTCCCAATTCACTCCGGTCTGGAGTTTTAACATTTAATTGAATTTATATTAATTTATATTAAACTGTTAAACTGTTAAAAGATCAGTAATGTAATACGTGAGTTTTTACTTCAATTTTATTTAGTGCCCTCCCGAGTCAAAATATTAGACGTAAGTTGAACGTTCTTAACGTTTTAAACGTAAATTGAACGTTCTTAACGTTTTAAACGTGAATTGAACGTTTTTAACGTTTTGGAAGTAAATTGAACGATTTTTTTGTATTTTGGTTCGTAAAAAATTGATAATTTCATGAGTTATGATTTTAGATTTTTGGAATGCTCATGTTTTCTTATTGCAAGTCTAAATAGATTTTAGTTACGTTTTCGATTTATGATACTCTAATCTACGTTTTGAATAATTTAAAAACTGTCAAATTGAGTTTTTAATGTTCAAAACATTCAATTTACGTTTAAAACGTTCAATTTACGTTCAAAACGTTAAAGACCTTCAATTTACGTTGAAAAGGTTCAAAACCTTAAAAACCTTCAATTTACGTTTAAAACGTCAAAAACATTCAATTTACGTTTAAAACGTTAAAAACGTTCAATTTACGTTTAAAACATTAAGATCGTTCAATTTACGTTCAAAACGTTAAAAACCTTCAATTTACGTTTAAAACGTTAAGATCGTTCAATTTACGTCTAATATTTCGACTCGGGCTGGTAGAAATTTTTTGGACTTTTCTCTGAAGAAGTTTTTAGAACTTTGAAAAAATCTTTAGAATTTTAGAACTGAGTTTTTTAGGAAAAATTCCGAAAAATTTCCACCAGGGTGGAGTTATTTTTTATTAATAATATTTTCGAAACTCCTTTCCGGAGGAATTAAATTATTAAAACATTATCTACTCCGTGAAAACTTCCCTTCGGTGTGAATTTTACTCCGAAGGGAGTAAATAATTTAAAAATTCATTCACTCCGGATTTGATCCGCATTCACTCCGCGAATTTTTTACAGTGTAATAAAAATTTTCCGGTCTCAAATTCAAAATAAAGAAAAAATTACGCGGCAATTTTTTGTGCGCGAGAATTTGAAAGTTAAAAAAATACCCGAAGAATTTTCATATATTTATCGGAAAATAAAATAAAATAAAAAATTTTAATTCAAACACAAAAATAAAATTCAACTGCTTAATGACAACATGCAAAGTAAACAAAAATATTTAATCGATAAAAATTCAACCTCACATATTTTAAATATATTATCAATATCATTATATTTTTATTGATCAAATAGATTATTTTCCCATAAAATAAATTAACCCATATATAAATATATACACATGTATACTAATAGACGTAAACCTAATTAAATAAGGATATTGACATAGAAATAACAATAACAAAGAAATAAATATACGTTGCGTTATATATATATTTAATATTAAATAGGCTGTCAAATGAATATTTTTAACGACTGTACTGAATTTCATAACGTCAGTTAATAATATATATAACACAGTACTATATATATAAGAATCATGAACTCATGACGATAATCATTAATCACACAAAATGAATAATTCCATTTGCGTTTTATTTTATAAATATATATGTATATATATATTTTTTCTCTGATCTTATTACGCATTGACGTGTACAATCAAATTGATTTAGTGTGTACCTACACGTTGAGAAACAAATGTAATATAGCCATATATAACCACATATATACATATATATATATGTTGACATATATGAGTAGTGCGTGACGCATTTAACCGAGTGTGTTCTCTCTAATATAACCACGTGTGCGTTTTAAATATTAAAAGCTCGACTAAAATTCAAAACGCACTAATTTTACTCCCGCTGTCGAACTCATCGCGAAATTACGGGGTCTGCATAGAAGCCAATTCGTAGATAAATAATAATAAAAGTGATTTAAGGTTTTAATCTCCCGAAGGAATATATATATATATATATATATGTTTGCCACCCACTTTGTGTGGTAATTTTAAATCCTGTCATTTACCGTCCGCGGATTTGCTGCTCGTAAACTAAATACACTTTAGCACAAGTAGTTTGATAAAAGAAAAATAAAAGTAAATATATATAAGAAGTTAGGGAGTGAAGAGGAAAGAAAAGAGAGAATGAATGCTAAAGCTAAAGCAACATTGAGTTTTGTTGTTTTGTCGCGTCACGACCCGACGACAGGTTCACTTTTCTGTCCGGTCTTTCGTTTCTCGTTTATTCTCACATGCTATTTTGTTATACCCGCGAATGTATGAAACTTTACTGCTGTACTTATTCGTTATGTTGTTTAACTTTTTTTTTTTATTTGTTTTACTGTTTACATATCAGCGGAACGGGTATCGCGATTAACACTTCGAGAAACGAGAGGTGAATATGCCGTAGAAAATAAAATTTATTGTGAGGTTTTTGGGGGGAATCGTTATGAGTTATGAGAATTTTCGCTTACTTAATTTATTGACTCTTGTTGTTAATTAGCTGTTTGTTTTACTTTTAATTGATAGACGGTTTGTTTGTAGAAAATATAATTAAGACGCGGATCGAGAAATGTGGAGCGTTTTATCTACCGCTTGCATCAAATACTAATTACTCGAGATAGAAATAGATTTTGCTGGAAAATTTATATATATTTGTGATAAATATGTTAGAAAAGGATTCAAGTGACCGTAGAAATATTTTTTTTTATTGAGTTAAAGAAACGAATCAAAATATCGAGGTCATAATTTGGATAAATTTAAAAAAATGAAATTTCCAAATTTTTTATTTTTTTTTATCGAAATTAGTTCGATTCAAATTTTAATTTTTATGTAAAAAAATCTTCGGTACTCAAAAAAATTTTTTTTTTTAAATTGAGTTAAAAAAAAGAATTAAAATATCGAGGTCATAATTTTGATAAATTTTATAAAAATGGAATTTTCAAATTTTTAATTTTCTTATTGATATTCGTTAGATTCAAAATTTAATTTTTATGTAGAAAAATTTTCGGTACTCAAAAAAATTTTTTTTTAAATCGAGTTAAAAAAAAAAAATCAAAATATCGAAGTCATAATTTTGATAAATTTAAAAAAAATGGAATTTTCAAATTTTTAATTTTTTTTTTATCGAAATTAGTTCGATTCAAAATTTAATTTTTATGTAAAAAAATCTTCGGTCCTCAAAAAAATTTTTTTATTAAATTGCGTTAAAAAAAAGAATCAAAATATCGAGGTCATAATTTTGATAAATTTTATAAAAATGAAATTTTCAAATTTGAAATTTTATTTTATCAAAATTAGTTCGATTCAAAATTTAATTTTTATGTTAAAAAATTTCGGTCCTCAAAAAATTTTTTTTTAAAATTACAGTTCAAGAAAAAAAATTAAAATTTCTAATGAAAACTTTGAAATTTCCATTAATTATTCGTAAAAATAATTAATTAATTTTTTCCACGCGTAATTGCATATCAATGTGCAAATTACGTCTCATAATTACTGCCTAGAAAATCTAATAGATTTAAATGACTTTTTTTTTGTAATTGAACTTCATCGCCATTAATTAAAAAAAAAATCCTAATTATTTAAATCACCCGCGAGTTTTTGCGATGAATTTTTCTCGCAGTTTGCAAAAAATCTGAGTTTTAAAAATCGTATAATATATTATATGAATTACTAATATATTCTAGATGAACGTAACCGCGTTTTTCATCATCGAGCAATTGAAATTCTCGTGGAATAATATTTGTACACCGAAGAATTTTAAGAATTTAAATTCAAAGTTTCTTAAAAAATAATGAACGCGAATCATGTACATTTTTTTTTTATATTATTATTATTAAGTCTCAGCTATTTAAAGCATATGCAAATATATACAACGAGTTTGTTATCATATATGATAATGAGCACGTTTACTCTCGGATCGGCTTTAACAAGATCAATAGATCTTACCACACACACACACGCGCATTTATCGAATAACTAATACATATATGTGTATAAATATATATTTATACATTTGCAAAATAATTTCAAATTCATAGTAAATCAATCAATACCAACTTCTACAATACGTCTGCTCAATTTCAAATAGTAACACAAAAATCGAATTTTTGAAACATGTACAGCTGCCCAATTTCAAAACACAGTAGGAAAAATTTTTCCAAAGCGATTTTTTGGTATTTCTAGTTCTAGAGGAGTCTTGTGACCATGATCCTGATCAATTCATAATTCAAAAATTGATTTCTCAGTTACTCTGTTTTTAAATTGGGCAGCAAGACTCCTCTGGAATTAAAAGTACAGTAGCTTTATAACTCAAACCTCGGTAAGTTCAAAACTTTCACGGAAAAAAATGAACTATATAAATTGAGAATGACAAGTAATATAATGATAAAGTGATCAGTAAATACTATCATTCTAAATAGTAATTTTTTCGTTTATGATTCAAACGTGAATAATTACAGTATAAGTATAAAAATTTATTATTTATGTAAGAAAAATTCCTATTTGAACTTTAAAAATCGTAACTGATACTTAGAAATTAGACGACACGTATTATAAAATTTACTATTTGAATGTTAAAATTCCCCATATTGACAACTGGGTTCCGGGTTATAATTTCAAATAGTAATTTTTAAAGTTTTTTTTTTTTCCGTGTTTGTAACTCAAAAATGTTTTTGATTTCCTTTCCTCGCCAATCTAAAACCTCTATTACTTAAGGGGATACGCTACCGGACCTCTTTCTCACACTCAGAAAAATAAACAGGACTGTCTTTGTTGCACTTGTAGAGTAAATGAGAATTTTGAAACAATTTTTCTCCGAGACGAATTAGAATTTTTGAAAATACGAAATTTCTAGCTCTTTGTTAAGGTTTTAAAAAACTCTAAAGACTCTCTATTTTAGGTTTCCAGTGTGTCCGTGAATTAAATTGAATTGAAAATCGGTTACCGTTACCCCTTAAAATACAAAACCTCGATAACTTAAACAAATATTTTGAGCATTGCCCCCCATAACTTAAAGTATTAGTGAGTCATCATACTGAGTATGTATACAAACAAAAAATTTTGCCAAAAGTTTAATTTATTTTCACTTTAGTCTTTCACTAAAATATTCGAGAAATTTTTTGTAAATAAGTTGATAAATAAATAAATAAATCTCTTAACGTATAATTGTACGCAAGAAAAATCAATTAACGAGTTCAAAGAAAATGAAATTAAACACTAACATATTCTGATAAGTTGAAAACCGTTAAAACTCAAGAAGATAAAATACATGGCTAAGTTCCAGCCTGTGGAATCTCAAAAATGCATGAAAAATCAAAATGTATCAAAATATCGATTTCGAAAAATTTGTCTCTGTGTTTTGAAATTGCAATTTCGGGCAGCCGAATATCTCGGAAATTTTAACGGCCGGTTGGTTGGTTGGTTGATTCGAAAAACGATTCGAGTTCAGTAATATTTATATCAATTAAAGGATCAGCCCCAAAGAGGTAATAATTAAGTTAATAAAAAGTGATAAAAACTCACCAGAAGAAGGCCTGTCGGAATATCTGGTGCAGTAAACCCAAGCTGGCCAGAGCATCTGTTTCGAAGAATCCCCGGTCGCAGGTGTACTCGTTAAACTACTGGCATTTGTTGTTGATGCATTACTTAATTGCGTATTACCCGATGCCGAATTATTGCTCGAAGCATTATTGTTTGGGTTATTATTGTTATTACTACTATTACTATTGATATTACTGCTAATGTTACTACTAGAACCGTTAGTTCCCAAATCGGAGCTGAGCACTTTGTCCGAGGAACTTTCGGTGCCCGATTCCAAAAAGTCTTTGGTGAGATCAATGGGCTTTTGAGCAATTTTCTTCGGCCGAGATTTCTTGAGCGATATCGGGTCCGTTATCCGCCTGCCGAAGTCGGCTTTCAGAATGTTGTCTATGCTGAACTTAAGGTTACCCTGGATGTCGTTGTTGTTGCCGTTGTTTCGGTTATTCCGATGGTGGTGGTGGTGACTGTTGCTATTGCTGTTACTGTTGCTATTATTACTATTGGTACTGTGGTTACTGTGGTTGCTGTTGTTAGTCCCATTGAGGCTGTTCCCAGCGGGAATGTTGGGTTCTTCGTCACTGGGAGAGTTCGGGCTCTTGGAATCCCTGGCACTGCTTATCAGTTTGCTGATAGACAACCTGTGTTCCTGCTCCTTGTGTTGGTGGTGCTGGTGAAGCATGGAGGCCGTCGCGTGGTGCTGAAGCAGGTTCCCGTGAAGTGGGACCGGGTGTAGCAGCAGAGAAGTTTCCCTCAAATCTCGGCAAGCCGGTCGGAAAACCGAATTGGTGAGTCCTGGAACCGCGGCTGTTGGTGGAGATAGAGACAGCCTCGTCACCATGGGAACTCCGCCTAGTCGATGGTGGAGTCGGCTCTCAATCGCGGAGAACGCGGTTTCGTGGCCACCCAATGCAGCAACGCGATTAGAGAAATCAGCGAGGTCAGCGTCTCGGTTGGCATATCGGCTCAGCAAATGCTGCTGGTTCATCGTTGTCATTTGATAACGAGAGACAATTGCCTCGTGAATACTGTCCGCCTGGATTGGAGATGATGCCTGCGTAGCATGCGAGGATGCTGGTGATCGGATTGAAGGAGTCGGCGAAGACGCTCGTTGCAAGCTGCAGGAACTATGAGGACTTGGAGGCTGATTGCTGGCAGACCCACTCGATGGCGACGGCGACGGCGTTCGTGATGAAGTCGTCGTAAAACTCACGGCTGAATTGGTTATCGCTTCAGTCTGGTAATCCAACCGGGAAGACGTATTTGGCATTGAATCAACGCTCATCGTGCTACTCTGATTATTGATATTGTTATTGTTATTATTACTATTACTACTGATGTGAGGGATTGAATTAGTTTCACAGTCTTTAATCATATCAAGATTGTCCGTCGCGGGAGTGGGTTCACTGCCGACGCTCAATACTTCACTGGTTTCACTTGCGCAATCCGACAACTCTTGGTCCTTATCATGGGGATCCATTTGCCGTGGATCATCATCCAGGTGCCCCGGTGTCACGCGATAGTGCTCCACGATTTCCATTCTCACCAGATTGTTTCTTTTAAAACCCGTGTTCACTTTCGAAAACAATACGTCTTTTTAGTCATGTCCATTTCCCGATTGGTTTCGCACCCAGCAGGTATCTAGTGACCTTCCAAGACTTACATAGCGTAAAGTTAAGTACCAACTCGACACTACACTGACCAGAATCAATGTTCCGGTAAACAAGATTGCATTTTTAATTGGTTTAGTAATCAGACTACAGCACCTTGGCAGCTTTTAATCAACACTTCACAGTCTTGACAAACTCCATCACACTTTCCGCAGGTTTTAGGCTGCAATTATAAGCCTGCGGGCCAATCAATGATTGCACTTATTATACGGGTCCGGAAAACGGTTTTCAGATTTTGTTATACCGGATTTAGGTAATGAACGTTAACGCGACACGTTGATACGGAGCGTGGTACGACGGTCGCTGGTTATCCACTTGGTTGTCGCGGTACGTCTGCTGGTGAGAGACGTTGGAGGGCCGGCGAGGGGCGTTTCGGGGAGGCGACAACCAGGGAACACCCGTAATTTCGAGGCCGAGCCCACTGGTACCTCCGAAGGCACGACATCTGCTGGTTTTCGAGCCCATTGATCGGGTGCCGCCCACGGAATACTCGATCTCCGTCTCACCACCTGCGTGGATGTGTTCCGTACTCTGTTGAGAAGCCCGGTTCGCTCGACTGAATCTGCCAGGAAGGGGGATACCTCATCGAGGATTGAGTGGGAAAAAGTAACCTGAGTTGATGTGCGAGTCGGTTGGTGGTGGTGACCCCTTGCTCGTGCCTTTTTTGTTACGATTATTCTCGGCTCCTGGATCCTGGTTATCATGCCCAGGTGACTACTCCCCTTACATGTAATTGTTCAGGTTTTCTACCTTGTTTATTTTTTTTTTATTTTTTGCTTTTGATGATACTCTGTTGACTGTTTTATATCCTAATCAATTTTGATATTTTTATTTTACGCATGTTTAAAATTCATGATTGTTTTTTTTGGTACAAGCTATCAATTCTTGGATGTAGATGTTTATCTTTATATTAATATTGAATTCAGTTGATTGTTTTTTGGAATAGCGTTTTGAAGCAGAGGTTCCCCGTCATATATTTTTGGAGTTGAATGATAATAAAATATGAATTTTTAAATATTTATCGAAATTTCGATAAATTACGAGGTAAGATAGAAATCTATGCCGATGTCAATTGCGGTGATAGATTGTTGAAATCTAGAATACCAATGACAGTAATAAAAAATTACTAGTAGACTGTCACTTGGTACAGTAGAATTCGGACACGTAATCCAGAAATTCCTGTTTTATCAAGAACGGACTAAAAAGAGCATCTATTTTACCGAGAGGTCTGTGGAAATTCCGAAAAAGGTTTTTATTATCCATCGGGCGAGATAAAAGTTTTCACATAAATCCCCATAGATGGCACTTTCAGCAAAAAAAAGCCAACAATATCGACACCCATTCTATTTCTCATACCCAGAGAAGTGAACGGAATTACTATTTTCGCACTCAAACAGTAGATAAAAACAATAAAATTATTATTTTTGGAAATAAATTAGTCATCTCAAATGAACGAATGTTCGAAAAACGAAGTAACAATAGATCTACTTAAATATTTCTTTTGATGATTCATTAAGATAGACCGTGATCACAATTGAAAATATTCCCAGATGCGTCGAACGGAAATAACGACAATAGACCAAACAGAAAAAAAAAGTGTTTGAAACCAAGATCTGCGTCAGCTATTTTTCAAGCTTCATTTTGGCTTTTATTTAAATCATTATTGCCATTAAATATTATTCTAAGTTCCTTGAAGTAATTATCTAAGATCTTCAAGTTACCGATGAACGAAAAATATTTTCAGTACAAAGCCCAGCTAAGGATTTTGGGAATTTCGAACCATGATCGAATATTTAATAAACATAAATTGAAAAACATAAATTGATAAATGAAAAATTTTTAAATTATTATTGATACATATAAATCCAGAATACGATACAAAATGAAAATATATATATAATATTTCTAAGATCTATTATGAAATGTTTATCTGAAGAAGATCCTAGCACTTCAAATTTTGATTTTAGTGAAAATCTTCGTAAACATAATTTTGATACATTGTTTAGAATAGATAGTAAATTAGAGTATTTGAAAAAAATTGACCTCGCAAAGTGACAAAAGAATTGCTTATAAAAACTCTATCTCATGTTTCCATCCGCGAACTAACTTCCTCGCCGCTGACATCTAGCGGCGACTCCTGAACTACCACTCGCTGCCTACAATCTTATGGACAGTTTGAATTCAATTTTATTCATTACTATCAAGAATTCATTAACTTTCCAATTTTTTCTGTGTTTGAGTCCCAAGTCCGTTTTTCAAACTTCCCGCTAATTAAATAATTCAATGAAACATTTCTTCCTTCAACAATTATTAGTAGGGGAGGGTGGGACAGAACAGCCCTCCTGAAATTTTGATCAAAAAAAATTTTTTTTTTTTCTCCTAATTACTATAAATCCGATATGTTTGCGCATTTTTACCTCTACGCATGACATTTGGGGCAAAACGGACAAACCCAAAATTTTGAAAAAGTGATTTTTTCATATTTTTATCGTCAAATTAAAAAAAAATTATTATAATTCCACATTTCTAGCCCTACGCATAACACCTGGGGCAAAATGGACCAGCCGAAACTTCCGAAAAAATTATTTTTTCATATTTTTCGGCCGTTTCTCTATGTAAGAGGCAAATTTGGTCACTAAAAATATATAAAAAACATTTTTTTTTTTAGTTGATAAATTTTTGAAATAAAGTAAAACTATAGATTTGTTCTTTTTTTATTAAATAACAATTAGTAATTGAGGTAATCGAGAGTGAACGATTTATTACACCTTGAAAAATTTTTTTCGAGTAATAATATAAAACCAAAAATAGTTGTCAAGAGAAAGAAATACATTCTTAATGATGAAAACAATTTAAAAAAAAAAAAAAACGAAAAAAACAAATTTTTTATCATTTTTTGGAGGGGGGCCGCTCTGCCCCACAAAAAAATTTTTTTTTCAGAATTGTGGCAAAATGTCCATAAATTTGTTCGAAATAGGACAAAAGTAAAGTGATCTTATGGTTGAAAGCCACAAAAAGTAATAATTGGCTTAGGGGGGCCGCTCTGCCCCACCCTCCCCTACTTACCAAAGATTAGACTTCTAGACTAAATAAAAAAATGAATAATTACCAAACTCGAGCCATCAACACAGAATTTTTTTTATTATGTTTCTTGGTCCTCTAAACATTTACAATTTATACAATAAATAGGCGCCACAACTGATTATTATTAGTACAGTTACAATTACAATAATAATTATAATCATCAATGTTACATATAATTAGCACATCAATTGGTTATTAATCATCTGGTTTTAGTTTCACTGGCGTACAGTTTCAATCTACAGGTTACCAAAATTTTATTTTTCATAACAAAAATACTTCTCTCCATTCCTGACCTTCTACTTATTATTCTCCTCTATTCAGCAATATTATTATTATTATTTCCGTCTATACACATGCAGTACTGGTGTTCATTTTAAAATTGACATCAAGGTACGTTCAATGAATATCCAGTATTATATATTTTTATTCCTTTTTTTTTATATAGTAGACATATACTTTCTTACATATATTTTTCTTATCAATTATTCATAAATGTTTCTTAATTCATTTGGCATCCGTTTCTAAAGTGCGTATATAATTTAGGGTAGAGGTTCCATTTTTGGACAATTGGCAAATTTGAATTCGTAAAAGACACAATTAATTTTTTGAATACATTTGGAGATACTTTTGTCCCAGTGTTAAAATGGAAACTTTATTTTACTTTCGTTAATTAAAATAAAGTATTCAATGTCCAAAAATGGGACAGTGGCCACAAATGGTACCTCTACTCTGTCGCACAATAGGTACAATATTTTTTTTTCAAGCCTGCAAATAAAATCTAGTTTTTACTTATTGGCTACTTTATTACGAGCACTTCTAATAAATATTCAGATTCAATATCGTCATTTCGACGGAGTTTCTGTGCGCTTAGACCACATTATTAATTAATTATTAATTAATAAATTTAATTTCACAATCAATTTCCAAGTTGGCTGGCATTTTTACCCATAGAAAAAATTCTAATCATTTTTTCAACCTTTTTTTTTTTTTAAATCTCATCTACACACTTCCAAATTAATGAAAAAAAATACTAGAGCCCTCTAATTATCAGTAAATTATTTCAGAAAAAAAATAAAGAACCCGGAACTCAAAATTAGATTTTTGGGGCTAGTGTTAATTTTTACCCCAGCGATTTAATTTTGAAAAAAATAAATCTATCTGCATAAATAATTTTTTTTGTTAAGTCCAGTGTGCAGATGCAAAAAAAAACTGTAAGTGTCCAAAAATTAATTTTTCATCTCAAAATCAGCTCAAGTCGTCCGACTAATTATCCAATTTAATAATGAGTAGATTCTAAAGTCGGCATCAAAATACATGATATCAAATATATGACGAGTAAAACAGTGTATAAGTTATATTCTATAGTAACACGTACATCTAATTGAAGGAAGTCTCTTTGAAGTAGATATTTATACTAAATATCTAATCATAGTCGCGTACATTTGATTACTTTATCAATTAAGTCTACTCTTACTTTCAATTATAAACTATAAATACATAAATTCATAATTTTATTTTATTCGTTTCATATTATAATATTATATTAATCATTAATCATTAGAATAGTTAGTATATTTTTTACTGGTTAATAGCTTGAGTAATAAATAAATATAATATAAAAAAATAATCCGAACAAATAATAGCACCTGGTCCAGCCAGAGTACGTTAGAATGTGGTAATAATTTATGTTTTATATTTTTACGTACTATAAGTATTGTAAATTTTCATTCATAGTTTTTTTCTTACATAATGCTGCAGAATGCGACCCCGTTCTCAATAGCGGTCGTGATGACGGCTGTTTCCATACAAAATGCTCCGTCGTACATTTCGTTCAATCTTTGTTGCTGGACGCGGCTTTCACTCAATGATCTGTAATTAATTTCTCTTAGACATTTTTTTTCATCCCCGCGAATTTTAAATCCGAAAGAGTCAAAGCTTTCAAATAATAGAATATTACGCGCCTAGGTTGTAATTGCCCACCCAAGAAGACGAGGGTCGCAAACACGAAAATCGGGACGTCCTACTTTCCTTCGTGGTCTGCATACAATTTTTCACTGAATCTGTACCCTTTAAAAACGAATTCAGTGAAATTCACTGTGAATCAGTGGATAGTCACTATTTCTACAGCTATAAGTATACCACTAATTCAATCAGTGCTATACTTATAGCTGGTTCCCAGTGAATATTGACTAATTCGAAGTGAATTTCACTGATTTATTTTTAGAGAGTACCTAAAAGTTTAAATTAATGCCTCTGTTTGCGCTCTTTTAGATGAATCAGTGAAAAGTTCTGCAAATCAGTGAAATTCACTGCGAATCAGTGGATAGTCACTATTTCTACAGCTATAAGTATACCACTAATTCAAACAGTGCTATACTTATAGCTGGTTCCCAGTGAATATTGACTAATTCGAAGTGAATTTCACTGATTTATTTTTAGAGAGTACCTAAAAGTTTAAATTAATGCCTCTGTTTGCGATCTTTTAGATGAATCAGTGAAAAGTTTTGCAAATCAGTGAATATTCACTGCGAATCAGTACTAAGTATATCACTGATTCAATCAGAGATATGGGACTATTTGTCCAGTGAATATTCACTGATTGCAGAACTTTTCACTGATTCATTTTAAGAGACCGGGAAAAATGGCGCGCGCTGGTTCTCATCATAAAAAAAGAGAACGACTTTCTTCTCTTTAAACAGACGCAAAAATTTAAACTTTCAGCTACAGATCTGCTCTCTAAACATGAATAAGTGAAATAAGTGAATATTCACTAATTCTGAGTGCCAACCGAACCACTTTTTGAAATAAGTGGTTCGGTTTGCACTTCGAATTAGTGAATATTCACTTATTTTCACTTATTCATGTTTAAAGACTGGTGTAAAATCATATACACACCTCGGATAAAAGCAGAAGGTCCCAATCCCCGTCTTGTGACCCTCGCCTTTAACTGGGACAATTACACACAAGGGTTGAAATGTCCTAATTTCTCCTCTAGGTGTGTAATGTACTATTAAATTTAAATCTGAATTCACACGGAAAAATTGGAACCTGACTTGTTACTGTTCTGTACCCGACTCAGTATGGTGCTGGAAAAAAATTCTCGATTGTGGTGTAGAACAGTAACCAGTCGTGTTCCAATCTTTCCGTGCAGTTTTTCAAAATTTGTAACCCCCAAAAAATGATCTTATTTCAAATCGGTAATTATTTATAAGCAATAGATGTCTAGCTCTGCCTATTTTCGGCAAAGACGGACTACTTTTCATTTTCCAACTTAAAAAATTACGTATTTTTTCAGTTATTTAAAGTAATTAATGATTAATAAGAGCTTACAGTAAAAATAAAACCATTACCTAGGACTTATTGCACGTATTTTCTGTTGCTTAACATGTTTTTTCAGAGCATGTGTGCAAAATCCCATGTTCTCAGTGTTGTGGGAGTGAATGGTGCAAACTCTGCTTTGGCCTTGACGGATATAAGGGCTCGTCATGTTGTTTGTCGAGGTTGAGTCTGACCAGGGTGGCGGCGGGGTGTGAGATCGTTCATACATTTTGTAGTTCTGATACAGATATTCTCCATAAGACGGCGGCAATCCGTTCTGTTGCAATTTCATTAATTAATTAATTACTTACTAAATTTTACTGCACAAAGTCACTTATTGCTTATTACTAATTAAAAAAAAATAGTAATGATTTTAAAGAGACTAGAGACTGCGCAAGAGACTCGACACATGGAAAATTACTTGCTACCGGAATAATTAAGTTAAATCGAGTGTAGCTAAGTGGAGGAGCTGACACTTAGTCTCTACTATAGTAGTAAACTCCAAGGAAACTCGAAGCTCTTATGTCTGATCAGTTACTTGCCACTTCTACTGTTACCTGAACTTTTGACAAGTTCTCCAACAAAATACTAGAGTACTTTTATTGATTACTTTTATTTTACAAATTTAATTAACTGGAGTTTGTTACTTTTTTTTTTGTTTTACTAATTGACAATTAAATTTTTTTGGATCCAGAGCAACAAACTTTTACCTCGGGGTTATGCTTTATAGTTTTTAATCAATTTATTGAAACTAATTTTCGTGCTCGCTCTTGTTCCGGACGAGGAATTATTTATTTTACGAAATTGTCATTTATAGGAAATAGAAAAAATTAGCTATTTTTTTATAAAAACTTATGAGGAAATGGATTTTGGCGATATACCAAAACAATGAATTGGCAAAGATTCAAGTTGTAAATAATAGAGATTTTTATAGAGTTGGGAGCAGTTTTTTTGACTGATGTATAATTTAGTAGAAAATTTTTTAATTTTTTTAGAAATTTTTTTGATATCTACGTCATACATTTGAAATTAATTTTTTTATCGCATGGAAAAAAATCTTTAAAAATGTCCGCGGGAATCGAACCTGAGTCTGAAATTGAATTTTTTATTTTGTAAATTTATATTTAATATTTATACAGAGTGATCCAGAATTAGTTTTACATCGGTCAAATTTAGATTGAGGAGATAATTCTGAGCAGGAAGTTCCTGAACAATATTTCTTAATTTTGAATATTGTAGGAGTTATTAAATATTCAAAGTTGCTAATCAGAAACGAGCTTTAGAAATAGAAAAAAATATAAAAGAATAAATAATAAGTTTTGCAGCGTTGCGCATAGCTAAGTTAACATCTAATTATTTTATACAGAACTTAATTCAAATATAAATGTGTAGTCATTCATTTTGAAACATTGGAATCGGCAAATAGCTTATATAACCATCCAGACAAAATTTAAAACAAAATCCTAGACAAAAGTCCAGTCTTCAACCAAGATGAAATTCGAGATTAAACCAAGACAAAATTTGAGACTAAAATCAAGACAGCAACCACGACTTTAATCTAAGACTTTATATTAGACAAAAAATTCAAAAAAACGTTAAATTGAAACAGAAACTAAATTTAAGACTAAAATCAAACAGTAATTCAAGACAAAATCCTAGACAAAATTCAAGTCTCAAACCGAGACAAAATTATAGACTTAAATTTTTATGGACGGTTATATTAGTTAGTTACCAATTCGAATGTTTCAAAATAAATGACTTCTTATAGGGTAAAAGTACCATTTGTGGCCACTGCTCCATTTTTGGACATTTAATACTTTATTTTAAATAATGAAACCGTATTAAAAAAAATTTCATTGCAATAGTGTGATAACACGGAAAAAAGAGCAGTTGAAAAATTATAGTTTCTACAGTAAAAACAGGTCTTCCGGGCAAAAATCTTTAAACATTAAAGCTTAAACTGTAATTTTAGAAATTTGTTATAGTAATAAAATTAATACAATTTTAAGCAGCAAATTTTACAGTTTAAATTGACAGTATCGAGTTTGAAACTGTAATATTTGTTATTTCTGTAAAATGTACTGATAAAAAATTAAATTTTTACAGTTTCAGACTCGGAGCGCTTTACTACTATACGAAACTGTAATTTTTCAACTGCTCTTTTTTTCGTGAAAAATATCTTCAAACACATTTAAAAAAATTAATTACGTTGTTGCGTATTTTTACAAATTATTTTATTCAAAATTTCTAAGTGGCCAAAACTGGCCCTAAAATGCTAAAAACGCTACTTCTATTCTATTTGAATTAAATTCTATATAAAACAATTAAATGTGAACTTAGCTATGCGCAACGCTGCCAAACTTATTTTTCATTCTATTACATTTTTTTCTAATTCTAAAGCTCGTTACTGATTGGCCTCTTTGAATATTTAATAACACAATATTCAAAATTAAGAAATATATTTTTCAGGAACTTTATGCTTAGAATCATCACCTCAATCTAAATCTCACCCGTGTAAAACTAATTTCGGATCACCCTGTATAAATATCGTCATAAATTCAATGAATATCAACTTTGTCGTAAAAAAAAACCAATTATTTAATAACGAAAAAAAAAATTAACTGTGACCTGAATTCGAACCTCGAAGTCCCGACCGAAAAATAATTTCTATTTTTTTTTTTACAAATACATTTTTAACTTTTGCAATTCACTATTTACATGAATATCAAAACATACATATATATATATATATATATATATATATATATATATATATATATATATATATATAATCTATTAAAAAAAAATTTTTCTGACCCCAATTCACTAAACCCTGAATTAAAATGAATTCTATACATTTTTAAAAATAAAAATTAAAAATTTAATATTCACATGGAAAATTTTATGTTTAAAAAATCTCTTTAAAAAAAAACTATGACCTGGTTTCGAACCAGGCTTCTATTCAGCGCTAAATAGAGAAAAGTTAATAAATACTGAAAGAAAAATTAAGAATGTAATTAAAGTCACAAAGAAAATAAGAATGAATAGCAGGACGATATTTTTACAATTATTATTATTATTATTATTTCATTCATCGAAATTTCATTCTTGATATCAGATCACGAGGAAGTAAACAGAGCTGGTAGACACAATAAATAATAGGAGAGTAAGTAAAGCAGGATAGATGGATGAGTTGATTGATAGATTGATAGATAGTGTGAGCATTGTATATTTACCTGAGAAGATTTATTGATAGCGACGTCGTAGGTGGGCGGCGGCGATGTCATCGAAGGAATCGAATATACCGGATGTGAGTAATTGGGAGCATTCTGATTAAGTAAATGGCTGTCGTGTATTGTGTTCATATTCTCACTGGTATTGGGTATTTCGGGGACTGTCTCGTAGGCATGTTCTGTCACTTCGCGTGACAGGCCACTTACAGGAGCATCTAATTCAATTTCAAGGTCAACATTAGGAATTTATTACTCATTTTTTATTTACAAACTTTGTCGGGTCAAAAATAAAACTTTATTCAGGCTCGTTTTACCTTCCCTGATTAAAAAAAATGATTTCACACGTTAAATGTCCATAAGAGACAGGATTAGAAATGATTTGAAGGATTAAGAAGTATTTAAAATGATTAAAAAACAAATCATTTTAAATACTTTTTAATCATTTTTTTAAATCAGGGTTATTTTCTTTTGAAGTTATCGACGATTTTTCGATAACATCTCGACTTTTTCGACAAATTTAATTTTTTTCAACTTTTTGAACTTTTTTCATCTTAGTTTCAACTTATTCGTACACAGTAAAAAATATTGTGTAAAATCAACACAGTTTGTGTGTTAAAAACGGTTGACACGAAATTTGTGTTGAAATTTCGACACAAATTTTGTGTAACCCCTTTTTAACACAAAGATTATGTTGAAATATCGCCACAAGAGGGCGCAAAGAATTCCACAGTAACACCCAAAATGTATTAATAAAGAGTGTATAACACATTTTTAATGTTACAAAATAAAGTGACACAAGTTTGTGTTAGTTTAACACACTACAATTTTTAACACAAACCGTTTTCGACACAAATACACAATATTTTTTACTGTGTATTTTTTGATCTTAGTTTCAATTTATTCGTCTTTACTTTTAGCACAATAGTCATTCATCTTACTTTTGACTTGCTGAGTCAAGTCGAAAAAAAGTTATTTATTTGCCTTACTTTCGCCTTAATTTATAAAAATTATGTCACCGTAGTTTTGACTTTTTCGCCTTATAATTTAAGTCGAAAAAGTCTAAATCAAATTTCGACTTGATTTAGACTTTTTCGCCTTACATTTTAAGTCAAATAAGTCTAAACCGGCTCCCTGCCTTTATAAATCCGGAATAATTTCCCATGCAAAAATTTCTCAGCAATAATCACTCAAACAAAAATTGATCCGACACAAAAATTTCTCGCTATATATTATTTGCCTTGAAATTCTTCTAGAAAATATGCCTCGAGAAATTATTGCTGAGAAATTTTGTCGCAAGAAATTATTGCATGAGAAGAAAAAGACGGTCGCCGTCTAAACCAAGTCAATTTCGACTTGATTTAAACTTTTTCGTCTTAAATCGTGACTAAGTAAGCCAGTTAAGTCTAAACCAAGGCTTAAACTCAATGTATTTCATATCTCCGTAAAAAAAGTCGAGTTTGTCTTATAAAAAACAGCTCCAAATTTCGACTTGGTAAACCAAGTCTAAATCAAGTTTTACTTTTGACCCGGGTTAATTCAATTTAATTACCAATGTAAGTGTAGTGAGACTCGACCCTGTCGGCACTGCGAGTCCGACGGGACGAATTGATTCTCCGGTCGGATTTGTTAAGACTTTTTTCGACCCTCGTCTGATCTGAGGAAGAGGAACAGCCGCAGTGGGGCAGTTTAGAAGTTTGACTGTCGTGACGTTTCTTAGAGCGGCTTTTAGACTTTTCTTTTGGCGCAGGGGTCGGAGATACCCGAATGCTTTTTAACAGTTGTTGAGCAATTTCGTAATCTCTCTCATATTCTGGTGACAAGACGAGATTACGCGTGTATTTTAATTCGTCTTCACTTCCTTCTTTAGATGATGACACTCCTCTGCGCCAGGTTGAACTTCCATGTGATGTTGGTTCATTTGATGATTTTTCAACTGGGACTCCGGAGTCACGATGTTGGGTAGTATCGTTTGGCATTCTGTGAAAAACAGTTTTATTTTTTTTTTGTAATGATTATTGAAGCGCAGGATTGGATTTATTTGAGTAATGTAATCAGGGTAAAATATCTAGTCCCCAGTGACCTTAGAAATCAGCCCTTTAAAAATTTAGTTCGTTTTGTGGACCTGTATAAGCAGTTTAAAAATAAATCTATGGAATCATTACTTAAAGCTATGCGTACTTCTTGCCGTAAGATGGAAGGTCAGGGAAAGAAGTTAAATTTTAGGTGTAGTTCCATCAAAGTTTGAAATTGAAGTTACAGGTTATTATCATGATACGATCGGAAAGATAATTCAATTTATTTATTGCCGTAAGATGGAGGACGAGGACAAGAAGTTCAATTTCGAAAAAGTAGTTCAGTAGAGGTTTGAAATCAAAATTATTGTTCATTATTATGATATTGACGGCAGACGAAAATTTATTTATTGCCGTAAGATGGAGGACAAGGAAACGAAGTTTAAGTTTAGAGATAAAGTTCGGTCGGGGGTTGAAATCAAAATTATTGTTCATTATTGTGCTATTGCTGCCAGATAAAAATTTAATTATTGCCGTAAGATGGAGGGAAAGAAAAAGAAGTTCAAGTTTAGAAGAAGTATTTCAGCCGGGATTTAAAATCAAAATTATTGTTCATTATTGTGCTATTGCTGCCAGATAAAAATTTAATTATTGCCGTAAGATGGAGGGAAAGAAAAAGAAGTTCAAGTTTAGAAGAAGTATTTCAGCCGGGATTTAAAATCAAAATTATTGTTCATTATTATAATATTGCCGACAGACGAAAATTTATTTATTGCCGTAAGATGGAGGACAAGGAAATGAAGTTTAACTTTAGAGATGAAGTTCGGTCGTGGTTTGAAATAAAAATTATTGTTCATTATTGTGCTATTGCTGCCAGATGAAAACTTATTTATTGCCGTAAGATGGAGGACAAGGAAACGAAGTTCAAGTTTAGAAGAAGTATTTCAGCCGGAATTTGAAGTCAGAATTATGGTTCATTATTATGATATTGCTGGCAAATAAAAATTTATTTATTGCCGTAAGATGGAGGGCGTGAAAAAAAAGTTCAACTTTAGAAGATCTAGTTCGATCAAATTTTAAAATCAAAATTACGGTTTATTAATATCATACTACTGGTAAGGTGATAAAATTTATTTATTGCCGTAAGATGGATGTCAATAGAAGTTAATTATTCGAAAATGAAGTTCATCATAATTTTTATAGCTAAGCTAACGATTTATTAAATTTTCTAATCGGTATAAAAATAACTATTGATTAATAACTCACGTAGCAGCAAAAATAAAGAAAAATAAAAAAAAAGGGTTTTATTTAAAATTATATATGCTGACATTTCAATAGCATTAATGTTAAGCAAAAAAAAAGTAACGTTTGTTTTTATAATACTAATTAAACGTTTCCAAGCTCGTTCGTTAATGTCAACGCTTTTGAATAAATTAACAAAAAAAAAATTAGAGCATGTGTACTTAAAAAAAAAAAAGTAATTCAACAGCTGTATTAATTAAGTAACCTTTTCAAAAAGGTGACAATACAAATAATAATAATAATAATAATAATAATAATAATAATAATAATAATAATAATAATAATAATAATAATAATAATAATAATAATAATAATAATAATAATAATAATAATAATAATATTTTAGTTAATGAACTTGGGCTATTAAATAAAATAAGGAGTAATGAAATCCCTAATGAATAAATTCTCGAGTCCGATAATTGATTGAATAAAAATAAAGAAGAAGGATTGGGATTTAGATTGAGATTGAGATTGAGGAGGAAGAATTCGCAAGGGACTTTATCGAGATATAAATCTGATCCGATAGACTGATAAAATGAAACCGATAAGACCTTTGCGAATATAGGTCGCGAAAACAGGTCGTAGACCGCTGAAAGCAGGTCATTCCGGGGAAAAGTAGGTCGTCAACCGATATACGCGTTTATTATGACACGGTGCATCGCCCTGCCTGGGAAACTAGGGCATTTCCTTCTTCCTACTGCGTCCTCTATACAGTTATTACCCCCGAGTTATTTTATGTAGGTCATATTTAAATTATGTCACAATAATACACTTTCGCATAAATATATACATCGAAAAACAACCAAACAAACAAACTTTTCTTGTTAAATGTTGTGTATATTTATTATAACGTAAGAACACTACTCTATTGCTAAGCTTTAAAAGCTTTTAAGATTATAAATTAAGACACTTCTCGTAATTACGATTAAATCTAAGTTTTTAAATTAATTCCACTGAAAATGATAATAACGAAAATTTAAGCGAAGCAATTTATTACTTTTTTTTACACGGCTGATGTTTAAGACAATATATAAGATGACTAGACGTTTAGGGTGTTCGTGAAAAAGGAGAATTTAATTCCCAACACTTTTTAGTCATCGTAAAAAATTGCCTAGGGTTAAGTATTAAAAGGTTACGGCGCTTAGAGGGATTTTGATTTATTTGAAGATATATATAATTATTTGTCGAGACTTATAATCGCTGTATCGTTTTAAATATTGGTCGTATGATAATTTTTATGGGGACCAAAGTTGTTGGAAATTTAATTTTCTATAAATTTTGTCATGACAAAAAATTTCATAAAACCAACCGTTCAAAAGTTATAGCAGTTCGAAATATTTGGAAATGTATATCATTATACTCTGAGACTTGAAATCGATATATCTTTTTAAATATTGATTGTATGATAATTTTTATTGAAACCAAAATTGTTGGAAATTCAATTTCCTACAAATATTGTTTCAACAAAAAACTTCATAAAACCAACCGTTCAAAAGTTATAGCAGCTCGAAATATTTTGAAATTTTTGGAAATGTATATCATTATACTCTGAGGCTTAAAATCGATATATCTTTTTAAATATTGATTGTATGATAATTTTTACAGAGATCGAAGTTGTTGGAAATTCAATTTCCTATAAATTTTGTTCCAACAAAAAATTCGATAAAACCAACCGTTCAAAAGTTATAGCAGCTCAAAAAATTTGAAATTTTTCCCGAATATGTTCATTATTTTTTCTTAGGCTCAAAATCACTAGCTTCAAAAATAATGATCTAAGAATATTTATCTAGTGTAATAAAGATGTAGGAAATGAAATTCTCTTTTTAAAAAATTTAAAAATACAGACCGAAGGGTATTAAAGATACGTCAGCTCAATAAGATCCTCGGGGCGATAAAAAATATAATCAGAATTAGGAATAAAATCCCGCGGGTGAACCAGCTAAATCAGAGAGCACGAAACCAGGTCAGACTCGGGTCACTGAGCCTCTACACTGGCATCAGCTCACTCTTGCCACCAACACATCCAGTGAATCCATTTCGCCCATTCTTATTCATCCACCAGTTCTATCGCCGCTCTTTCGCCATTTCAATTCTCAATGTATATTAATTCCCGTATTGTTCGTGTATTTTTGGCTTCATTTATTCCCCCAATCCTTTTTTATCCTCACCCACCCCCTCCCCGCCGCCCTTATCTCTGTTATTATTTATTATTAACCTCCAAAAAAAATTCAACCCCTCATTTATTACCAAAAACGTCCAAAAAATTGCCAGCCCCATTTATTTTAAACCCGCGCCTTTTAAAAAATGTCATCAATCTTTTTTTTTCCTTGCGGAGGATCATTTCAAAGGGTTTGAATTGATAGTAAGTGTCAGAAAAAAAATAAAAAAATTTGTTTCATTAAAAAAAAATAAAAATCAATGTTTTGCACGCGTGGTGGTTGATATTACAGACGTTTCGCTTGCATACGCTTTTTAATTTTCTCATCTTTTGGGCTACACGAGACCTTATAAACTACTACTACACTCTAATGCACTTCTCTAAAGTCTACGTACATATTTATTTTTTTTTTAAGTATGTACTTTTCTTGTACCAGACATTTTTTTATGTACACAGATTTTTTTTTAGGTAACTATATTGTAGACATGAAATGACTATGCACTTTAGTTGAATGAGCTTTCAGGGATACGAGTTTTTATTTTTTTGCTTACGCGTTCTGCTACTGTTCAATCCATAGTTTTTAATAATATTATACTCGGGTATATGGAGTTTTGTAATTTGAATACTCGTAAATTTTTATGTCGGATTATATATTTTACAGATGGTAGAAACACAAGGGTAATAAAATATTAAATGAAAAATATATTGCTGCGTACAAAGTGTCCGTAGTTTTCGCTCGACGTATTTTCCGAGGAAAATTTATTTATGAGTTGGTTTCATTGAGATTATTTTAGATAATATTTTAATTAAAAATTTTTAATTTGGGAAATAATTTTTTTTACTGATCGAATAATTATGAGATAAGTTGACGTTCAAGGAGGTCATTAAAAAGGGAATTGAATTTTCTATGACTATGGACCGTGAAAATTATTCTGGAATCAATACTTTACAAGATTTAGCTCTTTAAAGTCGTAGAGACGACTTACATATTTTCCCAAAAATTTCCAAATTCTTTAAACTGCTGTATCTACTGAATTATTGGTCCTAGAATATTTTTTGTAAGGACCAAAATTGTTGGAAATTTTATTCCTCACAACTTTGGTCCTTTTGTAAAATATCCTAGGACGAATATTTTAGAAGATATAGCCATTAGAAGCCTTATAACGTAACTATATATTTTCCCAAAAATTTCCAAATTCTTTAAACTGCTGTATCTACTGAACTATTGATCCTAGAATATTTTTTATAGAGACCAAAATTGTTGGAAATTTGATTTCTCACAACTTTGGTCCTTATAACAAATATCCTAAAGCCAATAGTTTATAAGATATAGTCATTTTGATTCCCAGAAAGAATAATTAATTATTTTTCCAAAAATTACCAAAATCTTCAGAGCGCTATAACTCCGAAACGATTGATCTTACAAAAATTTTCAATCAGACAAAAATTGTAGCGCATAAAATTTCCTTTCTAATGACCACCCTATCAAATATTTTTAAAAAATTATTTCCACAGAAAAAAGGGTTTTTTTCTCATTCGCTATAATAATAATGACACTATTATCACTACTAGAGTAATAATTATAATAATATCATTACTTAACTCTTTTATTAAAGTCAAAGGAAAAAGGATAAAGCGAAAAGTAAGTTTGAAAGAACTAGTGGCAAGATAATTAAAAGAGAAACCTTTTTGTAATTTATATTTTTTTTCTTTTTATTTTTCACTCAGCAGTTGCAGCAATAGCAGTGCCAGCAGTATCGTGTGACTACGTTCTAACAGAGCACGTTAATTAAAATGTCACATCTCTTTGGAACGAGTATTGGACAGATGTGGCAGCTTTAATCATCTCTTCCATTTCAATTAATTTAAATTATACATAAACTTTGGTCCAGGAAAAAAAATATAAAGTTTAAATAGACATAAAAGCAAAAAATATATTTTACTTAATTATTATAAAATAAAGTTTAGAACGTGTTTTTGGGTGCATCTATAAATTTTAGGTTGCGTCATCATGAACTTTCATCTGCTAATGAACTTGCCAATTCAGGTCAACCCAAGTTTCCTACAAGATTATTGAATGTGCAAATTAATACACGTATACATTAATTAAATCATGTTACATGTGCGAGTGTGGGTAAGAGTTAGTATGTGTCTGTATATGTGTAATAGGTGAATTAATTTAACATAAAATGTTTGTATTTTCGACAACGATTGACGATAAATATTTAAATGAAATTATGGGGTTTTAAATTTCAAATTTACTACCTTCGTTTATTTGTTCTGTTCGTTAATACCCGCAGTATTATTATTTGTTATCATTAAATCTTTTGTTTGCTGTTTTTAATTTGATTGGATAAATAATTATCAATTATCATTATTATTATAAATTTTTTATTGTTTGTGTTTCACAGCCTGTATACGTGGAGTAAATAAATATCTAGAGAAATTTTGATAAATACCGAATTTAATTTTTTGTAATTTCGCTGCGATTTATTTTTCAAGTCAATAATTTGAGAAATTAAATTATATATGATTATTTACCAAGACTTCAAATGACTGTATCTCTGATACTATCGATCTTAGGTGTTTTTTTATAAGGAGTAAATTTATAGGAAATTTAATTTCCAATAATTTTACTCCTTACAAAATTTACTGTAAACTCGATACTTTAAAAGTTACAGCCATTTAAACATTTTGGGAATTTTTGGGAAATTCATAATTATATATGATTTTGTTTTGTCTTAAAATGACTATATCTTTTAAAATATTGATTTTAACAAAATATTTACTAAGACCTAAGTTATAGAAAATTTAATTATCTACAATTTTTGTCTGATTAAAAAAGTCCGTAGGATCAGTCGTTTAGAAGTTACAGCCGATTTAAAAATTTGGGAATTTTTGGAAAAATCAAATTTTTTTTTTAAGACTTAAAATAGTCATATCTTTTGAGATATCGATTCTATGGAATTTATATATGAGTCCAAAATTATAGACAACAAAATTGCCATTTCATTGACATTTTTAATTATCTAATTATTTTGAACCACAATCGAGATATCGATGTTGTCTTTAAAAAGATTCCCAATTCGCGGTTTTTAATTAAAAAAAAATTAATTATCCAATAAGTAATAAATGTAAAAAATATTTCAACTGAAAAAAATGTTATCTTTTCATTCATTTAAACGGTACACTTTTTATTACTCGGTTATTGTATTTTTTATTACTTTGAGAATTGAATACATGACCCGAGAGACTGCAGATATGAATTGCGAGAATAATAAAAAACTGGGAGCAAAAAGAGTTAAAGGAGTGAAGCCAGGGGGTCGGGAGAAGGGGTAGGGGAGGGGGTAGAATACAGGAAAAAAAAAGTTTACTCGAAAGAACTACTTATCTGGATGGAGAGAAAATCAATCGACCAATAAATGGCGAAACTATTTGATAAAGTTATTGATTCAGCTACTGGGAGAGTGGCCAAGTCACTTTTCATACCCAGCAATGCACTCGTCTGCTTCCGACTTTAAATTTGCATACCTTATTTTTTAAATAAATTATTATTTTGTTTTGCTACTCCATTAGCGCGAGTAATTTTATTAAAATTCCAATCACCCAGCAATCGATAATTACGAACCTTCTATCAATTTATTGTGTTTATAATTATAATTACATTTAATTGTCCATTGTTTTCACTTATTTATTTTTATTGCACTCTGGCAATACGTGTAATTACTTTTATCAATAAGAGTACAATGCCTTTAAACTACTCGCTTATTTTATCTCAATGAAAATACTACGTAGTAAACGTTCGCCGTCGATTAAATATTTAGATAAATTTTTTTATTCATTTTTTTTTTTTTTTTTTAATTAAAAAAAATTAATAATTGAAATTTTTATGTTTTTTTTAATTAAAAAAAATTATTAATTAAATTTTCAAATTTTATTTTTACCAAATAAAAAAAAAAGAAAATTGGCTTAATTATTTTTTCAAACTAAAAAAAAATTTTTATTAGCACACAATTATTTAAAAAAATTCAATTATTTAAAATTAATAATCACAGGCAGTAATTAAAAAAAAATTTGTGCCATTAATAAAAAAAATTAAAAAATAAATTTTTTTTGGTTTTTTTCAAAAAAACAAAATTAAAATTATCAAACAATTATTTATAAAAATTAAATTATTTAAAAATAACAAAAATAGCCAGTAAAAAAAAAAAAGCCAAATTTTGAAAAAAAAAAAATAGCAGATAAATTTAAAAAATAATAAAAATTAAAACGTTACCTCGAAATAGTTGACTCGAAAAATGAGTACTAGAGTTTAACATCGAAGGTAAAGACCCTTGAGGTAAATAAACGAGTTATTATCTCTTGGTGTGCGTCTTATATCTACAGACAAAAATAGGGGATGTTGCCCGCAGAGTTGGCTGAGGATGACTGGAGCTGCACGTGAGCTCGCCCGCTACGTGTTCCATTCGGATTTGGATGTGTGCGCGGCACCGGGTGCCCACCCGCCGCACACACTCTCCCTAGTAGTCACTGGGCAAGCTTTAATGCTGTGTTTCGGTCCCTTCTCTCCCTTTATCGTCTCCCTTGCTCTGAGAGCTTAAAAAGTGTTGTGGGTGGTTTGCCTCGCTTCCTCGCTTCCTCACTACCAACTACTGTTCCATCATCCTTTCGAATCGATTTGCTGATAGTGGCAAGCGGCGCGCGCGTCGCTACATTTTTTTACTCCAATTACTTTTTTTAATATTTAATCTCCTTTTACATTTTTTCGATGATAGAACGTCTTCTCATCTTATTATTTTATCGAATAAAAAATTTTTTTTAATTATCTGAGATTACGGGGGCTGAATTCTAAAAGGTTTTACGCCGCGGACTGACGAACAGCCAGACGGAGTAATTTTTAGCGGAATTCCGGGAGAGCGTAAACTTGCGGGCTTTCAATGCTTGTTCTGTAATGCATTCTAGGGTGTGTTACATACATGCATGTGTGGGGATAAAGTATGGAGCTACCTAGGTTTCTCGTTAACTCTCAAAAGCACAATAGAGGACTAGAGTACTGAGGAGTTGTGAGAAAGTTTAAGCTACAGTCAAAAGTCAATTCACGGAGTTGTTGCGACAGCCAACCCCTTTCCTGTTTTGTACTTCCGTTCTAACAAGACAGACATTTGTAACCATAAAATTATCAACTCATATATTTTATATATATACATATATATAAGGAACACTAGGGAGATGTCATCAAAAAACAAATTTGTTGTGACTTTAAATATTGTCAGAATTTTTTTTTTAATTGAGTGAAAAAAGTTTTGGTAAAAAATGAAAATTTTCACTGCTGTAGGAACGACAAATTAATTTTTCTGGGGTTAAAAATTTTTAGTTCAATTTTAAAATCGCGCGATCTAGTTTTCGATATTTATCAATTTTTTTATTTTTAATTAATGATTTATTTTAAAATTAATAATTTATGGAGCGAAATTATTTTTTTGGGGGTAGATCTAATTTTTCTTATTCAGATCTGCGTAGATCTTCAGCCAAAAAAACCAAATATCAAATTTAATAATTCAAAATTTTTATTACGAACAAATTTCGAGATTTTACCAAAAAAAAAATTGAGATCTAAAATCTAGATCAATAGAGATCTAAAATTCAAAAAATTTATGTCCATCGATCTATATAGATCTAGATAAATTTTCCAACAAATTTCTAATTCAAAATTTTTATTTCGAACAAATTTCGAAATTTTACCAAAAAAAAAATTTAGATCTAAAATCTAGATCAACACAGATCGAAAATTCAAAAAATTTATGTCCATCGATCTATTTAGATCTAGATAAATTTTCCAACAAATTTCTAATTTAAAATTTTTATTTCGAACAAATTTCGAAATTTTACCAAAAAAACAATTGAGATCTAAAATCTAGATCAACACAGATCTAAAATTCAAAAAATTTATGTCCATCGATCTATATAGATCTAGATAAATTTTCCAACCAAAATCCAAAATTTTTCATGGTTCAAAATTTTGATTTTTATTCTTTTTTTTAATTTTCGATCTAAAGAAATAAATTTCAAATTTATTTAATAAAAAATTTTCCCGTAAAAATTAAAAACAAAACTCATAATTAATTACCACCCTTATAAACAACAAAATTTATTAATTTCCAAAGTTTTTGATAAATATACAAAATTTATTATATTGATTAAAAAACTTAATAAATAATTTATAAATTTCCAAGAAGATAAAGGAAGTAATAAAATATGTCGCTAACTAATTACACTCTGCTGCTTCCTATTTGTTATCATTATTATCATTATTGTTGTTAGTGTTTGCATCTGAGCATGTTCGCGCCCGAGTAGTAAGAGTTCGATTATTCACCCAACCACCCAGGGGATGGTAATCCACCCCTGAGTTGATGCCGCTCGCCGTGTGGTGTCGTCCTGTCCAGTATGGCCACCAACTGGTGATAGGTACAGATACTGCGCCTTCACGTTCCGGCTTTTTATTGTAAACTAAAGCTCGTGTTTGTTCTAGTTTTGGCTCTTACTCTTACCCCGACAATTTTGTTCTGTAATTAGCAAGTCTCTAGCAAGTGATCGTTTTCAAAAATTAATAAAACAATATTTGCTCCACTTATTGACGAGATAGTTTATCTATTTAATTTAAACTTCTGACGAGTTTGGTGAGTATTTATTTTGTTGAAATAAAATAAACTTGATGTAAATACGAGAAAAAGTCTGCGCAGTGATACGATCAATAAATTATTAGACCAGTCTACTTTTCAAATAAATAAATAAATTGTCTATGGGACATCCCAAGATTTATTTGTTGTTAATTTTTTTTAAATATCAGGGGTAATTAAAATTTTTGACGGCCTCTTTTTTATTTTTTATTTTTGCTGCTGATGTTTACTTCGTTTTGTCTAAATACGAATTTTTTTTTGGTTCATTTAAATTTTAGTATTGCGTTGGAAGATAAAATTAATGACGATATTTTTTGTGGGAATTTAATTTTATATAAAAAAAAAAAATTCACTTTTTGTGGATCTCCTGCCGGACGTCATTTGACCAAAAAATTTGATATTTGTATGTTTTGGAGTTTAAATAAAAATAGCAGCTAAACTATTGAAGATAGGGCAAAAATATAAGAGTACAAATTTTTAGGAAATTTAATTTCCTACAAAATTAATTCAGTTAATTTTTGTCGTATCTGCAATAGTTTTGGCTTAATTTGAAATTTAAACTAAAAGAAATATTTTTTTTTTGCTAAAATTCAAGGGACTGAAAACCTCAATGTTTTGAATTCAAATTCTGGATAAACTATTGAGTTTATTGGAAAAATACACATGACCTTTTTTGTAGCAAATAAAATTTCCTGTAAAAACAGTCTCTTTAAACTTTTGCGTAAACTCAATAGTTTACGAGTTATTTCAATTTAAACTCCGAATTAAAATTTTTTTCTCGTAATATTTAAAAATTGATAATTAATTTCAATTAAAATTTTTTATTTTTATAGAAAGTACTCATATAATTAAATAAATTGCTGAGTAATGGCGCCATTTAAATTGCGATTCGCAAAAATGGGCAAGTCCCGCAGCAAAGGAAGTCGAAGTGACAGCAGCGAGTACGAGGACGTGGCATCAAGTCTAGATTTCGGAGGCATGAGCACTCCTGGGACACCTGGTACAGAGTTCAATGTAATTGCGCTGCCCAAAGACTCACAGACTACTATGACCAACTCACCCCCGCCTTCCTACGAGCATGTATTGCAAGAGGTAATGAAATTTTTAAATAAATTATTGGCATCTCCAAGGTCTGGGGTCCAGGATTTGGAGTCCAGGGTCTGGGTCTGGGCTCTAGGGTCTAAATTTGAATTAAAATTACAGACGCAATTGAGACGCACGCCGAGTGAAGTTGATGAGGGCGAAGAAGAGTTCGCTGAAGCTGAAAATGATAATAATTATACGGACGAGAGTGTTGTGTTGAGCAGCAAGGGCAGAATGTTGACATCCGGAGTCAGCAGAGTGAGTGGAGAAAGCGAGGCCAGTTTGGTGGGCAATCAAATAATCGTAAAGGGCCCGGAGATATTTCACAAGTCCAGCAAAGAACTTTATCGCGCTATTGCGAAGCAGTGCGGCATCTCTTGTAAAATGAGCGATCAATGCCGCTGTTTAGACTGTCAGGTAACTTTTTTATTGGATTCGTTATTTTTAACTCGATAATTAGCTTCTAATCAGCTATAAAGATTGTTGTTTTTTTTTAATTGATAATCAATTTATGATTAAAAATCACAGGCTGGAAAAAAAATATTTCTTTGAGTTTCTTCTACTCACTTGAGTAGTGGTTATACAGGTTAAAGTGAACGTTTGAGGTGGTTATTGAAAAGGAAATTGGATTTTCTACAACTATGGTTTCATTATAAACACTATACAATCAATATTTCGAAAGATATAGCTACCAGCGGCCTTGAAATTATTAGCTTACATAATTTCCTTTTCCAAATTTTTTTACGCGCCATAACTTTCAAATTATTCATTCCACGGTATTTTTTATTAGAACAAAAATTGTCGGAAATTGAATTTTCTACAACTTTGGTCCTTATAAAAAATACCCTAGAACTAGTATTTTTAAAGATACAGTAATTTAAATTTTTTGGGAAATACATTTAATAATTCTTTCAAAAGTCCAAAATTTTCAAAGTGCGCTAACTTCAAAACGATTGATCTCACGCAATTTTTTGCTCAGACAAAAATTGTAGAAAATTAAATTTGCCACAACTTTGGTCCTTACAAAAAATATCCTAGAATCATTATTTTTAAAGATACAGTCATTTCAAATTTTTGGAAACTATAATTAATTATTCTTTCAAAAATTCAAAATCTTCAGACCGCTCTCTCTTCTAAACAATCGATCCTACAAAATTTTTCACTAAGACAAAAGTTGTAGGAAATAAAATTTCCATTCCAAAGACCCCCTTGAAAGTCAATTTATATTAATTTTGTAAAATATAAGTAACAAGAGTCCAAAGTAATGAATTTTTTTCACGTATTTTGATTATTAATTTTATGACTTCACGCATTATTTACATATCAGGTCTGTAGTAATTAAAATAATTGAATAATGAATATTTTTACCAAAATATAGAGTCATTACTTCGATTGCGAGTACGATAAAGATGAACAAGAAAAGACTGACGGCGGGTTGGGTGCCGGTACTCCGATGTTCATCGCCGAAGTAATGCACGGAACAGCTTGCATTCTTCTTTAAGTAATCAATATAACTATAATTATAATTAATTACTGCATTAAATATTTGAATATTCGATCGGAAAAACGACTGAGGGTTCGAGTATTTTTATACTCGGCAGAACCAATGGGATAAGCAGAATAAGTTTATTAAGTGAAATATCAGGCTGTAATATTTTAGAGGCATAGATATTATTATTAATATTATTAATTAATTAATTAATAATTACTTAACATATAAATATATATATTCTTACCTTAATTAGCTTAGTTCATTTAACATTCAAGTGATTGTTTACTTTCAAGCTTCCGAAATTTCGGCCATGGAAAATTCTACACTTTTTTTTTTAATTGAAATTTTGTGCGGCCAAATCGTGAAAGCGTGAAAATAATTAATTAATTAATTAATCAATTAAAGTAATATATTAAATTATTTAATTAAAAGTATATTTAAATTTTATATCATCCAATTATTTATTGACTTTTTAAATTAATTGTCAATGAGACTGATTCAAGTACATATATATATTTTTTATTTGTAAATTATATCATTAATTTTTTTTTATTTAGGGAAAGTCGGAAAATTGGGGTATCTACAAAATTAAAATTTTTTTTCTTTTTTTGATTCAAAAATAATTTTTATTAATTTTTAGCCTGAAAATTATTTCAAAATTTCTATTGAATTTTATTTTAAAAATTTCTATTCAATTTTTATACTGGAAATTTCTTTGAATTTTTGGTCAATATTTTCGAATTTTTAACATCTTTTGAGATCTACGATTTTTGAAAATTTTTTTTGGAAATTTTGAAATCTCCGTAAAAATCAAAATTTTGATTTTTTTTATCTTTCAAAATTTTTACAAAATTTACATAAAATTTATTCTTTGAATTTTTTTCGAAAATTTTATATACAAAAAAAAAAATTGAATTTTTTTCGTACTATCCCATTTCGCACCACCCCCACTAATTATAAATTTATATATAATAATATCATTACTATTATTATTGTAATTTAATAATCATAACAAAATGAAAGTTAGTACTGACATTGCAAGCCGGAATTGTAACGAATGATCGATAAGTTTTAATTTGAAAATTTAAAAATTTGAAAAAGAGCGGGAAAAAAAATGAAAATAATAATAAAGCAATTAATTAATAAACTAATTATCCATAACTCACTAGCACGCGTAAAAAATGAAACATTACTGAAATTAGCGTACCTGCCTATCGTAATATTATATATATATTTAATATTTAATAGTAATAATAATAATAATAAAAATATAAATATATAAAGTAAAAATCACAATGATCCTTACGCACAACTTATACCTGATTTTTATACCTACTGACAAGGTAATATGCATAAATGTATATAAGACTTTGATAAATTTATCATAAATATAGAAAATTTTTAAATATATGATAATGCCAATTATGACCAATTTATTTATTTACACGTCAATTTTTATTACTCTTTTAATTACAAGTATTACAATTATTAATTAAATTTTTTTCAAGCATTTAAGAAATAATTTTATCTTTCAGTAAAATTATTTTATGATACGGAAGTTAGCCGACGTCTAATAATTTTTTGACTTTTATTCAAACAATAAATTATAATAAAAAAAATATGATCCTGAAGTTAGCAGACAATTCAAAATTTTTGGATTTTTTTTTCAACAAATCAATTACAAAAAAATAAAAAATAAAAATATGCACACGTTAAAAATTTAAAAAACTAAAGGTGCAATTTTTTCAAATTTTTTTTTTTTCAAATTTACCGTCTAAACGAAAATCCAAAAATTATTAGACGTCTGCTAACTTCAGTATCATAAAAATATTTTGAAAAATTGCATCTGTAGTTTTTTAATTTTTCGACATATGCATTTTTTTTTTTTTTTTTTTTTTTCTAAATTGACTTGTTAAAAAATAATTCAAAAATTGCTAATTTTAGGATCAAATAATTTTTTATGACCCAGAAGTTAACAGAAAATTCAAATTTTTTGATTTTTTTTTTCTCCAAATGAATTTCAAAAATAAAAAAAAATAAAAATATTCACATTTAGAAAATTTCAAAAACTACAGGTGCAATTTTTTCAAATATTTTTATTTATTGATTTACTGGTTTGAAAAAAAATTCAAAACTTATTAGACATCGGCTGACTTCAGTATCATAATTTTTTGAATTTAAATTGGTCACAAAAAAATAAAATTATAAATAATGAATTTTAAAAAAATCCATAATTAGTCAATATTCGAAATTTGTAAACGGGCATGCGTGGAAAATTTTCTTACGTCTATTTAATATTCAAAAATTTACTTTCAATTATCGCAACGCGGGTCAATTTAAAAAAAATTAATCAAAAAAATATCAATTATTTTCTAATAAAACAAATTTAGAAAAATATATGAAATATATGACACCATAATTTTATCCCCGTGTAAAACAGTACGAAAAATTATTTGTATAAATAAAAATATTTGACTCAAACTTGCCCTTTCCATGCCATGAATTTTTTTTTAATTATAAATTACAAATTGTAATCAGTAATCAGTAATCACTATCATTGATATTTGTATTAAAATAATATATAATAGTAATTTTAAAAATCAAATCTGAATGTGAGCGGAATGACTGGGAGGTGGAAATTATTTTTGCAGCTCAGGAAAAGAAAGTAATTAGATAAGGATTTTAAAAAATGATAATGATCAAAAATTACATATATTGATTTACGATTGTGATTAATGGATGTTTAATATTTATGTGCATGACCAGCACTTGTGACTAGAATATACATTTCCGAGCGGTGTTGTATTGATAGATAGAAATTTAAACAAAAATATATGAGGAAAGATAATAACATCTGTGAAATTGTTGTAATATTTATGTATTTTGATTAATGGGTATTAATAAAGTGGCCTAAGTGACTGCACATTATATATTTATTTCAATTTATATTCTCTAGTTTCATAAATCGAGGTATGGAAATTAAATTTTAATCCGAAAAATCTTCAGGTAAGAATTTAAATTTTAGTGTCTCTTAAATTATTTATTTATTTTACTGGCCCCGATTTTTACTCCAATTTTAAATATAAAAATAAAAATATATATAAATTTAAATATAAAGTATAAAAAAAAATTCAGTAAAATTTTTTAAAATTATTCAAAGGATTGCTTTTTTTTTAAGTGAAAACTTTTGTTACCATCGGCGGTTAATTCTGGCAGAATACGACGGCAGCGCCAAGAACCGCGAAATTTGAAAATTTGAACTTGAATTCAGTAGCTGCTGGAATTGACCCAAATGCACCTTCAATTACTTCCACCCATTAAAGTTCGCAATGGATCCATAAAATCGCAATTATTAATTTCAATTCTATATTTAGCATCTCAGTAAATTAACCCCTTTCCCACCTCGTCGGAAAATAAAACTCCATTTTTATTCTCTGTAGCGCATAAATTTACATTAGCGCAGCATACACAGAAAAAAAGTTTCGACCTCATAACAGAAGACAGGATAACGAATAATTTTTTTATAGTGACAAGCATAATAAGCTTACGGTAACAAATAGAATTATGTCGTAGTTGAGTAGTCGATTGGTTACGGATACGCATGATATTTATTAGAACAATACCATCTTAGTTCAAAGCAGGAAACTAATTCCGTCGATTTAGTCGTTGGAGAAGTATATCAAATAGTGAAGTTATAGGGCAGAACCTGCTCAGGTGAGTCAAATATGACCCCCTGTGGCAATTAAATAATAATAGCAATTAAGGGAAGCCATAGAGTCTGAGCAGAAGAGCTATTGGCCTTGAAAATCGGCCAAAATGCCGATTTCAGTCACATAATCTTAGAAATAAATATCAAAATATAAAGTTACAGGGCGATAACTGCACAGGTGCGTTCAGGGGGACCCCCTGCACAAGAAAAATTATAACAACAATTAACGGAAGCCTTGGAGTCTTCACAGTAGAGAAATAGGCCTTGAAAATGGGCCAAAATGTGGATTTCAGCCACAGAATCTTAGAAAAAAATATCCAAATATAAAGTTATAGGATGACAAATGCTCAGGTGCGTTCAGGGCAACCCTCTGCACAAGAAAAATGATAACAGCAATCAAGGGAAGTCATAGAGTCTAAGAAGAGCTATTGGTCTTGACAATGGGCCAAAATGTGGACTTCAGCCACAGAATCTTAGAAATAAATATCAAAATATGAAGTTATAGGGCGACAAGTGCTCAGGTGCGTTCAGGGTGACCCCCCTGCGGTAGAAAAATGATAACAGCAACTAAAGGAAGCCATAGAGTCGTAGCAGGTGAGCTATTGGCCTCGAAAATTTAAATAAATTCTATCAATTGAAGCAGTCGCAAATAATAACAACTAAATTAATATATTTTTCCTCTCAATAACAGCCACCGATAAAAAATCCCATTTCAATCGATGACAATATGCAAAATAAATTGCTGACTCTTAATCGCCTTTTTTTATTATCCCTCTCCTTCTCTGTTTACAGTAGCGGTATTAAACGAATATCGTATATCGTATCCTTCTATTCGCGGTCACGTGTTACCGACGTGAGCGTCTCTTATATTAGCTGTTGTGCAAATCTCCATCTACTTTTATATATACATATATATTTTCATATACACAAATACTGCATTCTTAACTCTGATTTCTTCTTATTCTTTCCTCTACTCTTTTCTCAACTTCCCCCACTTGACTTAAGTTACGCGACACACGACATTGCCATTTGCCATTCACATAATATGACACTGTTACACTAGTAAATTTACACTCACATGCTTATTCTTTGTCCTCGAGTAGAGTTTACTTTTATACATAACACTATACTACTAGAGTATACTTATATATATTTAAATATATCATATCATATGTATAATAATGCTTAAGTAAGACCGTTCGCGCCCAGTTACCGCCGTATCGCATTATCCTACGATCATACATTTAATATAACTAGTGTATATACATATATATTTATATACATATATTTTTGTAGTATAAGTATAGTGCATATGACAGACATATTATTATATTGTATAACAGAGTGTTCGTGACACTTTTTCACTCTAATAAACGGTCTCGGTCTTTTCTTCGCGAGGTTCAGTTTATTTAATTGTCTTACAATTAACAGTCTGAGTAAATATTTTTGTTTATTGTTGTTATTATTTGTGTTAATGTGTGAGTAATTCAATCTCTTGCTTGACAATAAGTGTCCAACATGGGTAAAATAGCCAGCAAGTTTCGGAGTACAGCAAAAATGTTAGTTTTTTTTATTTATTTATTTTAGCATAAGTGATTTTTTGGATAACTCGTTAACTATTGGGTTTAGGTGAAAATTTGTAAAGACTTTTTTTCTGGGAAATTTAATTTCCTACAAAAAAGACAAGAGATGATTTTATAGAATTTTTTATATTTGGGCGGGAAATTTAAATTTTAAGTATGAAAGTGAGAAATAGAAATTGGAGATAATAAATTTTTGGAGTTCTTATCAGAATTATGGGTAAACTATTGGGAATATGATAAAAGTGTACAAGTGCATTTTTGTGGGAAATTTAATTTCCTACAAAAAAGATAAGAGATGATTTTATAGAATTTTTGATATTTGGGCGGGAATTTTAAATTTTAAGTATGAAAGTGAGAAATGGAAATTGGAGGTAATAAATTTTTGGAGTTCTTTTCAAAATTGTGGGTAAACTATTGGGAGTATGATAAAAATGTATGAGAGCATTTCTGTGGGAAATTTAATTTCCCACAAAAAAGATAAGAGATGATTTTATGGAATAATTGATATTTGGGTGGGAATTTTAAATTTTAAGTATGAAAGTAAGAAACGAAAATTGGAGGTAATAAATTTTTGGGGTTCTTTTCAAAATTGTGGGTAAACTATTGGGAATATGATAAAAATGTATAAGTGCATTTTTGTGGGGAATTTAATTTCCCACAAAAAAGATAAGAGATGATTTTATGGAATAATTGATATTTGGGCAGGAATTTTAAATTTTAAATATGAAAGTAAGAAACGAAAATTGGAGGTAATAAATTTTTGGAGTTCTTATCAAAATTGTGGATAAACTATTGGGAATATGATAAAAATGTATGAGTACATTTTTGTGGGAAATTTAATTTCCTGTAAAAAAGTACTCATTCAATTTTTTAGTAAATTCAATAGTTTATCCAGAATTTGAATAAAAAGAAAAAAAAAATTTTTTACGCTCCAAATTTATGGGAATATATAAATATATTCCCTTGTAATTACTAGAATTAACTAAAATATATAACAAAATTAAATGTTACATGCAGTTAAATGTATCGTCGCACCATTAAAAATAAAAAATACACCAAAGCTTGACCGCACGTTATTTTTTACGAGGGAATTTAATTGAGTAGAACGAAAAGTGGTTTTACAGCAAATTTATCATTCGTGATTGCACCATGTGTTCGCGCACGCGTTCTAAATTACGGTCACCTTTTTTTTTATTTTATACATTCAAAATTTTTACCCTTCAAAAATACCCAAATACATAAAATTAAATAAAACCCATAATGGAGCGACCGCTTCAATTTTCACCCTCAGAAAAATTTCATTTTTATAAATTCACTTCCTCTACAAAATTACATATTCTACTGAATAAATATGTGCAGGTACATTTGCTTTAAATTTTAAATATTCAATAAATTTGATCCGCGGAATAAAAATTTTGTCAACTTAAATCCTATTGTGAATTTTTTTTTGTCAGATTATTTCTTAATTTTAAATATATCAGGAATTTTTTTATTATTTACAGTATTCACAAATATCTCTATTCAATCTCAACCATCTCATCTAAAATATATATACATATATATACTACTCGAAGTATTTCTACTATTGATAATGAAAATAATATTTTCTTATATATTTTATATATTTGCTTATCTCATTTTTTTACTCCAAGATTAAATTTGATATTTTTTTATATACATATATATATCCACACATATATATGTAGTAATAAAAGTATCATAAATAAATACTTTAAAAGTGTGATATTTATTTAAAAGATATAAACATATACAATAAAATCTTTTGAATATATTTTTATAGTCAGCGTTCATATATTTTTATTCTCCTCAATATATATATTTATATATATATACTGAGTCTGTTTATTATTCTGCACCGCTATTAATGTTTATACGAATCGGCTTTTTTTTTTTTTTTTTTTTTTCGAAAAAAAATTTGAAGTTTAAAAAAAAAAAAAGTTTTTAGTCAGTGTTTAATTTTGACAGTTAATTTCAACATGGATTCATAAAGAAAAAATAGTATAGGAAATGTATCGAACGTAAAATACAACGCATGCGCAAAACAGTAAATTTTCTTCATCAAGATAGCGCAGTAAAGATCAATAACTCGCTCCTATCCACTATTTCGATGTAGGAAGTACCCCTACCCCGACATCTATGACACATCTACGAGGATGAGGTTCTGTTCAGAGTACATACATTTTTTTTTTTTTTTCATATTTTTTTTCGTAGTTTTCTTTGCCTGTTCATTGAACCGGGATAATGGAGATTGAGCGTCGGTATTCACCTGTCAGAAGAAAATCCTTGACAGCGGTATTCATATATATCCTTGTATACCTGACTTTCATAAACTTTGTATACATATATATATATATATATATACATATAATTTAATATAATAATAATAAAATGCTAAGACCGAGCGTGTAAGCCACGGATGAGAGTCGAGTAGATACGGCCGTCAAACGATGAATCTGATCCTTGAATGTTTTGTGTTCGAGTCCACGCGTTTCTCCTCGCGGCTATAAGAAACACTGTTATTAAATTGTAGTGGGAGAATTTCAGTAACGTAACCATTATACATTTTTTTAAAAATTAATATTCAATTTTTTTCCATTTTCCTCCACCATAAAAAAATCGCGATCTTTCATTTCATAAATTTTTTTTTACCGATAGAAAAAAAAATTCTGGCCCATTTTACCTCACAAAACTTTTGACGGCCTATTTTACTTCAGAAAATTAAAAAAAAATTTTTTCTGGGCCATTTTACCTCAGAAATTTGAGTAAAAATTATGATAGTAAAGTTAGCAGACATTTGAATTAAAAAAAAAATTTTTTAACAGATAAATAATGAAAAAAAAATATTTCTAAAAAAATGCACATGTAGAAAATTTCATAAACTATACGTGCAATTTTTCAAAATATTTTTTTTAATATTTATTTTTTTGTTAAAAGAATCAAAAAATTTTTAAATGTCTGCTGACTTTATTGTCATTAAAAATTTTCTCGGTCTATTTTGTCTCCCGAAATTTTTGAAAAATTTCCAGTCGATTTCTAGCGAAAAATTTGATACCACCCATTTTACCCCACATTGAATATTTAATCCGTGATAAAAAAAAAAAAAAAATACTATTTATAAATGTTGATTCTGGATAGTGAGTAAGCGGGCATACCAGAATCGAGTGAAAGGAATAAAAATGAATAAAGATAGTGATAGTAGAAATGAACATATATATATATATGAGCAGGGAATAAAGGAGTATAAGTATATGTAAGTAGAAATAGTCCCCTCTACTCAGGCATCGTCGAAATGGTTATGGGTAACGCCGGCACTGGTTGTGTAGTGGATGGGCCGAGGGCCGATGAGTTCAGTAGGGTGCGCGCGCGATTCCAGACCCGCGACCAAACCCTGTGTTGCTCTGCTCGATGGCGGAGATATTAACTCCTATATATATTTTTTATTCGGTGGTTTATGTTTTTTTGGTTCCTCCAATATCGACACCCTCGGCTTTACTTCAATTCTTTATTAAATTTTGGTCTATGATATTTTTATACTTCTTGGTGAGTAGTTAAGTTTTGTGGTGGCTGTGATCAATTTTTTTAAAAATTATTATTATTGTTATTGTTCGATAATAGAACCAACGAATCCAGGCTAGACGTCAACAGTTATAAGGAGCCGGTTGATAATTATTATGGCAAATGTCTTCCACGTCAGATGAAAATAGATTCCGTACAAGAAGTCGTGACAGAGCGAGATTCAAACAGTACATCCATGGTAATTTTTTATTTATTAAACATATGAATTAATAATGTGTGTAGTTTTTTTACAAATAAAATTGGTGATAACGATGGAAATAATAAAATTTTATCATTAACTTATAGAGGATTTAAATCCGTGGTAACAAAAAATAATGAATTGTCAAAATAAGTGACTTGATAATTTATTAGAATTATGTCAATAGGAGCAACCTGATGAATCGATACATAAATTATTGGAACGTGAATTACGATTGCTAGATCCGAGAGATCTGCGCTCGCATGCCTGGTATCACGGAAGTACGCTGAGGGGTGGAAGAAAGGGCGCCGAGGCCGAGGTACCTAATGATGGTGATTTTCTTGTACGTGATTGTGCATCCCAGCCTGGTAACTACGTCCTGACTGTCAGATGGAAGAGCCAGCCGCTCCACTTTGTTATCAACAGGGTAATTTTAACTTACGAAAATACTTATTACGATAAACGAGAGGGCGGGGGGAGGGGGATTTTATTTTTAGAACTAGAGAGGGTCACGGATGAATTCAGAGAGCGATTTCCTGTAGTTTGAGTACCCACATCAGTATTTTCAAAATTCGAAAAAATTGAAAAATTATTTTTCAAAAAATTTTTTTTTCGAAAATTGAATGATTGGTGGTACAGAGGAGGTGATGGCGAGTAAAATGAGTACCCACATCGATATATTTGGACGAGTAGCATATGAAGGGTAAAATAGACATATGATATATGAGTGATCACATATGAGTTACTTAATAAACAAATTATTCAAATATATCGATGTTGGTACTCATTCTACGGAGAATTTCATAAGCAATTTCAGTAGTCGCTTTATTTTTTTATAAAAAAATTTTATTGAATTAAAAAAAAAATGAAAGAATAAAAAAAAAAAAATTTTATAATAATAGGTTGTAATCCAAGCGGACACAGTCTACGAACGTACACAATATCAATTCGAGGACGAGGCCTTCGATACGGTCGCTGACTTGATAACCTTCTACGTGGGCAGTGGACGTCCAATAAGCCAAGCAAGTGGAGCGCGGATAGTGAACCCAAAACCTCGGTCAGTTCCGCTAACTTGTGTGGCTCCAGCAGCATCGTCAACGTCAATCTCGACATCAGCGGGCCCGATCGGGACTCTAGCGACCAGTCTCAGCTCATCCTCTTCCTTGTCGGCAAACTCGCCGCCTTGTCTACCGCGGAAACAGCAGCGCAGTCATTCGCTAACTCCACAGCAGCAGCATGACGAGCACACGGGGTTCCACGGATCGCACGCACACACGCAGTCGAGCACGCTGCCGCGAATACCGGCTAACTTAAATCAGCAGCCGCCTTCCAGCTCGCTATCACTTGGGAGACAGAAAATAACCCGGGTGATTTCGGACCCCGCGTTACAGCAGCAGCAGTTGCATCTTCCATCGCAGACTAGTTTGAATCAGGGCATTAATGCGCCCCCAAAACCACCTCGTGTTCCTTATCAGTGTAGCCACTATCACCACCACCATTTACCGCCGCATCATCACCCGCATCAAGTGAGTTCCGTTGGATTATTTCTATCAGAGTATAATTGGGAAGTAAATTAATGGTAGTTTCGAATTTTCGGTGAAATTCCCTCTTGTTTGAGTACCCACATCGATATGTTTCGAAATCGTAAAATTTTACACTGTTATAAAAAAATTAATTTTTTTTTTTTTTTTCGAAAAATGGACTATTTCCTGGTTAACTACAGATGATTACGAGTAAAATGAGTACCCACAACAATATATTAGTATATAGTGCAGAAAAATTCAAAATATTTATTTTTCAAAAAAAAAAAAAAATAGATTGTTAATAATTTCATTGTAAAATACTGTTGTGGGTACTCGTTGCACTCGAAATTTTTCTAACTCCTCAGAAATGAGCTTCGAATTCACTAAAAAAATTTTTACTCCAAACGAATTTTCCAAAAATAAAAAAAAAAATTTTTTTTTTCAAAAATAATTAATCTACATTTCAAAGCATGCCATTGCGAGTAAAACGAGTACCCGCAACACTATGTTCAACCAATTACTACCCCAAGTACGTACTAACCGCGTAATTACCTGTTTCATTATCCAATTATCACTTCATCAGAATGTATCGTTGTTGGTACTCATTTTACGCGGAATTTTCCTCTCTCCCCAAGTATCACATTCAAATCCCCCTAAAAAATTTTCAAAAAAAAATAGAACCCAAATTCAAATGATAAAAAATTTCCAGGGCTATCAGGCTTCAGGAAGTGACAGCGGAAACGGTTCAGGTGACAGCGAGTTTGAAGGAAACAACTCCGGTAGTGGTACAAATAACGTCAGCGCGCCAATAAAGGGGGTCGTGATCCGTAGTCATTACCACCACATATCCCAAAGCGGGGACGGTTTAAATGGTAACGGAAGCGAGTACGAGCTATCAGCAGAGGAGCAACTGGTGGTAGCAGCGCCCTCGATGGAAATATCTTCAGTCCTCGATATAGAAGGATTCCAGACGTTCCTCTTACCAACCGGCGATCACCGACCCCTGGATCCAACGGCGCTGCGTGGAGTCTCTGGAATGCTCCACGACTGTGCGCCTCGTGTGCTTGCGTCACACCTGACCCGGCTGGACCTCGAACTGGTCCTGAACCCCGGAATGGGAAGTAGGTCAGGCATGAGCGGCCTCGAGCTGGCAACTCTCCCTCACGGACGTCAAACCCGACTCGATCTCATTGAGAGATCAGAATGTCTTAAATTGCTCGTTGCCGTAACAGTATTAGCCGGAGCCACGGCAATAGAGCGGGCCGCAACAATAAGCAAGTGGATCAAAGTCGCTGTCGACACCAAAACTGCTCTGGGTAATCTCTACGGGTTTTGCGGTGTGATGCTCGGCCTCTGTGTTCCGCAGATTCAAAGACTTGCCAACACTTGGCATCTTCTCAGACAAAAATACACTGACGAGGCATTTAGCTTTGAAGCGAAGCTCAGACCCACTTTGAGAGCCATGAATGAATGTACAAATCCCCAAGCACCCAATACTACTCTCCCTCATCTACTTCCTGTTGCTTTGCTCGGCGAACGTGCGCCTGAAGATGTTCTAGGTAATTTTCTATACATTTTATGTTCAAATATATGTCAAAATTAATTAACCTCTAAAGGAATCATTACAATTTTTTTTTTTTTTTTTAATGAGAAATTGACTTGACAATTTTTTTATCGCGAGTTTGACCCGCGAGCGAAATTGATCAATTTAAATGGGAAATTGTTTTTTTTAGCTCTGAGGCTCAAAGGAATTTATAAAGGATTAATATGTTATGTTTTTGATAGTATTGGGGCTCGGATAGAGGGATTACCCGGTTTATAAATAGTCAAAAAAAAAAAAAAAAAAAAATACATTGACATAAAAACTTTTATGGAATTTTTTTTTTTTAATTTTCAAGAAAAAACGAGTATGAAATTGAAGTAACTGTTGATAATTACAATTTACTGTAACAATTATTTGAAAAAAATGACCTAATTTTACTTTTTATTAAAAAAAACTTGGGGTAAAACGGATCAAAAAAATTGTTTTCAATTTTTATATAAAAAAAAATCTTTCAAATTCAAATTCCGCCTGAACTGTCAACTTTACGTCAAAACTCAAAGAAATCTTTTTTGTAGAAAATTAAATTTCCTACAAAATTGTATCAGTCACTTTTTCCCGTATCTTCAATAGTTTAGGCGGAATTTGAATTCCAAGATGAGCCGGCTGAAAATTTTGAATAAAAATTTTTTCCCGCTTCGAATTATTTTAAAAAAATAAAATTTTTGAATTAAAAGGCACAGCAGCACCATCAGGTTTAGTCGGGGCGATACTGTCACCCTGGGAAAATTCAGCTCCCGATTGCGGGCTGTCAATAGTGTGGGCGCACTTGGAGGCGTCACGGAAATTGGTCGACAGTCTTCCGGTGTTCCGTAGAAATGCGGAAATAGCTCTCGAAGGCTGGCGAAGTGATGAGCTACTGACGGACGCATTTAGAACCGAGTTCCACATAAAGTTTCTCTGGGGCAGCCGCGGGGCTGCGGTCGCTCCGGAAGAAAGACATCTCAAGTTCTCCCAAGTCCTGGATGCCATGTACGACAAGTGCGTCGCCAGCGAAATGGCCGCATAAACTACTAGTCCTTCTACTCTATTGAAAATAATTATAATAAAGTAAATATAGTTACGATGATAATAACTCTGACCCCAACACAACAATTAATAAGAATCATTAATATCAAATTTAATGAGCGTATAATTAAAAAAAAATAATAACAAATAGTAGGACAATATATCGACGTAGAGCTGAATTCATTTATGGTACAATCAATTTTTTTAAGTACAGAAAAAAAAATAATAATAATAATAGTAACGAACGGTAAATAATTAATTATAATAATAAAAAAAAAAAATAGATAAAAAATTTAAGACAATATGTGAGAGTGTGCCCAAAGATTATTTATTAATTAATAACGCACAATATTTGGTAATTACCTAATTTCGCTTCGGGTATTTTTGGATAAAAAATATTCTGGAATTTTTTTTTAGACCCTTGAGGTTCAAAACGAAGTAGAAGTTCGTAAAATTATTTTTTTTAGCTTAATTTTGAAAAAACAAAATTTCGATCGATGAAATTTGAATCACGATTTTATTGAGATCTATGACGAGCTGATTTTGTCAATGATTAAGATCTATGATCTAGAATTATCGACTTAAAAGGCAAATAAAAAATAGACAAAATTTTGAGATTTAAGATCTATAAGAATTTGAGTAGATCTGAATTTTTTTTTAGATACTTGAGGTTGGAAAAAAAATTTAAGTTGTAAAAGTATTTTTTTTTTTAGCCTAATTTTGAAATTTGGAAAAAACAAAATTTCGATCGGTGAAATTTGAATCGCGATTTATTTGAGATCTATGACAAGCTGATTTTGTCAATGATTAAGATCTATGATCTAAAATTATCGACTTGAAAGGCAAATAAAAATAGACAAAATTTCGAGATCTCAGATCTATAAGAATTTGAGTAGATCTGAAATTTATTTTTTTTTCAGAAACTAGGTTAAAAAAAAAAATTTCAGTTGTAAAAGTATTTGATTTTTAGCCTAATTTTGAAATTTGGAAAAAACAAAATTTCGATCGATGAAATTTGAATCGCGGTTGTATTGAGATCTATGACGAGCTGATTTTTTTAATGATTAAGATCTATAGCGAAGATCTAAAATTATCGACTTAAAAAAAAGGCAAAATTTCGAGATCTCAGAAGATCTATAAATATTTGAGTAGATCTAAAATTTTTAAAAATTAGACCTCTATTTTAGTGAAAATAAAATTTTTGGAGTCATGTAAAATTAGAAGAGTTAAATAATTTTTTTTTTAAATACCGGAAGTCCGGAGTAAAAAAAATACATGGGATATTTTTTATGTCAGAAAACCGGAGCTGGATGTGGGTTACCTGATTTTTAATTATAATTTAATTAATATGAGTACTTAATTTCTAAATGTATATTCGTACTCTTGTATACTGTACATGTTGTTTATGTTTGTTTATAAATTTATATATATATAAATATATATATATTATCGTATACGTTCCACAATAATGAAAGAAAAAAAAGTAATAACGAAATAAAAATAAATATATATACACAGAAACTTTAATTTATAAATTATTCATTTTGTTGTGACCTCTAATTACTAATTATCAAATAATTTTTGTCTAATTAGTCAAAGAAAAAAATTAAAAATTCTTTTCATATGAAAAAAGTAAAAATCAATTTTTTATTACTTTTATATGATTGGTTAGATTGTAAAATATTTGGATCATTTTATGTATTGATTGGAAATAAAAAAACGAATTAAAAAAAAATTTGTGTTGTTTTTTTTTTTGTTTTCAAAAAAATTTACTACTCATAAAAACCTCAGAAATAAAAAAGGGAAATTTCAATTTGAAATACCGCCTAAACTACCGAGTTTACAAAATAATTTAATCAATAACTTTTTGTAGAGAATTAAATTTCCTAAAAATTATTACTCTTTACTTTTTTTCCTATCGCCAATAGTTGAGCCGCAATTCGAATTCAAACTCCAAAAACTGCCTCGTCAAAAACTTCACTCCCTTGTTAGACTCAAAAACTTTCTCTCTATTTCTAATAAAAAAAACTTTTACTACACCAACACCCCAGCGTCTCAATAAAAAAAAAACACCCAAATTTCCCCATAAAATAAAATTACACCCATTTAAATATTTTCCAGAAATAAAACTTCTATAAAATAAAAAAATTCCAACTCAGCAATTGCTGGATTGACTCAAAAAAATATTTGATCCACAACTTAAATATAGCTTTTGTTTGTTAAAAATACTTGATCGCATTGACCTAGATTATTTTTCCACCCTCGTAAAAATATCCTCTCATGAATCCATTTCTCATGTCCATTCATCGCAAAAAAATAAAAATAAAATTCCACAAAAAAAAATCCAAATCCTCTGTAATCTGCAGTAATAATTATACCCGTTTCAATAATTAATTACAACATCACATCGGCAATTAATGAGCTCAAGTGAATTTAACCGACGTCTGACGCACGTAAAAAAATTACAAAATCCTGACCGCAGATAAAAATAAAAAATCAGCCGGTTGATTAATTTCCGAATTTTTTTCTTCCATCGGTAAGGAATTTAACCGTAGGGCAGAGGTCATAGGGTGGGAAATTTAGTTGCGGACATAAATATAAATGAGAATGAGCTGATTGAAATAGGACATTTGCATGTATCATATTCATGATGTATTGATCGTTAAAGACTAAACTCTCTGGGTGGGCTACAGGTGGGCTCGTAAGCGCAGACGCACTTGGGAGCTTATACCGTCGATATGAATAAGCCTTCGTCCCCTTATTAAAATCCCCCATGAGTTTGAGGCGACGGTACACTGGAGCGGAGACTGAGGCTGAAACTGAGGGATGGAATCGTTATTCCTTCTAGGTCACCGACAACACATCCAGCTTTAGCATCCATCTGAAGGCATTGCACACACGTGAATAAAGCCAAAGGCCTCGGCTACTCATCAGCACGTCCATTCATCTATCTTGCTCCGTAAATTCATTTTTACGATTTTTTTATTTTATTTTTTTATATTTATCTAAGAATCAACTCACGAGATAAATACTCGGGTTTATGTTCCGTGGGTTTCATTTTGATTAAGACTAAACCACTGAGTTTACGTTAAAAGTTAAAGATAACTTTTTTTTAGGAAATTTAATTTGCTGTAAAAAAGGTCCTTGTCTATTTTTGCGTACACTCGATAATTGATTAGATATTTTATATTTAACTTTTTCTCAACTTGTGAAAGGCTGGTTTTATTTTCTGTGGCTTGGAAATCAAATTGTGGAGCAGCCATCAAAAATATGGCAAAAATGCATAGAAACAAATTTACAGGAAATTAAATTTTCTACAAAATTGCTCTCTTTACTTTTTTTCATATCTGCAATATTTTAGTCACAATTTTAATTTTAATTAATCTTACTCCAAATTCAAAATTTTGACAGATTCAATTTACTGCCAAAAATTGATTTTCCAGCTGAAATATCAAAAATAAGGCAAAAATGTACAGTGACAAATTTTTAGGAAATAAAATTTCCCACAAAATTGGTCTCTTTACTTTTTTTCATATCTGTGATAGCTTAGTCACAATTTAAATTTTAATTAACTTACTCCAAAAATCAATATTTTGACAGATTCAATTTACTGCCAAAAATTGATATTTCAGCTAAAATATCAAAAATATGGCAAAAATGTATAGTAACAATTTTGCAGAAAATTAAATTTTCTACAATATTGCTCTCTTTACTTTTCTTCATATCTGCAATATTTTAGTCGCAATTTAAATTTTAATCAACTTACTCCAAAAATCAAAATTTTGACAGCTTCAATTTACTGTAAAAATTCATATTCCAGCTGAATTATCAAAAATACGGCAAAAATGTACAGACACAAATTTACAGGAAATTAAATTTCCTACAAAATTGCTCTCTTTACTTTTCTTCATATCTGCAATATTTTAGTCACAATTTTAATTTTAATTACTCACTCCAAAAATCAAAATTTTGACAGCTTCAATTTACTAACAAAAATTGATATTCCAGCTGAAATATCAAAAATACGGCAAAAATGTATAGAAACAAATTTGCAGGAAATAAAATTTCCTACAAAATTGCTTTCTTTACTTTTTTTTATACCTGCAATATTTTAGTCACAATTTTGATTTTAATTAAACTTACTCCAAATTCAAAATTTTGACAGCTTCCATTTAATGCCAAAAATTGATATTCCAGCTAAAATATCAAAAATACGGCAAAAATGTACAGATACAAATTTACAGGAAATAAAATTTCCTACAAAATTGTTCTCTTAACTTTTCTTCATATCTGCAATATTTTAGTCACAATTTAAATTTTAATTACTCACTCCAAAAATCAAAATTTTGACAGCTTCAATTTACCGCCATAAATTGATATTCCAGCTGAAATATCAAAAATATCACAAAAACATATCAATACAAATTTACAGATAATTAAATTTCCCACAATTAATGTCCTTACACTTTTTTACATAAGTGCCATTGTTAAAAAGTTATTGTAATTTGAACAGTAAATTTCTCAAGTAGACATTTAATCAAAAAAAGATAAAGAATAATAACAATAAAAATACTAAAAATTTTTATTAAATAATAAAAAAGTTATGAACGTCTAAAAAGCTCAGCTCATAAAATTTTCTCAAAGATGTAAATAAAGTATGAATTTTTTTTTTTTTTATATAAAAATGTTCTAAGAAAAATTGTCGATATTGTCAAGGATAGAATGGCTTGATTGATATTATATATAATATTACTTACGGATAAAAGCAATATTGTGCTTACAAAGATTTTCAATTTGACGTGCTAGTCATCCTGAATCATTTACATATAAATAGTTCACTATATTATATAGATATACACAAAAGATGATTCTCAAGCCTGATGTAGACTGGGACGAACAAGTATTATCATTATTGTTGTTATTATATGTAGCAAGTACTTGGTCCCAGTTGAGGATCAAAGTATGTAGATCAAGTGAGACGGGGGTTTAAAGACTTATGTTAAATATTCAAATAATTGTTTAACATAATCTTATTCAATATCGCTGTATTATTTTAAGAAAAAATGTCTGGCACTTTTACGAGAGCCGAGAATATAAATAAGTTTTGAAATTTTTTTACGATGTTATCAAACTTTTAAATATAAATATTAAATTGAGATAAGGTTAAAGCTAAAGCAAGTTACCCTTGTATCTAATTTATTAAAGCTATATTCGGTGGCTATTTAAAACCCATAGTAAAAACTTTAAATTTACTTATATATTTAAATATGCTAATTTGAATCTTTTTTGAGGGATGAAAATTTTTTATTTTAATTAAAAAGTTTGTTTAGTCTTTTCATTATTATCATTATTATTATTGGTGCTATTATATTATTATTAGTACCTGGGGAAAAGTAATTTAAATGTACGGAGATGTGCGGACTCGGATCCTTTATTATACTTCGGGCTTAGATCTGACTTTGTTAATTATTTAGGTTTATATTTAATGCAGGGCGAAGCTCGGAAAGTCAAATTGTTGGCTAAAAAATTAGAATTCTAATTTTTATGAAGGTGTTGCAAAATTAGACCTAGTAAAAAAAGATCCGATATCAGGAACTATATCAATATTAGTAGATCTAAATTGATCTACGGAGATCAATTTAGATCTCGAATTTATTTTGGCTCTCAAATTTAATTGAGTATCAAATTGTTGTTGTTGTTGTGATTTTTATTGCTGTTGTTGTTGCTGCTGTTGCTGCTGATGTTGTTCCTTTTGTTATTATTGTTGTTTTGCTGTTGTTTTTTTCTTGTTATTGTTGTTATTGCTGCTACTGCTGAATTTCTCATATTAATTGTTGTTGTTGTTGCTGCAGAAGTTGTCATATTTATTGTTGTTGTTGTTGTTGTTGTTGTTGTCGTTGTTGTTGTTGTCGTTGTTGTTGTTGTCGTTGTTGTTGTTGTTGTCGTTGTTGTTGTTGTTGTTGTTGTTGTTGTTGTTGTTGTTGTTGTTGTTGTTGTTGTTGTTGTTGTTGTTGTTGTTGTTGTTGTTGTTGTTGTTGTTGTTGTTGTTGTTGTTGTTGTTGTTGTTGTTGTTGTTGTTGTTGTTGTTGTTGTTGTTGTTGTTGTTGTTGTTGTTGTTGTTGTTGTTGTTGTTGTTGTTGTTGTTGTTGTTGTTGTTGTTGTTGTTGTTGTTGTTGTTGTTGTTGTTGTTGTTGTTGTTGTTGTTGTTGTTGTTGTTGTTGTTGTTGTTGTTGTTGTTGTTGTTGTTGTTGTTGTTGTTGTTGTTGTTGTTGTTGTTGTTGTTGTTGTTGTTGTTGTTGTTGTTGTTGTTGTTGTTGTTGTTGTTGTTGTTGTTGTTGTTGTTGTTGTTGTTGTTGTTGTTGTTGTTGTTGTTGTTGTTGTTGTTGTTGTTGTTGTTGTTGTTGTTGTTGTTGTTGTTGTTGTTGTTGTTGTTGTTGTTGTTGTTGTTGTTGTTGTTGTTGTTGTTGTTGTTGTTGTTGTTGTTGTTGTTGTTGTTGTTGTTGTTGTTGTTGTTGTTGTTGTTGTTGTTGTTGTTGTTGTTGTTGTTGTTGTTGTTGTTGTTGTTGTTGTTGTTGTTGTTGTTGTTGTTGTTGTTGTTGTTGTTGTTGTTGTTGTTGTTGTTGTTGTTGTTGTTGTTGTTGTTGTTGTTGTTGTTGTTGTTGTTGTTGTTGTTGTTGTTGTTGTTGTTGTTGTTGTTGTTGTTGTTGTTGTTGTTGTTGTTGTTGTTGTTGTTGTTGTTGTTGTTGTTGTTGTTGTTGTTGTTGTTGTTGTTGTTGTTGTTGTTGTTGTTGTTGTTGTTGTTGTTGTTGTTGTTGTTGTTGTTGTTGTTGTTGTTGTTGTTGTTGTTGTTGTTGTTGTTGTTGTTGTTGTTGTTGTTGTTGTTGTTGTTGTTGTTGTTGTTGTTGTTGTTGTTGTTGTTGTTGTTGTTGTTGTTGTTGTTGTTGTTGTTGTTGTTGTTGTTGTTGTTGTTGTTGTTGTTGTTGTTGTTGTTGTTGTTGTTGTTGTTGTTGTTGTTGTTGTTGTTGTTGTTGTTGTTGTTGTTGTTGTTGTTGTTGTTGTTGTTGTTGTTGTTGTTGTTGTTGTTGTTGTTGTTGTTGTTGTTGTTGTTGTTGTTGTTGTTGTTGTTGTTGTTGTTGTTGTTGTTGTTGTTGTTGTTGTTGTTGTTGTTGTTGTTGTTGTTGTTGTTGTTGTTGTTGTTGTTGTTGTTGTTGTTGTTGTTGTTGTTGTTGTTGTTGTTGTTGTTGTTGTTGTTGTTGTTGTTGTTGTTGTTGTTGTTGTTGTTGTTGTTGTTGTTGTTGTTGTTGTTGTTGTTGTTGTTGTTGTTGTTGTTGTTGTTGTTGTTGTTGTTGTTGTTGTTGTTGTTGTTGTTGTTGTTGTTGTTGTTGTTGTTGTTGTTGTTGTTGTTGTTGTTGTTGTTGTTGTTGTTGTTGTTGTTGTTGTTGTTGTTGTTGTTGTTGTTGTTGTTGTTGTTGTTGTTGTTGTTGTTGTTGTTGTTGTTGTTGTTTTTTATGCTACTGCTGAAGTTGTCATATTTATTGTTGTTGTTGTTGTCGTTGTTGTTGTTGTTGTCGTTGTTGTTGTCGTTGTTGTTGTTGTTGTTGTTGTTGTTGTTGTTGTTGTTGTTGTTGTTGTTGTTGTTGTTTTTGATTCTACTGCTGAAGTTGTCATATTTATTGTTGTTGTTGTTGTTGTTTTTGATTCTACTGCTGAAGTTGTCATATTTATTGTTGTTGTTGTTGTTGTTGTTGTTTTTTATGCTACTGCTGAAGTTGTCATATTTATTGTTGTTGTTGTTGTCGTTGTTGTTGTTGTCGTTGTTGTTGTTGTTGTCGTTGTTGTTGTCGTTGTTGTTGTTGTTGTTGTTGTTGTCGTTGTTGTTGTTGTTGTTGTTGTTGTTGTTGTTGTTTTTGATTCTACTGCTGAAGTTGTCATATTTATTGTTGTTGTTGTTGTTGTTGTTGTTGTTGTTGTTTTTGATTCTACTGCTGAAGTTGTCATATTTATTGTTGTTGTTGTTGTTTTTTATGCTACTGCTGAAGTTGTCATATTTATTGTTGTTGTTGTTGTCGTTGTTGTTGTTGTCGTTGTTGTTGTTGTCGTTGTTGTTGTTGTCGTTGTTGTTGTTGTTGTCGTTGTTGTTGTCGTTGTTGTTGTTGTTGTTGTTGTTGTCGTTGTTGTTGTTGTTGTTGTTGTTGTTGTTTTTGATTCTACTGCTGAAGTTGTCATATTTATTGTTGTTGTTGTTGTTGTTGTTGTTGTTTTTTATGCTACTGCTGAAGTTGTCATATTTATTGTTGTTGTTGTTGTCGTTGTTGTTGTTGTCGTTGTTGTTGTTGTTGTCGTTGTTGTTGTCGTTGTTGTTGTTGTTGTTGTTGTTGTCGTTGTTGTTGTTGTTGTTGTTGTTGTTGTTGTTGTTTTTGATTCTACTGCTGAAGTTGTCATATTTATTGTTGTTGTTGTTGTTGTTGTTGTTGTTGTTGTTTTTGATTCTACTGCTGAAGTTGTCATATTTATTGTTGTTGTTGTTGTTTTTTATGCTACTGCTGAAGTTGTCATATTTATTGTTGTTGTTGTTGTTGTTGTTGTTGTTGTTGTTGTTGTTGTTGTTGTTGTTGTTGTTGTTGTTGTTGTTGTTGTTGTTGTTGTTGTTGTTGTTGTTGTTGTTGTTGTTGTTGTTGTTGTTGTTGTTGTTGTTGTTGTTGTTGTTGTTGTTGTTGTTGTTGTTTTTTATGCTACTGCTGAAGTTGTCATATTTATTGTTGTTGTTGTTGTCGTTGTTGTTGTTGTTGTCGTTGTTGTTGTCGTTGTTGTTGTTGTTGTTGTTGTTGTTGTTGTTGTTGTTGTTGTTGTTGTTGTTGTTGTTGTTGTTGTTGTTGTTGTTGTTGTTGTTGTTGTTGTTGTTGTTGTTGTTGTTGTTGTTGTTGTTGTTGTTGTTGTTGTTGTTGTTGTTGTTGTTGTTGTTGTTGTTGTTGTTGTTGTTGTTGTTGTTGTTGTTGTTGTTGTTGTTGTTGTTGTTGTTGTTGTTGTTGTTGTTGTTGTTGTTGTTGTTGTTGTTGTTGTTGTTGTTGTTGTTGTTGTTGTTGTTGTTGTTGTTGTTGTTGTTGTTGTTGTTGTTGTTGTTGTTGTTGTTGTTGTTGTTGTTGTTGTTGTTGTTGTTGTTGTTGTTGTTGTTGTTGTTGTTGTTGTTGTTGTTGTTGTTGTTGTTGTTGTTGTTGTTGTTGTTGTTGTTGTTGTTGTTGTTGTTGTTGTTGTTGTTGTTGTTGTTGTTGTTGTTGTTGTTGTTGTTGTTGTTGTTGTTGTTGTTGTTGTTGTTGTTGTTGTTGTTGTTGTTGTTGTTGTTGTTGTTGTTGTTGTTGTTGTTGTTGTTGTTGTTGTTGTTGTTGTTGTTGTTGTTGTTGTTGTTGTTGTTGTTGTTGTTGTTGTTGTTGTTGTTGTTGTTGTTGTTGTTGTTGTTGTTGTTGTTGTTGTTGTTGTTGTTGTTGTTGTTGTTGTTGTTGTTGTTGTTGTTGTTGTTGTTGTTGTTGTTGTTGTTGTTGTTGTTGTTGTTGTTGTTGTTGTTGTTGTTGTTGTTGTTGTTGTTGTTGTTGTTGTTGTTGTTGTTGTTGTTGTTGTTGTTGTTGTTGTTGTTGTTGTTGTTGTTGTTGTTTTTTATGCTACTGCTGAAGTTGTCATATTTATTGTTGTTGTTGTTGTCGTTGTTGTTGTTGTTGTCGTTGTTGTTGTCGTTGTTGTTGTTGTTGTTGTTGTTGTTGTTGTTGTTGTTGTTGTTGTTGTTGTTGTTGTTTTTGATTCTACTGCTGAAGTTGTCATATTTATTGTTGTTGTTGTTGTTGTTTTTGATTCTACTGCTGAAGTTGTCATATTTATTGTTGTTGTTGTTGTTGTTGTTGTTTTTTATGCTACTGCTGAAGTTGTCATATTTATTGTTGTTGTTGTTGTCGTTGTTGTTGTTGTCGTTGTTGTTGTTGTTGTCGTTGTTGTTGTCGTTGTTGTTGTTGTTGTTGTTGTTGTCGTTGTTGTTGTTGTTGTTGTTGTTGTTGTTGTTGTTTTTGATTCTACTGCTGAAGTTGTCATATTTATTGTTGTTGTTGTTGTTGTTGTTGTTGTTGTTGTTTTTGATTCTACTGCTGAAGTTGTCATATTTATTGTTGTTGTTGTTGTTTTTTATGCTACTGCTGAAGTTGTCATATTTATTGTTGTTGTTGTTGTCGTTGTTGTTGTTGTCGTTGTTGTTGTTGTCGTTGTTGTTGTTGTCGTTGTTGTTGTTGTTGTCGTTGTTGTTGTCGTTGTTGTTGTTGTTGTTGTTGTTGTCGTTGTTGTTGTTGTTGTTGTTGTTGTTGTTTTTGATTCTACTGCTGAAGTTGTCATATTTATTGTTGTTGTTGTTGTTGTTGTTGTTGTTTTTGATTCTACTGCTGAAGTTGTCATATTTATTGTTGTTGTTGTTGTTGTTTTTGAAGAGCAGAAATTAAACTAAATCCCGTTCTAAATTAATTTTTCTCATAATTCATCATTAACCTCAACAACATTTCTATTGCTCACACAATAATCATTAGACATGATTTGATATACTCCAATTTTCTTTATTTTCTGTACAATTTTCTGGCTATAAATATATTATTTATCTTGTAAAGACCCGTGTACAGAATATTAAACAAGGAAAATTAATTTAGATGAAGCCTTTTGGCTTAATTTTTCCACTTCAATATTCTACACCGATCTTTCCAACATAAATATTATTGTTATTTTCTTTTATGTCAGGAAGAAAATAATGTATACTTTTTTTATTTTTTTTTGAAAGATAATCGCAAGATAAAACGAAAAAGCTCTATGGGTTACGCATTTTATTATTTTAGATAAATTGTATTTTACGATTTATTACTGTCTTCTTTAATCTGACAGATATTTTTATAAAATCGAATTATATAGAAATATTATTTTATTTTATGGATACACATATGTTTTTTTAGTTTGACTGTAATTGAAAACATTTTCATATTTTTTTTAAAAGTGTAAAAAAAAAAATATTTATCTACTCTAGTAATTCTATCAATTTTCAGTAAAATCATTAACTATCGAATTGTCATATCGATATTTTTTTATTACTATTTGTTAATGTACACAAATAATTGGGGCAATTAACGAATACTGTTACTGATATAGTTACTCTCGTAATTATTTCCCATTTCAAATAAAAATAAAAGTATACTCTAATTAGTGAAGTTTAAATAACGATAACTCAATCCCGCTAAAAATTTTTATCAATTTAAAATAATTTGCTCGGCTATTTAAAACCTGTTTTAGAGACCCAAAAATACGGGGCGATTTAGGCCATTTTCAAAAAAGTACAAACTCCCTGCACAAAAAAATATATATAAATAACATATATGTCCCATATATATTTTTTCGTGTGGGCAAGTCAAAAAACAAATTATAGTAGTCCTCAAAAGCCTCAAATCCTTTGATGTTTTATTTGCCGCCCAGAAAGTAACTCTAGTACTCGAAATCTGCAATGAGAACTATGAGGTCTGGTGCGAATAATTTATCGACTTTAAATTGTAACTAAGGCCTCAAAATCCTTAACGAATGAAAAAATTATACTTCGGACTTTGAAAAATTTTAGATAGAAAAGGGAGGGAGAGAAAACGTCGAATGAGACTTTTGAGGTTCAAAAATGGATAAAATTATTCCCGTATGTTTTGAGTATTTTGAGGCTCTAATCCAGATTATGTTCTTCCAGTTTAGTCCTCAAAGTGGTAAAATGGGTCGTAACTAAACTAGGATAACTTTCTATACTGTTGTCAATCTTGAAATTCTAAATTGATCCTCAAAAAACCTCATTGAGAACTTTGAGATAAATCCGAATTTGTTTTTGACTCGAAATCTTATTTTTTCAAATTATAGATCAATTTGCATATCTATAGATCTTAAGATCTATTGAAGTTCCCACAGACCTCAATTTTTTTTTACAAGATTTCAAAATTTGTTTAAAAATCACAATTTCGATTCTTTACCATTTGACAATTTTAATTTTTCCAGCTTTGATCTAGATAGATCTCTATAGATCTTTTTTTTTGACACAACAAAAGTATCCTGCGAAGGGGATTAAACTACGATAACTTTCTATACTGTTGTCAATCTTAAAATTCTAAATTGATCCTCAAAAAACCTCATTGAGAACTTTGAGACTCAAATCCGAACTTCATTTTTGACTCGAAATCCGATTTTTTCAAATTATAGATCAATTTCCATATTCATAGATCTTAAGATCTATTAAAGTTCCCATAGACCTCAATTTTTTTTTTTACAAGATTTCAAAATTTGTTTAAAAATCAAAATTTCGATTCTTTACCATTCAACAATTTTAATTTTTCCAGCTCTGATCTAGATAGATCTCTGTAGATCTTTTTTTTGTCACAACAAAAGTATCCTGAAAAATCAAAATAAAAATTAAAAATCAAAATCCATCCGAGTACCGAAATTATGCTAAAAATTAATCCCGAGAATTATCGCGACAAATTCATCCCCGAAATTTCTCTACTAAAATAAATATCAAATATACAACAGCATACATTTTATCACTCGTACATGCAGTCAACTAAAACTAAACAAAGTTAAAATAAAATACATAAAAGCAGCAAAGATAAAAGCAAGAGAATACGAGTTTAAATTTTAGTCAGTGTCATGCAAAGAGCTTAACAATGTTTTCGCAAAATCCTCTTGTCTCGTCTTCCCTCTCTCGTCTCCTAAAAAATTCCTCCATTTAATTTCATTTATTATCATTATCATTATCATCAAACTTAATTTACCTCAGCCATAACTTTCACCCACTGAAATCACAATGAGCTAAACATCCGATGTCTCAAACATATGGGACCCGAGGTATTAAAATCTTCCCTTCGCGTTAAGAAATTTTCACTTGCCGCCGCCGCTACTTATCGAGAGCAGAGAATAGGCCCATATATACCTACACATATATGTACTATATATAGCGCAAGTGGAGAAAAAATAATATATATATGACACAAGACAAACATCGCGCATGCGCGACTACCTTGACTCCCTTGGCTTTTATTTCACCGAAGCAACCCCTCAGTAGCAAATAGTTGCTGTCTGTATCCACAAGACCCCTGGGCTTCTTACACTCCAAAGTCCTCTTATCGCAACTCTGCACTACTTATTACTGTAAGTTATTATTTATTTACCTTCGCATCACTCGTTATCTCAAAATTTGGTTTTTTTTTTGTACAAGCAAATTTGCTATCAATGGTAATTTTTTTTTTGCATGGGTAGAATTTTTGGGAATTTTTGACTCACGTGGGGTTTGATATTTTATTAAATTTTTTTTTTGATTGATGATCTGAGGTGATGATTTATTATTTGTGGGCAGTGGGGGCTTTTGTGAATCATTAGATAATCGGAAAAGCATGATTGTTATTAATATATAGTGGGCGTTATTATTATTATTATTAATTATTATTGCTGTTATTATTAAATTGTTGTCGTAGGAAAATAGGAATTTTTTTTTATCCCCGAGAGAGTGACTCGGTATTTTATTATTGCCTTCAATGGCACTGAAGTGGGGTATGAATTTTTTTTAATGGAAAAAAATTTTCTGATAGACTCGAATTAGTTTTCAGTTGGTGGGAAATTTGAAATTTATGAGCTGGGTAATTGAGATATTTTTAATTGAAACTGGGTTAAGTACGGAGTTTATTTAAAAATTTATAGGGAATTTAATTGTCTATATATTTATTCTCATAAATTTATATTGTAAATTTAAAATTTATGAATTTTCATTAAAAGTCTGGATAACTCGGTAATTATTGAGTGTATGAAAAAATATAAAGAGGGACTTTTTATAGGAAATTTAATTCTCTATAAATTTATTTATATACATTTTTGTCGTATTTCCAATAATTACCCCAGTAACTCATATTTTTGTGCAAGAAACATAAATTTTCCCAAACTGGATTTTTTAAAACTTTGAATTCCATTTCCAGATTAAATATCAAAAATATGACAAAAATGTGCTCTTACAATTTTATAGACAATTAAATTTCCTACAAAAAATATATAGATCACTTTTTCATAAAAACATATCTAAGGTGCTAAAATTAAATTCAAAACTAAAAATCAATAAATTGCATATTTATAAAAATTATTAATATACTTTTGAATAAAATATGCATTTTTATTTAGAATAAGTATCGCATTGTATTGATACAATATATGACCCTGTTAGCAGACTCGATGAATCAGAACAAGCTGGAAAATTTTCCCTTCCCTCAAAAGCTTCACGAGAGCAACAAAAGATCTTAACAAAAAAGTATTAATTAAAAAGTTCTTTTTCTCTTTCATCAACAGCGGAAATTTAAAAAGATATATGACAACTAAATATAGATATATATATATATATTCATAAAATTTTTTTTAAATTTACGAAGTACCATAAGAAAAAAAAATTAAACTCTTTGATAGCGGAAATTAAATATATACATATATATTTTGTACCTAAATGAGAATGGATGGATCGCAATGATCTTCGAAAAAAATTAATTAGGGGAGGGGGAGGAAAGGGTGATTATGATACAGAAGAAAATAAAAAAAAGCCGATGGAGAAATAATTTAGCACGCTCTAAAAAGTCATTCAGCCGATCGACATACTTCTAGTCTTTGCTCCATCATTATCGTCCGCTTATATTTATTTATTTTTTTTTTTATACAGCTCGTCAATATTTTTAATCTATCAGGCATACGCGATTTAATTTACCTGTAAATTATAAGCGACCAGAAATAATTCATTATTGATGAACGTTTTATATTTTAATAATCCCCGGTCCCATTCTCGATTTCGCTACTCCATTCATTTTAAATCCCCTTATTATTTAATCGCGGGATTAATTTTTTAAATATCAAACTCAATATTTGAAAGTAATCAAAACTATAAGTACTATTCAAATAAAATTTTTTATTTATTTTTTAAATACAAGTAGATTGGGTTTATTTATTTATGTGATTTGTTGAATATAAAGATAAACATGAGTCGATTTTTGAGAAGATTTTTCGAAACGAAACTCAATTTTAAACAACTTTTGCATTTTTAAAAAATATTATAAATTCCCAAATTTTTCAAACGGCTGTAACTTTTTAATTATTGCTCCCACGAAATTTTGTATAGAGTCAAAAATTGTGGGAAATTGAATTTCCAACAGATATTGTTAGAAAAAAAATTTCGAAAAACTGATATTTCAAAAGTTATCACTCTTTTTAGTCTTAGAAAGGAGTTATATATTTTCCAAAAATCCTTAAATTATTAAAACGCCTGTAACTTTTGAACTATGGATCTTATCAAAATTTTTATAGAGACAAAACTTGAAGGAAATTGAAGCCTCTACAATTTTAGTTCTTATCAAAAAATCGGTAGGATCAATAGTTTAGCAGATATAGTGATTTTGAATCTCAATTAATAATTATATATGTTTCCAAAAATTTCCAAAATAGTAAATGCATTGTAACTTTGAAAAAACTGGTTATAGAAAAATTTCAAATCAGACGAAAATTGTAGTTCATAAAATTTTCTAACACTACCTCTCTCATGCAATCAAATTTGAAAATATTGAACACACAATGAATAATATAATTAACATCTGAAATTCCCTCGTAATAAAATAGAATGGCATCGATGCACTTGCGGCAAGATGAATCGCTAATGAATAATTAAAAAATAATTCAGCCAACCACCGAACAATATGGTAGGTTCCTTAAGCCGGTGGTTGAGCGCCAAGGTTATAACGTGGATAGAGTGAGCCAGCGATAGAGAGAAAGAGAGAGATAAGAGAAAGCTTGAAAGTGGTGGCAGGGGGCAGAGGGCACTGAGTACAGCAGATACAACTGCCACCTGTTGCGATAAAACACTTTTTTTTACCCCCCGTAGACATGAGCCACTCAATATCGAGGAACTCATGGTGCCAAATACGTATTATATATACCGATAAACAAGTATAGGAATCGTGACGTGAACGAGTCTCATATCGGATTCGTTTCTCGTGTCAACGGTTCAAAATCCGTACGCCTTTTATTTCATTTTTATTATCGCTCCCACGATGTCAACAAATAAAATTTTATTGCTTATGTAGATGGATCGGTAGACATTACGTCATAAATAGTCTTCTTGTCTCGAAAGTTCACGAATTTAATGCGTCTTGCTGATATACTTAAATTACTTTTATCTCGTTTTATTGGTTTGTTTTTATTACTTTGACTTCTTACTATTTTTAACAACTTGATTCAATCATCCCTTTACTATTGTTATTCATATATCGATTTGATTTATTAAAAATTTAACAATCAATTCCTATTTCGATAGATCGTAAATTATTCCAAAAATATCTTGACGATATTTTGATATGAATAACTAGCAAAAAAATTGGTTTTCTATGACTGGTACATATGAAAAAAAAATTATAGAAAAAATAATTTGAAAAAAAGCCTTTTTGACTGTTTGGAAGAATAATTATATATAGTTCCAAAAATTCCCAAACTTTTTAAGCGGTTGTAACTTTTGAACGACTGACTCTAGAGCAATTTTTGTAAGAACAAAAGTTGTAGATAATTAAATTTCCTACAAGTTTAGTTCTCACAAAAAATTCCCTAGGATCAATAGTTTCAAAAATATGGTCATTTTTAGTTTTGAAAAAACCGTTTAAATTTTGGCGCGGAATTTAAAATTTTAAAAATTAGTATAACTTTCAAACGAGTGGTCTGACGTGATTTTTTACTGAAACAAAAAATGTAGGAAATCAAATTTCCTACAAATTTAGTCCAGTTAAAAAGTAGTGTAATGTCAATAGTTTAAAAGATATAGCGACTTGATTTTTTTTTTATTCGAATAAATTTACAAAAATTGGAATCGTTTTAAAACCGACCCATTTTCTTTCTTATCTTGATAATTTAAACTAAATCCACTATTAGGGCAATCATTTAAACGGAAGTAAAATTCCAACGACTTTGTAACTCGTAAAAAAACCATAACACTAATAATAGTTCAACACATTAAGTCATTTCGAGTCATAAAAATAACAACTTATCATAAAAAAAAAAAATTCTCACGCTTTATAGCTCTATAACTTCAAACGATTGATACTACGTTTTTTATTATTCCCATCAACGTTATAGGGAATTAAATTTTCTCTACAATGACCTACTACGATATATATTTTTCTTATATAATACAAGAGGGCCGGACGAAATGGGGAAGCTGAGGCGAAGAAACTTTTGATCTCGATTACGCAGAATCTTTTGTTTTCTCACTCATATTTATGAAAATAAGATTAACTTTTAATTGCCAGAATTTTTTTTACGTCGGCACTAAATGGGGTAGCCCTAAAAATAACCGTTCATAAAACGATCAGTAAAATAAGCCAGTTTATACTTTTTTTAATGTCTCTAGATAATTACTTTTTAAAATATTTCATTATTCATAAAATCTACACAAAGATTTCACCCACTGATTATTTCTTTGTTTTAATATTAAAAAGTTTATCAAAAAATCGTTACTGCCTCGTAATTTCAGGTTCAGTGAACACTTTTTTGAGTAGACGCGAATTAAATCCCTCGTAAATACAGAGCCGATAATTTTTTTTTATTTTACCCTCGGAGTAAAATTTAAAATAACATTCCCGCTGGAAAAATTTTCCTATTTAGGGGAGGGTGGGGCATATCGGCCCCCCTGGGGCAGAGCGGCCCCCCTGAAATTTTGACCAAAAAAAAAATTTTTTTTTTTTGACTAATTACTATAAATCCGATATGTTTGCGCATTTTTACCCCTACGCATGACATTTGGGGCAAAATGGACAAGCCTAAAATTTTGAAAAAGTGATTTTTTCATATTTTTATCGTCAAATTAAAAAAAAATTATTATAATTCCACATTTTTAGCCCTACGCATAACACCTGGGGCAAAATGGACCAGCCGAAACTTCCGAAAAAATTATTTTTTCATATTTTTCGACCGTTTCTTCATGTAAGAGGCAAATTTGGTCACTAAAAATTTATAAAAATTAAATTTTTTTTTTTAGTTGATAAATTTTTGAAATAAAATAAAATTATAGAATTGATTTTTTTTTTTATTAAATAACAATTAGTAATTAAGGTAATTGAGAGTGAACGATTTTTTACGCTTTAAAAAATTTTTTTCGAGTAATATAAAACCAAAAATAGTTGTCAAGAGAAAGAAATACATTCTTAATGATGAAAACAATTTAAAAAAAAAAAAAACGAAAAAAAAAATTTTTTTATCACTTTTTGAAGGGGGGCCGCTCTGCCCCACAAAAAAAAAAAATTTTTTTTCAGAATTTTGGCAAAATGTCCATAAATTTGTTCGAAATAGTACAAAAGTAAAGTGATCATATGGTTGAAAGCCACAAAAAATAATAATTGGCTTAGGGGGGCCGCTCTGCCCCACCCTCCCCTACTCGGTCTGCAAAGTGACTTTTTGTTTAAACTCCGGAACTAGGAGTCACAGAGTGAATTCGCATTTAAATAAAGACCATATTCGCTCTTAATTTTTTTCAAAAACCAAAGTTAGAAAAATTATCAAACACAAAATTTTTAATTTATTGTGACAAAATTTCGGGTCTACATGAAAAAGAAAAATAGTACAGTTTCATATTAATAGGTACTAATTATTATTGTTGTTAAATAAATGACTCCGAAATCTAAAAAAAGAAATCGCGAATCACCATAAATTAAAAAAAAAAATTTTCGCGATCCTAAATGAATAATTAACTTTAACACTCACGACTGACTAAAAACCCTAATCTACTTATTCCGTGTCTCCAAACCATCCAGCATAAACACAATCTTAAGATAAATATCATCTGACCTTCCTGTTTTAGTCTGACGGTTATCATTAATCATTTCCGGTCACGAATACCCGGTTCTTACCTCCATTTAGTTACCGCTAATACCTACCGAAGACCCGCTAACATTTTTTTCTATTTACGCATAAAAAAGTACAAGACTAAAAAAATTTACACGTTCTATTTTTTTCCGTCATTATTGATCATCATCATTATTATTATTTATTTATTTATATATTTTCCTTTATGAGTAACGAGCAGTATATTAAAGAGAGATAAGAGTGCTTATGAATCGAAGGTTTCTCAGCACAGAGAAGACAAGTAGAGAATGAGAGTACAACTGGGTGGCAAAAGAGTTGAGTGTGAGGGTGAGGGTGAGGGTGAGTATAAGGGGGGTATGGGGTGAGGGTGGTAGGGAAACAGTCGAGAGGAAGGTTTAGATATAACTGCGACTCAGTTCGCGCTGACCCACTTCTACCAGTTGACCTAATTCTTGGTCCCAACGTGTTCCATGCTAGAGTTTACGTGTATTGCCAGCCCTTGCAACACTTGCTACTATATTGGGTCTAGGTACAGAGTAATATCGTAGAGTTACTGCGACGCAGCCAACAGGTAGCTTTTGCGTATAAATAGATCACCAAAGCCACGACAACGATCGTTAAGCCACTAACACACACTTACTATTTTAATCTCCTTTAGTATATGTTTTATTAAATGTTATTATTATTACTGTTATTATTCACGACTACTTTACTAAGATTTTCTTTTATAAATACTCGGCAATTTATTATTTATTATATTTATTTTATTACTTATTCATATTGTAATGGAGAACGTTATCAAGACTAGACAGATAATAAAAGCTGCTTTTTAATCAGGATTATGAAGTTTTTTTTTTTAGTGAATAATGGAAAATTTTAAATCTAGATAAGGAAATTGAAAATTTTTTAAACAAATGACTCAATTTTTTTAATTCTGACTAGATGATCATGAACGTGATGAATAGAGATATATATTTTTTTTTTAATAAAAATCCTGGATATTCATAAATTTTAGGAAAAAGAAAATTTAATAAATTCTGGAAAAAGGAAATTTTATAAATTTTTGGAAAAAGGAAATTTCATACATTTTTGGTAAAAGAAAATTTCATAAGTTTTTGGAAAAGAAAATTTCATAAATTTTTGGAAAAAGGAAATTTCATAAATATTTGGTAAAGGAAAATTTCATAAATTTTTGGAAAAGAAAATTTTATAAATTTTTGGAAAAAGGAAATTTCATAAATTTTAGGAAAAACAAAATTTAATAAATTCTGGAAAAAGGAAATTTTATAAATTTTTGGAAAAAGGAAATTTCATACATTTTTGGTAAAAGAAAATTTCATAAGTTTTTGGAAAAGAAAATTTCATAAATTTTTGGAAAAAGGAAATTTCATAAATATTTGGTAAAGGAAAATTTCATAAAGTTTTGGAAAAGAAAATTTTATAAATTTTTGGAAAAAGGAAATTTCATAAATTTTAGGAAAAACAAAATTTAATCAATTCTGGAAAAAGGAAATTTCATACATTTTTGGTAAAGGAAAATTTCATAAATATTTGGAAAAAGAAAATTTATAAATTTTTGGCAAAAAGAAATTTTATAAATTTTTGGAAATAGAAAATTTCATAAATTTTTGAAAAATTATGATAATCAAATATATGGAGATTTAATTAATCAACAAAATATGAAAAATTTTATCAGTACTTAACTTTATCTAAATCTTTCTTACATATTTTTTAAAATTCAAATATATGAAAAAAAATTTTACTGAAAATTGAACACAAAAATTTTTTAAATTTTTAATTCACTACTTTCGTAATTAGCGCTGACTAAAAGTTCGTTGATTATTTTTAAAATTAACTAGCCGTTTGATAGCAGAATTTGAACCGAGGCTGGGATTCGAACCCGAGTTCCTCAAAGTACCAGACCTGAGTTTCTTGTCCTTTGTTACACTGCGATAATAATAATTTATTATCATTTGTTATCAGGATAATGAGATTTGCTTATAAATCAGCGCGTCGTTATTTTGCATGAGATAACGAATAGTTTTACGAGGCTTTGATGCACTGGAAGTTGACGCGCTCAGGAAATTGTAAACCACTTGTGGGTGTCCTCCGGCGAATATATGTGGGATCTGTAACACGAGGGCGAGTTGCTGAGGACTAGATGAGGACCGACGGGTGAGGGTGGGCCGGGGGGAGGGTAAAATAGTGAAATGTTGCCTTCCAGCTGAATTTATTGATTTATATATATATATATTTATTTATATAGTCAGCTAAACTCAATTACTCGTTGGTCTCATATTTGTTTGGTGTAAATAAATAAACAAATATATAGAATATAATAAATAAATACAATGTCGGTTTATTCTTATTTAATTTGTGTATTGAATTTTTTTTTCTATATCAATATATGAGTAACGGATGAAATAAAATGTCGTTTAATTTAAAAACGTTTATGAGATTTTTTATTTCAATTTACTTCTGCTCTAATTGAGTTGCAATTTATACCGGGAAAAATTAAATCGAAGTTTTCTAAAAAAAAAAAAATCGAGTGCCGGGCAGTGAAAGTCAAATTTGATTTTTGTACAAAGCAAATTTTTAATTTTGGAAAAAAAATTTTATCAGAGGCCTGAGTAAAATTGGGAACTACGAGCTTGACTTTTTTTTTTCGATTTAATTTTTTAAAAAATTTCAACCCCGGATTTATTTTCAAAAATTTTAATTTTCAATTTTTTTTTAAGATGACCCATGTGGTAAAAAAGTAAAAAAAATTTTTAATATTCTCGCTCAATAAAAATTTACTTTTTCGTTTATTTTCGAGGGAAATCGATTGTAAACAGTAAAAAAAAATATGTGACAGCGTCGAAAAGCCACCGGCAAGTTTAATAAATAAAATTGCTATCACTTTTTTATTTCCGTGAAATGAAAAAAAATCAGGAGAGCAAATAGTCCTGTAGGTTAATGGGTAGCTTACAACAATTCAACAGACAGTACTTTGAGGCCTGGGAAAAATCTCCTAAGAGACCCTGGGAAAAACTTGAGTGATGAGTTCGGCCCAGCGGCATATGGGCAACACGGCCAATCGATAGAGCAAACTGTTGATTCTGGCCAGGACATCGACTGTTGTCTGCCGACTCTTGAGCTCAGTGTGGATGTTTTTCATTTTTTAACCCTCTTTAGTATCGAAATCCTTCGTTTTCCATTTTCGCGATCGCCTTATTGGCTCCAGTCGCTTATTTTTATCCGTTGCCATGCTCGCCCTTTGTGGAATCAACAAGGATCCGTACACGGATCGAGTTTCTCTCGTATGCACTGAATATTTTTAGTCAGCGCAAGAAAATTTGTTTAATTATTTATGACGCGCTTATCGATTTGGAGATCAAATGAAATATTAAAAGGCTATTTGGGGCGGAAAACTTTCTTTGAATTATTCAAAATAACTTTAGTTATTTCATTTATTTATGCTCGGGTGAATACGTTCAGCTCATAAAGAGAATACGTTTTATTCTCTTGATAAACTCTTGGCCAGAAAGAGCTTTCCTGTTTTTATTAAAATTTTTTATCCTTTGCTTTGACATTTTCGTAATAAAAAAATTCTCATGCTCATTGAAAAAAATTATGGGTTCAACTTTAGGAAAATTTTATTTTTAATTCATCAGAAAAATTTACTACACTATAAAAAGAGCGGTGTTAAAAATGGACTCGTTTTAACTCCGGCTGGTGTAAAAATGAAATTACACCGGTGTTAAAAATATCGGTGTTAAAGCGGGGTAACCGGAGTAAAAGCGGAGTAATGACGGTGTAAAAGCGGGGTAAGTTGCGTCCGCTTAGAGTATTAGCTTTAAAGATTATAAAACACAAAAAATGTCAGTTCTATACACTGTAAAAAATCACCGGGATAAGTCCAAGCGGTGTAGGTGTTAAAATTATCGGTGTTAAATTTACCCCCGAAAGCGGTGTGAAAATAACACCGCCACCGGTGTAAATATTCTGTACCGGTGTTAAAATAACGCTGCCACCGGTGTAAATATTCTAAACCGGTGTTAAAATAGCGCCACCGGTGGTGTAGATATTTTTTACCGGTGTTAAAATATTTAACTTTGTGAATATTTTTTACTTACTCGATCACTATACTTGTTACAAAATGATAATTTTTATTAATTTTCATAAAGAACTGACATTTTTTGTGTTTTATTATCTTTAAAGTTAATACTCCAAGCGGACGCAATTTACCCCGATTTTACACCAGTATCACTCCGCTTTTACACCGGTTTTACTCCGTTGTTACACCGGTTACCCCGCTTTAACACCGGTATTTTTAACACCGGTATATTACGCCTCCTATACCGGTGTAATTTCATTTTTACACCGTTGGCGGCGTTATTTTCACACCGCTTTTGGGGGTAAATTTAACACCGATAATTTTAACACCTACACCGCTTGGACTTACCCCGGTGATTTTTTACAGTGTACATAAAATTTCAATGTCCGATTACTTCGATCTCCTTTGGGTAAAATTCACTTCGAAGCTGAGTTTATTCCAAAATTGAAACTCCATTCCGGGAAAATTGATATTTAAATAAAATCCAGAAAATCCAAAATGACTTCACTGGAAAAAAAACTTCCCATTAACTCCACATGTGAAGTGATTTTTTCTAAAACTCCGGAATCCCGAGTGATGAAGTGAATTCGGATTTGAATATAATCCGTAATAACTCTCGTATTTTTAAGTGCAATTCAAATTTAAATATTTTCCCGGGCAAATGACCAGTGAATTGTCCTGCTGCTCATTTCCTCAGAGTAAATTCCAGCAATTACTTCAGCTGGAATTATTAAATCCTAACACCAACGCATTTCTATGCGATTTCAATCTCGATCTAGAAACACCCACGCAAAACCTCTTGAATTCTCCTCTCTCTGCAAATAACAAGTAAACCTACGGTTTATTATTCATCTTCACTTAAATACATTACCTACGGTTACATGCACATGTTACTATAATTCAAAGCGCATTATCGTGACTCCAGATTGTTGAGCTTTTAGTTAAATAGTCCAACTCTGAAAACTATTCCATTAAAAAATAATCGCATTGTTTGGTAAAAATCGCGGAAATATTATTAACAATAACCCAATTTATTTTTTTTTACCTCGCAATAAAACATTTTTTTTTTACATCATAAAAAAAAAATATTTCCGCCGCGTTTCGACGAACCGCCGGAAAATTCGCTTATAAATATTTTACGGTTAAATTTTGTTAAATGTATCACGTATTCATTACACTGTAAAATAAAATTTTTTATTGCGTATAAAAAAAAAATCTCATCCACTTATAAAATATAATTTCGAAAAGATGTAACATGTGGATTTAAAAGCTGGAGATAAATTCTCTAAGTTATTCTTGACGCGCATACGTAGGAAACGTGAGAGATTAAATTCACGAGTAGTTTTATAAATGTAATCTCACATAACGTTTTGTTATACATATATATACTTATACATATTTATATATTAAGTAGTGGGGTAAAATAAGATACCATATTTTTAGTAAATGTCCGGGGCAAAATGAGACATAAATTTTGAAACAATAAAAATTGATCTTTGTTTAAAAAACTTTTAGTTCCCGTTCTTAGAAAAACGATTAATTATAAAAAAAAAAAATATTTTGAAAAATTGCACTTATAGATTTTTTAATTTTCTACATGTGCATTTTTTTTTATTTTTGTTTTTTTCATGTATTTGTTGAAAAAAAAAAAATTCGAAAATTTTCAATCGCTAACTTTAGTATCATAGTAATTTTTGGATTTTTTAAAAAACGATAAATTATGAAAAAAAAATATTTTGAAAAATTGCACTGATAGATTTTTTAATTTTCTACATGTGCATTTTTTTTTTTTTTTTTTTTCATGTATTTGTTGAAAAAAAAAGTTCAAAAATTTTTAATCGCCAACTTTAGTATCAAAATATTTTTTGGATTTTTTAAAAAACGATAAATTATGAAAAAAAAAAAATTTCAAAAAATTGCACTTGTAGTCTTTTAAATTTTCTACATGTGCATATTTTTAATTTTTTTTTTTCGTCAAATTTAATTGTTCAAAAAAAAAACAAAAATTTTAAATTGTCTACTAGCTGCAGGATCATATTATTTTTATGAAAACTGGAAAAACTTGACTTTGAGGTAAAACGGGCCACGCTTGAAAAAGAAACTAAATGAATAAAAATTTCTTTGTATATTTCATGAAGATCCTTTTATATAAGACCCTTAATGTAAGTCGACGTACAAAAAAAAAAAAATATGAGTAGAGGATCGTAGTAAATTTACCCTCAGTTAAACAATTGTGGTAGGAGAGTATTTTGCTGGGTATTTACTTGGCCTAGAATCTTACGCGTGTATAAAAATCCTTACGCCGGTCTACGAACGGCCTGGAGCAAAACAAGGACGCGAGGGTGCCGACGTGTTTGCCGCATTAGCCGACGGCTATAAAAACATCAGGAGGCCAAGACTGAATAAAACAAAATTATTTCGAGGCATGGGTTTTCTGCGTATATGGTCACGACTGATACTCGCCGGACAGTCTTCCATACAAAATCGATGGAGCTTAAAAGCCTGGACTTTGGCCGGCACAGCGCTTTTGATATCGCGGAATGTTCCGAGGGCCGATATTGTCGACTTTTATCTGGCTACTGAAACACTATACGCTCCTATTCTCTCGCTGTTTCTATTGTTTACTCTGGTATTACAATCGCGATTTAGTGCTTTTGTTCGGACAATTTATTCATTTTGTCAAAGTATTTTATTTTAAGTTTTTACATCAACACGACAGAGTTCGCGCAATTTTTCTTTCATTAATTTAAATTGTCATGATAGTTTTCGACCCACAATTTTTTTTTTCAAAATTTATTACATTGTAATTTTTTTAAATCCTCGTTTCCATTTTTCACATTTTTTTTTTTTTAATTTTTCCAGTTATTTAAGTCTTCAATAAAAAAAAAAAAAAAGGGAAACAAATATGGAATTGAATGAGAAAAATTCCTATACATTGAAATTAAAAGCTTTTTCCAATAAACAGAAAAAAAAAAAAAAATAATTTTAAAATATCGTTTTTTTTTGGTCGAGCAAATTGCGAAAAAAATCGCATGCATAAATAAAACTTTTGTGTGGATGAATAAAAAAATGAGGATAAAAAAAATGGTTGTCTAAAAATAAGTGCACAAGTGTACAAGTTTGTGATAAAAAAAGACTAGCGAAGAATCTCGTGGGATTTTTTTTTTATCAACAGGCGATGTCGAATTTCTTCGAGATTCAGCGGCACACAATGCGCTCTTATGTGGGATCAGTTTGCCAGTACGATTACTTCTACTACTCGGTTATTCTCGGGAGAATCGTGAGTACACACGAAACTCGGAAAAGCAGTTTAAAGCTGCTGGAAAAGCGGAAAGGGTGTTAGGCGTGAGTTTAAGCGGATACTTTTTCTGTTCAGCCTCTTCCTTTTCTTCTCTCGTTTTCAGCCTCAGCCTCAGCCTCAGCCGATGGTTCTGGTTCTGGTTCTGGTTCTGGTTCTCGCAATATTCTTACTTTACTCGACGCTCATCGAAATGACGATCGATTTCCATTTGCGTTACTGAATCCGAAGTACTTTTTCCTTCTAACCCATTTACATTCGAGCACAACCTCGGCTTCTCGGTTTCCCTGTAGTTCGATATTAAAATTATTTAATTATCAAGATGGCTTTCAACATTATTTTACTTGTAATTCACTTACTAAAGTAATTTAATTATTTATGGTAATATTGCGATACCTTTCAATTTATTATTTACAAAACAATTTATTTTTATTTTTTCGGAGAGAAAAATTTATTGAGGGAAATGGTCAGAAAGGAAATTTTACTTTTTTTTTATGACTCGAGTAATTATAAAAAATTTTCTATTCGATTTTTTTTTCTCATTGTCCTTAATTACACTGTCAAAAAAACGGTGTTAAAAATGGACTCATTTTAACTCCGCCCGGTGTTAAAATTAAATTACACCGGTGTAGGAGGCGTAATTCGAAGGTGTTAAACCGGTGTAAACTGCGGCCGCTCAGAGTATTAGCTATGGGAAGCTTATAAAACGCAAAAAATATCTTGACACACACACGCACACTCAAACATGCACACACGCACACACACAATCAAACTCACGAGCGCACACACTCACACATATGCACGCATTCCCAAAGTAAAATATTTTAACACCGGAAAATTTCTTTTAACACCGGTAAAGAATACTTACACCGCTTTTGGGGTCAAAATTTAACACCCCTTCGACTTACCCCAGTGATTTTTTACAGTGTACGGTTTTGAAAAAAAAAATAGGGAAATTTTTTGATCCGTTGTGGCTGAAATAGAATTTTCAGTAAAAGAAAATGTATTAAAAATTTTCAATTACTCGTCCAGTCTGAGCTGGTCACTCCCCCCTCCCTCCCCACCCTCAGTCTTTTCTAAGCGGTAATTGACAATTTTTAAAGAAAAAGAAATTTTCCGTGTGGAAAATAATGTCCGTTTTTCCCTCTGTGTTTATGAATATGAGAATTAAAAATTTTAAAAGCGATTTCGAGGCCTTGAAAAAAATTTATCTAAATTTTTTCCCCCCAGGCGATGGGAGAAATTTTTTCATCGATATCTATTGGCTTTTTTGTGAAAATTGGCCTTGAAAAAATTAAAAAAAAAAGCAATTCATACATTGAAGATAAAAAAAAATTCAATTTACAAATCAGGTCATACGATCATTCTCTGGCCCCACCTGCGAGAGAATTCAACTAAAACCGCACAGTCGGATCGAATGTGAACGATATACGGGGAATGAAATAGATTCCTAACCTGATATATATGTTTGCATTATTATCACTACGATATTGCGTGTATCGTCGTCCTTTTATGTATTCAATAAATAGAATATATATGATATCGCATATGGGTAGCTGTCTAATATGAAATATTCTGTCGTATTAATGTTTAGCAAACATTCCGAGTAGATGCGTTCTATTGATATTCGCAACGGCACGTTGGAATATATCGCTTTTAATTCACTTTTTATTGCTCTATACAAAAAAAAAAAATTGTCTACTTTTTTACGATGAAATGAAAATAATGATCGCAATCATCATATAATTTATTGCTAATTCTCACTAACTTATGACCTTTTAAACATGTTATCGCATATCGTCGAACAGGAAATCCAATTTCCTATGACTTTTCTCCCATTGAAAATTCGCGTGGGTCCATTAGTTTAAAAACTACCGCGCTCTGAATAATTTTGAATTTGGAAACATATATAATTATTATTTTTTTGAATTTCAAACGGCTGTATTTTCCAAACTTTTGACCCTAGAGTATTTTTTGCGGAGATCAAATTTATAGGAAATTTAATTTCCTACAACTTTTGTCTCATTAAAAAATTTCATAAAATGCATTGTTTGGAAGTTACAGCCGTTTAAAAAATTTGAAAACTTTTCAAAAAATATCAAACTATTTTTCTGATATATTAAGTGGTCATATCTTTGAAAATATTGATCCTGGGATATTTTTAATGAGGACCAAAAATGTAGGGCATCGAATTTCTGTTGAAATGATCTCATTAGCAATGTAATTATTGCATATAGTTACTCATTAAAGGAATATTGTGTTTTCCAGAATTTCAAATTATTAATTTATATTAATTATTAACTATAAAAATAATTATATAATTATGATAATGATAATTTTATATATTGACCCACTAAAATTATTAATTCCTCTATATAATTACTAATACATACATTTCGATATAGTGAAGTGAATTAATTTGCAATATTGACTCAGTCCTCAATTCGCCCTCTCTCTCTATATATATTTCTATATATATCGCTCTTACTCTCTCACTTACAACAAATCAACCGTTACTGATGTTTCATATTGATAATATCATAATGGATAAAGTGTATAAACCATAACGCAGGGAACCGTCGTATGATGAGAGTTGTGGAAGTAAAACCACACCGGATATGATGATGAGGGCAAATATTTATCAAGTAAACTTGTCGTCTATAGAGCGCAGGTTAAAAGTCGATATGCACAAGCATAACTTTATCCATCGGAAAATTTTAGTGGCTAAATTTCACTGCTTATTTTTATTGTTATACATTTTTTTTTTTTTTATTGATATTTTATATTAATAATTCTTCAGTTATTGGCTGACCATAATATGGAGGGGGTGTAAAAAAATTTAATTTGAATAGTGGTTACAGATTTATTGGCTTTAGAAATATTTTAATCAGCTTTTTTTAAATTTCATTTGCTATCTTCTAATTACTATTGATAATTAATAATAAAGCTTCTTAGACTAATTAAGCGATACAAATAATCATAGCGAAACTGCAAACACTGTACATAATCATATACATCATTTTATCAGTAATGAAATTTCCTCTTGTTTGAGTACCCACATCACTATGTTTAAAAAAAAAAAATTCAAGCCATGAAAATTGGTATTATTATTAAAAAATTAATTATTTTTTCAAAATTACTGTCTCCGCTGTTTGGAGTCGCAATGACGAGTAGAATGAGTACCCACATCAATATATTTTGACAAAGTTGATTTCAAGTTCAAAATAATTATCAAAATAATTACCAAAATAATTAGAAAAATTTTTTTTTCGTAATATATCGTTGTGGGTACTCATTTTACAGGGAATCGTATGGAGTTTAAGGAAATCTTGGTCATTTTTCATAAAAAAATTTTCTCCATCAAAACCAATAAAAAAAAGCTTTTTTTATTGAAATTCTTATGCACAATTTATTATTTTTAGATTTTTCAATAAATAGTGCTTCTAGGTTAGTAGCTAACGCATTGATCTAGGCTTTAGACGCAAAATAATAGAACATTTGTGATATGTTTGGCAAAGACTAACATAAAAGTGTTAATTTTAACGTGTTTAGCATCTACTGGTAAGAAATAAGAAAAATAAAGTAACAGGATATAAAAAAGATCGAAGTGAGTCATCATAGTGAAAGATCGAGAAGCCGGAGTGAATGAGGAGGAGGCGGTAGATGAGGAGGACGTGGAGGTGGTAAACAAAAACGATCAATGTCGTCTTCTTTCGATTCCGGGATCCTACTGAGCGAGGGAGGCGGTGCGAGCTCTTTGGATGTCGACTCGCCGACTCGCGGATTCCCAGGTACGTCAGTACTTCCATATTTAAATATCCATACAACATATACAACACATACATTCATATGTGTATTCTCATATTTTATATCAATCACCCCCAGCCCACCCCACGCTCCCGCAAATTTATATGACTCACGTAATTCATTTTTATTTAAAACCCGACAAATTTTGCTTACTATCCGTCAGTAATTAGCTTTTTATTTATTTTTATGCATGAATTTATATTTTTTTTATTTAAATGATGGCGACGATAATAAATAATAACAAAGTTTTATTTTTTATCTGCTACCATTTTTTTGTCACGTATTCCATGTCATATATTTTTCATGTCATTGAGAATAATATTTTTTGTTGAAATATAATTATTTTTTTTTTTGATAAATCGGGTCAGTGGGAAATAAAATTTGTTTATTATTTTGAACTCTTGTTAATTTTTTTTTTCAGGAAATTTTCGTGCTAAAAAAAAATTTACTTAGCAGAGTAAACAAAAACTTATCAATTAAATAAAATAACGCGGGGCCACGACAAAATTAGAAAATTTCTACAATACAAAAATTTTCCGAGTATTTAATACTCACAGAGTGAATAAAAAATTTTTTTAAAACCGGAACTTCGAGAAAGTGAATTCGGAATTGACCTTCGAATGAGACCTCGAGTGCCATTTTGACCCTACACAGAAAAAAAGAATTTCTTGGCACAAGAATTTTTTACTCATCCCAAGAAAATTTTTTCCCAGCCCAAGAAATTTTTTTCATTATCAATTGAAAACAGAAATTTTCTTACGGCGAGAATGAATTTTCTCAGAGCAAGAAAAAACTTTTTGAGTCAATAAATTTTTTCTCGTCCCAAGAAAATTTTTTCCCAGCCCAAGAAATTTTTTTCATTATGAATTGAAAACAGAAATTTTCTTACGGCGAGAATGAATTTTCTCAGAGCAAGAAAAAACTTTTTGAGTCAACAAATTTTTTCTCGTCCCAAGAAAATTTTTTTGTTCAATTTATAATACAAAAAAATTTTTGCACCCAGAAATTATTTTTTTCTGTCCAGACCATTTTCAATAGATTTTTTAAAAATTTTCTACCGGAAATAGGACTTACACTATCGTACATTGAGACCTTCAATGAATTTCTTAAAAAAATTTTCCACTAATCCTTGAAAATATTAAAAATTTAAAAAATGGCGCGCATGAGTGAAAAATATTAATAATAATAACAATAATAATAATAACTAAATTGAAATTTAAATCAAGTTAGTAAATAAATTAGATATTCTATTGATATAATTAACATTAAATATAGTTTCCATCTGCGTACCCTCGACATACATGTACATACACATGTATACATATGTAGCCATTAACAACCGGTGAATGACGTTCACTGATGATACCGATGCTGGGTAGTAGATGTGTCAGTTCATAAACGTTAATATATTCTGGAGTAATTTACCAACAATCTAATTATTTAGCGAGCTAAATTCATCAAGTCTACACATACATTCTACATGTCGCAAACCAACATATATATACACACACATACATTGTGTATCTAAATACCAGAGCGGTAGATGTGTCATAGAGAAAGCACTTAAACTCTGAAGGCAAATAGAAACAAGAGCATGTAAGCTCGCTGGTATGCCTGGAAAGACATCATACTGCTGTCATACATTCATATAAATTGTACAATAACTGTTTTAATCGGAAGTTGCTTGAGGTCATACGCCCGCTCCACTTTCATCTGTTATAACATTTTACCATACATGCACTTTACTTGTCGAGGAAAAGTTTCTCTGCATTTTCCATCAACATTAATAATTTCCGACGCTCCAGTCCTCAGTTTGATCGTGACCTGGAAGACTTTTCCGCCCTTTGTTTTTCGCTTTAGTATATTACTAATTGGTAATTACTAATTGCATTATTTTTTTTAACTTACACTGCGCATGTAAGAAATATTTTAAACATTTATTTGAAGCTGGTGAAGTTGAGAAATTTTTTAAAATAAATTATTCAGGTATCGATTTGTTTCCAAATAATTTATTACACAGAATCCTAGGGAAGTATTAACTTTAGCGGAAAAGTGTTCAGAACTTTTCTGTAGAAAATTCAATTTCCCACAAAATTGGTCTCATTAATTTTTTACGTATCTGTGATAATTCCGCTGAAATTTTAATTTAAAACTTTACAAAATCGAAATTTTTCCTGAAAATTCGGAAAATTCATTTTGAAATATAAATTTTCCATTTTTCCCGACTATTCACTCCTTTCACTAGATTTTCCTTACCACCTATCTGTCAAAATTCACATAATCATAAATCTCAAATTTTTCGAATTTGTTTTTCCTTAAGGCCCCGAAATTTTCCCTGAAAATTCGGAAAATTCATTTTAAATTACAAATTTTCCATTTTCCCAGACTATTCACTCCTTTCACTAGATTTTTCTTACCACATATCTGTCAAAATTCACATAATCATAAATCTCAAATTTTTCGAATTTGTTTTTCCTTAAGGCCCCGAAATTTTCCCTGAATTAAAAATTGAAAATTTTTTTCAGTTGATTCCCAAGGAAATGCACAGACCTGAGATATTTACCTCCAAAGAGATAAATTTTCGCTCGATTTTCGCATTTTCCGCGGTCACACCTGCGAGACTCAATGAAAAAAATATCACAGTGGAAAAAAATTTTTTTTAATATTCTAAGTGTTTGGAAAAAAAAAAACTGTAAGAGGAAAAAAGCACCAGAAATGTGCATGTATACTGAGTGAAAAAAAAAAAAATGTAGAGGAGTTTTAAATGAGTTGGCGTACTCTAACGCCCTCGCCCTACTACTCATATCACTTTCCTGAGTAGTGTGTACTCTACTCTACTTTCGGTTTCGGGCTGCAGACACATTTGCGTAACGACATTGTAGTGTATCCATTAGACGGGTTGTTTGCTGCCTCATCACTCGGCCACTAATTTAATTCCCACGTAACGCACTCACCCACTCTCGAGTCTATGGCGCCCACAATCTCCCCGGCCCTTTATATTTTCGAAAAGTTTTATATCACGTCAGATAAATTAACTGAAAATAACAACCGCGACTCGACAGGTGATCGAGTTACGCAGAGGAAATTAATAAATAGTTGAGTAGTCGGAGTTTGGTGGAAGGAAAATATAAAATATAAATAAATGAGTGCATCAGTGAGTTACGGAGAGGCATAAAAGTGGGCGGTGAATTTTCCCGCTGATGCTATCGTCGAGTAATTAAAGTCCCGATCCACTTTTATTTCTGTTCTTTTGTAAGAGAACTGAATGCTCTCATTTTATACTCGACTCGCTCGGTCTCCTGTGCGCTCACTCGATAGATCGATCGATTCATCTGAATAAAATCCACTTGTGTCTCTTGTTGCTGATTATTCAAGTTAACGGCTTACCGTCGCTCCATTTACTGCTGTTTACTATTTTATAGATGTTTCAAGTAGTTAACGGACTATTTTTTTTTTTTAACTTTTGTCGATTATCTAGTTTTACTTCAAGTTCTTATCAGTATTTACTCGAGTGAGTAAATTAATAATTTATTCAGTTTTTTTGAAATTTAACAAGTCGGATAATAAGAATTATTGAAAGATTTTGAAATCGGTGAATTTTAATTTTGAGTTCAAAAAAAAAATTGAAAATCGATAAATTTTGGATACTTTGAAAAAAAAATTAAGCTTACGATTTTCAAATTCTTTATTGGCTTTGAAATCAATGGATTTATGCAGGATCTAGGATTTTTTGGGTTTTTAATTCCGAAATTTTGTATTTTGACAGTTTCATAATTTTGATATCTAATTATTCTTTCCAAATTTTTCAAATGGCTGTAACTTTTTCAAAACTTATCCTACGGAATTTTTCAATGAAACAAAAATTTCTGGAAATCAAATTTCTTACAACTTTTGTGCTTATAAAAAATGTCGTAAGATCGAAAATTAAAGAGTTATAGTCATTTAAAGTGTCATATATAATTTAAATATTTTTCCAATTCCAAAATTTGAAAACCGTCATAACTTCTTAAATATTAGTCATACACTAATTTTTAACGACACAAAAATTAACGGAAATTCAATTTCCTATAACTTTTGTTCTGACAAAAAATGTCGTAAGATCTAAAATTAAAGAGTTATAGTCATTTAAAGTGTCATAAATAATGTGAATATTTTTCCAATTCCAAAATTTGGAAACCGTCATAACTTCTTAAATATTAGTCATACGCTAATTTTTAATGAGACAAAAATTGACGGAAATTCAATTTCCTATAACTTTTGTTCTGACAAACAATGTCGTAAGATCGAAAATTAAAGAGTTATAGTCATTTAAAGTGTCATATATAATTCATATAGTTTTCCAATTCCAAAATTTGGAAACAGCCATAACTTTTCAAACATCAGTCCTACGCTAAATTTTAATGAGTCAAAAATTGATGGAAATAAAATTTCTTTTCGAATGATCACCTTCAAAGTTCAATTATCTCATTTTTTACATAAAATATCGAAATTACGTTTAAAATATCAAAATTCTATTTTTTTTTACTTCATTTCTTTCCTTAAATTTTTTTTTCAACCGAGTAATGACAAAAAATAAGAGAGAAATAATAACTTAGAAACTAGAGCGACTGGTGGAAAGTTTTCTCACAAATTAAAAGAAAAAAATGAAAATTTGCTATCAAAGTAAAATAAATGACTTTTTTTTTACATTGAAATATGCGAAGTAAACAAAGTTCTTTATTTCATTCAGTTTGTTTTTATGGACAACTAAAACTTTTTAAATTGCTAATTTATCGATAATGTCAGCAGTTATTAGAAAAAAATTTAATAACTGGAAATAAAAAAAAAATGAATTAGAAAAGTTGATGGGAAAAATGAAAATTTTCTATGCATAAATACACTAATGAAAATACTTACCACCAGATATTTTTCTTCGTCCACTGAAGGTAAAAAAATATTAAGTGACCTCATTATTTATTTAAACTTGTATTTTTTATTAAAAGGTTTTTATTCGTAATTTTATTCCGTCAGTTCTTCTTCCTCCGTCTTCTTTTTACCTCATTTATACTTTACTACATTTATTATTTTTTTTCTTTTAATAATAAAAAAAAAAAGATGAAAACTTGTGTCAATTTTCCACTGAGTAAATTTTATTTTAAGTTTCATTTTAAGCTTACATGCAAAATAAATATTAAAGTTTTAATTAAAATTTATCGTAACAGTATAAATTACTATTTATGTAATAGTATTTCATTAAATATAATAATAAATTATTTAAAATGGAAGCAAATAAAATTTTACTGAATTATTTCCTCTCTTGAGACCGAAATTAGTGATTTTATTTCTCCAGTACTTTGAATTAAAATTACGTGGAAAGTATTCAAGATGCGACAAAAATGCATACCAACAATCTTGTAGAAAATTAAATTTCCTATAAAAAAGTACTAAGACATTTTTTCGTAACTCTGACAGTTAAGACGTGAATTGAATTTTAATCATAAATATGTAAAATTCTTGTACTGAAGTAAAAAAAAAATTTCGCTGGTCTTCAAATGGAAATAACTTCTAAACTATCAAAATTTCAAAAAAATTTATAGATATCTTTTTTGTAGGAAATTAAATTTCCTACAAAATTGTTCATGTGCATTTTTGTTGTATCTTCAATAGATTCCCCGCAATTTGATATCAAAGGAATAAAAAATTTTTTCATATTTTCGCGTAAAAAAAAAAATAATTTTATGAGAGTAAAAAAAAATAATGGCGCAAATCAAAATGAATAATTGAACATAAAATAATGAGGATAATTGCAATCGTTTAGTGATATAACGCATATCGATTTAATTTTACCTCGGATATTTGACAGTCACTTCATTTTATCTATTGCGCTTAATGCAATAGTTATTGGCCTGCACCATTTATTTAAACTCGTGAGATTGAAATTTATTAAAAAAAGCATATTCATCAAAAATTCAATTTACTCAGGTTAATCGAAAATAAAACGGAGCGCAAAGTACAACAAAAAGCCAGAGATCCGGGAATTAATAGTTTGTTATTTTCGTTTTTTTAATTTTTTACAACATGTTCTTTGACATGATAATGCCTCGGGACTTATTCAGAAGCTAATTAAATTTCTCTTCAACCCTCGCCAGCAAAAAATCATGTAAAAGCTGTAATTACTTTCGTTTGAACTCTAAGCAATCAATTATAAGTTAAATATTTTATTAAACAATCAGGTATTACTCAATTTAAAAATCTCCTTGCTAAATTTTTTGCTTCGTTTTTTATCAATGAATTTAATTTAAAAATAACAATACAAATTTTTCATATATCACATATATTTATATGAATTTTCAAACGAGTGAATTTTGTTTGGTGTCAAAAAAAAAGATCTATAGAGATCGATCTAGATCGAAGCTGGAAAAAATAAAATTTTCAAATGGTAAAGAATCGAAATTTTGATTTTTAAACAAATTTTGGAATCTTGTAAAAAAAAAATTGAGGTCTATGGGAACTTTAATAGATCTTAAGATCTATGGATATGCAAATTGATCTATAATTTGAAAAAATCAGATTTCGAGTCAAAAATAAATTTCGGATTCAAGTCTCAAAGTTCTTAATGAGGATTTTGAGGATCAATTTAGAATTTTGAGATTGACAACAGTATAGAAAGTTATCGTAGTTTAGTTACGACCCATTTAACCACTTTGAGGACTAAACTAGAAGAACATAATCTGGATTTGAGCCTCAAAATACTCAAAACATACAGGGATAATCTTATCCGCATTTGAGCCTCAAAAGTCTCATTCGACTTTTTCTCTCCTCCCTTTTCTATCTAAAATTTTTCAAAGTCCGAAACATAACTTTTCATTCGTTTCGAATTTTGAGGCCTTAGTTACAATTTAAAGTCGATAAATTATTCGCACTAGACCTCATAGTTCTCATTGCAGATTTTGAGTACTAGAGTTACTTTCTGGGCGGCAAATAAAACATCAAAGGGTTTGAGGCTTTTGAGGACTACTATAATTTCTTTTTTGACTCGGGTAAGAATCCACAAAATTATGCAAGCAGTCATCAAAATTCCCAACTCTAGTGTTACCGTCGACTTGAAACGTGAAACCGAGCTCGAAACATGACCACCGACCGATCTTACGGCCACGAGTAAATTATAAATAATTCATGACCATACATGCTAATGCTAATGCTGATGTCCCAGCATACAGTTAGGGGTAGATTTAGCGTGAAGCTTAAAGCTGACGCTCAGTAACGAACTAACGGACCGGAGGCAGTTTTAATTTGCTCCTAACAAGGAATAGTTCGTTATATATAGGGCAAGTAGGGGTAAAACATGAAATGAAATTTTTTTTTTAACTGCAACTGAAAATCTTTTCCATTCACTCTGAATATCTTAAAAAAAAAAATATTTAACGTAAGGTAGACCCGAGTCGAAATTTAGAGCCTATATAGGTCCCTATAGCCCTAAATAGATCCGATTTAGAGCCCTGTAGTCCTGTAGCTCCGACTTTGAACCCGGAGGTCCTAACATTCACTGAGAGGTCCGATTTTGAGCCTTCAAGTCCGACAATATTAGTCCCGTAATAATAATAGGCCCTAAATCGGACCTAATTTTAATTTTCATCAGGTCCTAGATTGAGCCCGCAAGTGCCGAAAACGGAAATTTGTAGCACCTCAGGGACCAAAATCGGACCTAATTTAACATAGAAACAGACTCTATTTAGAGCCTCCAAGTCCGAAATAGGTCCGACTTTAGAGGGCTCTAAATTTCGACTCGGGGAGACCCAGTACTCGATCAGAGAACTAGTACCCGATCACTCATGTATCGGTTACTATTTCTCTGATTAAGTACTACTTCTTTCACTTTATTCGAGTCCCGAAAATTTAATACGTCCCGAAGTACCCCTTTTTCCCCCTCCCCCTTTTCTATATATACACATTTATTATTACAGGTATAGAGTTAAGTGGAAAAAAAAATAAATAGCATGTTTGTTCAGGGATTTCAATTGGAATTAAGTGTATAAACACGTGTCAAGCCACAAATACATTCGGTTACGCCCTCGTATGGATCTACACTCAGTCACACATGCGTGTTCAGACTCACACACACTTACACAGACATTAATCCCATTATTCAGATTATTATTGTTGGACATATAGAGCTAGCAGAGTAGAGTGGGCTATAGAATAGAACGGAACAGTTGGGGTTGATTTAAATTCACCGTAAACTCGAGGTCAGTGGGGTGATGGTCTGACGGTTTCCACCGATCACGCGGTCACTGTATTAACACTAACACCTACTACAATATGTAACATCGCTAGTTTGTCATACAATTCCGACATATCTATCAGTGTCTTTGTTTTACTTGAGTATACTATACATATTAATATATGATATATTATATATGTAAGGGAGTGTTCCTGAAATATATACTGCCGGAAATATTTAATACTAATTGCACACCTCAAGCGCGAAGCGGCGCACGGATCTAATTTTTTATTTATTATCATTAATTTGGTGACTACATAAATCACGGAATATATATAAATATAAAGGATCAGTATATAAATTTTCTTAAAGGAAATTGAAAGCTCGTTAAAACGAGTACCCACATGACATACTTATTTTTAATAATTTAAAAGACGTACATATTAATTCATTTTGATGAATTAAAATATATGAACATCTGTTGAATTATTGAAAATAAGTATGTCATGTTGGTACTCATTTGAGAGGGCTTTTAATTTCCTATCGAACCATGAGTTCAAAAGTTAGTATTTATAAAAAGATATATATGTATATATATGTGAATTAATATTAAAAATATAAAAATTTAAATTTCTTTTTCTAACTGAAAATTAAAAACGACATGTTCTGACTATTTTATTTTTCAAACTTATTGAAAATTATATTAGTATTCGAATTCATATATTTATTACTATATATTTTAAAATTTGGAAAAAAATTTTCTTTGTTTTCGGGAATGCCCGAATTGGCACGAAAAAGTTAAGAAATTTTTTCAGTTGTAATTAAATGGCCCTACTATATATACGTGTGTATATATATTCATATATATGTGCTCTGTATGGAGAATGGAAAGGTTTCATTGTTTAGTGCAGTGGATCTGCGGTTTTCCGCTGCTAGTTACAACAAAAGCGAGATAATAAAAACAGTTATCCTTTGGCTGACTAAAAAAATATAAAATCGCATGGATGCCACGGAACATGAGTTTTTTTCGTCATTGTGGCTGCTGTACAATGGAGCCGAGTTATCTAGAACAAAAAAGAAAAAAAAAAAAAGCGCGCTGAACTTTTTGCTGTTTAGTTGATTAAGATCATCTGCGTGGAAGTAATTTAGTTATTTTTATTCAGTAGGCGGAAATAAATTTAAACTGGAAAGTTACTAATGTTTTTATTTCTAGATCGAGTTATTAAGCCTTTGAAATAAAAAATATTTTAATTATAATTCTGTCACAAGAAATATTTTTTATGTCCGATTAGAAATTCACTTTTCTACTTGATCGCTTTTTTTATTCACTCCAACAAAATTATTTTTATTGCCATCCCAAGTCAAAAAACAAAATCGGATTTGAGTCCCCTCGTAGTTTAGTCCCCTTCTTAGGATACTTTTGTTGTGTCAAAAAAAAAGATCTATAGAGATCTGTCTAGATCAAAGCTGGAAAAAATAAAATTGTCAAATGGTAAAGGATCGAAATTTTGATTTCTAAACAAATTTTGAAATCTTGTAAAAAAAAAATTTGAGGTCTATGGGAACATTAATAGATCTTAAGATCTATGGATATGAAAATTGATCTATAATTTGGAAGAATCAGATTTCGAGTCAAAAAACAAATTCGGATTTAAGTCTCAAAGTTCTCAATGAGGTTTTTTGAGGATCAATTTAGAATTTCAAGATTGACAACAGTATAGAAAGTTATCGTAGTTTAGTTACGACCCATTGTAGCACTTTGAGGACTAAACTAGAAGAATATAATCTGGATTTGAGCCTCAAAATACTCAAAACATACAGGAATAATTTTATCCGCATTTGAACCTCAAAAGTCTCATTCGACGTTTTCTCTCCCCTCCCTTTTCTATCTAAAATTTTTCAAAGTCCGAAGCATAACTTTTTATTCGTTGAGGATTTTGAGGCCTCAGTTACAATTCAAAGTCGATAAATTATTCGCACTAGACCTCACAGTTCTCATTGCAGATTTTGAGTACTAGAGTTACTTTCTGGGCGGCAAATAAAACATCAAAGGAATCGAGGCTTTTGAGGACTAAACCAAAATTAGTTTTTTGACTCGGGAACTGTATTAAAATCTCGCGAATGAGTTTTGCTACTGAAATTCTCTTGGGTCAGCAATCGCGCAAAAAAAAACCATAATTTATAAATCGATTATTGAACTTCGAGAGCCAAAATTACGTCTCTGTTATCTTGATAAAAAAAATTCATCTTTAAGCTTCAGCTGCGGTCTTTTTATTGCCGCTGCCATAAGCCGGCTTGACAATATTGACAATTATTAACTTAAAGACAATTTAAAGTCGACGTCCTGACTTTCAATACTCAATTTTAATCTAAACTATAATTTTCTGAACCTCCGGGTTTTAATAATTTATACAGGAGCTACAACAGTTTCGAAATAAAAAAGTATTAAAGGCTCCATTATCCAACAGTCTGCTGCGAATATGGTAAATAATTGAAATAATCAGATAAAGCTGTGACGCAAACACAGCTGATACTTTCAGCAATCGGTTAATTACCCATTCGCCCACAAACGTACACTTTTAGGGCTACGCGGGTTATAGTCAGCAATTTTGTTGAGTAACGCTACAACTAATTGATGACTCCTACATCTGATAACTTGCCAGCCTCGTTATTTTATTTTATTTACACAAAATTACATAAAACCAAAATAAATCAATTTATATATTCACATATATACATATACATCTATATATAAATTAACCAGTACCCAAGACACTAAATTACACGATAGTCCATAAATATAAATGATATTATGTCATTTTATATATAAACCGGCTTATAAATAATTATAGATACCGGAGATATTTTTAAATTATCCCTCAGAGCTTTTATATATATTTTTTTAACGCGAAAAAATTTTATAAATTTATGTCAGCATAATTTTAATATGCCGAGAAAAAAAATTTAGATCTATTCAGATCAAATTAGATCTGATGTTTCAGATCTGAACAGATCTGATGTTTCAAATCTGAACAGATCTGTTGTTTCAGATCTGAACAGATCTGATGTTTCAGATCTGAACAGATCTGCATTTTGGCCAGATCTGTTTAGATCAACTTAGATCTACTCTGATCAGAATAGATCTGCTTGGATCTATAAACAGATCAAGGTAAATAAAAAACACTCTTGATCTGCTCAGATCAAATTTAATCTAATTCGCTAGACCTACATCGATATATTTTTTTATCTCTATCCTAATAAAATTGATATGTCTGACTAAAAATATATTAAATATATCACAATAATATTAAATATATATGATTGAAGCCATTTATTTTAATTACGATAGACTTTTTAGAATTATCAAAATTTAGGTGAATGTATTTTTATAATCTGTACAGATCTAATCTGATCAGCTCAGATCTGGTTTGATCCGTACAGATCCAATTAGATCTACTTTAAAAATTGATCGTTTAATCAATGTTGATCTATTTTGATCTGACTAGATCTAGGTTGATCTGACTTGATTAGATTTGATCAGGGTGGATCTGGACTGTTTTTCCCTAAAGAAAAATGTCGTATCTGATCAGATCTAGTTTGATCTGAACAAATCGAATCAGATCTACTATAATCTGGGTTCAGTATAAATTACGATCAAATTTGATCTGAGCTGATCTAATCTAATCAGAGCAGATCTGAGCTTTTTTTCCAGAAACAGTTATATCAGCTCAGATCTGGTTTGATCCGTACAGATCCAATTAGATCTATTTATATCTACTTCAAAAATTGATCGTTTAATTAATGTTGATCTATTTTGATCTGACTAGATCTGACTTGATTAGATTTGATCAGGGTGGATCTGGACTATTTTTCCCTAAAGAAAAATGTCATATATCTGATCAGATCTAGTTTGATCTGAACAAATCAAATCAGATCTACTCTGATCTGGGTTCAGTATAAATTATGATCAAATTTGATCTGAGCTGATCTAATTTGATCAGAACAGATCTGAATTTTTTTCCCGGGATCTCTTACATAATTTTTTTGAAAAATTCAAAATTTTTATTTATAAAAAAAAAAATATATAAATAAAAAATTGAAAATTTTCAGGGGATGAATTAAATGTTTGAGCATAAAGACAAATAAATTACAAATATTTAAACTCGAATGTCTGATGAAATTCAAATTAAATTGAATAATTGAGTAAACCGCGTAATTGCTATGGCAATTAAAACGTTTGTAGGCTTAAATAACACGAGTTTGAAATAACGACGAGTAATTTGTACATTTAATAACAAACTTTGTTGTATATTATTATTATTATTATTTAAGTTTTACATAAAGTTGAGTTTTACTTAAACGAATTAAAATTAAATCTCTAATGCAATCTGTCTCAATAATCAATTTAAGCTGTGCCGAGTTTAATAAAAGTTTGTTCGGCTGTTTGTCGTAAGTTCTGAGGCCGAGACTGAGGTTAAGATTCAGGCTGATAATAATAATAAGTCTAATATTTATTCATAATCATAAAATTTATAAGAATTTTACCGCTTATGTTCCTCGGGAGTTTGTTACCTTCTGTCTATTTTAGTTCATCGTTTACTTTCTTTGTGAAAGTCTTCAGTTAACTACTGCTGAGATTTTTCATTTTCTTACTCATTCTCATCAGTAAATATGCCCGAAAATTCACTCAATTAATTTTAGTAATCAGATGATTGTCAAAAGTCTGCGATTAAATTTATTGTGTAAGATTTTTTTTTAGTCTTGAGGAGAAAAATTTAATTCGCTAATTAAATAAATTAATTAATAGCCGATTGGTTAAAGAAACTTTAAAGCCGCTCTTGGGTTTATTTTGCTGGCAGTGGGTCAGAAAGGGGTGGGGGTGGAGTGAAGACGGTATTAAACTCGAAGTTTAGTTTTAAACAGCCCGCGACTGGCTAAGACTCAAAACCTGTTAGCTGGTGAACTGCATCCGGAAATCAGTTACTTACTTATTTAATTATCGTCCATGTGCTTAAAATACTCGATATTTATTAGATATATCGATGGCGAATTAATTTTGCTCCAACGTTTTATCCTGAATTGAATTTTGGAGGGTCCGTGTAAAAAAAATTCGTTCCAAAAAGATTAAAAAAAAGTTCCGCATGTGGAACTTCTAAACATGAGACAGATTAGAACTTCGAATGGAACTTTTTTGGAATATTAGTAATTTTGATAGTTAAAAAAAAGTTTTTATGAGCAAATTTAGAGTCAAAAAAGGACGTTTTTGGAATTTTATATGGACTTTCCAAATAAGCTCCAGAATCACCACTTTTGACTTTTTTATGGACTCAAAAAGGCGTTCCAAAAACTTTCCAAAATCACTACTTTTGCATCTTTTGAAGACTAAAGACATTCTAGAAACATGCCAAAATAGTTCAAAAATCTACTTTTGAATTTTTTATAGAACAAAAAAAAAGTCCATAAAAGTCCAAAACTTCCAAAAAAGTTCCAAGAACGTCCTTTTTTGACTCTAAATTTGCTCATAAAAACTTTTTTTTACTATCAAAATTACTAACGTTCCAAAAAAGTTCCATTCGAAGTTCTAATCTGTCTCACTTTTAGAAGTTCCACGTGCGGAACTTTTTTGGAATCTTTTTGGAACGAATTTTTTTTACACGGAGGGCGGGGGCTAAATTTTTATTTTTATTACTGAGGGGTAAAAGGAGCGAAAATTTGAATAAAATAAAATTTTTTCTATTAAAAATATGCCAGAATATTTATTTTTTTTTTTTTTATTTAAATTATTTATTAAAATCGAGGAGGAAAAATTTAATAAAAGTACGGGGTAAAATAAACAGTTCAAAAATTTTTTTTGGGTTTAAATTTTAAGTAGAATGGTCTAGATTTATTCTGCCGATTTTTATAGAACATCAATAAAATTTTGAGAAAAGTGAAACAAAACGAAAATTATTTTTCATTTTGTCCTGGGGTAAATAATAATAATTTCAAAAAAATATTAAAATGATGTCACACCGCAATAACTATAATTACAAAGCAAATAAAAAATGTTTAAATAAAAATGGCCCTGAGGTTGGATTAAACGTGTGGAAGAGCATGACATAAAAAAATAATAAACGTGTAACGCGAGCGCTGTAAATTATTTAGGAGAAAAAAATGTGTGTATCTTTTGCAGGTAGACCTGGTGGTTGCCATGCGATGTCGACGCCGAGCCCGAGACTTCGACATTACAGGTCGAACATACCAACAAATTTTACCATATAAATTATCTAATTTCTCTGCCATTAAATAACTATAGCAGTTATCTTTATATTACTAACCAGCAAAACATGATTTATACACATGTCTGACAGTTTATTGCTGATAAATTTATATATATATATATACATTTATATTTTAATAAACATTTTCTTGGCCATAGTTTTCTTTTCTCGAGTTCTGCATCGCTTTGGAATGACGCTCGCCAGCTCTAGTTACATACATATATATATATATACATACCTACACATATATATATATATATATATACTACTCACAATTTACACTAATGCGAGCATATGACAGTACTTTAAGTCGCTCGTTTACTTCTAAAATTAAATTTTATTCTTATCAATTTTTTTTATGCCACCGAAAAAAAAATTCTGGGCGCGAAATTTTTTTTTTGCCTCCAAAAATTTTTTTGGGGGACGTAAAAATTTTTTGCCTCAAAATTTTTTTTTTTGTGCAGCATTAAAAATTTTTAAATTTATTTTAAAATTAAAAAAAAAAATAGTAGATTTTTTATAAATAAATTGACTCGTAAATTGTTGAAATTTTTTTTTATTAGAATGCATGCAAAAGTTTAAATGAAAAAAAAAGTGACTTGTTTAATTTTTAATTTAATTAAGCGCCTGAGTCTTTAATCTGCTCTCAGCATGAGGTGTTTTAAATCCTTGTCACCTGAACATTTCTCACTGCACATCTTTATCTATAACACGATCTCTTTATTTTGAGTAAGCACTGAAATTTGTTTGTTATAAAAAAAAAAAAAAAATGAAAGAAACACGAAAGAAGTGAATAGATTTAAAAATAGATAAAGTTTCTATATTTGTTGAAGTTTATTTAAATTGTTCGAGTTCTGGAGTTTAATTGAGTTTGAGAGTTGTCAGAGTGACGTTGATTTTTTTACGGTTCTTCATTTCAGGACAATGACGGCCATTTGTTTCGTGTGCAATCTGCCGATACTGAGCCATCAAGTTGGCTTAGTGTGGCAGGGCGGAAATGGATGGGATGATCTTGTGAGAGAACAGGTCGAGGAATTGACTTTGAAACAACGACTAGGTAACTAATATTTTATTATTCATACGCCTCCGCGCCGACTTTGCCTACACTCTAGTCGAACACTGGGATATCTTGGGACTTATTATAGATTTTCTACTAGAGGACACTGTAAAACACAAAAAACGTTTGTATTGTAAGGAGTTATGACCGACAGGAACAGATTTACGCGCTACTTTTTCAAGGAAACTTTCACGATGTCATCCTAATATGGGTCATAAGTAGGGACAAGATTTTTGCCTTATTTTTGAAATGAGTAGTTCAAGTTTTTGATATTACGGCGAAAATATTGGTCTTATCAAAAAAGTTTTCGAACAAAAGTTGTAGGAAATTTAATTTTCTGAAAAAAATGTCTTCTATGATTTTTTTGTACAATCAATATTTCCGCCGTTATTCAAAACTTAAGATTCATAATGAATGATTCAAAATTTGGGGAATTATGAAAATCTTAATTTTGAAATTACGGCTTTCTTATTAGTCCTAAGAAAAAATTATAAGAGACATTTGTTTTAGAAAATTAAATTTCCTACAACTTTTGTTTAAAAAATATTTTTATAAGACCAATATTTTCCCCGTAATATAAAAAATTTCACACCACTAAGTATTAATTATTTTTTAATTAACGCGAAAATCCCGGCCCTAGTCATAAGTAAAAAGTAAAATTTTTTTTTGGAGTTTTTATGATTTTTTCTTTAAAAGAGCATCCTAAGGAACAAAAAACGTTTATATTGTGAGGAGTTATCCTCAACAGGAAAAAAGTTACAGCCACTTTTCATAAAAAGCCATACAGACTCATCTGCCCGCATGTGTCCGTATCTGCTCGGCGTCGATAACTCAAAAAATAAATTTTTCCCAGGACTTTTTATGGTTTTTCCTACTAGAGGACATCATAAGGAACAAAAAACGTTTATATTGTGTTGAGTTATTTCCAACAGAAAAAAAGTTACGGCTACTTTTCATAAAAATACATAGACAGTGTCATCCTCATTCATCTTCATTTATCCTCATATGGGTCCTAACTCGAAATAAAAATTTTTCTCGGGGCTTAATGGGGTTTCCCCTACTAGAGGGTGTCATAAAGATCAAAAAATATAAATATTGTCCAGAGTTATCTCCCATAGAAAAAAAATTACGGGGCACTTATCATAAAAATATCTAAACTCTGTCATCTGTCTGATCTGCCCGGCGTTGATTGCAAGAAAAATAAATTTTTCCCAGGATTTGTTGGGATTTTTCTTACTAGTGGACACCATAAGGAACAAAAAACATTTATATTATGTAGAGTTATCTTCCATAGGAAAAAATCTACGGGCTACTTTTCATAAAAAGCCATAAACAGTGGCATCCTTTTTCAGCCTCATATGGGTCCCAACTCAAAATAAAAATTTTTCTTGGGACTTTTTGAGGTTTCTCCTACTAAAGGACACCCTAAGGAACAAAAAATGTTTATACTACGTAGAGTTATCTCCCATAGGAAAAAATCTACGGGCTACTTTTCATTACAGTCCATATCCGCTGTCATAAATTACTACATTAATTATCTCATATATTACTCAATTGCCGTATGCACATATATTATTAAATATCCGTAACGATAACATTAAAAATTAATTTTAAACCTCGAATTATATCGTCACATTTTCAATTAATTTCCTATTATTTGCCACGGGATTCATTTAATAGAAATTGCTATCCCAATATTTGTTTTACTCGTAATTGCTTAATTAACTTAATTAATCTATTCAATAAAACCTAAATTTTAAAATGAGTTTAACAATCCAACCATTCGATCTTTCTCACGGTCACTTCATGGTCAATTAATTTTACAATAACTAATTAATTAATAATTCCAGCATTAAAATTCCAATTTCGCGTATCATTTTTTTTGTCAATAAAAAAATAAATTTTTTTGCCAAGGAACAGGAAGGAGAGATTCTGCAGCCCAAATAGGAGCTCCACTCTCTCCACCAAATGAAACTCAAGAATCTTCGCCAACTCATCATAACCGCCGTCGGCGTTCGAGTTTGGCGGACATCCTGCGTGACTGGAGCGGCAGTAATTCAAACAAAAACAAGAGTGGTAACAAACTTTGCCGACGTGAAACCCTTGCAGACATCGCCAAGTCCTTGCCTTGGCCGCGACAGCAGACGACAGAGTCCGGACATGCCGCAAGTTTACGAAAGCGCCGGGAGAGTTCCGTCGACAGCGGGATCAAGAGTTCGATCACCAGCAAGTCGCGTCGGGACTCGGCCATCAGTGACCTCAAAAATGATTTCGCCAAATTGTGGAACAAACGTGACACCCAGCCCCAGCAATCGCCGACTATCATTTCACCCACCACCCGACGAGGTAAATTTTTTTTTCCTGCACGGAAAGAAAATTATGGCAGCGGTTCCCATAATTTTGTGAAATTTTTTCCTATACCATCATAGGAATTACGACCATAAATTATGGGAGCGGTTCCTATAATTATAGGAATGTTTCCCATAATTATAGGAATAGTTCCGATAATTATGGGAATGATACCCATAACACTATAGGAATGGTTCCTATAATTTATAGGAATGATTCCTATAATTTATAGGAATACTTTCTATAATATTATGGGAATGGTTCCTATAATAGTATGGGAACTATTTCCATATTATTATGGAAATGATTCCCATAATGCAATTGGAATGGTTCGTATACCATTATGAGAATCATTCCCATAATATTATGGGAATAGTTCCCATACTATTATAGGAACCATTCCTATAATATTATGGGAATGGTTCCCATATTATCATGAAAAAATTAATTTAAAGAAGTGTAGTAATCACTTCTACAATACACAGAAATATTATTAAACATAAAAACAAAAATTCAAACATTGAAAAAAAAATCGTATTTGGCAAAAAAACATTAAAATTTTTATCAAGAATTTTTTGTCAGCACAAAACATTCAAGAAAATTCAAATTTTGGGAAATTTCTACACTATTGTGCAAAAAAAAAATTTTATGATATTATAGGGATGGTTCCCATAACATTATGGGAATAGTTCCCATAATATTATAGGAATAGTTCCTATACCAATATGGGAACCATTCCCATAATGCATAGCAAAACTTCCCATAATTTTCTTTCCGTGTGGTCTCTAGATCTGAATTACGGTCTAGAGTCTAGAGTTCATGGTCCAGAGGTACTTAAGTGATTGCATTGATTGTTGATCCAGGATCAAGTGAGTCGAGGTACTCGAGACGAGGATCCGGTGAAAGCGCGAGAACAAGAAGGGACAGCGTCGTCGGCGGTCCTTGTGGCGAACGAAAACATCAGTGTCGACATCACAAACGTAAGCAATCACAGCAGTCTCAGATTTCTCTTGACGCCGGTGCGATTACACCAACAAAGTACTACAGGATGGATCAAAGACCCAGCGCCTCGAGCACTGATAGTGCGGCATCTGCTGCTGTTAGGTTTGGTTTCATTTTTATCCTCGACTCTGGTCTCAATCCACCACAACGAAAAAAATTTACTGTTGTTGCAACAGGAGGCAGTCATGCACAACAGGATTTTTTCTGTGGAATCAATAGAATAAGGAACAAATTTTATGCACCAATTTTTTTTTGTCCGTATAATAAAACTAAAATTTGAAAAAAAAATTAAAAATTTGGAAAAAAATTAAAAATTTTTTTTGAAGTTAATTTTTTTTTTTAATTGGAATTTTCGTTCAAAATTTGAAGTTTTTTTCAAATTTTGAAATTTTATTATACTGACAAAAAAAAATTGGTACATGAAATTTGTGCCTTATCCTATTGATTTCACAGGAAAAATCCTGTTGCTGCAACATGACTGCCTCCTGTTCCAGTAACAGTAAATTTTTTTCCGTGCATAGATTCTTAATTTTTAAGCCCAAATTCCAGTTTCCAAGCCTCCAATAAAATCGAATTAATTTACAGAGAACAGTTGGAGGCACAGAGAAGTCAGACGGACAAGCCGGAGTCTAAAAATTACTTGACACCAGAAACGAAATCATTCGGGACGGATCCCAAGTCCCCGTCGACACACGATCATCCTAAGGCAGACAAAAATTATTTGACACTCGAACCGGGCATAAATACGCCCACGATAATAATGTCATCGACAACTCCGCCGGCAATATCGCCCACAGTAAACAATTTGCCGCTTCCTGGAGCTGCGGTGTCCGGGGGGCTGAGTCCTGTCGGGTCGCCGAGTGTCAACAACACCCCCACCCACCCTCTGCTCACTACCAGAAGGGACTCCACCACCCAGTGCTACTACGGCAAAGGAAAGGAAGTCTCCTCGAGCAAGCTGTCAAGACTGACACGACAGGCTGCGACTATTGACGAATCACCATCGGGAAGACGCAGCAGCCAGCCCACGCTATCGCCGGATCCCGACGACGGAGGTGACGTCTTTTACTCCGATCCACTCAAATTATTTAGGAATTCAATTTTTTTTTCAATGAATGAACGACTGAATGAATGAGTGACAAATTGATTGATTGATTGATTGATTGACTTGCTTATGTGTAGTTAAGGTTTTTTTGCCACTGACACAAATGTTATTTGTAGGTCGCAAAGCAAGAAGGGACTCGCTGAGCCCGGACTCGGCCTCTTATTCCAGACGCCGAGACTCAAAAAGCCATTTGAGTCCGGACAGAAATGCCGCTGAAAAACGAGACTTTAGTCCTAACAGACAAAGGCGACCTTCGAGATTACGAAGACAATCTACTACTATTATCGGACGTCCTGCTAGGTATTTTATTAATTAGCTTTTTTTTCAGTCGTAAGCCGTCTTACCAATTATTTTTTTTCTCGGGTTATAATTCAGTTATTAATAATTATTTTCACCAAAATTAAATCATTTTTTACTTTCACTCTGACCTGGTTTCGAGTCACCGAAAATATAAAAATTTTTAGATAACAAATCAAAATTTTGAATTTTTACAATTTTAAAATATGACTTTTTCTAACTTTTATCTCTGCAGATCCTTCGAGATCTCTACACAGAAAAAAAGGATTTCTTGGCACAAGAATTTTTTACTTGCCCTAGAAAAATTTTTTCCCAGCCCAATAAATTTTTTGTATTATGAATTGAAAACAGAAATTTTCTTACGGCGAGAATTAATTTTCTCAGAGCAAGAAAAAACTTTTTGAGTCAATAAATTTTTTCTCGTCCCAAGAAAATTTTTGTGTTCAATTTATAATACAAAAAAATTCTTGCACCCAGAAATTCTTTTTTTCTGTGTATAGAAAAAATTAGTGATAGCTAATAATTAATAAAAATAATTATTACGAGAATCAATTTATTTTTATCACGCATGTGGAACTTCTAAACATGAGACAGATTAGAACTTCGAATAGAACTTTTTTGGAACGTTAGTAATTTTTATGGTAAATAAAAAGTTTTTATGAGTGAATTTAGAGTCAAAAAAGGACGTTCTTGGAAATTTTTGGGAATTTTATATGGATATTCTAAAAAAGTTTCATAATCACTACTTTTGACCTTTTTCGGAAGTTAAAAAAGACGTTCAAAAAACATTCAAAAATGGTCCAAAACTCATTACTTTACAACCTATTATAGAACTAAAATAGACGTTCCAAAAACGTTCCAGAATCGCCACTTTTGACTTTTTTATGGACTAAAAAAGGCGTTCCAAAAACTTTCCAAACTCACTTCTTTTGCATCTTTTGTGGAACAAAGACGTTCCAGGAACATGCCAAAATAGTTAAAAAATCACTATTCGTAAATTTTTTATAGAACTAAAAAAAACGTCCATAAAAAATTCCAAAAAAGTTCCAAGAACGTCCTTTTTTGACTCTAAATTCGCTCATAAAAACTTTTTATTTTACCATCAAAATTACTAACATTAAAAAAAAGTTCCATTCGAAGTTCTAATCTGTCTCACTTTTAGAAGTTCCACATGCGGAACTTTTTTGGAATCTTTTTCGAACGAATTTTTTTCACACGGGCACTGACCTATCAATAATTTGATTGATAACCGACAATATTTATTAATTACTGCCTTCTAATCAGATCACCAGACAGTTCGTCATGTTCCTCTCGGGACCCGAGTCCTTGTGCCCGCGGCCTCGGCAGCATCCAACACGCCCCCGTAATCCGCAGACAGTCGACCACCGAAGAGATCCTCATGTCCCGCGGATTCAGACGCCAGAGCACCACCGAAGAGATGATCCGGTGTCGCAACTTCCGCAGACAAAGTTCTCAAAGCGATGACACCGTAAGTCCCCTAATTTCCACCCAACCCCCTCCAAAATTCTCTCCCTCCCTAAAATTCAAAGCCGACAATTTTTTTCCTCAAAAATTGAATCTCCCTCTCCTTAAAAAAATTTTTTTTTTTCAAATATTTAAAAATAATTAATTACCGTCAAAAAAAGGTACAACGTTACCGCGGTCGACGAGACAGTTCAGCGCAGATAACCGACGGAACCTTCCAATCGATGACCGTCGAAACATCCAGTACCTTTTTTGACAGCAGTACACAAACAGGTAACGCCACCATCTGTTTTCAAATTTTCCCGGCACTAAAGCTCCCGAGCTTCCTACCAACCCCCGGGCCGTGGGGTTGGCAGCCTCGCGTCTGCGCCCGCGCAAGTAGTTTACACAAACAAACGTCGGGTGCACAGCAGTCGTTGATAAAAACATATATAAAACCACCTTATCATTTAGATTTTTCACAAATTCTCAGTATCACGTCCTCATGATACCCAACAGGGTCTAATTAATCGTGCGGCGACCAATAAAACCCAACTCCCAAACCACCCGAAAATAAACAAACTCTTTAAAATTACCTCCGAAATATTTTTAATCTGCCCGCCACGTGACATTTATTTAAACAATTCCTTTTTTTTTTTTTTAAAAAAACCATTCAATTTTTTTTTAATCCGCTCCAAGTGTTTCGGTAATTAGTGTCTAGTTAATTAAATAAATCGCGTAGTAAAGTATTTCCTTATCAATCTGGTGGGAATTATTGAATGATAGTGACACTTCGATTTTTCATTAAACCACGCGGTGGGTGGTGTCCTTACTGAAGATTTCATTGATTATCCCCGCAATATTTTCATTTATCTTCATAACTGTCTTATTGTTTATTAATTAAATGACACGTGATTTATTAAATCTCCGTATAGTAAATAAAAAAAAAGTTTATAGAATTTTTTTTTAATTAAAAATGAATTTTAATAAATATTTTATCGTGCATAAAAAAGTGGTGACGGATAAAAAAATTTAATAAGACATAGACATTATCGCACGTCCGCGTTTTACGAGCAAGTAGTAGTAGCGGAGGTACGTGCGACGAAATTGACGGACGTAAACGTAAACGGGAAGTGGGTGGCAGGGGGTGGTATTAGTGTTGATGTTGATGTTGATGTTGATGTTGATGTTGGGGGTGTCGATTGTTAAGTATTGCCGGTGATAAAGAAGGTATGCGCGAAATATCATACGCGACATCGATCCACACCCCAAGGCCACGTGCTTGTCATTCGATCGGCAGGCTATCAATTAAAGTAAATCTTGGCATAGACGTTTCTTTATCTAGCTAACAGGTATATGTGTACGCTATTTTTATTATATTTTTATGTCAGACTCGGTGATTATTTAGATTATTATCAACCCCTGGTTTATTTAATGTGCGGCCTTAACTGTCAATTTGCTATGGCTTAGATGGGTTTGTTTTGTTAGTTATGTTTAATCTAACCAAATTTATTCATCGGATTTTTTTTTTTTTTTTTTTTCGGGACACTATTGGGGAAATCGGAGGTTTTAAAAATTAATGTCGGGGTTTAGTCGTGGGAGCGGTTTGAAAGTTTAGTCAGCCTGGCTGAGGGTTTTGTAGAACATTTGTCTATTACGTGGAGAAAAAAAGTTTCGGATCATTGTATATTTTTACCACGAGAAATTTGATAGTAAAAATTTTCATGATCAGGAAATTGACGTGATACTGAAGTTAGCTGACGTCAAATAATTTTTGGATTTTTTTTTTAAATAATAAATTATTAAAAAAAATATTTAAAAAAAATTGCACCGGTAGTTTATTGAATTTTCTACATGTGCATATTTTTGATTTTTTTTTTTTTTTGGATTTAATTTGTTGAAAAAAAATCCGGGTAATTTTAATTGTCTGTTAACTTCAGGATCATAAATTATGAGTGTAAATGTGGCAGACATCAGACAAATTTAAAATTATATGACTATAAAGTTAGCAGACATTTAACAACATTTTGATTTTTTTTAACAAAAAAACAAATATTAAAAAAAATATTTTGAAAAATTTTATGCATAATTTATGAAATTTCCTACATGTGCATTTTTTTAGAAATATATTTTTTTTATTATTTATCTATTTAAAAAAATTTATTTAAATTTCAAATGTCTGCTAACTTTATTGTCATTAAAATTATTAATCAATAGAGTAAACGATTAATAAAATAAAATTTTAAAAAATCTTAAAATTAAGAAGTGCATTTTTTTAAAATTATTATTTTTTAAATTATTTACTCTATTTATTAATAATTTTAAATTTGTCTGATATCTGCTACATTCGCACTCATCATAAATTGACAGACAGTAAACAATTTTCCGATTGATTTTTTAATAATTCAATTTAAAAAAAAAATAAATTAAAAATATGCACATGTAGAAAATTTAGAAAACTACATGTGCAATTTTTTCAAATATTTTTTTTTTTATAATTTAGTATTTTAAAAAAAAATCAAAAAATTGTTAAACGTCGGCTAACTTCAGTATCATAAATTTCCAATTTAATATATTTTTGGTGGCAAAATTTGAAAATTTCATTCAAAAATTTTTTTTTTCACTGTAATTTTTAAAAATTATTTTTTCCATATGAAAAATTTTGATTTGCATCGACTCAAAAATTTTAAATTTCTTAGCTCCAAAATTACGTAAAATTTTGTTGATTAATTGATTAGTGGATTTTAAAATTAAGCGCGCATTTAAAAAAATTCAAATAATTAATCTGTTAGCTGAAATAATTAGAGCTGGCAATTATTTTTAATAACTAAAGTTCGCGAAATATTTGATTCAATTAAAAGTAGCGATTGAATAGAACACAAAAATGACCTACAAAACCCGGCAGATATTTTTTAACCCTTTTTTTCTGTCGCTGAGCATTCGATACATTGAATTAATCCGGGTATCAATAACAAGCAAACAATGGAGCAAAAATATATTTTTAAATTTTTTTACACAGAATCATTATTCAATTGCACGTTTTTAAAATATTTGATTGATGCTATCGTCCAACTGTCCGTTCAATTTATTTTTTATTTATTTCTCTATCATTATTTTTTTTTATTTAAATTAAAACCTCCCTTTTAATTCCCATTAAAAAACTCTACCCATTATCGATTATTTAAAATTCGAGTAAATAATTTATTCTTTTTTTTATTAAAAAATTTTTAAAAGAATCTGACACCCCTCGAATATTTTTTTTTTATGAATAAATAAAAAAAAATTCGTCTGATTAAAATCGAGTCGATCTACTGACAAGTGAATTTTAAAAATTCAAATTATTTTCAAATATTCCAGTGGCTGTTTTTTGAATTAAAATTTAATTTAAAGTCCATTACGTTAATTAACAACAAAAGTACATTAGAACGTGAGGATTTAGATGGAATAGTTAAGAGAATACGGTCGAATAATATCTCGATATCGAAATTCCGAAGTGTGTTGATGAAATTCCGTGATATGTATGCGGGACTTATCGAGTTGAGGCGGAATTAAATGAGCTAAGTAAGGAAAAAAGTTTTTCACACCCTCTGTTATGCGTATACACTTTACGTCTTCAGAAATTATTTATATATATTTATATATATAGGAGTAGAGTAGAGGAGAGACCTTGGGGTGAATAAATAACGGGCGCTAGACAAATAAATAGATAAATATTAAATATATTTTAGTTTGTGAAATATATAAGTGAGATTTTTTTTAAAAACTTCGTTTAATGTCCGTCGAAGAACCGTCACCGCCTTACGACAACAATCACTATCATGAGGAGTGTCTGAAATGTAACAGCTGTGGCCTCAATCTCACGGGACCCAATCAGAAAAGAGCGAGACGGTGAGTAAACATTCACGTTAATTTACTTTATGAGCTTTAATAAACTTGTAATGATATAGGGACATATCTATTAGTAATTACTGCTGTTATAATGTCAATTACACAGAGTAACGTTGAGTAATTGGCTGTGTAAGAAGACATTTTTTGAAATTCGGAACCCGGAAAAAATTCATTTTTGATATTTTTTAGTTTAAAAATTTTTAGCTCGGAAACTTTCAGAGATCAAGAGATTTTGAAGGGCTCAAAATTTTAGTCAGACTTTTGGCTACAATTTTCAAAAAAATTTTTTCAAAATACTTTGATTAGTTTTTGAGAAAAAAATTTTTAAAGACGAAGGGAAAAATTGGATTTTTTTCTGTTGTAAAAATTTTAGATTTAAAATTTCAAATTTCCCTCCAAATCTTATCATGCGATGAGCTGTAGTTTGGGCTAAAATTTTGAGTCGGATCATTGGCTACAATTTTCAAAAAAAATTTTTTAAAATACTCGGATTAGATTTTGAGAAAAAAATTTTTAAAAACGAAGGGAAAAATTGGATTTTTTTCTGTTGTAAAAATTTTAGATTTTAAATTTCAAATTTCCCTCCAAATCTTATCATGCGATGAGCTTTAGCCTGGGCTAAAATTTTGAGTCAGATCATTGGCTACAATTTCAAAAAAAAATTCATCAAAATATCTTGAATAGTTTTTTTAAAATACGATTTTTAAAAAAACCGCGAAAAACCGCGAGTTTAAAAAATATAAAAAAATTGATTTCAGGTTCAAAAACCAGATTCTTTGCGACCTGCACTTCGCGGACGTCGCGCTGATGGAGTGCTCGGACTTCATGCAGCAGTTGCGCAGCTTTAAGCCTCAAAGTTTGGGCTGCGCAGTGGCCCGACGAAAGTCCTCAACGACACTCATCTTCCCGCTTCCACCTCAAGCCTGCTCAGGTGGGTCTAAAACAGCCGAACCCGAACCGGCCCATCTTCAATCCTCCTCCAAACTTTGTTCTCATATTTATTTTTACGACCACCGTCTAGTCATTCTTCTGCCATTTTGTCGCCCTCGCTTCCATTATCCCAAACGACTTTCAAAAGTTTATTTTAAAAAATAGGAAAACAAACTCGACAAAACAAAACTTGACAAATTAAAGTGTAAAGTTTATACCCAACTATATCTATATATATATAAGATAAAAAGTAATTTCTGAGCAGTAAGAAGGGTTTAAAAGTTAAAGACGCGAATAAGTGTGTGCTTGAAAAGACTCACACAGACAGCGTGTGCTACAGGTGGTTCTACTATAGACCACAGTCATACATCAAGGTCGTTCATATATTTAATATACGGAGATAAATTTACAGTAAAAATTTCACTATATTATGGGAATGGTTCCCATATCGTATGGTAACGAGTTTTTTAAATATCAAATATATAAGAATGACACCCATGCAAATTATCTTTACCATTTCTACCCATGGGTTTTGTCCCTATACGATATCAGAATGTACGGCGGTCTATGGGTTCATTTCCATACGCAGTTAGAAACCGTTCCAATGTAGGGACAGGATTTACGACCATGTGACTATGGGAACTTTTCCCATAATAATAGGAATTGTTTCCAGTGTTATGGAAAATTTTTCCAGAAATAACGGGAGTAGGGGAGGGTGGGGCAGAGCGGCCCTCCTGAAATTTTGATAAAAAAAAAAAATTTTTTTTTGTCGACTAATTACTATAAATCCGATATGTTTGCGCATTTTTACCCCTACGCATGACATTTGGGGCAAAATGGACAAGTCCAAAATTTTGAAAAAGTGAATTTTTCATATTTTTATCGTCAAATTAAAAAAAAATTATTATAATTACACATTTCTAGCCCTACGCATAACACCTGGGGCAAAATGGACCAGCCGAAACTTCCGAAAAAATTATTTTTTTATATTTTTCGGCCGTTTCTCTATGTAAGAGGCAAATTTGGTCGCTAAAAATTTATAAAAATTAAATTTTTTTTTTTAGTTGATAAATTTTTGAAATAAAGCAAAACTATAGAATTGATTTTTTTTTTTATTAAATAACAATTAGTAATTAAAGTAATCGAGAGTGAACGATTTATTACACTTTAAAAAATTTTTTTCGAGTAATATAAAACCAAAAATAGTTGTCAAGAGAAAGAAATACATTCTTAATGATTGAAAACAATTTAAAAAAAAAAAAAACGAAAAAAAAAAATTTTTTATCACTTTTTGGAGGGGGCCGCTCTGCCCCACACAACAAAAAATTTTTTTTTCAGAATTTTGGCAAAATGTCCATAAATTTGTTCAAAATAAGACAAAAGCAAAGTGATCTTATGGTTGAAAGACACAAAAAATAATAATTGGCTTAGGGGGGCCGCTCTGCCCCAACCTCCCCTATATCCCATAATTCCAAGTAATTACCACATCGCTATGGGTGTAAATTTCATAAATGTACGAGACTGTAAAAAATCGGGAGATTACGGATTTTATTTAAATTCGGACTCACTCGAAATTACGGAGTTTTCAAAAAAATTACTCCATCAGGGTAGATCGGGAGTTTGTCTTTTCAGGGGAGTGATTTCGGAGTGGTCTGGATTTTATTTAAATCCGCATTATCTCCGATTCGGAGTTTTATCAAAATAAACTCTCCTTCGGAGTAAACTTCACTCTAAGGGATTAAATAAATAAATAGTCATCCGCTCCGCATTCACTTCGGATTTAATCCGTGTTCACTTCGAAAATTTTTTACAGTGTAGGAATAGTTACCATACACAGAAAAAGGATTTCTTGGTGTAAGAAATATTTTTCATAATTAATTGAATAAAAAAAAAATTTCCCGGGCTAGAAAAAATTTCTTGCGCCAAGAAATTTTTTTTTCTGTGGTAATTTTCTCTCCGTGTCTATATATATATATATATATATATATATATATATATATATATATATATATATATATATATATATATATGAAACTAATTTTTCATTTATTAGCTTGTAAATAATTAAATAAAAACTTCTAAAACTTAATCTAACAAAGTAACTTTTTAATAAATAAGTAACTAAATTACCTATCAAATGAAGATGAAGACGAAAATGTCTCAGGCAGTTCACTCTAAGTTCGAATACCGAGCCCTGTTAAGAAACAGCTTGGTGTTCTACCTTACAGTGACTTGACTGGGATAAAAAGCAGCCCTCGAGACTGAAGAATGCCTGGGATAAAAAATGAAAAGAGTCTTCGATAAAGAAAAAGAAGAAGAGGAAGAAGAAAAGTAAAGGGTCTTGTAGAACAAGTGGTTGCTTCTCATGGTCCTCTCGGCACTTCGCAAGCCTATTCTTACCGTTACTTTGTACTTAACGCCAGTGTCTTTTAATAAAGACGGAAGGGCTTCGACTGTATCTAAGGCTTAGCCGACTAAAAATCTCCTTGTGTTTTCTATGCTAATCTGAATCTCAATGCAGATTGAGTTAAATTTAAAATTATGAGCTAAGCATAAGTATAAGTATAAACCCGACAACTTTTCTTATGAATATATTAATAATTAATGTGGTCTGTGGAACGGAGGTGAAAGTTTTACGTTTTATTATTTTTTATTTATGATAAACTGCGGGCGTTCTCGCGCCCTGAGCTGCGGTTCAGTTCTTAAAATTTTTTTTTTTCCAAAGTTTTGTCATCTCGGGCAATATGGGTCGACTCAAAAATTTTTTTAACGTTAATTCGAATTTTTAATTAAATTAATTTATTAATTTAAAAAAAAAAAATTTTTTTTAATTTTTTCTCTGCCGGGAAAATTTAATTTTGATTTTTAAGGATCTAATTTTTTTTATTATATAGATCTATTGAGATCAAGTGTAAAAATTTTGAATTTTTAAGATTTTGGGATTAAAAAAAAAAATTCATGTATGAAATTATTTTTGCAGATGAATTTTGTAAATTTTGTCATCTCGGGCAATATGGGTCGACTCAAAAATTTTTTTTTAACGTTAATTCGAATTTTTAATTAAATTAATTTATTAATTTAAAAAAAAAAAATTTTTTTAAATTTTTTCTCTGCCGGAAAAATTTAATTTTGATTTTTAAGGATCTAATTTTTTTTATTATATAGATCTATTGAGATCAAATGTAAAAATTTTGAATTTTTAAGATTTTGGGATTAAAAAAAAAAATTCATGTATGAAATTATTTTTGCAGATGAATTTTGTAAATTTTGTCATCTCGGGCAATATGAGTCGACTCAAAAATTTTTTTTAACATTAATTTGAATTTTTAATTAAATTATTTTATTGATTAAAAAAAATTTTTTTTAATTTTTTGCTCTACTGGAAAATTTAATTTTGATTTTTAAGGATCTAATTTTTTTTTTTATCTAAATCTATTTAGATCAGTTGTAAAAATTTTGAATTTTTAAAATTTTGGGATTAAAAAAAAAGTTCATGGATAAAATTATTTTTGCAGATGAATTTTGTAAAGAATTTCCTCACAATTTGATACCGACCCCTGGGTATTGGATCGAGTGTTCGAGGCAGCAAATAACCTCTGACACTATTTGGGACGAGAGTGAAAGCGACCGGGATTTCACGGATCCTGAGCAAGTTGATGAGCAAGCAGAGCTCTCTATAATGAACAAACGACAGGAATTCTGTCTGTTCGAGGAGAACGAGATGGAGGACGAGGACGTGCCGCGTAAGAAAACGACCATCGAGGAGCAGTGGGAAAAGAACCAGGGCTTCGAGCTGACCTCCGTTGAGCAGGAGACCTACGAGAAATATTTTTACGGGTCCGAGCACTGGAACTACTTCACCAACGACGAGGACCTGGGCCCGGTGATACTCAGCATAAAGCAGGAGACGATAAGCGGGAGAGATCAATTCAGAATACTCGTACGTGCCATCAGTTACACCGTTCACGGGCTCATACCTGCCAGCTGCGTTTTCGCTGATAGGTGCGTTATTTAATTATGCTAATGTAATCCTGTTATATTATCCGATGAATATTAATTATTGTCGTCAGCTGTTTTATTAATAATAATTATCATTTTTTAGAGATTTTAAGTCGGGATTTAATTATTCCGGTACTTTGCATTAAAATTACGTGGAAAGTATTAAAGATACGATAAAAATGTATGGATACAAATTTGTAGAAAATTAAATTTCCTATTAAAAAGTACTCATACATTTTTGTCGTAACTTCAATAGTTGAGCCGTAATTTTAATTTTAATTACAAATACAGTAGAACCTCGATAACTCAAACCTCGATAAGTTCAAAACCTCTGTAACTTAAAAATTTTTTTGATTCCCTTCCCTTCACAGCTTAAAACCTCTATTACTTAAAGTACAAAACCTCGATAACTCAAACAATTATTTTGAGCATTGCCCTCGATAACTTAAAATAATATTTTGGTGACCTCCATAACTTAAAGTAATATCATTGAGTCATCGTATTAAGTATGTATGCAAACAAAAGGTTTCGCCAAAAGCTTAATTGATTTTCACTTTAGTCTTTCACTTAATCGGGAACTAGGGAAATAAAGGATAAAGGGGAGGGGGAGGACCTTTACTCAGTAGGAATTTTCATATAAGAGTAAATATATATGTATAAATAAATAAAAATCTATCATTTCTATTGAATTATATGTATCTTTTTCACACTCAAGTTTCCAATCAATAAACCTCGTTAAGTTAAAAATTTTACTTTAATAACCTCTCTAACTTAAACTCTCGATAAGTAAAAAACTCGATAACTCAAATTTTTTTACGTTTCCCTTGAATTTTAACTTATCGAGGTTCTACTGTATATAAAACTTGACTGCTAAAAATAAAAAATTATCTGGGCATTAAATATCAATAACTTCTAAAATATTAAAATTACAGAAAAACTTAAAGAAACCTTTCTTGTAGCGAATTAAATTTCCTATAAGAAAGTCATCATACATTTTTGTCGTAACTGTGATATTTAAGCCGTAATTTTAATTTTAATTACAAATATGCAAAATTTGACTCTTCTGCTGTGAAACAAAAAAATATCTGGGCATTAAATATCGATAACTTCTAAAATATTGAAATTCCGTAAAAACTTAAAGAAACCTTTTTTGTAGGAAATTAAATTCCCTATTAAAAAATATTTGAGTATTTTTGTCGTAACTTTGATATTTAAGCCGTAATTTTAATTTTAATTACAAATATACAAAATTTGACTCTTTTACTGCAAAACAAAAAATTATCTGGGCCTTAAATATCAATAACTTCTAAAATATTAAAATTACGTAAAAACTCAAGGAAACCTTTTTTGTAGGAAATTAAATTTCCTACAAGAAAGTACGAATGCACTTTTACCGTAACTTTGATATTTAAGCCGTAATTTTAATTTTAATTACAAATGTACAAAATTTGACTCTTCTACTGTGAAACAAAAAATTATCTGGATATTAAATATCAATCACTTCTAAAATATTGAAATTACGTAAAAACTTAAAGAAATCTTTTTTGTAGAAAATAAAATTTTCTATAAGAAAGTACTTATGCATTTTTGTCGTAACTTTGATATTTAAGTCGTAATTTTAATTTTAATTACAAATATACAAAATTTGACTCTCACTCAGTAAAATAAAAAATTATCTGGGCATTAAATATCAATAACTTCTAAAATATTGAAATTACGTAAAAATTTAATGAAAATTGTTTTGTAGAGAATGAAATTTCCCATAAATTTTTTCTCTTACATTTTTGCCGTATCTGCAATAGTTTAAACATAAATAGTAATCAAAGTCAAAAAAAGAGATTTTTAATGTTTTTTAACAAAACAATAATAATATAATAATTTATACTGCGATTACAGGTACAATCGTGAAGAGGTAGTAAAGAGCCTGGGTAAAGAGGTGAATATAAATCCAGCATTGACGTTAGGACAGCTACCAGACACCCCAGAAGAACTTCTCAAGCTAGACCAAGTGTTCATAAAGTCGGAGCTTAAAGTCGGAGTGATATATGTGCAAGAGGGCCAGTACACCGAGGAGGAGATACTCGACAACAACGACAGCTCTCCATTTTTCGAAGAGTTTCTGCAGATACTGGGTGACAAAATACGTCTGAAAGGGTTCGACAAGTACAAAGGCGGTCTCGACACCGTCCATGACCTGACGGGTCTCTACTCGGTCTACACCAACTGGCGCGGAATCGAGATCATGTTTCACGTGTCCACTCAGCTGCCTTACGAAAAACACGATCCTCAGAAGGTATCGTCGTCCTCAAAGCCCGCTTTCCATTTAATTGCAGTCACTGCCAAGGGAAACGCGAAATTTTTATTATTATTCTATTTTTTTTTCAGCTTCAAAGGAAACGACACATCGGCAACGATATCGTCTGCGTGGTGTTCCTTGAAGCCGACAACACCCAATTCAGCCCGGCTTGTATTAAATCTCATTTTCTCCACACTTTTATTATCGTGCGTGTCAGCCCGAGGATCAAGAGAAAAGTTACTAGATACGAGGTCTCGGTTGTCACGAGAGACGAAGTCGGTGCTTACAAACCTTATTTGTGGGAACAAAGCGTCTTCGAAAAAGGTTTTTTTATTTTTATTTTTATTTATTAATAATAAAAGTTAATTAATTTAATAAATTATTTAATTAAAAAAATAAATAACTTCTATTGAAAAATTAATTGAAAAGACTAGGGGAAGTTTGTACTGACATTTATAGTTTTTATTCTCCAGAGACTGGGATCGGATTCCCCTCAGTACTTTTTTTTTTGTAAAAATTAAATTCCCCACATGAAAAAAATTTATAAAAAAAAATATATGTTGAATATAAAAAAAATATATTTTTCATGTAAAAAAGATATATTAAAAATACATAAAAAATATGTAAATATATCTATATATATGTATAAAAAATATATTTTAAAAAGCTAACTTTTGGCCGATTTTCGTATATATTTTATATATTTTAAATATATTAAAAATATATCTTAGAATATATAAAAAATACATGTATAAAAATATACAAAAAATATATTTTTTAATATAAGAAAAATATATTTTTCGTATATTTTTATACATGTATTTTTTATATATTTTTAATATATAAAATATATACGAAAATCGGCCAAAAGTTAGCTATTTAAAATATATTTTTTATACATATTTTATGTATATTTATATATTTTTAATATATTTTTTTTATATTTTAACATACATTTTTTTATAAATTTTTTTCATGGGGGTCACTGGAAAAAATATGACGTCAAATAAATAAATAAATTAATTGATATCGTAGTCGTGATTCTAGTCCTCGTTTCAGAAGAACGCGGATCGAATCCTGTGCATTTTTTTTTTTTAAATTATTAATTAAAAAATTAATTACAGGTCCAATGTTCCGAGAATGGATTCTCACAAAAATAGTAAATGGCGAGCGCGCGAGTTACTCTGCGCCGAAATTCGCCCGAATGCAGGAACGAACCAGGAGCCAAATGCTCGAGGACATCGTAGCGAACCTCGCGAACCACGCGGAGACTGGACAGATTCCGAAGCCGTACCGTCGAGGCTCCTGGCGACCTATTGGACACATGCGGCCGTCTTCGCCTCTCCTGGACTCGGTGCGGGACCAGTTCGAGGACTACGACCAGCTGGCCAAGGACTTCACCCGAGTCTTCCTCAACAACGCGGACAACGTCCAGATCCACGCGAGTCTGTTCGACGTGGCCTTCCTGGTTCCTGGTCAGCAGAAGCAGAAGGTCAGATTTATTGGCGTACGTGCCATCCTTGGAGTACGCAGCAGGTAATTTTTATTAGTATTCATCTCTAGCAAAAGAACTACAGGCAATTTAATAAAGTTTGAGATAAAAAACAACTTTATTCTTCAGGGTATTCCAGGAAATGCTCTACGGGATTCAAACCGGGTTCGGCAGCCCGCAAGTTCCAGTCGCGGAATTGCTGGCGAGACCTGCGCCGACTCTTCTTAGCCCGCAGAAACCAAAGAGCTCAAACTTTCTGCAAGTTCCTGACATTGAAAGCCCTAGGTATGAACAATTTTATTTTCTTTTTAATTTCACCGTCTCTCTACACTTATAAATGTCTTATCTTTCTTTCGAATCAAAACTTTCATGATTTTTATTTATATTTTATAAAAATTTCACTCGAATAATTTCAAGAAAATTTTCATTTATTTTTTGAATTTAAAAAAAACTTGACGCTTGGAAAAAATCTGCTTCGGAGCTCAGAGCTTTTGATTTTAAGGAAAAATTTTCTAACCTACGGCTGGTAAATTTGAAGAAAAAGTGGCCATTGATTTTTCAAAATTTTTTTTTACGAGAAATTTCCGGAGCTGCAAAAATTTTTTTTATTTATTTAGAATCGAAATCTTGTTCATTGATTTTTGAGCCGAGATTCGGCTGCTCCGTGAACTTCCTACAGTAATTTATCACCGAGTTATCGGGAGTCGATTTAAAAATCGTGTTTACACTCAAATTACCCATAACTCATAAATAAATTATTCAAAAAATTTTGAAAAATTTATTTTTAAACTTCAAAATCTTTGATGTCTACTAGTAATTTTTTATAAACAAAAATTTGTTGTCAAAAAATTAAAAAAAAATTTTTGAGTTGCCGCAGTTCCCTAATGACCGAATTTTTATTCAAAATTTTAAATTCTTAAATTTTCATGGCTACAAAAATCTTCTAACTAAAAAATAACCGTAAAATTTCTGACTCCATTAATGCCGACGGTGAAATTAAAAAAAAAAATTAACGAATGCTCATTTATAATTAATTTGAATTTTGGTAACTGATTATAATTATAATATTTTATGTATACGGCACATCCTGACCATTTTCCAATGCACTGCATGACCACAAGCTAATTAACTTGTAATGAATCAGTAGTAAATTTGACAGTTTTGTTGTGAAAAAAAATCCCGACCCCGATCCTCAATTGACTCCTGTGAAAAAAAAGTGTACTCCGTACCTTGAGGTGCCGTTCAACCGTTTCTGTGAGATACTGGCTGTGATATGTTTAGGCCCAAAAGTGTGCCCTCGTCGCCGATGGTAAAAAGAGCGTTCTCGAGACTCGGAACCATCACCGCCGGATGGGGGAGGAGTATAAGGAAACACGGGAGCAATACTCTGCAGGTTGAAGACAGAAAGCGGTGGACTTCTTCCCAAGACTGCAGCAGTGAGTTCTTTTACCCTTATGACTTATAAATAAAATTAGGCATGAATGTAAATAATAATTAAATGCATGAATAAAAATTAGTAATTACATGAATTTTTAATTTTTCAATTCGACAAATTTTATTAGAACGTATTTATAATTTTTTGAGCTTCAACAAATTGACAATAATTTTACACAAAATATTAATAAGAAAATACATCAAATTTTCTTCTCTTAATAATAAAATAGTGAAAGGGTGGGCAAAACAGGACCACTAAAAAAGTAATGAGTTTTCGTGGATTCAAATTCTTCGGATCTTATTTCTTGACTTTCCCGTGTAAAAAAAATTGTTGAAAAAAGGTTAAAAAAGTGTTGACTATTCTAAACTTCAAAACTTGACACAATGACGACCTTTTTTCAAACGATTTTCAAACTTCTAAAAATGCACAGAAAAAAAAAATTGACTTAATACCACAAATTAACATTTTTCAGTACACAATCCGTTCAGAAAAAACGGATTTCGAACTATTTTTGACCTTTTTTCGTTTTATCTTATTTTAATAATATCAGGACATTTAAGATTTTTCCCCGGAATTTTCGAAAGTTTAAAAAACGTTCAAAAATAATTCGTCGTTGTGTCACGTTTTGAAGTTTAGACTAGTAAACACTTTTTTAACCTTTTTTAAACAATTTTTTTTACACGGGTTAATTTGAAGTCATTTAACCAAATTTCCAGAAGCCTTCGAAAAAATTTTTTTTTCCAAGCGGGAAAAACGGGCCATCCCCGAAAAAAGTAAGAAATAATTTTTGATCATTCGAAATTGTGTAAAAATCGTGATAAGAGGCATGGGTGACTTATAAAATCAATTGTGGAAAAAACAAAATTTTTGGAGGGGTCCATTTTGCCCGACCCTCCTCGGTTTCACACGACATATTAAATAAACAATGAAACTTTACGAGTCATAGATGTCAGAGAGCATTAAAATTTTTTTTTTTTCAATGTAAATTTTATTTATGACCTTTTAATACTCGGGACCTAAAAGGGCGTAAAAAAAATTAACCCGAAATTGAATCGATGGAAAAACAAAATTTGGATTTCTTATATTTGAAGAAAAAAAGGGAAAATTATAGAAAAGAAAATTTTTGACGCCCTTGTGCCTTCGATGGTTGATAGGTCTTTTGATAGAATGTCAACGAAACGCGATATTGCCAGTAATTTAAACAACACACGACAGCAATCGATAAATAAACACGTCGCAGTAAAACATCACACGTGATATTAAAAATAATCAATTTTGTTCGGCAAAAAAAGTCATTTGTCTAATGGCAGTCGCCATTCTCATTCTCATCATCAATGTTCTCATTTTCGATTCTCGCAGACGCCTTTCATGGTAGTCCTGCATCTTTTTACACATTATCTCAAAAAGAAGAATCAGAAACAGCCAAATTACGCTGAGTATAACAAACAACAAAAACAACTCAAATTTCTCGAAATCCAATTGGTCATTTTGTTCGCGCATCTTAATTCTATTAATCAATTTTTGTTTCCTCACGTAATTCTTGTACACATTTTGTCTTTCCGAGTGTTCTATGAAACCAGACTCCACAAGTCTCATGGCTACTTCATCGATCTTCTTTTTTAACGGCCATTGTTTTCGAACCGCGAGAAATTCATGTATGTTAAACGATTTCTCTTTAGAAAAATGAAACTCGTCACTAGATTTTATATCATCAAGAAAATCATCGAATATGATGCAAGCAACTGAATTATTTTGTCCAATCAATTTTCTGCAACCGTCTAGATGACCCCAATAAGACGATACTTGTTTGCCAAAAGAATCGTTTGACCACAATTGTGTGTCGATGAGCCACTTTTCAATATAATAATGGTGATAAACCTGATAGTTGTTGTCACGCAGATCCCGTAAAGTTTCAACGTTTTTAGTACCTGGTCTAGTTAATACAGCAGACAATTGTCCCTGTAGAGCCGGGTTGAAAATTAAAACAAACAACGTGGCACTTATGAAGGTTATGCGCATAGATAACCTATCCATGGGAGTCAATATTCCCCTGTTAAGAATCAATGCCAAGAGATCTAGAGCGGCCGCACCGAATTGGAACTTGTGATTCAGCAGAATCATCATAAATATAAAGATCAAAATAACACAGGAAATTATTATCGATTGTTTGGTAAATACTTGATCGATTATTTGTTCGATTGCCGGTATAATACTCTGTTTTTTTGTTACTATTACGAAGCCATTTTCAAAATACAATGAAGCGACGTCAAGAAATTCAGGGGGGAAAGATCCCGATAGCAGGCAAAGTAGAATCATGTCATAGGTTCTATTTGATAATGATGAGAAGACAGGGCCGTAATTATGAGAAGTTTGCTTTGAATAAGTAATCAATGTGACATTTGATGCAGCGATAAGATCTTTTAAAGTTGTGTACATGGTATTTCTGGAACCGTATGATTCAATAGGAGGTAGACCAGTCATTACTTTATCTTTCTCGTCGGTAAACATAAAGCCTTTAACTGGATATCCATCTAACGATTTGGTCTTGTCGAAGGTAATACTCGAACACATGCTTTTGTCTACAAAAAAAAAATATACAATTACTGTTAATGATTATGAATGATTTATGTAAGTAGTATATTATATATCAGGGGAGGAAAGTCGGACATTTCAACCCACGTGTATAATTGCCTACACTCGGGAAAATCAATTATAGGAAGACTATCTCGATATGGTAAAATTTCTACCATTAATCCGATAATGAATATTATCTAGATAGTGGTATAAATTATCTAGATTGTAATATTCTCCATATTTATAATAATTGGGAAAATCCTGTATGTTAATTAGAGTTAATTATTATTATTATACTAAATAGTTACATTTATAATCCAAATGTTAACAGTTAACATCTGAAATTACAATTGTTACCATCCTGATAGTGACTATTACGAAATTGATTGCATAAGTCATCATCCAACAATTAATAATTCCATTTAAAAAAATTATAACGCTAACTATCTTTGCATTGAAAAACGTTCCTATCATTCTAGATGATCGGGATTAAAAATTTAGCATAAAAAACACAATTACTTAATTTTCTGAGTGAACCCTAGCTGAAGGTTCACCCCTCCTTGGTGAATACTAGCATTCACTAGACCTGCGCCTGAAAGTTTAAATTTTTGCCTCTGATCGTGGGAAGAATTGCGCATGCGCTAAATTTCATCATTTGTTTTTTCATAGAAAAAAAGAACGACTTTCTCCTCTAAACAAGGCAGAAATTCCAACATTCAGCGCAGATACGATGAAAAAATTTTTAATCATAGTAACTTACCGTTGACGAATTGCTGTCTGTACAACGTCCATCTGTCATTTGGTTTGTTTGTAATCTTCTCTTTCCTCCAGGGTTCGGGGGCTCGATCCGTGTAGGGGTTGAAGGTGTAGATGATGGTCCTGTTGCTTAAACTATGCTGACATACAAAATAAGAAGACAAAGCCTCGATCTTCCAAGTCATCTGGAGAACTTTCCCTGCACGGTCACAATCTTTTCCTATTCCAACAATCACTGAAGCGATGTTCCAAATTTCACTGGATTTTATTTGATTAATATTTTTCCGGAGTCGGTCAATTGAGTCGGTCGATAGAACATAAGTAGGGTGCCGTGGGTAGTATTTTTTGATCGCTTTAGACTTGAAATTCTTGTCGATGACAACAAGGGACGCGTCGACGGCTTCATTTCTTTGAGTCTCGTGCATAACATCAATCAGGTCAGCGGTAATGGCCACAGGTGTTCAAACGAGGAGTCTGCCGGTGAATTGGGTTGTAATGAAGAGGAATTCGTACGTTGAATTGATGTGGTGGCCTTGAGAAAGGCCGATTTGGTCTTTAAAAAGACCGTTGGTTAGAGTTTCTACGTAGATTGCTGAGAAGTCCTGAGAAGAACTAGTGTGATAAGTTTTCTTACTGACCCGGAGGTCGAGTTGGCTAGCGCTGAGAAGTGCTAGTCAACTTAGCTGGAGAAACTCGTCAATGAGAATTATCTTACGAACCCGGAGGTTTGGTTGGCTAGCGCTGAAAAGTGCTAGTCAACCGGTGAAAAGTTCTAAAAAGAACTGATTTAGTTGTAGAGTAGAGCTGTAGACTAATCAAGCTAGCGCACTTGATTAGTTATTGAGTTACGATTGCAATAGCCTTGCTCGCTATTCGATGAGGTACTCTTGCCAGTTAAACTGTTCAAGAATTAATGCGCTGCCGCTCTGATTGTTCCTTCTTTTATACCCGAGAGCTGGGTTCTAGAAGGTTCTCCGAGGAGTGGGAGACGTCGGTATCTGCGCTCCAATGAGAAGTCTCGGATTCGAGGAGAAAGGGAAATCTTAAGAGTTGACCAATGAGACGTCGGTTGGCGAGGTGGGAGAAGGCGCGGACCATGGAGAAGCATCCGGCGATGCGGACGTCCGATTCGAGTTGTAAAGTGGAATGGCAAAGAAGGCTCCAGCTGTTAGCTCCAGCGTTACTTCCGAACATTCTCCCCCCCAATTCCGCAACTAGGTGAGGAATTAGAATCCTCTTCTTGTGAGTCGTCTTGATGTGGAGAGATTGGCAGTGGAGCGAGTTTGACTACTAGTCTCGTTACCAATGGTTAAGAAATTCGGGCTCCTTAAAACATTTTTTGGTCCTTCGAGCCGGATTGGGTTGTATTGAAGTTGAAATTCTCAACACAGACTTCAAGAGGCCAGGGACATCTCAACTAAATCGGTCAATCTAAGCTCAACGCATTGCGGAGCACGGAGTGCTGCGGGGGGTTTAGATTGATTGAATCATCACCGTCACCTCATCATGGCCAACTCAGCAGGAAAACTCAAGCTTCAAGAAACCAGGTTTCTCTACATCTCGGAGCTCGCAACCGAAGTCGAGACTGGAGTCATCTCAACAGTCAACATTCACGCTGCCAGAGCAAAGCTAGCCATGCTCAAGCTGAACTGGGAAAAGTTCGAGCTAGATCACGAAAAACTAGTCTCCTCAAAGTCCGATGCATCTCCAGATCACAATTATTTCAAGGACAAATGGTACGACTTGTCAATGAAGGCTTTCGTACTATCTGAGGCTGCTCTGTCAACTCGTATTGCGGAATTGGAGGCAATGGAACCTCCAGCTGGTAACACTCTTGCTGACACCAGCATGCAAGGGACATCTCACCAGCGACCATCTCTACCAGGCATCTCCGTCCCGAAATTCTCCGGAAGCTTCGCCGAATGGCGACATTTTCAAGACATGTTCGTCTCACTTGTCGGAGAAAATCCAGCCCTCTCAGCAGTAGAAAAGATGCACTACCTATGTGCTAGCTTAGAGGGAGATGCTGCCAGTCTCATCGCCAATCTCAAAATATCAGCCGACTCGTTTGCTCCAGCATGGGATACTCTCACTGCCAGATACGAAAACAAGAGACTTCTCAAGACGGCTCACCTCAGCAAACTCAGATCTCTTCAGCGAATGGAACACCGCTCAGCCAAGGAGCTAAACCACATCCTGACCACAGTTTCTGAGTGCTTAAATGCACTAAAGGCACTTGGATGCTCCACTCAAACATGGGATGACCTCATTGTTCATGATGTGGTACAGCTTTTAGACTTTCGCACTAGAGAGGCTTGGGAGATCAATTTGGGCTCCAGCACAGAGTTCCCAACTTACGAACAACTGAAGACATTTCTGACTGGCTCAGCCAGAGCTTTGGAAAGCATGGAGAGCCATCTCCCTCCTGCTAAGCCACCTCCAGCAAAGAACGCCTCCTCATCAGTAGTAATTAAAAGAAGCTACTCTCAGACGGCTCAGCGCACTCCACCCGCACATGCTCATCTCGTCCACGCTGAACCTCAGGGAATTCGAAACCTGAACAACTTTTGCAGCGCTTGTCAAAAGGCTCATTACATCGCCTTTTGTCCGTCTTTCAGTCAACTCAGCTACAATGACAAGATGGACATTGTTCGCAAAGAAAGACTCTGCTTCAACTGCCTTGGCAGGCACAACGTGCGCAAGTGTGAAATTACAAAAGGCTGCAAAATTTGCGAAGAGCGCCACCACACCCTGCTCCATCAGGGACCTAGGACAACTCTACCAGCTACCACTGCGCCAGTAACTTCTCAAGCTCCTTCTCCAGACGACACTGAATCAACGGTCAGCTCCGATCAACCACAATGAAGGTTAAGCAGGACCTCTCGGAGCCCACGCAGTCTTCTCAAAAGGCAATGCAACGCGTCTACTCAAACAGAAGTCACATCTCTACCCACTGACTCGACTTCTCAAACAAGCAAACAACGGACTTCTCATTCATTATCAATAGTCCACTCACGAGTAGCAGTGCTACTAGCCACATGCAAGGTACTTGTCTTATCCTCAGGCAATACTCAACATCATGCACGTATCCTCATAGATCCAGGATCGGAATTGACACTAGTCTCGTTACCAATGGTTAAGAAATTCGGGCTCCTTAAAAAATCATCTACAATTCCAATACTTGGAGTTGGTAGTGCTTCACCCGGCACAACTCTAGGTCTGGCTACTCTTCAATTACAGTCCACGCATTCGCCATCTCAAGTACAACTAGATGCGCACATATTGCCAAAAATTACCACTCACATTCCCTCAGTAGTGGTGGCCAACCAAGACTGGACTCATATCAACAACCTGGAGCTAGCTGATCCAGACTTCCTAACTCCAGGTCCAGTAGACATTCTCATTGGCGCAGACAATCTCAGAAGCATACTCAAGTCACCTCGTTTAGTTATGAGAGGTTCATCGGAACCTATGGCGATACACACCGTGTTCGGCTGGGCTGTTCTCGGGCAAGCATCCACGGCATCTCAGTTGAGGCCATTGCGATCTCTTCATTTGACCAGCAATGAGGATCTCCAAGATACACTCACCAAATTTTGGGTACTCGAGGAAGCTCCAACTACATCAGAGACACACCTCAACTTGGCTGAGTCAGAGTGCGAACAACACTTCTCTGCTACTCATCATCGGGACGATTCTGGTCGTTATGTTGTACGACTACCTCTCAACTCCGATATCTCACGGTTGGGTAATTCCAAGTTAACAGCGCAACGATGCCTTCAACGTCTTCTCAAACGTCTCTCCTCTGATTCAACTCTCAAAGAGCGATATTTTAAGTTCCTTCAAGAATATGAAAGTCTCGGACACATGGTGGCTGTACCATTAGAAGCTCCAGAGCCCTCTCATACGTACTATCTCCCTCATCACGGAGTATTACGTGAGCAGAGCACCTCTACAAAGCTCAGAGTCGTTTTCAATGGATCCAGCAAGACGTCATCTCAAGTATCACTCAATGACATCATGCATACTGGTCCAAAGACTCAATCAGACATCTTTGACGTATTGCTTTACATCAGACAACACAAATACATCTTTATTACGGACATAGTAAAGATGTTCCGGCAAATAAAGGTTCATGAAGATGATTGGGACCTTCAACGCATTCTCTGGCTAGATCAAGACTTAACTATTCGAGCCTATCAACTAACGACCGTAACATATGGCACAAGGTCAGCCCCATATCTTGCTTGTCGAGTACTGAAGCAATTAGTAGCTGATGAAGGCGCTAATTATCCACTTGCAGTAGATACCATCCTCAAAGGTAGTTATGTTGATGACATCTCGGGTGGTGCAGAAACCCTAGAACAACTCAAGAACATTGCTACTCAATTAAATGACATGTGCCTCTCAGCTTGCTTACCACTTGATAAGTGGAAAAGCAATCATCCGCAATTCTCACCACCAAGTATCTCAACCCAACAAGAGCAGCCCATTCATACGTTCGAAGATCTCACGTCAAAGATACTAGGTATCACATGGCATCCTCATGAAGACATTTTCTCGTTCCAAGGAAACATCTCATTCAAGCCAGCAATTACCAAACGCGCCATTCTCTCAGAAGTGGCACAACTCTTTGATCCACTCGGACTCATTTCCCCAGTCATTATCAGAGCAAAAATCCTAATGCAACAACTCTGGCTGGAGAAGATTGGTTGGGACGACCCACTAACGCCTGAAATAATTCATCAATGGGATAAATTCAGAGAAGATCTCAACACTCTCTCGACAATCAAAATACCTCGGTGGTTACACTTGCACTCTCAAACCTATTCCATACAACTTCATGGGTTCTCAGATGCGTCTCAGTTAGCTATGGCAGCAGCAGTCTATATCAGAGTAACATATGCGGACAATTCGTCAGTTGTTACGCTAGTCTGCTCCAAAACAAAAGTGGCACCTCTCAAACGTCTCACCATTCCACGACTAGAGTTATCAGCAGCTGCTCTATTGGCAAACCTCACAAACCATACTCAGAAGACCCTCAATCTCAGTAATGTGCCAGTATTTCTATGGACTGACTCCTCAGTCACGCTCGCATGGGTAAAGAACAATCCAATGAGATGGAAGGAGTTTGTGGGCAATCGAGTATCAGCCATTCATGAGGCTGTCCCACATGCTCATTGGAGATTTACATCCGGTAAACTCAACCCAGCTGATTGTGCTTCTCGGGGCTTAAGCGCTTCTCAACTCATTGAACACACACTGTGGTGGACTGGACCACCATGGCTCTCGCTATCTCCGGAATTTTGGCCATCAACCGTAGCACCATCTCCAGAGCATGATTTGGAAGAAAGACCCGGCATCTCACTCTCAGCAACGTCACCTCCATTACTGTGGGATCTCATCGACCTACCTCAAGTCAAATCCTTCAATAAAAATCTTCCGAAACTACTCAGAATCACAGCAATCTGTCAGCGAGCCATCTCAAGATTCAAACAAGTTCCAAACTCCAGTTTAGCCATCTCACCAATTAACCCAGCTGACTTAGAGGTTGCAAAGCTGTTTTGGATACGGGAGACTCAATGTGCATACTTCTCCTCAGAAATCAAGGCTATTCAAGCTGGAAAAGGACTTCACAAGAATCATGTTCTGTCTCGACTAACTGCAATAGTTGACCATACTGGTATATTGCGAGTTGGAGGTCGTCTCCAGAACTCTCAACTGTCCGAGGACAGCAAACACCCGGCAATATTGCCCAGACACAGCAAGCTCTCAGATCTGATAATCGCAGATGCCCACTCAAGAACTCTTCATGGTGGTACTCAACTAACTCTCTCTCACGTTAGAAAGACTTGTTGGATCATCGGTGGCAGAGCCCCCATAAAGTCATTCATTCAACGATGCCTTGTGTGCGCCAGAATACGTGGAATTCGAGCTCAACAACTCATGGCTCCACTTCCGACCTCTCGAGTCACACCTTCTCTAGTGTTTGAGAACACTGGAGTAGATTATGCCGGTCCAATCACATTAAAAACCTTTCAAGGTCGAGGTGCAAAAACCTTTAAAGGCTGGATTGCAGTCTTTGTCTGTTTCACGACCTCCGCAATACACCTAGAAGCAGTTTCAGACTACTCAGCAGAAGGCTTTCTCAAAGCTTTTAGACGTTTCACCAGTCGTCGTGGCATCTGCAAGACTATTCGAAGTGATTGCGGCACGAATTTTAAAGGTGCTGACGCCATTCTCAAAGACCTATTTCGTCAATCATCAAAGGAATCTCAAGAACTTCAACGGATTCTTGCTAATGATGGAACTAAGTGGATATTCAATCCACCTGGAGCACCTCATATGGGTGGAAAGTGGGAAGCAGCAGTTAAATCAGTAAAGCACCATCTGCAACGAACTATCTCAGACACGCTTCTCACTTTCGAAGACTTCTCTACCTTCCTCGCTCAAGTAGAAGCGGTACTCAACTCACGACCTCTCAGTGCGCTTTCAGACGACCCAGAAGACATCTCAGCCTTAACGCCAGGACACTTCATTCGTGGAGAAGCTCTGACCACAATACCAGAACCATCTCTATGTTCTGTACCTGAACCAAGACTCTCTCATTTTCAACGCATTCAAGAACGATTTCAAAAATTTTGGGATAGATGGTCAACGGAATGTCTTCAAGCGCATCAATCGATTTCGAAATGGCAGAAAACTCAAGACAACATCAAAGTGGGCTCATTAGTTCTCCTCACCGACGAGCGATTGCCTCCATCAAAGTGGCCTCTCGCTCGAGTCATTCAACTTCACCTTGGGCAGGATGGATTGTGCAGAGTAGTAACTGTCAAAACTGCCACCTCGACTCTTACTCGACCAGTAGTCAAACTCGCTCCACTGCCAATCTCTCCACATCAAGACGACTCACAAGAAGAGGATTCTAATTCCTCACCTAGTTGCGGAATTGGGGGGGAGAATGTTCGGAAGTAACGCTGGAGCTAACAGCTGGAGCCTTCTTTGCCATTCCACTTTACAACTCGAATCGGACGTCCGCATCGAGTTGTAAAGTGGAATGGCAAAGAAGGCTCCAGCTGTTAGCTCCAGCGTTACTTCCGAACAACAGGATTCAGTTGATTGGGAAAACACATTTCTAGCAGCTGTCACTGTTGAAAAATAAATCATCCAATTGATTAATTATTCAGATAAAAATTAAAAGAATAAATAAATTACCGTATGTTTGTGAAAAATCGGATGATCATTTGATGGCGAAGAATCAAAAATCTTGATGTTGTAGCAGTCGATGACACTCAAAAATAAAATACTCAGGACAATTTCGTTCGTCCACTTCATTGTTATTGTTTTGGTGCAACAATTATTTAATAAACTAATATATTCAGAATCAATAAATTTATGCTCGTTAAATACGCGTTTGTTCTCTTCGATTTCTCAGCTGCAACTGACGGAATAAAATGAACATACAAATAGTGTTTTCCTTCCTGAGGTTGCAAAAGATACGTGTCCATCCGCGGTTCGCCAACACATTTTTATATATTATGGTTTTGCTTTGAAAAAAATCAATTAAAACGAATAGTTACTGGCCACGTATACTATGCAGGCTGTAACTAACGGAATAAAATAAATAAACAAATAAATTCCTGTTGACGTGGTGGCAAAGGATACGTGTCCGTCCGCGGTTCGACTGTTACATGTATGAGTTTTTAAATTTATCCATATGTAGTTTTTTATTTTTGTAGTCAATAACTCTCCCGCCTCAACATTGTCACTTTTAGAAAAATCGATTTGCAGAAAATATTAACTGACCTACATATTTTACGCAACTTTATTTTTCCAGGCAAATAAAAAACGAATTAAATAAAACCCATAACGTGAATTTAGAAAATTTACATCTCCAAAAATGAAATCTAAAGTAGAATAGATCTACCGATAATTTTTTTTTTTATTCAATATAATTTTTTTATATGTCATTCTAATACTCAGGATCTATAAGGACGTAAAAAAAAATTAATTCCAAAATTGAATTGGTGAAAAAAAAATTTTGATTTTTTATATCTGAAGAAAGAAAAGTGAAAATTGGAGAACAGAAAATTTTTGACGCCATTGGGCCTTCAGCGGTTGTTAGATTTTTTGATAGAATGTCAACGAAACGCGATATTGCCAGTAATTTAAGCATCACACAACAGTAATCGATAAATAAACACGCACAGTAACACAGCACACGTGATATTAAAAATAATCAATTTTGTTCGGCAAAAAAAGCCATTTGTCTAAAGGCAGCCGCCATTCTCCTTCTCATTATCAATTTTCTCATTGTCGATTCGCGCAGACGTCTTTCATGGTAGTCTTGCATCTTTTTACAAATTATCTCAATAAGAAGGATCAGAAACAGCCAAATTACGCTGAGTACAACAAACAACAAAAACAACTCAAATTCCTCGATATCCAATTGGTCATTTTGTTCGCGCATCTTAATTCTATTAATCGATCTTTGTTTCCGTACGTACTTTTTGTACAAATTACGTTTTTCATTATAATTTAAAAGACCAGATTCAACAAATGTCAACGCTATTTTGTCGATTTTATCTTTTAACGGAAATTGTTTCCGAACCGCGAGCCATTGATATTGATTAAACAATTTTTCTTTCGATATATGGAGCTCACCCTCTTTCTGACCATAAAGAAAAATCTCAGGTATAATACAAGCAATCGAATAATTTTGCCCAATCCACTTTCTGCAACTTTCAAGATTACCCCAAGAAGACACTAATTGTTTGCCAAAAGAATCATTTGACCACAATTGTGTATCGATGAGCCACTTACGCATATTAGAATTGTAGTAAACCTGATAGTTGTTGTCACGCAGGTCCCGTAAAGTTTCAACGTTTTTAGTACCTGGTCTAGTCAATACAGCAGCCAATTGTCCCTGTAGAGCCGGGTTGAAAATCAAAACAAACAACGTGGCACTTATGAAAGTTATGCGCATAGATAACCTATCCATGGGAGTCAATATTCCCATGTTAAGAATCAATGCCAGGAGATCTAGAGCGGCCGCACCGAATTGTAACTTGTGATTCAGCAGAATCATCATAAATATGAAGATCAAAATAACACAGGACATTATTATCGATTGTTTAGTGAATACTTGGTCGACTACTTGTTCGATTGCCGGTATAATACTCTGCTTTTTTGTTACTATTACGTAGCCATTTTGCCCGTAAAATTGAATTACATCGAAGTCTTTACCGAAGTCATATTCGGACGGTACATATTTTAAATACATGTCATAGGTCTTATTTTTCAAGAGATTTGAAATAACGTCGAACTTGGAATAAATTGGATTTGAGTAAACATCCAGTGTAATATTTAATGGAGTGATCACATTTTTAAATTCGGGTTCGGCGAAGCCTGATTCTTTAAATAATTCATAACTAGTTTTACCAGTTACAACTCTATTTTTCCCATGTGCAAAGACTTTGAATGGATATCCATCCAAGTATTTCGTTTTGTCAAAAGTAAGATTGGAACACATGCTTTTGTCTGGAAAAATATAACAATTGCCGTAAATAATTTTCAATCAATTATTAAAAATTTTTAATCATAGTAACTTACTATTGACGAATTGCTGTCTGTACAATGTCCATCTGTCATCTGGTTTGTCTGCAATCTTCTCTTTTCTCCAGGGTTTGGGGGCTCGATCCGTGTAGGGGTTGAAGGTGTAGATCATGGTCCTGTTGCTCAAACTATGCTGACATACGTAATAAGAAGACAAGGCCTCGATCTCCCAAATCATCCGGAGGACTTTCGATGCTCGGCTACAATCTTTTCCTATTCCAACAATCACTGAAGCGATGTTCCAAATTTCACTGGATTTTATTTCATTGATATCCGTCTGCAGTTGGTCAACTGAGTCGGTCGATAGGACATAAGTAGGATGCCGTGGGTAGAATTTTTTGATCGCTTTAGACTTGAAATTCTTGTCGATGACAACAAGGGACGAGTCGACAGCTTCATTTCTTTGAGTCTCGTGCATAACATCAATCAGGTCAGCGGTAATGGCCACAGGATTCAGTTGATTAGGAAAACACATTTCTAGCAGCTGTCACTGTTGAAAAATACATAATCAAATTGATTAATTATTCAGATAAAAATTAAAAGAAGAAATAAATTACCGTATGTTTTTGAAAAGTCGAAAGATCATTTGATGGCAAAGAATCAAACATCTTGGTGTGGAAGCAGTCGCTGACACTCACAAATATAAAAGACAAAATAATTTCCTTTGTCCACCGCATTATTACTGTTTGAATAATTAAAGTATTTAAAGTTATCCAATAATTATTTTATTTTTACGAATTTTTGAGTAAAATCAATAAATGGATGCTCGTCCTGACACGTCTGGATAGTAGGACTTGATACTCGAAACTATGACTCAGTGTGATAATTCCTCGAGTGCCCACTCGATAGCATTTGTTGTTAAGGATACGTGTCTATTTGCAAGAGGATGTACGCGATGTACGTGTCACTTTTCCGCCAATTATCGAGAAGTACATTACACGCATATAGAATTGCATACGTTTGCACGGTTGTCATGGTAAAAAAAATGTAAACTTCGATAGGCAATGAATTATTATCCAACAATAAAAGTCAAGACTAAATCAATAAATTGTGGTCTTGAAAGAGGTAAAATAACCGTTGCATCGGCAAACCTTGAATGCCTGCCTCATTATTATTAACATTTTCTGGAACTCCGAAAAATCCCACAAAGTTTTACAGATGAGTAATAGTCAAGCAATTGAATGCTACAAAATAATAATCACAGCAGTCCAATTAGTATTTCACGGTTGAAAACTTTCTCGGGTAAAAATATTTGGATGAAAATGCCCCTAAAAAAAGCCGAAATGACTAAATGTGCCCGAAATCGTAGAATTTTATGATAGAGAAAAAAAAATTTTTGACATCCTTGTGCCTTTGACGGTTGGTAAATCTTTTGATAGAATGTCAACGGTAACGCGATATTGTCAGGGAGAAGTAATTATTTTGGTGATAATCAGTAATTCAAACAACACACGACAGTAATCGATAAATAAACACGTCAAAGTAACACAGCACACGTGACATTAAAAATAATCAATTTTGTTCGGCAAAAAAAGTCATTTGTCTAATGGCAGCCGCCATTCTCCTTCTCATTATCAATTTTCTCATTTTTGATTCGCGCAGACGTCTTTCATGGTAGTCCTGCATCTTTTTGCAAATTATCTCAATTAGAAGGATCAAAAACAGCCAAATTACGCTGAGTACAACAAACAACAAAAACAACTCAAATTCCTCGAAATCCAATTGGTCATTTTGTTCGCGCATCTTAATTCTATTAATCAATCTTTGTTTCCTCACGTAATTCTTGTACACATTTTGTCTTTCCGAGTGTTCTATGAAACCAGACTCAACAAGTCTCATGGCTACTTCATCGATCTTCTTTTTCAACGGCCATTGATTTCGAACCACGAGCCATTCTTGTCCTTTAAACAACTTCTCTTTCGAAAAATGCAACTCGTCACTAGATTTTATGTCATCAAGAAAAGCATCGAATATGATGCAAGCAATCGAATGATTTTGCCCAATCCAATTTCTGCAACTGTCGAGATTACCCCAAGAAGACACTAATTGTTCGCCAAAAGAATCGTTTGACCACAATTGTGTATCGATGAGCCACTCACGAATATTAGAATTGTAGTAAACCTGATAGTTGTTATCACGCAGATCCCGTAAAGTCTCAACGTTTTTAGTACCTTGTCTAGTCAATACAGCAGCCAATTGTCCCTGTAGAGCCGGATTGAAAATCAAAACAAACAACGTGGCACTTATGAAAGTTATGCGCATAGATAACCTATCCATGGGGGTCAATATTCCCATGTTAAGAATCAATGCCAAGAGATCAAGAGCGGCCGCGCCGAATTGGAACTTGAGATTCAGGAGAATCATCATAAATATGAAGATCAAAATAACACAAGACATAATTATTGATTGTTTGGTAAATACTTGGTCGACTACCTGTTCGATAGCCGGTATAATACTCTGTTTTTTTGATACTATAACGAAGTTATTCTCAAAATACAATGAAGCGAAATCAACAGATTCATTTGAGGTATATCCAGGTGGCAGGAACAATAAAATTATGTCATAAGTTTTATTTGATAATAATGTAATGATAGGGTAGAAATCACCATAAGTTTGCTTCATATAAGTTACCAATGTGACATTTGATGCAGCAATAAGATCTTTTAAAGTTCTATACATTGTTGGTCTGGAATCGAAAAATTCAGTAGGAAGTCCACCAGTCATTACCCTATCTTCCCCAACATTATTTATACCGCCTTTAACTGGATATCCGTCTAACAATTTAGTCTTGTCAAAGGTAATACTCGAACACATGCTTTTATCTACAAAAAATAAAAAAAAAAAAATAAACAATCACTGTTAATGATTGTGAATGATTTATGTAAGTAGTATGTTACACATCAGGGGAGAAAAGTCGGACATTTCAACCCATGTGTATAATTGCCTACACTCGGAGAATTACATAATAGAAACTACTATCTAGTTATGGTAAAACTTCTACCATTAATCCAATAGTAGTGAATATTATCTAGATGATTGTATAAATCATTCACTAGATCTGCACCTGAAAGTTTAAAGTTTTGCCTCTGATTGTGGGAAGAATTGCGCATGCGCTAAATTTTATCATTTGTTGTTTCATAGAAAAAAAGAACGACTTTCTTCTCTGTAAACAGGGCAGAAATTCCAATATTCAGCGCAGATACGATGAAAAAATTTTTAATCATAGTAACTTACTGTTGACGAATTGCTGTCTGTACAACGTCCATCTGTCATCTGGTTTGTTTGTAATCTTCTCTTTCCTCCAGGGTTTGGGGGCTCGATCCGTGTAGGGGTTGAAGGTGTAGATCATGGTCCTGTTGCTTAAACTATGCTGACATACAAAATAAGAAGACAGAGCCTCGATCTCCCAAATCATCTGAAGAACTTTCGATGCACGGTCACAATCTTTTCCTATTGTGACAATCACTGAAGCGATGTTCCAAATTTCACTGGATTTTATCTGATTAATATTTTTCCGGAGTCGGTAAATTGAGTCAGTCGATAGGACATAAGTAGGATGCCGTGGGTAGAATTTTTTGATCGCTTTAGACTTGAAATTCTTGTCGATGACAACAAGGGACGAGTCGACAGCTTCATTTCTTTGAGTCTCCTGCATAACATCAATCAGGTCAGCGGTAATGGCCACAGGATTCAGTTGATTGGGAAAACACATTTCTAGCAACTGTCACTGTTGAAAAATACACAATTTAATTGATTAATTATTCAGATAAAAATTAGAAGAATAAATAAATTACCGTATGTTTGTGAAAAATCGGATGATCATTTGATGGCAAAGAATCAAACAACTTGGTGTGGAAGCAGTCGCTGACACTCACAAATATAAAAGACAAAATAATTTCCTTTGTCCACCGCATTATTACTTTTTAAATAATTCAAGTTTCTAAAGTTATCTAATCGATATTTTATTATTACGAATTTTTGAGTAAAATCAATAAATGGATGCTCGACCTGACACGTCTGGATAGTAGGACTTGATACTCGTAACTATGACTCAGTGTGATAATTTACTCGAGTGCCCACTCGATATCATTTGTTGTTAAGGATACGTGTCTATTTGCAAGAGGATGTACGCGATGTACGTGTCACTTTTCCGCCAATTATCGAGAAGTACATTACACGCATATAGAATTGCATACGTTTGCACGGTTGTCATGGTAAAAAAAATGTAAACTTCGATAGGCAATGAATTATTATCCAACAATAAAAGTCAAAACTAAATCAATAAATTCTGGTCTGGAAAGAGGTAAAATAATCGTTGCATCAGCAATCCTTGAATGCCTGTCTCATTATCCAAGACTTTTTAAAACTCCGAACAATCCAATAATAGTTAAATTACTATTCTACGGACGAAAACTTCCTGGGGTAAAAATATTTCGCCGAAAATTCCCCGAAGAAGGGCCGTAATTTTATTACTCTGAATAAACAGGCCGAAAATTGGCCGATTGATTGAGCCGGCCCCGGTTTTCGGCCATAGTATTTCATTTTTAAATGAAATTATAGAACTTTAAAGCAACTCAATATAAACAATTTTTAAGTGTTCACTACCTAGCCCTTTTATCGCCACTTTTCAGTCAAAAAAAAATTTTATTATTTTTTGGCTTGAAAATTTTGGATATATAGTTTCTATAGAAATAATTTCAAATGTATTCTCAACTTCTTGAAGCTTCAAATCGAATGCGTAGTTTTTTTTCTCGCCTAAAATAATATGTCGCTGATCCCCATTCAAATATCTACTAATTTTTTCAGTTCCAATGACAGAAAATAGTAAATTTCCTGCTAATAAAAATTTTCACTAACAATTTCTGTGACTTTTTCGCTGATCAAATATTAAATTTTTTTTCATCAGATAAAGAAGCAAAAGAGAAAGAAAAAGCAGCCCAGTCTCTCGCAGTACCAAGACTGAGTGTTTGTGCTGACGCCCAGAAAGTCGATCGTGCGAAATTGGCACAAACTGAAGTACGCTATCGATTCATTATGACTAATAATAATAAGCGATAACTTAAATTTATAAAAAAAAATTTTTGCAGTTCGACATAATCGAATTCGACCCCGAAACGTTCGGAATACTATTGGACTACTTGCATACCGGGTCATGTCCGCTGACTTGCAGCAACATCCCGGGCTTGATATGCGCGGCGGAACATTACGACCTTCCGGATTTGCTGCAAGCTTGTTTCCACCATGCGAAGCAATTCCTGAGGATCGAAATAGTCTGCGTGATGCTCTGTGCCCTGGAAAATTACTACTGGCGCTACACCTCTGCCTCAGAACTGGTCAACATGATCCTCGCGTTCGTCGAGACTCGCGCTTACCAATTATTCCAGAGCCCGCACTTTCTCACCCTCAGCGAGAGTATGGTCCAGACGATAATGTGCCGTGGGCTCGAGGTTGTCGAGATTAAAAAATTTGAGGCCATGCTCAGCTGGGCGAAGCACAGAATAAAAACGAAGGCGTCGAAAGTCGACGCGAAACATGAATTTAAATGCATAATGGAGCGACTGAGTAAGGACTTGAAGTTGTACCGAATTACGCCGCAAGAGTTAATAAGGGTCAGTTTTTTTTTATTATTTTTTTTTGGGCGAAATTTGGATATTTTTTTTTAATTGACGTCTCTGTGTTACAGATCGTCCTGCCATCGAAGGCGATCAAGAATGAACGGATCCTCGAGACGCTGATGTTCCAAGCAAACTCGGGAATTTATCGGAACGTCGACACTTATTTGGAAGACTATCAGAAGAGGATACAAAATCAGGAAAGTTTTGACTATGGTATTTAAAATTACATTAACAAATAAATAATTATTAATTCAAAAATGTTTTTATTAATAATTATTTATTTGTTGTAAAATTTATTTATGTCGAACGCACACTAAACATATCGAGTATCCTCGTTAAGTAAATAATTTATAAATAACTGGGTGGCTTGAGTATTATATTTTGTATCTAATGAATAATAGTTTGATAAATATTATTTTTATTGACCTATAGGCCGAGGGTTATAATTAAAGTTTGTAGGGTAATTTTGTAAAAAGTTTATTTATTCGAAATTAGGTTTTTATTATTTTTACTGTAAAAATTTAAATTAGGGAAAAATGAAGCGACAAAATACGGCAGCTGCGGGTGTTATTAGCATATCGCGTGCCAAAAGGTAAAAGGGCGCATAATTAAAGACATGCGCCCTTTAAGCTTTGGGAAAACAATGTTTGATTTTCAAGCGTAAAAAATGTTTACTAATCAATTGGCGATGAAAAAAAAATTATGCGTCTTTTTGGCACGCGATATGGATGGTAATTAAATATGATCATTGTAACATATATGTGTTGGTTTTTTATCCTTGTATATGTTGACGCAAAAAATTATATGAAAATTTCCACTCCATTGACCCAAAATTAAGTCTCATTTAAGGGGAAAGAGGTCTGAGATACAAAAGAAAAGAGCAGATTTTTGTGATTTTTTTTTAGTCAGTACTTTCGTTATTAAAATTCTTAAAATTTGTGATCTTATTAAGCATCAATCCAAGAATATTCTCCTAAATTTTCATGGAAAAATATTGAAAAATGAGCCAGTGGTAGTGGGGAGAGACGAGTCGGTTCCATGCGTTTTGATCCCCGGACATAATATCCCCTGGACAATTGATCGTCTGATGGTTGATCCTGAGGACTTCTATTCGAAACGATGTGACATAAAAAAATGGCGGTTTATGTGTCATTATCTTTACATATACTCACGACATCAATTCTTGATTAGAGTTGTTACTCTGAATAAAATTACGGGGTAAAATAACCGTAATTGGGTTTTTTGGAGATTTTGTCGTGGGACTTTTTGTCTGTGGACGTTTTGTCATGGGGATCAATTGTCGTGGCTGTAGTGGGGAGAGACGAGTCACCTCAAAAAAAAGTATATGCCGTAAGCAGGATAATTCATGACTGCCTCATCTGGAACCAAAAAGATTTCTTTGGTAAATAAGTTTATCTTGGATTTGAACGTCGGAATAAACAAAATATTCATTTTTGAATTTTTGGTAAAGGTGCAACCAAAAAATTATGATTTTCGCCTCAATTTGTTCCTTTTGATTAATTAAAAAATAAGTAGGAATTGAAAAAAAAAAAAAAATCCTTTGTTGAAATCTAAGATAAACTTATGCACAAAAAAAATCTTTTTGGTTTTTTTATTTCAGATGAGGCAGTCGTGAATTATCCCGCCTACGGCATAGATTTTTTTTTGAGGTGACTCGTCTCTCCCCTCTACTACTGGCACATTTTTCAATATTTTTCTTTGAAAATTTAGGAGAATATTCTTGAATTGATGCTTAATAAGGTCACAAATTTTGAAAATTTTAATAACGAAAGTACTGACTAAAAAAAAAACCACAAAAATCTGCTCTTTTTTTGAATCTCAGTCCCGTTTCCCGCCTTAGAATTTTTAATTTAAAAAAAAATGAAGTTGTTTTATAAAAAGTAAAAATGATAGATTTATAAATATATGTAAGACAAATATATGAAAGAGATGGTTACGCCAATAATGACAATCTGTATTATATAAATAAATAATAAATAGTATTGTAAAATATAAAAGTAAAAGAAATATTCCCCTATAAAATTTATGAAATAACTGAATAATAATAATGATGAACATAAATATTATTATATATATATTAATATAAATATAAAGCATATTAACTATTATTATGATAAGTGACGTATTAAGGAATTTTAATAAAAATTCGTTAACATTTGAGTGTCTGGAGAAATAAATATTTGAAATCTGTTCTGTTTTTCTATTGTAGATTTTGTATCTTTAATAGTCTGGTTAAAAAACTAAATTTATAAATTATAAGTAACAAACGCAGTAGACATCGTGCGATGTGTTGCCGAATTAATTTTATAAAGAAAAAAAAATATGAGTAAAAACGTTAATAATTAATGATAATAAAAGTTTGAATTATTTGTTAATTATAGTTTGCGAAAAATAATGATATTTTTTATACTAAATCGCAATGATTTAGTTTACACAATTATTTGTGTTGTTTTTATTGTTGATTATTGATAATTAACTAACCCGTTGATAAATGAGATATTATTGATATTATTAATTATTGATGATGTTTATTAAAATGTAACAGTTTTACAGGAATTTTATCAGAGCAGGATTAATATATAAGTAAAGTATAAATAATATAATAAAATAACAATGTTCGATTCTTCTAAACCTGCTTCGACTGTTGAATAATTTATTAATTTTATTTAATAAACATATATACATATATTAATATCCCGATAAAAAAAGATTTTGTATAATTATATATAATTATATATAAGTCCATATATAATCAGATCTGAAAATTGGCCAGGCCTGATCATATATAATCATATATGATTAGATATAATCATGCATGAATGAATATAGTCATTTTTAAAATCTCATTGAAAATATCTGTAAATTATTAATTAAGTGATTTAATTAAGATTTATTGTCTTCATTAATATAAATGTTGGTTAAATTAAAATTACAAAAAAAATTAAAATTACTATCAATAAACTATTAATATAATACGGGGTCACCCGTCCAATTAATGACCCACGTCGATGCTGCTTAACTCTGGTAATGGCTTGATAGTAGTCTGGTCCTCTCGTCTGCTATGCACTTATAATTAAGGAAAATTTATGGCATTACTTAACCCAAATAATGAAATTGATACATCCTACGTAAATAATGCACCTAATGGATTTGGTTTTGTATATAAATTACAATAGAATTCATTAGATAGTTATAATCAAATCTTTTTATCTATAGATATATAAACTTATAAATATCCATATATAAATTGATATCTATTTATACTTTTAAAATTCTGCCGAAACCTTTGAACATTTTTTACGTAATGGGGATTTAAGTTTGATTGATAGCTGACAAAATAAAAATTAAATGACATTAATATTAAAATTGTCACATTATGTTAAATATATATATTGGACCTCTATACATAATTAGATATTTTTAGGTTTCATATCATTAAAGTCTGATCATATCTAATCATATATAGACATATATATAACTACAGATAAGTTTATATCAGTCGTGTCTGATCAGATCTAATTATATATAGACTTATATATAATTAGACCTGATCATATATAGGCTTATACATGATTATACCTAGCCTTCATCATCCAGGTCTGATCAGATCTAATTATATATAGACTTATATATAATTAGACCTGATTATATATAGGCTTATATATGATTATATCTAGCCTTCATCAGTTAGATCTAATTATATATGTCTATGTATAATTAGACCTGATCTTATATAGACTTATATATGATTATACCTAGCCTCCATCATCCAGGTCTGATCAGATCTAATTATATATAGGTTCATATACAATTATATATAATTCCATGTATAACCATGTATAATCATATATAATTCCATATATGATTATATATAATTATATATGATATCATATATAATCATATATACTCATATATACTCATATATAATCAGACAAAATCATTTTTTATCGGGATATATCTTTAACTATAAGTATCGTGACTAAATTTTTTTTGTGAAAATTCTAATGGGAAATAATAAAATTTTTCTTGATTTAAATTGGGGTAAAAGTGGAAGACTTGAGCTGAGGAAGAGACGCCGACATTTAATAAGCAGTAGGTTATGGCCGACCGACGCTAACCTCACTTTTGAAAATTAAATTTCGAGTGGATTAAAATCTAAAAGAGATCAATCACTTGACGAAAACGGGTTGAATATTTTTAATACCAACAGCCGACTTTCCCTCACTTTTTTTTATTTTCCATAGGATTAAACTGTAACTAAAAAATATCTGCTGCAATAGAGACCAGTCAGCTAAAAATATATAGACGTCTAATCCTCAGCGATATTAATTTCGAAAAAATCTACCGCCTCTCCCAAACTCTTATTTTATTTTTCTCCAATTAAATTCATAACTTAATTATAGTATATATATTTTTTGTCGATGTTAAAAATTCTACATTAAATAATTAAAAATATAAATTTAAAAAAAGCCCAACTCTCCCGCTTTTACTCAGTTAAATTTAAAAATTCCCCGTTTTGGTTTTTGAATCGACAACTTGACTATAAAATTCTTATAGTCAGCAAGTGACTAAAAATATATCATATCGAGTACAATTGAACTTGTAAATTTATTTAATTAACAAAAATTATAAATAAATGACTTTCGTTTCGCTGATCCATGGACTCAACTTACGGAAACTAACAATTAAAAAAAAAATAAATAAATAAAAAATGAATTGTAATTTATTTATTTCCCATAAAAGTAAAAATATAAAACTGATGAGTGTCTTATTGTTCTGAATATTAAAATAAATAAACGACTGGACGAAAGTAAATTTTCCATTGCAACTTCTCTGCTATTTAATCATAACAACAATAATTATATATCCAACAAATAATAGTAATTGTAATTAAAACCATGATAAGATCGTTGCGATCTCGAGTCGAATGTTCGTTGAAAATATATTAATGAATCAGTACATTTATCATTAGCCATCGATTTATTAATAAATGAATAATAAATACTAATATAATAATAATAACAATAAGAATGATGATGATGACGATGATAAAACTTGAAGAAAAAATTAATTATAGTTTATCAGTACAAAATAATACCCATATATATATTTGAACTGTCTTTGTATCTCCGACTATATTTTATCATACTTGTATATAAATATATAAATGATATGGGAGTAAATAAATAATGTGCTTCACATCACATGTATTGTTCGATAAATCGAAACTTTGTGTAATAATAACTATATTGTAAAAAAAAATATATATATATATATATATGAAATTTTTTTTTCCTGAAAAATGGACACTGTCCAACTATTGCCGTCTTTACAAAACTGTTGAATAAATTATATTGAAACACAGAAATTATTGGATAATAATAAGGAAAAAAGTTTATTAATTTTAGGCTGTCAGTAACATAATTTTTTTTATTTAAAATTTTTAATGTTTTCGTCATTATTTTGAACTTTTGACAGCCAAATTTTTTTCCTTTTCATTTATTTTGAGTTGCAAAAAAAAGAAGTATTATTTTTACAATAATTTTGATCGAATGTATTGACAATTAAAATACTTATTATTTATTGTATACACATTAAGCCACTGTGATGTTACTGTTTATGTATATTGATATACATATATTTATGAATAAACAAAAAATGTGTATGTGTACCTGCGTACATATATAAATACGTATGTCAAAAAAGGAATTTCTTGTTTCAAAACAATCCTGTCCCCGATCCTTAATTGACTTCTGTGAAAAAAAAAAAAAAGTGTACTACGTACCCTGAGGTGCCGTTTAACCGTTTCTGTGAGATACTGGCTGCGATATGTTTAGGCCCAAAAGTGTGCCCTCGTCGCCGATGGTGAAAAGAGCGTTCTCGAGACTCGGAACCATCACCGTTGAGTGGGGGAGGAGTATAAGGAAACACGGGAGCAATACTCTGCAGGTTGAAGACAGAAAACGGTGGACTTCTTCCCAAGACTGCAGCAGTGAGTTCTTTTGCCCTTATGACTTATAAATGAATTAGACTTGAATGTAAATAATAATTAAATGCATGAATAAAAATTAGTAATTGCATGAATTTTTAATTTTTCAATTCGACAAATTTTATTAATACGCATTTATAATTTTTTGTGCTTCAACAAATTGACAATAATTTTACACAAAATATTAATAAGAAAATACAACAAATTTTCTACTCTTAATAATAAAATAGTGAAAGGGTGGGCAAAACGGGACCACTAAATAAGTAATGAGTTTTTGTGGATTCAAATTCTTCGGATCTTATTTTTTGACTTTCATTTGAGGTCATTTAACCAAATTTCCAGAAGCCTTCGAAAAAATTTTTTTCCCAAGCGGGCAAAGCGGTCCATCCCCGAAAAACGTAAGAAACAATTTTTGATCATTCGAAATTGTTTAAAAATGGTGATAAGAAGCATGGGTGACACTTATAAAATCAATTGTGGAAAAAAAAAAATTTTTTGAGTGGTCCGTTTTACCCACCCCTCCTCGGTATCACGCGACATATTAAATAAACAATGAAACACTTGGATTATTGTGGTTTAAAAATTTCATAATTCTGAAATTAATTGTTTAATTTTTTATAATAAAACATTTCGAGTCATAGATGTCAGAGAGCATTAAAAAATTTTTTTTTATTCAATATCATTTTTATTTATGTCCTTTTAATACTCGGGACCCGTAGAGAAGTAAGAAAAATTAAAGCGAAATGGAATTGATGAGAAGAAAAAAAAATTTCGATTTTCTATGCTCTGAAGAAAAGAAAGTGAAAATTAGAGGAAAAAAGTTTTTTTTGACGACCTTGTGCCTTCGACGGTTGGCAGATATTTCCAAAGCACGACATCGGTAACACGATATTGTCAGGGAGAAGTAATTTTTTTAGTGATAATCAGTACTTTAGCAACACACGACAGCAATCAATAAATAAACACGTCCGGTAACACAGCACACGTGATATTGAAAATAATCAATTTTGTTCGGCAAAAAAAGCCATTTGTCTAAAAGCAGCCGCCATTCTCCTTCTCATTATCAATTTTCTCATATTTGATTCGCGCAAACGTCTTTCATGGTAGACCTGCATCTTTTTACAAATTATCTCAATAAGAAGAATCAGGAACAGCCAAATTACGCTGAGTACAACAAACAACAAAAACAACTCAAATTCCTCGAAATCTAATTGGTCATTTTGTTCGCGCATCTTAATTCTATTAATCAATCTTTGTTTCCGTACGTACTTCTTGTACACATTTTGTCTTTCTGCGTGTTCTATAAAACCAGATTCAACAAGTCTCATGGCTACTTCATCAATTTTCTTTTTCAACGGCCATTGTTTTCGAACCAGGAGAAATTCATGTCCTTTAAACAATTTCTCTTTTGAAAAATGAAACTCGTCACTAGATTTTATATCATCAAGAAAAGCATCGAATATGATGCAAGCAATCGAATTATTTTGCCCAATCAAAGATTTGCACTTCCGAAAATCGAAAAGTTCTGGAATAAAATGTTTGTCCAAAGAAATGTTTGATCCTAATTGTGCCCTAATCAGCTCCTTATCGAGAAACGGATCGTAGTAAACAACATAATGGATGTCATGTAAATCGCGTAAAGTTTCAACGTTTTTAGTACCTGGTCTAGTCAATACAGCAGCCAATTGTCCCTGTAGAGCCGGATTGAAAATCACAACAAACAAAGTAGCACTTATGAAGGTTATGCGCATAGATAACCTATCCATGGGGGTCAATATTCCCATGTTAAGAATCAATGCCAAGAGATCGAGAGCGGCCGCACCGAATTGGAACTTGTGATTCAGCAGAATCATCATAAATATAAAGATCACAATAACAGAGGACATTATTATCGATTGATTGGTGAATACTTGATCGACTACTTGCTCGACTGCCGGTATAAAACTTTGTTTTTTTGTTACTATTACGTAGCCATTTTCCAGATAGAATGAAGCGAAATCAACATATCCAGTGGAATAAAATGCAGATGGAAGGAAAAATATAATCATATCAAAGGTTTGATTTGATAATAATGAAACGACAGAGACTAAATCAATGTTCTTTGAATGAGTAACCAATGTGACATTTGATGCAGCAATAAGATCTTTTAAAGTTCTATACATTGTTGGTCTGGAACCGTATGATTCAATAGGAGGTACACCAGTCATTACTTTATCTTTCCCGTAGGTACTCATAGCGCCTTTTACTGGATATCCATCTAACAATTTTGTCTTGTCGAAAGTAAGACTGGAGCACATGCTTTTGTCTACAAAAAAAAAAGAAACAATCATCGTTAATAATTATGAATGATTTATTTAAGTAGTATATTACACATCAGGGAAAGAAAATCGGACATTTGAACCCACGTATATAATTGCCTACCCTTGCTAAAGGTTACTTTCCTCCTTGGTGTATACTATCATTCACTAGATCTGCACCTGAAAGTTTAAATTTTTGCCTCTGATTTTGAGACGAATGGCGCATGCGCTACATTTTATCATTTGTTTTCTCAAAAAAAAAAAGAACAACATTCTTCTCTCTAAACAGGGCAGAAATTCCAACATTCAGCGCAGATACGATAAAAAAGTTTTTAATCATAGTAACTTACTGTTGACGAATTGCTGTCTGTACAACGTCCATCTGTCATCTGGTTTGTTTGTAATCTTCTCCTTCCTCCACGGTTTGGGAGCTCGATCCGTGTAGGGGTTGAAGGTGTAGATCATGGTCCTGTTGCTCAAACTATGCTGACATACAAAATAAGAAGACAAAGCCTCGATCTTCCAAATCATCTGGAGAACTTTCGATGCGCGGTCACAATTTTTTCCTATTCCAACAATCACTGAAGCGATGTTCCAAATTTCACTGGATTTTATTTCATTGATATACGTCTGGAGTCGGTCAATTGAGTCAGTCGATAGGACATAAGTAGGATGCCGTGGGTAGTATTTTTTGATCGCTTTAGACTTGAAATTCTTGTCGATGATAACAAGGGACGAGTCGACAGCTTCATTTCTTTGAGTCTCGTGCATCACATCAATCAGGTCAGCGGTAATGACCACAGGATTAAGTTGATTAGGAAAACACATTTCCAGCAACTGTCACTGTTGACAAATAAATCACCCAATTGATTAATTATTCAGATGAAAATGAAAAGAATAAATAAATTACCGTATGTTTGTGAAAAGTCGGATGATCATTTGATGACAAAGAATCGAACATCTTGGCGTTGTAGCAGTCGCTGACACTCACAAATAAAAAACACAAAATAATTTCCTTCGTCCACTGCATTGTCATTGTTTTGGTGCAATAATTATTTAATAAAATAATAAATTCAAAATCAATAAATTTATGCAGGTTAAATACGCGTCTGTTATCTTCGATTTTTCAGCTGTAACTGACGGAATAAAATGAACATACAAATAGTGTTTTCCTTCCTGTGGTTGCAGAGGATACGTGTCCATCCGCGGTTTGCCAACACATTTTTATATATTATGGTTTTGCTTTGAAAAAAATCAATTTAAACGAATAGTTACTGGCCACGTATATTATGCAGGCTGTAACTAACGGAATAAAATAAATAAAAAAATAAATTCCTGTTGACGTGGTGGCAAAGGAAACGTGTCCGTCCGCTTTGCAGTTTTGTATTTTTGTAGTCAATATCTCTCCCGCCACAACATTGTCGCTTTTAGAAAAATCAATTTGCAGAAAATATTAACTGACCTACATATTTTACGCAACTTTATTTTTCCAGGCAAATAAAACTCATAATGTGAATTTAGAAAATTTACATCACCAAAAATAAAATCTAAAGTACAATAAATCTACCGATAATTTTTTTTCTTTTTTGTTTGATATAATTTTTTATATGCCCTTCTAATACTCAGGATCTATAAGGACGTAAAAAAATTAATCCCAAAATTGAATTGGTGAGAAAACAAAAATTTGGATTTTTTTATATTCGAAGAAAAAAAAGTGAAAATTATAGAAAAGAAAATTTTTGACGCCCTTGTGCCTTCGACGGTTAATAGGTCTTTTGATAGAATGTCAACGAAACGCGATATTGCCAGTAATTTAAGCAACACACGACAGCAATCGATAAATAAACACGCACAGTAACACAGCACACGTGATATTTAAAATAATCAATTTTGTTCGGCGAAAAAAGCCATTTGTCTAAAGGCAGTCGCCATTCTCCTTCTCATTATCAATTTTCTCAATTTCGATTCGCGCAGACGTCTTTCATGGTAGTCCTGCATCTTTTTACAAATTATCTCAATAAGGAGAATCAGGAACAGCCAAATTACGCTGAGTACAACAAACAACAAAAACAACTCAAATTCCTCGAAATCCAATTGGTCATTTTGTTCGCGCATCTTAATTCTTCTAATCAATTTTTGTTTCCTCACATAATTCTTGTACACATTCTCTCTTTCCGAGTGTTCGATAAAACCAGACTCAACAAGTCTCATGGCTACTTCATCGATCTTCTTTTTCAACGGCCATTGATTTCGAACCACGAGCCATTCTTGTCCTTTAAACAATTTCTCTTTCGAAAAATGAAACTCGTCACTAGATTTTATATCATCAAGAAAAGCATCGAATATGATGCAAGCAACTGAATTATTTTGCTCAATCCTTTCTCTGCAACTTTCAAGATTATCCGAACACGACAATAATTGTACGTCAAAAGAATCGTTTGACCACAATTGTATATCTACTAGCAAGTCATGAATATATGAATTGTAGTGAACCTCATAGTTGTTGTCACGCAGATCCCGTAAAGTTTCAATATTTTTAGTACCTGGTCTAGTCAATACAGCAGCTAATTGTCCCTGTAGAGCCGGGTTGAAAATCATAACAAAGAGAGCCGCACTCAAAAGAGTGATGCGCATTGATAACCTATCCATGGGAGTCGATATTCCCATGTTAAGAATCAATGCCAAGAGATCTAGAGCAGCCGCGCCGAATTGGAACTTGAGATTCAGCAGAATCATCATAAATATGAAGATCAAAATAACAGAGGACATGATCATCGATTGTTTAGTAAATACTTGATCGACTACTTGTTCGATTGCCGGTATGATACTCTGTTTCTTTGTTACTATAATGAAGCCATTTTCAAAATACAACGAAGCGACGTCAACAGATCCAGGGGCGAAAAATCCCGTAGGCTGGAAAATTATAATCATGTCATAGGTTCCATTTGATAGTAATGAAAGGACCGGGTCGATACCACCATCAGTTTTCTTTAGATAAGCAACCAATGTGACATTTGATGCAGCAATAAGATCGTCTAAAGTTCTATACATGGTTGGTCTGGAATCGAAAAATTCAGTAGGAAGTTCTCCAGTCATTACCTTATCTTCGAAGGTGGTACTCGTAGCGCCTTTTATTGGATACCCATCTAACGATTTAGTTTTGTCGAAAGTAAGACTGGAACACATGCTTTTGTCTACAGAAAAAAAATCAATCACCGTTAATAATTATGAATGATTGAGTTTAGTAGTAGGGAAAGGGGGAGGGGACAGAACTGAGTAGATTAGGGAAAACGGGGTACCCTTAAAATTTTATAGAATAAAATTTAAATTTTAAAATGGTTTTTAAACATTTTAAAAGTATATTTGGAAATATAATTGAGCGTTATTTTGAATTTTTTTTGTTAAACTTTTCCAAGAATCGATTGTCGGTTGAGAAAAATTAATGGCTTTGGTTGTATGATAAAAACTATTAATAAACTTATTGTTAATCGTAATTTTGGCGGAGGATCAAGAAAAATAGTATACGACCCACAACCAAAAAGTTGGATGCCGTAATGTATGTGATATTATGGCCGAGGCGAAGCCAGGAAATCTAACTTCCTGGCTTAGGGACGTGATATACCTACTATTAATCAATAGTAACTTACTATTGACGAATTGCTGTCTATACAATGTCCATCTGTCATCTGGTTTGTCTGCAATCTTCTCTTTCTTCCAGGGTTTGGGGGCTCGATCCGTGTAAGGGTTGAAGGTGTAGATCATGGTCCTGTTGCTTAAACTATGCTGACATACGTAATAAGAAGACAAGGCCTCGATTTTCCAAATCATCTGGAGAACTTTCGATGCGCGGTCACAATCTTTTCCTATTCCAACAATCACTGAAGCGATGTTCCAAATTTCACTGGATTTTATTTCATTGATATTCGTCTGGAGTTGGTCAATTGAGTCGGTCGATAGGACATAAGTAGGGTGCCGTGGGTAGTATTTTTTGATCGCTTTAGACTTGAAATTCTTGTCAATGACAACAAGAGACGAGTCGACAGCTTCATTTCTTTGAGTCTCGTGCATAACATCAATCAGGTCAGCGGTAATGGCCACAGGATTCAGTTGATTGGGAAAACACATTTCCAGCAACTGTCACTGTTGAAAAATAAATCATCCAATTGATTAATTATTCAGATAAAAATTAAAAGAATAAATAAATTACCGTATGTTTGTGAAAAATCGGATGATCATTTGATGGCAATAAATCGAACATCTTGGTGTTGTAGCAGTCGCTGACACTCACAAATAAAAAACACAAAATAATTTTCTTTGTCCACTGCATTATTACTTCTTGAATAATTAAAGTATTTAAAGTTATCTAATTATTATTTAATTTTAACGAATTTTTGAGTAAAATCAATAAATGGATGCTCGTCCTGACACGTCTGGATAGTAGGACTTGATACTCTTAACTATGACTCAGTGTGATAATTTACTCGAGTGCCCACTCGATAGCTTTTGTTGTTAAGGATACGTGTCTATTTGCAAGAGGATGTACGCGATATACGTGTCACTTTTCCGCCAATTATCGAGAAGTGCATTACACGCATATAGGATTGCATACGTTTGCACGGTTGTCATGGCAAAAAAAATGTAAACTTCGATAGGTAACGAATTATTATCCTACAATAGAAGTCAAAACAAAGTCAATAAATTCTGGTCTGGAATTTTAAACTTCTTGAAGCTTGTAATCAAATGCGTCGTTTTTTTACTCACCTAAAATGATATGTCACCCGAAAATTACTCACTTGTCAGCAAACAATCGATCGCATTCAATTATCTACTAATTTTTCAGTTTCCATGAAAGAAAAATCGAAATTTCCTGCTGATAAAAATTTTCACTAATAATTTCTGTGACTTTTTCGCTGATCGAATATAAAATTTTTTTTCATCAGATAAAGAAGCAAAAGAGAAAGAAAAAGCAGCCCAGTCTCTCGCAGTACCAAGACTGAGTGTTTGTGCTGACGCCCAGAAAGTCGATCGTGCGAAATTGGCACAAACTGAAGTACGCTATCGATTCATTATGACTAATAATAATAAGCGATAACTTAAATTTATAAAAAAAATTTTTGCAGTTCGACATAATCGAATTCGACCCCGAAACATTCGGAATACTATTGGACTACTTGCATACCGGGTCATGTCCGCTGACTTGCAGCAACATCCCGGGCTTGATATGCGCGGCGGAACATTACGACCTTCCGGATTTGCTGCAAGCTTGTTTCCACCATGCCAAGCAATTCCTGAGGATCGAAATAGTCTAACAATTAAAAAAAAAATAAATGAATAAAAAATGAATTGTAATTTATTTATTTCCCATAAAAGTAAAAATATAAAACTGATGAGTGTCTTATTGTTCTAAATATTAAAATAAATAAACGACTGGACGAAAGTAAATTTTCCATTGCAACTTTTCTGCTATTTAATCATAACAACAATAATTATATATCCAACAAATAATAGTAATTGTAATTAAAACCATGATAAGATCGTTGCGATCTCGAGTCGAATGTTCGTTGAAAATATATTAATGAATCAGTACATTTATCATTAGCCATCGATTTATTAATAAATGAATAATAAATACTAATATAATAATAATAACAATAAGAATGATGATGATGACGATGATAAAACTTGAAGAAAAAATTAATTATAGTTTATCAGTACAAAATAATACCCATATATATATTTGAACTGTCTTTGTATCTCCGACTATATTTTATCATACTTGTATATAAATATATAAATGATATGGGAGTAAATAAATAATGTGCTTCACATCACATGTATTGTTCGATAAATCGAAACTTTGTGTAATAATAACTATATTGTAAAAAAAAATATATATATATAAAATTTTTTTTTCCTGAAAAATGGACACTGTCCAACTATTGCCGTCTTTACAAAACTGTTAAATAAATTATAGTAAAACACAAAAATTATTGGATAATAATGAGGAAAAAAGTTTATTAATTTTGAGCTGTCAGTAACAAATTTTTTTTTATTTAAAATTTTTAATGTTCTCGTCATTATTTTGAACTTTTGACAGCCAAATTTTTTTTCGTTTTCATTTATTTTGAGTTGTAAAAAACAAGAGTATATCTTTTACAATAATTTTGATCGAATGTATTGTCAATTAAAATACTTACTATTTATTGTATACACATTAAGCCACTGTGATGTTACTGTTTATGTATATTGATATACATATACTGATATACATATATAAATACGTATGTCTCTTAAAATATGAATTTTTTAAAAATTAATTTTGTTCATTCAAATATTCAACATCTAATAAATTTTTATTTTACAACGAATGATAAATTAGATCCTGTCCAAAAAAAAAAAAAGAAATTTCTTGTCCCAAAAAAATTTTTCGTTTCAATCCATAATGCAAAAAATTTCTTGGGGTGTGTAAAAAATTTCTGCGTCAAGAAATCCTTTTTATCTGTGCATAGTTGTTAGAATAGTTCTATATTTATAAAGTATACTTTTTTAATGTTATTTCAAATGTCAAAGTCACACAGCGCACGCGACAGTAAAACGATTTAAATTTGTTCCGTGACAATCGCAATCCGCCAAACGATCTCCGCAATTTTTTTACTGACCATCAATTTCCTCAACTCTAATTCGCGCAAACGTCTTTTATGATAGTCATGAATTTTTTTGATAATCAGTTCAATCACAAGAATCGAAACCAGCAAAAGAACACAAAGTGCAGTACACAATAAAAAAAAATTAAAATCCTCTAGATCTAATTGGTCATTTTCTTCACGTCTCTTGATTCGATCAAGTTTTTTCTTTTTCATCAAGAACTTTCTGTAGTGATTGCGTCTTTCCAGGTAACTCGTGAAACCGGCCTCGGCCATTTTTAGGGCTGCATGATCGATCTTATATTTTAGCGGCGACGTCTTCCGAAGCGCAAAAACGTTATAGGATTTTGAAAACTCTTTGGATAGATATAGGTTGCTATCAATGTCTTTGTACAAACTCTGATCGATAATACAAGCAAGTGAAGAATTTTTCACAACCCGTTCCAGGCAGATATGATTATTACGGTCAACTTGGACATATTTTTTAAAATCACCATCTGGCCATAATTGACTGTCTTTTAATTTTACATAAACATTCATCACGTTAACATAAATAATATATTTGCCGTCACGTAGGTCTTCTAATGTGTCAACATTTTTACGCGCAGGTCTAGACAATGCTGAAGTAAGTTGTCCCTGCAACTCCGGATTGAAAAAAAATACAAATATAGCCGCGGTCACGAAAGTGATGCGCATTGACATCCTATTGATGGGAGCCGATATTCCCATGTTAAGAATCAGTGCCAAGAGATCCAAAGCAGCTAAGAAAAAGTCGAAACGGTGATTCAGAAATATCACAAAAAATATCACGGTCAGAATAACAGTCGTCTTTATTATATTGTGTTTGGTGAAGAAAATGTTGGCCACTTGCTCTAGTACCGATATTGTACTTTGTTTTTGTGTGACTATAATGAAACCACCTTCTTGGTAGAAGGCCATTGGATCTCCAAACATATATTTGTCATATTGATACAATATCTGAGGATTATGTATTACCATATCGTATGAATCATTACCAATTGGTTTCGAAAGCCCCAGAATATTATCATACATATCAAGAACCGGCGTTACATTTAAGGCCGAAAATAAATGTTCATAGAATAGACACGTATTTTCTATTAGACCGTCAAAAGCTAAAGTATTGTTGGTCTTGTCTCTTCTTTTGCTTCTAGTCATTACATGCCCTTTTATTGGATAGCCGTCTAAGAACTCGGATTTGTCGAATTTCAAGCTTTTGCAAATTTTTGCGTCTGAAAAAGAAGTTAAAATTGTATGTTCAGTGAATCTCTGATAAAGTCATTTAGAATAACTTCATTTTCATATAAATCTTACCGTTAACGAAGGGCTGTTTATACAGCGTCCATCTATCGTTTGGCTTGTCGGTGATCTGGACTGGAATCCAACGTTTCGGTGCCTGGTTCGTGTATGGGTTATAAGTGTAGATGGTCGAGTGTCCGCTGGAATTATTATGACATATGAAGAAAGACGTGATCGCATTTACTTTCCAGGCCGCTTGCAACGCTTGAGACGCGTTTCCGCACTTTTTCCCAATTATCAAATGCAGCGAGAGGACGTTCCACATAATGAACTCTTTTATGGGATACGACTGAATAGCTTTTATTGTGTCGATCGAGTCATCTGATAGAATGTACGTCGGATATGCCCGAAAATATGTGTTCGATCGTAATTTCGGATAGTATTTCGGCAGATCAGATTTCAAGTCATTATTGATCGTGATGACCGACGAGTCTATGTCCTGATTTTTACTGATTTCCGTAGTGATGTCCCTGAATTCTGGCATTACGGCGACAGGATTCATCCGATCAGCAAAACACAGTTCGATAAGTTGTTTCTGTTCAAAACCAAAACAGTCGCGTTAATTAGTTGTAATTGTATACTTCAAAACAAACAAAAATCAGCCAAATTGGAATCACAATTTTTAGTCATCATACATTTTTTATTTATTTCTTAAACAAATAATGTTAAAATTTATTTTGTCACTCTTTTTTTTTTCAGACTATTACGGTAGTTTTTACCGTTTATCAAAATCTTAAAAATTATGAAAATTCTTACTTAGTTTTGAAGAAATTGAAAATGATTATTTTTTAATTCTGTGATATAATTAACTTATACACGGAGAGAAATTTATGGTGACTATTCCTAGTACGTTTTTAAAATATCATCCCACAGCGTTATGGTAATGATTACTTGGAATTATTGGATATAAGCTAGTGTTTCAAAAAAATTGACTTTTGTTATTTCTTCAAATGGCCAGCAAATTCTTTCAGAGAATTCCAAAATAAGGACCTCATCAAAGTAAGAGTTCTTAATTTGAAGATTTACAGATCGCGGATCGTAATTTTCTATTTCCCATTTAAATAACATGGGAAAAAAAATTTTTTATGTTTTTATTTTTCTAGCTCGGCATTTGCCCTTTATATAAATCAATCCATAGCTTATTCTGGTAGAGAATTTAACGCTCTACAAAAAAGATCTCTTATCATTTTTCGATAAATCCATCCATTCGAAAGTTATTGGAGCTGGAAGTCAAATTTATAATAAATTTCCAGATCTTTTTACTTTTCCAGCAAAACTATCAGACTTATCAAAAAATATTAGAAGATCTTTTTTATAGACAATTTTATTTCCTACAAATTATTTTGTATGAAGATTTTTGAAATTTCGCATTGTTTTCTAGTTATTTCCATTTTAATGCCAAGCTCGTAAAAATAATAGTCTTCTAATCTATTCTGAGAACTTAACATTAAAATGAAAATAATTACCGTATGAATGTGGGTAATTGAGGAATCATCTAATGTTGAAGAATCGAAAATCTTGATGAGGTTGCACTCAATGATGTTTATAATAATAAAAAACACTATAATCTTATTCATCCAAGTCATTATGACTTCCCAAAATTAGTACAATATTCAAGGAAGTTGTATGTGAGCAATAGTCTAATAATTATTGATTAAACTCATTCGTAAAGTCAATAAATATAGCTCATTAAATACGCGTCTATTCTCTTTAAATTTTCAACTGTTACTAACGGAATAAAATGAACATACAAACAGTGGTTTCATTTTTGTGATAGGAAAGGATACGTGTTTGTTCGCGGTTCGACTGTTACATGTATCTGCTTTTAAATGTATGCATAAGCAGTCTTTTGCTTTCGTAGTAAGCTTTCCATTCCACACATTGTTGCATTTTTTAAAATCGATTAGAAAAAAAATATCTACCAAGTTATTTATTACACTAATATAATAAAGACGAGTCACAACTGTAGAAAAAACAATCTGAAAATCAGTTGTCCCTAAGGGTGAGTCCGAAAATTTTCTTAGGACTAAAAGAAATTACATGTCTCAAGAAATTATTTTCTTCAAAAAAATTTTCGGTTTCAATTCATGATGCAAAAAATTTATTGGGGTGAGTAAAAATTTTTTGCGTCAAGAAATCCTTTTTATCTGTGTATAGTAGTCAGAATAGTTCTATATTTATAAAGTATACTGTTTCAATGTTATTTAAAATGTCAAAGTCACACAGCGCACGCGACAGTAAAACGAATTAAATTTGTTCCGTGACAATCGCAATCCGCCAAACGATCTCCGCAATTTTTTTACTGACCATCAATTTCCTCAACTCTAATTCGCGCAAACGTCTTTTATGATAGTCATGAATTTTTTTAATAATCAATTCAATCACAAGAATCGAAACCAGCAAAAGAACACAAAGTGCAGTACACAATAAAAAGAAATTAAAATCCTCTAGATCTAATTGGTCATTTTCTTCACGTCTCTTGATTCGATCAAGTTTTTTCTTTTTCATCAAGAACTTTCTATAGTGATTGCGTCTTTCCAGGTAACTCGTGAAACCGGCCTCGGCCATTTTTAGGGCTGCGTGATCGATCTTATATTTCAGCGGCGACGTCTTCCGGAGCGCAAAAACGTTATAGGATTTTGAAAACTCTTTGGATAGATATAGATTGCTATCAATGTCTTTGTACGCACTCTGATCGATAATACAAGCGAGTGAAGAATTTTTCACAACGTGTTCCAGACAGTAATGATAACTAAAGTCAGCTAGGACATATTTTTCAAAATCGCCATCTGGCCATAATTGACTGTCTTTTAATTCATCATAAGTATTTCTCGCGTAAACATAAATTATATATTTGCCGTCTCGTAAGTCTTCTAATGTGTTAACATTTTTACGCGCAGGTCTAGACAAAGCCGAAGTAAGTTGTCCCTGCAACTCCGGATTGAAAAAAAATACAAATATAGCCGCGGTCACGAAAGTGATGCGCATCGACATTCTATCGATGGGAGCCGATATTCCCATGTTAAGAATCAGTGCCAAGAGATCTAAAGCAGCCAAGAAAAAGTCGTAACGGTGATTCAGAAAAATCATAAAAAATATCACGGTCAGAATAACAGACGTCTTTATTATATTGTGTTTGGTGAAGAAAACGTTGGCCACTTGCTCTAGTACCGATAGTGTGCTTTGTTTCTGTGTGACTATAATGAAACCACCTTCTTGGTAGAAGGCCATTGGATCTCCAAACATATATTTGTCATATTGATGCAATAACTGAGGATTATGTATCACCATATCGAATGAGTCATTAGCGATTGCTTTCGAAAGCCCTTGAATATTCTCATACTTATCAAGAACCGGAGTTACATTTAAGGCTGAAAATAGATTTTCATAGAATAGACACGTATTTTTTTTTAGATCGTCAAAAGCTAAAGTATTGTTGGTCTTGTCTTTTCTTTTACTTCTAGTCATTACGTGCCCTTTTATTGGATAGCCGTCTAAGAACTCGGATTTGTCAAATTTCAAGCTTTTGCAAATTTTTTCATCTGCAAAAAAAATGAACATTTTGTTATTGCTATGAGCTTTGATAAAATTATTTCACCCAGGTAAAAATATTTCGCCAAAAATACACTGAGAAAAAAAAAACACTATTTTCCAAACAAGAATTCCTTGGTTCAAGAAATCCGTTCAAAATATTTATTTTATTATTATTAATTATCAATTTCTTGAGAAAAGAGCATCAAGTTTATTTTTGTTATTATATGAATTTGATATTATATTATGAGTAAACAAAAGAATAGCTTTACTTGAATTAAATAAAAATTATTTCCTTCAATTCTACGAATTCTTGAGACAAAATTATATATTCTTGAAAATTATCAAGAATATATGTTTTTGTATCAAGTAAATGTTCTTAATAAAAGTATTTTTTTTTCTCAGTGTACTCCAAAAACACTGAAAAAAATAATCACTAGCTGCTACTGATTATTTTCTTTAGCAGCTAGCGATTTTTAATCGTTAAGCTGCAAGCGATTTTTTCGCCAGTAGCTAGTACGGTGTAGATAGGGGAACCTGGGGCACGAGGGCCCCCAAAAAAAAGTTTTTTTTATGCTTTTACAATTTTTTTTTCGAGTGATCCATTGTGCCTCACATATCGCAGATCAACTTAAAATATCTTTAAAACATCAGAGGTATCATGATTTGACCAAAAATCAAAAAAAAAATTTTTACCAAATTTTTGAGGGGGGCCTTCGTGCCCCAGGTTCCCCTCCCTACATCGTACTAGCTACTAGCGAAAAAATCGCTTCCAGCAAGTGATTTTTAATCACTACCTGCTAGCGAAGTAATCGTTTGCAGCTAACGATTTTTAATCGCTAGCAGCTAGCGATTATTTTTTTCAGTGTAAAAGGCAGAAAAGACGAAATCCGGCTGAAATTACTTCGAAACCACAAAATTTTGGTAGAGCTCGAAATTTGGCCGATAAATTGACTCGAAAACTGGCAACGAAAAATTTCTAAGTTTCGGCCAAATTTTTTAACTTTCCGCCCGAGAAAAAATTTCATTATTATTTTGATTTGAAATTTTTTTAATAGAGAATTTCAAATAAATCTCACCGTTAACGAAGGGCTGTTTGTACAGCGTCCATCTATCGTTTGGCTTGTCGGTGATCTGGACTGGAGTCCAACGTTTCGGTGCCCGGTTCGTGTATGGATTATAAGTGTAGATGGTCGAGTGTCCGCTGGAATTATTATGACATATGAAGAAAGACGTGATCGCATTTACTTTCCAGGCCGCTTGCAACGCTTGAGACGCGTTCCCGCACTTTTTCCCAATTATCAAATGCAGCGAGAGGACGTTCCACATAATGGACTCTTTTATGGGATACGACTGAATAGCTTTTATTGTGTCGATCGAGTCATCTGATAGAATGTACGTTGGATAGGCCCGAAAATATGTGTTCGATCGTAATTTCGGATAGTATTTCGGCAGATCAGATTTCAAGTCACTATTGATCATGATGACTGACGAGTCTATGTCCTCATTTTTACTGATTTCCGTAGTGATGTCACTGAATTCTGGCATTACGGCGACAGGATTCATCCGGTCAGCAAAACACAGTTCGATAAGTTGTTTCTGTTCAAAATCAATAATGACGTAAATTAATTAAAAATTTATTTTATAAAATAAAGAGACACGCGGCAGGACGGTCACTTAATTTTTGGTTCAATCACCAGCTTGAAAAAAAAATTTTTTGAGTGACCGGTTCACGTTTTTTTTCCTATAGGGGAAGGGGGGGGGGGCAAAACGGGATACTTAACGAAAAATTTAGTTTTTAGGAACATACATATCGTAAATTGGCTTCATTTTGATTCTATTTGAAATAGATATAACGAATTTTAGACTGCCATCAGAAAAAAAAATTTTATTTCCTGCGGGCAAAATGGGATACCCTAAAAAAAAGTAAATTTTTTTTTTTTTTTCAAGTGAATAAAATTGATGTAATAATGTCTTTCTAAATTGATGTAAGTAATAAAATTTACTCTCAACATATTTTTAAAGAAGTTTTTCCTTGTTATTTCTTTTCAAAATTTGAAATTGCCGCCAATATTATACTTTCCGCAAAAAATATAAAAATGTTTTTTTTTAGCTTTTAATAGTGTAAAATGATACTAGATGTCATTTTTGACCATTTTCGAAAGTTTTTCGAGAAAAAAAAATTTTGAAGAAATTTTGAGGGTATCCCATTTTGCCGGCCTATCCTGTTTTGCCCCTCCTTCCCCTACATCAGAAAAAATATATCTTACTGTATGAGTGTGGATAATCGGAAGACTATCGAATGTTGAAGAATCGAAAATCTTGATGTTGTAGCAGTCGATGACACTCACAAATAAAAAACACAAAATAATCTCCTTAGTCCACGACATTATTTATTTTATTTAAAGTTATCTAATTATTATTTTTTTTTTACAAATTGTCGAGTAAAATCGATAAATGGATGCTCGTCCTGACACGTCTGGTTAGTGGAACTTGACACTCGTGACTATGACAGTGTAACAATAAACTTGAGTGTCCATTTGATAGCTTTTGTTGTTAAGGATACGTGTCTATTTGCAAGAGGATGTACTCGATGTACGTGTCACTTTTCCGCCAATTATCGAGAAGTGCATCACACACATGAGAATCGCATACATTTGCACGGTTGTCATGGCAAAAAAAATGTAAACTCTCATATCTGAGATCGCGAAAACTTATCAGAGTTCACCAGGAGAAGGCGGAAATGTAAAGAATTCAAATTTCTTATACGCTAAAAATTATTAGACCCAAAATTATTTTTGAAAAAGTATTTGATGTTTAATCTTATGATTCAATTCGAAACTTCTTTCATTTTTTATTTCAATTACTCATATTTATTTCTGCTCGAACCCATGCGTCTCACTAAAAATAATCGTGAACAAAAATTTACAAGTTACTCATTTTTTGAAATATTTTTGGTTGTTTGAATTTAACGGGCCAAAAACTTTAATATCTATTGGTTTCCATCCCTATTCAAAATTTCCCATAAAATCCATACACCATGGGTCAAAAACTGCTTAAAAAACCATTGGATTTGCATTGGTTTCTATACGAATTCTGACCCATTGAGTGGATTCTACACAGAAAAAAAGTATGTCTTGGCGCGAAAAATTTTTTCTCGCTCCAAGAAAATTTTTAATTGACTTAAGAAATTTTTCGCATTATGAATTGAAAACAAAAATTTTCTTAGGGTAACAAAGAATTTTTTGAGGTAAGAAAAAATTTCCTTGAGCCAAGAAATTATTTCTAAGAAAAGAAATTATTTCCTAAGAAAAATTTTGTTTTCATTTTTTTAAGCAAAATTTTTCTTGCGCCAAGAAATCCTTTTTTTCTGTGTATAGGAACTTTTGAAAAGATTTTTAAAAATTAAAAACATTTCTTCTAAGGCTGATATTTTTTTAAACGATGGCGATAACAATCATAATTTTTAAATATTCAATTAGTCTTATCACGCACATCGGTTGTAAATTTTTTTAGTGAGTGCGCTTACTAACATCTGGACATCCTGCGCGACGGACATCGCAGGATTTTTTTAAATTTCTTTTTTTCCGATCATCATTTTTAAAAAAGGTAATTTAAAATTTATGACCCCAAGGGCGGGGTCAGTTAGAGGAAAGCCAATCATTGGAGGTTATATTTCTGCGCTTCGCATTGGTGAGTTAAACAATAATGGAGAAATTACTTAAAATGGAAGAAAATCACAGTGTCCGATAGTAGACAAATCAGATTATAAGACACTGCAGCAATTTGATGTCAAGTTGGCCGCAAAAAGTTTCATTTTCAAAAGTTGACCGCAACTTGTTAACAGCAAAAGCTAAAAGTTCGACAACTTGTCATCAACTTGGTACACCAACTTTCCGATCAGAAACTCTGGTTATCAGGAAAACTATTCAAATTTCAATAGAAAGTTGAATATCTTTTTCATCGACAGACAGTATTACCCAACAAATTTCCATCTATATCGTCTGTGATATTCTACTCTGATAGCCACCCTAATTAAAACTTATAGTAATTAACATCTAAACTACTACTATAAAAATCACAGGCATCAAAATATTTTCTCCTTTTAAATGTCAAAATAAAATCGTCTCAGAAAAAAATTTAAAAAGTGGATGTCAACTTGAAAAACTTCTTATCATCACTTCTAAATTATTTATTAAAAAAACCTCCTAATTTTCTATGGCTGTCATTTTTAACTCGACTTAAAATTTAAATTTTCAAATAATATTTTTCCCGCGCTTATTAAAATTCAAATAATCCTCGACTTTCCCGCTTCTGCCTTGAGCGCGCTGCCTTACCCACTCAGCCAGTGGTCTCTCCATCTCAGCTCTAGTATTCAAAATCAACGCGTCAAAACAACAGCTCTAAAACATTACAACAATATTACTATAATTTTACACTTATTTACATCCAATAATTAATTAAAATGATCGGTGACAATGAGGACTGTCATTCGTTATGTGACTCAGTGGTAACTAGAAAAATTTACCCTACAAAAATAATTAATTACCATTAAATATTTAGTAAAAAATCATTTAAACCCTCAATCATAACCTATTTTTTACAGAATTTACTTGAAGAAGGCTGTCGTTTGCCGGTTCGCATGCACAGTACCAATGATTGGAGTAAGTTATAATTAATTGTCATTAATTAATGGATTTTAATTACTCAATTTTATTTTGACACTTCAAATCAAAGTCCGTCAACACTCGACCCAATCGCCCGACTACAATTTTTTTGTTTGTTTTTTTCAAAATTACTGCCGTTAATTAAATAATTAATTAATTAATCAACCAATTAACTGTCGCAATTAGTGTCTATTTTAATTAAAAATTATTCGTTAAATTTTTTTTATATTAATGACACGATTTTTTGACAGCAACTGAATTTTGAGGTTATCGTACTCAGACTTTTTTTTTTAATTAATTGACAGGTGTTATTATTAATTATTAATTATGTTATTTTCGTTTCAGCATTGGCGGAATTAATAAGTGTAAAAGAAGTAATGGGGGTTAAATATTATTATGTACATTACGTTGATTGTAAGTATAAATTTTAATTTTAAATTTATTTGTTTATTTTAAATGATTCAGAAGTTAGCCGACGTCTAATAATTTTTTGATTTTTTTTTTGAACGATAAATTATGAAAAAAAAAATATTTTAAAAAATTGCACCTATAGATTTTTTAATTTTCTACATGTGCATTTTTTTAGTTTTTCGTTTTTTTTTGTAATTTATTTGGGGACCCGGTATGAATAACTCTGTCTATAATAACTCTGGTAAAAACAACTCCGTACAAAAACAACTCCGGCGAAAACAACTCTATACAAAAACAACTCGGTACAAAAATAGATTTTCTACTTTCAAGTATAGGCATTACGAGAGAAAATTAGTATGTATGATTAAGGCTTGCTCAATCTTGCATGAGGCCCAGACATCTTCAGACAAAATATCCCCGGACAAAATATCAATCTGGATTGGATATACACAAAACATTTGAAAAATGGGCACAGTTCTATTTTAAGCGTCTATAGTGTACCGAGTCGTTTCGACTGGAGTTGTTTTGTCCAGAGTTGTCATTGTTCGAGTCATTTTGTCTGAGTTATTTTGCCCTAGAGCAATTTATTTGTCACACGGAAAAAAATGATTGACAATAATTGTAGTTCAACTTTTAATTATTTATGTTTTGTTCAATAAATAATGTCGTTTCAGTTAGTAAAACTATGATTTTAATGTTTAAACTGCTATAATTAACAGTTAATCGTTGACATATACTGCTTGACTATTTGAAATTACTACTTAAACCTGAAAAAACTAGAAGACACTTGTCAAAAAAATGCATCTGTTATTAATTTCTTACGTTCTACTCAGTAATATTTACTGAGATTCGGTCTAGGCGCGCTGTGACGAGAATCAGTAATATTTAATAACAATTTTTTTCCGTGCAAAAAAAAATCCGAAAATTTTTAATTGTCTGCTAACTTCTGAATGATAATTTTAAAATGAGTGGGAATGCAGCTGACGTCAATTTTAAAATAAATAAAAATGAAAAAAATCCGTATTCAAAAAATTTGAAAATTCCCAAGCGGCATAAAATAAAATTGTTGAGTTTAAGTTAACAATTGGTTAACGTAAATTCATGATAACAAATTGTCGTTTTAAATTTAACATTAAGTCAACAAGTTTTTTTTCTACCGCTTAGGTGAGAACGTGAATTTTTTTAGTTTTCATATTTTTAATTATCTAATTCGTTTATTTGTAATTTGAAACTCGTCTCGTCTGCTACATTCACACTCAGGATTTTAAAAACAATTTTATTGACAAAAAAAAAATTTCAACAGTCAACAAAAGATTGGACGAATGGGTAACGGAAGACTGCCTGGACACCCGCAAAGTTCAGTATCCGCATCGCGACGGAGCGACGGCCCCAGGAACCGGATGCGCGACGCCAAAAAAACACAGTCGGCCCCCAAGTCCCAGCAGCATAATCGCCGAGCCGGTTAACGGCTCCGCGGTCCTCCAGGCGGCTCTACAAAAGCGGATATCCCGCAAACGGAAGGGGACCTTCCTCGACAATGAAGACTCCCAGGAAGCGACGACCCCCGTGGGGGCCCAACCCACCGTGGCGGGTCCGCGACCCACCGGCTCCATGGTGACCCACCACCACGACGACGTGGTCACGAGGATGAAAAATATCGAACTGATAGAACTGGGCCGGCACCGGATAAAGCCCTGGTACTTCAGTCCCTACCCCGAGGCGATGGTCAACTTGCCCTGCATTTATATCTGCGAGTTTTGTCTCAAGTACCGGAAAAGCCGCAAGTGTCTCGAGCGGCATCTAGTCAAGTGCAATTTACGACACCCGCCTGGTAACGAAATTTACCGGAAGGGCTCGATATCTTTTTTCGAAATCGACGGCCGGAAGAACAAAAATTACGCGCAGAATTTGTGTCTGCTCGCAAAATTATTTCTAGACCACAAAACTCTTTACTACGACACTGACCCCTTTCTGTTCTACGTGATGACGGACTTTGACAGCAGGGGGTTCCACATCGTGGGCTACTTCTCCAAGGAGAAGGAGTCCACGGAAGACTACAACGTCGCTTGTATTTTAACGTTACCGCCGTACCAGCGCAAAGGTTACGGCAAGCTGCTGATCGAATTTTCCTACGAGCTATCGAAATTTGAAGGCAAGACCGGCTCCCCGGAAAAACCGCTCTCGGATCTGGGGTTACTCTCCTACAGGAGCTACTGGGCGCACACTATTTTAGATATTCTGATAAACGTCAAGCCGCTTGTGGACAACGAGAAAGCCCAGATTACTATCAATGAAATTTGCGAGCTCACTGCCATCAAGAAGGAAGACGTCATCTCGACGCTGCAGCACTTAAACCTTATTAACTATTACAAGGGTCAGTACATCGTTACGCTTAATAAGTAAGTTTTTTTTTAATGGAAAATTTTATTTAGAAAAATTGACAGCTTTTGAAATTAGAAAAATTTCATTTTTTTTTTTAATTGAAGGGTTGAAATGAACATCGAAATTTTTTTTACAATGCAAGGGATCAAAATTCCCATAGAGTTTCAAATAAAATTTTCAAATCTAAAATTAGATGAAAATTTTTTTTTTAAATGTGATATTGAAATTAGTGGACGTCTGCTAGTTTTTGGATTTATTTTAATACGATAAAAAAAAAAAAAAAAAATATTTCAGAAAAATGCAGAGATAATTTTTTTTATTTTCTACATGTGCATTTTTTTAGTTTTTTTTTTTTTTAATTATTTACTATTGCAAATACATTGACCCCAATTTCAAAAGCTAATAATTTAAAAAAAAATAATGAATAAGACTAATTAAAAATTTTTTAATTTTGCTAGTGTCATAATGGACCAGCACACAGCGGCTATGGAGAAGCGATCGATCAGGATAGACTCCAGATGCCTGAACTGGCAGCCCAAAGACTGGAGTGTCCGCGCCAAGTGGTGAATAATCAGCGACAATAAGTTTCAATTAACGAGACTCATCAGCGGCTTATTTCGTTTTTTAAATTACCCATATTGTACATAAATGTAATTTTATAAATTCTAAACAGAACATGTCTAATGAATCCAATAATAGAATTTAAAAATTTTATAATTAAATAACATGAGCATTCATTTCTTCACTTGTTATTCCTTCCACTTAACCTAAGAAAAAGTATATAAGAAAAGTGGCCATTGTTACGGTGTGATAAAAGTACTATGCACTCAATGAAAAATAAATTTTATGTTCTTGGGTCTTTTACAAATTATTTTATTCAAATTTTTTGAGTCTCCAAAACTGGCCCAGAAGTGACCAAAAACAGTACCTCTACCCTGTATTTTCCCAATGGATAAATTTAAGTTAAAAAAAAAAGATCAATAAATATTTATATACAAACGGGTTTTGTGGGAAGCATCAATGTTCACAAGTGGAAATTTATTGTAAAGGTGTGAGTGCATGTGCACTTAATTAGATGGTAACACATGTAGCACTCGAACCGCGGATGGACACGTATCCTTTGCAATTACACAAGTGGGAATCGTTTGTTTATTGATATTCCTGCGTTAGTGACGAGGCTCAATCCCTAGAGTATAGTCGCGTATTTCGCGTGCATCCTTTTATTGGTTTTACTCAATAGTACAATGAATAATTATTGCTTCGGAGTAACAATTAACTAAAATACTTTAATAATTTTGAAAAGTCATAATGAATTTAACGAAATATTTTTTTTTGTGTTCATTGTATGTGTGCGTCGTTGTGTGCGACATAATGAAGGTCAATTTTTCAGGATCAAAAGATCGTTCGATTTCTCACATTCATACGGTAAGTTAACAAACGATTATTTTTTATAAAAAAAATATTCAAGTAATCAATTGACTAATTTATTTATTTTATACAGGGACAATTACTAGAATTATGTTTTCCTGATCAGATGAGTCAAGTTGCGATTACGCCCGATTTGACTGATATTATTTACCAAATCAAACAGAGCGATCAACCATTCAGTTCTGTTTTTATATTTGATCACATTGAAATTCCAAGTATGAGAAATAACTACTTTCAGAAAAATTACGATGCATACATTTCATGTCAGTGCTACATTTTTTCGGTTAATTCACTTTATACACTTGGAAAGGACATTTTTCGATCATATTTTTGGAATAGCAAAAATTTAGTATTAATAGTCGGGGATCAGTGCAGCGATGCATTGAAGGCACTAAAATGGCTGTGGGAAGGTCAGGCTATCAAATCATATTTCCTGTGCCCCGATGAATTCAACAACAATACAGACATTTATATGTTCAACCCTTACGGAGATAGGGCGCCAAAGCTCTGGAGCAAAGTTGAGACAACAGACCGACCATATGATCAGTGGACAGTCTATAAAATGCCATTTGTTAATGGTAAGATAATTTATACTTATTGTTCAGTGAAATTTTATAAAAAATGTAAAACTATTGATGCGTGTTAAAAGATATTGTTAAAATTTCTATAAACTAGTGTGTATCTATTATAGAAATATCTTTAATAGTTTGAATCTTTTCTACTTTCCAGATCAGAATATATGTTCCAGCTTAACTTATGACAAAACGGAGATTTTAGATGGCTACCAACTTCAAGTTACGGGTTTCGAGTGGTTGAACGTCGACAAAATAAATTTTAATGAATATGAAAGATCCAACACATTCGATGTGTTTTTGAAAAAAACAATTCTTTTCTACAAGAATCTATTCTCAGCGATGAATGTCACCCCTATCGCTTTCAATGAAAATGTAATAGATTTTGAGTTGATGAGTGTAGGGGATCCGCTAGTACTCGAATTCGTTTTTTCCGGCCAAACCATTTTTCCTTTTTATGAACAAAGTGGTTACGTTATACTCACACAAAAACAAAGTTTGATACCGACATTTAGCCAAGTAGCCGACGAATTTTTTACTTATCAGAATATAGTAATGTCGTCCGTGGTTTTGGTAATACTATTCATCATAATTCTGTTCAATCACAAGTTCCATTTCGGTGGAGCTGCTTTAGATCTCTTGTCATTTCTATTGAACATGGGATTAACGACTCCTATAAATCGGTTATGGATGCGGATTACTTTCTTGAGTGCAACTTTATTTGTTCTCATTTTTAATCCGGCGTTGCAGGGGCTACTGACTTCAGTATTGACCCGACCAGAGTACAGAAATGTCCAAACCCTAAAAGATCTTCGGGACAATAATTACCACGTCTACTGGTCTACGATCTATGAGTATAATATAATACTCGATAGTCAGCTATGGGATGAAGATTCTTTGAATAAATATGTCCACATGATGTATCTGGGAGAACAAGATTATTGCATAAAGAACGTTAGAAGTAATTCTTCTATGGCTTGTGTAATTGACTTTGACTCACTTGAAGCTACGAACTTAGACTTACATATTTCGAAAGAGTTTTCTCATAAAATTCATGTATTTGCAAATCCTATCAACTGGGGACTCGATAAAAAAGCTCAAAAATTAGCGATGAAGTTGTTTGAAAGTGGTTTTTCGGATTATGCTCAAAAGCGTAATTTATATAGAATTTTGATGAAAAGGAAAATCAAAATGGATAAAATTAAAGCATTACGAGATTATGAGCAATTGAATCTCGAAGAGTCTGCGTTAGTCTACATTGCGATGACACTGGCCGCAGCCTGGGCATTCCTTGTTTTGGGTGTCGAAATTCTGTTTAAAAAAATAGAAACATTTTTTGAGAAACGTTCACGAGAGGCAAAAATGAGAAAATTGGAGATTCGATGGAGAATCGCGTCTACCGTCAGGAAAATAGCCATTCTCTCTCAAGAAGTAATCGACGTTTAGGCAAAAAAAACAATTTTTAATTATTATCGAACTTTGAATTCTTAAAAATATTATTTGATAAAGTGTAATAGTGTAAACCATTGTATTTTTGGAAGAGATATCAGGGCAAAATACGACGTTATTTAAAAGGAAAGAAAAATTTTATTATTTCATTAGAGAGGTGAGCAACTTTTTCTGATCATGTGCACAAATAAGTAAACGGTTTTGAATAAAAACAAGTTTTTATTTCCTAACCGAAGGCAATTTTGCCCTGATATTTTAACCATATAATTGCTGTTTGAAAAATTCAATACTTTTGATATGATTAGATGTGTTCTAGTGATAATTAAATAATTAATACTCTCACGCAATAACTCATCCGTAACATTTCTGCAGGATTGCTTCGATGTATTGATTGCTTTTAATCCAGTTTAGATTCATTTTCGAGACTAAATGTAATTAACGGTTAATAATAAATTTTCGATGTATTGTCCATTAAATAAATAACTTGAGTGAAAACCATTTAAAACTGTTATATTTTAGACTTACAAACCTTTTGCCTCATATTAATTATTGATTTCTTCATGACTGCAGTTCTTCCATTAATCGGCCGAGGACAGGTAATACAATATATTCGTATACTTCGGAAGTATGAACTTATATACGTTCTGTTTTCTATTCATCTAGATTACTGAATTTCTTACTTTTTCTAAATAGAATTTAAGGTATCAAAAGACTTTGAATATAATTCGAAGATATCTACCATTTATTATTTATTCGAGTACAGATCAGAGCTTCACAAAATGCAAAGGTCAGTAAATATTTTTCTGCAAATCGATTTTACGGAAAGTCACAGTGTTCAGGAGTGGAAATTCAATGTAAAGGTATAATGAGTGCATGTGCACTTAATTAGATGACAACATATGTAGCACTCGAACCGCGGATGGACACGTATCCTTTGCAATGACACAAGTGGGAATCGTTTGTTTATTGATATTCCTGCGTTAGTGACGAGGCTCAATTCCAAGAGCACAGTCGCGTTTTTCACGAGCATCCACTTATTGATTTTACTCAACAGTCCAATAAATATTTATTGCACTTAAGCAAAAATTTACTAAAATATTTTAATAATTTTGAATAGTTATAATGAATTTGACGAAATATATTATTTTGTGTTTATTGTATGTGTGCGTCGTTGTGTGCAACAAAATGAAGATCAATTCTTCAAGATCAACTAATCCTCCGATTTCCCACATTCATACGGTAAATTAGCAAAGATTAATTTTCATAAATAATATTCAAGTGGTCAATTGATTAATTTATTTATTTTACACAGCCACAATTACTGGAATTATGTTTTCCTGATCAGATGAGTCATGTTGCGATTACGCCTGATTTGACTGATATTATTTATCAAATCAAACAGAGCGATCAACCATTCAGTTCTGTTTTTATATTTGATCACATTGAGATTTCACGACTAAGGAATAACTTCTTTCAGAAAAATTACGATGAATATATTTCATGTCAGTGCTACATTTTTTCTGTGAATTCACTAAATACACTTGGAAAGGATATTTTTTATTCACCTTATTGGGATAACGAAAAATTAATGTTAATAGTCGGGAACCAGTGCAGCGATGCATTGAAGGCACTAAAATGGCTATGGGAAGATCAGGCTATCAAATCATATTTCCTGTGCCCCGATGAATTCAACAACAATACAGACATCTATATGTTTAATCCTTACGGTGATAGGGCGCCAAAGCTCTGGAGCAAAGTTGAGGCATCAGACCGACCATATGATCAGTGGACAGTCTACAAAATGCAATTTGTTAACGGTAAGACAATTTTTACTTATGGTTTAGAGAACACAACTTTGAAATTTTATTGAAAATGTAAAACTATTCTCTGATAGTGAGACTTTCTGGTCAAAAAGTTGGTGTCAATTGGTTGCGATCAAGTTGACGGAAAGTTGCTAACAACTTCAGTCTTCGTAACTGTTGACTACAAGTTGTAAGCAACTTTCCGTCAACTAATGGAATGCCAACTTTTTCATTTTTTTTTTAAATTTTATTGTGTAACTTTTTATTAACTACCGTACACTCCCTCCCGATGAAAAAAGGTTTTATACAATTATATATAGACTAGGGGAGGGTGGGGCCGAGCGGCCCCCCTAAGCCAATTATTATTTTTTGTGGCTTTCAACCATAGGATCACTTAACTTTTGTCCTATTTCGAACAAATTTATGGACATTTTGCCAAAATTCTGAAAAAATTTTTTTTTTTTGTGGGGCAGAGCGGCCCCCCTCCAAAAAGTGATAAAAAATTTTTTTTTTCGTTTTTTTTTTTTTTAAATTGTTTTCATCATTAAAAATGTATTTCTTTCTCTTGACAACTATTTTTGGTTTTATAGTACTCGAAAAAAATTTTTTAAAGCGTAAAAAATCGTTCACTCTCGATTACCTTAATTACTAATTGTTATTTAATAAAAAAAAAAATAAATTCTATAATTTTACTTTATTTCAAAAATTTATCAACTAAAAAAAAAAATTTAATTTTTATCAATTTTTAGAGACCAAATTTGCCTCTTACATAAAGAAACGGCCGAAAAATATGAAAAAATAATTTTTTCGGAAGTTTCGGCTGGTCCATTTTGCCCCAAATGTCATGCGTAGGGGTAAAAATGCGCAAACATATCGGATTTATAGTAATTAGTCGAAAAAAAAAAAATTTTTTTTTTGGTCAAAATTTCAGGGGGGCCGCTCTGCCCCACCCTCCCCTATATATAATTGGATAGAGAAAATGGCCCGATCCAATTGTATAGAAATTGTATACGATTCTATACAAAATGTACACAATTCTATATAATTTATATAAAATTGTATATAATTATATAATTTTTATATAGTTTCATACAATTGGATCGGGCCATTTTTTCTATATAATTTTATAAAATCTTTTTTCATCAGGAGTATCAAAAAATCCCCATAGAATCCAATCGAATTCGACAAAAACCGCATAGAACACAATACAGTCTATAGGATTCGATGCGGTTTTTGTCGCATTTGAGTGGATTCTATGGGAATTTTCGGATAGGGCTGATAGAAGGATTTCATAGCATTTAAAAATATTTCTTAGTGTTTAAGAAATCCTTCTATCGGTGTATCTACTAGAGAAGATATCTATAAAAGTTTTAGTGGTTGAAAATTTTCTTAAGCGCCAATTAGTGAGGATGTCAAGTTGAACATTCATTAAATAATTTTAATCTTTTATACTTTCCAGATCAGAGTATATGTTCCAGTTTAACTTATGACAAAACGGAGATTTTAGATGGTTATCAAATTCCGATTTTGGATTTCGAGATGATGAACTTCGACAAAATAAATTTAAATGAATATGACAGATCCAATACATCCGATATGTACTTGAAAAAAACACTTCTTTTCTACAAGAATCTATTCTCAGCTATGAATGTTACCCCTATTGCTGACAATGAAAATGTAACAGATTTTGACGGGATAAATTTAGGGGATCCACTAGTACTCGGATTCATTCCTGATACGCTGATCTTTTTTCCTTTTTATGAACAAAGTGGTTACGTTATACTCACACAAAAACAAAGTTTGATACCGACATTCAGCCAAGTAGCCGACGAATTTTTTACTTATCAAAATATAGTAATGTCGTCCATTGTTTTGGTAATACTATTCATCATAATTCTGTTTAATCACAAGTTCCATTTCGGTGGAGCTGCTTTAGATCTCTTGTCATTTCTATTGAATATGGGATTAACGACTCCTATAAATCGGTTATGGATGCGAATTACTTTCTTGAGTGCAACTTTATTTGTTCTCATTTTTAATCCGGCGTTGCAGGGGCTACTGACTTCAGTATTGACTCGACCAGAGTATAGAAACGTCCAAACACTAAAAGATCTTCGGGACAATAATTACCACGTCTACTGGTCTACGATCTATGAGTATAATGTAATACTTGACAGTCAGCTATGGGATGAAGATTCTTTGAATAAATATGTCCACGTGATGTACCCGGGAGAACGAGATTATTGCATGAAGAACGTTAGAAAAAATTCTTCTATGGCTTGTGTAATTGACTTTGACTCGCTTGAAGCTACAAACTTAGACTTACATATTTCGACAGAGTTTTCTCATAAACTTCATATATTTATAAGTCCTATGAACTGGGCACTCAATGAAAAAGCTCAAAAAATAGCGATGAAGTTGTTTGAAAGTGGTTTTTCAGATCATGTTCAAAAGCGTAATTTATATAGAATTTTGATGAAAAGGAAAATCAAAATGGATAAAATTAAAGCATTACGAGATTATGAGCAATTGAATCTCCAAGATTCTGCGTTAGTCTACATTGCAATGACACTGGCTGCAGCCTGGGCATTCCTTGTTTTGGGTGTCGAAATTTTGTTTAAAAAAATAGAAACATTCTTTGAGAAACGTTCACGAGAGGCGGAAATGAGAAAATTGAAGATTCGAAGGAGAATCGCGTCGACCGTCAGGAAAATAGCCATTCTCTCTCAAGAAGTAATCGAAGTTTAAGCAAAAGAATAACTTTTAATTATTGTCGAATTTTGAATTCTTAAAAATATTATTTGATAAAGTGTGATAGTGTAAACCATTGTATTGTTGGAAGAGATATCAGGGCAAAATCGGCCATTATTCAAAAGAAAAGAAAAACTTGTTTATTTAATTAGGAAAAGGGTGAGCAACTTTCCCTGATCACGTGCCCATAAGTAAACGGTTTTGAATAAAAACAAGTTTTTATTTCCTAACCGAAGGCAATTTTGCCCTGATATTTTAACCATATAATTGCTGTTTGAAAAATTCAATACTTTTGATATGATTAGATGTGTTCTAGTGATAATTAAATAATTAATACTCTCACGCAATAACTCATCCGTAACATTTCTGCAGGATTGCTTCGATGTATTGATTGCTTTTAATCCAGTTTAAATTCATTTTCGAGACTAAATAATTATTTACGGTTAATAATAAATTTTTGATGTATTGTCCATTAAATAAATAATTTGAGTGAAAACTATATAAAATTATTATATTTTAGACTTAAAAACCTTTTGCTTCATATTAATTATTGATTTCTTCATGACTGCAGTTCTTCCATTAATCGGCCGAGGACAGGTAATACAATATATTCGTATACTTCGGAAGTATGAACTTAAATATATTCTGTTTTCTATTCATCTAGATTATTGAATTTCTTTCTTTTTCTAAATAGAATTCAAGGTAACTTAAGACTTTGAATATAATTCGAAGAGATCTACCATTTATTATTTATTCGAGTACAGATCAGAGCTTCACAAAATGCGAAGGTCAGTAAATATTGTTCTGCAAATCGATTTTCCGCAAAGTCACAGTGTTCAGGAGTGGAAATTCAATGTAAAGGTATAATGAGTGCATGTGCACTTAATTAGATGACAACATAAGTAGCACTCGAACCGCGGATGGACACGTATCCTTTGCAATGACATAAGTGGGAATCGTTTGTTTATTGATATTCCCGCGTTAGTGACGAGGCTCGAACCCAAGAGCACAGTCGCGTATTTCGCGTGCATCCGCTTGTTGGTTTTACTTAATAGTACAATAAATAATTATTGCACTTAATTAACAATTTGCTAAAATATTCAAATAATTTTGAAAAGTCATAATGAATTTAACGAAATATATTTTTTTGTGTTCATTATTTGTGTGCGTCATTGTGTGCGACAAAATGAAGATCAACACTTCAGGATCAAAAGATCCTCCGATTTCTCACATTCATACGGTAAGTTATAGCGACGACCAAATTTTACAGATAATATTCGAATACTTTTGTCTGAAAGGAATACGGCTTTTCCGATCTGCTTAATTGACATATCTTTATTTAGAACCTTATTTGCGTATGAGTAATTACATGTGGATTAATATTGCTTAATGCGCACTGTAATACCATACTTTAATTGTAAGGACTCTATTAGTTAAAGATGTTAATATTATGAATACGGTTTCACCCCGAATAAACTTGCTGGGCTCATCAGTAAAGTTGATGCATAATATTCAAATAATTAATAGGTTCGTTTTCTTATTTTATACAGCGACAATTACTGGAGTTATGTTTTCCTGATCAGATACGTCAAGTTGCGATTACGCCCGATTTGACTGATATTATTTACCTAATCAAACAGAACGATCAACCATTCAGTTCTGTTTTTATATTTGATCAAATTAAGATTTATTTTCGAAGGAATTACTTCAATGCGAATAATTACGAGGCATACATTTCATGTCAGTGCTACATTTTTTCTGTGAATTCACTCGATACACTTGGAAAGGACATTTTTTATTCACCTAATTGGGATAGCGAAAAATTAATGTTAATAGTCGGGGATCAGTGCAGTGATGCATTGAAGGCACTGAAAAAGCTATGGAAAGGTCAGGCTATCAAATCATATTTCCTGTGCCCCGATGAATTCAACAACAATACAGACATCTATATGTTCAACCCTTACGGTGATAGGGCGCCAAAGCTCTGGAGCAAAGTTGAGGCAAGAGACCGACCATATGATCGGTGGACAGTTTACAAAATGCCATTCGTTAACGGTAAGATAATTTATACTTCTGGTTTAGAGAACAGAACTTTGAAATTTTATAAAAAATGTAAAACAATCAATGCGTGTACAAATTTATTGTCAAAATTTTTATTAACTACTGTGCATCTATTATAAAAAATATTTATAATAGTTTTAATCTTTACTACTTTCCAGATCAGAGTATATGTTCCAGTTTAACTTTTGACAAAACGGAGATTTTAGATGGTCATCAAATTCCGATTTTGGATTTCGAGATGATGAACTTCGACAAAATAAATTTTAATGAATATGACAGATCCAATACATCCGATATGAACTTGAAAAAAACAATTCTTTTCTACAAGAATATATTCTCAGCCATGAATGTCACTCCTATAGCTTTCAATGAAAATAAAACAGATTTTGAGGGGATAAATCTAACAGATCCACAACTACTTGAATTCGTCACTGATAAGCCGAACTTTTTTCCTTTTTATGAACAAAGTGGTTACGTTATACTAACACAAAAACAAAGTTTAATACCGACATTTAGCCAAGTAGCCGACGAATTTTTTACTTATCAAAATATAGTAATGTCGTCCATTGTTTTGGTAATACTATTCATCATAATTCTGTTTAATCACAAGTTTCATTTCGGTGGAGCTGCTTTAGATCTCTTGTCATTTCTGTTGAATATGGGATTAACGACTCCTATAAATCGGTTATGGATGCGGATTACTTTCTTGAGTGCAACTTTATTTGTTATCATTTTTAATCCGGCGTTGCAGGGGCTACTGACTTCAGTATTGACTCGACCAGAGTACAGAAATGTCCAAACCCTAAAAGATCTTCGCGACAATAATTACCACGTCTACTGGTCTACGATCTATGAGTACAATATAATACTTGATAGTCAGCTATGGGATGAAGATTCTTTGAATAAATATGTCCACGTGATGTATCCGGGAGATCAAGATTATTGCACGAAGAACGTTGGAAATAATTCCACAATCGCTTGTTTAATTGACTTCGACTCACTTGAAGCTACGAACTTGGACTCACATATTTCGAAAGAGTTTTCTCATAAAATTCATGTATTTGCAAATCCTATCAACTGGGGACTCGATAAAAAAGCTCAAAAATTAGCGATGAAGTTGTTTGAAAGTGGTTTTTCGGATTATGCTCAAAAGCGTAATTTATATAGAATTTTGATGAAAAGGAAAATCAAAATGGATAAAATTAAAGCATTACGAGATTATGAGCAATTGAATCTCGAAGAGTCTGCGTTAGTCTACATTGCGATGACACTGGCTGCAGCCTGGGCATTTCTGGTTTTGGGTGTCGAAATTCTGTTTAAAAAAATAGAAACATTTTTTGAGAAACGTTCACGAGAGGCGGAAATGAGAAAATTGAAGATTCGAAGGAGAATTGCGTCTACCGTCAGGAAAATAGCCATTTTCTCTCAAGAAGTAATCGACGTTTAAGCAGAAGAATAACTTTTAATTATTGTTGAATTTTGAATCTTTAAAAATATTATTTGATAAAGTGTGATAGTGTAAACCATTGTATTGTTGCAAGAGGTACCAGGGCAAAATACGACATTATTTTTAAAAAAAGAAAAAATTCATTATTTTATTAGAAAAAGGGTGAGCAACTTTCTCCGATCATGTGCATAAACAAGTAAACGGTTTTAAATAAAACAAAATCTTCATTTTCTAAACAGTAGCAATTATGCCCTGATATTTTGACCATATGATTGCTGTACTTCTCTGTTTAAAGAATTCAATACTTTTGTAATGATTAGATGTGTTCTAGTGGTAATTAAATAATTCATACTCTCACGCAATAACTCATCCGCAATGTTTATGCAGGATGGCATCAATGTATTGATTGATTTCAATCCACTTTGTATTCATTTTTGACACTAAAATTAATTATTCACGGTTAACAATCGATGTATTGTCAATTGAATAAATATTTTGAGTTGAAATTATATGAAATTATTATATATTAGACTTAAAAACCTTTTGCCTCATATTAATTATTTATCTCTTCATGACTGCAGTTCTTCCATCATTCGGTCGAGGACAGGTAAGACGAGATATTTACATATACATAGGTAAATATATGTACAAGGTCAATAAAGATTTATCTGCAAATCAATTTTACGGAAATTAACGTTGTTCACAAGTGGAAATTCAATGTAAAGGTATTATGAGTGCATGTGCACTTAATTAGACGGTAACACATGTAACACTCGAACCGCGTATAACTCGTATCCTCCGAAGCCACGTCAACAGAAATATTATTGCTTTACATTAATTTTGATTTGCAAGTAAAAACCTGCATAATGAATGTAGGTCAGTAAATAATTTTCTGTAAATCGATTTTTTTGAAACCAACAATGTTTAGAGGGAAAAGCTGACTACAAACGCAGAAGTTGTGTATGTGCATTATAATAACAAATAAATACTCGCAACAGTCGAACCGCGGATGGACACGTATCCTTTGCAGCCACGTCAATGCGAATATAATTTGTCCGTTCATTTTATTCTGTTAGTTACATAAAAGAACCCAGCGAGCACAGCCGCATATTTGCCGACCTTCTATTTATTGATTTTACTCAATAGTCCAATAGATAATTACTGCACTCAAACAACAATTTGCTTAAATATTTTAATAATTTCAAAATTATAATGAATTTGCCGAAATATATTTTTTTGTGTTTATTGTTTGCGTGCGTCGTCGTGTGCAACAAAATGAAGAACAATTCTTCAGGATCAACGAATCCTCCGATTTCTCAAATTCATGCGGTAAGTGAGCGACGGCTTATATTTATAAATAATATATTTAAGTGGTCAATTGATTCATTGATTTATTTTATCCAGCAACAATTACTGGAATTGTGTTTTCCTGATCAGATGAGTCATGTTGCGATTACTCCCGATTTGACTGATGTTATTTATCAAATCAAACAGAGCGATCAACCATTCAGTTCTGTTTTTATAGTTGATCAAATGAAGTTCGCAGTTAGAGAGTATGACTCGTATTTTAGGGAAATACGTGAAGAATACATTTCATGGCGGTGCTGCATTTTTTCTGTTAATTCACTCCATACACTTCAAAGAAGATCTTTTTATGAAAATTTTTGGGATAGCAAAAAATTAATTTTAATAGTCGGGAACCAGTGCAGCGATGCATTGAAGGCACTGAAATGGTTATGGGAAAGTCATGCTAGCAAATCATATTTCCTGTGCCCCAATGAATTCAACAACAATACAAACATCTACATATTTAACCCTTACGGTGATAGGGCGCCAAAGCTCTGGAGCAAAGTTGAGACAACAGACCGACCATATGATCAGTGGACAGTCTACAAAATGCCATTCGTTAACGGTAAGACAATTTATACTTATGGTTCAGTGAAATTTTAATTAAAATGTGAAACTATTTATGCGAGTAAAAATGAATTGTTAAAATTTCTATTAACTAGTGTTTATCTATTATAGAAACATCTATAATAGTTTCAATCTTTTATACTTTCCAGATCAGAGTATATGTTCCAGTTTAACTTATGACAAAACGGAGAAATTAGATGGTTACCAAATATCGATTTTTGATTTTGAGATGATGAACTTCGACAAAATAAATTTTAATGAATATGACAGATCCAATACATCCGATCTGTACTTGAAAAAAACACTTCTTTTCTACAAAAATCTATTCTCAGCTATGAATGTCACCCCTATTGCTTACAATGAAAATGTAATAGATTTTGACTGGATAAGTGTAGCGAATCCACAACTACACGAATTCGTACGTAATCGACAGGACATTTTTCCTTTTTATGAACAAAGTGGTTACGTTATACTCACACAAAAACAAAGTTTAATACCGACAGTTAGCCAAGTAGCCGACGAATTTTTTACGTATCAAAATATAGTAATGTCGTCCGTGGTTTTGGTAATACTGTTCATCATAATTCTGTTTAATCACAAGTTCCATTTCGGTGGAGCTGCTTTAGATCTCTTGTCATTTCTATTGAATATGGAATTAACGACTCCTATAAATCGGTTATGGATGCGAATTACTTTCTTGAGTGCAACTTTATTTGTTCTCATTTTTAATCCGGCGTTGCAGGGGCTACTGACTTCAGTATTGACTCGACCAGAGTACAGAAATGTCCAAACCCTAAAAGATCTTCGGGACAATAATTACCACGTCTACTGGTCTACGATCTATGAGTACAATATAATACTTGATAGTCAGCTATGGGATGAAGATTCTTTGAATAAATATGTCCACGTGATGTACCCGGGAGAACGAGATTATTGCATGAAGAACGTTAGAAATAATTCTACGATCGCTTGTTTAATTGACTTTGACTCGCTTGAAGCTACAAACTTAGACTTACATATTTCAAAAGAGTTTTCTCATAAAATTCATGTATTTACGTGTTCTAAAGACTGGGGGCTCAATAAAAAAGCTGAAAAGATCGCGATGAAATTGTTTGAAAGTGGTTTTTCGGATTATGCTCAAAAGCGTAATTTATATAGAATTTTGATGAAAAGGAAAATCAAAATGGATAAAATTAAAGCATTACGAGATTATGAGCAATTGAATCTACAAGATTCTGCGTTAGCCTACATTGCAATGACACTGGCCGCAGCCTGGGCATTTCTTGTTTTGGGTGTCGAAATTCTGTTTAAAAAAATAGAAACTTTTTTTGAGAAACGTTCACGAGAGGCGAAAATGAGAAAATTGGAGGTTCGAAGGAGAATCGCGTCTACCGTCAGGAAAATAGTCATTCTCTCTGAAGAGGTAATCGACGTTTAGACAGAAAAATAACTTTTAATTATTGTCGAATTTTGAATTCTTAAAAATATTATTTGATAAAGTGTGATAGTGTAAACCATTGTATTGTTGGAAGAGACATCAGGGCAAAATTGGCCATTATTCAAAAGAAAAGAAAAACTTGTTTATTTAATTAGAAAACGGGTGAGCAACTTTTTCTGATCACGTGCCCATAAGTAAGCGGTTTTGAATAAAAACAAGTTTTTATTTCCTAACCGAAGGCAATTTTGCCCTGATATTTTAACCATATAATTGCTGTTTGAAAAATTCAATACTTTTGTCATGATTAGATGTGTTCTAGTGATAATTAAATAACTCATACTCTCATGCAATAACTCATCTGCAATGTTTATGCAGGATGGCATCAATATATTGATTGCTTACAATCTAATTAAAATTTACTTACGAAACCAAGTCGAATATTTTACGGTTTATAATGAATTTTCGATGTATTGTCAATTGAATAAATAATTTGAGTGAAAACTATATAAAATTTTTATATTTTAGACTTAAAAACCCTTTGCTTCATATTAATTATTGATTTTTTCATGGCTGCAGTTCTTCCATTAATCGGCCGAGGACAGGTAACACATGCAACATTCGAGACGCGGATAGGCACATATCCTTTGCAACAACATACGTAGGAATCTTTTGCTTATTGATATTCCTGCGTTAGTGACGAGGCTTAAACCCAAGATCTAAATCACGTATTTCACGAACATCCACTTATTGATTTTATAATTTACTCCAAAAAAAATATTTTCGAAAAATGCAAACATGGCTTTTTTAATTTTCTACATGTGCACTTTTTAGTTTTATTTTTTAATTGTTTACTATTGCAAATACATTGACCCCAATTTCAAAAGCTAATAATTTCCGAAAAAATAATGAATAAGACTAATAGAAATTTTTTAAATTTTGCTAGTGTCATAATGGACCAGCACACAGCGGCTATGGAGAAGCGATCGATCAGGATAGACTCCAGATGTCTGAACTGGCAGCCCAAAGACTGGAGTGTCCGCGCCAAGTGGTGAATAATCAGCGACAATAAGTTTCAATTAACGAGACTCATCAGCGGCTTATTTCGTTTTTTAAATTACCCATATTGTACATAAATGTAATTTTATAAATTCTAAACAGAACATGTCTAATGAATCCAATAATAGAATTTAAAAATTTTATAATGAAATAACATGAGTATTAATTTCTTCACTTGTTATTCCCTCGACCCTCGCGGACTCGGGATTACTCCGAAATCATGGTGAAATTTCGGTGAAATCATAGTGAAATGACAGTGAAATCACTGTAACTTTGTGCCATTTGCTTACTGTGTGATAATTATCATCCGATGGTAATTTTATGATGATTTCACCATCGATTCATAGTAGAATCACAATAGCATTACAGTTAATTTACAGTAGTATAGCTGTAAGTTGACAGTGGTATTACTGTGTATTTACAGTGATTTCACTATCAGTTTATCCTGGATCTGCAGTGTTTCAGTCATGCTTTCTCGGTAATAATACCGTCATCATATAGTGATTTCACAGCAGTCTTACTATAGATTCTTCGTGAAATCACAATAATATCGCTGTGAATTGACAGTAATATTACTGTGATTTCTTAATCATTTAATCCTGGATCTGCTTAGTTTTCATCGAGATTTAGGGGCAATATTGAGATCCTATATTTATTGATTCAACGATAATAATAATAAAATTAATAATAATATTATAATAGCAACAATAATCCTAATCTTGGTTTTTCAATAAATAATTTTTCTTGTTTAAAAAAATTATTTAGTATCCATCCCTTTGTACGACTTCATGTAATTATTCCTCTGGAGGATCAAATGCTATTTTTTTACCCTCGGTAAAGAAGGAATTTTATTTTTTTTTAACGCATGATGGGACTCGAACTGCCGACCCTTCGATTGAGAGTAGCTTAAGTCATGTACTTTAGCCCGCTCGGCCACCACACGCATTCGGAACTTAATATTCAATCTGTTACTTCATGCTATTCAATACTATATATACTCAAGATTAAGCTATAAGAAAAATTATTTTATTAAATACTATAAAATTAAAAGAATTCGATATTTATCAAAAAAAAATTTTTGCCTTTATTTGTAAATCATCAAGTTTTCTTAATTTAAGAATATTTTATTTTAAATTATGATAAATAATAAATATTTACTATTGAAATATTAATCTAAATGATATTCTCTTTATTTTTTGCAGTAGTTTAAATTCAATTTATACAGTTTTAAAAAAAAAGTTATTCAATTTTTTTATTTATTTATTTTTTTTCATAATTCTGAAGAATTTTACCGTCTTAAGCTTTTATAAAATTAACTAAATTAGATAATTACAGATAAAATTTCGCTCGGAAATTCCTAAAATAGCTAAATTTATAATAAATAAAATACATATGTGCCCAAATATTTGCTAAACTTACAAATAATTATAGGAGCATTTATGAAATAATTGATGTTATTTTTTTTTTTTAATTCCATTTCTATCGATTAATGACATTAAAAATTCAAATTTTGATTTCGAAATTGGATTAATGATAGATGTACCGTATCAGATCACTATCAAAGTAGAGTTAAATCATGGAGAAAACGCTAATAATTTGCTGTGAAAATATCATAGAGTCACAGTGCTAATACTACTAGGTTGTCATGGGATCACGGTAAATTCATGGTTAAACCACTATGAAATGACTGTGAAACTATTGTAAAGTCACCGAGTTAACACTATCAGATTACTATGGAATCACAGTGAATTCGTAGTGAAATCACGATAAACTGACTGTGAACCCATGATAAAGCCTCAGTGTTACCATTGTTGAGTTACCATAAATCGATAGCTGATCGACAGTAAAATTATCATGAAAGTATGGTAATTTAATTGTAAAATTACTATATAACCAGAGTGACGAAATGGCACAAAACGACTGTGAATTCACTATGAAATTACCATCAATACACAGTAAACTTACGGTAAAATTGATTTCACTGTGATTTCACTGTGATTTCACAGTAACCCCGAATCCGCGAGGGTCCGCCTAACCTAAGTTCCTCTCGAAGAGTGAAGTCCTGCTGGTAAGTAGGTCATCGTCAGAACTTTTCGGTTTGTAATCTCAAGGTCAAATTAATTCCCGGTCAGTTTAAGTGGACTTGAGGTCATTCCGGGTGGCTCTTGATACAAAACTAGCCAGGTTGGGGATTTGCCAGGGTTGAGATTTAATTTCTAAGCTTTAGATTGGGTTCAGAAAGATTTACCCGCGTTAGTTACGTCGCAAATTGGATGAAATCAACTGAATTTCAAAGTTACCACTAGTTTCCGGTCAGTTTTAATATTTTTATGATCCATAAATTAGAAAACTGCTTCAATTTAAACATGTTTGAAAACTGCAGTGTTTATGTAGAATAGGTATTTTGTCATAGAAGTTTTATATTTAGCTCATAAGAAAAAATGCGTATGAATTCGTATCCTTCGAAGTCACGTCAACAGAAATATTATTGGTTTATATTAATTTTGATTCGCAAATAAAAACCTGCATAATAAATGTAGGTCAGTCAATGATTTTCTGTAAATCGATTGTTTTGAAACCAACAATGTTTAGAGGGAAAAGCTGACTACAAACGCAAAAGTTGGGTATGTGCATTATAATTATAAATAAATACTCGCAACAGTCAGACCGCGGATGGACACGTATCCTTTGCAGCCACGTCAATGCGAATATTATTTGTCCGTTCATTTTATTCTGTTAGTTACAGAAAAGAACCCAGCGAGCACAGCCGCATATTTGCCGAGCTTCTATTTGTTGATTTTACTCAATAGTCCAATAAATAATTACTGCACTTAAACAACAATTTGCTTAAATATTTTAATAATATTTTAAAATTATGATGAATTTAAATAAATATATCATTTTGTGTTTATTGTATGTGTGCGTCGTCGTGTGCAACAAAATTAAAATTCTTGGACCTTTAGGATCAACAGACCCTCCGATTTCCCATATTCATACGGTAAGTTAGTAACAACTTATTTTTATAAATAGTATTCAAATAGTTAATTAATTGATCTATTTTTTTTTTATACAGCGACAATTACTGGAATTATGTTTTTCTGAAAAAATGAGTCATATTGCGATTACTTCCGATCTGACTGACATTATGTACCAATTTAAACAGGACGATCTACCGATCAGTTCTTTTTTTATATTTGATCGAATTGAGATTCCAAGTTCAAAAAATTTCTACTTTCAGCAAAATTACGATCAATATATTTCATGTCAGTGCTACATTTTTTCGGTTAATTCACTATATAAACTTGGAAGTGAACGTGCCAGACTCTATGAATTATATTTTTGGAATACCAAAAATTTAGTGTTAATAGTCGGGGATCAGTGCAGCGATGCAATGAAGGCACTGAAATGGTTATCGGAAGGTCAGGCTATCAAATCATATTTCCTGTGCCCCGATGAATTCAACAACAATACAGACATCTATATGTTCAACCCTTACGGTGATAGGGCGCCAAAGCTCTGGAACAAAGTTGAGACAACAGACCGACCATATGATCAGTGGACAGTCTATAAAATGCCATTTGTTAATGGTAAGATAATTTATATTTACGGTTTAGTAAACACAACTTTGAAATTTTATAAAAAATGTAAAACTATTTATGCGTGTAAAAATAAATTGTTAAAATTTTTTATAAACTAATGTGTATCTACTAGATAAAAAAATCTATAATAGTTTTAATCTTTTTTACTTTCCAGATCAGAGTATATGTTCCAATTTAACTTATGACAAAACAGAGATTTTAGATGGTTACCAACTTCAAGTTCAGGGTTTTGAGTGGATGAACTTCGACAAAATAAATTTAAATGAATATGACAGATCCAATACATCCGATCTGTACTTGAAAAAAACACTTCTTTTCTACAAGAATCTATTCTCAGCTATGAATGTCACCCCTATAGCTTACAATGAAAATGTAACAGATTATGACGTGATAAGTGTAGTGGATCCACGAATACTCGAAATCGTTTCTTCCGACCTAGCCTTTTTTTCTTTTTATGAACAAAGTGGTTACGTTATACTCACACAAAAACAAAGTTTGATACCGACGATCAGCCAAGTAGCCGAGGAATTTTTCACTTATCAAAATATAGTAATGTCGTCCATTGTTTTGGTAATACTATTCATCATAATTCTGTTTAATCACAAGTTCCATTTCGGTGGAGCTGCTTTAGATCTCTTGTCATTTCTATTAAACATGGGGTTAACTACTCCTATAAATCGGTTATGGATGCGAATTACTTTCTTGAGTGCAACTTTATTTGTTATCATTTTTAATCCGGCGTTGCAGGGGCTACTGACTTCAATATTGACTCGACCAGAGTATAGGAATGTCCAAACCCTAAAAGATCTTCGCGACAATAATTACCACGTCTACTGGTCTACGATCTATGAGTATAATGTAATACTTGACAGTCAGCTATGGGATGAGGATTCTTTGAATAAATATGTCCACGTGATGTATCCGGGAGAACAAGATTATTGCACGAAGAACGTTAGAAGTAAATCTACTATGGCTTGTTTAATTGACTTTGACTCGCTTGAAGCTACGGACTTAGACTTACATATTTCGAAAGAGTTTTCTCATAAAATTCATGGATTTATACGACCTATAAACTGGGGACTCAATGAAAAAGCTCAAAAGATCGCGATGAAGTTGTTTGATAGTGGTTTTTCGGATCATGTTCAAAAGCGTAATTTATATAGAATTTTGATGAAAAGAAAAATCAAAATGGATAAAATAAAAGCACTACGAGATTATGAACAATTGAATCTCCAAGATTCTGCGTTAGTCTACATTGCAATGACACTGGTTGCAGCCTGGGCATTCCTTGTTTTGGGTGTCGAAATTCTGTTTAAAAAAATAGAAACATTTTTTAAGAAACGTTCACAAGAGGCGGAAATGAGTAAATTGGAGATTCGAAGGAGAATCGCGTCTACCGTCAGAAAAATAGCCATTCTTTCTCAAGAGGTAATCGATGTTTAGGCAGAAAAAAAAACTGTTAATTATCGTCGAATTTTGAATTCTCAAAAATATTATTTGTTTGAGTGTGATAGTGTAAACCATTGTATTGTTGGAAGAAGTACCAGGCAAAATAGGACATTATTTGAAAGGAAAGAAAACGTTCATAATCATTAGAAAATGTGTGAGCAATTTTCCCTGATTATGTGCATAAATAAGTAAACGATTTTGAGTAAAAACAAATCTTTAGTTTTTAAACAAAAGCAATTTTTCCCTGATATTTTGACCATATGGTTGCTGTTTGAAAAATTCAATAATTTGTTACGATCCGATGTATTCTAGTGATAATTAAATAATTTATACTCTCACGCAATAACTCATCCGCAATTTTTATGCAGGATGGCATCAATATATTGATTGCTTTCAATCCAGTTTTAATTCATTTTTGAGACTACAATTAATTATTAACTCTTAACAATCGATGTATTGTCAATTGAATAAATAATTTAAGTAAAAACTATGAAAAATTTTTATATTTTAGACTTAAAAACCTTTTGCCTCATATTAATTATTGATTTTTTCATGACTGCAGTTCTTTCATTAATCGGCCGAGGACAGATAATACAAGATATTTACATATATATGTACGAGGTCAATAAATATTTTTCTGCAAATCAATTTTACGGAAAATAACGTTGATCACAAGTGGAAATTCAATGTAAAGGTATTATGAGTGCATGTGCACTTAATTAGACGGTAACACATGTAACACTCGTACGGCGTATGAACTCATATCCTTCGAAGGCACGTCACCAGAAATATTATTGCTTTGCATTAATTTTGATTCGCAAGTAAAAACCTGCATAATAAATGTAGGTCATAAAATAATTATCTGTAAATCGATTTTTTTGAAACCGACAATGTTTAGAGGGAAAAGCTGACTACAAACGCAGAAGTTGTGTATGTGCATTATAATTATAAATAAATACTCGCAACAGTCAGACCGCGGATGGACACGTATCCTTTGCAGCCACGTCAATGCGAATATTATTTGTCCGTTCATTTTATTCTGTTAGTTACAGAAAAAAAACCAGTGAGCACAGCCGCATATTTGCTGAGCTTCTATTTATTGATTTTACTCACTAGTCCAATAAATAATTACTGCACTTAAACAACAATTTGCTTAAAGTTTTTAATAATTTTTGAAAATCATAATGAATTTGAAAAAATACATTATTTTGTGTTTATTGTATGTGTGCGTCGTCGTGTGCAACAAAATTAAGATCAATTCTTTAGGATCAAAAAATCCTCCGATTTCCCACATTCATACGGTAAGTTAGCAAACGATTATTTTTTATGAATAATATTCATTTGGTTAATTGCTTCGTTTTTTCATTCTATGCAGCGACAACTACTGGAATTATGTTTTTCTGACCGCTTAAATCCTGTCACAATTACATCGAACTTGACTACAATTATCGAGGGTATTCAACAAAATGAACAACTAAACTCCTCCGTTATTACAATCGATGATAATTTACTACAAGTGTATAGAAAAAAATACGGTAATAGAAAAAAAAAAACATACAGTGGATATAATTTATATCCAAGCTATGTCTTGTCTGCTGATTCTGTTACTGCACTCAAAAGAACTCTCAATAATATCCGATTATGGGATCCTTGGAACAGCGAGCGTAGGGTGGGTCAAAAAAATCGAATAATTTTTTTTTGACTTTATACTCTAAAAAATAGGTTCGTAGACACCTAAAAAGAATTCTCTCCAAGTATGAACTCTTAATTATAACGGGAAGGTCCTCCGCTTTGCGGGTTTCTATTTTTTTCGAATAATCAGATAAAAAAATTTATATCTCGCTTCCAACTGCTTGGAAAAATATTCCGTGGCATAGACTTTGTAAGAAATTGAACGCTCTACAAAAAAGGTCTCTTATGATTTTTTCAAAAACCTAACCGATTAAAAGATATTTCTAGTTGAAGTTTGGCTATTTTAAGGAAAATATTCGTTTTTATTATGAATTTTATAAGTCGATGAAAAAAAATTATTTCGGATTGCGGCACTCATGATTTTGTAGGAAATTTACTGCTCTACAAAAATGGTTTCTTATGATTTTTTGATTAAGTGGAGCCGTTACGAGATATTCATCGTCAAACATTAACGAATATCAATATTTCCAGTTTTTGATCAATAATTCGATAAATTTTAATTTAAACTATGAGTTTCAGGAAAATTTACATAAATTTGAGTTTCGATCGATAAAGAAATGTTATAAACAATTTTTTAACTTCCCGCTAAGAAAATTGTAAATTTTCAAAAATTCGGGAAGTTTTTGGTTTTGGTCCGATTTACGAAAATCGAATTTCCATCAGATGTCGACGTTTCGAGGTCCTAGGAAGCTATCCTGACTAATTTCACGATGATGTCCGAGTGTATGTATGTGTGTACGTACGTACGTACGTACGTATGTATGTATGTAAATATTCATAACTCTTGAACGGATGAACCGATTTTGATCGTTGAGGTGTCATTCGACGCGACTTGTTAATGTCTTGAGGCCGTAGAAATTTGAACTTAATCGGTAGGGTGCGTTCAGAGATATTTCAAAAATAAAATTTTTTCAAAAATGTTTTATTTGGATAACTTCCAATTTGCTCGATGGATTGATTCCAAAATCTAATCAGCTCTAAAACTCTATAAGCCGCGTCGAATGCCACCTCAATCATCAAAATCGGTTCATTCGTTCAAGAGAAACCGTTGACGAAAGAATTCAAAAAAAAATTTTTCCTTGGTTTTTTTGAAATTTCTCAAAAACGGCTGAATAAATCAATTTCAAAATTCGACCAGCTTTAGAACTTGATAAAACGCGTCGATTGCCACCTCAACCATCAAAATCGGTTAATTCGTTCGCGAGATATCGTGGAAGAAAGAAATGCTAAAAAATGGTTTTTTACAAAACAATGGCATACAAAAGTATTTGCGAGCTCGAAGAGCTCGAAAATATATTCACAATAATGTTTTCGAGCTCAGCGGGAAGTTTTGGGGCTGGCCCGCAGGGTCAACTGACAGACCGATTTTTTAATATTGTTTTCAGTCTTGAGCTTGTTTGATTGCATTAAAACAAGAAATTAGAGCATTTTTTTCGACATATAGCCGATGATTAGTTTAATTTGAAGTGAATGACATATTTTTTTGTCAAATTTAATATGAAAAGTATTGAATCAAGTGAGAAACAACCAGTATTTAACTTTTTTATAGATAAATTTTTTATTGAATTATCACTTTGGAGCACTGAAAATGTACTGATAAAAAAGTAGACAACGAAGATAGTTAAGAAAAACAACATAGGTGGCGCTAGCGTTAGAGTACCAACAGAAGAAGTAATGTAATTCAGAACAAAAAGCCTCTCTCACAAAAAAATTTATGTATAATTGGTAGAATAAAATTTGAAAATACATACTAAACAACCGTAATAATATGAAATGCCAATGCAATTGACATTTTAAATTATTACAAATAAAGCTTACAAAAAATATCATTAGAACACAAACTTCTTAGTGAATTTTTGAACAAATAACTCCTGTAGGAGTGACTTTTATGATAGAAATTTAAATTTATGTAAATTTTCCTGAAACTCATAGTTTAAATTAAAATTTATCGAATTATTGATCAAAAACTGGAAATATTGATATTCGTTAATGTTTGACGATGAATATCTCGTAACGGCTCCACTTAATCAAAAAATCATAAGAGACCATTTTTGTAGAGCAGTAAATTTCCTACAAAATCATGAGTGCCGCAATCCGAAATAATTTTTTTTCATCGACTTATAAAATTCATAATAAAAACGAATATTTTCCTTAAAATAGCCAAACTTCAACTAGAAATATCTTTTAATCGGTTAGGTTTTTGAAAAAATCATAAGAGACCTTTTTTGTAGAGCGTTCAATTTCTTACAAAGTCTATGCCACGGAATATTTTTCCAAGCAGTTGGAAGCGAGATATAAATTTTTTTATCTGATTATTCGAAAAAAATAGAAACCCGCAAAGCGGAGGACCTTCCCGTTATAATTAAGAGTTCATACTTGGAGAGAATTCTTTTTAGGTGTCTACGAACCTATTTTTTAGAGTATAAAGTCAAAAAAAAATTATTCGATTTTTTTGACCCACCCTAAGCGAGCGGCTTATTTTCGCAGTTGGGACGCAGTGCAGCGATGCATCGAAAGTACTCATGTTGCTGTGGGAGTACGATGTGTTGCTGTCATACTTTATTTGCCCCGACGAATTTAACAACAACACCAGTATCTACACTCTGAATCTTTATCCGAAGAGGGCACCGTTACCCTGGATAAAAATTGAAGCACCAGAAAAACCACCCGATCCACGGACACTCTACCAAATGACGTTCGTAAATGGTGAGACAGTTTATCATTTTGTCTTATTTTTCTGCCAGGTAAAAATATTTCGCCAAAAAAGCCAAATTTAGCCGAAATCACGTCAAAGTCGTTAAATTTTATTGAAAGAGGCCAAAAAAAAGTACGGGTAATAAACACAAGGCTGAAAACTATATAATTAGGCTGAACAATGACCAATAATTAGGACTAAAAAAACCGAAAACGGGCCGCCTTAATTCATCGGCCAATTTTCGAATTCTTTATTAACCCGTCAGCACTCCCGTTATGAGCATTTTGCTCACGCTCGATTTTAAACATGAATAACTTTTTTTTTTTCCAATGGAACGAATAGTTGAAATTTTTTTTATCTTTGAATAGTTTTATCTATTTTCAAATTCCGCTTGAAAAAAATTTGTTTGGTTGTCATAGAAATTATAAAAAAAAATTTTTTATAGTGCTCCTCATAAAATGTGAGCAATTTCCTCATCGCGGGCGTAAAGGCGTAAGTAAAAAAATTCTACGTTCGGTTACTCTCGTGACTGCTCGTATACCTTCGGCAGTCTGCGAAGTTATTCGGTCGAATTTGTTAAAGTTTATTAATCGTAAATAAATTACCATTATCATTTATTGCACGCCTCGGAAGCGAAGCGGAGAGGTTGTGCTTTATAACCGACCTGTCAAGGTTACACGATTTCCACTCATTAAAGTGCATATATTTTTTTTCTATTACTCTTACACATTATGAAAAGCACATCAATATAAAGCTGAAACACTAATAAATAATCCTGATACTTTTTTTAATTTGTCTAATATGTATTAATATAAAAAAAAGTTCATTAAAAAAAATTTATCGTGGACGTCCATTAGTCTGTGGTTAAAAAAAACGGCGTGGTACGGATATCTCGAGAACGACTTGACGAAACTACTTAATTTTTTTTTCAAAATTTTCAGAAATAAGCAAAGAAGGTTCCTTTCGAAAATCACTACTGTAGGCCTTCTCGTTTTTTTAAAAATAAATCATTACGGTTAAAACCGGCAATCTTACATGTAAACAAACACACACTGCCGCCATTTTTAATTAGGAATGTTCTCCTTATTTATTTTTTTTTTTACTTTTATTACCGTATATTTATCATGGAAATTTCTATGGGAAAAGAGCGGGATATTCAATTTTATTCGAAATTTAACTTTAAAAAAAAAACATAACATGAGCGTTCGAGGCGTGCACTTTTGGATTTTCCAAATTTTTATTTTTTATTATTCTTACAATACATAGAGTAATTAATTTATGAAAAATATTTTCTTGCTTAAAATTTGAAAAAATTTGTTTGGTGCCTACGCATTAAGCGTGAGAAAAACTCTCATCACGAGCGTAAAGTATACCGAAAAGCTGACGGGAGTGCTGACGGGTTTCGAATAATAAAATTTCGGAAGGTTTTCGGCGAATTTTCGATCCTTTCCAATGAAATTCTACGGCTTAAGCAAGATTTCGGCCAAATTATTTAATCCGGGTTGTTATTTTTTTGGCTGAAATCTTTTTTACGCGGGCAAAAGTAAAATTGGTCGAGAAAATTTTATCATCGAGTCGTCAAAAAACTAATTAGCCTTTTACTAATTTTTTATTTCTATTCTCATTTTTCAGATGCAGAGTTATGTCCAAGTATTACTTTTGACAAAACGGAAACCCTAGACGGCCACAGACTTCAAATCCAAACAAGTACCGAGGTGTCGAAGAACACACAAACTTTTTACGACATAATACTTTCATTCATGAATATTACTCCTGTTGCATACAAACCTTCTCGGCTAAAATTCGATTCACTAAAAGTGCAGGACCCTTCACTCCTTAGAGAAAAAAACACTAAAGTCTCAAACATTATTCCGTTTTATCAGCAACGCGGTTTCGTTATCGTGACCCAAAAACAAAGAATCATTCCGACTTTCAACCAAGTAGTTGATAATTTCTTCACTTATCAAAATATAATCATGTCGTCTGTTATTTTGGTATTCATATTTGCTATGATTCTGGTGAACCACAAGTACGATTTCGGTGCAGCTGCCTTAGATCTCTTGGCTCTGATATTAAACATGGGGATGATGATCCCCATCAACAAGTTGACGATGCGCATAACTTTCATAAGCGCGACCCTGTTCGCTTTGATTTTCAACCCGGCGTTGCAGGGTCAACTGACCTCTATTTTGACCAAACCGGGCAGCAGGAATGTTGAAAATTTGAAGGATCTACGCGATAACGGTTATCACATTTATTCGTCTTCTCCCTACGTCCTAAATGAATTAATTGACAGTAAGCTATGGGATGATGAGTCTTTCGAAAAATACGTGCACCCAACACTCGCAACTACTCCCACAAAATGCCTGGATGACGCGGAAAAAAATTCGTCTATTGCCTGTTTGGTTGACTTCGGGCTTTTTGATAAAATAAAACCCGACTTCCACATTTCGAAAGAGTTTTCTTACAACTACTACGTGTATGTGACTCCCCGAACTTGGCCGCTGAGTAAAAGAATGAATAAGATAGCTATGAAGTTGTTCGAAAGCGGCCAGTCGAGTTATTTCGAGAACCGGAGTTCGTTCCGAAATTTGATGAAACAGAGAAAAAAATTGAAAAAAATCAGAGCGCTGCAACAGTACGATCAGTTGAATCTTGAAAATTCCGCGTTAGTTTACATTTCGATAGCACTGTCCGCAGCCTGGGCGATTCTCGTTTTTGGTATCGAAGTTATGATCAGAAAGATCGAAGTCCGTTTGGATAAGCGGTTAAAACAGGCAGCGGTGGAAAAATTGACGATCAGAAAAAGAATTATGGCTACCGTTAATAGAATAACTTTTCTTGATCAACAAGTTTAATTGACAGCTATTCTCTCTCGAGAGGTAATCGACGTTTAGACAGAAGAAAAACTATTAATTATCGTTGAATTTTAAATTCTTAGAAATATTATTTGTTCGAGGGTGATAGTGTAAATCATTGTAATGTTGGAAGAGGTGCCAGGGCAAAATAGGACATTATTTGAAAGGAAAGGAAACTTCCATTAACATTAGAAAATGTGTGAGCAATTTTCCCTGATCATGTGCACAAATAAGTAAACGATTTTGAGTAAAAACAAATCTTTAGTTTTTAAACAAAAGCAATTTTTCCCTGATATTTTGACCATATGGTTGCTGTTTGAAAAATTCAATAATTTGTTACGATCCGATGTATTCTAGTGATAATTAAATAATTTATACTCTCACGCAATAACTCATCCGCAATTTTTATGCAGGATGGCATCAATATATTGATTGCTTTCAATCCAGTTTTAATTCATTTTTGAGACTACAATTAATTATTAACTCTTAACAATCGATGTATTGTCAATTGAATAAATAATTTAAGTGAAAACTATGAAAAATTTTTATATTTTAGACTTAAAAACCTTTTGCCTCATATTAATTATTGATTTTTTCATGACTGCAGTTCTTTCATTAATCAGCCGAGGACACGTAAGACGAGATATTTACATATATATGTACGAGGTCAATAAATATTTTTCTGCAAATCAATTTTACGGAAATTAACGTTGTTCAAAAGTGGAAATTTAGTATAAAGGTGTAATGAGGGCATGTGCACTCACTTAGATGGTAACGCATGTAACACTCGTACGGCGTATGAACTCATATCCTTTGAAGCCACGTCAACAGAAATATTATTGCTTTGCATTAATTTTGATTCGCAAGTAAAAACCTGCATAATGAATGTAGGTCAGTCAATGATTTTCTGTAAATCGATTTTTTTGAAACCAACAATGTTTAGAGGGAAAAGCTGACTACAAACGCAGAAGTTGTGTATGTGCATTATAATAACAAATAAATACTCGCAACAGTCGAACCGCGGATGGACACGTATCCTTTGCAGCCACGTCAATGCGAATATTATTTGTCCGTTCATTTTATTCTGTTAGTTACAGAAAAAAAACCCAGTGAGCACAGCCGCATATTTGCCGAGCTTCTATTTGTTGATTTTACTCAATAGTCCAATCAATAATTACTGCACTTAATTAAAAATTTACTAGAATATTTTAATAATTTTGAAAAGTCATAATGGTTTTGACGAAATATATTATTTTGTGTTCATTGTATGTTTGCGTCGTTATGTGCAACGAAACGAAGAACTATTCTTCAGAATCAACAAATCTTCCGATTTCCCACATTCATACGGTAAGTTAGCGCCGACTATTTTTTATAAATAATATCCAAGTGGTCAATTGATTAATTTTTTTTTTTTATACAGCGACAATTACTGGAATCATGTTTTCCTGACCAACTGAGTCATGTTAAGATTACACCCGATCTGACGGACATTATGTACCAATTCAAACAGAACGATCAACCAATCAGTTCTTTTTTTATAAATGATCTAATTAAACCTCGAGAGCACAATGTGTACTCTATTCTGAACAATTACGATGAATGTAGTTCATGTCAGTGCTACATTATTTCTGTTAATTCAATCGATATACTTGAAAGTCAACATACCGGAATGTATCCATCAATTTTTTGGGATAGCAAAAATTTAGTGTTAATAGTCGGGAACCAGTGCAGCGATGCATTCAAGGCACTGAAATGGTTATGGAAACGTCAGGCTATCAAATCATATTTCATGTGCCCCGATGAATTCAACAACAATACAGACATCTATATGTTTAACCCTTACGGTGATAGAGCGCCAAAGCTCTGGAGCAAAGTTGAGACAACAGACCGACCATATGATCAATGGACAGTCTACAAAATGCCATTTGTTAACGGTAAGATAATTTATACTTATGGTTCAGTGAAATTTTATTAAAAATGTAAAACTATTAATATGTGTAAAAAGATATCGCGTGCAAAAAGGTAAAAGGCCGCTTTGCTACAGGTTAGAAGGGAATTATGCTAAAAGGGCGCATAAAAAAATTTTTTTTTGTCATTAGCTTTAAAATACTTCGAAACGCAAGGATCTGCAAAAAAAAAAATTGGGAATCCTTAAGCTAAAAGAACGTATCTCAAGACATGCGCCCTTTTAGCTTTTGAAAAGTAGTGCCTAAAGCAAAAAGGGCACATAAAAAAAAATCAAGTTTTAATACAAGATACTGACAAATAGTTTCACAAGACAAATTAGATGAAAAAAACAGTCTTCTACACTTTTTTTTTCAAAATTTATTAAAAATAAAATCATTAAAAACAAAAAAAAATTGAAAATATCAAATTTTTAATTAAATATAAATTTTCATAACGATTATAAAAAATAAAAATTTATACTGATTTTTTTAAAATTATTGTTTTGGATTATGGATCCGTCATAAATCAGAATAATTTGAAAAAAAAAAGAATGAGGGTATGGGAGTCGTACCTAAATGAACCGATTAAATATTTTTTTTTTTTTTTAATTTAGTATCAGAATTTCAAAATAATTTTATAAACTGTAATAACCAATTCCATAACGAAAAATATTAATACTATCACGCCTACTTTGTGATTTTTCTAAGCATATTTTTAATTTTGATATTAAAAGAACGTATTAGTCGGTATACACCTTTTTGACAGCAGCATTTTTTTTTTTCATTTTTAGACTTCGGTTAAGCTTTTTAATAAATTTTTCAGAAAAAAAATTTATACGCTCTTTTAGCTTTTGGTTACAAAATTTTCAAATTCCTAAAGCTAAAAGGGCGTATAATTAAAGACATACGCCCTTTTAGCTTTGGGAAAACAACGTTTGATTTTCAAGCGTAGAAAATGTATGCGCCCTTTTACTTTTTGGCACGCGATATTGTTAACATTTCTATTAACTACTGTGTATCTATAATAGAAAATATCTACAATAGTTTAATCTTTTCTACTTTACAGATCAAAGTCTATGTTCCAGTTTAACTTTTGACAAAACGGAGAATTTAGATGGTTACCAACTTCCAGTTGAGGGTTTCAAGTGGATAAACTTCGACAAAATAAATTTTAATGAAGATGACAGATCCAAAACATTCTATATGAACATTTTGACAAAAACAATTCTTTTTTACAAGAATATATTATCGGCTATGAATGTCACCCCTATAGCTTACAAGGAAAATGCAACATTTTTTGAGATGATGAATGTAGGGGATCCGCGACTACTCGAATACGTTTCTTATGGTCAAATATTTTTTCCTTTTTATGAACAAAGTGGTTACGTTATACTCACACAAAAACAAAGTTTAATACCGACGATCAGCCAAGTAGCCGAGAAATTTTTTACTTATCAGAATATAGTAATGTCGTCCATTGTTTTGGTAATACTATTCATAATAATTCTGTTTAATCACAAGTTTCATTTCGGCGGAGTTGCTTTAGATCTCTTGTCATTTCTATTGAATGTGAGGTTAACGACTCCTATAAATCGGTTATGGCTGCGAATTACTTTCTTGAGTGCAACTTTATTTGTTCTCATTTTCAATCCGGCGTTGCAGGGGCAACTGACTTCAATATTGACTCGACCAGAGTATAGGAATGTCCAAACCCTAAAAGATCTTCGGGACAATAATTACCACGTCTACTGGTCTACGGTCGATGAGTATAATGTAATACTCGATAGTCAGTTATGGGATGAAGATTCTTTGAATAAATATGTCCACCTGATAAATCTGGACGAACGAGATTATTGCATAAAGAACGTTAGAAGTAATTCTTCTATGGCTTGTTTAATTGACTTTTACTCACTTGAAGCTACAAACTTAGACTTACATATTTCAAAAGAGTTTTCTCAAAAAATTCATGTATTTATAACTAGTCCACATTGGGCACTCAATGAAAAAGCTCAAAAAATAGCGATGAAGTTGTTTGAAAGTGGTTTTTCGGATTATGCTCAAAAGCGTAATTTATATAGAATTTTGATGAAGAGAAAAATCAAAATGGATAAAATTAAAGCATTACGAGATTATGAGCAATTAAATCTCGAGGATTATGCGTTAGTCTACATTGCGATGACACTGGCTGCAGCCTGGGCATTTCTTGTTTTGGGTGCCGAAATTCTGTTTAAAAAAATAGAAACATTCTTTGAGGAACGTTCACGAGAGGCGGAAATGAGAAAATTGGAGATTCGAAGGAGAATCGCATCGACCGTCAGGAAAGTAGCCATTCTCTCTCAAGAAGTAATCGACGTTTAAGCAAAAGAATAACTTTTAATTATTGTCGAACTTTGAATTCTTAAAAATATTATTTGTTAAAGTGTGATAGTGTAAACCATTGTATCGTTGGAAGAGATATCGGGGCAAAATAGGACATAATTCAAAAGGAAAGAAAAACTTCTTTATTTCATGGAAAAAAGGGTGAGCAACTTTCCCTGATCATGTGCACAAATAAGTAAACGATTTTGAATAAAAACAAATCTTGATTTTCTCAACGAAAGCAATTTTGCCCTGATATTTTGACCATGCGATTGCTGTTTGAAAAATTCAATACTTTTGTTATGATTAGATGTGTTCTAGTGCTAATTAAATAATTCAGACTCTCACGCAATAACGCATCCGCAATTTTTATTCAGGATGACACCAATATATTTATTGCTTTCAATCCACTTTAAATTCATTTTTGAGAGTAAAATCAATTATTTATAGTTAATAATGAATTTTCGATGTATTGTCAATTGAATAAATAATTTGAGTTAAAACTATATAAAATTTTTATATTTTAGACTTAAAAACCTTTCGCCTCATATTAATTATTGATTTTTTCATGACTGCAGTTCTTCCATTAATCGGCCGAGGACAGGTAATACAATATATTTGTATGCTTCGGAAATGTGAACTTATATAAATTGTATTTTCTATTTATCTAGATTACTGAATTTTTTTCCTTTTTTAAAAAGAATTTAAGGTAACAAAAGACTTTGAATATAATTCGAAGACATCTACCATTTATTATTCATTCGAGTACAGATCAGAGCTTCATAAAATGAGAAGGTCAGTAAATATTTTTCTGCAAATCGATTTTCCGCAAAGTCACAGGGTTCAGGAGCGGAAATTCAATGTAAAGGTATAATGAGTTCATGTGCACTTAATTAGATGGTAACACATGCAACACTCGAACCGCGGATGGACACGTATCCTTTGCAATGACACAAGTGGGAATCATTTGTTTATTGATATTCCTGTGTTAGTGACGAGGCTCAAACCTAAGATCTAAGTCACGTATTTCACGAACATCCACTTATTGATTTTATAATTTACTCAAAAAAAAACATTTTGGAAAAATGCACGCATAGCTTTTTGAATTTTCTACATGTGCTTTTCTTTAGTTTTTTTTTTTTTATTGTTTACTTCAGGATCAAATAAAAACTTGTATTCGCAAATGCATTGACCCCACTTTTAAAGGCTAATAATTTTCAAAAAATGACTAATTAAAATTTTTTAAATTTTGCTAGTGTCATAATGGACCAGCACACAGCGGCTATGGAGAAGCGATCAATCAGGACAGACTCCTGATGCCTGAACTGGCAGCCCAAAGACTGGAGTGTCCGCGCCAAGTGGTGAATAATCAGCGACAATAAGTTTCAATTAACGAGACTCATCAGCGGCTTATTTTGTTTTTGAAATTACTCATATTGTACATAAATGTAATTTTATTAATTCTAAACAGAACATGTCTAATGAATCCAATAATAGAATTTAAAAATTTTATAATGAAATAACATGAGTATTAATTTCTTCACTTGTTATTCCCTACGCCTAACCTAAGATCCTCTCGAAGAGTGAAGTCCTGCTGGTAAGTAGGTCATCGTCAGAACTTTTCGGTTTGTAATCTCAAGGTCAAATTAATTCCCGGTCAGTTTAAGTGGACTTGAGGTCAATCCGGGTGGCTCTTGATACAAACCTAGCCAGGTTGGGGATCTTTCAGGGCTCAGATTTAACTTCTAAGCTTTTGATTGGGTCCAGAAAGATTTAGCGGCGTTAGTTAGGTTGCAAATTGGATGAAATCAACTGAATTTCAAAGTTACCACTAGTTTCCGGTCAGTTTTAATATTTTTATGATCCATAAATTAGAAAACTGCTTCAATTTAAACATGTTTGAAAACTGCAGTGTTCATGTAGAATAGGTATTTTGTCATAAAAGTTTTTTATTTCGCTCATAAGGGAAAATGCGTATGAACTCGTAATCCTTTAAAGCCACGTCAACAGAAATATTATTGCTTTACATTAATTTTGATTCGCAAGTAAAAACCTGCATAATGAATGTAGGTCAGTCAATGATTTTCTGTAAATCGATTGTTTTGAAACCAACAATGTTTAGAGGGAAAAGCTGACTACAAACGCAAAAGTTGTGTATGTGCATTATAATTATAAATAAATACTCGCAACAGTCGAACCGCGGATGGACACGTATCCTTTGCAGCCATGTCAATGCGAATATTATTTGTCCGTTCATTTTATTCTGTTAGTTACAGAAAAGAACCCAGCGAGCACAGCCGCATATTTGCCGAGCTTCTATTTATTGATTCTACTCAATAGTCCAATAAATAATTACTGCACTTAAGCAATAATTTACTAAAATATTTTAATAATTTTGAAAAGTTATAATGAATTTGACGAAATATATTATTTTGTGTTCATTGTATGTGTGCGTCGTTGTGTGCAACGAAATGAAGAACAATTCTTCAGGATCAACTAATCCTCCGATTTCCCATATTCATACGGTAAGTTAGCAAACGATTATTTTTTATGAATAATATTCAAGTGGTCAATTGATTAATTTATCTATTTTATACAGCGACAATTGCTGAAATTATGTTTTCCTGATCAGATGAGTCATGTTGCGATTACTCCCGATTTGACTGATGTTATTTATCAAATCAAACAGAGCGATCAACCATTCAGTTCTGTTTTTATATTTGATCACATTGAAATTCCAAGTATGAGAAATAACTACTTTCAGAAAAATTACGATGCATACATTTCATGCCAGTGCTACATTTTTTCGGTTAATTCACTATATACACTTGGAAAGGACATTTTTCAATCATATTTTTGGAATAGCAAAAATTTAGTATTAATAGTCGGGGATCAGTGCAGCGATGCATTGAAGGCACTGAAAGGATTATGGGAAGGTCAGGCTATCAAATCATTTTTCTTGTGCCCCGATGAATTCAACAACAATACAGACATCTACATATTTAACCCTTACGGTGAACGGGTGCCAAAGCTCTGGAGCAAAGTTGAGACAACAGACCGACCAAATGATCAGTGGACAGTCTACAAAATGCCATTCGTTAACGGTAAGATAATTTATACTTACGGTTTAGTAAACACAACTTTGAAACTTTATTAAAAATGTAAAACTATTTATGCGAGTAAAAATGAATTGTTAAAATTTCTATTAACTAGTGTTTATCCATTATAGAAACATCTATAATAGTTTTAATCTTTTATACTTTCCAGATCAGAGTATATGTTCCAGTTTAACTTATGACAAAATGGAGAATTTAGATGGTTACCAACTTCCAGTTCAGGGTTTCCAGTGGATAAACTTCGACAAAATAAATTTTAATGAATATGGCAGATCCAAGTTATTTGATCCGTTCTTGAAAAAAACACTTCTTTTCTACAAGAATCTATTCTCAGCCATGAATGTCACCCCTATTGCTGAAAATGAAAATGCAACATTCTTTGCGACGATGAGTGTAGGGGATCCGCTAGTACTCGAATTCGTTCTTTCCGGCCAAACCTTTTTTCCTTTTTATGAACAAAGTGGTTACGTTATACTCACACAAAAACAAAGTTTGATACCGACATTCAGCCAAGTAGCCGACGAATTTTTTACTTATCAAAATATAGTAATGTCGTCCATTGTTTTGGTAATACTATTCGTCATAATTCTGTTTAATCACAAGTTCCATTTCGGTGGAGCTGCTTTAGATCTCTTGTCATTTCTATTGAATATGGGGTTAACGACTCCTATAAATCGGTTATGGATGCGAATTACTTTCTTGAGTGCAACTTTATTTGTTCTCATTTTCAATCCGGCGTTGCAGGGGCTACTGACTTCAGTATTGACCCGACCAGAGTACAGAAATGTCCAAACCCTAAAAGATCTTCGGGACAATAATTACCACGTCTACTCGTCTACGATCTATGAGTATAATATAATACTCGATAGTCAGCTATGGGATGAAGATTCTTTGAATAAATATGTCCACCTGATGAATCTGGGAGAACAAGATTATTGCATAAAGAACGTTAGAAGTAATTCTTCTATGGCTTGTGTAATTGACTTTGACTTGCTTGAAGCTACAAACTTAGACTTACATATTTCGAAAGAGTTTTCTCATAAACTTCATATATTTATAAGTCCTATGAACTGGGCACTCAATGAAAAAGCTCAAAAAATAGCGATGAAGTTGTTTGAAAGTGGTTTTTCAGATCATGTTCAAAAGCGTAATTTATATAGAATTTTGATGAAAAGGAAAATCAAAATGGATAAAATTAAAGCATTACGAGATTATGAGCAATTGAATCTCCAAGATTCTGCGTTAGTCTACATTGCGATGACACTGGCTGCAGCCTGGGCATTCCTTGTTTTGGGTGTCGAAATTCTGTTTAAAAAAATAGAAACATTTTTTGAGAAACGTTCACGAGAGGCGGAAATGAGAAAATTGAAGATTCGAAGGAGAATCGCGTCTACCGTCAGGAAAATAGTCATTCTCTCTGAAGAGGTAATCGACGTTTAGACAGAAAAAAAACTTTTAATTATTGTCGAATTTTGAATTCTTAAAAATATTATTTGATAAAGTGTGATAGTGTAAACCATTGTATTGTTGGAAGAGACATCAGGGCAAAATTGGCCATTATTCAAAAGGAAAGAAAAACTTCTGTATTTCATGGAAAAAAGGGTGAGCAACTTTCCCTGATCGCGTGCCCATAAGTAAACGGTTTTGAATAAAAGCAAATTTTTATTTCCCAACCGAAGGCAATTTTGCCCTGATATTTTAACCATATAATTGCTGTTTTAAAAATTCAATACTTCTGATATGATTAGATGTGTTCTAGTGATGATTAAATAATTAATACTCTCACGCAATAACTCATCCGTAACATTTCTGCAGGATGGCTTCGATGTATTGATTGCTTTTAATCCAGTTTAAATTCATTTTCGAGACTAAATATAATTGACGGTTAATAATAAATTTTCGATGTATCGTCCATTAAATAAATAATTTGAGTTAAAACTATATAAAATTATTATATTTTAGACTTAAAAACCTTTTGCCTCATATTAATTATTGATTTCTTCATGACTGCAGTTCTTCCACTAATCGGCCGAGGACAGGTAATACAATAGGGGAGGGTGGGGCAGAGCGGCCCCCCTGAAATTTTGACCAAAAAAAAAATTTTTTTTTTTTGACTAATTACTATAAATCCGATATGTTTGCACATTTTTACCCCTACGCATGACATTTAGGGCAAAACGGACAAGCCCAAAATTTCGAAAAAGTGAATTTTTCCATATTTTTATTGTCAAATTAAAAACAAATTATTATAATTCCACATTTCTAGCTCTACGCATAACACCTGGGGCAAAATGGACCAGCCGAAACTTCCGAAAAAATTATTTTTTCATATTTTTCGGCCGTTTCTTTATGTAAGAGGCAAATTTGGTCACTAAAAATTTATAAAAATTGAATTTTTTTTTTTAGTTGATAAATTTTTGAAATAAAGTAAAATTATAGAATTGATTTTTTTTTTTATTAAATAACAATTAGTAATTAAGGTAATCGAGGGTGAACGATTTTTTACGCTTTAAAAAATTTTTTTCGAGTAATATAAAACCAAAAATAGTTGTCAAGAGAAAGAAATACATTCTTAATGATGAAAACAATTTAAAAAAAAAAAAAACGAAAAAAAAAATTTTTTATCACTTTTTGAAGGGGGGCCGCTCTGCCCCACAAAAAAAAAATTTTTTTTTTCAGAATTTTGGCAAAATGTCCATAAATTTGTTCGAAATAGGACAAAAGTAAAGTGATCCTATGGTTGAAAGCCACAAACAATAATAATTGGCTTAGGGGGGCCGCTCTGCCCCACCCTCCCCTATATTCGTATACTTCGGAAGTATCAACTTATATACGTTCTGTTTTCTATTCATCTAGATTATTTAATTTCTTACCTTTTCTAAATAGAATTTAAGGTAACAAAGGACTTTGAATATAATTCGAAGACATCTACCATTTATTATTCATTCGAGTACAGATCAGAGCTTCATAAAATGAGAAGGTCAGTAAATATTTTTCTGCAAATCGATTTTACGGAAAGTCACAGTGTTCAGGAGTGGAAATTCAATGTAAAGGTATAATGAGTGCATGTGCACTTAATTAGATGACAACATATGTAGCACTCGAACCGCGGATGGACACGTATCCTTTGCAATGACATAAGTGGGAATCGTTTGTTTATTGATATTCCTGCGTTAGTGACGAGGCTCAAACCCAAGAGCACAGTCGCGTATTTTGCGAGCATCCACTTATTGATTTCACTCAATTGTCCAATAAATAATTATTGCACTTAATTAAAAATTTACTAAAATACTTAAATAATTTTGAAAAGTCATAATGAATTTGACGAAATATTTTTTTTTGTGTTCATTATTTGTGTGCGTCATTGTGTGCATCAAAATGGAGGACAATTCTTCAGGATCAAAAGATCCTCCGATTTCTCACATTCACACGGTAAGTTAGCAAACGATTATTTTTTATCAATCATATTCAAATGGTTAATTGGTTCGTTTTTTCATTCTGTACAGCGACAATTACTGGAATCATGTTTTTCTGATCGCTTAAATCCTGTCGCAATTACATCGAACTTGACTAAAATCATCGAGGGTATTCAACAAAACGAACGACTAAATTACTCCGTAATTACAATCAATGATAATTTACTACAAGTGTATAGAAAAAAATACGGTAATAGGAAAAAAAATACATACAGTGGATATAATTCATATCCGAGCTATGTCTTGTCTGCTGATTCTGTTACTGCACTCAAAAGAACTCTCAATAATATCCGATTATGGGATCCTTGGAACAGCGAGCGGCTTATTTTCGCAGTTGGGACGCGGTGCAGCGATGCATCGAAAGTACTCATATTGCTGTGGGAGTATGATGTGTTGCTTTCATACTTTATTTGCCCCAACGAATTCAACAACAACACCAGTATCTACACTCTGAATCCTTATCCGAAGCGGGCACCGTTACCCTGGATAAAAATTGAAGCACCAGAAAAACCACCCGATCCATGGACACTCTACCAAATGACGTTCGTAAATGGTGAGACAGTTTATCATTTTTTTCTTATTTTTCTGCCAAGTAAAAATATTTCGCCAAAAAAGCTAAATTTAGCCGAAATCACGTCAAAGTTGTTGAATTTTATTGAAAGAGGTCGAAAAAAGCCCGGGTAATGAACACAAGGCTGAGAACTAACTAGGCCGAACAAGGGCCAATAATTAGGACTAAAAAAACCGAAAATGGGCCGACTCAATTCGCGTGCTTAAAGGTAAAAGGGCTTATAACAATTTATGCGCCCTTTTACCTTTGCAAAGGTAAAAGGGCGCATACTTTTTTTTTTATTGCCAATCGAGTAGTAGACACATTCTACGCTTAAAATTGAAAAAAAAAATTGAAAGGTAAAAGGGCGTATGTCTTTAATTATACGCCCTTTTACTTTTAAGAATTCGGAATTTTGGTGATCTAAAGGTAAAAGGGCGTATCCTGTTTTTTCGGTTTAGTATCAGTTATAGGTCAGAGTAAGAAAAAAAAATGTCACTCCAATCAAAATTACCACTCCACAATTTAATTTATAAGAACAAATATTTATTCAAGTGAAAAAACGAATGAAAAATGAAGGAAAATTAAATTCATCAGGGTATTGGTCCTATGCCATCGCCATCGTCAGGATCATCTGTACCTAAGATTATAAAGAAAAAGATTTTTTATTTTTTTTTTTAGAACATAACTTGATAATAATAAAAAAATTTATAAACTATTATCATCGCTGAAAATTGGACTTTGATAATACCGATGAAAAAAAAAAAAAAAAAAAAAAAACAGAAAATAGAAAATGAAACCTTGATTGAAAAATGAAAAAATGCACCTTTGAAAAATTAAAAAATCTAAAAGTACATTTTATTAATTTGGTTAAATCAATTTTCACTGTACTCATAAAATTTAAAATTTTTTAAATGCATTTTTTTCATTCTCGAATTATAAATATTTTTTACATCAATTGTTGAATTAAAAATATATAACAAACTTAAGATTCGATCAAAATTAAATAAAGAAATTTGGTTTTTTACTTAAATAAATATTTGTTCAGATCAATTAAGTAATGGAGTGATAAATTTTATTACCCTTGTAATTTTTTCTCTTACTCTGACCTATAATTGATAACAACCGATAAAACAGGATACGCCCTTATGACTTTAAAAAAATTTTTTCTTAAAACCAAAAGGGCGTATAACAAAAAAAATTTTTTTTTTGTTTTTTCCATAGATTTTAATGTTTTCTACATTTTTACATTGATTGGATCGAAAAAATTTTTTTTTATACGCCCTTTTGGTTCTAGTAACGCGTTATTTAACATTTGGTATAAAAAATACGATTTTTTTATATGCGCCCTTTTACCTTTAAGTAGTACTTTTCTTAAAGGTGAAAGGGCGTATGTCTTGAGATACGCCCTTTCACCTTTAGGATACCAATTTTTTTTTTTTTCACAAATTTTTACGTTTCAGACAATTTCAAACCGAATGGCAAAAAAAAATTTTTTTATACGCCCTTTCACCACAAATCCCTATTAACCCTTAGCTATAAGCCCTTTTACCTTTAAGCACGCGAATTCATTGGCCAATTTTCGCATTGTTCATTAAGAATAATAAAATTTCGGAAGGTTTTCGGCGAATTTCCGATCCCTTCCAATAAAATTCTACGGCTTAAGTAAGATTTCGGCCAAATTCCTTAATCCGGGTTGTTATTTTTTCGGTTGAAATCTTTTTTACACGGCAACAGTAAAATTGATCGAGAAAATTTTATCATCGAGTCGTCAAAAAACTAATCAGCCTCTTACTAATTTTTTATTTCTATTCTCATTTTTCAGATGAGAAGTTATGTCCAAGTATTACTTTTGACAAAACGGAAGCCCTAGACGGCCACAGACTTCAAATCCAAAAAAGTACCGTGGCGTTGAAAAACACACATACTTTTTACGACATAATACTTTCCTTCATGAATGTTACTCCTGTTGCACACAAATTTTCTCGGCTAAAATTTGATTCACTAAAACTGCAGGACCCTTCACTCCTTAGAGAAAAAAACGCTAAAGTCTCAAACATTATTCCGTTTTATCAGCAACGCGGTTTCGTTATCGTGACCCAAAAACAAAGAATCATTCCGACTTTCAACCAAGTAGTTGATAATTTCTTCACTTATCAAAATATAATCATGTCGTCTGTTATTTTGGTATTCATATTTGGTATGATTCTGGTGAACCACAAGTACGATTTCGGTGCAGCTGCCTTAGATCTCTTAGCCCTGATATTAAACATGGGGATGATGACCCCCATCAACAAGCTGACGATGCGCATCACTTTCATGAGCGCGACCCTGTTCGTTTTGATTTTCAACCCTGCGTTGCAGGGTCAACTGACCTCTATTTTGACCAAACCGGGCAGCAGGAATGTAGAAAATTTGAAGGATTTACGTGATAACGGTTATCACATTTATTCGTCTTCTCCCCACGTCCTAAGTGAATTAATTGCCAGTAAGCTATGGGATGATGAGTCTTTTAAAAAATACGTCCACCCAATACTCACAAATAATCCCACAAAATGCCTGGACGACGCGGAAAAAAATTCGTCTATTGCCTGTTTGGTTGACTTCGGGCTTTTTGATAAAATAAAACCCGACTTCCACATTTCGAAAGAGTTTTCTTATAACTACTACGTGTATGCGACTTCCCGAACTTGGCCGCTGAGTAAAAGAATGAATAAGATAGCAATGAAGTTGTTCGAAAGCGGCCAGTCGAGTTATTTCGAAAAACGGAGTTCGTTCCGAAATTTGATGAAACAGAGAAAAAAATTGAAAAAAATCAGAGCGCTGCAACAGTACGATCAGTTGGATCTTGAAAATTCCGCGTTAGTTTACATTTCGATAGCACTGTCCGCAGCCTGGGCGATTCTCGTTTTCGGTATCGAAGTTATGATCAGAAAGATCGAAGTGCGTTTGGGTAAGCGTTTAAGAGAGGCAGCGGTGGAAAAATTGATGATCAGAAAAAGAATTATGGCCACGGTTAATAGAATAACTTTTCTTGATCAACAAGTTTGATTTACAGCTAAATATCACGTGTGCTGCTCTCTTAAATTTGAAACAGTGAAAATAGTGACTATTCACTGTTTACTAGTGAAAAGTATGTCACTAATTCAAACAATGGTATACTTTTCACTAGCAATAAGTGAGTATTCACTGCCAAATAGTGATTGTCACGTAATTTTCACAATTCGTTTTTAGAAAGTGTTTGACTGTGAAAAATTTGTTTATTGATCACTCGAGTGCGTTGTTTTCATAATTACCATAAATTGATTGCCGAGTTTCCGAAAATATTTCAGTCCATTCAGATCAAAGGGTTCCGTGTTTTGACATGAAGAAGACTTCTTAACATTTGTAAAAGTTGTAATCTTTGCTCTCTAAGCATGAACAAATAAAATAAGTGAATATTCACTAATTCCAAGTGCAAACCGAACCACTAATTTCAAAAAGTGCTTCGGTTGGCACTCAAAATTAGTAAATATTCACTTATTTCACTTATTCATATTTAGAGAATGGGATGTCTCTGGGATTTCCAGAGAATTTAACTGGCGATAATTCTATTTTTTCTATGGGATTTCTATGGGATGTCTCTGGGATTTCCAGAGAAAATTTAACTGGCGATAATTCTATTTTTTCTATGGGATTTCTATGGAATGTCTCTGGAATTTCCAGAGAAAATTTAACTGGCGATAATTCTATTTTTTCTATGGGATTTCTATGGGATGTCTCTGGGATTTCCAGAGAAAATTTAACTGGCGATAATTCTATTTTTTCTATGGGATTTCTATGGAATGTCTCTGGAATTTCCAGAGAAAATTTAACTGGCGATAATTCTATTTTTCTATGGGATTTCTATGGAATGTCTCTGGAATTTCCAGAGAAAATTTAACTGGCGATAATTCTATTTTTTCTATGGGATTTCTATGGGATGTCTCTGGGATTTCCAGAGAAAATTTAACTGGCGATAATTCTATTTTTTCTATGGGATTTCTATGGAATGTCTCTGGAATTTCCAGAGAAAATTTAACTGGCGATAATTCTATTTTTTCTATGGGATTTCTATGGGATGTCTCTGGGATTTCCAGAGAAAATTTAACTGGCGATAATTCTATTTTTTCTATGGGATTTCTATGGAATGTCTCTGGAATTTCCAGAGAAAATTTAACTGGCGATAATTCTATTTTTTCTATGGGATTTCTATGGGATGTCTCTGGGATTTCCAGAGAAAATTTAACTGGCGATAATTCTATTTTTTCTATGGGATTTCTATGGAATGTCTCTGGAATTTCCAGAGAAAATTTAACTGGCGATAATTCTATTTTTCTATGGGATTTCTATGGAATGTCTCTGGAATTTCCAGAGAAAATTTAACTGGCGATAATTCTATTTTTTCTATGGGATTTCTATGGGATGTCTCTGGGATTTCCAGAGAAAATTTAACTGGCGATAATTCTATTTTTTCTATGGGATTTCTATGGAATGTCTCTGGAATTTCCAGAGAAAATTTAACTGGCGATAATTCTATTTTTTCTATGGGATTTCTATGGAATGTCTCTGGAATTTCCAGAGAAAATTTAACTGGCGATAATTCTATTTTTTCTATGGGATTTCTATGGGATGTCTCTGGGATTTCCAGAGAAAATTTAACTGGCGATAATTCTATTTTTTCTATGGGATTTCTATGGGATGTCTCTGGGATTTCCAGAGAAAATTTAACTGGCGATAATTCTATTTTTTCTATGGGATTTCTATGGAATGTCTCTGGAATTTCCAGAGAAAATTTAACTGGCGATAATTCTATTTTTTCTATGGGATTTCTATGGGATGTCTCTGGGATTTCCAGAGAAAATTTAACTGGCGATAATTCTATTTTTTCTATGGGATTTCTATGGGATGTCTCTGGGATTTCCAGAGAAAATTTAACTGGCGATAATTCTATTTTTTCTATGGGATTTCTATGGAATGTCTCTGGAATTTCCAGAGAAAATTTAACTGGCGATAATTCTATTTTTTCTATGGGATTTCTATGGAATGTCTCTGGAATTTCCAGAGAAAATTTAACTGGCGATAATTCTATTTTTTCTATGGGATTTCTATGGGATGTCTCTGGGATTTCCAGAGAAAATTTAACTGGCGATAATTCTATTTTTTCTATGGGATTTCTATGGAATGTCTCTGGAATTTCCAGAGAAAATTTAACTGGCGATAATTCTATTTTTTCTATGGGATTTCTATGGAATGTCTCTGGAATTTCCAGAGAATTTAACTGGCGATAATTCTATTTTTTCTATGGGATTTCTATGGGATGTCTCTGGGATTTCCAGAGAAAATTTAACTGGCGATAATTCTATTTTTTCTATGGGATTTCTATGGAATGTCTCTGGAATTTCCAGAGAAAATTTAACTGGCGATAATTCTATTTTTTCTATGGGATTTCTATGGGATGTCTCTAGGATTTCCAGAGAAAATTTAACTGGCGATAATTCTATTTTTTCTATGGGATTTCTATGGGATGTCTCTAGGATTTCCAGAGAAAATTTAACTGGCGATAATTCTATTTTTTCTATGGGATTTCTATGGGATGTCTCTCGGATTTCCAGAGAAAATTTAACTGGCGATAATTCTATTTTTTCTATGGGATTTCTATGGGATGTCTCTCGGATTTCCAGAGAAAATTTAACTGGCGATAATTCTATTTTTTCTATGGGATTTCTATGGGATGTCTCTAGGATTTCCAGAGAAAATTTAACTGGCGATAATTCTATTTTTTCTATGGGATTTCTATGGGATGTCTCTAGGATTTCCAGAGAAAATTTAACTGGCGATAATTCTATTTTTTCTATGGGATTTCTATGGGATGTCTCTAGGATTTCCAGAGAAAATTTACCTGGCGATAATTCTATTTTTTCTATGGGATTTCTATGGAATTTCAAAAAGTGCTTCGGTTGGCACTCAGAATTAGTGAATATTCACTTATTTTACTTATTCATGTTTAGAAAATGAATTGTTACTTTGCGTTAGTTATTCAATAACACAAAGTTATGGAGTCTGACTTCTACATTGATCGCTTTTAGACCAATTAAGAATTACTCGCGTGACAAAAAAAAATAAAAGTGTGAATAATTTATGACTTAAAATGTAATTGTGATGTAATCTTAAATAAATAAAAATTAATACTTTTGAAAATATGAGTGTACAAAATTATTTGAAATATTTATCACCCATGATCGCATTATTGGGTTCATCGATTAACTCAGAACATATCAACGACGGTCAGGGTAAGTATGAACTTATGATTTACATTTAAATCTATCTAACGATAAAATCAAATATTTTTACTAATAATCAATTTCTATAGAACTTTGATATTCAAAATCTGCCCTGATTTTCTGGACAGAAAGTTGGTGTCAGTTGCGATCAAGTTGACAACTTTTCTGGGAAAGTTATCCACAATTTATTGCCGCAAGTTGTCACCAATTTTCTGGGAAAACTGAAGACAACTTTTCCATTGAATTTCTCAGAAAATTGGCATCCAGTTGTCAACATACTGGGATGCCAACTTTGCGACGTTGTAGCAGTAGGTAAAATCACCGGCTCCATACCGTCAGTTCTATAAACAGAATTTTTTCAACCCCTATATATATCATACCTCGCGCAAAGGGGGAATGAATTTACTCTGTCGGTAACTGCCCTCAAAATTATCTGAGCCGGGAGAAAAATACTAGATTATTTCATCTAGATATTTTTCACTCTAATAAAAGTTATCTCCTCACAATCTTTTAACTCAACTTACACATATACTACTGTCATACAGTCGAAATTAGTAAAACAACCAATTTCTATGGCCGTCCCATTTTCTTTCTCACTGAAAACTGCCCAATTATTTGAATATTTCACCAAAACCAAAATACATTTGAATTTTCTTTAGTAAAAAAAAATCGTCCAAAATTTGAACCTCTTATCAACTTCATACAAACATTGAAACCCTAGTCAATTTAAGTCAACACACAAGTAAATATTAAAATTTCATGTCTCAAAAATATAAATATTAATAAAAAATTAAAAAATACCGAACTCAGTTGACTTGAATTTATTATAAACTCAATTCTCTATTGCAAATATCCCTTCTGTTTTATCTCGTCCATACAGAATTCTCATACATTATAGAAAATCCAGCATTTCCAGGACCTCTGCAGACCTAACAACTATAGATGAGTAGAGGAATATCAAATATATATATATATAATATACATATATAGTGTAGAGTACGAGCCGCACCCTGTTTATTCGCCCGTGGCCATGTGTCATGTTATATCAAGTCCGTCTCTTACTCGTTACCTATGTACATATATACATATATATACGTAGAATATATATATATATACACTAACTATACAACATATAGTATAGTAGCTATACAGTAGCTATCTGCATATGTACATTATATACTTACCCACACATGAGTCTCATGTGCTTGACGGGGGTAAATCTACCCTTACCTCTCACCCTTATATGCAGGGCGTGGCCAGGGTCCACCAATCGCGGGCTTTGAATACCTATATACTATATACTAAATTCTAAATCGAACTCTAGAAGTAGAGGCAGAGGTAGAAGCAGAAGTAAAAGCGGCGACAGAGATAGAGATGGGGGCTGAGGCAGAGAGAGAGGGATCGAAATTTCAGTGATCGCGTTGTAGCCATATAAAGCAAGGTCGACATACTACATTTATTGAGGATAAGGGGATCAGTATGTGACTTTTATCAAAATCTCTTGAGTTTTCTTATCTACTTTGTGCTGAAAAAAAATTTATTTTGGATTTAATTGAACTTGACATTACGCCATCAATCTTTTAGGCTAATCCATTTGTTGAGACTCGTTCTGAGGCGAGGCTCTGGGCTTTCAAAAATTTTTTGTTATTAAATAGAGATGTATATTTAATATTACACATAAATTGTTGGATGTATAATTATTGATGTTATGATTAAATAGCAGAGAAGTTGCAATGGAAAATTTACTTTCGTCCAGTCGTTTATTTATTTTAATATTCAGAACAATAAGACACTCATCAGTTTTATATTTTTACTTTTGGGAAATAAATAAATTACAATTCATTTTTTATTTATTTATTTTTTTTTGAATTGTTAGTTTTCGTAAGTTGAGTCCATGGATCAGCGAAACGAAAGTCATTTATTTATAATTTTTGTTAATGAAATAAATTTACAAGTTCAATTGTACTCGATATGATATATTTTTAGTCACTTGCTGACTATAAGAATTTTATAGTCAAGTTGTCGATTCAAAAACCAAAACGGGGATTTTTTAAATTTAACTGAGTAAAAGCGGGAGAGTTGGGCTTTTTTTAAATTTATATTTTTAATTATTTAATGTAGAACTTTTAACATCGACAAAAAATATATACTATAATCAAGTTATGAATTTAATTGGAGAAAAATAAAATAAAAGTTTGGGAGAGGCGGTAGATTTTTTCGAAATTAATATCGCTGAGGATTAGACGTCTATATATTTTTAGCTGACTGGTCTCTATTGCGGCAGATATTTTTTAGTTACAGTTTAATCCTATGGAAAATAAAAAAAAGTGAGGGAAAGTCGGCTGTTGGTATTAAAAATATTCAACCTGCTTTCGTCAAGTGATGGATCTCTTTTAGATTTTAATCCACTCGAAATTTAATTTCCAAAAGTGAGGTTAGCGTCGGTCGGCCATAACCTACTGCTTATTAAATGTCGGCGTCTCTTCCTCAGCTCAAGTCTTCCACTTTTACCCCAATTTAAATCAAGAAAAATTTTATTATTTCCCATTAGAATTTTCACAAAAAAAATTTAGTCACGATACTTATAGTTAAAGATATATATTAATATATGTATATATGTTTATTAAATAAAATTAATAAATTATTCAACAGTCGAAGCAGGTTTAGAAGAATCGAACATTGTTATTTTATTATATTATTTATACTTTACTTATATATTAATCCTGCTCTGATAAAATTCCTGTAGAACTGTTACATTTTAATAAACATCATCAATTATTAATAATATCAATAATATCTCATTTATCAACGGGTTAGTTAACCTACTGCTCATCAAATCTATCCCCTCTCCCTCAGTATCATTTTCCCATTCATTCAACTCATGTACCAAAACCAAAAAAACTTACAAATTTCCTTCCCTCATAATTTTTTCCAAATAATTACCAATAAAAATTACTCACTTAATTATCCCGTCCCTCGCTACATTTAAAATTACTTATTCATATTTCACCCTCACTCAAATCCGCCCCCGCATCTTAGTCATTGATTACATAAATTATTTTTTTGTCACATGACAGCAATTACCAGCAAATTCTTCATCCATCGAAAACATCCCAATTATTTTTCTTTAATACAAAAAAAGGTATAAATAAATATATACATCATACATTCCGTACGACCTTATCAGCAATAATAACAATAATAGCGCCTTTGAGAGAAGTGAAGGCTGGAGGCATTTAATAGCTTTAGTTAATAGCTCTCGGAGTAGTGCAGCATTTAAGAATCCCACAGGAGTTAGTTTATATGCCTCTACTCATGTGTCCTCTTCTATCACGAGCTTCTATTTCCTCCAGCATCTCACCTCCTCAGGTTCCTCAGCTTCCTTAACCTTTCCCACCCAATCTTAACCCCGTTGTTCTCCAATGCGCCCATCAAGTTACGTTACGACGACGGATTACACTCAACTTATACCCCTTATACAGCTACAATGTGGATATATGTGTCCTCATTTAAACTACAAGAACATTTTATGTACAAGTATATTATAAACACACATATACGCACACACACGCACGCAGACTACGTATTTGTACAGAAAAGTCATTAGATGTATATGCGGAATCCTGAGCTTTAATTGCTCATTAAAATTTGAGTTTTCGGTTGTGTATAAAAATTGGGGAGAGCGAATCATAATTCGCTGGTTATTCAATTGAATTCAAAATTTGGCGCGAATTATTCAAAAATTTTTGAATTGTTTGGAGTATTGGAATTATTGGTAATTTTTTTTTAATGCGGATCGAATAAATGGAATTATTGAAAAATTAAAATTTTGAGCCGAAGAATAAAAAATTCTGCATATAATTTGAATTCAAATAAAATAATTAAATAAATTTACAATTAGTTCGAATTCGGCTTAAATAATTCAAAGGATTAAAGAATTCAAATTTCGAGCCGAATAATTCAAGTCTGGAAAAAATTCTAATTCGGATCGAACCATTTAAAAATCAATAATGAAATCGAATTCAGGTCCAATAATTTGAATCATCAAAAAGTTCAAATTTTGAGTGTCAAATTTTTGATTAAAAATTTCTGCAAATAATTCAAATTCAAATCAAATAATTTAAAAAATCATCAGTTGATTCGAATTTCGCGCGAATTATTCAAAAATTTTTTTTTCGTGAGGATATTTTTGAATTATTTGGAGTATTGGAATTATTGGTAATTTTTTTTTAATGCGGATCGAATAAATGGAATTATTGAGAAATAATAATTTTGAGCCCAAGAATTCAAAATTCTGCATACAATTTGAATTCGAATAAAATAATTAAATAAATTTACAATTAGTTCGAATTCGGCTTAAATAATTCAAAGGATTAAAGAATTCAAATTTCGAGCCGAATAATTCAAGTCTGGAAAAAATTCTAATTCGAATCGAACCATTTAAAAATCAATGATGAAATTGAATTCAGGTCCAATAATTTGAATCATCAAAAAGTTAAAATTTTGAGTTTCAAAATTTTGATTAAAAATTTCTGAAAATAATTCAAATTCAAATCGAATAATTTAAAAAATCATCAGTTGATTCGAATTTGGCGCGAATTATTCAAAAATTTTTTTTTCGTGAGGAAATTTTTGAATTATTTGGAGTATTGGAATTATTGGTAATTTTTTTAAAATTCGGATCAAATAAAAGGAATAATTGAGAAATTATAATTTTGAGCCCAAGAATTCAAAATTCTGCATACAATTTGAATTCAAATAAAATAATTAAATAAATTTACAAATGATTCGATTTTGGCTCAAATAATTCAAAGGATTAAAGAATTCAAATTTTGAGCCGAGTAATTCGAGTCTGCAAAAATTTCTAATTCGAATTGAACCGTTTAAAAATCAACAATTAATTCGAATTCAGGTCCAATAATTTGAATCATCAAAAAGTTCAAATTTTGAGTTTCAAAATTTTGATTAAAAATTTCTGCAATTAATTTAAATTCCAATCAAATAATTTAAAAAATTATCAATTGATTCAAATTTGGCGCGAATAATTTAACCGATTAAAAAATCCAAATTTCGAATCCAATAATAATATTTGACTGGATTCAATTCCAACTCAACTCGGGCACTTTCAATAAAAAAAAAATAAGTGATTTTAAAGATCATGAAATTTCGTATAAAAGTGTTGTCTTCAGAGCGTATGTGGATGCGGTAAGAAAGCGTGGGTGGGTTGAGGTGTTTTATATAGTATTAGGTAAAAGGTTGTTGTCAAACGAGAAAATACTTAGCACACCCACACGTAACCCGTCGCTGCTTAAAATTCATAAGACGAGGTGTTTACTTGCCGAAGCACGAGACCGCGTATCTCACAGTATCCAGCTCGATTTTCCTGCATCATTTTACAAACTATTTACCTTAATGTGCGCGATGTTGTCACATGTTCTATCGAGTTTCATAAAAATCATTTTACTTTTTTTTCGAGGCCGCCTGTACATAAGCTTGTAAAAATGCTTTTCAATTGGGAACACAACCCAGCCAGAGCTTATTGAAATTTAACTACACAGAATTTTTTTCAGCCAAATTTACAAGACGGCCATAATTAATTGAATTTTTTCAGCAATGACATTTAATTGCTGATAATTCATTATCCTCACAATGAACCTCTTTTTGATGATAACTCAGTTGAAAATTTTTTTTAACAGTAGAAAATAAATTCCATAACCCAAAATTTTTAATAAATTTTTTATTGAAAAAAAATTACAATTTTAATTTTTGTAGAAAAAATTCTTATCCAGCCCTCGCGTGTCCGCAGTCGCAGTCACTGTAAAAAAAATAAAATAAAAATAATTAAAAAAAAAAAAATAAAATTTTACTCAAAAAAATTCTCGAATTCTTCATAAAAGTCATTAACTATCGAGAGCAAAAATCGTAAACTTAAACTTTGAATATTTATCCAAAACGAATTTCCTCAAAGTTGTCAAGTAGCAGCGAGCACGACCAAATACCCAACTATTAACTCATTAAGCAAAAGTTGTCCTTATTATGACATTCTCTTTGAGTGAACCGCGTCCTCAAGATATTTATATATTTATACGTTCGTCTTGCACACATAACCTTTGCCGAGTCGAGTGGGAGGAGGGAACAGGAACAAGGAAGAACGCTGGGATGGTAAAGGAAAATTAGTAGAGACGTGGATTAAAGTTTGGGAGTGTTGGCAAAGGGGAATATATAGCATACAAGTCTTTCAACTATAGAGCAGAAGACCCACAACAAGAGGCTGGAGGATAATGGGGGTGAGGGAAAAGGTTTGCCGGTAGAGGTTGGAACGCCTGGTATTGTTTCAAAACTAGTGCTACGTACACGTGCATACATATATTTGACACATATATATATATATATAAGGAGCTCTGAGACTGAGACTAAGACTAAGACTGGGGTCGAGGGTGAGGGTGAGGATGAGGTCTACTACGAAATTCGTGCAAGAGAAAGCATCCAGGATGCAGGGTGTCGGGTTGAGGGTTGTAGGGTGTAGGGTGTAGTGTAGAGTTGAGGCCACAGCATCCAGCCAGTATGTGTTGTAGATGCTGGTTATGTGTACGGAGAGAATAGAGCAAGAGAAAGAGGGAGAATGCCTGCCCTCAAGCAGCCATCTTGCCACAAACTTGACTCCACCAATCAGCGACGAGGCTGTGGTCACCGTTGTACTCTCAATTCCTCAGAGGCACCCTCACACCAGCCCTTGTCGTATAACTCAACTTGTACGAGTTCTCCTAGTAGTAGAGCTGGCTCCCAACCCTTTAATTCTAATCAATTTACTCAGGGGTTTTGGCTCTCATGCTTGTTTTACTATTTTTTTTTACTTGGGGATTTTAATTATTTCAGATTATGGATATTTGATAGCTGGTTTAAAGTCGGGTTAAATTACAGAATATTTGGAGACTGGTTTTTGGGTAATGGAGGACACGTGCGGGAAACTCGTTTCGGTGACCTCAGACTTACACTTTGATTTTTGGTCTTGACTCCATATGACCTAGAATTTTTTTTTTTTTATTATTTACTCTTTTTTTTTAATTAGAAAAAAAGGGGAGGCGTAAATTTTTATTTTATTTATGGGCATGATGGGGCAGCAAAAAAATTTTTTTTTACAAGTAGACAATTTACGCGGAAATTTGAGTTCTGAATTTAAATTGCAACAAAATTTTTTTAAAAATTCCCACATTTTTGAATTCTTATCATGAAAATTTTTCCTGCCCATCCCGTACAAAAATGGATTGATCACTCATTGATCACTCATTGATCACTGACTGATCACTGACTGATCAATTATCGATCACGGATTAATCAACAACTCATCGTTAATTGATCAATAATTGATCAGTCAGTAATCAACCACAGATCAATAAGAGATCACTTAAAGATCAATAACTGATCACTCTGAGGAGAATAATCTGATAGTGATCAATCAGAGATCAGTTAGAGATCACCCAGTGATCAATCAGCGACGATCTATAGATCACTCGGAGATATCATAAAAATTGTGATTCATTTAAACACTGGACGATTTTTATGCGCTGATTGATCACTGGGTGATCTGAGATCATTGATCTCTAGCTGATTGACCACGATCAGATTATTCTCCTCAGAGTGATCAGTTATTGATCTTTAAGTGATCTCTCGTTGATTACTGACTGATCAATTATTGATCAATTAACGATGAGTTGTTGATCAATCCGTGATCAATGATTGATCAGTCAGTGATTAACGAGAGATCACTTAAAGATCAATAACTGATCACTCTGAGGAGAATAATCTGATCGTGATCAATCAGCTAGAGATCAATGATCTCGGATCACCCAGTGATCAATCAGCGCATAAAAATCGTCCAGTGTTTAAATGAATCACAATTTTTATGATATCTCCGAGTGATCTATAGATCGTCGCTGATTGATCACTGGGTGATCTCTAACTGATCTCTGATTGATCACTATCAGATTATTCTCCTCAGAGTGATCAGTTATTGATCTTTAAGTGATCTCTCATTGATCTGTGGTTGATTACTGACTGATCAATTATTGATCAATTAACGATGAGTTGTTGATCAATCCGTGATCGATAATTGATCAGTCAGTGATCAATGAGTGATCAATCCATTTTTGTACGGGATCTTAAATACAAAATATAAAATTTTTTGGTACCGTGGTCCATGTTACCCTGAAACGTGAATTTTATTTCCTATTGGCTCTGAAATAAATTTCATTTATTAAAAATTACTTTTCATGGAGTGAAAAGTGAAATAGTTGACTTGGTAATTAAATGATTAAAACGAAGTTGATAAAAAATAAATAAGTAAATAGTGATAAAAAGCGGTAATGTCTCTTTATAAAATATAAATGTAGACATAGAACGTTAAGTAGAGGATCATGAAGTAAATGCGGTTAGTTAGTCGTATTACCCTTCTCGGCGCTAATTAAAACAACATACTCGCGTGTCTTTTCATGTTGCAGCGAGCTGAAGAAAAATAAATAAAACAAGACTGGAAATAAAGAGGATAAAAAAATGGGAAAAATAAACAGCCAAAGGATCTTTTGAAACAGCTCCTAACGAATTCTCGCATCTCGGTTAACCTCTTGCATCCCCTGCGCTCACCCCATCGCGGCTTAATTATCGTCCAAGTGTTCTTTAAAGAGCGAATTACACGCTCGATGTTCGCTACGAAAACGCCGAGCTTTTCATTCCCTTCTTTCTCTCTCACACTCTCTGGCTTCCCGACCCCCACCCACTCGCCCGCAGCTCCAGCTTTCTTTTTTCTTTACACTTTTATTCGTTTATTCTCTTTCACTTTTACTTACACCAGCTTATACTTTTGTAACTATTTATAGAATTTTTTATTTTTTCCTTCCCGCCATTTTTTTTTTCAAAAAAATATTTTTTTTTACTCAGAAAATTAAAAATCATCTTAAGGGGGATAGCCACCGTGAAATTTAAAAAAAAATTTTTTTTTTTTGTTAAATCAAAGTGTATATGTTCAAAAATATGTATCTGAAGTTTTATATGAAAATTCTGAATATTTTTAAAGTTATAGTAATTTTTGTGACAGCGCGTCAACTGACCGCTGCATCGACTAAAAACTTTAAACGCATTTTTCTCGAAACTACTTTTTTTGAACTGGTGGCATCTGTAATTTGCATGAATATCAACCGATTCGCAACTTTTTTTTTGCCGTATTCGTCTATTCAGTAGCTAAAGTTGCACGTAGGGGATTTTGAAAATTTTGATTTTTAAGATTTTTTAGGGCTGTTTGAATCCAAAAAAATGAGAAAAAATAACGAAAAAATTTTTAATATGTCGCCATTTTTTTTCAAATCCAAATTTTCAAAATCCCCTATGTGCAACGATAACCACATGCATACAGATTACAACGCCGTTTGGTTTTTTTGTTTCTGATAATCCGTTTTTGAGTTAGAGATGACACCGTGGTGGGGGACATTTTTTTGTTGCTCCACAAAAATGCTTATAACTTTGTAACAACATGATATTTTTTAATAAAAATTTAGGAGAATTATCTTCAATGTATACTTTAGAAAACAAAAAAAACCCGATCCCCAAATTCCTTTATTATTCCAGTCAAAAAAATTCCCGAAAATCACCAATTTTTTCGATCCTCACAGTGGCTATTCCCCTTAATTTTTAATTTAAATCTGTAAAAATCACAATTTTATTTAAATTTCAAAAATGGGCCGATCAGAAACAATTGCAGTAAAATTTTACTGCAATTATTCGTCTGAAAATTTTCGTTACGGGGTGAGATGGGCCGCCACTAAAAAAAATTGAATTTACAATTTTACCCCAGGCCCATTTTACCCCACCGAGCTTGAAATATTGACAATTACTTGGTACCATAAATATTGAATACAACCGTCAGAGAAACAGGCGAGACATAAATAAAAAAGGCAATTTTCCCATGAATTGATCCGCGAAAAATTTTGAAAAATTCTCCGAGATCAAAAGTAGCCTTGTAACCCACCCTCCATATGTAAAGTAGCCCCTAAGTATATTTTTCATCCCATCCATTAACTTCGAGCATACAATTTTTTAGCTCCCCCCCTCCCATTCCCCAGCGCATGCACTCAATGTCCCCGGATAAAAAACGTTGAACGCTCGCTCGCAAATCCCAATTCTTATGTCAGCCCCACATCCTTTCCAATATATACATCCACACACATACATATAAATATATATTAAAGTCCCCCAGGGCGATGGCGTCCGTTTTCCGAGTGTTTTTCTTCTCCGGTAGGTAAATCCCGATGGAAGCTTTTTGAAGCTCGGCATAAAATATTGACTGGTAGTAGTATAGTGCGTGTCTATATCAAGTCGATTACCTCATTGGGACGTCGCCTCGAGCCTTGTCGCGTTCTGCTCTAAAACGGACCCTTGGGCCATTGGAGCACCGACGTCTACCTCCACCCACAAATGCCAGGAGAGTTATAAAAAAGTAAAAATAAAGGAATAAACCGAGATACCGTGGGGCTGAGCGGTAATGGCCAACGACGTCCCGGCTCCCCTTGCCGAGGGTTTTCCGGTGATATATTGCCTCTCGTGGCAACCCTCGTGCCCTTAGCCATCCCTTACGCCGCCATCTTTAAGGACGCCCACACCCTCCGAGTTCACCCCCTGGCAGTCTCCCCTCGGCCCTCCGCCTCCACTTCGCAAAACTGCTCCCGCTGCCCCGCGTTCCCTCTTCGGCATCCTAGTCCTCCTACTCCGCAACCTATTCTCCCTCGAATTTCCCATCCCCCAGAGCAGACTCGCACATCCGCCCACACTAACCCCGCAAACCCACGATTGAGAATCCCGTTAGAGTTATACGGGCTTAGCGTCCATTTTGACGAGGGTCGCGCCTAGTACACTCACGTTGGGCGCCAGCTCGAGACCTCCGACTCCGACTCCACATGCCACCCACGGGAATTTAAAGCCAAGGGGATGCCACACACGTATCGAATCTCACCAGATATATATCTGTCTTCATATATATGTATACTCTACGTCTAGGGTAAATGCGACTGGATTTTTTACTCGCTCTCAAGAATTCCGCGAGGGCTCTGGGTGATTGTGGAATTTACGGGGGTCAAATGTTGATACCGAATCCTACCGACTTTTTATACTGAAATTATCTTATTTTTTTAGTCAAACGATCACTCATTTATCAAACAGATAAGTGTGTTTTTAAACACAAAATTATTTTGCTCCTATTTCTTTTTATCTTCAGAATTTAAACCAAAGGCGAAATGGCGCCCAAAACATTTTTCAATAAAAATTGTTTTTTTTCAAATTTCCCGGGTGTCTCGTCACCAAATAAAAATTTTACGTCGCTTAAACCTTCTAGTGGGGTAAAATGGGCCGACTAAAAAATTAAAAAAAATTCAGCCGGTCTCTGATTCTCAAAATTTTCATTCGAAATTTGACTAGATTATCCCGGGTCCATTTGGCCCCAGTTTTTCCGTTTCCTGTTGACATGCTGGTGATTATTTACGATAATTATCTGAGTGAATGAATGACTGAGTAAAAACTACCGATACAAGGGCGTTTTCTCGGCATTCAAAGAATTTTTCCGAGGGTTGATACTTGAACGGGACTTGCGTCGATGTAATGCGTCTTTAAAGTGCTTGAGTATCGTGTACCGAGTTTCTTACCCTCTACATAACAAAGTCCACCTGCTGTTAAAAATTTTAACAGCATTCACAAAATTCTTTACGCGCTTCGATGGGATTCCCGGCGAAATATTGCGTCGCATAATTTTTCGGGTCTCAATGCGCCTAAATTATTGATAGAAATTAATCTGAATTTGTTATATATATAATAATAAGGGAGGCATAGGATAAGGGAGTTAATATTTATAAGGAAAGAGACGTAGGTATATGTATATATATGTATATATATAGAGGTCTGGCAGCTGTGAGTCTGCAGCACAAATAAATAAAAAAAGGGGTTGCCACTCGGAATTAGAATATCCGCGGTCTCATTTGAATTTGAATCTCTGCATATGCAGCGACGACGGACATATTTTTCGAGCTGCGACGGCACCCTATGAGCAACAATCGCGGGTATCGCGAAAGCTTCGCATTATAAATTTTTATACCTGACACGGTTCTGGCAGCGCTTGTCTAAGGAATCGATCCACAATGTGTCGCATTAAAAAAAGTTATTTATACCTGGATACCTTTGGATTTTGGGTTTCGGGACACGTATAGACCTCATTAGAGTCGCGTTAAATATCCAGTAGGTGAATCTGAATAACTTTTGTGTATATATACTACTACTGTATTATTATATTTAAATCCAACGGATTAGAGAACGGTTTCTTTTTTTTTATCACGTTTTCACCCCGATTCTGATGCTTCATATCCGTCTTAGTCTACTTTATTTTTTATTTAATTCTATTTTTTATTAATTGTTCAATTATTCCATTGCTTAAAAATTCAAAATTATTTTTATCGCGGGTTATTAAGAGAATATTTGAAAAAAACTAATATCATTAGACACTTCAAAAACGGAAATTTGATTTCCTACAATTTCAGTATCAATAAAAAATTTTCTAGAACCGATATTTTAAAAACTAAAGGCATTTTGAGATTTTGGAACAGTTATATATTTTTCCAAATTTTTAAAACGACTGTAACTTCTTAAATATTGATCATACGCCATTTTTTGCTGGAAACAAAATTGTAGCCCGTTAAATTTACTACAAATTTTATTCTCATATCAAACACTCTAGGATTGATAGTTCAAAAGATAGAGGCGTTTTAAGCGTCAGAAAAAAATCTATATATTTTTCAAAAAATTCCAAATTATTCTAAGCGCCATATCTTCCAAACTATCGACCCCAGGCCTTTTTTCAATCAGTCAAAAAATGTCCCAAATTAAATTTCCGTTCTAACGACCCCCTCAATCATCACCTCACCCCAATAAATCACCCAAATATCTCCAATCAAAATTAAAAATCAATTTTCCCAATTCATAGAGTTCAAAATTTGAATAAAAAAGTTTCTTTAAATCATAATTACCAGCCTGCCAATTACTCAATTCTCCACCTAACGAATCCCAAAATTAAAAACCAACCATCCCATCTTCTCTGCCTTCCAAACCATTACCCATTACCCATTTTACCCACGATTCCCTGTTTATATTTATTCTCATACAAAGACACACAAAATCTACCCAACACAGAGAGAAAATACCATTAGATTGTGGGGTTGTCGTCATTACACTCACGTAGATAGAGTAACATTATATTTTCCTTTTCGCTTTTGGAGCACGGGAACGTTATTACATCCGCGGTGCCTGGATAGAAGGCATCCTAGTCATATATACCTCTCATAGAACACATAAAGGAATAGAGTATGTACATACTGCATACACTAACAATATATATGCATATAAAATGTATGTATGTGAGTATGCCCGTTAGCTTTGGTGTCGGCACAGCGGGGAACATGTCGGGGCTCTCTTGCTCATTACAGAATCTCCACTCTGCAGATTCAATATTCTAACCAAAATCCCTAGGGCAACGACGATGAGGGAGACGGAAAACTTTCCGTACACTACACTCTCAACGACTAGACGTGAACACGACGTTTGAGCACAAGAAATAGCTTATACCTAGATCTTGCCCGTTTTATCTCCCTCTTACTAAACTACACAACTCTGCTTTTCTCCTCTTACTATTACAACTAAACTAAAGTTACTTACACAACTACAGACCGCCACTGGGTCTATAATTTAACTGCAACGTCAGTGCAAACTTGTAGTCCACATACGAGGCACACAAAGCTCATACAAGTTATTAGACAATCTCTAGTCGTACTTGATGTTATAACCAAAACTTAAATCATCTTTACTTCGTCATTAAACTTTATGTTTACTATCATTATTATAGTGCCGGTGCTCAAACGAGACCAAGACCAAGACCGGATCAAGAACGAGACTCGAGAAGTCTCAATTATTTTTTAAATTCATTTATTTTATTTATTTATACAATTTTTTATGACGATTGGGTTCATTGTACATCCGGTAATGAGAGTTGACACAAAATTTTATTTAAAAATCAACTAGTCAAGGCTATTTTTGGTATTTACTGCTAGTGGCGCCCAATAATGTGACAGACCCCACCGAGCTGAGTATTTAAAAATAATAATGAGGATAAAAATGAATGGCGGGCTGAGAAAAAAGGTAAATGACACTTTATTTGACGTGTGACAGCAAAAAATTATTTAGAAGGGTATTATCGAGCTTTTGGAAATATTTTCGTTTACGAAATTTGGGGTTTCGGCGAAACGGTTGATTAATTGAGTAAATTATTTAGCGGTCTATTTGGAGTATTTATTATAATTGGCGCCCAATGTGACATCACAGACGTTACTGAACGCAAAATTAGAGCGGGAGAATTTAAAAATGAAAGATGGTTAATTTTAAATGAAAGTATTCTAAATCTAGAGAAATGTGTAATTGAATTTGACGAATGATCTTAGATTATTATACACGGAGATAATTTTTAGATAAATTTTACCCTAGAATTTGGAGTAAACCTGGGCCAGAAACGGAATAAAAACAGAAAGAATTACAACAGATCCCTTTTATTTTGGTTTTTATTCAAAAATTACTCGAAATTAGGTCTTTTTACCCCATAATTGAACGCTATATAGGAACGGAAGAGTAATTATTCACCCAGGCCCAATTTCACTCGCAGTTAAAGTGTAAAATTTATCAGATAATTCTCCCGTACACTGTAAAAAATTCGCGGAGTGAATGCGGAGTGAATGAATTTTAAATTATTCACTCCCCTCGGAGTGAAATTCACTCCGGAGCGGAGTTTTGAAAATATTATTAATAAAATATAACTCTACTCAATAAAATCGAAGTAAAAATTCGCGTATTACATTATTGATCAGCTGATATGCACACACATACGCACATACATATTTAGGCACACACGCGCACTCGCACACACACGCACGCACAAATTTGCACACACGCACGAATTTGCACACATGCCCACATTTGCACACACGCACACAAACACTTGCACACACCCAAAAATACACACTCGCACACACACGTACGCACACATTTGCACAATGACACAAATTTGCACACATTTGCACACACGCACACATTTGCACACACGCACGAATTTGCACACATGCCCACATTTGCACACACGCACAAATTTGCACACACCCAAAAACACACACTCGCACACACACATTGTTTAGCAGTTTAATATAAATTTATTTAAGTATTAAAACTCCGGACCGGAGTGAATTGGGAGTGAAATTAAATCCGCAATCACTCCGCTAAAAAAAACTCCCAATTCACTCCGCATGCGGAGTGATTTTTTTCAAAACTCCGGAACTCCGAGTGGCGGAGTGAATGCGGAGTGAATTCGGATGTAATTTCACTCCGAATTCACTCCGGATTTTTTACAGTGTACGTTTCGAAAATTGAACAAAATTCGCATACCGAAAAAAAGATCAAAATTTTGATTGCTGCAAAGTAGGAACTGTTGGTAAACACAGCGAATTACATAAATTAAAATGAATATAAAAGACCCAAAAATGGGCGTGCCGCCTTACAGAAAATTAGTTACGGCGTTAAAAATAAAAAGCAATAAATAAAACCCGAATTAGTTGGAAATCTCTGAGCAAAATTTATTAAATTTTGACCATAGAGGGACCGAGTGAATTCGTTCGGATTTGATATACGAGGGTCAGGGCATGTTTCCGCCTGTTTTGACCGCCAAAGGGGTCGGGGCCGAGCCGCACGCCCCGGGTCACAGGGGATGACCTGTCCAATCCCAGAAGTACCTACGCGGCGGCTCGCGCCTATCAAACTCGTTCCTTAAATGCTTTTTCAGGTACCGAGCATGAGTTTTCTCCATATTGTATTCATACAGATAAAAAAATACGCACGCGTCGAAAAACTCGACGGTCACCCGACGGCAAATTATCATCGTGTCTTTTTCGAGAGCATCCGTTCCACTTACCCAGGTAGAAAAATTAATTCCGTTGACCATTCACTCCATTGTCCTTTCAAAAACTAAAACCAGGTCACATATTTTTCTGACAACTGTCGGGTTGCGAGTCCGATCTGCGATCTCGGCGTCAGATCTGATGTTTTTGGTTTTGCTGGATAAGAAATAATATTTGCGTTTATTCTGAAGTACAAGGTCGCACTTGGAGCTTTCCACGCAGATAAATTTATATCTGGGTGATATATGTGTTTTTTTATGTTTTTTTATCACGCGGCATTTACTTGGAGAGCGAAGGCACCTATGACTAAAATTTTTGAGTTATAAATTGCCGAGCATGCAAATTGGTTACCCTCGTCGAATCCCCGGTTTATTGTGTAAAAATAAATACATATATTTTTCTTTATACTTATTTTTTTAACGCGAACATTCGTCATTCAGAACCGGCGAAATAAAACTGTCACGCTTATTTATATTCAAAATTCATGATCGATTATTTCATTTTTTTTTATTTTTTCTTCGGTTTGATCAATTCCATGATTATGCTGGAGAAATAGTCATTTGTTTTATGCAGAAAACCACTGGGGCAATATGGGCCGGGCAAAAATTATCATTCAATTTTTGATACGAATTTTAAATATTTTTTTAAGACTTGGATTTTTAAATTTTTTATCAAGTTGGACTTTAAAAATTTGTTTTTAAATTTTGAGGCTGCCTCATTTTGCCAAAAAATAAAAAAATTTTATCGCCATTTTAAGATTTTCCCATTTTTTTCATTTTCAAAAACCGGGCTCCGAAATTTGGTATCAAATCTGATTTTCCCGATGTTTTTTTTTGAGGCCGCCTATTTAGCCCAAGTATGAAAAATTTTCTCATTAAATTCCAATAGGAAAATAAAAAATTTTCATACTTACCCTGGTGGAAATTTTTCGGAATTTCCCCTGAAAAACTCAGTTCTGAAGTTCTAAAGATTTTTTCAAAGTTCGAAAGATTTTTCCAGAGTTTTTCAGAGAAAAGTCCAAAAAATTTCCACTAGGGCAGTCTAAAAAAAATAAATTTCCGAAAATTTCCATTTTGCTCTCCCAAAAATTTCCTCATAAAAATAAACCCATTGTTAATTCCACCAGAAAAATATTCAAACAATATTCTAAAGACTTTTCCAGAGTTTTTCAGAGAAAAGTCCAAAAAATTTCCACCAGGGCAGTCTAAAAAAAAATAAATTTTCGAAAATTTCCATTTTGCCCTCCCACAAATTTCCTCATAAAAATAAACCCATTTTTAATTCCACCACTAAAATATTCAAACAACCAAATACGTAACCCATTTTGCCCCTATGAGAACTTGCACATTTCACCCCCAAAAAAGACACATATGTAAAATAATAATAATTATTTTCCTCTCGAATTCGTTATTATACTACAGGAATATCGATCTCATACATTTATACCTCCATCCATATTATTATTAAAATATACATATATATATTTATAGATAGTATATATTAATAATGCTACAGAAAAATGAAATACGTAAGAAAAATAAAAAAGTGTGTGAAGTGAGGGTGCTTTTTTCACGAGACCATAGACATTCTCTTCATCCGTCATCTCCTCCATCCATTCTCTCTTTCCCTATATACATACATATATACGTATATATACAGCCACCCCCGACTACCCGAGTTTTCCATCGTCCTCTATCACTCGCTTTATCTTTTTTTTTATTTTTTTCTGGCCTCGATATTAAAAATTTCAATATCCTAGCCCCAGGGGTGGAACACACATAATGTATTCAGGTGACGTCTCGGCCATTCTACGGGCGAGAAAAACGCACAGTTTTTCCGACGAATCGAATTCAAATCCCTTATACCCCGACATATACACGTACATACATACTGATATTTTTCTGTTTGTGCACATCGGCTGAGAAATCCCCTGAGATTTTATTTCTTTGTTTCACCTTCAATATTCCCCCTCCCACCCTCCGTGGATCCCCTCCCCTCCCTCTCGCTAAAGCACTGACTGTACGGAGCTTTTTTCACATCACAAATCAAGCCCCTGCTTTACTTGCCTTAGGAGCGTAATCACTCGCGCGTTTACATTTTTGCACTTTAGTTAATGCGAATTCAAGAAATCACTTGCCAAAGACAATTATTTTTTTTACCTATTTTACTTTTTTTTGTTTGTGTTTTGTTGTGTTCCTGGGTATGGGCGCGTTTTTTACTCTTCGTTTAACTGTCATTATTACTCAGCTTCCGCGCTGCCACTTTTTCCTCCTGTAAATAAACAAAAGAAAATTTCTATTGAGAAAAATTATTTTTGCAATAAATTTTTTTTTTTTTTTTTAATAAAAAAAAATATTAGTATTACTAAATGGTAATTAGTATTGACATACTCTCGTAAGTGTTTTAATTTGAGAAAAAAATTTTTTTTGTAAAATGAGAAGTTCAAATTTCGAAAAAATTTAAAAAAATTTGATGTCAATTTCAAAATAATTAAATAATAGATAATAATTTTTTATGATCCTGAAGTTAGCAGACAATTAACAATTTTCAAATTTTTTTTTTCAAAAATTTAATTCAAAAAAAAATAATAATAATAAATAAAAATAAAAATATGCACATGTACAAAATCAAAAAAACTATTGGTGCAATTTCTTGAAATATATTTTTTTTTAAATTTGACGTTTTTAAAAAAGTCCAAAATATGATACTGAAGTTAGTCGACGTTTATTAATTTTAAGATTTTTTTTTAAACAATAAATTATAAAAAAAAATATTTGAAAAAATTGCACCTACAGTTTTTTAAATTTTCTACGTGTGCATATTTTTTAGTTTTTGCTTTTTTGTAATTGATTTGTTGAAAAAAAAATAAAAAAAAAAATAATTGTCTGCTAACTTCAGGATCATTCCAAAAATTATTAGACGTTGGCTGACTTCAGTATCATTAATTTTTTTTCCAATAATTGAAGTCATCATGTCTCAAAAAAAAAAATCGAATCCGCGAAATTACAAAATAATTTTTTTTTTCATTTTTGGGGTAGGGGGGGGGTGGGGCATCATGCCCGGGTATCTCTTATTGCTTCAAAATTTGGTAAATATACCAAACTTATGAAATCATGACACAAAAAAAATATTTTTGGAGTCCGTCGTGCCCCGGGGGGTCGGGCCTCCCCTACTTGAGCTTAAAAAATGAAAAAAAAACTAAAGCAATATATTATGTAAATAAATATAAATATTATGAAGTTTGGTAAAAAAAAAAAAAAAAAAAGTAAACCCGCGGGTAGTGTCAGCGGTCGGGTGGCCTGAAATATCTAAACAAGTTAATGACAAAATTTATAGTTCTACAATACGCCCAGGAGGCTTTACTCGGCGGTTACGAGTTATAGTATAGGGGACTGATGCTCTGAACTCAACACGGGCTAGTGTAAGCTGAGTGCCAGCGACAGGAAATGGTTTAACATGCGCTCGAGAGCTAGAGGGATGACGGTGAATAAGAATCCTTTACATTAGGAAGCAGAAGCAGAAGTAGAAGCAGAAGTAGAAGTAGAAGTAGAAGTAAGAGCTGAAGATGAAGTATGAGGAGTAGAAGAAGAAGAAGAAGAAGAAGCGAGAGGAGAAGTAGGAGTAAAAGCGGGAGAATATGCTGCATATATCTGAGCTCTAGGTAGTCGGTATAAGGTCTTGTACAGGACTTTTTACCCTGTATAGTTGTGTCGTAATTTATGGATACCGTTCCCTTATCCGCAGGATACCAACTCTCCCCACACGTTCACTGTCCCTCTATTGATCCCATTTATGTATATATGATACAACGGGTGACGTTTAAGTCATCGTTTATTTTCTGTTTCTTTTTTTTTTTTTTTGTAATAATTAAATATGCAAAATTTTATGATACTGAAGTTAGCTGACGTCTAATAATTTTTGGATTTTTTGTTAAACGATAAATTTAAAAAAAAAGATATTTGACAAAATTGCACCTGTAGTTTTTTAAATTTTCTACGTGTGCATATTTTTAGTTTTTTTTTTTTTTGTAAGTGATTTGTTAAAAAAAAAATACGAATATTTTTAATTGTCTGCTAACTTTAGAATCATAAAATTTTGTTTCATTGAATCCGGGACAAAATAATTAAAACATAAAAATTTTTTCATGGCAAAATTTTGAAAAAGCCGAAATTAGGGTGAATTTTTTCGAGATGAATTTTTAAAAAAACTTGTACCCGATACTTGGAATTTGCAGAAAATAATTTGTGATTTAGGGGAGGGCTGTGGTCTCCCTTAAATTATTGGGAGAGGGGGGGGGGGTAAATAAATGGACGGAGTCGGGAAACGAAATGAATGTGAGTTTAAAATTTAAGTTGGCGGGGAATAAAAGTTGTAGATTATGATATTTTTTTAAGCTGTCACTGAAGTTAATAAAATTTTGGAATTTGATTGACACTAAATGTAGCAATGAAATCATTAGCCCTTTTCATTAGCCGGGAACCCGTCCGAATACTAATTCGGTAAGACGATCTTCAAGGTTGAATTATTCAAAAGTTCAACGACTCGTTTCCCAATTATACTCTCCGTACCTTTTTTGTCATTTAAAGTTAATTTCAAACTGGGGAATTTCATATTTATTTTTAAAATAAATAAATTATCACGCTGGCTGACTATTTGTGGATTTTACTACTGAAAAAATCAAATTTATCTTCAGTAGACCTGATAAATTTTTTTTTAGTCGTTTCTTAATTTTTGGACAGTCAAATTTTTGAACTGCACTCCGAAATTCAAATTAAAAAAATTTTTTAAAAAAATCAAAAACTGGTTGTCTAGAAAAAATTTCATTTGAAAAAAAATTTGAACCCTTCAAAAAATATTTGAATATCAGTAATTAAAATTTTTTAAATGACTGCCTCTGATTACTCGCTAATTACCCACTTAATTTGCCAGTCGTCAAAATTTCAAATTTAATCCTCGAATATTAAAAAAAAATTCAATTCCACAAAAAAAAATTTCGATAAATTTCCCTCGGATTAAATATTCAAATTTTTTTTTTGACTCCCTGTCTAAAAAAAAAATTTTCAAATATAATTTTCAAAAATCCAGAGCTCAGTAAATTCAAATAAATTTTCTAAAAAAATTTCCTGGCAAAATTTCTTCGGTAAAAAAAATCCAGTGATTAAATTAAAAAAAAGTTAGTAGATAATTAGCAGAAAAAAAGTAATAAAAAATACCGCGGAATAAAAGTTATTTGGCTTACCCGTTACATGTTGAACACAACATCAAAATGGTTAGTGCGCAAGATGTAGATATGTGCGTGCACATGTACACATAAATATATATATATCTGTATACATATATGAGTGTGTGCAGAGTGAGGGAAGTGTGTAGTCCACCCTTAGGAGAGTAAGGGAGTGAGGAGTGAGTGTGCGCGAGGAAGAGGCAGCTCGAACCCTCGTCCTCCTCGAAAACATGAGAGACACAACAGAGTGAGCAGAGGAGAGAAACAGACAGAGAGAGAAAGAGGGAATGAGTGAGTGTGGCGTCTCGTCTTATATTGATTTCTGTCCACAGCATCCCCTTGCTATTGAGCAGTGGAAAGAGGGTTTGTGTGAGTAGGCTGCTGTGGCTGTGGCTGATGCTGAAGCTCTTTATAGTACACTGCACACAACTGAGTAAGAGCCAGAGGAATGGAAGCCCTCAGGAGGGTAGTACTCTGTCACATTCAAAATCCTTCTCTTCTCTCTTTTAGTGTAAAAGCGCGAGGGCGGGAGGGGAAAATGCTTTCCCTCTGTATCCTTTACTAGCTCACCATTCAAATAACAGGCAGCGTAGTCTCTGGTAGAGCGCAGAGGCAGAGGCAGAGTTGAGTCGAGTTGAGTTGAGTTGAGTCGAGTTGAGTTGAGTCGGTTGAGAGTAGAGTAGAGAGATGTATGGAGAGGCTGGGGTGGGATGGGTGGGGTGATATAGAGGGTGAGTAGTTTCGTCCGGCCGAAGCACACCTCGATCGATTGGGCTTGTCCAAGGGTGGAGACCGCCGAGTGTGTGCCAGTTGCTATGGTAACTCACCCTCGCCGCGGGATGAAACGCCATTGGCCGGCCTAGAATTGTTCCAATACCGATTCCTAAATATTATTCCTCCATTATTTTTATTTTTATCATATTAAATACCCGTTTATTATTTTTTTTTTTTTTTGTGTATGCGTTGAATTAATTTTTTGAAAATTTAATTACGCGCATTTTTTCTCTCATTTACTCAAATCCTTTGTCGGTATTAATAATTTAATATGAGAATTTACTCATCAATTTTTTTTTATTTTGAATAATTTTTGAAAAAAATTTTTTAATTCCCAGAATACGAATCAGAAATTTTTTGAGTACAAAAAAAATTGTTACGGGTAAAAATTTGAGGAGTAGGTTTTTTTTAAGATTGGAGTCAAATAATTGAAGACAAAGGGGCAAAGTGGGCAAGAAAAATTTATTGGACAGTTTTGAAAAAAATTAGACGGTCCATTTTGCCCTGATTTTTTAACAAAATGAATTCAGGCAATAAAATAGTTTGGATAATTTAGTACGGAAGAAAAACTCTTTCAAGATTTTCTAGGATAGCCTTAAAATTTTAAAAATATGCATTCAAGTTTAAAAGAAAAAGAAACGAAGTTTATAAAAGGATCTCTGCCTCTCTCAATATATATATGGATGTTGGTTATAAAAATGTATAAATGTATAGATATATTTCAATAGAATATGAATACATACCAAGCTCTCGGTTATTTCCCGCGGGCTTTCCCTCAAACAACTGTTGCCATGGGAAAAAGTAATATCGTCGTCGTCAGTATGCAATTACTTCCACGTGATTGGTTTATCGGCTGCGTTGGTGTACTTAAAAAAACTGTGAAAAAAAATATTATAAAATCACAAGACTCGCGAGACACGACAGCTCGTTATTGGAATATGACGGAAAACCTGAAACAAAAAAAATTAAATCGTTATCTATCCACCCGCTAATTTCGTTCCCACGCTTCCTACACTCACATACTCACATATATACATACATACATACATACATACATACATATATACATACATACATACATACATATATACATATTCATATTATTTACATACATATCAATTTATTAAAATTACCTTCTACTTTTACTCGCGGGTTTTCGCGGGTTTCTGAAAATTTTTGATAATCAAAAAATTTTTCTAAATTTGTTCAATTTTTTTTATCCAGACTCAAATTAATGAAAAAAAATTAGACCCCTTCAAAATTTTCATTTGTCCAAAAAATTTTATTTTACCACTAAGTCAATTTTTGAAAACAATTTACTATTTGGAGAAAAAAAAAATTTCCAATCTCTAAATGTTTTAAGAAAAAAATTCCAGTGACCTTTTTAAGGTCTCGGAAACAAAAGGCCCCATAAATTAACCGCAATATGTAAATAGTCAAGCGCGAAATAAATGGATGATTTTTATCATCGCAAACTAAACGCAGAGGGTTCCAGCGCTTGCGGCCGGTTAAAAAGTAATAAAATAATTCAACCACTTGCATTACTAACAAGAATAAGAATGATAACTCCCTCTCCCATCAAAGCTCAACTCTTCCACCACAACTGCAACCAAATCTCGTGTCTTTCCGTCACAAATGCTGTCAATATTAAAAACCCAATAACTCCATCCTTCAAACTCCTTTTTTTTATTGACCCCATAATTGGCAGCAGCTGGGCCTAATTTCGAATAACCAAATTTCAGCATTAAAATTTTTTTTTATTTCATACTCTCTAAAACTAAATAAGTGAAAATTTCACTAATTGAAATAGTGATCTTAAAATTCACTACAAAATTAGTGATTTTGAATTAGATTCACTAATTCATTAGTGATTCCCCGGATTCTACAATGATTACTAGTGGCGCCTCGCTTAAGGACTTTTTATTCTATCGTTGAATTATCAAATTCAGGGCAAAATTAATTACGATAATTTTTAAATACAACTGAACAGTATTAATTCAAGTAAGTTAATTAAATAAAACCTAATTTAGTTGCTAAATAATACATCTTGTTATTTTTTAATAGCTTTACATTTTTACTCCAACTTTTTTTACCGAACCTGAATCAAAGCCATCATTGACAATAGATTCAGGTTATGAGTTATAATTATGATATAAATATTTACCGTATGAAAGTAATTTTAATTGTTAATTTAGTCGATCAAGTTGCTAAAAAAATTTTATAATCAATTACAAATAATAATCATAATAATAATAATATTTTGATACAATATTATTAGCAACGATACAATATTTTTCCAAATAAATCCTCGTCAACAAGTGAATTAGTACATTTTTGACTAATTCAATCAGTGAAATTTTCACTAATTCTATATGTTGTTTTTTTTACTAATTCAAAAAGTGAATAGTCACTAATTCATAGTCGTATACTTTGGACAATTTAGATTAGTGAATATTCACAAGTAATTAGTGGTTTTTCACTAATTTAGTTTTAGAGAGTAGACATCCGGTCTCCTATTCATTGACTCCAAGGTGAGTCACTGCGGAGAAAAGAGTAGAGCAGGTCGTTATATATACATATATAATATATATGTATATTAGCTTAGTAGCTAGCAGCTCCTTACCTCGGTGTTTTACTCGTACTTTGCAAGTAAAGCTAACGCGGTACTTTCTTCATTGACTCTTTCTTTCTACTACGCTCAAGCGTACTACGCGGCATAGTGAACGCGAGCACGCGCTCAAATACCCCCGCTTACTACTCGGCTCTGTTTTTTCTCTAATTATGAATGAAAACTTGCACAGAGTCTTTTATATACTTATATATTCATGCTAACAAGTTTAAGGTGTCAGTGAAGTTTTCATTTATTTTTTTTTTAATTAATTAATTAGCCAATTAAGGGCTCAGTAGCAAAATTTTGAAATAACTTTTTTTTTTAAGAAAAATAATTTAAATTGTGGGAGAAAATGGACCCGCGATTTAGAGACAGGGTTTAGTGTTTAGAGGCAAAGGCAAAGGCAAAGGCAAGTCGACGGAAAAAAAAAGTAATTATGAAATCTGAAGTATATCGAGATGAAAGTAAGACGAGTGTAAGTGAGGCACTTAAGGAGTTATTCAGTGACGTCGCACGTGGCCGGGCTCGCGGAAACGGTGCACTCATCGCGAAGCAGTTAGTCTGGGCGCTTTGTTCCTGGATGGAACCGACACCCGGCACCCGGAACAGGGAACGCGGCGGCACTGAGTCTAACGAAGCAAACACCAGTGTGCAAGCTATGCAATCCGAAGTATACATCCAGACATCTTTCAGAGTCAAAGGGTTCTCTGGGATGCTGATGAGACTGATGAGCTATTTTATACCTCAAAGTCTGTCCATTAAATATTATACGCTTCTGATTCTTTTTTTTTTAATATATTAATATTTATAATTTATTCATGCATGATATTTACTATCAACTTCGCGCTTCTGGTTTACAATTTTTTTTGGCGGCAATTTAAATTTGAATTTTTTAAAATTTATATTCTAATAACATTAAAATTTTTTTTTAATACGACAGATTCAAAATTTTGATGAAATTCTATTTATTTGAATGGCGAATAAAATTTTTTTTTTAATTTGCAGTCGGCAAAAAAAAAATTTTCACCCCAGACTCCAGGATCTACAAAAAAATTTCAAGTATTTCATAAAATCTATGATAATAATTTAATAATGATTATTTAAGACTTTAACCCGGGAAATTTGAATTTTTTAAAAAATAATTTACCCTAAAAAAATTTAAAGAACATTTTTATGACATAAGCCCTAAAAATCTATCGAAAAGAGATTTAGCAGTGGGATAAATAGAATAAAGTGGAGTAAGTGGAGTATATAAGACTAGACTAGATTCTTGTTTTTAAAAAAAGGGAGGATAAAAAGCATTAGATTGACATTGCCCAGATAACTGGGTGTGCCAAAAGCGATTTCAGCGATCCAGCAGATCCTAACGCTGCAGTACACCAGTCACTCTGCACATAACAGCAGTCTAGAGTGTCTAGAGTCTAGATTTTCGAGTTTCAAGTACAGAGAGTAGAGTACAGAGCTAGCTCTCCGTCGACTAGAGTGACGGCAAAGCGTTCATAAGCGTGAGGGGAGGGGGTGGGTAAGACATGGTAAGACAGCGGGCTGGTGCACGCTCGGGTTTTCAATTTTCGATGATTCCAGCGAATTCGGTGTAGCAGTAACAGGCGTCGGTCGGGTGGGCAGAGGGTGGGTGGGCGAGTGGGTGGATGGGTGAACACCGCGAGAAGCACTTGAACTCGGTTGCATGTGGTGCCCGCCACCCACTGGCAGCCTTCAGCTTCAGCATCGGCTTCAGCTTCAGCCCAACCTGCTCCGCTCTCGGATATGCTACGGTTTAAGCCCAACAAAGTTAGGACAAGTGTGAGCGTGTGTGTGCTGGGCGTGGCCTCTCGGTGGTCGTTGGCCAATCAGAGGCTGGCCACCCCCGACCCACGCGTCCACATCCACCCGACATACATATTGATCTCGTGGTCCTTGCTCTCCCGCCGTTCCGTGCTCTTGCTGTGCTCTACACCCTCTATCTCTGTCTCTACATCCTCTCCCTCTTTTTCTCCCCGTCCCTTTCCCGGTTTTCACTTCTACGATCTCACCCACACAACGCGTACCCGCATCCCCGCGCCCGCCAACCACCAGAAGGTCGTCTGACCAACACCATCACCCTCGATTCTATTCACGTGTGTGAATATACACGCTTTTATGTTTACTGTGAGCCACCATTTTCAGACATTTTTTTTATTTACAAGGGTTTTGTTCCATGTTTTGCTTCACATGAGCGCAACTTTAGTTTGTTTTTTTGTAATAGAAAATTATTTTGTAATTTTTTGAGCAAAATGTGAATTTGAAATTCAAAGCCGAAATTTTTTTTAAGGGATGTCTTAATGAATATTTGAAATAATTGCATGTTTAAGTGGACTTTTAGAAAGGAAATTTGATTCTCTACAACTTTAGTATCAATAAAAAAAATTGTAGACCTGATATTTTGCAAGATATAGCGATAATAAGTCTTAGAATGATAATTTGATCACTTCAAAAATTTCCAAATTTTTGAACAGGCTGCAACTTCTAAACCAACGGTACTAGGCGATTTTTTTATCAAACAAAAATCGTTGGAAATTAAATTTCCTATAACTTTGGTTCAGTAAAAAAATATCTTATGACTAATAGTTTAGAAGATACAGCCATTTAAAGTCTTAAGAAAAAACTATATGTATACTTTCAAATTTTTGATTCCCAAATTCTTTAAAACGCAATAACTTTTGAAAAATTAATCTTACGTGAATTTTTAACCAGACAAAAATGATCAGAAATTGAATATTCTACAACTTTAGTCCTTACAAAAAATATCCTAACATCAATAGTTCAATAGATATAGCCATTTTAAATCTTAGAATATAATTATATATACTTTGCCTATTCCCAAATTCTTAAAATCGCCCTAACTCTTAAACTATCAATCCTACGCAGTTTTGTAATCAGTCAAATTTTGTAGGAAATCAAATTTCCTATCCAGCATAGTCATCAGATATCTATTTATCTCATTTCTCTTCCCAGATATCTTTGATTCAAAAAATATCTTTCATAAAATTTCAAAACTATTGACTCCAATAAAAAACCAATGAAATTAAAAATCCACTGGCTACAAAAATACGTTCCCTCTATAACCATTTATAGAAACTCCATTACTTTTATATTCTTCCCAGCTAATAATTTTCAATTCGCGTCACGTCGCTTGTCAGTTAACGCTCTTTCGTTTTCTTTCTTATCCACTTACACCTCTCCTTATCTATATACATATACATATATAAACACAACTATAGACTATAGACAGAAATATTTCCCTATCCGAGTATTTTATCACTTATCGCCATTTACGATTTTCCTCCCCCGATCAAACTTCCGTTTATTTAAATCTTCAATTTCGACTTAAACTCTTCCATGCCCGTTTATATTTAAAATTTCAAACACCGTCACATGCCACATACCACACATCCATCTCTCATCAGTCCTCTATTTTCCCTAAAATAAATTTTCCCAAAAAGAATAAAACTTTTCATCGAGTTTTTTTTTTTTCCGAAAATATCCGGGCTAAAATTGTCACTCAAATGTTTGGGTATTAAATTAAAAAGCAAACGGTTTGTGACAATGAGAGCGAATAACAGTTGAGTGAGTGAGGTCGCGAGGCCAAAGTGAAAAAAAAAAAAAATTTATGTTGGAAGTCGGGAGTAAAATAAAAAAATGAGAGAAAAGCTGCAGGAATAATAACAAAGCGGTAGCCCCTACGGCGCGAAACAATGCAGTCGGCTAGGTAAAACAAAGGAATAAACATGAAAAGACAAAGAGGGAGCCGTTTGAATCCATAATTTGTCCCCGAGTTTCTTTGTTTTACCGTATCGCCAAGTTTCTGCCCCCTGCCGGACCAATCTCTTATGAACTGACGTTTCTACCCCGAAATTATTGTCTTATTAATTTTTACTCGGCTTTATTAGCATAACCCTTTGTTATATATATTCATATTCTCATATTTCATTTATTTATTTATTTATATTTTCACTCTTTGAAATATTTAGTTGACTTCAAATTGACGCGGAATTTTTTTTATTTATTTTTTAAGTGAATTGAAATTTTGCGAAATCTTGTTTGTTTGTAAGCTCGGAAATTTGAGTGTGGCCTGGCATTAAAGTTGAGTGGATTGAAGAATGCAGGGTAGGGAGATAAAAAATTCCTGAGAAAACTTGGCCGAGAAAACTCTTTTCTCATTATTTATAGCTAGTTGAATTATTCACAAGACTCGAGGAATTTTCCAGGCCAGGGTTAACTCGGGTCATTCACCTTTCAGTCTACTTTTTATTTATTATTATAATTATTTTTTTTTTTTTGAACAACAAATTTTTTTGAGTTCGAATATTTTAAAAAAAATTTTTTGAGTTAAAGAAGGGGTAATTTGGACCTTGGGGTAAAATTGGCCGGCTGATATTTCAATGAAATTATTTAGGGACTTAAAAATGGAAATCGTGGAAATTTTTTTCGATGGCCCATTTTACCTCCATTTCACTAAATGTCATTTATTTTTTATTTTGCAGGCAGTAATTAATTTCAAAAATTTATATAAAAATTAACCATCGAAATTTTCAGTCAAATTAATTTTCGAATAAAAGTGAAAAATTTTTTATTCCTCTAAAAATATTTTAAAAATCAAAAATTAATATTTTTAATAAATTTAGTATCCAAAAAAAATACACGTGCAGAAGTTCTTAGTGATGTGAAAAAAAAAAAATATAAAACTGGGGGAACATTTCCGATAGACATAAAGTCACGTAAATTTTAAAAGGGGGTTTTCAGTCCTCATGTCATCTCAGACGGTGGTGTGTAAAAAAGTGTTATATATATAAGAGTAGGGTGGAGGAATATAAAGTAAAAAAGGGTTACTTCCACATGAGACGACAAAAGAAATAGATCTCGAATTTCCATGGACCTTCTTCCGTTCTCATTGCGATCTCTCCTCCTTATTTAAACTTTTTCTCTCCGTAATACTGCCACGGATGTCTTCTATTAAGGGAATGCCTTGACGCGAGTACTGCGAGGCACATTCCGAGGACACTCGCGCTGAATTCTCTAACGTCAATTTCTTTGCCGTGTCTATTTAACGTATGTTCTTTGCACACAGATGTGCATACTAACTATTCTTAGTTCATACAAAATAAATTATTTATCTAGCCATTTTCATTTTTTCATATTTAGTCTAAAATTTCAAATTTTTATCAGCTCACGAAAAATCACATTTTCAACTTTGATGGAATTTTTTAAGAATTCAAATTTTGCCGCCGAAAATTGAAATAGTTGATAACTTTTGAGTACTGTTTTGGATATGTCCAAATATACTCTGTAAATATGTATGACTATTTTAGAAAAAAAAATTTATTTAATGCCTTCATGATAATTTTGAAAGTCAGAACTTGAATTTATTTTTAAATTTCAAATTTTACCGCCGAAAATTCAAATAACGATAACTTTTGAAATATTAATAATATGATAATTTTTGAGTACTGTTTTGGAAACGTCAAAGTATACTCTGGAAATGTATATCACCATTTTTGACAAAAAAAATTTATTTAATGCCCCCATGATACTTTTAAAAGTCAGAACTTGAATTTTTTTCAACTTTCAAATTTTGCCGCCGAAAATTGAATTAACGATAGCTTTTGAAATAATAATCATATGACAATTTTTGAGTACTGTTTTGGAAACGTCAAAGTATACTCTGTAAATATATATAACCATTTTTAATCAAAAAAATTTATTCAATGCCCGCATCACAAATTTAAAAAATCCCAACTTGAATTTATTTTTAAATTTCAAATTTTGCCGCCGAAAATTCAAATAACGATAACTTTTAAATAAACAATCATATGACTATTTTTGAATGCTGTTTTGGAAACGTCAAAGCATACTCTGTAATTATCTACCACTTTGTTAAAAAAAAATTTTGCAACCCCAATAAAAATTTGAAAGTAAAAAGTAGATCTTCAATTTTCAAACCGTTTTCCTCACAATGCTTCATAAAAAATCCCCTATAATATAAAAAATAAAAAATTTATTCAGCAAAATAATAGAGCAAACTGAGCATAAAAAAAAATAGCATATATGAATTTATAATTTCCCATGCATCAGAAAATAACTTTATAGTTATTGAGAAAACACTATAGTGCACGAACCCTTTGCTTGTTCGACTGTCATTCGCGTCATATAAATCAAAATCAGTTGCATTGTAAGTCTCGAACGAACGAGGATATAATAAATAAAAAAAAAAAAGAATTCGGTCAAGCCAGGCAGCGAAACAATCACCTCGGGTACATGAGTCTTGGCGCCCAGGTATAAAAATATCGCCGAAAAAATATACATATATGTATACAATAATAAAAATAATATTTTATATATATGTAGATGGTAAGTGCCAAAAGTTTGGAGCCTCGTTTGGGGTTTTACGTATCGGTCGGATATACATATGTATGTCGACCGAGGGTACAATGTATTCAAATTGGAAAGAAGGAAGAAGTAAAAAAAAGGGTTGCCCTTTCGACGGATGATGGGTAAAAAATGCGACAGACTGGTTAACGAAGCGAGATGGTCCATTGAATAGCGTCTCAATGGGATGGATGCTGCCGCTGGATGCTTTTTCACGTATCCATTATTGTTATTATTATTATTTATATGTATCCAATGGATATATTATGTATATACATGGTAGTTTAGCTGTTTGTGTTTGCGTTAACTAGCGAGATGTGTCCCACGAACATTACCATATGTCACAAAAGATTATTTTATAGTTTACGTTTTTTTTAAATGCTCGATGCGCGCTTTTCTATTGGGAGGTTTTTCATCGGGCTCATTAGTGGTTGGCTGGAAAATTTTACTGGTATTTTAACTCTTGACTGGATGAACTGACGTAGAAAGTCGATTTGATATTTATTTGTTTCTATAACCGGTAATTCGGGAGGTAGAATTTGAAATTTTTCAAAAATTCGAGGGTTGATAATTTGAATGATTTTTAGGGGATGATAATAATTTTTTTTGTTAAAAGTTGTGGTACGGACTTACAGAGCATACTCTGACGTTTCTAAGCCAGTACTTGAAATTTATTTTTTCGGCGGCAAAATTTGAAATTTTTCCAAAATTCAAAATTTGATAGTTTTAATTATTATTAGGGGATGATAATAATTTTTTTTGTTAAAAGTTGTGGTATGGACTTACAGAGCAGACTCTGACGTTTCTAAACCAGTACTTTAAATTTATTTTTTCGGCGGCAAAATTTGAAATTTTTCCAAAATTCAAAATTTGATAGTTTTAATTATTATTAGGGGATGATAATAATTTTTTTTGTTAAAAGTTGTGGTATGTAATCACAGAGCATACTCTGACGTTTCCAAAACAGTACTTGAAATTTATTATATGATTATTCATTTCAAATTTAGCGCCTATTTGAATTTCGGCGGCAAAATTTGAAATTCTTAAAAAATCCAAGTTTGACTTTTAAAATAATCATAAGAGTACTATATAAATTTAAAAAAAAAAAAATAGTCATATATACTCCTAGAGCATACCTTGACGTTTCCAAAACACTACAAAAAATTTATTTTATAATAATTATTTCAGAAGTTATCCTTTACTGTAATAATTTTTTTAAGAATTTGAATTCTAGGGTTTCATTTTTTGGTCGCTTTCAAATAATTATTGGGTAATAAAAAAATGTTTTCAGCTGAAACTAGTGATATATCATCGGAATATATACTCAGACGCGTATATATTTTAAAAATTACTCATAAATATTTTTTTAGAATAAAATAAAATTACAAGACAATAAATTAGTCAACTTTGATGTCAGCTTTTAATGGGAAACAAATAAACCGAATGAGACAGAGAGAAGCGAGATAAAAATGTAAAACAGGTAGCAATAGAGTTGTAAATTTTAATCGGAGCCTTGAAGCTCAGGAGTAGTAGCAGCAGCAGGAGTGGCAGCAGTGGCAGGAGATTCTCATTAAAGTAAAAGTTTGCGTTGGCAATGACGGTTCTTTGCTCTCGCTGGTTGTTTTCTTCCTTAAGCTAAACGAACAAAAGAAGTCTGACACGTTTCAAATGAACGCGCTACTTGTTGCTTAGACAAAGACTTGCCGGGGGTCGTAGGGGGTTGGGGTTGGGGTTGGAGCCGGGGCTGGGGGTTAAATCTGTGCCGTTGAGCGAGCGAGGTAAGAATGAGCGAGGATTGAGCCAGCAGAGAAAGAAAGACGAAAATAAAAGTTAAGTGGAACGAGAAAACTGAAAGTAAGTAAGGAACGAGGAAAGAATGATGGTGGCAGTGCACCGCGAGCAGTCAGCACCCGCACTGGGGGAAGAGAAAAGTCCTCAGTGTCGGAGCTTCGTCTTCTTTTTCATTTTGTTTTCATTTTGTCGGCGCGAGCAAGAAGACGGGGTTCAAGAAGTCGCAATTAAAAATATAGTTCAAGGTTGTCACTCCCACCGTCGCCGAGCCAGAGGCTCAGTCTCTCTCTTTCCTTCGGAAATTGTGTCACCGAGTTCTTTACCCTTACACTCCTTCTTTTTACTTTTTCTTACTATCATTATTATTTTTCTTCATCTTACTTTACTTTCACTCTTAAACGACGTTTTCATTATCTTCCGTCACTTAAATAGTTTTTTCATTTTAACCTCCAGAAAACTTGTTGAGTTTTCGTTATTATTATTATTTTCATTTTTTTTTTTCTGAGCTGAAAAGTTTTATTTTAATTAATAGGCTCTCTATTTATTTCAATTTTTATCAAAATTAGGTTGCTTTTTATTTTTATTCTAATAACTCCTGCCAACTATCGATGGAAATATCGGACAAAATCAAAGACAAGACCAATAATTATTGATTTTCAATTTTAATCCCAAGTACTTCCAATAATTTTAAATTTCGATCCCAAATACTTCCAATAATTTTCAATTCTGATCCCAAGTACTTCCAATAACTTCTAATCTGATCCCAAGTACTTTTAATAATTTTCAATTCTGATTACAAGTACTTCCACCAAGTATTGATTCTTAATTTTGATCCCAAGTACTTCCAATAATTTCCAATCTGATCCCAAGTACTTCCAACAAGTATTGATTCTTAATTTTGATCCCAAGTACTTCCAATAATTTCCAATCTGATCCCAAGTACTTCCAACAAGTATTGATTCTTAATTTTGATCCCAAGTACTTCCAATAATTTTCAATTCTGATCCCAAGTACTTCCAATAATTTCCAATCTGATCCCAAGTAGTTTTAATAATTTTCAATTTTGATCACAAGTACTTCCAATAATTTTCAATTCTGATCCCAAGTACTTCCAATAATTTCCAATCTGATCCCAAGTACTTCCAACAAGTATTGATTCTTAATTTTGATGCCAAGTACTTCCAATAATTTTCAATTCTGATCCCAAGTACTTCCAATAATTTCCAATCTGATCCCAAGTAGTTTTAATAATTTTCAATTTTGATCACAAGTACTTCCAATAATTTTCAATTCTGATCCCAAGTACTTCCAATAATTTCCAATCTGATCCCAAGTAGTTTTAATAATTTTCAATTTTGATCACAAGTACTTCCAACAAGTATTGATTCTTAATTTTGATCCCAAGTACTTCCAATAATTTCCAATCTGATCCCAAGTACTTCCAACAAGTATTGATTCTTAATTTTGATCCCAAGTACTTCCAATAATTTTCAATTCTGATCCCAAGTACTTCTAATAATTTCCAATCTGATCCCAAGTACTTTCAATAATTTTCAATTCTGATTCCAAGTACTTCCAATAAGTATTGATTCTTAATTTTGACCCCAAGTACTTAAAATAATTTTCAATTTCGATCCCAAGTACTTCATCATTATTGGATTTCAATTTCGATCCCGGGTACTTACAATAATTATTTATTCTAAATTTTAATCCCAAGTACTTCAAATTTTCAATTTTGATCCCAAGTATTTCCAATACCATTGGAATCACTTCTAATAATCCACCCTCAATTTAAAAAATAAAAATAGACCATAAATATATTTATAAATATTTTCTGATAAAAATCTACATATTTATAAATATATAAAAAAAAAATTTATTATTGATTGATTTCTTTTCCCGGCACTCAAGTTATGCGTCCCCACGTATAAATAAACGTTGAGAAAAAAAAACGGCCTTTCACCCTAACTAAAAAATATAATCTAGCAGGTATCTGCCACCTATAACTCAACCTATACCTATATCTATACCTATATATATTGAATATCGGAATTATTTTTTATTTTTCCGTCTACCTGAGATGCGGAGACATCCCTACGGATTTACTCTCCCAGTGTCCCAGTATCCCTTTATAGAATCCTGCACACGGATACACCTATCACCGCGGAATACTGTACAGAGCTCACCTGTGTCGACTACAGGATTATATTTGTCGTAGCTTGGCACCCTACTGCCTGCAGGTTTTTCTCACTGACAGAAAAATACACCGTGCGAAAGAGACGACCCGATGGCAAATAAAATTTGTTTGGAGTAAGACGGCAATAATGGAAAAAAAAAAAAAAAAAAAAAAAAATACCTACCCAAGTTCTGACAATAGAAAAACAACGTTATTGGCTTTTCACAATAGTATTTACCGAAAATAACCAATTTGAAGGGATAATCAGTAACTCGTGGCACTTGAAAATAATAAAATAAGTGTTATAATTCCCTTACAACAACTACTCGAGCCATTACTACATTTTATTACTAAATCCTGACATTTATTATTTAATGGCATTCCGTGTATTTTACCCCTTTAGTCGTTAAAATTTAAGTTATTTCAATTAACTCGGAAATTTCAGTTATTATGTTATGGAAAACACTTGGAAAATTATCGTTATGGTGGTTTTCTATTTTTTTCTATGAATAGAGACTCGAAGGAAGTGGAAAAGCTTTGAATTTTCATGAAAAAATTTAAGGATTTTTTTTTCTGCCGGTTTAAAAAAAAATTTGGTGAAAATTTTCAAGTTTGGTGTTAAAATTTTGGTAATTGATTATTTTGATTAATTTTCGTAATTTATTGAAGAGAATTTCGTCATAATGGAAAATTTACTGAAATTGAAAATATGAAATTCGAAAAAATTGTGATTTCTGGAAAATTTGAGAGAAATTTTCTAAATATTGTGGAAAATGAATTGATAATAAGATTTTTCTTGCAATCTATTAAAAATGTATTTATGTTGATTTTTAAAAATTTGTACTGCATGTTTTTCCAAAAACAAATTTCGTGAAAACTGAAAAATGTATTTTTATTGAAATATTTTCCAAAAATCATGCATTTTTAATCAAAATTTAGTCGACAACTTTGAAAAATGTAGTGATTTTGAGAAATTTTCCGAAATTTGTACTGCATGTTTTTCCAAAACCGAATTTCGTGAAGACTGAAAAATGGATTTCCATTGAAACATTTTCCAAAAATCATGCATTTTTAATCAAAATTTAGTCGGAAACTTTGAAAGATGTAGTAATGTTGGGAAATTTTCCAAAATTTCTACTGCATGCAATTCCAAAATCAAATTTTGTGAATACTGAAAAATGTATTTCTATTGAAATATTTTCCAAAACTCATGCATTTTTAATCAAAATTTAGTCGAAAACTTTGAAAAATGTAGTGATGTTGGAAAATTTTCCAAAATTTGTACTGCATGCATTTCCAAAAACAAATTTCCAAATGAAAAAATGGATTTCCATTGAAATATTTTCCGAAAATCATGCTTTATTAATCAAAATTTAGTCGAAAACTTTGAAAAATGTATTTCCATGGCTTATATTTTCTATATCATTTTCCTGCCTGGAAAATGACGAAGAAAAAAAAAAAATATTAATAATTGAAGATTTGAAAAAGAAATATAAAATTTAAATATAACAATCGAGAAAAGCCAACGGCAATAGTTTTTTCCTCGGAACTTTTACCTTTGGGAGATATTTCATGATCGTGAATCCTCTCTGGGTTCTACAGCTCGTCAAAACCGTCCCTCGTATTTGGATTTGTTCTCGAGGGTGATCCTGACGATCAGAACCAGAAGAAAAACCTTGAGAAGGAGAAGATAAAGGAGAAGAAGACGAAGCAAAAGCAGAAGCTGAGGCAGAGGATAAAGTAGAGAAGAGTGAGGTTGAAATTGGGGTGTTTTGGGTATGGGAACGGCGTGCTTGCAGACTTGAAGGAGGTCGATCGTCGACGGGATAGGACGTGCCTTCATTTGTTTCAACGGGTACGTCGGTGGGTGGTTACGTCACGCGGTGTGCCGTTGGCATGGTAACCCTCTGGGCTCAAGACGAGAGGGGGCTTTATACTACATTCTGTCAGTTATAGGACGACGTACGAACAACGATACGACGTTGACATCGAGAACGCGTGCGCATCTTGCTCTCTTGTGCTCCTAGTTCCGTTGTGTTCTCACACCACCCTTATCTCAAATACATTCTGGCCCACACCACCTCATTCTTCACCCACCCATTCCGCCCCCTAAACATCATTCACCCTCCCGCCGTTTCTTCTTCCGCTGATCCCCGACTCGCGATCCTCTGCCACGACAAACTCGTCTGATAACTCAGAAATGTCCAGACTCACGTTTTTTTCATTCCGTCCCACGAAAATAAACACAAACTATTTTTTAATCTAAATCTTTATCCAAATTCCAGAAAATCATTCTTGGGGTCAAACTTCAAATATTTATAACTCCCGATCTAATCACTTTAGAAAGTCGATCAAAAAACAAAAATTACAGTCCAAAGTCTCACCTTCCCCCTACAAAAATCCAATTCACCAAATACCCACCCCCAAAAAAGTTACACCGCCATTAACAAAAAAAAATACCCAAAAAAATGATTTTTCCAACTTTGAACCGCGACACTTCTCATAAAAAATTTTTTTAAAAAATTTTGATTGCCACCAGTCGAAAGCTCAGACTTTTCTCTACAAAGTACTTCTCTGGATTTATTTAATAACTTTTTTTTCTCTCAGCAGCCCAAGCCAAGTAAACATCTTGCGCGTTGAACTTTACGAAATTAACCAAAAACGGGTTTTTAAAGCAAACAAATAACTAAATATCAAATATTTGTTAACAGCCTGGATAATTTTTATTGTACACTCGGAATAGTGACTGTAGCAGTAGTAGGGATTGTAGTACAGAGGTAAATTTAAATTAGTTTCAAGTTAACTCGAGCAATTGGCGGCGTCTACTTCTCTCTCATCTACCTCTGGATTCTATATATGTATGCATGGAGTTTCCCATTTTGCCTCATCCTTTATCGTGAGGTTGGCTTGCCTCTGACGCAGGAACGTCGTCAGCCGGGTCTTCCGTTCCTTCTACCCTTCATCCTCATCATGTCGACTCAACGAGCCCCAGCAGTCAATATGGAGAAGTCTCTCTCTCTTCCTATATATATATATATATATATATATTGTGCTACACACTACACACTATACACATCACATATATACTACTATTTACTTTGAACTATGTACAAGGTACTTGCTTGAAGGCAGTTTCAAACTCTGTCGTAGAAGGGTTTCTTTGTAGGTTTCGAATTGTTCATGAAGCACTATTAAATCACTTTGAAAAAACTATTAAATATAAATATGTATTTTTAAAAACCAGGTCCTCGTTCTTTCCCTTGCCCGGAATAATTAAAAAACTGCCCGAATTTCGAGTCAGAACTGACGGTTTCGGATATTAATTTAAATAACGCGGGGTATTAATAAGGAAATTTTGAAATTAACTGGCTGTAATTGGACAGAATGGAAGGTACATTTATAGATGTGTAAGGGCGTGAATATTACCGGAAATTAAAATTTGCTGCTACATTTATTCCTTGTTATCCGCGACGTTGATTAATTCTAAAAATTATTTTATTTAATTATTTCCTTTTTCATTGAATTATTTTTTTTTTATGTTTTTCCAATTTCATTAAAAATGTGATCGCACTCTCTAAACATGAGTAAGTGCAAATAAGTGAATATTCACTAATTCCAAGTGCAAACCGAACCACTTATTTCAAAAAGTCGTTCGATTGGCACTTACACAGAAAAAAAGAATTTCTTGGCGCAAGAAATATTTTGTATTATGAATTGAAGACAAAAATTTTTCTTGGCTCAATAATTTTTTTCTCGCCTAAAAAATTTTTTTCTTGTTCCGAGAAAATTTTTTCTTACCCCAAGAAAAGTTTTGTTTTCACTCTATAATACAAAAAATTTCTTGGGTCAAGTAAAAATTTTCTTAGAACAAGAAAAAATTTTTTGCGCCAAGAAATCCGTTTTTTCTGTGTAGAATTAGTGAATATTCACTTATTTCACATTCATGTTTAGAGAGCACGCAAATAAAAAATCTATATATATTAAATATAAAATAGTGTGGGGTAATTCGGACCTCTGAATTTTCCATTAAAATTATCTAGCCCTAAAAAACTGAGGTAAGTCGGGCCCAAAAGATTCAATAAAAATTTTTCCCCACCTAATTTCGAAACGAACATCCCATCTTCTATATCCACCAGTATTTTATTTTTTTTTTTTTCGAAAGTGTCTCATATTGCCCCGGTCTTCTTTCAATAAAGGACGTAGATGGATAAGGAAGTAAATGAAAGAAATGAAAAAAAAATTTAAGAAGCATTTGAGCATATGTCTTTTGCATGGCTTGCGTACTGAGACGTTTCGAAGCATCTTCGACACATGAATGTATATAAATGTACAAAATATATAAATATATATGTGTGTATGTGCAAATAAAATTGCCTGCTAGCGTTTTCATCCCCAAAGGCGCACGACATCCATATACCGAATTTTCTCGTTCTCGCTTACTCGTTTTCTTCAATTTCTCGTACGTACTCTACTCAGTTGTCGAGAATACTATGCAGTGTAGTCTGCAGTATGTTGTGTGCATGTACTATTTATATATATGTAGTGCTTTGAGTGTATCGGGCACGTCGACGGTTCAGCTTTACTCTTGCTACTGTACTGGCGCTTCTGGGAGGACTTTGAATTGGTTGCCGGCGGCTTAACGTCTCTTCCACATCTAGAGCTTCGTTCTGGTTACTATGCCTTCTCTTATATGTTATGCCTCTATGTATATATACTTATATACGGACTACGTTTCTCTAGCTTACGCCAATATGTGCCAATTTTCCTCTATCCTAGTTTAAATCGCGATATATTAAGCTTTAATAATCTCTGCGCTTGTCATTTATCTTTCAGCCTTTTTACCCCACTTTTATTTATTAATTAATTATTTTAATTACTTATTCTGCTAATGACGATAAACAGTCGGGTATAGAACTAACTACATTTCTATTAATTCATTTTTTGCCAATAATCAAGTCAGAATGGAAAATTTTAAAAATCACTAATTTCGAAATTTGTTCATCTCAGAAATTAACGCAGGACACAATTTTTTAGAAAAATTTCCATCTAAAGATTTGAAAAAAAATTAAGTTTTTAATTTTTTACCGAAAGTTGCAATTTTAAAAAATCACTAATTTCGAAATTTTATTCATCTGAGAAATTAACGCAGGACACAATTTTTTAGAAAAATTTCCATCTAAAGATTTGAAAAAAAATTAAGTTTTTAATTTTTTACCGAAAGTTGCAATTTTAAAAAATCACTAATTTCGAAATTTTATTCATCTGAGAAATTAACGCAGGACAAAATTTTTTAGAAAAATTTCCATCTAAAGATTTGGAAAAAAAATTAAGTTTTTAATTTTTTACCGAAATTTGAAATTTTAAAAAATCACTAATTTCGAAATTTGTTCATCTGAGAAATTAACGCAGGACCAAATTTCCATCTAAAGGTTTGAACAAAAAATTAAGTTTTTAATTTTTTACCGAAAGTTGCAATTGTAAAAAATCACTAATTTCGAAATTTTGCCATCTGAAAGATTAACGCAGAATAAATTTTTTTTTACTCTTGTAAAAATCTACTTAATAAATTTTCCAATAAAATTTCCATCTGTAAAATTTTGAATTTCGAAATCGGAAAAAGTGAATTTTTCTAATAATAAATAAATATGAATCTAACGATAGTAATAAATCAAAAATAAAAAAGTACCGACGGACAACTGACCTGAGAGTTGTTTAGGCTAACCCTTGACCCCAGTGACCGTACTCGTGACCCAGAGCCGAGAGAATAAAAAAACTCGAAATACCCGAGTGCGACTACAACCACGACAACAGGAAACAGAACGAAACCGGCTCTGGGCACTCGTTTGACCTGCACTCCTCACAAATAACAATAATAATGTGCGCACGCGGTCACTCCTTCGTACGTCGGCACGAGCCTGATTTATGCTCTCATCTCCAAGGCGGTTTTGCCCATCATTTATGCTCATTATTTATCACAATTTCACTTAATGTATACACGACCTGATATTTCTAATGCCGTCACTTAAATTCACACATATTTTAACCCACTATTTCATTACTTTCATATTTATTGTTTACGTAATTAGATTTAATATGGTCAAATGACTTTTTTATGACCAGTGGTCAGCTCGCTCGCAGTGGGCGGTCCCGACCTTATTTTTATATATTTAATTGTCCGAAAATGACCCTATTATAGCCAAGAACCCAAAGAAATTATACATAAATATGTTTCTGGACAATAAAATTATTGACGGGCCGTAAAAAATTCAGTGCCGGAAAATATTTTTCGTGGAAATTAAAATTTTATTGGACGAAAGGGGGGGGGGGGTTTAGCAGTTTTGTCGCGAGGATTTATTGGAGACAAATTTATTCGAATTTAATGGCAGATATTTCGTCGCGAATGATATTGGGGGGAAAGTGAATGAAAATGTGACGAGTTTGTCGGAAAACTCCATCAAAAAGTTTAATTTCGATGTCTCCTGAGATAAAGAAACATCTTAAGTATAACAAATTTTGTATAACTTGAAATGCCGCTTGAATTATAAATATGCTCATATATTTAATATGAAACTGTAGTACAATTTTGTACTTCTGTCAGAATTTTAAATTCGGTAACTTTTTTTCTATTTACTTTAGCGAAAAATTTTTTCCTCAAAACTTGTAGCCAGAATTCCAATCTTTTGAACGCTTGAAGCCAATTTCCAAAAAATTAATTAATTAAAAAATTATTCACTTACCATTCAAAATAACAATAATCAAAAAAATTTTGCTCTAATTTCGAAGCTTCAAAACTCTACTTTCTTATCATTTAAAAAAAAAATATCCAACACATAATTTGTAGCTCGAAATCTCAGCTTTCGAACCCCGTCGCCTGATTTCAAAAAAAAAATTTATTCAAATAATTACAAGCCAACAAACAAAATTACAGAGTCAAAAAAAATAAAAATAAAAATTTAAACGGCCGCAGTTTTTATGAAAAAAATTTTTTTTTGAATTTTAATTTTCAGGGCTCGAAAGATGAGACTTTTTGCCACAAAGTACATCTCTGGCTTAATTTTATCAGTTAATTAGACTTACCTCCACTTAACTCAAAAGTCGCAAACAGACAAGACAAAAACTAAAAACAGCTAGTAAAGTATAACAAATCCGATGTTACTGGCATGATGCCCTCGGAAAGACTAAAAGTGTAAGGGTTAAAATATTCCAGAATATATAACTAACTCAAACGCATGCATACATAAAATAGGGGGTACCATGTGACGGGGCCCCGACACGCGGATCCATTGTGCGTCTGTGTGTTTGTAAGTTTTTTTATTCGGTCCCAGGTGGGACCCCCTCGAGTCCTACGCAAGTATATAGCTTCTACATACATCCATTCCTTCACTCGTCTTCCGTCCTTACCTGGCTATGAATGGGGTGCTCATGAGCAGTCTCTGACTTTGGATCAAACTGTACCCTCTTCTCTTCTTCAGTTTACTCTACTCTACTCTACTCACCGTCTGAATGCATTGACGCCAGGTTTATTGGTTATCGTAATGTGATTTTCATGAGCAGATTGCCCGACGACGCATCATATATTCTCAATAGACGTCGTATTATTAATGATCGTCTAAAAATATCTATATACTCGAGGATTAATAGACACACTGTATACATATGGATGTCGTATATATAAATATACATAAATCTGTTTATGTAACACTGATTTATAACAAAGCGATTTTCGCCGGAAAATACGATTTTATGCTACGGTTTTACTGTCATCAATAATTGTCTTGTTACTTTTTTATTTTTATCACTCATAAAAAATTTTTTTTTTTTTAAATAAGCAGTGAAAAATTTATGAAGAACTTCAATCAAAAATATACAATGGAGCCAATTAAAAATCTAGGGGAAAGGCGGGAAAATTTAAAACAGTTGGGCAAAATGGACCAAAAATTTTTTCTCCAAAATTGGTCTTGATTTTCAAGTGATTCACAATTTTTTTGTACTGTTGGGAGGGGGAGGGGGTTGATTTGAACTTGAGAAAATTCCCTTAGAAGTTGGAGTAAAATTAAAAAATTCCAAAAGTTGTGTTGAATAAATAATTTCCAAAGTCGCAAATAGAGCGGGAATTTTTCAAATGATTTAAATATTTTTATCTAAAGGGTTTGATCTATAAACGGCAAATGAACTCGTCAGGATACTGGTTCTTGGGATTAGGATTGGAATTGTTTTTCCAATGCCCGGGGCAGATGGAGAAATAGAATTAAAAAAATAAAAACGGATTCGCGTGACTACAACAGGAACGAGAACCCTTTGGTGGGGCGGAATGTGAAATGGTGAAAAAGTTGTAGTGAAGAGCCCGTAGGACTTAGTTAAGACGTCAGACCGGGCATGACAATGAGGTCAGCCATGCATGCCTAGGTTTCGCACCTTTTTTAACAGTACCTACATATATATGTATATAGAAGGATAGAGGAAGCACACATTAAATTTGATTCTTATCTTCGAGGGTACTCGATGGGCTCGTCGATTTTGGAGATAGTCCGAGTTACTGCAGTACTCTCGAGGGTACTTGATGACAGCCAGCTAAAACCCGACGGCACTATTATGTGCTCTAAAGGTTGCGCTGATCGAGAGCTCGACTTTACGCTTTCGATAGTTATCCTTTTTGGTTAACAAAAAAGCGCAAGTGATGGCTACATTTATTATTTTTTTTTTTTTACTTTGTCTATAAATTTACTCGGTTAAAAATTTTATAAAATTAATTCTTTGCGAAAGACAAAAAAAACTAAAAAATGGCCCCTCGAAAATATTGACTGTTAAAATTTTTAACTGAAATATTTTAGAAAATTCTCCTTGACTTTAGAGAAAAACAATTTTGTGAAGTAAGAAATAGAAAAGTGGGAAAAATGGCCCCTTGAAAATATTGACTATTAAAATTTTTTTGTAGAAAATTTTTAGAAAATTCTCCTTCACGAGAGAAAAAATTTTGTGGAATAAGAAATAGAAAATTGGGAAAAATGGTCCCTTGAAAATATTGACTTTTAAAATTTTTTTTGTAGAAAATTTTTAGAAAATTTTCCTTCACTTGAGAGAAAAAAAAAATTTGTGGAATAAGAAATAGAAAAGTGGGAAAAATGGCCCCTTCAAAATATTGACTTTTAAAATTTTTTTGTAGAAAATTTTTAGAAAATTCTCCCACACTTGAAAGAAAAAAAAAATTTGTGGAATAAGAAATAGAAAAGTGGGAAAAATGGCCCCTTGAAAAAATTGACTTTTAAAATTTTTTTGAAGAAAATTTTTAGAAAATTCTTCCTCACTTAAAAGAAAAAAAAAATTTGTGGAATAAGAAATAGAAAAGTGGGAAAAATGGCCCCTTGAAAATATTGACTATTAAAATTTTTTTGTAGAAAATTTTTAGAAAATTCTCCCACACTTGAAAGAAAAAAAAAATTTGTGGAGTAAGAAATAGAAAAGTGGGAAAAATGGCCTCTTAAAAATATTCAAATTAAAATTGATTGTAAAAAATTTTTAACTGTAAAATTTTCAAAGAAAAAATTAAATTTTTTTTTTAAATGAATAAATTAAATTTTTTATTGAAGATAATTTTTTAACAATAGACAAAAACTGTAACAAAGTAACCCAATTGTAGATGAGACATTGTAAGAAAAGTATAAAAAAGCATCTCGGGGTCATGTGACGACAGCTGCTGTTTCCGTTCTACTTAAATCTAAAAAATGCAAATTGTATATATATATTTGTTGAAAGGCAGTAACGGTTTTTCGCGGCGATTATTTAGCTCGAGATTGACGTGACGAAAGTTGAGATGAGAAAACTCGGGACAAGAACAAGGAAGACAGAGCGAGTATGTGAGCTACAAATATAAATTTGAATATCGATGCCATTGAATTCGATCGAAGGGTCGCGATACTTCTTTTCAGTGACTAAAAAGGGTTGCAATTTAAATATTCTCACCGGGGTAACTAGGTATCTCGGGGCGTGCCTCCTCTTTCAGCCTCTCGTATATATTTTTTATATTATTTGTATACTCGAGCTGAGTACTGGCTTTGTACTTGGCATCAAAACCTAACACCCAACCACCGAGACCCTCAGGCAATACATTTATTATTCTCCACTTATAATCAGTTGCACTCTCGGTATCGGGACTTTTCCATCATAAATTCAATTTATTAATACAAATCAATACCCAGAAATTATTTGAGGCCCGAGTCCCCTTTGCTGTTCTTTCGTCATTTTATTTTTTAATTAATTGATAAATAATTACCAAAAAATATTGAGGGGACAAAGTAGTCGCCGAAAAATTTTTTTCCTGAACGGCCCGTTTTGCCTCCATTCATATATTTTATTTGTAATCAATAATTACAATTTTTTTCATTAATAAAAGTGACATTTTCTTTATTAAGAAATTCAAAAAGAGGGGGATTCTACGGTTTCCATGACGCCGCCAAACAACTGGAAATTCATATAGAACTCAACAAAATAAGAGTTTTTCAAAGAATAAAATTTTTCGATATCTCGCTTAGTTTTCGAGAAAAATGGATTTTGGGAAAAAAGTGATTTTTTAAAAAACTTGAAAAATTTCGTAGATTTTAATATTTCCATTTTTTTTTTTTGTATTTTTTTCCGAAAACTACATTCAAGGATGAAAATTTTGAAAAAAAAAACGTGTGAATTAGTCCATTTTTGAGAAAGTTACAGCTATTTGAAAAAAAGCCTAATTTCGTCAAGTTTTACATGAATTCGCGGTCTGGGTAAAAAAATTTCAAGCCGAAATTATTTTAAAATTTTTTCTCGGCCGAAAAAAGGCCCAGGTAGAGACCGCAAGCCTGAAAACTATCTAGGGCAAAAAATGGCCAATAATTGGGCCTGAAAAAAGTCGAAAATTGGCTGACTCGATTTATGAGCCAATTTTCGGTCTGTTTGTTAAGAATATCAAAATTTCGGCATTATTTTGGCCAAATTTAGGTCACTTTGAATAAAATTCTGTAGTATTATAAAATTTTATGGTATTTTCGGCCAAATATTTTTATCCGAGGGGTAAAAAGAACAGTTAAAAAAAAATATCAATATTTAATTTAATTAGTAATAAATTTTAACATCTAAAATTTATGACAAAATCTCTGAAGTGAATAAATTAATTTTGAAAAAAAAAATTAATTTTTTATCAGAGATACTTTTTATGTGTACATAATATAGATGACACTGAAGAAGCTGACGCTCAGTCAAGTGCAAAGAGTAATCTGTTAAATATTCCACGAGTTGTAGGTGAGGTAAAAAAGTTGTCTGCGTTAAAAAATCCAGTGAGAAATAGTGGAGTTAAGAAAAGTATAACAAAGAGCGAAACAAAAAAAATAAAAATAAAGAGTGAGGCAGTGAAAGCTAAAAAGTAAGTAAGGAGGAAAATAATGACTCTGACTTGGACGGAAACGCGGTAGAAAATACTGGAGCAGTGAAAACCGTGGTCGGGGCATAAAACGCCCGTGACCCAGTTTTTTACGAAGCAACAGGTACCTTCTAATTAAGAACACTTAAGAAAACTTGCCTCTTAAAGCTGACGCCTCCCACTCTTTTTCTTTTCCTCAAACTCACTCTCACTCTCGGTACCTTTCTCACCCCAGCTTAAACTCAGACTACGACTTCTTGCTCTTTTTTCCTCCGTGATAACGCCATTATATTTTAATAAACCCTCGGGGTGCGCAAGTGAACCCGTCTCCAGTTAAATTCTTTCCGCGGCTGACTCTCTTTCTCCCTCTCTATTCACTTGTTACCGTCTTCTCTCACTTTTATTTTTACTCAACTTCTTTCACCTCCCACACTCTTAACCTCACCGGCAGTTTAATTCATTCATTCAAACTTTAATGTAATGAAACCTATTGACTTTAAATAGTTTCTTATTATTTTTTATTTCCCCAAACTTAACCCATTGACTCACATTATCAATGCAGAGATTTTATTCATCAGCATCTCCAGCCCCGAGAACTTATTTTCCCTCGGAAAAATTCTACCCTCAAACTCTGCGACTAAAAATATACGGAATATTTCGTGGAAGCTCATTTATGTATCGGGAAAGCCCCCAGAGGTTTGGGAAAGACACATAAACCTAGACATATAGCTGGCGGTAATACAGCCGGCAGAATTCCAGGAGCGAGTAGGATAGAGATGGAGATTCTGCCGGGTTGTCCCGGAGCTAAAGAGCTTCGGGAGGCATACGTGGAGGGCCATGGGGGGTGGGGTGGTTGGGTGGTTGGGTGGTCGGGTTGGTTGTGTGTAGGCAACGGGACAGCGGACGAGGGAGCGGATCCGAGTGTCGAGCTGGGATCCCAGTGGGTGGCTGTCCTGGCGGCCATTTTGAACGCATATATCGATTGTTTGGCGGCCGGGCTCGGCCATTCGACTCGGCGGCATCAACTCCCTCGACTTCCATCAACAATGCTCCTCCGCGTTTCCTATCGATTATCGAGAGTGAGAGAGCTTTCTGCCATTCTGTAACTCGACTTTTATCTCCCTTATTTTTTATCATTTTTTTTTCTGATTTGATTGCTGGGAAAAGTCGGAGGTGGTCGTGGAGAAACCGTCAGAGCTGGTTGATTGCTTCGGACGTCTAGTCACCTGCGTTGGACATTAGGTCGAGGGTCAATAGTCGCGGACCCCGGGTGGCCGAGTCCAAGACCAGGGAAGGGCGCCCGGTTTTGTGGGCAAGGGCGAGGGGAGAGCTGCCAGGAATGCTAAAGGAAGTTGAGTACAAAATATAGTTGAATATATATGAGGTAGGGTGAGGGTGAACGGTGGCGAAAGCAAACTACCCCCTAAACCGGCTTAGAACCCGCCCCCCGGACTCTCCATAAGCCAATCCGCTGTTAGTTTATCTGCTTACACTCACGCGCAGGTCCAGCTAGCCTCCCTGGACACACAAGGAGTCTTTGCAGAATGCTCTCAGATTGACCCAACATTGATCATACACTCCCTCACCCCTCCCGCTACTGCTACTTCTTCCCCGCCCGGCCATCGCGAATCGCGTTGCCCCGAAAAGAAACAAGAGCTGAATTAACCCACGAAAAAAAGTTGAAAGCGAGAGTGCTCTCGATTTAAATGTGATTAAAAAACTACGATAAGCTGAAACACGTTACGTTAAAAGTTCAGCCAGACTTTCTCCGACCTTTGGGGTTTTTAGATGCAGCGACTCTTAAAGGGGAAGTTTCCTCGTTATCTAGAAACACGGAAACAAAGTTTAGATTTTTTTTTTCTTTAGTTAGTGGGGTGGGATTTTTTTTTTATTTTTTTCGGAGTTTAGTTTTATGGCTGGCGAACCGCCAACTGGGTGAAAAGTGGGGAAAGTGAAGCGAGCTGAGATCTGAGCAAAATATATATTTTATAAAATAAAAAAAGTTTGTAAGAGTTATTCAAATTATTCAAAGGAGGTCGATGCACGGAAAAATAATTCAAGCTGTTATACACTTTCATTCACAAGTTTCCCTTTTCATTTTATTATTGCCTTCTTATTCTTTTTCTTTCGCCTTGTTCTGTGCCACGTATTTTACAGTGACGTCAAGACGAGCTCGATTGTATATATGTATATATGTATAGGTGTTTCTGAGACGCGCGCCCTTATTTCATTGTCGACGGGTTTTTCATAAGATAATTGTCGGCGGGTTAATGGGCAAACTTACTCGGCCTTCAAACTTTTCAAGCGCATACTTTCTCCTCGGAAACTTTGTTATCGCATAACTTACTTTTATGGCTTTTTTACTATCTATGTACAGTATCGTAATGAATTTGTTTAGCGAAACAGATTAACATCATCAAGGTAATCTGAATATTTTATTTTATATCGGGAATTCGAATTTTTTTACCAAAACAAAATTTATTCCGGTTTTATCACCCCCATTAGTAACTTTATTACATTATTTTTTGTAAATATATTCGAAAAGAGTACTGACTTTTAACTTTTCCAAAAACCATGCATGAAATTTTTTACATGCATGCAACAAATTTTCTTGAAAAATTTTTTCCATATTTTGGAAAAGAAGAAACATTTTTTCCAGATTACGAGCTTTGCTTGCTGCATTTTCATACTTTTCCAAAAACCATGCCTGAAATTTTTTACATGCATGCGACAAATTTTCCTGAAAAATGTTTTCCTTATTTCGGAAAAGAAGAAACATTATTTCCAGATTATGAGCTTTGCTTGCTGCATTCTCATACTTTTCCAAAAACCATGCCTGAAATTTTTTACATGCATGCGACAAATTTTTTTGAAAAATGTTTTCCTTATTTCGGAAAAGAAGAAACATTCTTTCCAGATTACGAGCTTTGCTTTTCACATTCGCTTACTTTTTCAAAACTTTTCCAAAAACCATGCATGAAATTTTTTACATACATGCGACAAATTTTCTTGAAAAATGTTTTCTTGATTTCAGATATTCCTTATTTTTGGAAAAGAAGAAACATTTTTTCCAAATTACGACTTTCCTTTTTGCATTTTCTTTCTTTTCCAAAAACTTTATTCATGCATGATCTGCAAATTTCGCATTTTCTCCTGATTCCTCTCCATTCCACCCAACCCACCCCTGAAAATTTTATTTAAAAAAAAATCCATCTTTTCATATCAACAGTCTCTTATCCCAATATAATAAAAATTTTCTTTTTGATATACATATAAATTTTTTTCCTTCATTTCTTTGATCACATCTTAGAATCTGCGTTTGAGGGGTAGTGAATGCTGTCTCTGTATCGCATACCTATCATCCCCCGTTTCTGAATCTTACCTCTTATAGACATCCATATATAAAATATACATATACCTATATCTATATAAATATATATAAAATCCCCTTTTAGTAATTTCGCATATATGCCTTTGACAGGCTCAAGTTATTCGCTATTGGACGTCCGTAATCACATGTGCGATAACTTAGGGCCCGTCTATAGCGTCTCCATTAAAGTAGATCTCGCAAAGCGATGCAAGGTAAGGCCCATTCACATTCTATACTCATACCATACCCATGCTACATATATACAGTCCAATCCCATGTACGTTCCTCTCGTCTACACAATGTCAGCTATTTATATTACCTACGAGAGCACATAAGGACTCGGGTGGCGGACGTGAGCGTGTAGTGTGGCTGGATGTCGTTGATGTCGTGTTGCGTCCATGTAGCAGGGACCGATCGATACGGCAGATACCTGGTAGTTGATGACCCTAAGCGCATGCTCCCATTCTCCTCATCAACGGGCTTCCGGGTCTGACCGCTCGAGAGCGCTGCCCGGTTTTTCTTGTCCGATCATCACGTACCTTTTCCACTTTTACTTATATCGCCTCACTGCTTATTATATTCATACTTATACTTATATATATACATATATATGTCTATACTTGGCAGTAAGTTTTTACGCGGATTTTTATTTATTTTCACTGCAGGGAGGGGGTAATAGAGGTGGGGTGGCTTCAACCTTGACATTTACTTAATTTTTTTGTTTATGAAAAATTATAATTTAGTGAAAGTTTATTTTTTTGTTGGAAAATTTTTTAATTTTTTGGTACTTAAACTATTCTATGAAAAATTAGTTACGTTCTAAATTATTACCTTATAGTAGAAATGCCTAAAAAATTTCATCAGGTGCGTAAATTTTTTTTCCTCAAAAAGCTTTTGAAAAATTACACAAAAAAAAAATTTCTGAACTTAAATATATTTTCCAAAAAATTATTTTACAGTAAAGCCAAAAATGAATCCACCATTAAATTACTCAAAAAATTACTTTAATAAAATATTGAAATAAAAAAAAAAAATTTTCCATAAATCAAAAACTGACAAGTCAGTAAAAAAAAAATTGTAAAATAGTCGAATATTATTTAAAAAATAATTAGAATGATTACTATATCTGGTCCAGTTTTTATCGTCTCGAAATGGTTTACGTAAGGCTATTTGCACACATGTGTTATCATGAAATACAGCAGTGTTTGTACAATTGTTTGCTTCTCCACAAACGTGGCGACATATTATTGCCTTGTTGCATGACCACACACGAATTAAATTCCAAAGAGTCTTAAACCCGGTGACGTCTCCGAGCTCCGAGTATTAGTCCAAGTACACACTGATAGTAAACCAAACCAACAGTTTTACGAAAATAATAATTATAATTACAGTGATAAAGATTCGAGAGGTAAACGGGGATTTTGATGTTTAAATTAATTTATTGCTCATAGGGACGAGCGTCCGCCGGCGGGTGTCTTGCCGCCTATTGTTGAGCATTTTACAATAATGTAACGCACCCACACAGCCCACAGCTCGCGGAGACTCGCTATCGGTGTCGGTGTTGCTGTTGGTGTAGTCCGTGAATCGACTCTTATTTACTCATCATATTTCACAAGTCACGTTTAATTATTAATCACACTCTCGACGTTATGGTCTGACTCGAGGCGACTCGATAACGCGTTTTACTTGCGATCAAATAAACCATTTACTTAATCATCTCTTTTTATTTTATTATTATTATTATAAATTCAGTTTGTCATTGATATCAAATCTATTATTACAAATGTGAATAATTAATTACGTAATTTATTTTTTTTTAATTCAAAATTTTTTTATCAATCGCCTTTTTTTGACAAGGTTTGAAAATTTTTCTTTTTTGATCAAGAATTTATTTATTTTTGCTTGAAAAATTTCAAATTTTCAATTTTTTTATTTTTTTTTTCAACATAAAAAATTTTGTCACCAAAAAAAAAGTTTGAAAAACTAGACTTTGAACTTTGAATTAAATTTTTTAAATTCAAATTGCCGCCAAAATTTCAAAAATTTAAATATAAAATGAAATTTTTTTATTGTTAGTGAAATTAATTTCCAGGTAAAAAAAAAAAATTAATATTCGATCAATCGTTTAAAAAAATGATTGACACAAAAATATCGTGAGAAAAAAGTGTAAAATTTTGGGTAGGGTTCAGTCTATCGCTCGGCAGAAAGTACATCCACAGCTAGACTAGGGTGTAACGAATAAAAAACCGTCCGAGGTCCATAGAATGTTCCTCCGGCGAAAGTAAAAAGGATGAGGACCCAATGATTCTATTGAACGAAATCGAGGGCATCGGAAGCGAGGCTGGGTCATCAAATCTCGTCGCATTTAGTCCGTAGGTTAAAGGGCATGGAAGCAGGTCCTTTCGAGCTCGGCCAAGCTACACGATCGCAGATCCCCATCAGCGCACGTAAAAAAAATATTAAATTAAGACGGAGAATAGTTGCCCAACAAAATAGAGAATGGGCGTAAATTTATATAGGAGAGCCAGAGCTAGAGTAGAGTAGAGTAGAATCCTTTGGGTCGGATCTGTTGTAGGACCAGCTGCTAAAACCTTTACTCCCTTGTTCTCTGTCTTTGCTTTTTATTCATCGGTCCTTGTTCTGCGAGCCCCCAAACCAGAAGGAATAGATGAGATGGGACCAGATCAGATGATAATAAGAGAAGAGAAGAGAGCATCTCTAATGTGAGCGAGGGGCACCTTGATTTTTTTATATCTTAGATCCTGGCGATCATTTTTTATGAACCCTTTCTTTTCTATTACCTGGGCACGCTCTTGTGTGTCTAGTAAGTATGAAAAAACGTCCTGGAGATTCGGGGGATAAAAAAAAAAGACAATGCCCCTCACAACTGCCGAACCGTGATCTTACTATAACTCTTTCTCTCACGATTTTTTATTCTCTGGGCTCTGTCTGATCTTATGGGGACAGAAGACCGGTGGCGAGTGTGTGAAAAAAAAATTTTCTTAATAGACAAAAAATATTTATAAATAGACGGAAAGTGTTTAGATACATTTGATACAGATCTGAAGAGACGGACCAGCTTTTTTGTTTATTTTTCTGAGGTAAAATGGTCAGCAGGAATTTTTTTCACAAAATGAAACCCTCAGTTTATTTCTTTAATTTTTTCCTGGCCCATTTCTCCTCTACATAAATTTTCATGCGAAAAATCGTCGGCAAATCGATAGGGGAGGGTGGGGCAGAGCGGCCCCCCTGAAATTTTGATCAAAAAAAAAAATTTTTTTTTTTCGACTAATTACTATAAATCCGATATGTTTGCGCATTTTTACCCCTACGCATGACATTTGGGGCAAAATGGACAAGACCGAAATTTTGAAAAAGTGATTTTTTCATATTTTTATCGTCAAATTAAAAAAAAATTATTATAATTACACATTTCTAGCCCTACGCATGACACCTGGGGCAAAATGGACCAGCCGAAACTTCCGAAAAAATTATTTTTTCATATTTTTCGGCCGTTTCTCTATGTAAGAGGCAAATTTGGTCACTAAAAATTTATAAAAATTAAACTTTTTTTTTTTAGTTGATAAATTTTTGAAATAAAGTAAAATTACAGAATTGATGTTTTTTTTTATAAAATAAAAATTAGTAATTAAGGTAATCGAGAGTGAACGATTTTTTACGCTTTAAAAAATTTTTTTCGAGTAATATAAGACCAAAAATAGTTGTCAAGAGAAAGAAATACATTCTTAATGATGAAAACAATTTAAAAAAAAAAAAAACGAAAAAAAAAATTTTTTTTATCACTTTTTGGAGGGGGGCCGCTCTGCCCCACAAAAAAAAAAAAAATTTTTTCAGAATTTTGGCAAAATGTCCATAAATTTGTTCGAAATAGGACAAAAGTAAAGTGATCTTATGGTTGAAAGCCACAAAAAATAATAATTGGCTTAGGGGGGCCGCTCTGCCCCAACCCTCCCCTAACTTTAAAAGAAAATAAGGTAAAGCGAGCCTGAATCAAGTTTTATTTTTGACCCGGCCGGCCATTTTACTTCAATTTAATTTTATTGAATATTTCCAAGCTGGCGTTAGAGCAGGAATTGATCGAAGGAAAAAAAATGTATTGGGGATTTGAATATTTTTTAACCATTCGCTGTCTAGGCGAGCAAGTAAAGCCGTGAGGTGTAAAATCGTAGTGTAAGCAGGTGAAGGCTGTTACTGCGGCTTATATATATCGTGACTACTGGTCAGTTTGTTCGATAGACGGTGCCAGCCGGGAGTATCCATGTACCGGTGGGCGTTCGGCTCTTGCCCGGGTTAACTCCGGTGCCAACCGGTACCAAGAGGGCCACCGGTCAATACTGTCGACCTCCACGGATGCTTTATGTACAATCCACATGCACATAATACATAATAATAACAATCTTGTTGCACAACCCCTGTCCTTGCCGATGACTGTACAAACAATTCACTTTTTTTTTAAATTACGTCTTGGCTCCATTAAAAAAAAAATTTCTATTTTTTCGCAATCCGCGGGGTTTTTTTTAAATTTAAAGTTCAAGGTACAGAGTAGAGAGTAATGAGATTAAGAATAAGGAAAAGTATGATAATAAAGAGAATGTATGTACAAAAATATATAGAGACCTATGCTAGTATAAATATAAAGAGAAGATGGTTAGTTGGCTATTGGAGATCCGAGTTGCTGATACGTGTGTTACTGCACCTGACGTAAATTTCCGCGTAATAACCATAACGGGTGGATTATTAGAAAGATAATTATTTACAGTTGTTTTATTGCACAATGATATATATTATATATATACATGTATGTAAGTATGAATGCATAGATGTACAGTCATGAGATGCAACGCAAAATGATGGAGGTAAAGAATTAGAATTTAAACTGTACTCCATTTTTTTTTACAGGGAGGTGGGGGGGGGGTAATTGTTTGTTACTTTACTTTGGGTTATTAAGTGAAAGTAGAGGTGAAGATGGAAATTATTAATTGCTAACTGGTGATTAGTTTGAGTAGATGTAATTTATTGCACTGCAATTTTGGCCATGAAACAAATTTGAAATTTTTGAAATTTGATGATTTTTTGAATTGGGAATTTTAGTTGGCGGCAGCGTCCCCTACTATGGGAAAAAATTTGATTTTAATAAATTAAAAAAAATTTTTTACGGGCTTCGAAAAAATTTATATCGATTTTTTATGACATATATTTTGGAGTCGAGTAGCAAAAATAAATTTTGATTTAAAAAAAAGAAGTTGGGTCAGAAAAAATGTAAAAATAAATTTTTTTAATGAGAACCTTGAAACTTAAACCGGAAGTAAAAAGTATTTTTATTTAAACCCATGAAGACAAACGAGTTCAATCATCGAGACCGGAGTCATTAATTTTCCCGAAATATCTTTCGAACAAAAAAAAGTAAATTAAGAATTTTTTTGTCCATATTTGGGGTAACGCCGCCCGTATATTGATGACATTGACAGTAAAACATACATATGAATTTTTATAGATGTCCATGTATATGTATATTAATAATAGAATAAAATGAAGGCCACGAGCTGGATTCTCATCACAATAAAACAGTCCGAGTTATATTTTTCTCCCACTCGTTTGGCAGACTCGGTCATCTTTGTGCCCGTCCCCTATTTGAATACGCGTGGCTCTGCATTATCGCCAACAAGAGAATGACACGTACGAAATCTCCCCTATTATGCGTAAATTTTATTATTTTTACCCCAAATATACTAAGGACCCACGAGTCTCGCGCTCTGCTCAGGTCACAGGTCAAATTGCACATGTCCGGTCTACACTTACCCTCGGGCTAACATTCGTTTTTTTTTTATAGATTTTTTGACCCCTGGAGTCATTGCGCACCGACGTTTTTTTTGCACTCACACATAATTGAACTAAACGAAATAATTAGATATTAATAATTAATTTTTTTGACCACCATCTAATTGGCCAGTAAAATTCCGCCTCCAAACCCATATACGATTTTTGAAAATTTTAATTTTCGACAGCTTTTTTAGGGAAAAAATTTTCTTTGACTTTTTTGTCGTGAGTTATTTCGAAATTTTTCATATTTTTTTCCATTTCAATGAAACAAAAAAAAATTAACTTCCACATTTCCGGCATTTCCTTGAAGATCAAAGAAATGTCTTAAATTTTTTAGATAGACTGGTCATTGTTTCAATTTCACAGATGAATTGACCTGATAAATATTTGACTCAATACCAAAATAAAAAAAAAAATTCATTAATTTTCAATAAAATTTCTTCTTAACAATTTGCGATTTTTTTTTTCGACAATACAAATAAAAAAAAAAAAAAACTAAAAAAATGCACATGTAGAAAATTAAAAAAACTATAGGTGCAATTTTTTGAAAAATTTTTTTTCTCACTAATTTATCGTTTTTCAAAAAATCTAAAAATTATTGGCCATCTGCAAATCATGATACTGAAATTAGCCGTCTAATAATTTTTGGATTTTTTGAAAACGATAAATTATTAAGAAAAAAAATATTTCGAAAAATTGCACCTACAGTTTTTGAAATTTTCTACATATGCATTTTTTTATTTTATTTTTTTTTTTAAATTTACTTGAAAAATAATTAGATAAATATTTAAAAAATCACCTGTTAAAAAATAAAAATAAATAATTTAAATAAAACGCCTGTCTCGAATTACACAGAGTAATTATTCGTAACCGTAAATCGAGTTCTCAACGACGTTCTTACTCATGATCCCTGATATAATAAAAATAATATAATACCTACGTGTGTACGAGCTTAAGTACAGAAAAACTTTTCCCCTTCCCCTAAAAAAAATTTATCTCCCTGTCCATAAAAAAGTGACCCAAGAAATTCGACAATAAACTGGCGCAAAAAATTTGTGTATAAATTGTATGCAAAGTGGAAATATTTTTTCATTAACGAAAAAAATTACAAGACCCTTTAATTTAGTTAATTTAGATTTTATCCGTTGGCTCCGACCTCGATCTGCAAAAAAAAAACTTGGGGTATCGCTGCGGTGAGATAGCGAGCACGAGAAAGCGTAAGGTACAAAAGGGTTCGGCTCATCCCCATGGAATTATTATATACTTATTTAATTTTTTTTAGAATACAAAAAAAATTTTTTTTTGTTTTTCCACCGGCCGGACATTTTTTTTTTTTTTTTCTGAACACTTTATTATAATCGGTGTGAAATCGTAACCGATCGTAAGCCTCCAGCCCGAGATATGTCAAGATTGTACTTTTTTTTAGTACAAAAAATTTCAAAAAAAAAAAAAACTCTTGTTCACAGTAAAAAATTTACGGTTTTAAAATCATGCGAAAAATTATTATGTTTTAAATTTAAAAAAATTTATGTACCAGGTGGATAAAAATAACGTCAACTAGTTTAATTTATTATTATTTTAATGAATTTAAATTTACCGCCGGTGAATCGAAAGTAAAAATAATCAATAGGGAGAAAAAGTATTCAAAATTTGAACCGTTATTATTTTTTTACATGATAATTAAATCATTGAAATTTAATTTCAGTCTAAATTTGAATTTTAAAAAAAAATCGTTGGTTTGAGTAATTGCCGGGAAGGTGTTTATTATTTTGGAAGTAAGATATTTTTTTTTATGATAAAGAACACTGGTCATTTATCCAGTACCCTCTTTTGGGCTGACCATATGGGTTAGCCATATGCAAACGCGTCAGAGCAAGAGACACGTAGACAATGAATGATGAAATCGATTTCGGGTGGAAGTGGATGTGGATACGAAATGAGGGATGATTCTGTGTAACTACTGACTAAAAACCCCGTTTGTATATATGTACTGGGATTATTATTCTTTTTTGTGTCCCAAATCCACGGTCAAATTACACTATATAACCTAATATCACGCAACAATGAAAAAAAATATATTTTATCGTAAATATTCATTATTCATGTATTCATGACATTTTTTTCAGCATTAAATATTTTTTTTATTATTTTAGTTAGATCTCTATTTCTATATTTTTATTAGTTGTAATTAATAGTTGAAAATTTATTATCACGTCTGGAAAAAAATACGTCTATATATGTTCGTTAAAAAAAACAATGTCACATATATGTTAGAAAATTTTTTTTCATGGGCGAATGAAAATTAATCATATAGCCCATATATGAATTATATATGCTCCATGTATGTCATATATGCCCACGTATGAGTCATATATGTCTATATATGGAAGAATGCCTGCTGCATATATGAATCATATAAGCTCTCTATATATGGTCATACGTGAAAATTTATGATGTATGCCTTATATGTGAATCATATGTGATCCACGTATGACTGATATCTGCTGCATATGAAATCATATATAGATCATATGTGATCTCTACATATGGCCATATATGAAAATTTATGATGTGTGCCTCATATGTGACGCATATGTGATCCACGTATAAATCATATCTGCTGTATATGAAATCATATATAGATCATATGTGCTCTCTATATATGACCATATATGGAAATTTATGATGTGTGCCTCATATGTGACGCATATGTGATCCACGTATAAATCATATCTGCTGTACATGAAATCATATATGGATCATATGTACTCTCTATATATGGCCATATATGAAAATTTGTGATGTATGCCTCATATGTGAATCATATGTGATCCACATATGACTGATATCTGCTGCATATAAAATCATATATAGATCATATGTGATCTCTACATATGGCCATATATGAAAATTTATGATGTGTGCCTCATATGTGACGCATATGTGATCCACGTATAAATCATATCTGCTGTATATGAAATCATATATAGATCATATGTGCTCTCTATATATGACCATATATGGAAATTTATGATGTATGCCTCATATGTGATCCACGTATGACTGATATCTGCTGTATATGAAATCATATATAGATCATATGTGATCTCTACATATGGCTATATATGAAAATTTATGATGTATGCCTCATATGTGAATCATATGTGACTCATATGTGATCCACATATGAATCATATCTGCTGTATATGAAATCATATATGGATATTTAGAATGTATGCTCCATATGTGAATCACATGTGATCCAAGTATGAATCATATCTGCTGCATATGAAATCATATGTGATCTCTACATATGACCATGTATGGAAATTTATGATCTATGCCCCATATATGAATCATATATGATCTATGTCTGTAGATTATATATGCTTCATATATAACTCACATATGATCTCTATATATGGTCATATATGAAAATTTTTGACATATGCTTCACAAATCTGCTGAATATACGAATCATATATGATCCACGTATGAATCATATATGATCAATGTATGAGTCATAGATATTCTCTATAAGAAAATTGATCATATATGCTCCATATATGGGCATATATGAATTATATATGAGGCATGTTCTAATTAATTAAATTAATTTACTTAAGTACCAGTTTAATAATAATTATAAAAAAAAAAATTAAATTAATTATTGCCATTGCGAAATAAATTTTTTGTTTAATTTAAATAATTAATTTGTCAAGTTATTGTTGTTAAATGAATCGTCAAATAAATTTTGTATTTTTACTGCACGAAAAAAAATGACAGATGTGTTCATCAAAATATAAATAATTTGCAAATATAAAAGTCCTTTGAGGTGTGAATTAATTACTAAAACAAATATAATTAACAGAACTCTTTCTCTTTTATATCCCCAGTGCAGCTTTTTAGTGATCAAAGCGATCGCGAATAACCCGCGGCCGGCTTTACTGACCTCATACACTCCATTATAAATTATAACCAATCCCATACTCAGAGAATAGCACTGAATAGCACGTAAAAAAAAGTTAATAAATAAAATATGAAGGTATGATAGCTTGTATACAAGCTCGCAAATTTCACGAAATCGTCAGTTACTTTTTTACTCACAATTTTTTATATTTTTTTTTAAATCACTCATTCTTGTATAATAGCATCCAGGATAGACCTTTCTCTAGGTATGCTAAGTAGGGGTGAATTTAAAAAATATATTAATAGCCATCCAGCCCCTAGTTTTTTTTTATTACGCATCTCTACCCTTTTCTTTCTCGACCCAAAAAACCGGCTATAAAAAATAAAGTAAAAAAAAAAAAAATTAAATAATCAGAAGACCTTTTTATTACACCCTGTGGTAGATACAACCGTGATAGTTTGTTGACTTTTAACGAATTTTTTTTTTGCTCATCTGAATTTTTTTTTTTTTTCGAATTATTAATTTTTTTTTTTATTTAGAAAAATTACAAATATGAAAAAAGGTATTGACAGTTATTATATAAGCCAGCGGGGGTGCTAGAGGTGACGACATCTGACTCTAATTCATATATATTTATATATATATAATAATAATAAATGCAGCCTCCACATGTGCATGACGGCGAGTCATGTACATAACGGAAAATAAAACCCCTTTGAGTAAATCTGGCGATGGTGATGGTCCAGATGAAAGACTTAACTGCCTCAGTATTGCGTCCGAGTGTTATGCGGGGGCGGGAGACGATCTGCAGTTACAGAGCGTTTGAGCAAAGAGAAATTAAATACACTAACGCAACAAAACGTCACTGACCCTTTTTATTCTTCACATCTCTTTTATTGTTGTTGTTATTATTGTTCACCCTCAACTCCCTCAGCTGGTCGCCGATCGGTTGCTTACGCAACGCAGCTGCTGAGATGTCAACCCTTCCAAGGGACCGTAATGCCTTTATTTTCGAAAATGAATAAGTATTAACGGGAATTAGAATATTTTAATAATTCGAATCCGGTGGAAACCAGTACTGGGATTTTGGTTATTGAGGCTTGAATATTGGGCGTATGAAAAAGTTGTCAGGAGCATTTTTGTAGGAAATTTAATTTCCTACAAGTTTGTTCTGATACATTTTTATCGTATCTCTGATATTTTAGTCAATAACTCAATTCAAAGCAATTACTCCAAAATAAAATCACCAGAAATCAGTTTTTGAACTTTTGAATCTCGAAAGTAAAATTCCGCGCCAGTATCAAAAATTACAGAAAAATGATTCAGACAAATCTTATAGAAAATTTAATTCTCTACAAATTTATTTCTATACATTTTTATCATATCTTCAATAAATCAGCCGTAAAATGAAATTCCAGCAAACAAAAATTTATTTTCCCTAATTAATTACTTCCCAAGCTTAAAATCAAAATTCCCGCCAAAATATCAAAAATACCATAAAAATATATCATACAAATTTTGTAGCAAATAAAATTCCCTACAAAAAAGTATCTATCAACTTTTTTCATAAACTCAATAGTCGATCCGCAATTTCCATTCGCGTCAATTTTACCTGCATAAAAAAAGACCCGACTCTTCAGAAGTTTATTCTGATTGTCATAAATTTAAAACATACTTATAATTAATTAAAATAAATAATGCCACATATATATTTCACACAAATAGAGTAGTCACTGCTCGTAAGCTTTCTCTGTTTCTCATCCAGTAATTTCCTTAATAATTCCAGAGCATTAAGTAGCCCCCCCACTCCTTCTTACCCCTTTTTCTATATCACGACTCTCGGCATCCTTTAATGAGTAAACAGAAATATAGCGTCGGTGGCATAGTCAGAGTCAGAGCGGTAGTGCTCGGCGTTAATTACGAGTAACTTCCGGCGATCTAGATTTCATTCTTTCGCCGGTGGGTTTACCGGTATAGTATACGTATATATACATATATATAAGTTATAGGATAGAGAGACCGCACTCTCCTTGAGGTAACTCGGCTGAAGGGGGAAATGATAATAGGTACGTGACCCATGTGGTCAGTTCACACGAGAAATGAGACTTGGGTCACGTCACGTGTGTAGAGCAAATGTGTATTACGTTGTTGCTGTTGTTGCTCCTGTTGTTGTTAGTCTCAAACTCGCCACAATGAGCCTTGTACTCTCCCACACTCGGGGACTCTCACGCCCTCACATCCTCTTTCGTTTCCAGCTCCAAGTACAACTCGTTCATTTTTCTTCATTTTTCATATCATCTTTATATTTAATATTACTATTCACTAGCCTTATCGCTAATGTCATCGCTCATTTACTTTCATGTCCATCTTCCGGTCATTCGGTTCAGTCTCGAAGCTCATCTTGAATATTCACTCACCTCCGCAATTATCAATTTAATTTTTTTTTAATTCTTCGGTAATTTTTAGTAGACAATAGGAGACTCCAATTTTTTTTTAATTTTATGGGGAAATTTTTTTTATCCAAATTTCGGCTTCAAAATTAAATCAGAATTTTTTTTCGATACTTCTTGACTTTAATTAAATTTTTAGTAAAATTGTCTTACGTAGAATTTTTTTTTTTACTTTATGAGGAAATTTTTTAGATCCAAATTTCGGCTCAAAATTAAATCAGAATTTTTTGTCGATACTTCTCGACTTTAATTAATTTTTTAGTAAAATTGTCTTATGTAAAATTTTTTTTTAATTTATGGGGAAATTCTTTAGATCCAAATTTCGGCTTCAAAATTTAATCAAAATTTTTTTTCGATACTTCCCGACTTTAATTAAATTTTTAGTAAAATTGTCTTACGTAGAATTTTTTTTTTTAATTTATGAGGAAATTTTTTAGATCCAAATTTCGGCTCAAAATTAAATCAGAATTTTTTGTCGATACTTCCCGACTTTAATTAAATTTTTAGTAAAATTTTCCTTATGTAGAATTTTTTTTTTTTATTTTATGGGGAAATTTTTTTTATCCAAATTTCGGCTTCAAAATTAAATCAGAATTTTTTTCGATACTTCCCGACTTTCATTAAATTTATAGTAAAATTTTTCTTACGTAGAATTTTTTTTTAAATTTTGATCTTAAAAATTTTTCGATACTTCAAAGACCAAAATTATTTTTTCAAAAAAATTTTCATAAATTCACTCACTTACGCCATTATCATTCCGAAAATTTTTCCAAAGCTCACTTCTAACCCCGACAATTAAAATTACTAATAAAAAAAATCTTAACAGCCAAAAAAAAAAATCAACAATAATAATAACAATTAAATTAAATAGTCGACTCCAAGCCCAATCACAAGCACGAGCTGAATCGTATATCTCCCGATCAAAATCCTCATTGAATCAATTTACCCCCTCCCTCCCGTCCCCATAGACTTCTTATCTAATTGCACATCTCATCGATGCTTTGATTTAAGCGGCACACACTAGTGCCAGATATTCTATTACCTATTACCCAACCCGCAGCGCGTCTAATTAGCATTAATTATCCGAATCTCAGAACTTTCTTACAAAAAAACTAAATAAAATTTAATTATCGATTATTAATTTGCCGTGACAGTTTCCATGAATGTGAGAAAATTTATAAACTTATTCCGCTTGCCGGTTGAGAATAAAATGAATTAGTCGGCGCGGGTGGGAGGGGGTCGGGTGAGGGGGCGGAGAGTCGGGGGAATAAGAATCGGTGGTAAAAGTGGCATAGCAGGAACATGATGGTGTTTTAACGAGCTGAGACTAGAGCAGGCGAGTTTTGTTGAGGATACGCGATTCTGTCGGCTCGGTTACTTTATTAAGGGCATTCCTGACCCCATGCCGTGACCTATACGAATACGAGTGCACTTACTAGCTGAATATATATAGATATAGATATGGGTACAGCAAGAGCGAGTATTTATGTAGGATGTGTGGAGAAAGTTGTGATGGGACGTTAGTCGTCTGTGAGAAACACCAGTCGCAGTCGTATGTACACGGGAATGAATCCTGGGTTCTGGCTCTTGTGCTCTGGCCAGGTCCTCTCTATGATACTGCTCACTCTTTTACTCCTTCGTACTCACAATAGCACTGAGGCCTATGTTTTGCCTCATTACCGGCAACGTCTCCGTGACTTTCGACTCGGCTCGTCTTCTCAATTTATTGGACAATACACACTCGGGATATTAACTCACGGCCTGAGCTTGTACTGGAACACACACGGCCTCAGCTGCATTACCTGATGAACTAGATGATTATTCAGCTCATACTTTTTATTTTTAAATGACAAATTAATAAATCTTACATTCACTGACTTTATTTTCTGAGGCTGAACATTTTTTTGCTCTATTATATATTTTTTTTTGTTCAACACAAAATGGCCGCCCTAGTCGTTCAGTCGCGCTTTTAAAAAAAATAAATGAATTTTTTTTTACTGATAAAAATTTAATAAAAATAAAATTATGGAAAATTTTGATTTGTTCCCTTTTGAAGTTTCTAAAAAAAATTTTTTTTTTATTCCAAATCTTGTATTTTATTTTTTATGAGACACTAAAAATTCGAGGTGACGTTCCACCCGCCATATTCTTTTAGTTTTCTTTTATTCTTTTAAAAATGGCGGACGGATAGCTCACATTTTTTTAAAAAACATAAATCCACTTTTTTTAAATACAAATTTATAAAAAATAATAAATTATATGAAATATTGATTTGTTCACGTGCGAATTAATTAAAAAAAATTTTTTTTTAATTCCAAGTCTTGTATTTTATTTTTTATGAGACACTAAAAATTCGAGGTGACGTTCCACCCGCCATATTCTTATAGTTTTCGTTTATTCTTTTAAAAATGGCGGACGGATAGCTCATATTTTTTTAAAAAACATAAATCAACTTTTTTTAAATAAAAATTTATAAAAAATCATAAATTATATAAAATATTTATTTGTTCACGTGCGAATTAATTAAAAAAAAATTTTTTTTGATTCCAAGTCTTGTATTTTATTTTTTATGAGACACTAAAAATTCGAGGTGACGTTCCACCCGCCATATTCTTATAGTTTTCTTTTATTCTTTTAAAAATGGCGGACGGATAGCTCACATTTTTTTAAAAAACATAAATCCACTTTTTTTTAACAAAAATTTATAAAAAATAATAAATTATGTAAAATATTTATTTGTTCACATGTGAATAAATTAAAAAAAATTTTTTTTCAATTCCAAGTCTTGTATTTTATTTTTTTTGAGCCTCTAAAAATTCGAGGTGATCATCCGCCATCTTGTCAACTTCTCAGTCATTCAAAAAAACCCAAAAATTAAATTAATCTCGTACCAAAGACTTAAAATCGAATCAATTAATTAATCTAACGTTAAAAAACCGGACAAGTCTTTTATGCCCAGTTAATCGAAGCATATGATCGGTCTGCGGTGGACAGCCCTCATGTCACCCCTTCTCAGATTTAAAAACTATCAGATAGCCGCTTTGTTTTAAAGTGGACCCGTTTATTGTCCAAAGCACGCGCTACTCGTCTTCTCTCCACATGTCTCTCTCCCCCTTCCCTCCCACTCTTCCTCTCCAGGTGTCTTTAACAACCCGCTCTAATTTAATGCCAACAAAATTAAAACTCGACCAAATTATTTATCAGATAAAAAAAAATAAATAAATAATAAAATTTCTTAACAAACGTAAAAAAAAAAATAATAAATCCCATGTATATGCTTAGATAATACTCGCAAATATAATAAAGATAAGAGTAACATCGAGGTCATGTAGAGTATGAGGAAACTATTCAACAATTTTTTTTTTTTTTTTTTTTTTTATACTAGACCCGTTGGTCTCTTTTTAAAACTTTGCTTGGTATACTTGTAAAGTTTTTTATTTCTCAATAGATGCACATGTGCCATGAGACAAACACCCCAGACTATCCTCCCTTAAATAAAATTCCCCTTCCCACAGATTCCGTTATATTATACTCATATATGTTATATATACATACGTACATATGAGAGAGTATAAAGACCCCGAGAATTTTTTTATCATTTCACTACACGGTTTTTTACCGAAAACTTTGAAAAATATATATATATATATATATATATTTCTATCTCGCTCTTACTTATGGGGATTCGGTTGTCGGATTGAGAAGACAGAGTGGTACGAATACGAATGTTAGCAAGACTGGGTACGGGGTTTTCTCAGTGATGCTGTATGCTGTGTACTGTGTACCGTTTGATTCTTCGGCGGGCTGGATTGAAACGAGATCTCGTCAAACATCGCTTGAGACCCGAATAGAACCAACGAACGAACGAACGTATCGAACAGTTAGGTTCATGGGAAACTTGCCGAGTATATGGAACACCAGTACTTATACTCTACTTTCTTTGCTATTACTGTTCGTATATATATTTATATATAGAGAGTTTGATTATATCGCTTATCCAGGTGTCAATCGTGCTTGAATTTCCAACTATTGGGTACTTTTAAGATCAACGCTTTATACTATTGCCAATTATTTATAATGCATCACTTTCATTGTTATTTTATTTTTTAAGGAGATAATTTATTTATTGATTGGAAATTGAAAGGGGTTTTTATGGTCTGGCAAATGGTTTGATAAATCGATGTTGTGGGAGGTCATTGGAAAGGAAATTCGATTTTATGTAACTTTGGTAACAGTAAAAAAAATTGTGAGGGCAGAAGTTTTGGAGATATGACTATTTTTAGTTTTATAATGAAACTGTACTTTCCCAAAAATTTTCAAATTTTTTAAACGGCTGTAACTTTTTAATGATTGGTTCTATAGTGTTTTGTTAGAGGACCAAAATTGTAGGAAATTTAATTTCCTATCATTTTTGTCTCGGTAAAAAATTTTCTAAAGTCAGTATTTTATAAGATATGGCCATTTTTAATTTTTGAATTAATAATTATATATGTTTTCAAAAATTCAAAATTCTTTAAAATGCCGTAGCTTAAAAACGATTGACAGTATGATTTTTTTTTATTGAAATAAAATTTCCTTTCAATGACTACTTCCAATTATTGACATCTTATTTATTTTCTACGAGATAAGTAATCAAAAATAGAGAATTTCATTGTTATAAAATCGGATTTTTTTATGATCTCCCCTATTGCAACATTCTAATGTTTAAACCCAAAGTTACTAAATAATTATACCAGATTATTTTTAAACTCTCAGTAAATACATGAAGAAATTTGTTATCAGAATTTGATATAAAAGGGCCTTTTATTAAATGTCACCAGTTAATAGTAAAAAATCCAGCTCTCGAAAATTTTGAATCAAACATGATTAAAATTATTTTTCTCATATTATTAGTCATAATTGTCGTCAGTTTTTCCTCCGAAGTAAGTAATTAAATTATTAAAAATTTTAATTTTCTCTCGTTTTCACTTAATTTTAAAATTGCCGCCACCTAAAATAATTTCTACTACGATCCTAAAGTTAGCAGACAATTAAAAATTTTCGGTTTTTTGTTTCAACAAATAAATTACAAAAAAAACAAAAATAAAAAAATGCACGTAGAAAATTTTAAAAACTACAGGTGCAATTTTTTCAAATCTTTTTTTTTATCGTTTATCGTTTAAAAAAAAATTCAAAAATTATCAGACGCCGGCTAACTTCAGTTTCGTATTTCTACTGCAATTAATATTTAATTATTTTTTTTTTTTCAGGTATCTGGTACTGTACACATTTCGAAAAAAATAAAAAAACTCCACCGTATCTTCGGACAAAAAATAATAGATTTTCTTAATCACAAATTAAGACCAAAATTGACTACAATTGACTAGACAAAATTATCAATTATTTTTAAATTAATTTATATATAAAAAAATATGTCTGCAAATAAAAACTCAAAATTAACAGTAAAATTTTTTTTCATTTCTCAAATATTCCATTTCACTACACACACATATATATATAATATAATAAGTATATAAACTAGGGGAGAGTCATGAGTGTTTTTTTTTATCACTGAATAAACTAATGTGAGTATATATAATATATAATAAAATAAAAAACGGACGTCGCTGTTGGGTGAGAGATGAAATACTGCACTGTCCACTGCCCCACCTGTGCCCTTATCTGGACAAACAAACCGTATCCGTTCGTAGAACTAAACGTCCGCTCCGATATATAATACGTCATCTTATACATACATATATACATAAATATCATAATATACTTAATATTTAATATTAAAAACTAAACAACGATAAGTAATTTCATTGTTCTCGATTACAAACACTCTGTGTGTTCTTAATCTCCAGATAAAAAAATAAAATCTTTGTGATACGGAGTCTGGGCCTGTCTGGGTCTGGTGTAAATTCAAATGCGAGGTGAAGATGCGCTTGAGCTCAAGTTAATGTGGAGATGATTTGTATCTGGATGATAGAAGACGTGATTTTGTACAAAGTAGAGGTGAATAAAGTTGAGGATGAGGATGAGGATGAGAATGAGGAAAATAAGGGACATGCTTGGGATTAAGCATTAAATGAAAATAAGCTGAGATGGACCTGGACCTGAGTCGGAGTATGAGTCGACTGGACGAATGCACGGATCATTTCACGCCCATAATATGCCTTCTCACGTACGGTTTGGATAAATAGTGAAAATGTATCGTCCCATAGATCATGGGCTGGATCATGGATCAGAGGACAGGACACAGGACATGGGATCGGGGATGAAGGGCACAGGATGCAAGATGCGTCGGACGGTCAAACGACAGAACTAAGCCCGGACAGTCCGTGGTATTCATAAGACGACTTGGGATTAGAACGCTCCCTATTCTGTGGACCACCCAAATCATAATAATGTTTTTTTTACGAGCCACTGGCTGATGCTTTTTTATTGGGATCGATTGTAATTGATGGCGGAAATTTGAATAAGAAAAATTAGGTATTACTTTTATTTTTTTTTTAAGGCTGAGATGGAAATTGAAAGTGAAAAATTTTGAGTTTCTATTGGAGTCAAAAATTGGGTGTAAATTTGGTGCTCCAGAAATTTTTGATATGAAAACTGATGATGATAATTTTGGAAATTTAATTGAATAAAAATTTTTAAGATTTTGGCGCCAAAATTTAAATAAATTAATTTTCATTACGATTTTTAATTTCAAAGTTTTCTAATTTTTCTAGGCCCAAATTCATAAAATGAAATTTTCTCTGAAACCAATAAATTATTTTTTTAAAAAAATTTTCTAATTTTACAAATCTCCACTCCAATACAATTACTCGAGATATCGCCGTAAAAAATCCCATTAATCTCCATCTCATCTCAGTAGCTGACCATAACAAATCGTCATCTCCTCTCCCCCCCCCTTCCTCTATAGACATTAGACATAGATATAGACAAGCACCAATTGTTTTCCCAAATCAATACTCGGTTGTTTTCCACCCTCTGAAAAAGGAAAAACAAAAATAAAAATAAAAACTCGAATCTTATCTCGCGTCTTTTCATCATCATCCTATTCAGCGTATAATTAATTCATCGACAACACAATGACATTCAATTCGAAACAGCTCCCTCGTTTTTTAATTCTTTTTGTTTTAAAATATCCTCTCTCTATTTTCTATCCTCTCAACTTTTGTCCAAACCCAATCCGTTCCAAACTTTACCTTCAAACTTCCGCGTAAAAAAAAATTCGCGCCAAAAATATTCAAAATTCAAAAAATCAAATTTAAAATTTTTTAAAAAATTCAAATAATTTCCAACTCAAAATTAGAACCTTCTCAAATTTGAATTTCGCTTCCATAAAAATTTTTGCAATCATTTTTTTTACATGAACCACACAGAAAAAAAAGTTATCTTGAGTCAAGAAAATATTTTTGAAGACAAACGTTTTCGGGAACCAATTCAAGATTTTCTTGAGCCAAGAGAATTTGTCTTGGTCAAAAAAAAATTCGTCTTGGTTGGAGAAGATTTCTACTTTATCTGAGAAAATTTAGGTCTCCAAAAAAATTTTCTCGAATCAAGAATATTTACCTTCAGTCGAGAATTTTTTATTTTCTGTGCAGCTAAAAAAAAGTATCGACTCTAAAAAAAATGAAACAACAAAATCATGTTCATCTTCAATATAAACCATGACTGCGAGTTACAACTGCGATACAATTGGATATCACATGGTCGAATCTATCAGGCCTTTCGATTCGTGTACACGACACATCAGTAGGCACCAAGTCGATAAGTCACGGAGTTAGGCCATTCTAAAAGTATGTTGTGGGTACGTAGGTTAAATTCTCCTTGTGAGTGTGAGTGTGAGTGTTTGTGTGCTCAGTACAGCGAACGTGTACGTGGCACAGTGAGGAGGCCTACACTCGTGATCCTTTCGTACCGGCCATATAGGCTACACTATCATACACTGGTGTTATGTGTGATGGTGTAAGCCAGAAAAAGTACATGGGAACATTTGCAAGAGCTGAGTATGCTACAGACTAGTCCTGTACTGGTCTTACCTGGGGCTCCGGGCTAATGCTAAGGAGTCTCAGTCTCTAGTCTCTACTCTGTAGTCTTTGGTCCTCGTATTGGCTGAGTTGTATTATTATGTATGTTTAGTTGGATTCAGCGGGAGCTGGATAGGAGCGAGAGCGGGAAAAGACCGAGTGGAGTAGAGGCCGAAAAAATGAATTCGTGCGCATCCCGTGCCCACACATATAACTTTCACTTTGCTGCTAGATCGGCTAGCGCCGAGCGGCCTAGCCTCTTGGCACGTCTTCTTCATAGACTGCTGTGTACATATAAATATATATGAGTGTATGGTCTTACAGTATCGCGAGATCTGACACCGTATCTCCCACAAAGTTATCTTGGTATTGTCTAAGATGAATTTATATTTTAGGAAAGTTTGAATTTAAATTACAGACCAAGCACTGGGTCTAGGAGAAAAGCCTATAAGAAGTTTTTTGTGGGAAATTTAATTTACTACAAAATATTACTGAGATACTTTTCCCGTATCTTCGATACTTTAGCCAAAATTTTTAATTTAGTACCAAAAAATATTTTGGGTTTATTTTTTATACAATTCAAAGATTGGGTCTTCAAAATTTAAATTACAGGCTAAATATTGCAGATACGAAAAAAATGTAGTAGACCAAACTTGTAGGAAATTAAATTTCCCACAAAATTTGTTTCAATCATTTTCATCATATCTCTATTAGTTCAGCCAGAATTTCATTTTTTACATTTTAGTCAATACCACGTTCCTTAATCTTGACTTTTTGACCTTCTAACCAAAATTCCAGCCTACTGACCAAAGTTACGTCAAAAAAGTACTGAAATAAATTTACAGAGCACAAAATTTCCTACAAAAATGCTCTTATAACATTTCCTCCTAATCTCAATAGCGGCCGAGTTATTAGAGTCAAGAATAAAAGTCACAAGAAAGAAGTAAAAAAAAAAACTAATGAGATAAAAAATTGGACATTATCAAGTGTGAAAAAAATAACGAGTCCATATCTTAAACTCTTGAACGATCTCCCGGGAAACCGACAAGATTGTATCACAATACGGATGTATATACACGTCACGAGAGCTTGAGAATGTCTCGGGTCTTGTATTATGTATTCGCACGTATCGTACGTACCCAGCTCGCAAAAGGATACCTTCATATATATATATACACACATATATATACAGTACATACACACACTTTATACACATAAATATAAATATATTGTATGTACTGAGTAATGTAATAGTCAGCAGAAAACGATAAAACGTTTCGCCGTCTAGGCCTCGCCTGATCGGCTCTCACTCTCACCGACTAATCTCACCGCTGATATAAACTCTTCACTACTTACCTCAACTCCTCCACACCTCAACTCATATATTCATAATTTTATTTAACTTCATCTTCATATCAGCGGACATTTAAAAATTTTTTAATTAAAAAAATCCTTACGCTGAAATATTTCTTGTCGTTTAGTTGGTAAAAAAAAAAAATAATGAAAGGAAAAATCAGTGGAAACCGCTAAGAGCGCAATCTGAATACCGCTTAGCCGCGTCACGACTTACCGGAGTGGAGACCGTCACACGAGGATCCGAAGACGCGGACGCGGACGCGGGATCTCGCGGCCCCCGAACACCTTTTGTACTTTTATTCTTCCCGCCAACACTGTGGACTATGTAGTCCATTATAGTTGGATTTATAAATAAAAAATAGTAATTGCTGGCGACTTCACCTCGTGACGTCGGTCTACCGACCAAGTAAACTATAGGCATTCATTCAAAATAATAATTATTGGAGTTTTTTTTTAAATTAGAGGCTGGTGTACAGAAATCTATTATCTGGGATTGGATATCTAGCCGCGTTTTTTTTCACTGGACAAATGATTACTTGGAGATTTTAATTTATGGAATTTTTTTTTCAATTTTTAAAATCGTGATTTTTAATGAGACAGAGATGAAAATTTAAAAAAAAATTTTTTTCCAGGGCTGGGATAATTTTTTTTATTTTTAAATTTTTTGAGTAGGAATTGATAAAAAAAAATATTAATAGTAAAATTTTTTTTAAGGGATTCAAAATTTTGAGTAAAAAATTAAAAAAAAAATTTTTTTCCAGGGCTGGGATAATTTTTTTTTTTTTTAATTTTTTGAGTAGGAATTGATAAAAAAAAATATCAATAGTAAAATTTTTTTAAGGGACTCAAAATTTTGAGTTAAAAAATTAAAAAAAAAAATTTTTTCCAGGGCTGAGATAATTTTTTTTTTTTTTTAATTTTTTGAGTAGGAATTGATAAAAAAAAAATATCAATAGTAAAATTTTTTTGAAGGGACTCAAAATTTTGAGTTAAAAAATTAAAAAAAAAATTTTTTTCCAGGGCTGGGATAATTTTTTTTTTTTTTTAATTTTTTGAGTAGGAATTGATAAAAAAAAATATCAATAGTAAAATTTTTTTTAAGGGACTCAAAATTTTGAGTTAAAAAATTAAAAAAAAATTTTTTTCCAGGGCTGGGATAATTTTTTTTTTTTTAATTTTTTGAATAGGAATTGATAAAAAAAAATATCAATAGTAAAATTTTTTTCAAAGGATTCAAAATTTTGATTTAAAAAATTTTTAAAAAAATTTTTTTCCAGGGCTGGGATAATTTTTTTTTTTTTTTAATTTTTGAATAGGAAATGAAAAAAAAATCAGTAGTAAAATTTTTTTCAAGGGTCAAAATTTTGAGTTAAAAAATTTAAAAAAAAATTTATCAACTAAAATATCTCAGATTTCATAAATTTTGAGACCAAAAAAAAAAAAAATTCTAAACTATAGTCAGAAAAAAAATTTCCAACGATTTCTCAATAAAAAAAAAGTAAATAATGATATTAAAATAAGCAGCGTCCGAGTAATGCTGATGACTATTGCAGCGCATGGTTATGTGCCATGCAGATGAATAGCACGCGGAAACCGTGAGACTACAGTTGCCCTATATACCCGGCAAGTGCCGCCGCGAGTTACACTCACGATGCCCATGTCTGAGCCTCAGCCTCTTCCTCTTCCTCAGCCTCAGCCCCCGTCTCCTATCCTCAGATACTAATTCTCAAACCGTTCAAACCAAACAGAAAAAAAAAACACAAAATGAGTGGAAAAAGGACGCGAGATAATGCACCCGGGAAAGAAGATTAGACCCGCGATTCAAGCCGTCTGCGATAAATATAAACATATATACATATTTCTCCCAACGAATGGCTACATATATATTTATAAAAATATATAAAATTACACATTGATATGTACACAGTGTACATTAGTTAAACACGTATGATATTTATGTCCGTGTCATTTATTGCTCTAACAAGATTTAAATCCGCGGATTCGCGGTTTTTTTATTTTATTTTCTATCATCAACTGCAGCCGCGATCCACGATCCTGAGAGAGTGTAGACAAGTTTAAGTAGACAGAGAGTATCTGCCGCAAGAAGATGATCGCTATTGAGTCCTGGTTAACTGTTTACCTATGAACTTTTAGTTACATATATATATATATATGTATGTATATATTTACTTGCGAGTGTGTAAGAAGACGGAGACGGAGATGGAGATGGAGATGAATGTGTGGGTAGAGTGGACCACGTCCACCTACATCTTGGATCTCTGTTAGACGAAGCTAGCAAAGTACAGATACTAGAGGAGAGACAGAGAGGAGTTGAGAAGAGAGAGATGGCGGCGGCATAAAGTCAGGACACGTCGCATGCAGTGACCAACATTCGCGAAGCCCCGGTGACCTCGGCACGAGTGCACGATCGTGCGAAACTTCTTCTTATACTTCTACTTGCTATTCTTGTTATTTATATTTTTTTTTTTTTTGTTATTGTTGTTATTATGAGATTAGATACATTGGAATACACTTCCGCGGGCAACTGACTCGAGTGCTGACTCAGTGACTTGTAATGAAAATTAATGGGATTTGTTTTTAAGGAAACTGTTATTTTTTTTTATTGATTTGAAATTTTTTTTTCAATCGATCTCGCAAAAATTTTCTTGGGTCAAAAATTTTAGAGGGAAATCAGATCGGAGTTTCTGAAGTTTCTCTACAGGGGATGAATAAATTAATGGGTGGATTGATAGAATATCGAGTGTGGGATAGATATTGAATAATTACGTGACATATATTTCATCGAATCCGAGTGCATGGATTAAAGATAAGTAGTAACTGGTCTCGATTTATACACAAAATTTCGGATTATTAATTTTAACGTCCGATAGCTCATTACTAAATTAGCACATCGCGAGAAATAATTATTAATTATTCATAGTGTGGGTTAATTTATAATTATCTAGAGCTAGAGGAACTGATCAATAGAATGTGGAATTATTTTCATATATCACACGGCAGTCGATAATTATTTTATATAAATTTTAAAAATATTGAGGGTTGAAAATTATGGAAAAAATTCTGTGGTTAAAAAAATACAAAATGATTTTTCATATTTTTTGTTTGGGTGAACAGCCGGTCCACTGTTATATATATGTATATAGAAGTATATGAGGATGCTGGAGGGCTATTTGGAGCTGCGACCAGCGTGACTAATCAATCAGCATTGGCGGTTTTTGCGCCAGCCATCTATCATACCGGGTAGTGTGTTATGTGTGATGTGTGATGTGTTATGTGTTCGAGAGAAAACCGAGTCTTGGTTTATTTCATTTGTGTAGGACGAGCTCGGGGCATGCCATCGCATACAAACCGCAGCTTCGGGGTTCGGGTTCAGGCTGCCCATTCATACGTGCGGTTTAATTTTGTGGGTGGCTATTTCGCTGCACTCTTTCATCTTTATTATTCTCATTTTTATCTCCATCCTCATCCTCGTATATTATATATTCACTTTCTCCGTCTCCTTTGTGTCCATTCACGCCGTAAGCTATACCGTGGTGACAAAAGATATATTTCAAGTGTCCATAAAAAATATTTTATTGACTTATCAATCAATTTCACTCATTTTATTTTATTATTTAAATAATAAATTGTGTATTCTTCCGATACTTTTACTCTCGGGTCGACTCGGTCGTTCCCAAAAAATTTTTAACTCCAAATCCTTCAGTTTAATTTTTATAAAAATTCCAGATGCAGGAATTAGAAATTTTTTTTTTGTCAAAACTTCAACTCCTAATTTTTTCAAATTTGGCCCTCGAAATTTACTTTAAAAATTTTTATAAAAATTCGACTGAAATTTTCACCCGTAAATTAATTAATTTATTTTTTTAAAAATACCCAGAGTTCAAATTAAAGAAAAAATTTTTTGTCACTAATTTCAATTCCTAATTTTTTCAAATTTGGCGCTCAAAATTTTACTTTCAAAATTTTTATCAAAATTCGACTGAAATTTTCACCCCTAAATGAATTAATTTATTTTTTAAAAAATACCCTGAGTTAAAATTAAAGATAAAATTTTTTTGTCACTAATTTCGACTCCTAACTTTTTCAAATTTGGCGCTCAAAATTTTACTTTAAAAATTTTTATCAAAATTCGACTGAAATTTTCACCCCTAAATTAATTAATTAATTTAAAAAAAAATACCTAGAGTTCCAATTAAAGAAAAAATTTTTTTGTCACTAATTTCGACTCCTAATTTTTTCAAATTTGGCGCTCAAAATTTTACTATAAAAATTTTTATCAAAATTTGACTAAAATTTTCACCCCTAAATTAATTTATTTATTTTTTAAAAAATACCCAGAGTTAAAATTAAAAACAAATTTCTTTTTGTCAAAACTTCGACTCCTAATTTTTTCAAATTGGCGTTTAAAATTTTACTTTAAAAATTTTTATAAAAATTCGACTGAAATTTTCACCCCTAAATTGATTAATTAATTTTTTTTAAAAATACTCAGAGTTAAAATGAAAAAAAAAAAATGTTGTCACTAATTTCGACTCTAATGACCTCTGGCGACTTCAAAAAAAATATTCAGCCCATGAATAAATTTATTTATACAAAAAAAAAAAAATTTATAGAGAAAAATAATAAAAAATTTAATAAAAATTGAAGAAATAAAATAACTGTACGTGTAAATAATTAAAAGTATCCTTGATAAATTTAAATAAACACTTGCCGTCCTCAATACAAACACAGAGCCCACAGTACACTCAGTACTCAGTAAAATAATTATCATCGACACAATTAACCACCATCTTTATCTTTCTCAATAACAAAATAATATAAACCGACTCGTGTGTCTCTTGACATCTTTGTTACCCCTCCCGTCCCCCCGGTCCCAACTACCAGCAATGATCTTTCACGATAAAATAAAAGTACTCGACTTACACAATACCTCGACATCATGTCTAAATTACCCGTGAACTTTCATTTAAAACTTCTTACCCAAAAAAAAATTGCCCGTCCTACGCCTCATATATAATTTTACATTCATATCTATTTATATTTATATCAAGACATCGATAAGTGATTGGACAAATGAAATTAAATCGACTGAAATCAGCAGCTGGTGCGTCGAGAATTTTTTTTGTCACTTAATGTCCTGAGCGAATCAGCAGCAGGATCGAGACCAAGACCAAGACCAGAATTAGGACCAGGATCAAAATCGTGGCTCGTTTACTTGGGACAGGCATATTAGTCCCGGTCGAGCTAAAAAACATTCAGTAAATATATAAATATAAGATATATATGGTTTATATATTTTAGGGGTAGCGGAGAATAAAAAAATAGAGGAGGGGAGGGAGAGGAATTTCTCAGATGAATTATTATTTTAAAATATTAAATCGAGTGTTCTAAAATATGTATAGGGGAGACTTGGACATGACAGACCACCAGGGGCAAGATGAACCTCCTCAAAAATTTTGAAACAGAAATTTTTTTTAATACAATTTTTTTTATCATTTTTTGGAGGGGAGGGGGCATCGGGCTGTGGTTTCCCTTTATATATATAGGGGAAGGGGGGGGCAAAACGGGATACTTAACGAAAAATTTAGTTTTTAGGGACATAAATATCGTAAATTGGCTTCATTTTGATTCTATTTGAAATAAATATAACGAATTTTAGACTGCCATCAGAAAAAAAATTTTTATTTTCTGCGGGCAAAATGGGATACCCCAAAAAAAAGTAAATTTTTTTTTTTTTTTTCAAGTGAATAAAATTGATGTAATAATATCTTTCTAAATTGATGTAAGTAATAAAATTTACTCTCAACATATTTTTAAAGAAGTTTTTCCTTGTTATTTCTTTTCAAAATTTGAAATTGGCGCCAATATTATACTTTTCGCAAAAAATATAAAAATGTTTTTTTTTAGCTTTTAATAGTGTAAAATGATACTAGATGTCATTTTTGACCATTTTCGAAAGTTTTTCGAGAAAATAAAATTTTGACCAAATTTTGAGGGTATCCCATTTTGCCGGCCTATCCCGTTTTGCCCCCCCCCCCCCCCTTCCCCTATATATATATATGTGTGTATAGGTTTAGTGTTTGTTAGTATAAATAAAGCGTATGAAAAATTTTGGACAATAGATTTCCGTTGGTGTCGACATTTAAATGTATGTATTCATACTGGGCTGTATTGGTTTGACGAGAGGTGTGGTCAAAATTATTCAAACTGACCCGGACTCTTTTTTTATTCATTTCAATAGAGTGTTCTCTGACGAGTGACTCGAGTTCTGACTCCGGCTCGTTCGGAGCGGGCTCGGGCTTGGAGACACTTTCTAGCCTCACATCATCGTCTTTGAGATATAATATGAATACATATATATGACTATAAGTATAAGCTGCACCCACGTATTAAATGTTATTATTTTGTTCGAGAGGTGTCTTATTTTTTATTTGGGTACTTTAAATTCAGTCAATCAACCTTTTGTGTGAGTCTTATCTGGGGTAAAGAGAGTTTGTTGTGACTGGTATTTTTTATTCACTGCTCGACAACACACAGGCCCTTTAAATAATCAGTTAATTATCTTTTGAAAAAATAAATCCTTTTTCTGTGCGCAGAAATTTTTAAAATTTTTTAAACGAATCTTTAAAAATTTTTTAAAAAATTAGGTCTTGAAATTTTTTCCGACTCATTTCCCTAAAAAATAAATTTGTCACTCGAGGATCGAAATTTACTGTCCGTAAAGAGTTAACAGCAAATAAAGGGTATAATTGAGCATAATGTCAACAAGATATTTTGACTTGTCGCAAAGACCAAAGAATAGATATTTTGAGTCTTTGCTTGGCATAGTGTAGGGTCTTGTCACGACTGGTAGACACACATAGTATAACATAACACCGGACAAAACATGTTCCGGTCCGGTAGGATGACCCTACGCCGCGCCTTTTGTCGAGCCAGCGAAAGGTAGTGCCAAGACATACAAGTATATGTTGTATTATATAGTCTGAGAGTTCTGTTCTGTGTCGACTTCGACTGGGTCGTGTCTTTGTCATTATATAACGCTATTGTGGCCACACTTGCCGGTCTTGGAATAAGTCTACACATATAGATATATATATATATATACATATAGCCCCTTTGCATATTATTAAAATGACGATGATTGTCATTTTTTCCTCCACTCGTCATCTCGTCCCCTGCATTATTTTATTTTTTTTATGTAGATGCTTAAAACTTTGAAGCAAACCCGCCTTCGCCACCTTCTTCTCCTCCTTCTTCTTCTTCTCCTTCTAAGAAAGTTTATGTAAAACAGAGGAGAAGAATATTGTGGCAGTATAATGGTACTTGAAATAAGAATTTGTCCCGTTTACTCTCACCCGGTACCGTAATTCATTGTCTCTATATTTTATTTTATAGGCAAAGACATTGTTATTGTTGTTGTGTCGAGCTTTGATGACTACTCCTACGCACTTTATCTCGTATTATTAACTGTCCGATATTGTATCTCGATTATTTTAATATTCTCCGGCTCACTTCGATAATCGATCAAAATTTCCTGCCCGTTGCTTTCAGTCCATGGCTTTTTCTGGGGGAGGGGGTTCATAAGTCAGAAAAAATCCACTTTTTTATGGGAGGTCATTTTTTGAAAAGTTCGGTTTTGAACCGCCAGGTGGCGCAGGACAAAAAATCCTCTCGCTCGTGAAAATAAATTCGGAGAATTTTTATTTTCATGGGCTACTCAGTAAAAGGGTAAACTAAATTCTGTCAGCTTTTTTATTCGATAGATTGGAAGGTTAAAAAAAATTATTAAAGATAAAATTACAAATTTACTAAACGGATTGACTAAAAAATCCATCGCAAATAGACTTAAAAATGAGTAAAAAATTAAACGATTCATCGAAATAACTCTGCGTCACGGGATTACGATGGCTTAAGTGACTGATATATAAAATTCCTCAGTCGGATGTGTGAATATGTGCTCAGCTGACATGTCGTATGTACTCGGGCAATAGAGGTCTGCCCAAAAAAATTTAATACCCGATTCCAATCAACTCTTCCGAACCCGGTTCCAAATATTTACTCGCGACATAACATAACAAATTAGCGGCAACAGACACTTCATATATATATATTTTTTAAATATTCAAAGCTCTATTTTTTTCTCAAGGTCTACAACCCGAAATATTGTAATTAAAATATAATAAGTAAATTTGCGTCACTATTTTCCACACCTGTGTGCTCATTGTTTTGACATGTGTCCTATTGTTCGGGGAATCCCTAGTCCACATAACATTCATACATATATATATACTTGTATATGTTTGTGTGTAAAATGACTATATATTTATGTGTGTATAAATATATATATAGTTAGAGACATATCAGAAATATAATCCACGGACACGCCTGTGTCACTTTGGCATGCGGGTCGTACAGTTGGTCATAAAAAAAAAAACTCATTGGTTACCTAAAAAATAATTCAATACTATACTATACATGTCTTTTTTAATTACATGAATTTTTATGTGTAGTAATGAGGAATTTTTTTTTTTTAATGCAAAAAATTTTGGTGGGGATACGAGATTTTGAATGATGAATTGAACGAGTTTTTTTTTGTTGAGAGAGCTAAGGAGAGTTTTATGAAATGGCTGAATACGAAAGTAGGGGAGCTGTGGTCAGTTGCCCCAGCCCGCATTGGCGAGCTAACAGGTGAGGGCCGAAGATAAATTCGATCTGACCCTCATCGTCGCATGCATGTGGATGTTTTTTTTTAAATTTACCTGCAATTATGCTAATGTAGATGGAAGTAAATAAATAAAGTTGAAGATGTGGGATTTTTTTTTTTAGTAGAGGAAAAAGTTCATGGACAATTGGAAAGTTATTTTTTTATTGAGCTCATAGTGAAGAAAGAGCGAAATGGAAGGAAGGGGTTTTGTAGAGAATTAAATTTGCTGTAAAAATGTATTGATGTGTTTTTGACATATATTTGATAGATTTTTGATAAATTTGAATTCAAATCTGGTGAAATATAAATTTTTTGGGGAAAATTTTTTTTTAGTTGACGAAAAATGGAAATTGTGTCTAAACTATCGGACTTAGGACAAAATTGTAAGATATCTTTTTTGTAGGAAATTTAATTTCCTACAAAAATGTATTCTTATATTTTTGTCATATTTTTGATACGAAAGCCAGAAATCTCATCCAATGCTCAATGAAATGAAAACTTATTTCAAAAACACAAATTTTTAATGTCAGACTTAAAATTAAAATTATGAGCAAACTATCGAACTTATGTAAAAAATTACATAAGTAATTTTTGTAGAGAATTAAATTTCCTACAAAATTATTTCTATACATTTTAGTCGTATCTTTGATAGTTCACTCGGAATTTCAGTTTGAATGTCGAAAACTCAATCGCTTGAATTAAATAATTTTTTATTTTTATATAATAATAATTATTAGAACCTTGGGTAAATAAAATTTAAAAAAGAATAATATAATAATAATTTGAGTAAACGTGTGTAAAGAAAGCGAAGAATAAAGTCAGAAAACGCTTAATAATAAAGTACATAGACGGTCAGGAAGCATAAGAAGCACACGGGAGAGTAGCCAAGAATGGAGATCCTAATCTCCAGTGTGGTAGGCTTCGGTCGAAAATTCAATTAAACTTTTGATACGGGCAACAACTGAAGAGAACCAACCAGAGCCAACGGTGCGGCTGTGTAAACTATAATTTCGCAAGCTTGACGTACTTTCCTTAGATCGACGAGCCGTCCAGGGCAAGCTTAAAACGATTAGACGTTTTCAGCTTTGTGTTATCCATTTATACAAATATATCATGCCCATGATGTTTTTTAATACCCGTCCTTATCCCCGATCCCGTTCCCTAGTTCCTACGATCACTGGTACCTTTATTTTATTTTTTCACCGGCCGGCTGACGCCCCCAGGAAACTTTATATAGATAAATTTATCTCGATTTGTCGGCCTCAATACTTTGGGATATGAGGAACGCCCGGAGCGCCGGACAGTATGCAGGATATTGTCATATCTCCTCACACCTTTTAAAATTTTTTTTTACTTCTTTGACGTTTTATGTCACACTACTTTGCGCACTTTAAGATTTTTTAATCCGCTGACAATGTCACTGTTTAATTTCGACGTAAATCTGATCTATTGGGAGCAATAACTTTTTTTTGGGTATCGGAAATCATTTTTTTGATCCAAATATTAATTTATCACTAGCTTATTTTGATAAAAAATTTTTTTTGGTGAATAAATGTGGGAAAAATTTATTACTACTTAAAGTATATATATATATCTTTTGAAATATTCGTTCTAGAAGATTTTTCGTAGAAATCAAAATTGTAGAAAATTTAATTTCCAACAATTCTTGTATCACTAAAAATTCACCTGAGATCGATTGTTTAAGAGTTATTCCACTTTTTTAAATTTGAAAATTTTTGAAATCATATATAATTATTATTCCAAAAACTTTAAACCGCCATATCTTCTAAAATATCAATTCTAGAAAATTTTTTACAGATACCAAAGTTGTATAGAATTTGATTTCCAACAATTCTTGTATCATTAAAAATTCACCTGAGATCGATTGTTTAAGAGTTATTCCACTTTTTTAAATTTGAAAATTTTTGAAATCATATATAATTATTATTCCAAAAACTTTAAACCGCCATATCTTCTAAAATATCAATTCTAGAAAATTTTTTACAGATACCAAAGTTGTATAGAATTTGATTTCCAACAATTCTTGTATCATTAAAAATTCACTTGAGATCGATTGTTTAAGAGTTATTCCACTTTTTTGAATTTGAAAATTTTTGAAATCATATATAATTATGATTCCAAAAACTTTAAGCCGCCATATCTTCTAAAATATCAATTCTAGAAAATTTTTTACAGATACCAAAGTTGTAGATAATCGAATTTTCAACAATTTTTGTTCCATGTAAAAATCTCGTAGGACCAATAGTTGAAAAGTTACAGCCCTTAAAAAAATTTGGAAATATACCGGTCTCTCAAAATCTATTTTTTCCTCAAAATAATTGAGTCTAAAAAACATACGAGTATTTTTTTTAAAAATAACTTTTACTAGAAAGTAGAGAAATGGACTTTTCTTTTGAATAGCTATTATAGTAAAAGTCCAAGGGTCCAGCTGATTATATTTTGAGGTGACGTGAAATAATCTGTCGCATCTAACCAACCGATAATAATCAGGTACAATAAGAAAATAAAAAAAAACCGAAGAAATGTGAATAATAATGACAATGACGGAGAAAGGTATATATATATGTATATATAATAAAAGAGGATTGCAAAAATGTGGTGCGAGGGAGTGACAAGGACAAAGATAGATTGGGAATCAGAGTGGATGTGAATGAAAAAGAGGAAATGAATGAAAGACGTTCGTCATTCTGTATGTCTGTTTGTCTGTTTGGTTGGTACGCTCGTAATGGAATTATCCTGGACATGGAGCTGCATCAGATCGGTTGCGTATTATATATTATATTATGTTATATTATATTATATTATTCTCTTTCGGCAAATCGTCAATCATAGGCAAATATGACACACTCCCCTGCTGGAGAATAGATCCAAGGCAGCGTAAATAATCTCCGCTGACTCGGCGGATTCGGACACCCGATTTACTGAACTAAAATTGTAACGAAAACGCCATAAAAAAGGTGACTCGATCATTTAAAATTTTAAACGTTCGCTGGACAATGACTGATCACTTTTTTCGTGGGCTGAGAATATTAAACGTCATGATTTAATAAAAAGTCGTAGTTTTTTTTAATAAAATTTTGAATTTGAGATAAAAAATTATAGTTTGGCTGGTAATGTTTTGGATAAATGGGATGAATTGACAGTTGGGGTGGTCATTGGAAAGGAAATTTTGTTTTTTATAACTTTTTTTTATTTGAAAAAAAATATATAAAGTCAATTTAATAATTTGGGAACTTTTGAAAGTATATATAATTATTCTTTCTAAGAGTTCAAATGGTCATATCTTCTAAAATATTGATCCTACAGTATTTTTTATGAGGACCAAAATTGTAGGAAATTGAATTTCCTACAACTTTTGTTTCAACAAAAAATCTCCTAGTATCATTCGGGCGAGACTAGGCCCCTCTTAAGATTTTGGAAATTTTTGGAAAATTATATAACTTTATTCCAGGACTTAAATCGGCTATATCTTGTAAACTTACAGCTCCACAAAAATTTTTATTGATTTCAAAATTGCAGGAAATCAAATTTCCTTTCCACTGATGTCACTAAACATCAAATTTACCCAAACGATCATCGAAATAATCAAAATAACATTTTGTGAAACCTCAAATTCGTAGTCAACAGCAGCCAGTTTGTAATTTTCCTCAAAAAAATTTTCTTTTCACAAAAATGGCGACTCATTTTCCCCAGCATTATTTTACATTAATAAGTACAAAGCAAATTTGATAAAAAAAAAAAATACATATATCAAGAGCGTGGAAAATCTGCTCGCTGACATACTCGCTTCTAGTCGCGATTTCTTCTCTCATTTCAAAGCTTGTACTTATACTCAGTTAGGATTGTACTTGGTCGGCATTCGGCGTGTTTAGCCGGATTGGTTTAGTATTAGCCGACCCGAAGACTTTCACTGCTCGGCGTGAACGTGCTTGAGAATGAGTCGTGATGTGGCATCCTTGTGTACACACATCGCTACACCAGTAGAGAAAAAGATTCAGCTTCAGCTGTACTAGTGTACATGAAATGATATGACGCCGAGCTGAGTGAAGAATAGAATACAGGAGAAAGAGAAAGAGAAAGAATCATGTCAGTACAGCGCAAAACTACATGGAATAGATTAACATACTATAGAGCATCGCGGATCGCGGATCCCAGATCGCGGATCCCGAGTTGCGAGTCGCGAGTGATTCTCTACTCCCCCACTCGGGCTCAGAGTACGCGGATGATAAAATACAAGGAGTTGAGTATGTGTGTATTTATTTGTGTGAATTGCAATGTGTGCATGTGCATGTGCATGTACATGTGCACGGGTCGTTGCATGCATTCCCAAGCAAAGTGAATAAGCGGGCTGGCTCTTTACTTGTTTTCTGTTTCTTTGGTCTTGTTATTATATCGCCGGTTTTAAAAATGGGTAACATCAGTGCACTGAGTGGGAGAGAAGGTCGCGCGCACTACTTGCACGCGCGTGGCTCAAATGCACTTCACCACACGTTTTACTTACTACTCATTATTATTATTTTTACGGTTGGCTGAGAGATCTAAGGCGACGGAAAGAATTCAAAAAAAAAAAAAAGAAAAATGTATAGATGTCGCGGTTGAAAATATTTTTTTACCAGTTCCGCGGATGGCGGGAGTATTTTTGGAAGCTTCACTCCGTTTGAATGGAGTTACTGACCTCTGGCCAGTTCGTGGTAGACTATTTTTAAATTACGATAAAAAAATCTCATTCATCGCGGTTTTATGCCCTAAGACAAAGGACTGAGCTTTTAGTCATGATCCAGATGGAAAAAAAAAATTTTTCAACCTTATCAAGTTTTTTTTTTTTTTTTCTTAAAATTTCTAAATCAATATCCGACTGAAATTTTTTTTTTACCTCAAAAAATTTCTTACACTGTAAAAAATTCGCGGAGTGAATGCGGATTAAATCCGGAGTGAATGCGGGGTGAATGAATTTTTAATTATTCACTCCCCTCAGAGTGAAATTCACTCCGCAGGGGAGTTTTCGCGGAGTAGATAACTTTTTATTAATTTAATCCCTCCGGAGTGAAATTCACTCCGGAGCGGAGTTTTGTAAATATTATTAATAAAATATAACTCCACTCAATAAAATCGAAGTAAAAATTCGCGTATTACATTATTGATCAGCTGATATGCACACACATACGCACATACATATTTAGGCACACACACGCACTCGCACACACACTCACGCACACATTTGCACACACGCACAAATTTGCACACACACGCACACATTGTTTAGCAGTTTAATATAAATTTATTTAAGTATTAAAACTCCGGACCGGAGTGAATTGGGAGTGAAATAAAATCCGTGTCACTCCGAGATCACTCCGCTAAAAAAAAACTCCCAATTCACTCCGCATGCGGAGTGATTTTTTTCAAAACTCCGGAACTCCGCGTGGCGGAGTGAATGCGGAGTGAATTCGGATTTAATTTCACTCCGAATTCACTCCGGATTTTTTACAGTGTACTGACCCTAGTAATTTTTTAAAATTATTTCTAAAAATTTCCAAGTCAATGTCGAACTCTGAAATTTTTTTTTTACTTGAAAATTTTTTTTTAAACTAAAAAAAAAAGATCTCAAGGAAAACTCTGAACAATCCGCGTCACACATTACCCATTGCCCATTTAATTTTCTCCTTAGACTTGACTTATCCCGCGATTCTCTGCAAACTATAACTATAACTATCCAACAGCAACTACGGAAACGACTTAATCGTTCCGCATATTAATGTGGGAATGCCCACAACAGGGAGCCGCGAGACAATGGTACTAATTTCACGGTATCCGGAAATGGATTCCGGATCTGCCTTTTCCTCGGCTTTGGCTCAATCCCCTTAGTCTTGGATACTCGCTCTCCAGCTAGTCTCGAGTCCAGTTGCCACAGCAGTTTTTTCCCTACCCCACACTTAATTATTTTTCTCTCATACTTTGTACCTGTTCTTTTCTATTCTTCTTTATTTAGCGGATCCGTCCCCACAAGCTGCTACAAAGTCCAAAGGATACATTAAATAAAAAAAGACAGTTACACACACAGTGAATGCTTCCCACGCCTGGTCAGCTGGTCTGCGTCTAGAACTGCCACTAAAACTTAATACTTATAGTCCACCATCTAATTTTTTTACGTCAATTTTTTCTTCCTTTACTGGGATCTAGATCCAGGCTCGGGACCCCGGACCCTAGACTCTGGACCCTCTGGACATTGGATTTACTCTGGGGTCAATGAGATACTTAACAGTCCGGTAAAAAAAAGTCGAGTTAATTTTTAGTCCGAGTGTTGATCGAAATTTTGAAAATTATTTTTTTAATTTTTAAAAATATGGCGGCTGGAGTTGAAGAGATGGAGGGATGGGTATGGGTTTTTTTTTAAGTATAGAGTAGAGCAAAGTAAAGCGAGTGTTTATGTGCGAGGCGTATAAGGTTCATGTCGAAAACGGTAAATTTTTATAAATTTCAATGCCGTAATACGATAGAGGATGGATCCTTGAGGCGATCAAAAGAACGCGATACTCATCTATTCTTTGTGATTCTTTGCTGGTGCTCGGTGCTCGGTGCTCGGTGTATGCTATGTAGTTGTTTAATGCCTGTGTTGGCACTAAATAGTGAGTGAAAGAGAGAGAGAGAGAGAGAGAGAGAGAATGCTGGAACACACGTGGTCCATCGGAGCGGCACTCGGAGGCCCCGCGTCCGTTTTTCAATCGCTTTTTATAGAAATAAAAAAAAACCCCGTTTTTTATACCCGGTTTTTTCTTACCCCTTGGCTGGCCATCTGCCCTGCAAGGGAACTGTAAGACGCAGGAGCATGTGTGAGGAGAGGGAAAATCGGCAGAAATGGGACCCGTTTTTTTCTTTAGCTTTCAAGTTCCGTTATTTTTAGTTTTTTTCTAATTACTGTTATTTCATTTTTATTTATGACAATGTGTGTTGTTTTTTTTTTTTAATTTATTTAGCTCAGTTGGTTTTTGGAAATTTTTAGTTTTAGGAAATTTTTGTCATCATGGGAATTTGTTGGGGTAAGTAGATCTTTGAGGAGGTCGTTGGAATGGGAATTCAATTTTCTGTGACTTGAGTCCTTAGAAAAATTTCTCTAAAATAAATATTTTTAAAAATAAAGCGATTTAAAGTCTTAGAATCAGGGATATATTTTTCCAAAAACATCCAAATCATTCAAAGTCTCATAACTTCTGAAATTTTGACTTTACGTGAATTTTTAAAGAGACAAAAATTGTTGGAAATTCAATTTCTTACAACTTTGGTGCTTATAAAAATTGTCCTAGCTCCAATCCTCTAAAAGTTACAGCTGTTTAAAATCTCAGACACAGCATCAATTTTTCCAAAAACATGCAAATCATTCACAATCTCATAACTTCTGAAATTTTGACTTTACGGGATTTTTTAAAGAGACAAAAATTCTTGAAAATTTAATTTCTTACAACTTTGGTCCTTACAAAAATTATCCTAGCTCCAATCCTCTAAAAGTTGCAGCTATTTTCAATCTCAGACACAGCATAAATTTTCCAAAAATGTCTAAATCATTTAAAATCTCACAACTTCTGAAATTTTGACTTTACGTGATTTTTTACAGAGACAAAAATTGTTGAAAATTTAATTTCTCACAACTTTAGTCCTTATAAAAATTACCCTAGCACTAATACTTAAAAAGTTACAGCTATGAAAGTTCTTAGAAAAAAGTATTACATGTTTTTTCAAAAATTCACTAATTTCGACCCACCTTACCTCAAGTCACGTTACCTCTCTTGTCCATTAACTCGACCAATTATTCATCATCTCTATTTCCATCTCCATACTCAGTTATTTAATTTCACAAAATAATTCTCCATCTCAAATAATGAATTCCATTTATAATTAACAATTACTCTGTATCATTACTTATGCATCACAAATTCTACAATTTAATCCTCGAAATTTCATCAGTTCCATAAGTCATGACAATATTAATAAAATCTACTACTTCCAATTCACCCCCTCCCCACCCTACCAAAAATAAATAATTAATTAGTTAAATAAATAAATTCAATAATTTTGCCGAAAATTCTCTCAAAATTTTGTAATAAAAATTTTCTCAGCATTTCATTCCCACAAAAAAAATTTACCAAAAAACAATTTCAATAAAAAATTCCCTCAAAAGTGCAATCCCGTTCCAGCGTTTCCCCAAAACGCAAAACTCTCACGATCTGATAAAAAAAAATGGGGGTAAAAGAGGGGTAAATTCACCAGCCTCAAGATATCTCCAAACAAATAAAAAACTTAAAATGGACGTACCCCTACAAGTTAACAACCCAGTATAGCAGTACTAAATTTTTTTCATCCCAATATTTTTTATCCACCTTCCGGCCGGAGAATCTGTTCCAGTACCGTAATATTTTTTTACTTCTTTACTTAAAATATTCTCAATTATTATTATTACTGTCCCCACAAGGTGTTTCCTCTCTTCCGGCTCGGAAAAATTTCCTCCCCTATTCTGATCTCCCCCTAGCGGGATAAAAAACGGTACAGCAAAATACCGGCACTTAAAAAATACTTACGATAGGTAAAAAAAAAATTATAAAAAAAAACTGTGGTATGATTCCGTCCAGATTTATGTGTCGGAATTGTTGCAGAATGGCTTTTTATTTTTTTTGTTGGGTCCCACGAGAGTTTTTTAGCGGCGACTTCGGACCCCCCAGTAATTCTAGGGGTCCATCGAGGCGCCAAGGTGTCTTTGGTCGTGCGAAAGTATTCGATGAGAAATTCCATGAGTTTTTTAGGCTCCCCTACACGAGAAAGGGGAGAGGGGGTGATCAGAAGAGACTTAAAAATTTTTTATCGAAAGGAATCGACGTAAATTTGTAAAGTAAAAATTTTGTTGGGCATGGGAAGTGATCACTGGGGGTGACGGTGTGGGTTTTGTTGGATTGTGAGATATCCGAGTTCTCGCGGCTGTCATTGTTTATTTATAAACTCGTGCATGGGCATCTGGAAGAAGAAGCTGAGCGGAAAAAGGGCTCGGACCATGTGTTGGGGACGCGACGCGATGGATGGAAGTCAGAGGAAGAGAGACAGAGGATTAATGTATTTTCGGGTGTACTGTACAACTCTGGGTGTGGAATTATTTAAGAACGTAATTGACGGCTCTGATGGACCACTTCGAGGATGAGGACAGTGTGGAGAAGATTCCCTTGGACTTGGGAGATTATTTTTGGTTCACATGTGCTCGGAGTCACGTTCAAATTTAAATGTCACAGAAAAATTTTAAAAATTATTTTATATCTCAAGGCTTTGAAAAATTTTTTAAAAATTTTTTTAGACAAATTTTGAAATTTTGTTTTTGGTTTGAAGGAATTTTTGAAAAGGGTTAAACTGTTTGAAGAAACGGTGACTTGAATTTGTCACGGGTATAGAAAATAATTTTCGAGGTTCGACAAAAGTCGGGTCGACGAAAGTGACCCGTGATTTTTTTTAAAAATATCTTAAACATGTGACAGAAAGAATCGAATTACACTAGGGCATGAGAAAAAAATTAGTGGTCACTTATTTGGTTTTATTGCAGTCTTAAGAAACCTACAATGTAATAAAAAAAGTTACCAGAGTTTTCTTTAGTGTCAAGAGGAAAATTTACTGGCTTGTGAAATATTAAAAATCAAGTTATTTCATATATTTTTAAATGTGCTGCGCATGTGTGAAGACTTCAATGAAAATTTTCTTGATAAAAAAAATCACGACTGAATTAAGGGGGATAGCCACTGTGAGGATCGAAAAAATAGGTGATTTTCGGGAATTTTTTTGACTGGAATAATAAAGGAATTTGGGGGTCGGGTTTTTTTTGTTTTCTAAAGTATACATTGAAGATAATTCTCCTAAATTTTCATTAAAAAATATCATGTTGTTACAAAGTTATAAGCATTTTTGTGGAGCAACAAAAAAATTTCCCCCACCACGGTGCCATCTCTAACTCAAAAACGGATTATCAGAAACAAAAAAACCAAACGGCGTTGTAATCTGTATGCATGTGGTTATCGTTGCACATAGGGGATTTTGAAAATTTGGATTTGAAAAAAAATGGCGACATATTAAAAATTTTTTCGTTATTTTTTCTCATTTTTTTGGATTCAAACTGCCCTAAAAAATCTTAAAAATCAAAATTTTCAAAATCCCCTACGTGCAACTTTAGCTACTGAATAGACGAATACGGCAAAAAAAAAAGTTGCGAATCGGTTGATATTTATGCAAATTACAGATGCCACCAGTTCAAAAAAAGTAATTTCGAGAAAAATGCGTTTAAAGTTTTTAGTCGATGCCGCGGTCAGTTGACGCGCTGTCACAAAAATGACTATAACTTTAAAAAAATTCCGAATTTTCATATAAAACTTTAGATACATATTTTTGAACATATACACTTTGATTTAATAGAAAAAAAAAAAATTTTTTTTGAAATTTCACAGTGGCTATCCCTCTTAATGACCGGTTTTAAAAAAATCCAATTTTCGTCCCACCACTGGGCCAAATTTCGAGTTTTTACTCAAAAGTCTAATCTGTATAAAAAAAACTAGAGCATTTTTTTTCCTCAAAGAAATATTTCCGCCTGATCAAAGGATCGAATCGCGTCAAAACCCCATAAATCAACCATCACTCATACAACGCGAACAGGCAGAAAAAATAAATGCGTCGATGACTAATTACCCTCCATTCCCCGAACAAATGTAATTAAATAACTTCTTCTTCTTTGTCTTTGTCTATATATCAAGTCCCATATTCATATATGCCTCCATAAATAGTGTTTATAAGACGACAAACAAAGTGCGTCCGATAGTGTCGGCATTGCAGCCAACGTATTTTTAAAAAACGTACCGAGGGTCAATGACAGGAGCCAGTTGTTTTGGTTCACTCGCCGTTCGCTATCGTACTTTTCTTACTCTACCCAATACATACGAGTTCTTTAAAACTAAAATACATATATATATATATATATATATATATATAAATATGTGCCGGGTGAGATGGAGTGTAGTGGAAACTCCCACGAAGACGACAGAGGACCAAATGAAACGAAACTTTGGCCACACGAACGATCCGGCGTTCGTTTGGTCTTTAGATAAAAATAATAAAAAAATTTGAAATAAGAATAAGAAGTAGAATATAAGAGCAAGAGCAAGACCAAGACCAAGACCTTCATACTGTGACTGTCGTAGTTCGCTGGACTACTCGAGCTCAAGAGTAAGCATTTTGTTAAAAACGATACGTCGCACATGTGCTCTCCTCTCTACTCACCATAATATATATAGATATAGATATATGTGTGGAAGCCGGGTTGGGTATATTATATAGTCGCCAGACAGATCGTTTTTTGCCCCGATGTGATGGTTCAGAAGTAAAAATAATCTTTAAAACCCCGAACAGGATGCGTCGTCTTGGTCGTCGTTTGCTGGAGTCGGAGCGCAGCCGGAATTTAAAAAGACCGAGGGACCTACGATAGTCACCTAACTTATATTTATATTTATTTATATATTTAATGGGCTAACATGCCCGTCTTTACTTACATTGCTGCTTTTTTCACCCTTTGGACCGCTGTCCAGAATTAACGCTCCCTCTCTCTTACCCTCGTCCCCGCCCGCGTCCGCTAGGAGCTGGGACTTTTATTTTAAATCTGGCTTTATTACGTGTCACGTGTTTCCGCTTTTTTACACAGTTTACTTAGTGCTCTTTATTTATTTATAGTCATATTTTTTTTTCCGTTTTTGGAACTTTTGTTTTTGATAAGATTTTTAAATATTTTTTTTTGTGATTAAAATTGAGGAGCTAAAATTTTTTTTTTAATTTCTTTAGAAAGATCAGATTTTTTCCGATCCAAAACACACCCATGAACTTAATTTTCGACCACAAAATCTCGAGAAATAAATTTTCAAAATTTTGATTTTTTTTTTAATGAAAAAAATTGAATAATTAATTTGGAACAAGTAGGGTAAGAAATTGATGGACAATGAAATTTACTGTATAAAATAAAAGTTAAGTTTAAAAGTTTGTCACGAGTAAAAGTTAAAAAGTTTGAATCTGAGAATAAAATAATTTGTCGGTGAGATTAAATAATAATGAGGATAATGTCAATAGCCTAGAGTGTCTCAAGTCTAAAGAAAGAAACAAGGATATATATAACGAAAAGCGTGTCTCCGTGGAATTCCTGAGAACTGTAAAAATCTAATTCCCCAGAAAGCCACGAACTGACCGCGTCTGATGAGATTTTGCTTTTTAGTAACAGAGTAAAGGCCGGTCTCATCCTCTATCTCTACTTCTACCTCTATCACTACCTTTCTCTCTCCTACTCTATTCTTTTCCACGTTACGTAGGACAACTACAGAACACGTACACTGCAATAATATTAAATAAAAATAAAAAGAGAGAAAAAATGAGCGAGAGCGGCCGCGATCAAGCTGCGGGTGACGGACTAAAGAAGTGCCGAAGTAGTGGGGGAGGAGAGGGGGGAGATAAATTTTATAGTACACACAATGTAATGTAATGCTGCTGATACAAACTCGCGTTTGCTGGTGTTGTATAATAGTTTTCGTACTTGCGGAAATTTAAAAGTTTTAGCGCGAGCGTCGACCGTTCAGAATACAGATTAACCTCTGACCATTCACGACAGATATATATATTATGTATATACTTCTTTTTTGTTGGGAAGTGCGACTGATGACAAATAATTTATTTATTATTTACTAGATTTTTTTTGCCACAGTTCGATTTTTTTAAATTTGTAGGGATTTAAATTTTACGATCATTGAAAAAATTTTGGAAATTATTTTTAAGGTTTTTCTTTCAGAAGAAAATTTTGGAAATGATTTTATGATTTTTTCGTAAATAGGAAATTTCGGAAACGATTTTTTAATTGACAAAAAATATGAGAGAGATTTTTTTTGTTTCTTAATTGATGACATTTATAAGCGGAAGTAAAAAAAAAGGGAGTAAGTAAGTGAGTTCAAGTTTAGATTTTTACGGAAAGATCCAAGTGACTGGGAAATATTTTTGGCGCCCTTAGACGACTTAAAGTGCTACTAAAGTGCCCAAGAACAAATTAAAGGGCGGTGGATTTATGGTTACAGATACGGATATAAATATGAGGGAGGGAATACACAAAAATGTTTTAAGTCTCTTTGATTACTGATACAAACGTACTTGAGTAAATAGAAGGAAATATATAAATAACAGGATACGCGTGATATTATAAATTATAATCTATTTTAAAACGACCGATTATTAATAAGATATGATAATATTTACATTTATTTTATTAACAACACGTTTTGTCTGGTTATTTTTTTTCAAAATTCGACTGATTATTTATATATATACTATAATTTTTATAAAATCCCCACCACTATTCGACTTCAAATTTTTTCCATTTAATCTAAAATTCAAAATAATTAAAAAAATTAAGACGGCCCATTTTTACCCATCGACAATCAAATTTTTATCTACTAAAAATTTTTGACAGCCCATTTTACCCCTCTAATTTAAAATCACTCTTTTACCCCTATTCAAAAATAATTGACGTTACCTTCATTTTCAAAAATTTAAATTTCAAAATTTTAAACTGCCCCATTTTACCCCTCTAATTTAAAATCACTCTTTTACCCCTATTCAAAAATAATTGACGTTACTTTCATTTTCAAAAATTTAAATTTCAAAATTTTAAACTGCCCCATTTTACCCTTTATTTAAAAATAACTCATTTTACCCCCATTCAAAAATAATCGACGTTACTTTCATTTTCAAAAATTTAAATTTCAAAATTTTAAACTGCCCCATTTTACCCTTCATTTAAAAATCACTCATATTACCCCCATTCAAAAATAATTGACGTTACTTTTATTTTCAAAAATTTTAATTTCAAAATTTTAAACTGCCCTATTTTACCCTTCAGTTAAAAATAACTCATTTTACCCCCATTCAAAAATAATTGACGTTACTTTCATTTTCGAAAATTTAAATTTCAAAATTTTAAACTGCCCCATTTTACCCTTTATTTAAAAATAACTCATTTTACCCCCACTCAAAAATAATCGACGTTACTTTCATTTTCAAAAATTTAAATTTCAAAATTTTAAACTGCCTCATTTTTCCCTTCATTTAAAAATAATTCATTTTATCCCCATTCAAAAATAATTGACGTTACTTTAATTTTCAAAAATTTAAATTTCAAAATTTTTGACTCCATTTTTCCCCTCTAATTTAAACTAACTCATATTACCTCCATTTAAAAATAATTGACGTTACCTTCCACTTTCAAAAATTAAAATTCCAAAATTTTTAGCTGGCCCATTTTCCCCTTCATTTAAAAATAATTGACTTTCTCTTCAACTTCAAAATTCCTCGACTCCATTTTACCCTCCCTAAAATCACACTTCCAAAAATCTAAAAAATAAATTTCCAAACCAAAAATCCCACCTCACCCTACTGCCAAAAACTGAAACCCACCCAATTATCACTTTTACCGAAATAATATTGGCGGGAGCAAAGAAGCAAAATCGCGTGTATCAATACCCCCACCAGACACAAAACTCATGGTCCGGTACTAGTACAGTACACAGCAGAGTATGTACCTAGTACAAGTATCTCCCACCAGCTTTCCTCCACCCTCGACATCGCTCCTCAATCCCTCCGAGTTTTCACTCTTCCCTCTCTCTCTTTCCTTCGACCGCGAGTCCTCAGCCCGCCTTTCGCCAGTATCCCTTTCCCACACTCGCGCCCGCGGTCTCGCCGACTCTCTCGTACCCACACGCCGATAATAACAATAATAATGACAATAATAACAATAATAATAATAATAATAATAATAATAACACATACAGTACACATGTGGACGTGGATCCTCGACTCGGTATCCCCATGCGCGAAAGATCCCCCACTCTCTTCTCGGGGTGAAAACTACCCTATGGAGTGTACCAGCGCTACGCGTTCGGAGCAGCAGGAACCGAGGATAGGACGTGTGGGGTGTCCGGCTGGTTCGGGTAGTAGTAGTCGGAGCAAGCGGATGGTGAGCCACGAGGTGAGCCGAACTTGTCCGAACCCGAGCACAGTGCCCGAGAAAGACACACACCAGCAGCTCCTGACACAACTAACCAGCCACTACTAGGCGCACGTCCGGCACAGTCCACTCAGAGATACGACCCATGCCGGACCATCATCTCAGGTCCACGCTGGAGCACCAGCATCCGACGAATCTGGACCACGTTTGCCTCTAATCAAACCGTGCGAAAAATTTAAGAAAAATTTTTTATTTTTATTGATGCCGTCCGATTACTTATGGACTGGAGATAAAAATTAGTGAAGTGAATTTTTAATCAGTGAAAAAATTTATCTGTGTGTGGACGAGGTGATTTTTTTATTTATTTACCTACTGGTGATTTTTTTTTTTTTGGTCAGTGGGGTTGGGAGATGGGACTGTCGGGAAATGTCCGAGGGATTTTGACAGAGGTGGAATTTTTTTTGGAGTGAAGAGAGGAGGAAAGAGAAGAGGAGGCTGGAGCATGTGGGTGCTGAATAAAAATAAGAGCTGGTAAATAAATGCGGTGCGAGGACACCTAGTGATTGTTTTCATTTTTTTTGTATGGACGATCGGGTTTTGGGTTCTGACCGATTTTAAATACCCGAGGCATCATGAGGATCAAAATGCCTGCTGTGAGAATCGCTCAAGGTAATTTTTAATTTTTTCATTATATTTCACTCGATGTTTTTTTAATTAGTCATTTTTCGATGGCAATTAATTATTTAGTGACCGAATTTCGCAGAAAAAAAATTTCCATTCAAAATGACTTTTATTTCATTTTAAAAATTCGGCAAAATTTTGAGTTCAAATTTTTTGAAAAATAATTTCCAGTTCATCTTAAAATTTTTAGTAAATTAAAATTTTAGTCATTTTTGAAAAAATGAAAAATTCATTTTTTATCAGAAGTCGAGTCGATTTCTAGAAAAGTAAAATTTATTCAGTGAATTTCGTGAGGAAATATTTGAAATTAATTAAAAAAAAAAATGATAATTTTGTTTACGGAAATTTTTGAAATAAAAAATTTATATTTAACTTGAATTTGATATAAAAATAACAGAATTGTTTGGAAACAAAACAAATCAACTTAAAATAAAGTCCAGCGTGTCGGCGAACCGTCGGCAACTCCACGAAAGTTCAATAAAATTCCCGAATTCTCGGGATCTTAAACGAAAACGAAAAGGAAAACAAAAACACAAACAAAAACAAAAATTAAAAAGTTAAAGGGCGCAACTGGTTAAGATGTCAGCGCTTATATTTTTAATTAGTAACCGAATAAGTCGTCGTGACAATCGTCTAGGGCAATGTCATGCGCGAGTTTATTTTTTAAAAAAACTTTACGCCCCCACCCACCCTCACTTAATAATTTCTCTTACTTTTTTAACTCGCGTCTGCTTTTACTTTCAATCTCGACTCTATAATTCCTTAGAAAACTGAGAAAAAAAAAGACATTTTAGAGAACTTGTTTACTGGATTTTCGGTATTCAAAACAAAAAATTCTACTAAAATTAAGTCTAATATTTACTATTTTCAATCTGGTCATAAATTTCATGAATTTTTACAGCCAGTGGATTTCCATTGCAATTAAGAAAAAATTTTCTTGGCACTGGCCATGTAAATAAATACTTAAATTAAGAATTTTTTCGAAGAAATATCCATTTTTTTTTTATCTTCTCATATTTTTCTTCCTCTTTTTCTATTCCATACCCGACTTTCAGCAAAACTGTCCATTCAAAACACGTCACGTCACACGTCACACATTACATAAAACTTTATTTAATTACTTCCTTTTTTCCCTCCTTTTTCTCCTCCTCTTCGTCCACGAAATTTCAAAAATTCCCATAAGAAATTTTATCCCTCAGTAAAAATTTTCTCTCAAAATTACCGACAAAAATTTCCGAAATAATTAATAAATTAATTAGAGGAAACTGGGGCATGTTGACCAGGCTATCAAATTTACTCTTGTAATTTTTTTTTTTCAAAAATAAATTTATACATTTTGAAATTTTATAACCATCCCATTTAACTCCATATTTTTTTACCTCAAAATTGCTATTAACCTCCGCCCAAAAAATAGCTTTCAAAATTTTTTTTTCCAAATTTCCCGTCGCGTTCTGCCCAATTTTTTTTCTCCAAATTTTGATGGCCCAGTTTCCCCTAATCCCCAATTAAAAATTTATTTCCTCAACTTTCAAAACCAAAATTAAAAGGTGAGTTGTCATATTCACGTCATATTAAATTTGATACACGTAATTATTATGATTGCAATAAAAAAAAAAATAGTAAACAAATAAAAAGATGAATCGAGTCCGAAAAAAAATAGTCGGCAGTACTTAGGGCGTAATTAGTCAGCGTAAAGAGACATAAAGTTAAAAGATAGCGATATTATTTAACAAACATCTAGTAGATTCAGTGTCGGTGTCGGCACGTGCGTCACATATGACTAAGATCCGTTATATTAAATGTCTTTGATTTAACCCATGGGTAAAATGATCCCTGAGCTCTGAGCTCTGAGCCTGTTGCTCTGAAATTTGAATTTGAATTTTTGTTTTTATTTTTACTCACGAGTTTCTCGTCCTCCTTTTCCTACTTCTCCAACTTGAACCTCATCCTCATCCTCAGTCTCAGTCTCTACTTCCATTCTGTACTTTTTCGAGCCTATTCATTATTCTAGGTCATTCAGAAAGACGCTCGTTAAATAAAACGGCAAAAAAATACTTTGACTTTATTTAAAAGATTAACCTGGCGCGTGGCGTTACCCCTTTTTTGTCTCATCCTCTCTACAGAGGGTTCAGCACGCGCCCAGGTAACTTAAGCCGTCTTGCTAACGACTAACTTGCTCTAGTCTTCTTGTCTGTGCAAAAGTTTTATTGCTTTACTTTTACGGACAAGAATTATTTTAAGTGAGGATTAATGGTCAGATCATATTTGCCATCAATTTCAACTTTTCGACGCGAAGGTTATTGATAAGCGAGGGGGAGGGGGGATAGTGCGATCGCGCGGCTACAGATGGCGTCACTTATCGTCGTCAGACAATTCGTCGGTGTCGGCTACTTATTTATTATTGTTATTATTAACCAATAATTGATTTTTAATTAAACGTCAAATAATTTTTTCTTAATTTAAAAAAAAAATTTTTTTTGAATTTTGAATTTTTGCCGCGCAATGATTTTTTAAAATTTTTAAATTTTACTAAAAATTAAATCTCGGGTTTGAATAAAAAAAAAATAATTTTTTCTTAATTTAAAAAAAAAATTTTTTATCAAATTTTTTTTTGAATTTTGAATTTTTGCCGCGCAATGATTTTTAAAAATTTTTAATTTTTACTAAAAATTAAATCTCGGGTTTGAATAAAAAAAAAATAATTTTTTCTTAATTTAAAAAAAAAATTTTTTTTGAATTTTGAATTTTTGCCGCGCAATGATTTTTTAAAATTTTTAATTTCTACTAAAAATTAAATCTCGGGTTTGAATAAAAAAAAAATAATTTTTTCTTAATTTAAAAAAAAAATTTTTTATCAAATTTTTTTTTTTGAATTTTGAATTTTTGCCGCGCAATGATTTTTAAAAATTTTTAATTTTTACTAAAAATTAAATCTCGGGTTTGAATAAAAAAAAAATAATTTTTTCTTAATTTAAAAAAAAAATTTTTTATCAAATTTTTTTTTGAATTTTGAATTTTTGCCGCGCAATGATTTTTTAAAATTTTTAATTTCCACTAAAAATTAAATCTCGGGTTTGAATAAAAAAAAAATAATTTTTTCTTAATTTAAAAAAAAAATTTTTTATCAAATTTTTTTTTGAATTTTGAATTTTTGCCGCGCAATGATTTTTTAAAATTTTTAATTTCTACTAAAAATTAAATCTTGGGTTTGAATAAAAAAAAAATAATTTTTTTTGCAATCCGATATCCGGAAATACTCGACTCTTATCAGCCAGTATATCGTCTATCCAATCTGGGCAATTGGCCCTAAAGTACAATTCCGGGGATGGGTTATTGGCTCCTAAATTTTCCTCCTCTGAATTTCCTCAATTGACCAAAAAAGAAAAATATTTGGAAAACAATTTCGTCCACTCCCACTCCCACTTGAGGGACATAATCCCAGTTGAGTAAATTAAAAAAAAAAATAAAACTCTTGACACAAAGCGTCTTTACATAGTCCCTAATAGCAAAGAATACATATTTATGTTGTCTGAAGTCTCGGTTTCCCAGCCCATTGTCCGGCATTGTCCGAGACGACCCTCCTCTCCGAGGTGCGAATGCCTTTCGGGTAATGATCTGCTGCTATTATGCACGCTTTGTCGCTCCTTAAACTCACTTGTCCTCTGCATAATATAATATATACAATATACAATATATATAACCCATATAAGTTGGTAAGAAGGGCCACTGTCTCCCTATTTATCTGCACACGCACACACACGTCCGTAAATACGACGGATCCTTTTTTCCTGCCAGCATCCTGCGCATCTACCTGACCAAGGGTCACTTTTAAACCTCCTGCAATACTAAAATCCAACACTCAAAGTATTTAAAGTCTTTCCCCTCATATATTATACGATTATATTCAATTACTTTGTACCCATTTCTCACCTTGTCCCATTTACTTTTTTTATGTACCTGTTACTCCAAACCTTTCAACTAATTTTTAAGTTTTTTAGTCAATTTATCTCATCCGTCATATTTTATGAGGCAAAATGGGCCGTTTATTATTTTTATAAAAATTCACGGGGTAAAATGAGTCGCTCAGTTTTTTTTATTTTCTAAAAACGCTTACGACAAATGTGGAGTAAAATTGGCGCCAAAAATTTTGAATTTGAATTTAAAAACTGACCCATTTTCGCTCGGATTTATTTGAAAGTTGGATTAAAATTGTAAAAAAAATTTTAAGTTAAAAAGAGACAGAAAAAATTTCACGGGGTAAAATGGGCTACTAAATTTTGTTTATTTTTTTTAAACGACCCAATATACCTCACATTAAATTTTTTAAAAATTCTAAGCCATTAAATAATTTTGAACGAAAATTTTTTGTAAAATAAAAAAACTCAGGGTAAAATTGGCCACCGGAAGTGAAAAAAAATTGAAAATAAGAATTTAAAAAATTTGTAAATTTTTTTCGACATCGACTTTTCCCTACCGAAATTTCGTTTCAAATCTCGGGCTCTCAGGAATAGAAATAATAAAAAAAAAATTTTTTAAGCGCCAGCGAATTTTATTTTAAATAATTTATTTACAAATTTCGGAAACCAAAGACTAGAATAATAGTTGTGGTTTAACAGTATAAAGGTTTTAGACTGAAAAACAAAAATATTAAGTATATTTAGAGCCCTCGGACATTAATTTATAAATAGAGTTTGAGGTCGCGGCGCAAGTTCACGGGAACTCGGTAGTAGTTTTAGTTATTTAGTGTAGCGGAGTAGGTGAGGAAAGACGTTTTTAGATTTTCAGATTCGTCGTGTATTTGTATTTATTATTTTATTTAAAATTTTCACATTCTCTATTCACACGAAACTCCAGTCTCTAGTCTCCAGCTTTAGTCTTTAGTCTCCAGTTCCAGTCTCTATCTTTTGTCTCCAGTCTTTAGTCTCCAGTCCAGGTCTTTCCTTGTCTTGTCTATTCACTGTAATATAGTGACTCTGTACCGTAATGTATGGCGCGATCTGATCGCGTAAAGATCTCGTGGAAAATCTCTTATGGGAACGCCGGAAGCTCGTTACTTCAAATAAAAGCTATTTTTACTCAGCTACTTTTAAACTTTTTTTTTTTAACTCGGAAAATAAATTGTTTAATGTTCGAGATCCAGGAAGGGGCAGGGGAGGGTGAGAGGGAGGGGAGAGATAATTGAGTTGTTGAATTGTTGCAGCGGCCATTGCAATTGTACGATTGGCTTGAGGTATTCAATGACACGGCTGGATATTATTTTTTGGAATGTAACTCGATGTAACTATTGTAGTTAATTGGACCAATACCAAGACAAGGGTTTTAAAATTTTTAAGGGTTCATTTTTACGAGCCATTTTATTTTTTATTTTTTCTTATGATTCTTACGCATTTTTTTTTTTTATTAAAACTCAGTTTATTTATTTTTTTTTTTTTTTCAAAGTTAAATTATTAATAAATTTTTCACAGTTAGAATTTAACACTGTAAAAAGAGCGGTGTTAAAAATGGACTCATTTTAACTCCGCCCGGTGTAAAAATGAAATTACACCGGTGTAGGAGGAGTAATACACCGGTGTTAAAGATACCGGTGTAAAAGCGGAGTAAAATCGGTGTAAAAGCTGGGTAATCGGTGTAAAAGCGAGGTAAACGGTGTAAAAGCGGAGTAATATCGGTGTAAAAGCGAAGTAAAACCGGTGTAAAAGTCTAGAATATTTACACCGGCAGCGGCACTATTTTAACACCGGATAATTTTTTTTAACACCGGTAAAGAATATCTACACCGGCAGCGGCGTTATTTGAACACCAGTCTAGAATATTTACACCGGCAGCGGTGCTATTTTAACACCGGATAATTTTTTTTAACACCGGTACAGAATATTTACACCGGCGGCGGCGTTATTTTCACACCGCTTTTGGGGGTAAATTTAACACCGCTAATTTTAACACCTACACCGCTTGGACTTACCCCGGTGATTTTTTACAGTGAATTAGTAGGAAAGAGAGGGGCAAAATGGGCTACTGGGGGTAAAATGGGCTGACATTTATATTACATACAAGCCCTAATTTCTTTAGGGCCCATTTTGCCCACTCCCCTAATTTTAAATTCAATTTAAAAAAATGAGATTTTATGATTTCTTGTAAATAAAATTTTCCATTGGCCATTTTACCCCCAGATTTGTACAAAAAAATTTTTATGATCAATTTTGATACTTTACGGACAAATTTTAATGATGAAATCTCCAAAAAAAATTATTTGAAGCTTCGTAAAAAAATAAAAATTTTGAATTTTTTATTCATAAAAAATTTCCTCCCATTTTTCTTTTGACAAATATACGAAAGCAAAAAAATATAAAACATCTTTAGTTCCACTTGACATAAAAGACGCAAGATATTATGTGGTTTTTTAAAGAATAAATAATTTAGATACCCGACACACAAGACATCACAAGACAACACAAGAGTTTTGACTCAGAACTTTAAACTCGGATCCACATAGAGACAGACCATAGACACAGACCAAAGTTATATACATACATACATATGTCATATATATAATAGAATATAAGACTACATTATACAGACCTACAGCACAGACCAGAGAACTTTAGTTTCGAATACGATCAAGTATTAAGTGTGCGCTGGGTTTCGGTCCTGAAGAGAGATCCCGAGGGTAAACATTAAATATATATGTTCATAAATATAAATATTTAAATATCTGTATCATGTTGGTTGAATTGCTCTCAGGCAAATAAACACAAATTTTCTATTTGGATTTTTTAAATTTTGATTCAAACAATGGCCGCACTGTGGCGTCACAAACTATTGGTAAATATTGTCGTCACACTTTCGACATAATAATAGTGGCGCTGACGGTAATTGAATGAACTTCAATATTTACAAATTAATTACACAATTTATTACGCGGTTCGGTACTTTGGATTAATGGTGACTACACCTGTCGGTTTTGTTCGATTTGTTACATCGCGAGCGCGAGTACCGAAGGGGAAGGGTGGAAGGGTGGAAGGGTGTTGCTGTTATGAGGGTGTGCATGTGTGTGCATGTGGGTGTGATATAAATACGGTTAAAAGTTAGCGCTGATGTTTTGCGGGTGTGGAGGCCGCGGTAAAATTAAACAATGGGATTTTAACAACAATAATGTAACGAGCGCGGCTCTGTTTGAGTTTATAATTAAGCCCAGGTAGTTTCGTCGTTTTAACAACTGGACAACACAATGTCAAGAGTTTTGCGATTCGCTAGATTCTCATAATTCGTGGCAATACAATATTAATAATAATGATAATAATAATAATGATAGTAATAATGATAAGAGTAGTGATGGCGGCAGTGATAATACGCGTAGTCTGTAACCTGTTTTATTCCTCTGTATTGTGGGAGAGACAATTCAGTTTGATAGTAAATTTGGATTATATTTTTGGAAACAAAATATATGCTGACATATTTCTGAATTTTTATTGTTAATTTATTTTTGTTATGGTCCATTTTACCCTTGAAAAATTATGGTTTTGTTTACTTTGGATTTTTTCGCCCATTTTACTTATGGATAATTTTTTTTTTTAATAATAAATTTTTTTTATGGCCCATTTTACTTCTTAGATTTTTGGAAATATTTTTGAAAATCAATTTTATGTAAAAAGAGTTCAAATAAAGGAAATTTTAATTCTCATAAATTTTCTGAGGATCAATTTTGTCGCCCATTTTATTTTTCATCAAAAATTCAATTAATTTTCTGAAAATTGACAATTTCCAAATTTTCTCCTTTTCATTTCCTAAAAAAAAGTTGAAATAAAATTTCACAGTTTAAAAAAAAAATCTAGTGACCTAGTTTTCATTTTGCCATCAGGAAAAACCGAATTTCCAGGCCATTTTACCTCTTAGATATTTGGAAATATTTTTGAAAATCAATTTTATGTGAAAAGAGTTCAAATAAAGGAAATTTTAATTCTTACAAATTTTCTGAGGATCAATTTTCTCGCCCATTTTACTTTTCATCAAAAATTCAATTAATTTTTTTGAAAATCGACAATTTTTAAATTCTCTCCTTTTCATTTACTAAAGAAAATATCGAAATAAAATTTTACAGTTTAAAAAAAAAATCTAGTGACCTAGTTTCCATTTTGCCATCAGAAAAAACCAAATTTCCAGCCCATTTTACCTCTTAGATATTTGGAAATATTTTTGAAAATTAATTTTATGTAAAAAGAATTCAAATAAAGGAGATTTTAATTCTTATAAATTTTCTGAGGATCAATTTTCTCGCCCATTTTATTTTTCATCAAAAATTCAAATAATTTTTTTGAAAATCGAAAACTTTCAAATTTTCTCCTTTTCATTTCCTAAAAAAAAGTTGAAATAAAATTTTACAGTTTAAAAAAAAAATCTAGTGACCTAGTTTTCATTTTGCCATCAGGAAAAACAAAATTTCCAGCTCATTTTACCTCTTAGACATTTGGAAATATTTTTGAAAATCAATTTTATGTAAAAAGAGTTCAAATAAAGGAAATTTTAATTCTCATAAATTTTCTGAGGATCAATTTTCTCGCCCATTTAATTTTTCATCAAAAATTCAAATAATTTTTTTGAAAATCGACAATTTCCAAATTTTCTCCTTTTCATTTCCTAAAAAAATGTTAAAATAAAATTTTACAGTTTAAAAAAAAAGTTTAGTGACCTAGTTTCCATTTTCCCATCAGAAAAAACCAAATTTTCCGCCCATTTTCCCTCATCATAATCAATTTACAAAAGAACCCACGAAAAAAATATATATCCAGGCAAATCTGGAATATGTCGCATATATGCAACATATATATAAATATATGTCTCATATATGCAGATTTGCCCGGATATATATTTTTTCATATGGGAAAAATCTCGAACTCTAAACCCGGCCTCGAAAATTCATGTGATCTGATTTTTCTAAAAAAAAAATTTCCACCGGCTCGTCTTGCCCCTCAGATTGATCAAAGCGGAAATAAAAGTAAAACGCGTGAGAACGGATTTTTAGAAGGATTGTACTATAAAAGTGAAAGCACCTGGAGCACCTGGGAAGATCATAACTGTACCCACATGATTTATTTTATTTTATTTCTTTTTTTTATCAAAAATCACCAAAGGGTTTTTTTTAGATGAAAGGAAATATGTATTTATTATAGTATGGTATAGATATATAGATATATAGATATATAGATATGTGTGGTGTGTATAGAGAGTAGTGACGTCTTGAAAAGGTCCCGAGGGGACAGGTCAGTTTTCGAATTGGGCCTCGGTCTCGGGACCTGTTATGGGCCCAGTGTGTGCTCTGTACTGTGTAGTGTGTAGTGTGTAGTGCACTCGGTAGTCTAGTGTATAGTAAATGGACAATGTCCTGCACACTACTCAGTGTCACAAAAGACCGACTCAGAATCCCGATCCTCCCACGATACACGACATGTTCGGCCAAAACTCTCCATTCACGCTTCGTGAGAACCGAATTCAAACTTTTTTCTTCATATATGGATATGTATAAATATATAAATGTATAACGGAGTGTGAAAAAATATAAGATGAGTGTCAGAATTTTACTCTTGAAATATTTAAAACCGATTTTTGACGTATGTTATTTTGTTATTGTTGGGTTTAGTGACTTGGGTTTTATTTTATTGCGATTTTATTGTAGAAAAATTTAACGCTGTAATTATTTTTCGATGGACTGGAATTGGGTTCCTGTAGAGCTTTGGAAAATTTTTGCTTGTGGGAAAAATGATTTTACGAATTGTGACCTGGTTATTTTTTTATAATAGGGTTATTATTGGGGATTGTAATTTTTGAGAGCGGGGTCAAGTAAAAAATTTTTTTTAAATTTATGAAAAATGGGAATCGAATATCAGAAATTTTTTTTTTAATTTTTCTTGATTTTTTTTTTTAGTTTAAATTCAAAATTTATCGAATTTAAATTTCTGCTGGTAAAAAAATTAATAATTGAGTAAAAAAAAAAAACGTGTATTGAATTTTTTGAACGGAAACTTCACAAGTCATCAAAAACTGAATTTCCCAAAAAAATTTTTAAATTGCGTCTTATAAAAATATCGATTACAAATAAAAATAAAAATTATTATTATTAATAATAAAAAGTATGAAAAAAAATAGAGGGCAAGGTTACAAAAAAAAAAGGTGGGGATTAAAAAACTCCCAGGGTACAGGTATAAGTAAATATAAATTTATAAAAAAGATTCGCATTCGATCCTCGCAACGTACTAGGTTTTTTACGTCTTTTTGACGGAGTGGGGCGAATATCCCTGGTAGCTTATGGGAAAGGAAAAACGGCTGCCGACGCGTTTCTTTTGTTGGGGCGCGGATATCGCGCGTCATGCCCCAGCACGAGGGTACGCGACAGCTTCCAGTAAAAAACGAATTCGTAGAAAAAGGGGAAGAAAAAGCAGCGTCGGGTGAAAGGCCCGTCCGAGAGGGTTGAGGACAAAAAATAATAGAAAGCCCGTTCTTTCTCCGTCTCAACTCGATTCCAGTACACATATATAAATATATATGTGCAGAGATTTATAAATATGAGGCCCCCACTACCCACCGCTGGAAGAAATCATTCTGCCGGCTCCGAGGACAACGTGCGCGCGCTAGGGTCCTTATTTTAAATTCTTTTGATATAACTGGGGCCCGGCCCCCTTCCTCGCCGCCTCGCCAGTCAGCATCCGAGCATGGACCGATCTACACCCATGTGTGTTTTATAATTATCAAATTTCGGTTACGCCGCTACGTCATTTCAGTTACAGACTGCGGAGTTTTATTTATTTTCCTAGAAAATTCGACTTTAAATCCTGAAAATGTGATAATTAGTTCAAGTACTTTCATTATTTTTGTTAATTAATTCGACCAGTTGATTGGAAATTTGTGAATGTGGTGTTTTTATGGCGTACTGCTGTTATGGCGTACAAAACCAACAGACTCTTTGGTTAGTATTCTAATTTTTTTATCAATTTACCGCGGATTCAAAATCATCAATTCAAATTTTCGTTAATTAGATACTCAAAATTCCGAAAAAAATTTTTTAAAAATTCTTTGATCAGAACTTGAGGCCTTGGCTTCAGACTAACGGTCGATTTTTCAAAAATTTCAAGTTCTTGTGAATTCAAAATTTATTTTATTGGAATCCACGTCCGTTAGTTTTATTTTTGAGGTCTATAATTAGCCGACTTTTTTTTTTTTTACAAAAAATGAAAATACCATTCCCAGGATTCGAACCCTCGACTTTCGATCAAAAAAAAAATCCCAAATTAAAAACCGTTACTACATTTTTCAGTTATCAATTTTTTTTTTTTTTTTTTTAATAAAAACTCTGTGCCAGGATTTGAACCTCGACTTTTACGACCCACTATCAAAATTTCGATTTCCTTAAAATTTACCTCCACGTCCGTTACCGAGGTTCAGTTTGCTACCGTCAACAATTTTTTTACCGCGATCGGGATTCGAACCGCGGACTCTGCGATTAAATTCAAATAATTAAATATCGAGTTTTCGCGCAAAAAAACCTCTGTACTTTTCTAATAAAAAAAAATCTATAAATAGTAATCTCACGATATATACGTATACTTGTTCACAATAATTGAATTTGAATTAATCTATCGGTTTTTTCTTTTGTTCGTCTCGGTATTTTTTTCAGCAACAATGGGGGTACTGAAGTACGTGAACACATGACATGAACTCAGTTGACTTACATGTGTGTGCTGTAGATCTATATAGAGATTGACGGATAAGGATAGAAATAGAAATAGAAATAGATATATATATGTACATATATATATATATAAATCAGCACAAAGGGGAAGAGAACCTGGAGGAAATTGGCGCGACCCAATACTAATGGATAATAGAATTATTGGTTTGGAGCGGGACGGCCCCGGGGATGATCGTAATTCGATTGCATCAATGTGTCCTCTGGACGTTTTGACAGGACGAACGTTCTAACAAGCGCCCAGCCTCGGGACATTTACAGACATCGAATTTCCTCCGCAAATTTTATCATCGAGCGAATCCGTTACTATTTCGAGCTCCTTGTCTAAAAATCCTCGTATTAGAAAAAAAATTCTGGTAGTATTGAAACAACAGAACACGGCCATCAGTATTATAAATGTATGGAGCAATTTATAAGCAATCCAAGTTATAGTCAAGCAATATTGTGCATTATATTCCCTATTTTCCCGCAAAACTTGCCGGCACACTCGTAATATTTCTACTCGGGATCCCTTTTATTTAGTTTCCTATATTTACTTACTTGCTTTTCAGCTCCTCTTGGTCTCTACTTCCTCTAGAGCTACACCACCTCATCCTCATCTTCATCTTCATCTTTTTTACCACACTCTCTTTCAACAACAATAAAATTCCGTTGTCCATAACTGTTTACCCGGTTCTTTTATTTTCCCGTCGCTCAACAATCTCTTTACTTTTCTGATGATTTTTATCTACATTTCCACTATTTTTATTTTTTATACACAATATACACCACGGTAATCCATTATACATCTCATATTTTTCCCATTATATTTTTAAAGGAAAAAAAAGAAAATAAATAAATAACGAAGAAAATTTTTATAAACAAACCAGTTGGATAAAAAATTTAAATATCAGCTTAAATATTCAAAATACTCAAAAGTGCAATCAGACCTTTTTTGAAGAAAATTTGATTCCCTACAAATTTGTATTCATTACTTTTTTTCGAATTTTTGATAGATCAGCCAGAATCATTATTTTTAATTTTTTTAAAAAATTCTTAATACCAGAATTTTTTATTTTATTGTTTTTATTTTTTAAAATGAAAATTCTGGCCAAAATATTGAATTTATCAAAAAAATGAAAGAAATCTAATTGATAGGGAATTAAATTTCCTATAAATTTGTATTCTTTACTTTTTTTCGAATTTTTGATAGATCAGCCAGAATCATTATTTTTAATTTGTAATAAAAATTCTTGATACCAGAATTTTTTATTTTATTATTTTTATGTTTTGAAATCAAAATTCCGGCCAAAATATTGAATTTATCAAAAAAATGAAAGAGACCTAGTTGATAGAAAATTAAATTTCCTATAAATTTATATTCTTTACTTTTTTTCGAATTTTTGATAGATCAGCCAGAATCATTATTTTTAATTTGTAATAAAAATTCTTGATACCAGAATTTTTTATTTTATTGTTTTTATGTTTTGAAATCAAAATTCCGGCGAAAATATTGAATTTATCAAAAAAATGAACGAGACCTAGTTGATAGAGAATTAAATTTCCTATAAATTTGTATTCTTTACTTTTTTTCGAATTTTTGATAGATCAGCCAGAATCATTATTTTTAATTTGTAATAAAAATTCTTGATACCAGAATTTTTTATTTTATTGTTTTTATGTTTTGAAATCAAAATTCCGGCCAAAATATTGAATTTATCAAAAAAATATAAGAGACCTAATTGATAGGAAATTAAATTTTCTAAAAATTTGTACTGATTACTATTTCTCATATTTTTGATATTTAGCCCGGAATTTAAATTTAAAGTTCAAAAATCCAAATTTATTCAAACTAAATCTTTTTTTTTTGTTTTTTTCAAATAAAAAATAAAAATAAATTTCAAAGATTAAAGAGTAAAAAAAAAAGTAAAAGGATAGGATGTGTCTCTTGATTGTAAATAGGGTTAAGAAAGGGGTTAAAAACATGGTTACGTATCGCGTGTACGTCATTTACATCGTCCCTGCATACATATATATATATAAATATATAAACGTATTAGTAGACACATACACACATACATATGTTTTAATATATGTTGAGGCTCACATCTGCCCCCGAAAAAACAAAAGCCCATTGTCGTTAACGACCGGTCGCGCGTCTCTCATTTCTAACCGAGCGCTTTTGAATCGTAGGCGAATAACGGACTCTTCGTGCTGTGGTCCACCATTCAAATTATCCCGTACACTCACTCACACATCCACACACACATAAAAATTTTTTTCATTAATTTTTTATCCTCCAAATCGGATGCGTTTCATTTATTTAAATTTTTTTGTCTCCGGAGAAGGGATTCTGTGCATGTGGGTGGACATTTAACGGGTTAGATGTGTGAAAAATATTAATAAAGAGGATACTGGTGTAGATGGACCTCGAGGACACGAGGAGTGGCTTTCGGACTTGGACCGCTTGCGCAATGGACTTTAAAGTCATGAGTATGTGTGACTCCGCCCCAGAAAATCTATTATCACTTATCTCAGAGTATTATGAGATATCAACTTTTTAAAAATATATATATATGTATATGTATGTTGTATATATTTATTTTAAAATATGCAGAATGTGGAGATAAAAGAATTTAAAATACCTTTTATTTACATACTTTTATTATTTATTATTATTATAATTTTTTTAAGTCATTGTCACTAGAAAAATTTACCTTTGCTATTATAATTTTTATTAATAAATTATAATTTATTTTTTTATTTTTACGGTTTCAATTTTAATCCAAATCTCTTTAATTATTTAATAAATTACCTGCATGTTTATTTTTTTTTATATTTCATTGTTATGAATTTTAAATGTATGAGTGGAGTCGCGGGAAAAAATAATTTGAATCTGTATGTTGATCTAAAATTTTTGGTAGATCTTAGAAGATCTCTGATGATCAAGAAAATCTTCAATGATTTCAGATCGATGATCTTTAAAGATCCCATGATTTTAAATCGGCGGCGATCTTAGAAAATCTTCAAGGATCTCAGCAAATCTTTAAAAATTTCACAATAATATTAATAAAGATCTATTAAGATCTCAAATCAATAAATTATGAGGATAAATTTTTATATTAGAGCCGTAGAAGTCGCAGATCTCCGACAATTTTCGTAAATTTCCGTATATTTTTTTACAAAAAGACCCGGAAACTGAGATCTATTTTTTTTTTTACTGTAGATCTGTTAGAAGTAACGTAGATTTAATTTTTGAAAAATCAGATCGTGTAGATCTACTGTAGATCAGCAAAGATCTAAATTATATTTAAAATGAAAAATTTATTGGGTTTGACTTGAGGTTTGGATTTTATTTGAATCGAAAATATGAAATAAAAAAAAATGAGCTGAGCACCCCTGCGTAATTTCGAACAGCCGAATTAATTGAATGATTATTAAAATAAAAAATAATCTATTTTATGGGGGCGGTAATAAGTCGAGTGAAAAATCGATAGAGAAACTATTGGCAATCTCTATGTTAATTTCTTCCTATCCCTCTAGTCTTGTAATTCTTTTTCATCTTCGTAGTCGAAATAACAGACGTAGCAAGTGAAGAAGTACATCGCGTATGAGAGTTGGAGTATAGAGGGCCCCTAAAAGTGAATTGTTACGTCTGCGGGTGACCTCGGGACCTCTTTCTGCGACCGAACTTAAGTCATGGTGAATTATATACCTACAAAAAAATGTATATATGTATATAATATTACTCGTTGAGTCAAGAAATCGCGATTACACTTGGCCCCAGTATTTTTATTATCCCATTTAGTCTATCACATTTTTATTGAGATCGTACATTACACTTTTATGATAATTCTATTATTTATTATTATCATTATTCTCAAATTTAGTCTGATAATTATATTGTTTCAGTATAAACTTTTATTTATATTTAAATCTTATGAGCGAAAGCAGATGACAGCTAATTTTTTTTTTTTTTTTACGACTCCAATACACAGAAAAAAAGGATTTCTTAGTGCAAGAAATTTTTATTTGTCCCAAAAAAATTTTTACTTGCCTCAAGAAATTTTTTGAATTATAAATTGAAAACTCAAAATTTCTTGAAACGAGAATAAATTTTTTTAGAGCAAGAAAAAATTTTTTAAACCGAGAAATTTTTTCTTGTCTTATTTGTTTTTTTCTGTGTAGTAATAAAAAAAATTTTTTTCAAAATTTTGATCCCAATTATAGGAAATCCCGAAATTTTTGTTCGTTAGTTTGCTGCCTTTACATCGCGAAATTTGATCATAAAAAAAATAAAAAATAATTTATTTAAATTTTTGTTACAGCGGAACCGTCACAAGGGACAATACCACCGGATACGGTCCACTGTGGTGGTTGTCGGATATCATACCCCCTGAGTGAAATAGTTCGTTTCATAGAGCACAAAGTAAATCACTGTCGAAACAGCCTCCAGGGATGTCACAGTCCACCGCCGACGACGGCCCACGAGGACTCAGACCCCGAGGACGCTCTGGCACTCAAGACCTCGGACCCAGAGAAGCTCAACTCGGTCCCGAGCATCTCCGCGCCCATTAACAAGAGGGTCGGACGAGTCGAGAGCCCGCCGACGCCGCAGGTTAGCGCCACCGACAGCGGCAGCCCCATTGAGCTCAGAGCCAGCGCGAGCTCGACTCCCAAAAGACGCACCGAGAGCGATGAGGACAAGGAGGAACTTACCAAGAAGGCTAAGACTGAGTCAGTTGATGCCGATACCAATACTATTAATTCCGGTAAGTTTTTTATTTTATTTGGAGCGAGGGTTGGGGGGTTGGGGGGTGGGATTTTTATTGGAGATAAAATTAAAAGGAGAGGAAATAAAAAGAGACAACGGGAATGTGGCTCGTGTTCACCACGTGGCTCGACAATGGGACGACTCTAATTGGGCTCGTGGGTCTAGTCGGCTAGCAGTTTTTGCCCAACAAAAAAAGATGACAAAAAGTGTTGAGCTTAAATTTATAAAAGGGGTGTCAGTTGAACGCGTGGACGAGTTCAATCAGATGCTTTGCTTACTGTCTCACCTTTAGGGGGTTTAAATCCTGTTCTGCAACCCGGCTCTTGTCTACTGTCTCGTGCGCGGAACACATGCACACGCGAATAATAAAATTATCTCTACTGCGGCTAAAAAAATATATATATGTTTTTTTTTAATCGTATTGTTGATGATAAATAAAAGTTTTTAGTGTAAAATTAAAATTGCTGCCAAAATATTGAGTTTGATGAAAATTTTGCAGAAATCTTTTTTGTAGAGAATTCAATTTCCTACAAAATTGTACTGATTAATTTTTGCCGTATCTTTGATAGTTCAGCCACAATGTTAATTCAAAGTTCAAATAAACAAAACTTTTCTACTAACAACCATAAAAATTCTGTATTTGCTCCAATTTGAAATTACCGCTAAAATATCAAAGTTGCAGAAAAACACACCATGATCTTTTTTCTAGGGAATTTAATTTCCTACAAAATTGTATTGATTAATTTTTGCCGTATCTTTAATAGTTCAGCCACAATGTTAATTCAAAGTTCAAATAAACAAAACTTTTCTACTAACAACCATAAAAATTCTGTATTTGCTCCAATTTGAAATTACCGCTAAAATATCAAAGTTACAGAAAAACATACAGAAATCTTTTTTGTAGAGAATTGAATTTCCTATAAAATTGTCTCTATACACTTTTCTCATATCTCGACTAGTTTAGCCGCAATCAGAGCTCGAAGTCCAAACAACCCCAACTAAAAATAACAAAATTTCGATATTTTTATTTAAAAAAAAAAATAAAATAAAATAATAGTAGTTTATTTAATGGCAAGAACTCCCACTTGTGATGTGCGTCAAACAATACGCAATTGTCAGTGGGCAGTATGTGACCCCCCGGGCTGACATGGATTTAAAATTTAAAAAATGTAATCTGCGGTACTATTGTCCGAGGGCATCGGTCTCCTGGACCTATCGAATGAGCGATCATACGCTGCTCCACCGGTTCACGAGGGATGTTGTTCTATTTAATACAAGACTTTTTATACTTTTTATTCAGTTTCATTTGTCCCACTGGACTGGTCGGCCCTGATGGCCACCCCGACTCGTCTATTGATGACAGAAGTGAACACGTGTCGCATTTGCTTTATTTTTTTATTTATAAAAATTTATTTAGAGCCGATATTAAATATTTATATAAATATCGAGATGTTGAAATCCTCAACTCGAGATGGATATGGATATGGACAAAGGTTTGATACGTGTCAAGATTGTCTCGAATATTAATTCGGTTGCAATATGACGGGATCTGTAAGCTATAGATATATATATAAATATATATTATATATGTATATATAATAAAAGAAGGAGGCAAGCGGTTTGGCTCCCCATGTGTGCTTTTCCGCCTCTTTATCGTCACTCGAACTAGAAATCCTAAAACTCAAACCCTCGGCCAAGATGTCCGGACTCCCGGGTCGCTCCAGGCGCTACGAGAATTGCTCGCGGATTGTCTGTATCTCCGGAATTGTCTCACTACTTTTACTTTATTTTTTTTTCCATCCTTCGCTTACTTATATTTATATACGTTTGGCTCAAACTTACTAACCTTGTACACAACAAACCTAGACAAAATAAAAATGATACATATCCAAACTTTATATTTGTTATTTCGCGTAAATTTTTTTTTTTTTAGACAAGTAAATTTTCTATCACCACAAAATTAAAAAAAAAATGTAGAATTCTTCTAATTACTTCCCCCCCCCCCCCCCCTGTTAAATAAATTTTTTAAATTTAATTTTCAAATCTCGATTTGGTTTTTCCATTTTTGAGATCAAAAAACAAAAAATTCGAGTTTTTCAAAAATTTGAAGACTTTATAAAATAAAAAAATTTCAAAAATTGTAGATCTGAATTTTCAAAAAATTTGATTAGACCTCAATTATTTTCCTCGGGTATTTTAGAGACAATAAAAAATTTTGTCATTCAATTTATAAATTTTTATTTTCAAAAAAATTTTGTACACTTATTAATTAAATTTTTATATAAATCGACTATGTCACATACTTTTTATATTCTTTATTAATAATATCAAATAAATCACTTACATTTTCCATTGAAATTTCCGAAGGTATCTCTGAGTCATTAATTGTCTTCAAATTATCAATAATTTTTTCTGATAAAATTCCAACAACTAAATCAGTGACTTTTTCTTCTTCATTTGAACAGAACACAAATTTTTTAATATTTTCCAATTTTTTTTCTCTAAACTGCAATCGATATTTTTATTACTATCAAATAAAAAAAAAAAAAAAAAAAAAGTAAACTTACTGCAGTATGATTGTAAGAACAAAATAATTTATCACTCGAAAATCTACATGGACTGACGTCAATCTTATCGCCATTGAATACAGGAACGAAACAATTTTCCAGATCAATTTTATCTTTTTTCGAAGCCAGTAATTTTATCAAATGGCTTTCAGTGTACAGGCATCGGTAGTCAATCGACAGAACCACCGCAGTCGTCGACAACTTTGCGTAATTAAGAGAAACGACCGGCTGCTCGGTAATTAATACCGCGACATTTCTCTTTGATCTGTCATAACTTCCGGTCAAATTTTCATTGAAAAATATCTTTGTTTTGTTCACCTCGGTGACGTTCACGTACACGCTTTTTACATGATGGTAATTTACGAAAATATTTTTGTCACTAAAATTAAGCCCTCTAACAAAAAATTTTTTATTAATTAATTAATTAATTAATTAATTAATTGATTTTTTGAATGAAATAAAAAATTACAAACTTTTGCACGCATTCGGCTTCGGCTAAAAATAACTGGGGCTTAATAAGAACCGCGTCACAAATTATTTTACTAAATAAAGTCGTGTCGAAATTTATTTCCCAAGAATCTGGAGTTTCTATGAGAAAATTTGCTCGTGTTGATATTAATTTGATAATTATAAATATCAATATTTTATTTATCAATTTCACTGCCATTCTATTGAAAAAAAATAAAATTAAAAAAAAAAAAAATTAATTATTAGGTTAAAAAATAAACTCACTTGAAATTTTTACTGCGATGTCTAGTGACAGCAGATAGACTTGAGTCTTATTTTATTTTTTTTTTTTTTATTGAAATTGTTGTTATTATTGAGTTTACTAGCAGCGATATTGAGTGAGGTATTGAAAAATTTTATCTATTAGTAATTTATCAGTATATTTGTCTGGGGAGTGATAATTATAAATTAATTGAATGGTCAATTAAAAGTTAATGTCTTATTTTTGACGTGATAACGGAGGTCTGTTAAATTGAAGAATTGGATCTTTAGTTTTTTTAAATAAAAATATTTAGTTTTTGAAATAAAAAATTTTTACTCTAGATTTTGTCAGATCTAGAGATTTTTTAATTTTTTTTTATGATCTTAAAAGAAAAATCGATTAGAGGGAAATTTTTTTTCTTAGCACTGAGCTCTGAGTCGCGATTTTCTATCGAATTTCTTATACGATTCTGACCAAAATTCGAACTTCCGATAGATGGAGACCTCAAGGGTATCGACAAATTTTTTGGAAGAACTCTAGCGCATACACAGAAAAAAAATATTTCTTGGCGCAAGAAAAATTTTGCATTAAAAAATGAAAACAAAATTTTTCTTAGGACTAGAAATAATTTCTTGGCTCAAGAAAATTTTTTCTTACCTCAAAAAATTTTTTGTCACCCCAAGAAAATTTCGTTTTCAATTCATAATGTGAAAAATTATGATACTGAAGTTAGCAGACGTTTAATAATTTTTGGATTTTTTTTTAGACGATAAAAAATAAAAAAAAAATATTTGAAAAAATTGCACCTGTAGTTTTTAAAATTTTCTACATGTGCATATTTTTATATTATTTTTTTGCAGTTGATTTATTGAAAAACGAAAATTCAAAAATTTTTAAATATCTGCTGACTTCAGGATCATGAAAAATTTCTTAGGTCAAGTAAAAATTTTCTTGGAGCGAGAAAAAATTTTTCGCGTCATGCTTTTTTTCTGTGTATAAATGAGATCTGATATATCTATAAATCAACCTCAATTTTTTTTTAATTTTAGATCAACATCGATCTCAATAGATCTTAAATCTGGAATCTAAATTTTCAGTAAAATTAATTTTTCAGCCCTCGGAATTCCTTTTGAAGTCAAAAGTTCAGTTCCCAAGTTTCCTAATTATTTTTTTTTCTATAAAAATTATAAAATTCTTCATTCCCTCGAATATTTATATATATATTTAAAAGACTTAAATTGTGCAAGTCGTATAACAATTTATTTTATTTCTCATGGATGCTGCGGTTAGAAATTTTTACCATCGCCTTTTATGTGGCGACGGGAGTGACGACACAACACTAGTGGTCACTAGATATTTTCCACAAAACATTTTTTACGCAACAAAATAATTTATTAAAAAAAAAAAATAACAATAATTATTTCATGTCCATGTACAGTATAGAGGACACATTTTTCCTCAGCAAAAAAAAAAAATTATGATTATATTTTTAATAAAAAAAGGGATTTCGAAATATCAGAATGCACCGCACCCCAATGCAGGTACAAAGTGCATACGTCGCATACGTTAGCCAATCAATAATTTAATATTGTAGCTCGGGAGATTAAAGAGCCTTTTATCACCAAAAATAATAATAACCCGAAGGCTAAAACCCGTTAGAGCTAAAGAGCCCTGGACTATTTCATTACATTGCAGCTCGCATATTTTACATCGAAATGTTTCCCGGTAATTGCAGACTCGGTATATCAAATATATTTTTTTTAAGCTCGATATATAAAACCAGTAAATATATAACGTTATATATGTCATTGTAAAAGGCTCTATTGTATTTTTTTTATGCATGAGAAAGGAAGTCCGCGAGATGACCAAAAGAACCGTTGGCAGTTAAACAATGGGATTCCAAACGATTAACCCGTTAAAATGCCTCTCCCAGGCCAATTTGCCGGGTAATTTAGAGGGAAAATCACTCGGTCACTACTACCCTTGGAAGCTCAATACATTTCTCATGCTACTGCTACAAAAAAAAATTTTTTCTTTACTTACAAGAAATTTTATAAAATCTCAGCTACGGTTCCGGGGTTTTTCAGCTGGAAAATTATTATTTTTAATATTTTCTCAGACTTTTATTTTTTTACCCCTTCTACACTCTTCTAAGTTGGTGAAAAAAATTAATTGATGTCTGTAGCAATTTTTTTTCCTATAAGTAAATTTTGAAATCGAAAAAATGCCCGGGAAAAATATTAAGAATTTTTAATTGATTAATTTATTTTTTTGTGAACTTCTATGGCAAGTTGGCTGGTTCTGTTGGCTGTTTCCGTCAACCTGAAGGTGTGTAGATGAGGTTTAAAAAAAAAAGTTGAAAAAATTCTCAAATCAACGGTTTTTCTGACCGAAATTCGGAGCCGCGGCCGAAAAATCAAAAACGAATTTTCAAAATACGAATATTAGTATTTAGAGGGAAAATCACTCGGTCACTACTACCCTTGGAAGCTCAAAACATTTCTCATGCTACTGCTACAAAAAAAATTTTTTTCTTTACTTACAAGAAATTTTATAAAATCTCAGCTACGGTTCCGGGGTTTTTCAGCTGGAAAATTATTATTTTTAATATTTTCTCAGCCTTTTTATTTTTTAACCCCTTCTACACTCTTCTAATTTGGTGAAAAAAATTAATTGATGTCTGTAGAAATTTTTTTTCCCATAAGTAAATTTTGAAATCGAAAAAATGCCCGGGAAAAATATTAAGAATTTTTAATTGATTAATTTATTTTTTTGTGAACTTCTATGGCAAGTTGGCTGGTTCTGTTGACTGTTTCCGTCAACCTGAAGGTGTGTAGATGAGGTTTAAAAAAAAAAAGTTGAAAAAATTCTCAAATCAACGGTTTTTCTGACCGAAATTCGGAGCCGCGACCGAAAAATCAAAAATAGAAATTAAATTCCGGTTTTTAAAAATCCTAGTGACTTTTTCCTCCAATTTCAAGGTCCTTAGCTGACATAAAAAAAAAATCTTTTAAAAATTATGAACCACAAGGTTTTTTCTGTACAAAAAACCGCTGACCGGAACCGCGTGATTATAAAACTGAATCTAAAAACAGAGTAAAAGTTTAACACTCACGAGCTTTGTTGCGAATAAAGCAGTTATAAAGTGGGAAATGTACAAGGGCGGAAGAAAAGCCGGGTCAGAATAAAGAGAAAAATAATCCTGAGGGATGGCGGCCCACGAGGTTTGCATATGAAAGCTTTCGAATCGATACACCTTCATAATATACTCCGACACTTGCTTATCTCTCGGCTCTCCATTACCATTTTTTTTCACACAATTCTTTTCATCACCCCCCCCCCCTCCCCTATCCCTGTTCTATCAACCTAGTGGGCTATTTATCCGAAATTCGAGGCCAGAAATAAAAAGTCAGCGGACAGCGGCTATAAAACTCAGATAGTTAATCAATTCGATTTATATCAACAGCCTTTTACTTGATTCCAAGCCACTCTAGAAATTACAATCAATCGCCCTATATATATATATATCCATCAATATATATATATATATATATATTGTAAGATGGCTCGCTCGTTTCAAGAGACTCTCCCAGCTACAAAGATTACCCGATACGTCTCAAGAAATCCTAAAGAGAACGTTCCAATTAGGATCTCTTTATCTCGTCACCCTTCTTTCTCCCCCCTCCCCCTTCCCCTTCTCCTTCCCCTCCTTCTTCTCCGTTCATTTTACCTTTTTCTCGATGATCTCCGTCTCAGTCGGCAGCACGGACTCGGTCTCTGGTCGTCCTGCTCCATCTTCGCCGACTACGCGAACAATAACGAAGACATTTTAAAAGTTCGCCAACAAGTTCAATTCATAGCTGAGATTTATCATCTCTTTTAATCTTTTCTCGTATTTACTTATTTACTTTTTAGTTTGTAGCAACTATCACTCGAATTAATTCGAAACTCCCGATTAATGGATAACAAGAAGCTCAAGGAGTTTCGAAAACACAAACAAATAATGAGCAAAAAATATATTTCCGATATCCATATTCATGTTTATGGAAAATATTTAAGAAAGGGCTGCTTCGAGTTTTAGTTTTGCGAATTCGCTTATCGATTTTCCGGGACACATATGCTGAGGAGGGTAGCGATGACACCAAGTCGAATATGTGGCCGTGAAAAATGCAAAAGTGGTATATTCTGGGATTAAAAAGATTGAAATTCAAAACCCGTGTTGGGGATCACAACCGCTGAGCGTAACGAAATGTCGTTAAGGGTCAGTTTCATAACCCCCAGTTATGTCTTCCAGAAAATTTTCAGTTATATTATTTTTTTAAATCGCCTCACGGTCCATTTTACCTTCAGCCCTTCGTAAGCTTACTCCCCCATCCCTGGACCCCTGCTACAGATTTCTTGTGACTATGCCAGGCATGTGTGAAACCGCAATTTGATACAGCCGCGTCTTACTTTGGGATTCAATCGACGTATCCTTATTTTCGGGGTAACTGATAATAAGGATCAAGATGAAAACTGTCGGAGAAAATGATTTATTGTTTCCTTTATTACTTTACACGGAAAGAAAATTATGGGAAGTTTTCCTATGCATTATGGGAATGGTTCCCATAATGGTATGGGAATAGTACCTATACTACTATAGGAATGGTTCCCATATATTATGGGAACCATCCCCATAATAGTATGAGAATAGTTCCCATACCATTATGGGAATGGTTCCCATACCATTATGGGAATGGTTTCCATACCATTATGGGAATGGTTCCCATACCATTATGGGAATGGTTCCCATAATATTATAGGAATAGTTCCTATACCAATATAGGAACCATTCCCATAATGGTATGGGAACCATCCCTATAATATCATAAAATTCTTTTTTTGCACAATAGTGTAGAAATTTTCCAAAATTTGAATTTTCTTGAATGTTTTGTGCTGACAAAAAATTCTTGTTAAAAATTTTAATGTTTTTTTGCCAAATACGATTTTTTTTTTCAATTTTTGAATTTTTGTTTTTATGTTTAATAATATTTCTGTGTATTGTAGAAGTGATTACCACACTTCTTTAAATTTATTTTTTCATGATAATATGGGAACCATTCCCATAATATTATAGGAATGGTTCCTATAATAGTATGGGAACTATTCCCATAATATTACGGGAATGATTCCCATAATGGTATAGGAACCATTCCAATTTCATTATGGGAATCATTCCCATAATATTATGGGAATAGTTCCCATACTATTATAGGAACCATTCCTATAATATTATGGAAATGGTTCCTATAATTCATAAATTATAGGAATGATTCCCATAATATTATAGAAAGTATTCTTATAAATTATAGGAACCATTCCTATAATTATAGGAACCATTCCTATAATTATAGGAACCATTCCTATAGTGTTATGGGTATCATTCCCATAATTATAGGAACTATTCCTATAATTATGGGAAACATTCCTATAATTATAGGAACCGCTCCCATAATTTATGGTCGTAATTCCTATGTTGGTATAGGAAAAAATTTCACAAAATTATGGGAACAGCTGCCATAATTTTCTTTCCGTGTACTTTTTACATTCAAATAAAATTACAGCAATAGTTTTAATAAATAAATGGATTTTTTGTTTCAGAGCCAAGATGCCTGCAGTGTTCGCAGTGTTCGCGTCGTCTTAATTCCGCCTGGGACTTGATCCAACACGTGCAAAGTGTCCACGGAGCGCGATTGTACGGTGTCCCGAACTCTTCAGCAAATTCGTCATCAAACACACCGGCGCCGAGCCCACCGACGCCCAATCCTAGTCACTCCCATCACCTGAGTCCGCCCAACCACCTGAACCTCAGTGGAAAATCGACGGGTTCATCGGCCGCGAACTCTTCCGCGGGTACGACATCTAGCTCGGGCAGTAGCCGGCAGCAGCTGCAAAGTTCTTCTCTGGTAGCGGATCCACTTCACAGTTTCCTGAGGCTGCCCCAGCACCTGGAACGCAGCTTCCCTCCAATGTTCAGGCCCGAGTTCCTGGCCCTTAACCCCCTTGCGGGGTACCGTGGGCTCCAGGACCTGCAGACCGCGACGAGAAACCTTCAGAACTTGGGGGATCCGCTTCGCGCGATGGACGGCCTCAATTTAGGGGATTCGTTGGTTAGGAGTTCTCTTGATACTCTTAATAACGCACGTAATTTGGCGAACCTGACGGAACTCTCGCATGCACGGGGTCTCGGTACTCAGGGTCACCCACCACAACTTGAAGCGAATCTGGATTTTTATTCGGCGCGCCTAAGGAGCCTCGCTAATCCGCCCTTAGGCGCGGCTCCAACGAATCCACCGACAAATCCCTCGATCGTTTCGAATGTCGCCCAATCACAACCCCAGCAGACCCAGGGTCAAAACCATCAGACCCAGTCTCAGAATCATAATACTGCTGACTTATCAACGAGCCCAGTGGGTTCTAATCCCGCTAATTTAACAGTTCATGCGTTGACGCAGAAGGAAAACTCACCGCCTTGTTACAACCAGAGCCCCGTGGGTCACAACAACAATAACTCGACGGACAGTGACAAAACAAGTCCTCCAGTTGCGTCCACTCCCATAATAACCGACTCCGCCGAAATCGTTTACACCTGCGAGGTCTGCGATAAGAAGTTCCGGTTCCAGTCTAACCTGATTGTCCATCGACGCTGCCATCAGGAAAAGGAAAGACAATTCCAGGAGAACAACCAAGATGGCGGTGCCATCGCCCGTTGCGAGGTCTGCGACGTCGAGTTAGCGAACTATTCAGACCTACGCAAGCACATGCGCAAAGAGCACTCGGACTCCATGAATCCGGCGAGTCCCCAAGGAAGCGTCGAAACCGTTCCCGACGATGGGTCCAGCTGCGACGAGAACATGGACCTCGACGACGGGGACGAGGGGGACCAGAAGACCCGGACCGACGCTGAGGAAAACACTCCCGAAGATCTCAGCACGACCCAGGGTCAGAGCAGCGAAGAAAGCGTTCCCGGAAGGGTCGACCAGAAGCCCAGTCTGGTTGGAGATCTCATGGAAAAATTTGGACTCAACAATATCGCCCAGTATTCCGAAGCCTATCGACAAGCGCTTCAAGAAAACCATCGCGGAGGATTCCTCAAAACAGAGTCACCCTCAAATTTGGTGAACACCCTCAACAATAACAAGGAAAAGGACAGCGCGTTGTCCCCAACAAATTTCAACACTTCCGCGACGGCCAACATTTTTTCCGGCACATTCCCTCGAACTGGGCCCGACTTCGGTGGCCTCTGGCTGCCCAGTGCCCACTACCTAGAGAACAGCGAGTTCCGTAAAGTGACCAAGGCCACGACTTCCAGCCTCGCCCTGCAAGGACTCCCCAGCCCACTCCTAAAAAAGGAACGACACGGACGCAACGATACTTGCGAGTACTGCGGCAAGGTCTTCAAAAACTGCTCAAACCTGACCGTGCACAGACGCTCCCACACCGGAGAGAAACCTTACAAATGCGAACTGTGCTCGTACGCCTGCGCCCAGAGTTCGAAACTCACACGACACATGAAAACTCACGGCAGACATGGCAAGGACACTTACAAATGCAGGTTTTGCGAGATGCCCTTCTCCGTGCCCAGCACTTTAGAGAAGCACATGCGCAAGTGCGTGGTCGTGGTACAGCAGGGCCCCAAATTGGGGCTTCCCTACCCCGGGAGCCAGGACGAGGACTCATCGCTCAGTACTAAGGACACTTGATCCTGGAGCGGCAGTCTTCCGCCGCCAATTCCGCCGCTCTGGCCGCATCAGCCGCCCTACACGGTTTATTAATTTAACGCCTGGTTGAAAGACTCCCTACCGGTTTTGTGAGGAGAAGGAAAAGGAGCAAAGCCTCGAATTATTGATGACTTTGAAGACAGGGTGACACCTGATAGCAAAGGACTTTGTCCAGTTACAGTCATTTCAACTGATTTTACTTTATTTTAAGCATTTTCTAGTGCGAATTCGGAGGCAGGAGCCAGGGGAGGGGAGGGGAGACAGGAGGCACTGAAAAAAAAAACCATTACTGCAACGATACTAAGAAATAAATGGTTACCACTGGAGTAAATCCAGCAGAAAAAAATCTAATATAAATAATTATAAATAAAAAGTTTTGTGAATATTAAAAATAAGTTTTATGGTTAAGAGTAAATATATGAAAATATAAATATATAAATACGGAGGTATAAATATAAATATACGAAAAATAACACGGAATAGCAAAACTTTATTATCGCATTGAAGATTATTTATTTAACAGTAATAATTATAATATATGGATATAAATATAAATATGAATATATATATATATATGGATATAAATAAATGTATATTGTAGATGCGAGTGTGGAAGCGTCTTGATTATTATTATTATTTTATTTTGTAAATTGTATGGAAAAAAATTATTATCGGTCGGTGGGAAGGACGGACCGATTTATTTTTAATTATGGTTACGTTTCATACATTTTGTATGGGGTTATATATTAACGTTTTATTTTTTATTTAATCGATATTATTATTATTTAATTTTAGGATAAGCATTTGAGGTTTTTTGTTTTGAATGTTAGGAAGATGCCAAAGTTGTTTTTAGATCACTTCTTTTATTATTATTATTATTATTATTATTATTATTATTATTATTATTATTATTAAATATTATTATTATTATTATTAGTGAAAATGTAAGTGAGTAAAGGAATCACTCGCCCATGAATTTTTAAGCAATAATCATGTTTTTTAAAAATCATTTGGGATTTTTCACGTGATTGTTCTTTATTATTATTATTATTATTATTATTATTATTATTACTATTATTATTATTATTATTATTATTATTATTATATTTATTAGTATTCTATTATTGGCTATTATTATTATGATCATTATTTATTACGGTTGATTGTTTATGCTGAAAGCATTCGTTTAAATTTCGATTTTCGTGGTACTAATTTCGAAATTTTGTCACGAAAATTCCCCGTCGTTATTTTAAATTTTTTTAGAGGCAGTTTTATGTTGCGAGACTGAAAATGATAAATAAAATTGTGATTTTTTGAATGAGGGGTAAAATGGACAGATGAAATTTTTTTTGGTTTGACATTTTTTTTTTTTATTTAATTTTTATGATCTGGAAAATTCAGTATAGAAATTGAGAATTTTGTAACAGTTCATCCAAAATTAGAAAAATTGAAAAGTTGATAACAAAAAATCGTAAATTAAATTTTGGGAAAAAAAAAAAACCATGAAAATTAAATAAGACAATATTTTTAAACCAAAAAAAAATTCTCATTTTTTTTTACCTCGAGTTCAAAAATTATCCAGAAAAAAATAATTTAGATCAGACGTAAATCGCGTATCTGATCTTAAATCTTTCCAATTTAGATCTTCTAAAATTTAGACCTAATTTCGAAAACTAAAATTTTCAAAATTTTAAAACAAATTCCACATAAATTTCCTTACAAAATTCTAAAATTCACAGAAATTCAAATCCCTCTCTATCAAAACAGATCTCACTAGATCTAAATTTTTTTTTCCTGGCCATCAAAAGTTATTTTTTTTTTTTTTTTCAAACGACGGGGGATCAAAAGATTTTTGAACGAAAAATTGTTCCTAAAAAAGTAGGCAATAAGATAATTCCTCGTATGAATGTTTTGACGTAAATGAAAAAAGGCGCGAAAAATGTAACAAATTTAAAATAAATTTAAAATAAAAAAAAAATACACTCATATCAAATAGTTTCCATGTTAGTTGTGTATGTAGAGTTAAAGTAACTAAACATAACTATAAATACATACGACTTGGAGTACATTTAATATATATTATATATATATAAATATAAATATAAATAAAACGACCTGGTCGTTATCTAGTTGAGAGGCTGATTTGTTAGACAATTTCTTCTGTCCCTGTTTATAATTAAATAAAATAAAAAAAGTTAATAATTATTTATTGAATAACATAAATAAAATATCCATTAATGTAAATATATGATAGCACTGCCCCTAGACAGACGTAATGCGAGTGCGAGCATTTATTAGTCGTTTACATATTTGAGCTTAAAAATAATTAAATAATTAATTACACGATTTTAAATCATAAGACTCACTCATTTTTTAATTTGCCAGTAGTGTAAAATAAAAAAATATACGTACTATAAATTTTTTTTTCTTTTTTTTTTTTTGTAAAAAAATTTTTTAAATTTCATCCTTACCCATGTCCTTTTTCACATTTTAACTGTACCTTCAATTGTACTACATATATTTATGACGTATTTATTAATGAGAGAATAAGAAAAAAAAATTTTGAAAATTTTTTTTGAGAAAAATTTTGAATTAAAAATTTTGTAAAATGACACAACTGAATTTTAATTAAAAATAAAAATAAAAATAAAAATGTTTTTTTTTTGTTGAAATAAAAAAAAAAAGTTTTGAAAATTTTGAAAATTTTTTTTGGTCAAAATTTTGAATTAAAAATTTTAAAAGATGATAAAAATGAATTTTAATTAAAAATAAAAATAAAAATGTATTTTTTTGTTGAAATAAAAAAAAAAAGTTTTGAAAATTTTGAAAATTTTTTTTTTGTTAAAATTTTGAATTAAAAATTTTTGTAAGATGAAAAAAATGAATTTTAATTAAAAAAAAAAACAAAAATGTTTTTTTTTAATTGAAATAAAAAGAAAAAGTTTTGAAAATTTTGAAAATTTTTTTGGTTAAAATTTTGAATTAAAAATTTTTGTAAGATGATAAAAATGAATTTTAATTAAAAAAAAAAACAAAAATGTTTTTTTTTTTGTTGAAATAAAAAAAAAGTTTTGAAAATTTTGAAAATTTTTTTTTGTTGAAATTTTGAATTAAAAATTTTTGTAAGATGATAAAAATTAATTTTAATTGAAAACAAAAATAAAAATGAACTTTTTTTGTTGAAAAAAAAAAAAAACAAAATTTTGATAAAAAAAATAAACATGAAAAAAAATGAAAAAATTCTTATTCGATCATTGAATACGTATATTTACATACAGGGTAACAGAATAAACAGTAATTATTCCAAACTTAAAATAATAATAAATTTAAAAATAAAATTGAGTAGATTTATAGAAAAAATAAATAATGAGCCATGGGATGAATGAGATTTTGAAAATAAAAGTTTAAGAATTAATTCGATTAAAAAAAAAAAAATCAATAAATTGGTGGCGAATGACAAGAGAGAAAAAAAGTGAGTATTTAATCCAGAGCTCAGTAGGGTTTCGATAGACTTAAATATTTGGTCAATAAGAAAATATAAAAAAAATAAATAAAATAAAAGTAAAATCTATCAGTTGGCGATCACTCAACAGCACGAGTTCCAAGACAGAGTCCAGTCCGAACGTAACTTTAGTAAGAGAATTAACAAATCACCGACTTGGTTATTATAAATATTATATTATATTATATTATATAAATATAAAATATAAAATATAGTGTTTGGACTTACTATGAACGCTCGACTTACTATGATATAGATACGGTGTATGTCTTGTGCGAAAATAAACAAAATTGTTTTTAAAAAATTTATTACTCATTCATTCCTTCTGTTTCCTGTCACTTCATCATTCTAGTTTATAAGTCGAATTTTATTTTTTAAATATACGATAAGTATTCAGAGGTGGGGAGGCAAAACGGGGTCGGGTGGGTAAATTACTTATAAGAATATTTAATTTCCAAATTTTTTTTTACCTCCACTAGAGCTCCCCCATTTTGCCCGCAAAAAATTCAATTCTTTTTTTTTCAACAACAGACAAATTAGTACTCTCTTACGTACCCGTTTTGCCCCCTCCCCACCCTTAATTTGATGTTACATCGATAGAAATGCTGATTCAAAATTAAAGAAAATTTAAAAAACGGTAAGTAAATTTTTAAATTAACTATTAATATTTTAGACCTAATTTCGAAAAAGTCATAATTTCGTTCCGATGATACGTCAACTTTATCCAGTGCTAAGAGTAAAAAAACGAAAATTTATTTTCTAGTAAAAAAAAAAAATTTCCTTTTATCAAAATTTTGACATTTTTTCTTTACCTCCTGATAAAAAAATTTACAGATTTTATTACTGATAATTATTCGAAGTACGAGAAATTAATCAAAATTTGAAATATTAATTATTTTTATTAATTAAAAAAAAAAATTTTTTAATTGAAATTGATTTCTGATGAATTTAAATTTAAATTTAAAACCCACTTACACCGAGCACTAGTCCCTCTTACGGAAAACTATCCAAGCTTGTGGTACCGGTGCCCCCGTCGATCAAAGGGAACCCTAAGAAGGGGCACGGTCTGGATTCCGCGTCCCGCATTCCCCTATTTAATAATGAGCACCCCTGTCTTTCTCCCCTCAGTGTCTAGTAACATCCCTAGACTCGTATCGACTCTACAATATAATACGATCTACAGTACCCAGTATATACATACATATATATTATATGTATAATATATAACAATATATCTAGCGAGCTGAGCCCCGTGTAGTGTCGCGGTGTCTCAAGAGACCGGACGCGAGGTAACGCTAGTCGCGAAAATAAATAAAAAAATACAATCGGATTGAGCCTTGTAAAGAAATCCGCCGGCGGTAATTGGATTTTTTAATTATCTGCGCTTACACCGCTCATTAATATAAAATCTTGTCTTGCCTCGCAACGACGAGCTCAAAAAATCCACAATAATAATAAAAATTAATGACATAATAATATTTAAATTATTTAGCGGATCGTTAATTAAAAATCCAGACGCACTTGGTAATTGTTATTAGTATTGAAAGTAACTCGAATCTTTATTATTTTACGTGTTAATTGTAGACTTGTTTTACTCGCGGGCTCAGTCTTTATTGAAATTTTTTTTAATTACGCCATTTTAAATTTACTTGTTATATTTATTATATTTATATATATAGTGTAGTTTGCTCATTAATTTAATTTTTAATTATTTTTTCATTGATTAATTTTTTTACTAATAAATATATTTTATACCAGCAATTAAATATTTTTTTAATTATTATTAAAAATTAATTATGACTATTAAATATTTTTTAAAAATTAGGAGAGGGCGGGAAAAATGAAGTAGCTTTCAAATTTTTTAAAAATTTTTAAATACGAGAAAATTTCTGGTAATAATTTTATCGAAAATTTAAATAAAAGTGATGGTTACAAAATTTTGAAAAATATTTTTTTGAAAATCAAATGACCGGTGGCCGATATAAAATAGCCGTAAAATTTTATTTTTCATATTTTTGACAAATATTTAGATCAAGACAAATTTTATTGATTCAAATTTTTGAATAAAACCGCCAATAAAAAATTTCGAAAATTTTTCTTCAAATTACGGGGATGTAAAATCACCAGAAAATATGAAGTGACATTAGGGAATAAAAAAAAAATTTTTATAATTTTCTAAAATAACTTTATTGAATAATTACACATTAATTATAATTAATTTACACACCTGATAATTAACAATAAATTTTATTAGTAATTACGTAGATTAATTATCGGCTATTAACAACTAAATGCTCAGTAGAACTAATTGAACGACATAAACAGTTGTAAAGGTTTATCAGGGGATGCTAGAAGAAAGGAGTAAAGGGGAGGGGAAAGGGGGGGTATAAAACAATAAGAGAGAGAGCATTTAATACCAGAGCACAGAGCATAAACCAAGAAGAGGGACATGCAATAATTAATCTATACAGTGGTTGACTCTCGAGAACCTGCAAGTCAAAGTTAGGACAATGCCGTTTATTTTTGGGCAGCCCCATTGTTCAGACTAGATTCATCCGTCAACCAGTTTCCGACATACTTCTACTACAGATATGATAGATCTCGCTGCATTGTGGATTATTTATTGACTAAACATATTTAAACAATTACCCTCTCTATATATTTTACGTCGGGAGGAAGAATTTTTTATTTCCTGCGCGTCGGAAAATTTAGAGGCGCGAAATCGCGAAGAGAAATGAAAACTAAATTGGACTTTTTTTTTTTGGAATAATTATTTGTCGTATTGGGCACCAGTTGTACAGTGCCCTCTTACTCTGAATGGTTGTTAGCTTTAGTGACGTAATAACAATGGCGAACACTAATCTAGACGTCAGAAACAGGAACATATATGGAGTTAGGAGACAATGTGGTACTTGCTGGCCCTGATCTGTCGGTTCTATATGACTAAATATGTCAAATATATACCTATAGACCTTTATTATTATTATGTACTCAAACTTGATGATGTCACGTGATTTATTGTCGTTATTTTTTGTTTTAAATCGATTTTTAGTAATTTCGAAATTAGGACCTGGGCAGGAATTTTTTTTGTTAGGGGATATTGTAGTGATTATATGGAATAATTGGACAGTTAGGGGGGTCGTTGGAACGGAAATTTAATTGCCTGCAACTTTGGTCCTGATAAAAAATATGCCAGCTTTGATATTTTACAAGATATATAATTATATAGATATTTTAAGTCGATAAGAAAAGTTTTTTATTTAGTTATAAATTTTCAAATTCTTTTACGCGCTGTAACTTACAAAGGAATGATCTGACAGGATTTTTTATAAGGACCAAACTTGTAGGAAATTTAATTTTCTACAACTTTGTTTCCTTCATAAAACATCCTAGGATCGATATTTTAGAAGATATAGTTATTTTAAAAGTTAGACAAGTAATAATTATATATTAATTTTCCAAAAATTTCCAAATTCTTTAACGCGCTGTAACTTTTGAAAAATGGACTCCACAAAATTTTTTATAGATGTCAAAGTTGTAGATAATTAAATTTCCTACAAAAATGTCTAGTTAAATATATGTTTATCATATTTAGTTTATGAGATTTTGCTCATAAATAAACAATAGTCGAAATTTGGTTATCAAAATTTGTTGTTTTAATATTGAGGCATAAATGAAATAAGTAATGAGTTTGTTAGCTGTACTAATAACAGAAGTGATGAATAAAAAAATGAATGATAACTTTTATTGGATTATGGAAGATATAAAGGATAAGAAAGTGTGCTAACTGTATGGTTGTAAACGTGCCAAGTTTGTTAGAACAAGAAATTAGTCGACTGTTAAGCCAGATAACCATAAGACATTAATGAAAACAATTGGCTTGTTTTCAAATATTATATCAATGAAATAATAAAATAAAATATATATACATATATAAGAATATTTTAATAATATTGTATTTACTTTAGTTGGTGGGTAAAAAAAAATATCAAGTATTAATTAAGTTGATTAAAGCCAGATGTTGCTAATTAATTTAAGTACAACGTGACATGGATGTGAATGAGTGTGTGTATGTGTGTGTGTGTGTGGTGTTGATTTAAACAGGAGTAGGAAAGGGATGACCAAGATGTAAGTCTGCGGGAGCGTATATCCACCCCCAAAGGGTCAGTATTCGTCACACGAAGGGTGGATTCGGACCAATGGAAGCTCTGGAATGTCCACCCCGACTTGCTGACCAATCCACGCTCTCTACTCTGACCTTATCATTACTACTAACCTTTATGCGGACGTATACTATGCTTGCTACGTACTAATTAGAAGGGTTGCTGTCGTTATTATGAAAGAAAATTAAAATCAATATTTGGACGTAATCATGTTTTGATAAATTTATAAAATTAGAATTTTTTTTTGTTTGCAGACATCGAGATTTTTCGTTGATTAATTACGAAAAAAAATAAAAAACAGGAGTTTGGGGTAAAGTGGACAGTAAGATGTAAAATGGAAGTTGAAAATTATTTTTCATTAATTCTATAGAACCTATTTTACCTCAGTCCAAAATTTCATTATTTTTAATGCTGTCCATCTTGTCCCAAAAATGGTATTTTACAAAATTAGCCATAAATAAATCTCAAATTAGTCTTCTACTGTCCATGTTACCTCAATCTATTCAAAATATAAAAATTTCAAGCAAACAAAAAAAAGTCCTAATTTTTTATCGCAGCCTAATATCGAAAAATGAACTTTCTAGTAAAATAGAAAAAATTACTAATTTTTTACTCCAGCCTAATTTCGAAAAATGAATTTTCTAGTAAAATAAAAAAAATTACTAATTTTTGACTCCAGCCGAATTTCAAAAAACAAATTTTCTAGTAAAATAAAAAAAATTATTAATTTTTGACTCTAGCCTAATTTCGAAAAACGAATTTTCTAGTAAAATAAAAAAAATTACTAATTTTTGATTTCAGCCTAATTTTGAAAAACGAATTTTCTAACAAAATAAAAAAAATTACTAATTTTTGACTCCAGCCTAATTTCGAAAAACGAATTTTCTAGTAAAATAAAAAAAATTACTAATTTTTAACTCCAGCCTAATTTCGAAAAATGAACTTTCTAACAAAATATAAAAAATTACTAATTTTTAACTCCAGCCTAATTTCGAAAAACGAATTTTCTAGTAAAATAAAAAAAATTACTAATTTTTAACTCCAGCCTAATTTCGAAAATTAACTTCCGTGCAAAACAAGAAAGAAAAATCCATAAAAATTACAGAAAAAAATTCATATTTTTGCATTACAGCTCACCCTTAAAAAAAAAAAGTAATGAAATGATTAAATAAAAGCATGAATAAGATCACATCTTGCCAGCTTTAAAAAGAATTTAAAACCTCTTTATACATCTTTTCAGTTACATACTGTATCTTTGACAAAATGATCTCTTTACACAACGAGGTGCGTAAAGTAACGTCCGTCTAGCTTCTCCCATCTATATACATACATACATACATACATACATACATATATCTATATACAGAATGCTAACATATAATACATATTTACATACATTTGTGTACACATATATATACAACAGAGTTGAGTCGAGTCGAGTCAAGTCGAGTGTTGGCTCGAAGAAGAGAGGAGAGACGCGGAGGGTAGAGCAGAGTAGTAGCTTGGCATTTTACTCACAGCAGTGGTAGATAATAACGGGCAAGTTCGGTGTCCGTAAAGTCCTAAGGGTGAGTAGTGAAGAAGACCGTGAGGGTTTTGTACAAGAGAGGAGAGACGTCAGAGGATACCAAACGTAAAGGCAACTCAGTGAGGGAGCGAAGGCTGAGGATGCCGAGGGTAGAAGAGAGTCAGAGACGCAAGAGCTTGCGGATGCTTTCGAGCGGCGAAGATGAAGCTCGGGGGTGAGGGTGGGAGTGAGAGGGTGAGTTGAGGTAGAGAGGAAGTGATGGAGTCGTAGGTAAGAGATGTAGCATGGGAACGCGGTACGGGTTATACATTTGAGTACATAAATGTATGTAACTTTGAGTTGGTGTTGGGTTATATGCGTCGGCCATCTTGTCCGGTGGGTATTGACCGAGACGACCGTCGACGAGTGTTGAGATATAAACTACCAACGGACACTCGCTATTTAAACTGCTACTTAATATTCAAATTGTATTTTTAATTATTAATTATTCTAATTAATTAATTAATTAATTAATTAATTAATTATTTGTTCACGCGGATTTTTAGATGAGCGATTGGATATCGGGGTATTTTTATTTTTCTGATATAAATTTATAAAAGTTGAATTTTTTAGCAACAGCCAACTTTTTGCTGCTTTAAAGCGACGGCTGGATGGAGACCTTGAAAGAGGAACTTTCCTAAGTACTTTAAATAATTTTTAAATAAAATTAAATTTATAAAACTGTTAGACAATTTTATTTAATTATTTAAGAATGAGTACTTAAATATTTACTATCGATTTTTTAATTGTCAAGTATTTGAATTAAAATTTAATTATTTTTTTTTAAGTAATCAGTTATTTTTTTATTTAATTATAATTAATAATTAAATTTTATTTAAATTAATAAAGTAAATAATTTATTTTTAATTCATAAATAAAAAAAATTTAATCATTTTTTAAAACTAAAATCTTAACTAAGAAATTCTTAACCCGAAATCTTGGCAAACATAAACCCGAGACATACACATTTAAGAATAAAATAAAATAATTCACAGCTAGGAGAAATTCACCCGCACTTTACCCTTTGCACACACCACACTCTTATTTATTCAGCACCCATAGAAATAGCTCTCACTAACAGCGAAATTCTCATGCGCCCCAGGGTGTAAAAATTCCACGCAGTCCAACGCCGTGTTTGCGGTGTCGAGAATAAGAGTAAACAACCTTCTCATCCCACCCCTATCCCTATCTCCACATTCTTAAAACAAAACTCTCCTTACTCGCGACCCAACCCGCGACCCGCGGCCCGCACCCGCGGACCTCCAGTCGCCTCAAATTCAAAATTTCTACAGCGAAAAAAATTTTTTAAACTCAAGAGAAATATAATCGAGCCTGAATTAATTAGCAGAATAAAAATAATAACAAATTTTCAAAGCTCTAGCAAGCAAACGAGAGAAGAGAGAGAGCGGAAGTAAAGAGGGTGAAAATTATGCCAGAGGATAAAAGCGCGAGTGAGATGGCAGTCGTCAAGAAATACGCATTCCCGCGTATTTCAAATTTTTTTAAATTGATTGCAAAATTCAAAATTTATGTCGTGAAATTAAAAATTCACTAGAAGAATCGAATTTAAATAATTTTGATAAAAACAAAATAAAATGAATTTCAAATTTCCCGCGTATTTCAAAATTTTTTAAAATGATTGTAAAATTTAAAATTTATGTCGTGAAATTAAAAATTCACTAGAAGAATCGAATTTAAATAATTTTGATAAAAACAAAATAAAATAAATTTCAAAATTCCCGCGTATTTCAAAATTTTTTAAAATGATTGTAAAATTTAAAATTTATGTCGTGAAATTAAAAATTCACTAGAAGAATCGAATTTAAATAATTTTGATAAAAACAAAATAAAGAAAATTTCAAATTTCCCGCGAATTTCAAATTTTTTAAAATTGATTGTAACATTCAAAATTGATTGTACAATTCAAAATTTCTACAGCGAAAAAAATTTTTTAAACTCAAGAGAAATATAATCAAGCCCGAATTAATTAGCAGAATAAAAATAATAACAAATTTTCAAAGCTCTAGCAAGCAAACGAGAGCAGAGAGAGAGCGGAAGTAAAGAGGGTGGAAATTATGCCAGAGGATAAAAGCGCGAGTGAGATGGCAGTCGTCAAGTCTTGGACTTGAAATGTAAATATATATAGGTGGTATATATATATATATATGTATATAGGTTTGTGAGGAAGAAGAGGATGAATAAGGCGAATAGGTTGGCTACGAGACCCTTAAGGGGTTGTGGCTAGCGTCTACCGCCTTCAACCCCTTCCGGCGACCCTTACTTCCGACCGACCGACCAACCGAGCTCTCTCTCTTTCTCTCTTTCTCTCTCGTCCGAATGGAATAGCTCAGTTCGCTGGTAACCCCTTCACTTTCAACCCACCCTCTACACTCATACACAACTACCAGGACTACTACTACTACTGCTGCAGTGACTACCACTACGAGTACTTATAACAAATACTGAGACTACTGCAACTACTAAAGCATACTCAGCAAAACTACCCTTTGCCGGCGGCCATTTTAACTCTCTCTCAACCCTTAGCAAATGCTTTTGGACCCAAATTGTAATCCGAGGCCTGGAATTCCCTGGTATAAACTTGAGAGTCCACCTTCAAACGCTTTCTCTCCTTTCTCTTTATACTTATATATATATATTAGTTGAATATATATGTAGAATGAATATGAATATCTAGTATAATCAAGAACAAAGGAACACACGTCTTTGTATTTTAGTATTTGTTATTAAAATTAATAATATGAATATATAGATGTAGATATATTTTATATTTATTTTCGTTTTCATATATTTGTTTATTTTATTTGAATTTGTGAGAGAGGATTAAGAGGAAGAATAAGGGTTTGTTTTGTTAAATTGTATATTTATATATTTATTAATTTAAGAATTAATTTGCTCTGGAAAAATTTGCAACGGGATCTGAAACAAAAGGAATTAAAATTTTTTTTTAGATAAATTTATGTCAGTAGATATTAGATAAGTTATATTTTCGTGAGGTGGTCGAGAATCATTTTTTTTCTTCATATTTTTGATAAGATTCAAAAATCACTAAAAGCGCGACGAAAAAAAATTTCGAATTTCCCGCGTATTTCAAAATTTTTTAAAATGATTGTAAAATTTAAAATTTATGTCCTCAAATTAAAAATTCACTAGAAAAATCGTAATTAAATAATTTTGATAATAACAAAATAAAATTAATTTCAAATTTCCCGCGAATTTCAAATTTTTTTAAATTGGTTGCAAAATTCAAAATTTATGTCCTTAAATTAAAAATTCACTAAAAGAATCGAATTTAAATAATTTGATAAAAAGTAAATAAAAAGAATTTCAAATTTCCCGCGAATTTTAAATTTTTTTGAAGTGATTGTAAAATTTAAAATTTATGTCCTTAAATTAAAAATTCTCTAGAAAAATCGAATTTAAATAATTTTGATAACAACAAAATAAAATAAATTTCAAATTTCCCGCGAATTTCAAATTTTTTTAAATTGATTGTAAAATTCAAAATTTATGTCCTCAAATTAAAAATTCTCTAGAAGAATCGAAATTAAATAACTTTGATAACAACAAAATAAAATAAATTTCAAATTTCCCGCGAATTTCAAATTTTTTAAAATTGATTGCAAAATTCAAAATTTATGCCGTGAAATCAAAAATCCACTAGAAAAATCAAAATTCAAAAATTTCAAAAAAAAAATAATAAAACGAATTTTGAATTTCCCGCAAATTTCCAAATTTTTAAAATTATTGAATTACGACTGCAAATTTTATTTAGATGGGAAAAAATTTATCTACAAATTCTGATACCTCGACTGCCCTTACAATTCAATCTAATTAATTAATTTAATTGATTAATTGATTAAATTATGGAATAAATTTTTTTTCTGGCTGAATCTGAAACAAATATATAGCAGTTATTAATAATTTAGATTTATTACGTCATTATAATTATTATAGACACAAAATAATAAATTGTAGATGGTTATCGTGATGTGAATATAATTTTGTTGATGTAAAGAAAAAAATATTGTGGACACGAGGCATTAATCATGTGGAGCAGCGAGCGCGCGCCTTGTGTGTTGACAGGCGCGGGGCTGTTTCTGGGGCAAAGTTCAGCTTTAAAAACTAAACTGGGAAACGCGGGGATAAAAAATTGAAGTAAACCGGATGGGTCGTGTGTTATATTATATCATGTTATGCTGAATTATATTGTAGCGCGTGTTACAGTTTATTTTGTTGTGCAGGAGAAACAGGATCGACGGGTGCAAACGAGTTATTGGATTTGCTTGATGTATGTGACTGCTGAGTGACCACAATCCCCGTGTAGACAAATTTTTACAACACCAGCAATCAGTCTCTTTCATCGCTGCCACGAATTTATTTTTTGCGCGGCAATATCGCTATCGAATTTCAAAATTTGAATTATTTTTACCTCAGGATTAAATTACAGGCGCATGTAAAATTTCTGGCGAGTCAAAAATTCCTTTTAAATAAATTTTTTTATACTCATCCGAAAAATTTCAGAGAAATTTCAACTCTTTTTTTCCAGCCCCCCCTACCCCTTTATGAATAAAAATTAATTTATTGAATTGATTAAGAAAATTAGTCACAGCGAAAAAATAAATTTAAAAGTTAAAAAAACCCGAGACCTTGAACGGAAAAGTAACTTTTTATAAAACTAAAAAAATGTGCTCTGATAATTTAAATCCCAGCTGTAAATTAAACCGTGAAACACGTATAAAAAAGATAAGACAGTCTTTTGGGAACTGAGTCAAGTTATATATACCGTGGGGTGGGTAGACTCTACCCGTCACTTGCGGGTAGTTGCCGAGAATTTATTACCGCACGGATTTACCACTAAAACAAAAGTTATTACCCAAAAAGAGCCTAAACAACTCAACAATCAACAAAATTTTATTTTAATCCATCCCTGGTTCCAAGTCCCAACCACCCCCTACTCCCACTATTTTCTTATAAAAAAAACCGACCACCAAATGGCAGCACTTGGAGGTATTTAAATAAAAATAATGTATGATTGATGTAAATATAAAAAATGGTTTAAAATTCATAGTTTCCAGAGCGGTGCGTCGCTATCGATTCGAGTTCCCGTGGGCGTTGCTACGAGATGGACCCTTGTAGAAGAGCTCGAGGAGACGTTGAGTGTCGCCAAGCTACTACTACCCCTAACTCCTTCTCTCTCATCTCTGTACTCTGTACTCTGCTGTATTACTCGCCAACACACTTCTCTCTGCTATTTTATCTCTCTTATTTCTCTCCATCGCTGTCTCGCTGCTGCAATATTCTACTCCCGTTCGAACCCTGTCCTCCACTATGTTTATACCCTCGCACTTTCCCTCGAAAATTCCCTCTCTCGGTCTTCTTTACTACGTTATCACCCGTACAGACATAAAATTACATGTACATTTAAAATAATTACGAAAAAAAAATTTATTAGCTTCCAATTTTTTTTTTTATTTCTGACAGGGCGCGAGGGGACTGACCGGTCGCGGGTCCAATATTTGTTGGTATTTTTTAAATTAAGGGAGTCGGTGTCTGGGTAGCGGGGTAGGGGTGAGGTGGTGAAAAAAGTGAAATTGAATTTTTTGACGCGCGATACAATCCGCGGGAGTGGTGCGTAACATGCGTCTTTTGTTTATCTTCAGTGCGCGAGACCGCGGCCACGAGGACGAGACGACAGAGACAATAAGTCGTCACGGATCGACGATCGAAGAAATATTAAATCCTGGTTTTTTTTTTTTCGAGTTGACAAAAGGCTTGAGGAAAATTAATTTTTTTTTATTTCAGTAAAAAATTACTTGTATTTAAATTTACGCGTAATTTGATTTTCTATACGAAAATCAGTCAACTTTTTTCGAATTAAATTTTTTTTAATTCATATCGTGCCTCAGAAAAATCAAATTTTTTTTTTTACTGTCACTTGAATAAAATTAATATCCGAATTTTGCGAAAAGGGGTAAAATGAACCAGACCCTCAAAATTAAATTGAAAAATAGTCGACCGGCTACTCTATGACACTGACCAATTTACCCCGCCTAGTCTTGCTTCTAGTCGATCCACGTTTAAAAAAAAAATCTCATTTTACCCCAGTCCCCTTTAATTATTTAGCAACTTTGAATTGCAACCCCCCATTAAAAAAATTTATAAAAAAAATATAAGTTAAAATATAAAAAAAATATATTAAAAATACATAAAAAATATATAAATATATATAAAATATGTATAAAAAATATATTTTAAATAGTTAACTTTTGGCCGATTTTCGTATATATTTTATATATTTTAAATATATTAAAAATATATTTTTCTTATATTTAAAAATATAAAAAAAATATATTAGTAATAAATTTTAAATCTATAAAAAATATAATTATGAAAATATAAAAAGTTTATATAAAAAATATATTTTTTATATAATTTTTAAATATAAAAAAAGTATATTTTTTTTATAGTTTAATACATGTATTTTTTATATATTCTAAGATATATTTAAAATATATAAAATATATACGAAAATCGGCCAAAAGTTAGCTATTTAAAATATATTTTTTATACATATTATATATATATTTATGATCCTGAAGTTAACAGACAATTAGCAATTTTTGGATTTTTTTTTCAACAAATCAATTACAAAAAAACGAAAAATAAAAAAATGCACATGCAGAAAATTTAAAAAACTACAAGGGCAATTTTTTCAAATATTTTTTTTTTATAAATTTACTGTTTAAAAAAAATCAAAAAATTATTAGACGTCGGCTAACTTCAGTATCATATATATTTATATATTTTTTATGTATTTTTAATATATTTTTTTTATATGAAAAATATATTTTTTCAATATTTAACATATATTTTTTTTTTAATTTTTTTTATGGGGGGACACAAAATAAATCATAAACCCGTCACACATGTTTTTTAATCTCCCAGTTCATAGGTCCATGTACCAGCATCCCTCTGACCACTTGATGCGCTGGACTAGGTCACGCATCTGACATTTCCAGTTTCCATACCAGGAGACAAGATGACCTCAGAACCACCTGAAAGCAAACATTCATATATAATAAATTAATCCACTTATACATATATAACATATATATTTTTTTAAGTATCAGCAGTAACGATGTCATGGCAGACAAGTGGGCGCAATAAAATACAAAACAGTAAAGTTTTTTAGATGCATTTTAATTTCGAATATTTCTGCGGACTCTGGCACTCGAGGAGTTTTGTCGTCAGAATAGTCAAGTACTCGGCTCTTTGCTCTCTACTCTCTGCTCTCTGCTCGGTACTGGTTACGCTCTAGTGAATACTCCGCGTAGTATTTTTAATAAATGTTTTTTTTAATTATATTTTTTAAGTTTATTTTATTCAAGTGGCTCGTGAGTTGATGGCCAGCGAGGTATAGACTGGCTTAATTGGGTCCGCCATTTTCGGCGGAAAGCCGACCGCCATCTACCCCTTGATATCGCCCGCTACTAAAGGGTTGCCACGCTGTCCTCTTCAACTCTGCAGCTTTTATGTTCGTTCTCTTTGTCTCTCTCCCTCTCTCTCTTTTCCCTTTATCTTGGATGGGGCTGTCATACCTTCGGCTGGCACAGAGACCAGAGACGTGTAAGTCTCCCGACAGCCGACCCCGACGAGGCTTTTGTTTTCGCCCCCAATCCCCGCCATTTTGAATTTACGATACCCAGTGTGTCCTGCCTGTGTTTAAGATCTTTCGGACACCCAGCTAACGGATACGAAAAAGTTTCCTCGTTAGTGGATAATATTAAGCCGACCCTTTGACACTCACGATTTAATTTTGCTGAGGGTCGCTACTGTCTACCTTCGGCTTTACTTCTGCCTCTACTATTCACGTTAATTACTATTTTTTTTTTAAATAAATTCTTTTTGCAACAGTTTTGAGAATTAGACAGTTTAAGTGGAATTTTTTTGAAAAAATCCTCGAAATTGATTTCTATAGAATTTTTAAAAATTAATTCCAATTTTTTTTTTAATTAATGAGGTAAAAAAAAAAAATTTTTATTTTTTTATACACAGAAAAAAAGTATTTCTTGGCAGAAAAAATTTTTACCTGCGCTAAGAAATTTTTTGGATTATGAATTGGAAACGTAAATTTTTTTGGAACGAAAAAAAATTTTCTTGAGCCCAAAAACAAAATTTTGAGGTGATAAAAAATTTCTTGTCCCAAAAAATAATTTTTTTCTGTGTACAGAATTAAATATTTGTTGAAAAAATTAAAAAAATTTTTTTTAAAAGCCTCGAAATCGATTTCCATCGAGTTTTTAAAAAATTAATCCCAATTTTTTTTTTTTTTAGTTAAAGAGTAATAAAAAAAAAATTTTTTAATTTTTTATACACAGAAAAAAAGAATTTCTCGGCGGAAAAAATTTTTACTCCCCCAAGAAAATTTTTGTATCATGAATTAAAAACGTAAATTTTTTTGGAACGAAAAAAAAATTTTCTAGAGCCAAGAAACAAAATTTTGAGGCGATAAAAAATTTCTTGCGCCAAAAAATACTTTTTTTCTGTGTACTGAATTAAATATTTGTTGAAAAAATTAAAAAAATTTTTTTTAAAAGCTTCGACATCGATTTCCATCGAGTTTTTAAAAAATTAATCCCAATTTTTTTTTTTTAGTTAAAGAGTGATAAAAAAAAAAATTTTTATTTTTTATACACAGAAAAAAAAAATTTCTTGGCGGAAAAAATTTTTACTCGCCCTAAGAAAATTTTTACTTGCGCTAAAAAATTTTTTGTGTTATGAATTTAAAACGTAAATTTTCTTGAGCCAAGAAACAAAATTTTGAGGTGATAAAAAATTTCTTGTCCCAAATAATAATTTTTTTCTATGTACTGAATAAATATGTATTGAAAAAATTTTTGCAATTTTTTTTTTTAAAAGCCACGAAATCAATTTTCCTAAAAAATAATTTCTCAATTAATTTTCCAATGGGAAAATTTCTTAAAAATTTATAAATAAATAATTAAATTTGCGTAGAATAATTTCCTAGATACGAAATGAGAAACGCCCCAATCGGACGTCCCAATTTACAACCGTAAGGTGTAAATACACATGATGTTTCTTACCTCACCCTCAATCCTCAACCCTCAACCCTCTAAAACTATATGCACACATATATACATATATATAGAGTACAGGAGAGTTATAGACATAAAGTTATTGCCGATAACTCGATACCCAACCCGATAGTTTAGTTCAAATTCAATGTCCGGACTTGCACATCTCGTCCCGGAGATGTCGACTTAAAACAATTGAGGCTCGCAGGCTGCTACGCAATATCCTGACTCCTATAATTCGATTCCCAGAATACGAACCAACGAATAGAACCATCTCTAGAGCATCAGCTCTGTTCTGCTCCGCCTCATCATTTCGTCTCAGCAGCTCGCGAACCGTAAGCTCCGCGACCAACTTGCGGGACATCCAACTTAACTAACGAACAACTAACATATATATACATATATGCATACACACATATATAGCAACTCGACATCTTTATATGTCGAACACGGAAACTATAAGAACAGTTAATTTGCTAAATTAATCAGTCCCAGCGTGTCGAGAACCGCCCAAGGAGTTTTCGATCCAGAATTTAGTCTGCGGTTCTGCGAACTTTTAATTTCATTTTAATAATTATTATTTTATTTTATTAATTTACTTATTTCTTTGGTGGGAAAGAAGTGAGAAATATTTTCAGAGCCGTGAAATATTTTTGGTGGGACTGTACGAGGGCACGGCCTTTTGTGGGAAGGGACAAAAGGGGAAGGCTCGAGGGTTGAAAGTTGGGGTACGAGGGTACGAAATGTGAATTTGGAAGGAATGAAAACCCCTGGCTGGATTTTAAATTAAATAAAAAGTGGGACCTACGTTACCGATGTGGGAAAATTTTCAGGAGTTTAGTAGACGGCGGCGGCTAGATGGCGTTAGTGGACTTGTTTGAGTTTGTGGTACTGAAAATATAAAATTCAAGTGGGATTTGAAATATATATGAATTTTTGATCGCGGCATCATTTTTTTAAATTTTTGATTTTCGCGAATTGAGAATACTAGATTTAAAAATTTTTATTTCAGCGGCTAATTATCAAAATTTAATCATGTGGGTGTGTTTTGAATCGACAAAAGTCTGATCTTTAAGATGCACATAAGTAATTGTTTTTTGGCCCACTAAATCTCGAGTTATGAATTTTAACATGAAAAACAAATTTTTTTCTTGACTAGCCTGAGTTCTATTGACGCGACCTGTCAATTTTACCCCATGAAGTTGAATTTTACCGAATTTCCAAACGTATAAAAAAGGTAGGAATGAAAATAAAATATAAAAAAGTAGTGACGTATCGTCGACGAAGCTGTACGTGACAACCCCGGATTTTTCCATTAAGCATTCCCCGGCACGCGAAATCTATCACTCCCTTATGGCCGTGGAAAAAGTGCCATTACGATCGCTCGGTTACTCCGATCCACCGGACGGAAATACATAAACGTAATACACACAAGTACAGCATTACAAGCACACACATTTAGTAAATAACACGTAATCGACGTGCCACCGAGCGAGAAATTCGTCAGCGCGCTTCTCAATTCGCGGATTCCGCGGAATCGATAAAAAAAGTTTACAAATTAATCGGGTTTATTTTTTACACTCTTATCGACTATTGAATTCCCTCTGTACACATGTGAGTAAATAGATTAGATATTGTGCGTGTGTGTGTATGTGAGTGTGGGTGTGTGGGTGGGTGTGTGCAAAAGTTCTTAGATCGAATAACCGCCTAAAGGGCATACTCTACAAGATAAAATAGTCTCTTTGCTCCTCTACTCAGAGAGTGGAGGCTCCTCTAGTATATCTGTGTCTGAGAAGATTCTGTATCTGTGGTTGCTTGCGTAAATATAGATTTCGCGCGTTTCGTATATAAACATCGTAGGCTAAGTTCAAATACAGATGGAGCCGGTAAGTGTTTGCCCAGATAAAAAGATCGACTAATTTACCACTAGACTCTGAAATACTCTCATTTATATTTTTATTTTTATGTTTTATCACGACTACTTTTTATTTATTTTTACCCGGGAATAGAAATTTAAATTTTCAAATTCAAATTCAAATTTTCATGCGATCAAAATCAAAGATACTGACCAACTTGGCTGTAACTTTTAAAATATCGATCCTAGAGATTTTTTTAAAGAAACAAAAGTTGTAGTAAATTCAATTTCCTAAAATTTAAGTCTCTTTGAAAAATACCGTAAAGTCAATCGTTCAGAAATTACGGCCATTTGAAAAATTTGGAAATTTCTTAAATTTGAAAAATACCATTTTTTCTTTCTAAGCCTTCCAATGGCCATATCTTCTAAAATATCGATTCCAGCGACTTTTCTAAAGACACCAAGGTTGTAGGAAATTAAATTTCCTTTTCAATGACCACCCTAAACGTCCATCCGCCTCAAGTAATTACAAAGATATCTCGACTCCAAAAAAGGGTTATAATTTTGACAGAAATGTTTGCAATTAGTGAAGAAATGATTTTAAAAAAATAAAATTGGTGATAAATTTAATGAAATAAAATCTCTTGTGGTCTGGGAGTATATATCATATGAATGATAAAAGACGTAAAATGTTTATGAGCCTGTGGGTAATGGGATGCAGAGCGCGAGGCCAAGAGGCCGACACTAAAATAGCCAGAAATATGGATAGGATCTTAAGGCATGCGGCCGAATGAAAGATGGCCTATAGTTTTGGGTTTGGGCAGGCGGTTTAAGAGACGGAGTGAGATAAAATATATAAAAGGGGGTTGAAATTAGGGTGGGATGAGAAAGGGGGACAATAAAGAGGAGGGTGGGGGTAAGGTAGTGGTAGGTGGAATAAGACGGAAGGAGGAGGGGGAGGGGGAAGGGAAGGGGCGAAGGATAGAAGTAGGTAGTAGCCCTCTAATCGATCGTGGCTGTCCACCCTTATCAGGGGTTTGAATCCCCCGGCTGGGTTTTCGCTCCCTACTTTGCATGGCCGGCCAAACTCGACTCCCGTCCCGCTCACCCCCTGCCCGCGACCTTTCCATGCAAACCACGTCACTCTGCCGGCACTACACTGGTGGCTCTCTATGCCCCTCGCATCGCCTTAGCCGCTACATCGTCTATCGTCTACTCTACTCGTTTTCTGTGCTACGTCTCCGGTCTAGTGGCTGAGGGCAAGGGTGAGGATCGTCCGCCACCGACCACCCCCGAAAACCGACCGAGAACCAACTAGACCCTTAAAATAGGGGCAAGACCACTACGGCCATTGTTGCCAGATGCCCCGAGCATTTGCATTTTCTGAGATACGGTTTTTTTTATTTTTTTTTTAGATTTATCTGAAACCACTTTTATATTACTGTTATTATATACTTTTTTTTATTGATTGTATGTTTGGTTTGTTTGATTTTACGGCCTATTTGGAAAACTAAAATATTGGGAAATAAAGAAAATTTTTTTTTGGTCAAAAATTTAAAAAATGGAATTTATTTTAATCACAAAAAATTTTCAAGTCTTTAAAGCTCTGTAACTTTGAAACGGTTGATATTATGGTAATTTTTACAGATATCAAAGTTGTAGGAAATTAAATTTTCTATAATTTTGTATTCTTTAAAAAATTTCATAGAATCAATAGTTTCCAAGATAACGGCTATCAAAGTCTGAAACTATCCATTTTTGTGAAAAAAATTTTCTAATTCTTAAAACTGCTGTAACTTTTCAACAATTGATCCTACGGTATTTTTTACAAGGACAAAACTTGTAGGAAATTAAATTTCCTATCTTTTTGTATTCTTTAAAAAACCTCCTAAAGTCGATAGTTTACCAGCTACAGCCCTCAGAAGTCCAAAAAAATAAAATGTCTCCAAAAGGCCGTAACTTTTCCAAAAAGAAACTTTTCAAATTTCAACCATAACCCAAACTTGTAAAAAATCAAATTTCCTCTCCAATGATCTACTCAATCGCTCACTTTTACCAATAGCTTCTAAAAATATCCTCCATAACCGTCGCCGTAAAATAAAATATTTTTTAGCCCCCATAAAAGCAATAAATTTGTATTGTCAAAGTTTAAACCCTTAAAAGTGTATTTTTTAATTTAGCAAATGGTTTTTAATTTTGAAAATAATGTCCGAGGGTTAGGATTACGTCACGGGTTCGCAGTAAGAAGGGTTTCAGTATTTCTATACCCTCGAGTTTAAAACATTGAGCTTTTGTACCCGAGTGTAGTTTCGAGGACTAGTTGACATGACGTTGAATTCAAATTCAGTGTCAGTGTCAACCATTTTAGCATTTTGCAGAGTGTATTAGACGAAGATTCCAGAACCCATGTGACAGGAGAATGAAAATTTGGTTTTGTTGATTTAAGTGTTTGGTCTTAATTTGGCTCGGCAGCTTACATTCATGCCCTTACACACCCACACTTAGACTCTATTTGAATTAAATACATACACTTGCATACATACATATTACATAAATATATAAATATACAAGGATGTAAATATGTTGAGATGGTTGCATATGTCGAGCAAAATATCTTGGACATTGCACGGTAAAGTTTAACGAGCTTTCAGCTTGTAATATCCGGCATCCGTGTACTGCTCGACTTTACGAGGGTAATAATCGCGCTTATCGTGCTCCAGTTTGGTCTAGAGACAACTAAAAATTTTTTATTATTTTGGAAGTAAATTTTTCAAAAGCTCGAGCTGTAATTGAATTAATTATTATTTTTGTGAATAAATAGACGAACGAATGAATGAATGAGTGAGTGGGGGAGGAATGAATGAAGAAATAAAATGAGGAAGTGAAAGAGTAGCGACCGCGGGGTTGGGAGAGGGGAGGGAAAATAAAAAATGGAGCTGGAAAAATGTAGCCGCTGTCTCTGGAATTTTCATATCGACACAGAATGACAGTTTTTTAATATTAAATTCCTTTTTCATCTTATGGCTCTTATTCTTATTCTTTTTGTTGTACCACACGAAAAATTTTCATACCGAGCGCCTTCAGTCATGTCAATAACACGCGAGTTAGAGAAATGCGAAGTTTTTTGTAAATTATGTTCAAATGTAATTATGGGGAATATATTTTTTTACCTAAGTATTGCAGCAACAAGAATATTTATTGTTATTGTTGGTAATGAATATTTTTTTTGGTAATTTTAGACTTGGGCTGCATAATTTTTTTTTGTTTTGGGATATTTCAATGATTTTTTTAGATAATTGGATATTTAGGGGGTTCATTGGAAAGGAAATTGAGTTTTCTATAAGTTTGGATTCGCTAAAAAATATCATAAAACTGATATTTAACAAGTTATAGTTATTTTAAGTCTCAGAAAAAAAGTTTCACATTTCCCAAAAAGTTGCCTCATGTTCTAGAACGCTATAACTTTTGAACTATTGATCCTAGGGTATTTTTTATTGGTGTAAAAATTGTAGGAAATTCAATTGTCTTCAAGTTTAGTATCCATAAAAAATTTTGTAAACTCGATATTTAAGGAGATATGGCCATTTGAAGAGTAAGCAAAAATATAACTATATATACTTTTCCCAAAAATTTCCAAACTGTTCAAACAGCTGTAACTTTGGAAAAACTGGTCGTACGGTATTTTTTAATCAGACAAAAGTTGTAGGAAATTTAATTTTCTATAACTTTGGTTCTCGTAAAAAATTTTTTTAAATGAATATTTTAAGAGATACGGCCATTCAAAGTTTTTGAACTGAATTACATATTTTTCAAAAATTTCCAAATTGCTCAATGCGCTATAAATTTAAAATAATTGACCCTAGGCTAATTTATGCAAGGACTTAAGTAGTAGAAAATCGAATTCTCTCTACAAAAGCCATATTAATTATATATTTATCTTATTTATTAAATAAAATATCAGTAATAAAAGTAAATAATCATCAAATGTCTTCGGCTTTGAATTTCCCTGTCACGATTTTAGATTTTGTAACAAATTTATTATATTTTTTATTGAATAAGCATCTAATGAGACTGCAATACACTTTTATTAACGTTTAATTTTAAATAATAAATTTAGGGTTACGGAAATAGTCAGGTCATTAATTTGGAGAACCCATTATTCCCATTATACTTTTTGTTGTGATACAGGTACCGAGTTATATAATATTTTTTACGCAGGTATGCAATCCTTTGGACAATAATGGATTGAAAAATAAAAAAAATGATTTTTTATCCCCCAGATGGGTGACTGCGAACACTCGCCCCGAACTCTCGCTATAAAAACACTCCGCACTGTCATATCGAGGACTAATATATTTTTGATCGATATATGTGTATCTCTTTATATATATATATGCTTTAAAATGAATTGCTTTTTGCTGTTACGTAGCTTTAGCTTCAGTTATGTATAGTATTCTTTTCCCACGACGCTTCTGTATGGAAAAAGGAGGACGGGGCTGAAAAAAACCGTTGTCCAAACAAACATTCCTATTGTCAAATTTTTAACACAAACATTTTTTTAGTCACAACATTTTTTTGTATCTTTACTCTATTTATTTTTATTGTCTTCGTTAATAAAAAATTTACTATCATTTTTAATTCATATTTTCTTATACGAAATTTATCAATAAATTTTTTTATCAAAATTTTACTCTGACCATTTTACCCCTGACTTGTCCCTCTTTAAGAACAAAAATTTAAAAAATTTGTTTACAATAATTTCTTTTTTTTTTTTAAATCCGTACCGCCAAAAAAATTCAAAAAATTTATTCATAAGAAGTTTGAAAAAAATTCAAAATTTGTATGAATTTTTTTATCCAAATTTTACTGTGACCATTTTACCCCTGACTTGTCCCTCTTTAACAACAAAAATTCAAAAAATTTATTTACAATAATTTCTTTTTTTTTAAATCCGTACCGCCAAAAAAATTCAAAAAAATTATTCATAAGAAGTTTGAAAAAAATTCAAAATTTGTATGAATTTTTTTATCCAAATTTTACTGTGACCATTTTACCCCTGACTTGTCCCTCTTTAACAACAAAAATTTAAAAAATTCATTTACAATAATTTCCTTTTTTTTAAATCCGTACCGCCAAAAAAAATTCAAAAAAATTATTCATAAAAAGTTTGAAAAAAATTCAAAATTTCTATGAATTTTCAAAAAAAAAAAATATAACTGCCTGTAAATTAATTTTTAAAAATGCGTACGCATGAAAAAAAAAATTAATGCGTCATCACGGAGTCACATATATTTTTTTCAGATGACACTTTTTGACCCCGTTGATTATTTTCAACAAAAGTAAATACGATAGTTAATAATAAGGACAACAAAAACTCTTTAAACATAATAACCATAATAATAACAATAAAGGGGTATTATAGTCTACAAGGATGATGCCTTTCCGAAAATGAGAAAATCCGCTTTAGTCCAGATGAAACGCGAAAACCAAAATCCCGTTGTAATCCTCACACCGTGAAAGGGACTGTCATTTTATTATTATACATACATCTATACATACATATATATTTTTTTTATCTGTTGAAAAAAATCCCGTATGTCACCCTTATATTGACGAGCGCCCCTTGACGGTCTCCTCAAGCCGGTGCAACCCCTCCCCTTACGCACAAAACACGCTCTCCGTAATTCAGGGATGGAAGGGTTAAAGAATCCGCACTCGACTCCACAATGCATTTTTAAATCGTACGTGTAAGTGTAAGCGAGAATGAGAATCCGCGACCGGGAAAAAGTAAAATAAAAAATTCGACATCGATCCCACGGACATTTGAAATTTTTCTACGTGTCCTCGGTCTCTCACGTACCCAAAATAAATAACTAAATAAATGACAGCGCGTACGAGTGAGCATACATGTGATGCTGGATGTTGGATGCTGGATGGAATTGTAGTTTAGTTGAAGCAAACTGTTTTGGGTTCTGTAGCGCGACATCACCGACCGACCGACCGACGGACGCCCGTCTGTGTGCATGCACCCGTTCCAATCACCCTTTCTATCCGCTCTGCTATTTTCTACCTTATATTTTTTATGCTCTGTGACAGTATTATTGTTATTATCATTTTTTTTTATTATGGGGATGGCTGTTGAAAAAAATGAAATAAAATAAAATAATAAAAAATGAGCGCCAGTAAAAGCCCACCCGGCCAGAAATTCATTGGATATTTATTGCTGTATCGGTTTTGTATCTCTTGTATCATTTTATTGTTATCAAATATCGGGACAGTATTGACTTTTCAAATTTTATATTAATTGCAAAAAAAATTTAGGGACAGCAAAGAAATGGAATTCGCGCTTTCTCTTTATGAATTTTTTTTTTTTTTCAAATTTTGCAAAATTTCCTGTCTGGGATTTTGAAAAAATTTTTTTCTGTGATTTTGATGTTAAATTAAATTAAGAGAAATTTATAATGAGGATTATACGTAACTCATATTTTGAGAATTGATAACAAATTTTTTTAAATTTGGAGCTGCGCGGTTTTGGAGAAGAAATTTAAAAAAATTTTGTGACGAGGATTTTTTTTTAAAGTTCCCGCGCCTGTGATTATGATGATGATAAAATTAATTTTTTAAATGAATAAAGAGATTAAAAAATAATTTGAAATTTTGAATTTGGCGGTTAAATTTATTCCGTGATATATGTTTATAAATAAAAATATATCAGTAAACCCTCGGTAGTAACTCCCGAGAGAGGAGGCAGCAGGCGGAGATGGTGAAAAATTGAAGAAGGTATAGCGAGACCTGAAACTGCATTCGAAGTGACCAAGGGTTGACGTCTGGGTCCCACGGGTGTGCCAGCCCCATCGAATTTGAATTTAAATTCGTTGATTTTCCCTCTTTTTCCCTGTTTTTTATACGCCCACCGAACCGACAGTATATTTATACATATATTTTATCAAAATTGCCACATAAAAATAACACACACATTCAAATTACTTATCACTATTTTAAACTCACTAAATATTTATTTCGAGTAAAAGGACACGAACTAGACGTCTAGTTTTTTCCAAACATTTTTTTTACCTCTGAAAATTTTTTATAACAAAAAAACTATTACATTACTCGTGTTCAGTGAGTTAACTTGAATTTATTATTATCATTTTTTTGTGCTACCGTGTATGTCAAGAATTTTGTCTGGGATAATATACGATCGTACCTGAAAACGGAGCGAACATATGGCGAAAAAAACTAGTCGCTAAATTCCAGTCATACCTGAACCCTTTTTTTTTTTATTTATTTCTTTTTACCTGATCCTTCTACATGAATAAATATATTAATATTTTCATCTATATATATATATATATATATATATAAATATACAAAATTATTAAAAATTTTTTAAAATTAATTTTGAAATCAAAATTGCATTAAATTTTTTTTTAAGATCTAAATAAATAAAATATATGACTAAAAAAAAAATTTTATCAAACCTCGAAATATCTATTAGTAAATTTATAAAATATGAAAAAATAAATTTGAAGTTGCGTAACGAAAAAAAAAATTAAGAACTTGCGTGAGAAAGAATGCACATGTTCGTATTATTATTTTTTTTTAAGTACAAATATATACCATATAAATATGTGTATGTGTATATGTGTATGTGTAAGTGTGGTTGTATATAAAAAAAAAATATATATATATGTATGGATACAAATATTCTTTTAACGAGATGCTCTCGGCTATTTCCACAAGATACACATAAATTCGTATATAAATTCACCGGCCGCTTACTCAAGATAACAAGGATAACAAGAGGCATCTTAGTTTTTGCATGAAAGCACCCATATATTCATATATATACATATATATCCTTTATGTACTTTGTTATTATTTTTTTAATATTTCTTTCATTATTTTCGCCACTTTTATTGATATGCACAAGTTTCTATCAAGTCCCCTATTGTTGTGCAAATAATATTAATAATAATAATAATAATAATAATAATAGTGATAACAACAAGACGTAAAAATCTGGAATAATATCATATCTTGTATTTTTTGCGGGGCGTAATTTATAAAAATAATCCTTTGAGGCACGTGGTCGAAGTGTCAAAACTAGTTTCGCACTTCCGTTTCATGGGCAGTTCTGGGTCATACCAAGAGGCCCTGGGTTACTTGGACACACTCCGTGGGTCAAAAACTGGACACACATGACCACTTGAGATCTTATATTTCATATCTTACTTATATAAAAATATAAAAAAAAATTTTGTTCAGATCGCAGCCGAAGCGTCGGCTATTTTTGGACATAAATAATAATTTTAAAAATTTTTTCTACACAGAAAAATTTAGTTCTTCGTTGCCGAGTTTATTTTTTTGTGAATAAATAGAATCTGGGATTTTAAATATTGAGCGGGAAAATTCAAAATTTTGAATTTTTAAATTTCATCTAATTCTATTTTTGGTCACTTTATTAAAATTAACAAGTTCTGAAAATTTTTTATTAGAAATCTTCATGTGTGCAGATAAAAATAAAGCAAAAAATGTCAGAAATATTTTTGAAATAAAAAAAAAACCGCGTTTTTAATAAAAGAAATTTAAATAAAAAAATAACGAATTTTCTTTGGCAATCACGTCGCAAATAATTAAACTATAATTACACTGATTTTTCAAAAAATAATTTATCAAACCAGAGATATTTTTGCTCCAATTATTAAATTAGAGGGAAATTTATTTTTGCACTTCCAAAGTTAAAAAAAAAATCAAGTGTCATTCAACGGTAAATAGATAACTAATATCTTGTCGCGGCTCTCTATTTTGGTTTGTGTGACTCGTGAAGCTGATAAAATATTTGTGAAAAACGAAATAAAACATAACGAGACATCCTGTTTTGCGGATATGTCTTAATACTTAAATCGATCTGATAAAACAAAGACACTAAATAAACCACAGGGACGCGATTCATTGAAAATCTTGTCGTCTATGGCAATCGTCTAAAATATATAACCTTATCTACTCTTATATATATGTCTTACTAATCAATACGACAATTTAATCCGGAGTATTTTCATCGTCGGGAAGACGAATTTCTTAATGCCCGAGTCTATTCATCATTTACATTCACGAATTTTAAATAAACGCCCCATTACCCGACCACTGATTAAATAAACAATTAAATTATAAAGTAAAACAAAATATATGAATTATATATATGTATATATATGTGTGTTATTTAAAAAAATATTTAACGCCATTTTATTCCACCCCTAGATAAAACCCACCCTCATATCGATAAAAAAAATATATATAGGCTCAATGCAATCTGATTGGTCGGCTGGACTTTAGGGTCGCCCTTTATCGCCCTAAAAATGCTGACCAAACGATTTTATACGAACTCTCTTGGATATTTTTTTTCTATCAGAGCAATTTTATTTTTTCGAGGCATTATTTCCAGGCCATTTTGTTTTTTTATGTACAGTATAAATTTATGACAAATTAAATAATAAAAGTGTTTTATGACATCGATATCAATTTTATTTATAATTACTATTGATTATGAATATTTAATTTTAGTCTAGAAAAAAATAAAAAAAAAAATCGGTACGGTCTCGCAGAACCGAAAACTGGAATTCTGATGAATTTTTAATAATTTTACTGTCGAAATGAATATTCCACTTACTGACTGTCACTTAAATTGAATTCACTAAGAACTCAATGAAAATTTAAATTAAAAATTGTAAAAAAAAATTTTTATTCCCTTGTTAATTATAATTAATTAAATCGAGTATTGAATTTTTTACGCTGTGATAAAATTTACATCAAGTAAAATATATCAGTATTTCATTAAAAAAATTGATAATAAATTTTCTAGTCGACTGTAATCTCATATTTTTTACGCTCACTTCAGTTCACTTGGAAATCCACCGAAAATTCGACCGAAAATCAAAATTTCAATTTTACAAATACGTGCATTTTTTTAATTAATTTCAATTATTAATTGACATTAATTATTATTAAAAAATTATTAATTCACTATTTCAATTTTATTTGAAAAATTCGTGATTAAATTTTGGGGTTGAAAATAAAAATTTTGAAAAATTACTCCTGAGAATTGGAATTGACTTACCTCTGATTTAAAGATTTACAAATATGCGCTTTTTTTTTATTAATTTCAATTATTAATTGATATTAATTATTATAAAAAAATTATTAATTCACTACTTCAATTTTATTTGAAAAATTCGTGATTAAATTTTGGGGTTGAAAATAAAAATTTTGAAAAATTATTCCTGAGAATTGGAATTGACTTACCTCTGATTTAAAGATTTACAAATATGCGCTTTTTTTTAATTAATTTCAATTATTAATTGATATTAATTATTATTAAAAAATTATTAATTCACTATTTCAATTTTATTTGAAAAATTCGTGATTAAATTTTGGGGTTGAAAATAAAAATTTTGAAAAATTATTCCTGAGAATTGAAATTGACTTACCTCTGATTTGAAGATTGCGCGTAAGTAATAATAGAGATTAGCAGAAGAATAAGAAGATGTGTACGAGAATAAGTTTGAAAGTATACTGAAAGCAATGAGAACTTACAAATGTCTAGGAAGGTGTGATAGGACCCCGGGAATCTTACCTGAGATTGAATCTGGTGGGGGTCCAGGTATAGAACCCAAAAGGGTTTAGACCCCTTGGGTCCTAAAGGCCCAATTCTGATGTATAAATAAAAACTCTTTCTCTAGGGCCCAAGCACTTCAGATCGCTAATGAAAAGAATTGGGACTCTGGTACCTGGGTCCCGTGTGACACGCATTCAAATTTGAATACAATAATAAATGGGCTCGACATCCAGTTCTAGCAAAATAATCGATATTTGTATATATTCTTTATGTATATATTTTTTAAATTAATTTGGATATTTGGTAATTTAATTAGCGCCAAGATGTCAGAGTGAAAATTATTCCAACCCACGCAAGGGTGATCAAGTAACAAAGGGTTGCTTTCGATCCCAGATGACGCACTTTTCAATTTCTCATCTTCACTACCCAGACTAATTTTTCTAAATTAACACCCGGTATTTTATTAAATTAAAAAAAAAATTAACAATTTTTTACTCAGTAATAAAAACCATTTTTCAAACTTTGAATTTAAATTCTGACTAAAATATCAAAAATATCACAAAAATTAATGAACACAAATTTGTAGGAAATTAAATTTCCTATAAAAAATATTTCAGTAAATTTTTTCATAAATTTAGTATTTTAGCCAAAATTTCATATTTTACTCCAACTTTTATGAATTGAAAATTAAAATAAAATTTTTTAATTAAAAAAATTAATTATTTGTTATATCGATAAAAAAAAAAAAATTGCTGTGAATAATTTTTTATACAAGTCCTTTTTTTTTTTTTTTTTTCAACAATAAAATTTCGTAAAAGTGTGAAATTATTTTCTAATAGGAAATAAAATACGACAATTGACTAGACACCTGATGTGAGGGAATTCCCCTGTTTACAAAATTTTTTTTGGGCAACATAAAGTTTTTTTAGATAAAAAAGGGAGATTAGATGTCAGTGGTGTGTACCTGCAGTGACCAACCTGCCTCACAGTCGGCTAGTAACCAACGCGAGTCAATAGCAGGCTTATTCGATTCACCCCATTGGGGTAGATTACGCGCTTTTCAGAAAATAAAGACGTAGATGGATCGAGGACTATGACGAGGACGGAACGAGGAGTCGAGGGCGAGGGTGAGGGACAATATTACCAGTGAAAAAGGGTCGCGGTACTGATTTTGGGTTAAAAACTACGAAAACGATGCTCGAGTACCAGCAATCTCAACCCCGGATGTTGGGGTCCGGAAATTGGTTACGAAAACACGTTTACTGTCCACATGCGCTCTTTTATCGAATTTAAAAAAATAGACATTCATTTTATTTTTTTTTATGGGTTAATTTTTCATCTTGAAAATTTTCGGGGCAGCGCTGACGTGCAAGTGATCTTTGAATACTTTCTATCCGTGAAAAAATTTGTAATGCATATCTGGAGCTGGGATCTGAAGCTGAGAGCCCTCGAATGCGCTCGGACGCGTCGTTAAATTATCCGAAATCTACGGACTCGCTGGTGACTACTTGACTCGGGCAAAAGTACCCCAATGCTCAGAAAAAGAGTCCTCGTAACAGATCACTATCAGTCTCACCATCATTGATATCTATTACTTACGCGTTTACAATAGTCGCTTTCAAATACTAATTTTTTTCCTACTTGACTTTTGTCACCCGAAATTTTTTTTTTTATTGTCAACCAAAAAAATTTTTTAAAATTCACCTATCAAATTTTTGCAGTCAATTTTCAGAACCAAGTCTTGTAAAAATTTGAAATTTTTGTATAAAAGTAAGAATCATTTTTTTTTATTTAAAAAAAATTTTGACAGATTTCTTGATACTTCAGCCTGAGATTAAAAAATTCATCTATCAAATTTTTGCAGTCAATTTTCAGAACGAAGTCTTGTAAAAATTTGAAATTTTTGTAAAAAAAGTAAAAATGAATTTTTTTTTATTTAAAAAAAATTTTGACAGATTTCTTGATACTTCAGCCTGAGATTAAAAAATTCATCTATCAAATTTTTGCAGTCAATTTTCAGAACGAAGTCTTGTAAAAATTTGGAATTTTTGTAAAAAAAGTAAAAATCATTTTTTTTATTTAAAAAAAATTTTGACAGATTTCTTGATACTTCAGCCTGAGATTAAAAAATTCATCTATCAAATTTTTGCAGTCAATTTTCAGAACCAAGTCTTGTAAAAATTTGAAATTTTTGTAAAAAAAGTAAAAATAATTTTTTTTTATAAAAAAAAAATGTTGACAGATTTCTCGATACTTCAGCCTGAGATTAAAAAGTTCATCTATCAAATTTTCGCAGTCAATTTTCAGAACGAAGTCTCGTAAAAATTTGAAATTTTTGTAAAAAAAGTAAAAATCAATTTTTTTTAATTTAAAAAAAATTTTGACAGATTTCTTGATACTTCAGCCTGAGATTAAAAATTTATGAAGAGTAAAAAATGAAAAAATGTAACGGAAAAGTAAAAAATGCGTAACTTTTAAACCGGATCGATAATTCACCGCATCCCTAATCCTTTTCAAAATTTTTTTAACCCATCTGTCGCTTGTGCTCATCCCTTTCGCGGTAAATTCATGCCTCGGAATACATATACATACACATATACATATATATATACCATCTATGCATACCCGTAGCAAGATATCGAGCTGCGAGCCAGGAAACTGGCGTGAAAACTCTGGATGTGTTACAATCTATCCATCACACGATCCTCGGATACATTAAATAAATAAAATAACAGTTTAATATGCGTAATATCGAGGCGCGTATCAACGAAAATTACAAAGGGGCCTAGAAAAAAAAAAAAGATAAAGACTGGAAGCTCGTGCGGGCCGACAATTGTTACCTGGAAAGCCGAGGCCTGGTTCGCTCTTCCTGCTTTTTCAATAAATCTACATGCACAAAAAGGATAATCCATTAACATAATTTAACATGGAGAGGCTTTGGTTTATACGCGGGGTAACATTGTGTTGGTAGTCCAGGACAAGGATGACGAGGCGAGGAGACGCCCGATGCCAGATGCAAAAAAGGTTCGATAAAATAAAAAATGAGCTCTTGCATAAAGAGCTCGAGGGAGAGACCGCCGAGGAGCCAGGTAGTCGGCACCGGGATTAATTCAAATATTTAAAATTTTACCCGCGATATTTTTGCGTAACCGTCGAGTCGAGCGCAACCCTTTCGCCCGGGCCGTATTCACTCGCAAGTTTTATACCTGGGATTGGTAACTCTAGCTCGCATTCTCTGCGAAACCAACCCCTTGACTAAAAATGTCCAAAGGGTTGAAGAATCATTACTGAACTAAAGCTTCAAATGGATTTTTGTAGATCCAAGTACTTTTTTTTGTTGCTACAAAATCGCGTGAGAAAAAAATTTATTCGCGAGAAATTTCGATACTTTACAAAAGATTTTATTTTTAGCAGGTGCAGGGGTAAAATTTATAAATATTATACACGCCATAAAATATTTATTGTCCATTTTACCCCATTTTCTTAAAAAATTTTCTACTGCCCGTCTATTTTACCTCACATATATTTTTATAAATAAAAAAAATACATTTTGATTTTCCTCCATAAAAAATTAATTTCCTGCCCATTTTACCCCATTTTTAAAAAAAATTTCTACTGCCCGTCTATTTTACCTCACATATATTTTTATAAATAAAAAAAAATGCATTTTGATTTTCCTCCATAAAAAAATTAATTTCCTGCCCATTTTACCCCATTTTTAAAAAAAATTTCTACTGCCCGTTTATTTTACCTCACATATATTTTTATAAATAAAAAAAAAAAATGCATTTTGATTTTCCTCCATAAAAAATTAATTTCCTGCCCATTTTACCCCATTTTTAAAAAAATTTCTACTGCCCGTCTATTTTACCTCACATATATTTTTATAAATAAAAAAAAATGCATTTTGATTTTCCTCCATAAAAAATTAATTTCCTGCCCATTTTACCCTATTTTCTTAAAAAATTTTCTACTGCCCGTCTATTTTACCTCACATATATTTTTATAAATAAAAAAAAATACATTTTGATTTTCCTTCATAAAAAATTAATTTCTTGCCCATTTTACCCCAGCAACCTCAATAGTACAGTTGCTATATTTGCCCATTGAATTTTCACGACAAAAATTGAGAATCTTTCAATTTTAAATTATAAATTCATATTATCTGGGACAAAAATTAATAATTTCCACTGACATGTCACTTTTGTGTCTTTAAAAATTTAATGTCAATAAATAAATTTTTAATGAAATTGATGACTAAAAAAAAAAACGTATGAATAAATTTAAAAATAAGATTGTTTATAAGTTAAAAAAAAAATTTATAAGATGACAGTACAGTAAATAGAAAGGAATTTTCGTCTCGACGATTTCTCCTCGTGCTTCGCGAAGCGGATGCGGCTATCGCGACCCTCGGATACACCTCGTGGCAATCGATCGTTATAAAGCTTCTCCTTAGCTTATACCTCTCCACATAAATTTTCATATATATATAAATATATATAAATATATGGATTGATTGGGAGCATCAGCGACTCAAGGCAAAGAATTTCCACATTTAAATTTCCAAAGCGCGCTAATTTTAAATTAATTGGCTGATTATCAAATCACGAGATCAGCGACACCGGAAATGAATTCGAATCAAGTGAATCGGTTTTGAGTTTACAGATCCCGGCGGATAAGCGCAAGCCCAATCAACCGAGTCGATAGTAAAAAATTGACAATATCCTTTTCGGGAAAGGACTCTTGAGGAGATTTCGCGCACAAAGAATTTTATTTTCCACGTGCGTCCAATATGGGACGGGATATATCGAGCAGAGGGATATTTTATATAGTCGAGTAGGCTTATGTACTTTTTTTTTATTCCCTTCTTTGCAGGATAGGATATGTCGAGAGCTGACTGACTGAAGAACGCAGGGAACGCGACGAGTCATCTTCGGTCCGCGCGATATATATCGAAAAATGATACGCGAAAAAGTTTAAGAGTTTGGGGAAGCGTAAAAAAGCGCGTGATCCATTCGATGCTGAGATAAATCGAATCTCTTATACCAGAGGCTTCTTTTTGAATCATATATTATATTCTTATATATATATTTTTTTTTTTAATTTAAAAAATTTTTACAGAAAAAAATATAAATAAAAATTAGTCTTTTAATTTTGAGAAATTCTTTCATATGATTTATGTATGAAAAAATACATATATATATTTATATATATGTGCATATTTGAATCGTCTTGGATTACAGAGAAAAAATATATATAAAAAATATAAAAATTCATTCTTATCCCTCGGATCATGCTCCAGCGAATTATCTACTATACTTACAACTCCATATACCCAAACATGTAATGCATATAAAAGAAAAAAGTAAAGTAAAGTACGGAGAGAAAGAGTATAAAAATAAAATAAAATAAAAAAAATTCAGGGAAAAGCTTAAGACCACAAGGAGAATACGGTTTTCATGTCGCGCACGGCCAACTCTTACGTCTTTTTTCTACCGCCAGTAACAACATTTTTGGTTGTATGCATACATACATATATATATAGATATATAGAAAATTTAAACTGTGAAAAATAAAGCAAATAATGAACGTGTCAAAAAAATGAAAGTTTAGGGTACGCGCTGTTGAAATGTTGCAATTTTAATATTTCCCTGAATTTTTTAGCGTCTGTGTAGTCTAGGGTCGACTTTGCCCGTATTACAGTATGTGTAAAAAAAAAGTACATATATAAAAGTTAAGAACAGGGGGTCGGGAAATCGAAAGACTCGTAGAGGCGTAAACAGACCACCATTACGTTCGATTTCAAAATAAATTGAGCGCCATAAAAAGGGCGGTCCATAAGAATACATATGACCAGTTTATCCCGGGCTACTTTGGCTCCATAGATTGCCTGTGATAAAATACCAAGTGAAATAAAAAATAACCCGCCAGAATTTATTTAAAAAAAGACAAGTCAGGGAAGTATTTTTTTGTAAGACGGAAAAATTGACGTCTAGTCGCGGGTCTGGGACCTGGGGACGGAGATGGAGCTTGAGCTTGAGCTTTTTAAATGGCCGCTGCTCCAAGGCGATAAGAAACGAGGGGGCGATGCGTGATGTCCGAGGGGGGTGGACGAATGGCCCGTCACTGAGCCCTCGTAAATCATAACGTGGAGGACAAAAGTATTTTTATGGCTGGTACTCCGTTAAATGGGATTTTAGTTGAAAAAGTTAAACTCATCTCAGAAGACTCAAGCTATTTGTTGAGTCTACATACACTCAGCTAAGATACGACACCATTTTTTCAGTTTTTTTCGAAAAACGAGGCAAAATGGTTGCCATGTTTTTTATAACAAAATTCCGACTGCAAATTAGGGGAGTAGGGCAAAATTAGACCCCATTTTTTAAATGATCCTGGAGTTAACAGACAATTGATAATTTTCGGATTTTTTTTTCAACGGTTGAATTCAAAAAAAAAAAAAAACTTAAAAAATGCACATGTAGAGAATTTAAAAAACTATAAGTGCAATTTTTTCAAATATTTTTTTTTTTATTATTTATCGTTTCAAATAGAGTTCAAAAATTATTAGACGTCGGCTAATTTATGATCCTGAATTTAGCAGACAATTAAAAATTTTTGAATTTTATTTTCAACTCGTTAATTACAAAAATTAAAAAAGCTAAAAATATGCACTTGTAGAAAATTTAAAAAACTAAAAGTGCAATTTCTTAAAGTATTTTTTTTTTTTAATAATTTATGATTTTGAAAAATTTCAATAATTATTAGATGTCGGCTAACTTCAGAATCATGCTAATTTCAGATGATCCTGAAGTTAGCAGACAATTATAAATTTTAGGATTTTTTTTGAACAATTAAATTTGAAGAATAAAAAAAAATAAAAATATGCACATGTAGAAAATTAAAAGAGCTATAGGTGCAATTTTTTAAAATATTTTTTTTTTTATAATTTTTCGTTTTTAAAAAAATCTTAAAATTATATGACGTCGGCTAACTTCAGTATCGTTAATTTCAGTATCATTTTTTTAACACAAAATTTTTTTTGCAAATGTTAAGTCTCTAGAACTACATGGGGTAAGTTGACCACCCCAGCAGTGCGACCATTTTTGAATTTTATCAAAAAAAAAAAAAAGCTGAGACAAAATATTTCGTATGCGGAATTTTTTTTTGGTCAAAATTTCGAAATTTGTACATTTAGGCCGGCCGACATCTCATATTTTTTTGCAGTCTCAAAAGTAGTGTCTCATTTTGCCCCACTCCCTATATAATTTAAAAATAGTTCCCGCTGAAAAATCCTGATGAATAAAATTAAATAATGGAGGGGATGCGTACCTGGTTCCTCGACTCACCTCAAAAACTCAACCCCTTATAACTTTTAAAATCGTCAGACTTAGTTCCGAAACAGACCTAACCCGTGACGCATCTCTTAAAAAATAATTATCGGGCCTAACAGTTTTTACTTGATCGATATTCAAAGGAAGCTTCCGTTAAATAAAAAAAAAATTTTTTTTTTAAACAACGAAAGTATGCGGAGTCCGCTTCACGATTTGACGGCAAGTAAAAAAAGTGTTATCGATTCCCTTTGATATATTATACTTGCGTCCACCCTGGCGATGTCATCGAGACCGAAATATGTTTTTTATGTGCGCGTGTGTTTCTTTCCCCGCGACGCGTGTTCTGTCCAAATGGTATTCTAACGCAACTTGTGGCCTTCTTTATACGCCGTACAACTTTAAAATAAAAATAAAAAAAAAATGAAAGAAACAGACGCACCCTTATATGTCCGTTATTCACATAAATGTACGTATCCTTGTTACAATATGACACCCCTATTTTTTTTTATATAAAATACTGCAATATTTTTTTTTATTTTATTAATTAGTGGGTTTAAAAAAAAAATTTGGATTGAAAAAAAAAAAAAAAAGAAATTGAGTAAAAACAAAATAAATAAAATAAAATTTATACCGGATACTGTAAAGCATTGTAATTTTCCAAGTGAATGAAAACATATGAAAATCTGCGAGGCAAACGACAAGCATTTTGGGGCGCCAAGTCAGGGCCAATAAAAGTCTCTTTTCTCCCTCATTCTACTTCTTCTTGTGACTTTTCTCATTTATATTTTTTCGTCTTTTTTTTTTAGATTATTATTATTATTTGCACTCGTGCTTTGTTCGTAAATACTCGAATAATTTAATAATTATTTTATAAATTATTTTTCTAGGAATGGGGTGAAGGTGGAGCTGGAGCTGGAGGAGAAGAGAGAGAGAGGACGAATATGTGTCTGTATTTATGAGGAGGGTGAGAAGGTGGAGATGATATTGGGAATAAAATAAAATGTTAATGTCGATTGAGGCCTTGGATGATCCGGTCGTAAAGGAGGCGATCGTATAAGGGTTGATTTGGTGGATCGAGCTGGCGCGTTAGGATGCGCGCAGTGCCCTGGTCTTTTGCATACTTTAAATAAAAGGAAATGTCGAGTCGTGAGCTTGAGTCCTTTTACGGCTGATATGCCCAGAGGAATAACGGAGTTGCTAAAAAAAATATGTTGGGTAAAAAAATATCACGAGTTTTTCTGTATGAGAAAATATGAAATTTTGTTTTTTTTTGTGTACAAATTGTTGGAAAATATTTTTGAGAGTTTAGTTTTTGACTCAAACTTCAATTAGTGATATTTTAGTAAATAAATTAGATATATAGACAAACGAGGTGGTCGTTGGAAAGGGAATTTTATATACTACAAGTTTTTGTTTATAAAAAAATTCCGTAGGATCAATAGTTTAAAAGTTACAGCCGTTTGAAAAATTTGGGAATTTTTGAAGAATTAATATATAATTATTTTTTATTAATTTTCAAATTGCTGTATCTCTCGAAATATCGATCCTACAATTTTTTTTACTGATACCAAACTTTTAGGAAATTTAATTTCCCACAATTTTTGTCTGATTAAAAAAACTCATAAGATCAATAGTTCAAAAGTTACAGCCCTTTGAAAAATTTGGGAAATTTTGGAGTCATGTAATTTTGTTCTCATGCTTAAAATCTTTATACCTCTCAAAATATCGATTCCAGAGTACGTTCAATAAAACAAAATTTCTTTCCTACACTCTTCTTGCTTCAAAATTACCTACTCAATTAATAACCATCCCAAAAATTGAAGCCAACAAAAACAAACCAATATCGAAATTTGACAAAAATCTCTAACAACCCCAGCTAGAAACAACTACACATATATTTATATCCAAGTATATTTTAACAGAAATCACGAATCCCTTCTCGTGGATCCCCAGCCAACAAAGGAGTTATTTGACTGGGATAAAAAATGTTATTTACGTAGGACAAGATCGCCGTCGTCGACTATATAGAGCCGTGGTCGACAGTACCACTACATCGAGCTCACATCCACAGCTCGCATCAGCAGTATCCAGTACCCAGGAGCTACCCAGTACACTAGAAAGGCCTGCTGAGCTTATTTACATGTGGTAAGTCTCTCCTACGAGACCAAATCCCGGACCGCGCTCACAACCCTGATAATTCTTCCTTTGATCCCGCTCCGTAGAGCCCGGCGTCCCTCGGGTTTCCTCATCCTCCGAGCCGCGATAAGCCCGCCTAGCCTGCGTCTCCAGACTCCAAAGATCTCCAGGCTTCGGATCCAACGTATCTGCCAGTACGTAAAAATAAAACAAACCAAAATCTATCTCTACTACTCCACATCTTGATCTAAATCTAAATCTAAATGTCCTTTATAAATATTTTTGTTTTCATTCTTCGTTCCTATATAATATTAATGCTTGTAAAATATAAACAAACAAACAAACAAATAAATAAAATAAATTATTTGTTCGATAACTCGCCCGAACCCTCGAGCTGCTCAAAGTTGTCTAGGGTGAATTTAAATGTCTATAGTCAAGATCAAAACTAGTCTTGCAAGGACAGTAGATGTGGGTACGGGTTAGGGTGTGGGTGGGGTGGAGATGGGGGTGGACGGAGTAGAATTGCGGGCTACTGGATAGTGGATAGTTATAAGAACCTTTTGGTAACACTATGGATGCTTAGGATGAGACAGTAGACCAGCCAGTAACGTCAGCTAACTCTTCGTGTTGGCATATCCGATCGAATTCGGCAAACTTTAAGGTGTCCTTAAGTTCAGACTTGCTACAAATTTTGGCAGAGTTTCAAGTTTCCATCTGCTTTACCGTCACTTTGAATAATCCAACCAGAAACGTATCATTTATTATCAAATTTTGTTTTTACGAATTTTTAATTATTCTTTTAGGGGCAAGTTGGCCATCAAATGCAACCCGAAGAATTTGCGGTTAAAAAAAAAATTTGAAAATTTTGTGAGCTCAGAAACTTATGGAAAAAAATTTAATTGGGGGTATTATGGGCCACTTTATTTTTTTTTTTTTTCTGAAACTTTTATCTAAATTTTGCAATAAAAGTAAGAGAGGGTGGAAAAAAATTTCTTATTTGAATAAGCGTTCAAATGAAACGGATTAAAAATTAAATTAAAAGACGATAAATTTTTTTTTTATTAATTGGGAAATAAGTCAATGGAGTTCATTGATCAGTTGGTATCGGTACGATAACCTGAGTAAAATAATTGATAAAGATTCGGGATTCCAGATATGAGGTTGCGTTAAAAATTGAAGCCGTGAATATTTAATTGCCCGATGAAAAAATTAACCGAGTGTCAGTCAGAAGTAAGCGATCGATAGCGGAGTTTCGAGTTATAAAGTTCCTTTGTATTGATATGACTTGAGATACAAAGTTGTGTAATGTAGCAGGGTGCGGGGACCAGGAATCGCGCCAATGGGCGAGCTGGTCAGCGAAGCGGAGGGTGGGGGTAGCAAGCAGGGCATTGGTCAGCACGACACCCGGGATCGCCGGAGTATTGAGCGAGACCGGCTAGTCTGAGGGTCGAAAAAACCGCCCCGAACTGACCTCAAACGTCCTACCCTCGTCTCGCTACACAACTAACCCCTGCCGCCCTTGCCCCTTCCCTACCGAGTTGGCAACTCTGTCCTGCGACTGAGGGAGACTCACCCCAACTTTTATGCCGTCTTGTTTGCTACTCCCGGGCTTACTTAAAATATTTTAAAACTTGGCGATATTTCAAATTAAATATTTTTTCCAGCCTTTAAATTCACGATTCCTGATAAATAGGGGAGGGGGATACCCTCAAAATTTCGTCAAAATTTTTTTTTCTCGAAAAACTTTCGAAAATGGTCAAAATTGACATCTAGTATCATTTTACACTATTAAAAGCTAAAAAAAAACATTTTTATATTTTTTGCGAAAAGTATAATATTGGCGCCAATTTCAAATTTTGAAAAGAAATAACAAGGAAAAACTTATTTAAAAATATGTTGAGAGTAAATTTTATTACTTACATCAATTTAGAAAGACATTACATCAATTTTATTCACTTGAAAAAAAAAAAAAAAATTTACTTTTTTTTTGGGGTATCCCATTTTGCCCGCAGAAAATAAAAATTTTTTTTCTGATGGCAGTCTAAAATTCGTTATATTTATTTCAAATAGAATCAAAATGAAGCCAATTTACGATATTTATGTCCCTAAAAACTAAATTTTTCGTTAAGTATCCCGTTTTGCCCCCCTTCCCCTAAATTTTCCAAAATTTCGGGTTCAATTTTTTCGATATTTAAAATTTCCAAAAAACCCAAAAATAATTTTAAAAAAATTCCAAATTAAAAAAAAGAGTCAAAAAAAAAATTTTTCGTAATAAAAAAATTGTGCAGACTTTCGGTACTTAAAATTTAATATCTGGTCATCTCGGCACTAAAAGTTATAATGGATGTACAAATTTCTGTATAGATGAAGAAGAGAGTGTTGGTAAGATACTGTAGCATCGCCTCTAGGTGATTTAACTAATCTTTCATCCAGCACCTTCATCCTTACATCCTAAGGACGTTTTGGGATCACGGGAATTGGATTAGTAGTGGCGGTTCCTGGCTCTCTCTTGAGTAAGACTTGAACTATACTCAATTTGAACTCCAAGATCGAAACTGGAAAGGGGGACGAGGAGGGAAAGGGGGAAAGAGTTGGAGTGAGTGGAAACGGGTGGGGAGGGGTACAGAGAATTGCTAAATCACATTTTACGTGATCACCTATTCAGAAAGTTATTCCTTACTCGAGCGTTGTCACTTACTCGGTAATGTATATGTGCATATATATACATATACTGTATAAAAGACGACGACGGCAGATCTCGGTCTATATACGTCTGGCTCTGGCTCGGGCTCTGGGTCTGCTGCCACTTGAATTCAGTTAATACTTTATGATAATTAGTTTACTCGTTAATTATTTCAATGGTTTTTTGTTACAGCCAAGATGTGGCTTTATCTCAATAAATGAGGACCCTGTGAATGGAGTCGAGATGAGCAGCCAGCATGAGATAAACACTAAATGCGTTTACCAAAAATTACTCCAGCTGCTTCTCTATTAAATTATCTTTTATTCTGTTTTTTTACCATTAAGTAGCCGCTTAAATAAATTGATGAATAAAAGTTATTAAATTTTTTTTGTGAATATAAAAATGATAATTTGTCCTCTTATTTTTATATATTTAATGATATTTATTCTTTACCTGATTAAAATAAACAGCTTTGAAGTCACAAAGTCCAAGCTTTTGGCAAACACGTCAGGTTAAAAAAAAAACTAAAACTTAAGTTATAACTCTGTACTAGTACTACAACTACAGAGTCATATATATATATATATATATATATATATATATATATATAGAAATAAGGATTTATTGCTCTAAAAAATTTTTTGCATTATAAATTGAAAACAAAAATTTTCTTAGGATTGAAAAATTTTTTTTGCCTCAAGAAAATTTTTTTTTTCGATTCCTGAGTCAAAAAACAATTTCTAGTTTAGTCCTCAAAAGCCTCAATTCCTTTGATGTTTTATTTGCCGCCCAGAAAGTAACTCTAGTACTCAAAATCCGCAATGAGAACTATGAGGTCTAGTGCGAATAATTTATCGACTTAAAATTGTAACTAAGGCCTCAAAATCCTCAACGAATGAAAAGTTATACTTCGGAGTTTGAAAAATTTTAGATAGAAAAGGGAGGGGAGAGAAAACGTCGAATGAGATTTTTGAAGTTCAAATTTGGATAAAATTATTCCTGTACCTTTTGAGTATTTTGAGGCTCAAATCCACATTATGTTCTTCCAGTTTAGTCCTCAAAGTGGTAAAATAAGTCGTAACTAAACTACGATAACTTTCTACACTGTTGTCAATCTTGAAATTCTAAATTGATCTTCAAAAACCTCATTGAGAACTCTGAGACTCAAATCCGAATTTGTTTTTTGACGGGTTCCTAATGCAAAAATTTTCTTGGGGCGCGTAAAAATTTTTTGCTCCAAATACTTTTTTTTCTGTACATATGTGTACTGGTATTGCTCTTTGACAGAATATCAGTAACGAGAAACCTAAAAGTCCATATATATGTATATATATATATAATATAGAAATAGTAGCCAGAGTCCTAAAGCTAAAGGCTGGTGAGCTTTTGCGCGTATTTGTTTTACTGCCTGGCTGCTGGCATTGGTTGGGTACGTGCTCAGAATTCTTTAAATCGTATTGCTCTTGTTACTACCAACCGTCTACCCATTCACCACCCACCCACCCACCTTGTTCTATCCACCCGAAAGATGTAGCTTTTACACGAGCATTGTGCCACACTCCATATCCATATTATGCATACATGTATATATATAGCCGCCCGTATATTTATATTTTATACCAACACCCAAATGGCTTTCGAGACCGTGTAAAAAAACTTGCTGCGGTTATAATGCCCGTTTCGTAAAATTTAACGTCTTTAATGATGACTCCATTCAGAGGAACATTTGCGTTTGTTTTTACAACTTACAGATTTTAGTTGTTTACTGCATGCCGGATTTTTTATCTCCTCATTTCGGGTTGGATCAGTCCTCTGCTCCATACAGTCCGGTTATGTGTGGATGTGTGTTGGATAGAGAGAAATAGACAGAGATAGAGATGGAGATGGAGATGGAGGATAGAGAGAGTATTTGGGGAAGTCAGTCCAGTGTGTGCTTTGTCGCGATCCTAATTTATGAGCAGGATCGCGTGCGCTTTTACGACTTTCCAATGGGGTAACTTATTCTCTTTTTCACTCTCTTCTTCTTTATACTTTGCGAGCTGGTTTTTCTTCTTTGTGATATCTGTCTAGTTTGTAGTTGGAAAATATCTCAAGCTTTTATTTTTATTTAAAATATAAACGCTTATAAAACACGCCTGATATTTGTCTATTTATTTTAAGAATTTATTTAAAAAAAAAAAAAAAATTCTTATTTATGTAAATAATGAAATTTATGAAATATTATGTCGGGGATGGAATGATAAAAAAATAGAGCCAATTAGAACTCTGGGTATTGTGACTTTATATTGACATCCTTGATTTTATTTTTTCGTTATTTATATTTATGTTTTTTTTTTTTTTTTTTTAGCTAGTTAACCTCTGAAAATATTTAATTTAAACCGACTCAGTCTGACGTAAAATTGAATGGATCATGTTCGTTATATAGGAAAATAAAAAGGAAAGAAAAAAAATGAGTGAAGATGCGACGGCCGGAGATTTGATGGAATTGGAAATGGGCATTCGTTTATAAATATATTTTTCTTAGGGGTGTTAAATTTTCTGTGAGATTCGATTCGTCGAGCCTTGGGGCCAAGATTTCCGTTCCGGAATCACCAAACGTTTATGGCCACAAATTTCGATCGCGTATGATTTTTATCAAAGTTTTTTTTCGGTTGCCACCCAGTGATATGGGCGAGCAGCTCGGAATTCGCGTAACTATTGGATCAATCACTTGAGCAAACTACTTTTTTTTATTCTAATGATTTTTCAAATTAAAAATATTATTTCCATTACTTTTTGGCACAATAGTTTAAGTGTTAATTTGATCGAGAGTGATCAAAATTGTCTTGTGAAAAAAAGTTTTTTGACTATAATGACCAAAAATTAAAATTTGATCATTATAGTCATTTTTTTTTTTGTAAAGTTTATTCCTTGTTTCGATTTCTATATAATTTTTCTCTTTTTGTGTTGAGTTATTCCCAACAGGAGCAAAGTTACGGGCCACTCTTCATAGGAAGGCATGGAAAGTGTCATCCTCATTTATCTTCATTTATCCTCATATGGGTCTAATCTCAAAAATAAATTTTTCTTAGGACTTTTTATGATTTCTCCTACTAGAGGACATCATAATGAACAAAAAACGTTTGTATTGTGATGAGTTATTCCCAACAGGAGCAAAGTTACGGGCTTCTCTTCATGGGAAGGCATGGAAAGTGTCATCCTCATTTATCTTCATTTATCCTCATATGGGTCTAAACTCAAAAATAAAATTTTTCTCAGGACTTTTTTGGGTGTTTCCTACTCGAGGACATCATAACGAACAAAAAACGTTTATATTGTGATGAGTTATTCCCAACAGGAGCAAAATTACGGGCCACTCTTCATAGGAAGGCATGGAAAGTGTCATCCTCATTTATCTTCATTTATCCTCATATGGGTCTAATCTCAAAAATAAAATTTTTCTCAGTACTTTTTTGGGTGTTCCCTACTAGAGGACATCATAATGAACAAAAAACGTTTATATTGTGATGAGTTATTCCCAACAGGAGCAAAATTACAGGCCACTCTTAATAAAAAAGCATAGAAAGTGCCATCCTCATTTATCATCATTTATCCTCATTTATCCTCACATGGGTCTAAACTCAAAAATAAATTTTTTCTCAGTACTTTTTTGTGTGTTTCCTACTAGAGGACATCATAATGAACAAAAAACGTTTATATTGTGATGAGTTATTCCCAACAGGAGCAAAATTACGAGCCACTCTTCATAGGAAAGCATGAGACGTGTCATCCTCATTTTTCTTCATTTATCCTCATATGGGTCTAATCTCAAAAATAAAATTTTTCTTAGGACTTTTTTGGGTGTTCCCTACTCGAGGACATCATAACGAACAAAAAACGTCTATATTGTGATGGGTTATTCCCAACAGGAGCAAAATAACAGGCCCTTCTACACAGAAGGACATAGAGAGAGGCATCTTCCCCCATTCTCACCCACCTTGGTTCATCCTCATGTGGGTCTGATCTCGAAAATAAAATTTTTCTTAGGGCTTTTTTGGGTTTTCCCTACTCGAGGACATCATAATGAACAAAAAACGTTTGTATTGTGATGAGTTATTCTCAACAGGAGCAAAATTACGGGCCACTCTTCATAGGAAATCATGAACAGCCTCATCTCCACCTAATCCTCATATGAATCTGAACTCAAAAAATAAATATTTCCTAGGACCTATTGGTCTTTTTCCTACTAGAGGACATCATAATGATCAAAAAATGTTTATATTGTCTAGAGTTATCCCCACCAGAAAAAAAGTTACAGCCACTTTTCATAAAAATACATAGACAGTGTCACCCTCATCCATCCTCATATGGGTCATGAGTAAAAAAAAATTTTTGGACCTTTTCAGGTTTCATATATTAGCGCTAATTATTTTTGTATGCCTCCAAACTCTCCGACTACTAAATTTGCTTTTGACAATAGTAGTTATTTGGAAAATTTAAAGAATTTACGCATCGACGCCTTACAACTCGGCTAAGATTACGTGGGCTACATAATATTTTAGTCGAAAAGAGACCAGTGTAAGTAAGAGAGTCGAGTTAAATTTATAGCGTCTTTGCGCGGTGAACTCTGGAGTGAGAAAAAGTATATATATATATATATATACATATACATACATATAAAATAAAGTAAGAGTATGAGGGTAGTACAGTAAAGGCCACCAGCACCCTCAGACTCAATGTTTTCTGCAGAGAAAGTCGGAAGTCGAGTCGAAACCCTGGCCACGACTAGCCGCCTCCCATACGTCTTCCTAACAGACCGAACAAATTTTGTCATACTTTTATACCGACTAAAATCATTATAAAATCGAATATTAAAATCACCGTTCGCCGAAAGTAGATGACGTAAGCAGACACTATTTTCCAATAGCTGGCTTATTTATGTGCGATAATTTATCTCCCAGAAGTTCGCCAGCTCTAATTCGTAGATGGGAGTTTGGACAATTGGAGTTCGGTATCGGGTAGATTTAGTTGGACGAGCTGGTGGTCCCTCCATTTTCCGAATGGACTTCTGACCCCGCATCCCTCGAGCTCGGGCACGGGGATGCTTTTTATTAGACTCCATCGAGATCACCCGGATATATGTCTGTGTACATATATATCTATATATCTCGGGCTCGGATAGAATGTGTGGAGGGCTCCGGCCGTGTCTTTGTGTGGGTAAAAGAGCGATGAGAATAGATCAACCGGATGGTAAAGAGTAGTAGTAGCCATGTTAGGACTAGACAGACAACCCCATTCGCTAAATTAACTGTGTTACCGGATTTCTCGTATTTTTTACTTTTTTATTTAACGAAAAAAGCTTTCTACGATTTCTATACCGGCCATTTTATAAGGGATTCGCGTTTCATGAGACTTTTTATTGCTCATGAAGAATGTTTTCCTTTTATTTTAGATAAAACGCTGATTCATGCTCCGAATTTCGATGACATCTAATAAAAATTGGAAAATTTCGGTTTTACCTACTCGACTATTTTCCAATCTATTTTTTTTTAATCGAAAATTATAATTTACAATTTTACTTATCAAAGATTTCCGTAAATTTCATTTTTTAAAAATCTAAAACTCCAAAAATTGAAATTGTGACGGAATCGAAATTTGTGGAAAATTCACTCTGGAAAATAATTTCAATTTTTACATTTCGCTTTGATTTAAAAATTTATTGCTCATGAATTTTCAAGATCTTCTTTTCAAACTGGAAAAATAAAATGAACAGAAGATTCTAAATTTCAAAAAAAGATTTTGAAAAATTTTCGATAAAATTTTCACTCCTGAATTTTCATAATTTCCATTTGAAAAAAAATTTTATCATAAATTAGCTATGAAATTTTTTTATAATGGAGTAATTTTCAAAATTTTCTTTTTAAACTGAAAAAATAAAATGAACAGAAAAATCCAAATTTCAAAACAGGATTTTAAAAAATTATTCATAAAATTTTCACTTCTGAATTTTCATAATTTCCATTCGAAAAAAAATTTTATCATAAATTAGCTATGAAATTTTTGTATAATGGAGTAATTTTTCAAAATTTTCTTTTTAAACTGAAAAAATAAAATGAACAGAAAATTCCCAATTTCAAAATAGGATTTTAAAAAATTATTCATAAAATTTTCATAATTTCCATTCGAAAAAAAATTTTATCATAAATTAGCTATGAAATTTTTTTATAATGGAGTAAATTTTCAAAATTTTCTTTTTAAACTGAAAAAATAAAATGAACAGAAAAATCCAAATTTCAAAACAGGATTTTAAAAAATTATTCATAAAATTTTCACTTCTGAATTTTCATAATTTCCATTCGAAAAAATTTTTTATCACAAATGAGCTATGAAATTTTTTTATAATGGAGTAATTTTTCAAAAATTAATTTTCTTGAGAGCAAATAATTTTAAATTATAATTTTCTCAAACTTTCCACGAAAAATTGCGAAACAATAGTTGATAAAAGTTCGTAGTAATGTTCGAAAATCAAACAATGGCAACACGAAACAATTGATTTTATTGTCGTCGGCGAATAAACGATTAAGTTTTGGTAAATAGCAGAAGGGTTTTGAGCCGATCTCAATACGTAAAACGCGTACGACAAAATGTCAGCATCTTAAAAGAACCGTATGCAGGATAGATGATGGACGGATGAAAGAAGTGGCCAATATGGGCCGGTTCCGGCGTCTCATGTGACATGCACATCACAAACTTGCTGGCTTTGTTTTCCTGCCCTTTGATTGAACACGCGGTTTCTTTGTCCCGCTTCGCCCCATATCTTCCGCAGCCTCGTACAGCCAACAATCCGCCTCTCGCTTTCTTTATATCAAAAGCTTATATTATTTCTTTTTTATTTTTTTTAACTCAAGAGATAAAAATTCCGTTTAAATGAGAAAACCGCTAACTTTTTCCATCTTTATTGCAGCTTTTGCTGGCGTCTGCTAACAGGTGTCTCGTTAATTGGTTCAAGAAGCCGAGATAAAAAGTGACAAAAACTCTTTACATAAAATTTATGAAAATCACTAAAATACAAAAGGAAAATCAGAAATTTTCCGGGAAAAATAACTTTTGAACTAGAAGACCGGGACCTTTAACATGATCTACTTTATTGAGGTCAAGCATCATAGATTTTGAAAAGATGGACCAGTTTCCACCTGATCTAGAGCACGCGTTAGGGTCCAGATTTCCGTATCATCACTGGTGTGCTGAAATGTAAACGAAAACCTGTTGGCTCGCGTGCCGAGGTCCGAGTTCACTGTCGACTGAATAGTCTTGTTTACTGTGAATAAGAGGAGATACCAGTAAGACTGGTCCACAATGGGATGCTGAATACTCTCCGACGGTAATAGTCTCTATTCAGAATGACCGGTGTCCAGTTCGGACACCAGTTCTCTATGATATCCATTATTGTCGTTATTCACCGCAAAATCATCACGGTTAACCCTTTTTGACTTGTATCTTGCTCGGGTGAGTGATCACCCCTCATTTCTGAATCTGAATAATGTGAAATGCCAGCAGTCGCCATAATTATCTCTCTTATTATACTATCTCTATAAATTCTCCCCCTTTATTTAACATTAATATTGTTAATAAGCCATTTCATCTTGTTATAATGATCAAATATTTAAATTTTATCATTATAATGAACTTTTTACTTTTTTCATTATTTTAACTCCGAAATTTTTTATTTAAACAAATATTCAAAAATCGAGGTATTCATTTATTACCAAAAGCTGTTATAAATAATTTTATTTGATTATAATGATCAAAATTATAAATTTGGTCATTATAGTCAATTTTTGACATTCTTCACTCTAATAATTTTTGTAAAATTGTTCTATATAAAATATTCATGACTAAGTCATTTATCAAAATTTGTAATATAAGTAGTTTTATTTGATTATAATGATCAAAATTAAAAATTTGGTCATTATAGTCAAATTTTGACATTTATATCTCCAATAATTTTTGTAAAATTAATCTATATAAAATATTCATGACTAAATCATTGATCAAAATTTGTAATATAAGTAATTTTATTTGATTATAATGATCAAAAATAAAAATTTGGTCATTATAGTCAATTTTTGACATTTTTCACTCCAATAATTGATGTTCAATTGTTCTATATAAAATATTCATGACTAAATCATTGATCAAAATTTTTAATAGGTAATTTTATTTGATTATAATGATCAAAATTAAAAATTTGGTCATTATAGTTAAATTTTGACATTTTTCACGCCAATAATTTTTGTAAAATTAACCTATATAAAATATTCATGACTATGATCATTTATCAAAAGTTGTAATTAGTAATTTTATTTGATTATAATGATCAAAATTATAAATTTGGTCATTATAGTCAAATTTTGACATTTTTCACTACAATAATTTTTGTAAAATTAACCTATATAAAATATTCATGACTATGATCATTTATCAAAAGTTGTAATAAGTAATTTTATTTGATTATAATGATCAAAAATAAAAATTTGGTCATTATAGTTAATTTTTGACATTTTTCACTCCAATAATTTTTGTTCAATTGTTCTATATAAAATATTCATGACTAAATCATTGATCAAAATTTGTAATAGGTAATTTTATTTGATTATAATGATCAAAATTAAAAATTTGGTCATTATAGTTAAATTTTGACATTTTTCACTCCAATAAATTGCGTAAAATTAATATATAGAAAATATTTATGACTATGATCATGTATGAAAATTATATCTATTTCAAACATAATGATCAAAAATTTAAATTTGATCATTATAATCAATTTTTGATATTTCTCGTATATTTCAATTCATCTACTATTTGAATTAAAATATCAATGAATATTGGACATCAAGATCGTTCTTAATTATTAAGCTTTAGTCGATATCAACGAAAACTGTTTAATTATTATTCGAATCAATTCATTATATATAGGTTTAAATATATATATTGGCCATTCATGTATCCAAGCAACGAAACTGTATCACAACACTCCGACCCCACATCAATAAACATATTTTTGTACTAGCATACAGGTCTCACACGCAGTAAATATAATTAACAATCAAATAAATATAGAAATTTTGAATTTGAAAATTTTTATTGAGTGCCAAGAATTTCTGTAAATGTCACTAATGGATTCAAGCGGATTATCAAAAGACGACCAAGACAAACTAATAAAAATTCAAGAACTTACTGTTATCTTAAAGGTATTTATTAAAAACAAAAAAAATCAAAATTTTGATTTTGAAACTATAACTCAATTTTGTACAGGAAACGGACAAAAATTTGACAGCTTGTGAAGATATCCTTAAAACTTACATTGAAAATCGATTGAGGGTATGTAGAATAACACAACAAAATTCACGTTTGCACATAAATATTTATTGCCTCCACAATTCAAAATAAATTAGTGCACAATTTTTTCGTTTTACTTAAATTAATTATCGAGTTATCTTTGGTAGTTGTAAACAAAAGTATGCAGTATAAATAATTCCACTTTTACTCGTACTCCATTACGACACACCGAGGGTAGTTTCAGTCAGAGGGTTGATACTTTTCTCTACCGCTTTTATTACCCGCCGCGCCGAAGGGTTTCATTTTTTCCAACCATGAGCGCGCGACTTTACCATCCGTGGCGTCGTCATTCGAACGCATTATCCACTAAAAAACTCAATTGATACGACACAGATCGAGACCGAAATCCACAGACATTACCGTAAGTCAGACAGCTGGTTTTCAAATTTCGTGAGGTAAAATATCATCGAAATTATGTCCAGCTGATGCTATTTTATGGAAATTCGAATAAAAAATTTAGAAAGTTTTTTTTTAGTTATTCGTCTCAAAATTAGCGAGACGAAAATTTTGACCTAATTTCGATATCGGCTTTGGAATCGGAATTTTGAACCGGGGACTGTTGGACAAAATTTCGACTAGATCTATAGATCTATAGATCCCTTTATTTATGATCTATAGATCATTTTATACATTAAAATTCCACTTAGATTCATTACGAATAATTAATTTTCTTTATTTCGATGATTTTCTAAACTAAGGGAAGAGACCCAGTACCCGATCAGGGAATCAGTACTCAATCACTCATATATTTGTATATCTATATGTGCTAAATTTTACTAAATATAGATATACAAATACAAGCAGCGATCGAGTACTAGTTCCCTGATCGAGTACTAGGTCTTAGCTTCCAGACGAAATTTTCTACTTTCTCATCACATCAATAAATATAAAAGTAATTAACTACATTATTAACAAATATATTACTCTCGACACCACATCATAAATCTTCATCGATGTAGAAACCGAAATCCCTTTCACTTACCGAATCCTAGACCAATAGACCGCGATATCGCTTTTAAGTAATTCCGTGTTTTGTATCAGAAATCGAAAGTCTCTCTAATTTTTTTTATTTTATAACAGACGATCGTCATATGGAAAATATTTCTAGGAATAAAAAATTAATATTATCATGATTCTACTCATGCTCGATAATTTGGTTTAATGATACCCAATTACGTTAAAGTTATGACTTGTCCTTACAGAAAATAATTAATTATGGAATACTCGTGTATTTACTCGAATGCATTACAATCACAGGCGTTCCATGTCACTGAGTATAAAATATAAAAAATTCAGCATGACTTTTTTTTTTTCTAATAGTAATAAATGTCCAAGTTGAGTATTTCTCGCATGGGTTGACACCAAATCAATGGGTCTGTTGGAGTTGTAATGACAATGCAAGTGAAATTTTCATAACGTTTCTTTCCGGCGTTATGCAAAAAAAGTATTGAATCGTTTTATTCTTTGTAACATTTCAGGTAAGCGGCTTTAGTTGGCATTTAGTAGTCGCGCTAAGACATTCTGTCTACTGAAGGATTCGATTAATGAAAAGTGATTAATTTTTTATAAAAAAAAAAGTCATGTGTTATCAATAGATTCAATATCAGGAAAAATGCAATCGCGTATTTTGTATATTTTTAGTGGCGTGTGTTTGTTTTACTGCAAAGTGCACGGTGTCGATCAAAATTCAACGGAAGTTAACAAAGAAACGTTACTTAGTCTCGAGTTTCCGGGAAAAGAAAATGACACTGAGTTGGTAGAAATTGACTTCGAGGATAATGGCCGCGATAAGAGAGCTCTGGGTATTTTTTTGCAAGGCCTAGTCCAGGCGTTGGGTTACAATACGACGCCGATACAAATTGCGTCATTGCCAAATTCTGGAGGAATGCAATTCGGCCCAATTACGCTGGATTTGGGAAACGATCCGCGGGTTGTCAATTCGGGAGCGGGTTCTGCGCCGACTGGGTCGGTCGCAACGACTCCGAGACAAAGGGAAACTTTGCGGTTTACTGGGGTAGTGAATTTCGGAAACAATACGAATATTTCTGACCATTTGAGACAGTATGAGAGAATATTCCATGGCAGACCTACAGCAGCTCCATCTGTTCCACCTGTTTTGAGTCCTACGGTAGCTCCGTCAGCACCTCCGACACCTCCAGTGTCACCGGCATCTCCAATACCGTTGCTTCAACCATTTTTCGTACCGATTCCTATTCCCTTGGCGGAAAATCTGAGGTATCCGAAACCACTGATTTCTGTTGTGACGACTCCATTTCCAGCTGTGAGCAATAATGCTGGCAGTGATGGACCAGTTCGTTCTGATTTGGATGAAAGAGCTCCTGGGCCAAGGCCTAGACCTGGACTCGAACCAAAACCTAGACCTAGACCTGAACCTGGACCTGGATCTGGAGCTGAACCTGGGCCTCGACCAAGACCTGAATTTGTACTTAGACCTAAGCCTGCTAGTCTAGATCAAAGTGACGAGCGTGGAAATGATCAGGATGAACGATCTAATTCTGAAGAGAGTAAGGAACAAAAAGACGAAAACTATCAGGAAAATGAATATGAAGAAAACGATGACGAAAATGAAACCAATGAAGGTTCCGATAGAAATCGAGGAATCGAAAATGAACGACATGAAGAAATAATGGCTAAGCTGAAGGAATCCTTGGGTAGCCCTGAAGAATACGTTTCGAAAATGATTCCGAAATACTCGGAAGGGTTCGGACTGAAACTACCGATTGAAATAAAACCTTTCCGCGGGCAATTGATGAACAGCTACGGCCAGAGCTTAGAACACGATGGTAGAATAGACGATAATGTCGCCGATTTCTTTGCAAAGTTTAGAAACCCTAAGACGGGAGTCTTTGAGCCGCTGAAAATTGATGATTCTGAAGATCAGAAGGGAAAGTTTGAAGACAATGGGAGTGAGTCAGTGGAAAAACTTCCACAGAAATATCTAAATAAGCAGCACAAGTTCGAGTACGATATGAAAAATGAAGACAGAGATGAGGAGATACAGAATGTTGCCAATGAAGATCTGACAGATGCCGAAGAGTCTGATGACGAGGATGAGGAAGATTACGATGATCAGGAAGAGGAGGTCGAGGATGAGGAAGACTTACCTGCAGAAAAGATTAGAAATTCCGACAATAAAGATGCGTCCGCCGAATCCCAGCCGAACGGACAAAATGGCCCTCGGTACAACGAAAGGCTGCAAAATCCCCCTGGAAACAACGCAAGGCTTCAGAACATGCCTTACGTGGAACAGCCGTTCAATTTCGCGAATTACAATCCCTACTACAAACCAGTGCAATACTTCTATCCACCAGATTCTCTTGAAAGAACTGCGCAGCGCATTTCGTCATATCAAAACCTAGATAATTTTGCAACCGTGAATCAAGGATACCCACCAAGTGACGAATCTTTCGTCAGAGCCAACCCAGACTACGTTCCGCTTCCTAGAATCGCCAAGAGAATAGCGCCCAGGCAACAAAGCAGCGCGACTCATCAGCGTCATCGTGAAGAAAGGCCTTCTGCCCCAACTACGATGACTTCGACGACTTCTGCCAGAAATAACAGAAGACGTGAAGAACCTGTTGTTAAAACTACGTCTCAGTCAACCAGAAAATTGGAAGAAAAATTAACTGTCTCGCGAACGAGTACTCCAGGAAGACGGAGAGACAATTTGACCATGCCTTCATCTCCCGTTTCGACTTCAGCGACCCCTCGCAGAATGAATTTGACTTCAACTTCAACTTCAACTTCAACTTCAACTTCAACTTCAACTTCAACTCCTTTGTCAAACTCAATACCGCCGCGGGATCAAGACAGAAGAAAATCGCAAAACGAAAAACGAAGACCAGAAAATCGCGGGCGAATAGTTTATAAGACTAATGCTAATAGAAATTTTAGAACTGTAAATAATGATAATAATAATAATGATAATGATAAAAATAATGAAGATAGAGGTCAAGTTGCGACTACTGAAAGTATGAAAAGAAATATCGATTCTGCTCGATTGGTTCGCAGCCGATCGAGAAATAATTAAAAAATTTGTAAATTGTTGTAATAATTTTTTTGTTGGCTGTAATAAAAATAAATTTATATGTCTAATTTCCTTTCTTAATTAATGCATTTAAATTTATCCTGTTTGCTAATTTTTTTCATCTTTGTAAATTAATTAATTGCATAATTGATTATTTGTTGCAGGACAAAAAAGAAGAGAAACGACGTCACAGTAATTTGGAAAACAGGATGACTGAGATATTAGATAATTTAAAAAATCGATTGTTAATTGAACAGTAAATGGAATTAATAGAATTATACATTAGATAATAAAATAAATATTACTTCTGACAAAATTTATTTTTTTTTGTAGCTATTAATTAAAAATAGAATAGGCAATAGTTAAGAAAAAAAGACAGAATTTTGATTCTAATTTTAAATCATTAAAATTAGACTGAAAAAAAATTAATTAATTATAAAAGACGTCATAGAAAATTGGCGGCTATTAAAATTTTTGATATTCTTTGAAATTTCCTCGGGCTACGCAATTAAGAATGTAATTCTTAATAAAACTATTATATTTATCAAGTCTATAGGTAGTTCTACTGTCGAAATTCTTATGAACTAGTTTGTGGTTAATTGCCTTAATATTTATAGACCATAAAAAAAATGTATTTCGAGGTTACCTAGATGCACATTAATCCAAAATTTAATAAATATTTATTGCCCAACATTTTTTGTATTTGACGAATCACTGAATGAGGTGATCAATGCGTTACTATAAAGTGTCAGCGGATTGTCCGCAACTCACATTCTCTTAATTATTAGGTACCAGTTTTTAACTAAAAATTAAACCCGAAATTATTAATTGTTGAATTGAGTCACTGACATTTTTGTGTAACAAAAATAAAAACCATGGGTTTTAAATATTTAGCACTCATACTTTTTAGTGTTTCCGGTGAGTTTTTTTATTTTATTTTAATTAACTCAATAAATTTTTAATTTTATGAATTGAAATTTTTCAAAATATTATTCAATATATTGCTGCCCTTTTGCTAAGCGCGGCAATAGACAGCATTGAAAAATAATCAAATTTTCATAAAAGATAAGAGACCCAGTACTCGATCAGGGAACTAGTACTCGATCTCTGCACATATTTGTAAATCTATATTTAGTAAAATTTAGTAAATATAGATAAACAAATATATAAGCGATCGGGTACTGGGTCTCGTACCTTAAAGTTAACACTCTTATCAATATAATTTTGATCGTGCTCTCTTAAAATGAATCAGTGAAAAACATCACAAATCAGTGAAAATTCACTGCGAATCAGTCCCCAGGATATCACTGACTTAATCAGTGATATACTTGTGACTATTCGTGCAGTGAATATTCACTGATAAAACGCAAAAATTTAATTTCAGTAGCCCTAGCGAAGTTTCCCGAAGTATCAGTAGATACTGAAGAAATTCATTTAAGCGCAGGATCAAATTGCAGCGATAAGGCAGAATTATCCCCTGCTGCAGTCGAGAGTTTGAAGAATTCAATAATTAATGAGATTAAACGTAATCTTACCGATATTATTTCTAATGCTGTCAAGGACTCTTTCGAAAAATATTTAATGAGTGTTGTCTCGTCAATTGAATCGGAAAATTCCCTGATTTTTTCAAAACTAGGTCCTGTGATTCCTTCATATTACTCTACTCCAAGGAGTTATCAAAATTACACAGGATCAGTCAATGAGACCATTCCGCATTACTATCCTACAGAAAGTCAAAATTCTACAGAGCCATCAGCCCCTGATACCACTGCGCATTACCACCCTACAGAAAGTCAAAACTTTCCAGCGCTGATCATTAATCTCATTCCGGATGACTACTTTACAAGAAGTCAAAACTCTTCAGTGCCGATAAATGAGACCATTCCGCATTACTATCCTACTGAAAGTCAAAATTCTACAGAGCCATCAGCCCCTGATACCACTGCGCATTACTACCCTACAGAAAGTCAAAACTTTCCAGCGCTGATCATTGGTCTCATTCCGGATGACTACTTTACAAGAAGTCAAAACTCTTCAGTGCCAATCAACGAGACCATTCCGCATTACTATCCTACTGAAAGTCAAAATTCTACAGAGCCATCAGTCACTGAGACTACTCCGTCTTACTCTTCTCCAACAAATCAAAACTCTTCAGAGTCAGAGATTTGGGAAGCTCTAGATTCTTTTTTTTTGGGAATGGAAGAAGAACTTCTGAACTAAACGGCGAGGAAAATATAGTCAGAGTGAGTATACTATCGCTATTCTGGCTATCCGTTGAATACTTAACTTACTTAATTTATTGCAAAATTGATTTTTTGTTGCAGGACAAAAAAGAAGAAAAGCGACGTCACAGTAATTTGGAAATCAGGATGACTGAGATAGTCTACTATCTCAGATAGATAATTTAAAAAATCGATTGTTAATTGAACAGTAAATGTAATTAATAAAATTAGACATTAGATAATAAAATATTAATTATAAAATAATTATTATTTCTGACAAAATTTATTTATTTTTTTTGTTTCTATTAATTAAAAATAAAATAGGCAGTAGCTAAGAAAAAAAGACAGAATTTTTTTTGTAATTTTAAATAATAAAAATCATACGAAAAAAAAAATTGATCAAAAAATGAAACACTGAAAATCTGTCGGCAATAGAAATTTATAATATTTTTTAAAACTTCCTCCGGGTACGCAATTGAAAATGTAATTCTTAATGAAACTATTATATTTATCAGGTCTATACGTAGTTCCATTATCGAAATTTTTATGAATTATTTTGTGGTTAATTGCCTGAATATTTATAGACTATACACGGTAAAAAATCACCGGGGTAAGTCCAAGCGGTGTAGGTGTTAAAATTATCAGTGTTAAATGTACCCCCGAAAGCGGTGTGAAAATAACGCCGGCACCGGTGTAAATATTCTTTACCGGCGTTAAAATATTTTACTTTGTGAATATTTTTACTTACTCGATCACTACACTGTAAAAAGAGCGGTGTTAACAATGGACTTCTTTTAACTCCGCCCGGTGTTAAAATGAAATTACACCGGTGTAGGAGGAGTAATACACTGGTGTTAAAAATACCGGTGTTAAAGCGGGGTAACCGGAGTAAAATCGGAGTAATACCGGTGTAAAAGCGGGATAAATTGCGTCCGCTTGGAGCATTAACTTTAAAGATTATAAAACACAAAAAATGTTAGTTCTTTATGAAAATTAATAAAAAATATCATTTTCTAACAAGTATAGTGATCGAGTAAGTAAAAATATTCACAAAGTAAAATATTTTAACACCGGTAAAGAATATCTAAACCGGCGCCGGCGTTATTTTAACACCGGTCTAGAATATTTACACCGGTGACGGCGTTATTTTTACACCGCTTTCAGGGGTAAATTTAACACCGATAATTTTAACACCTACACCGCTTGGACTTACCCCGGTGATTTTTTACAGTGTATACTTGTTAATAAATGACATTTTTTATTAATTTTCATAAAGAACTGACATTTTTTGTGTTTTATAATCTTTAAAGTTAATACTCCAAGCCGACGTAATATACCCCGCTTTTACACCGACATTACTCCACTTTTACACCTGTTACCCCACTTTTACACCGGTTTTACTCCGCTTTTACACCGGTTACCCCGATTTAACACCGGTATTTTTAACACCGGTGTATTACTCCTCCTACTCCGGTGTAATTTCATTTTTACACCGGGCGGAGTTAAAACGAGTCCATTTTTAACACCGCTCTTTTTACAGTGTAGAAAAAATATATTTCAAGGTCATCTGGTGCGCATTAGTCCAAATTTCAATTAATATTTATGGCCCACCATTTTTTATATTTGATGACACAACGTATAGCCAATTTAGCTGTACGGATCCTCATGCTGGCAAAACAGATACTTATATCAACGAAACTACATACGCTTACACATGCTATTCGTCGTATTTTTGAATTAAATAAATAAATACTTATCCTAACCTTTATGCATATCTTTAATTTAATGATACTACGAACTATTCAATTAACATGTGAATATTCTTCAATAAGGTATACGATTAGTAATCTTAACGATGTGACACATTATCGTCTTTTTGGATAGTTACTTATCCTGCAGCTATGAATATATCACTAATTCAACCAGGGACGAACTTATAGCAGGCCAGTGCGTATTCACTAACTTGCGGTTAATTGTAGAGAGTACTCATCAATAATTATTTCTATCTTTGTAAATTAATTAATTGCACAATTGATTATTCGTTGCGGGACAAAAAAGAAGAAAAGCGACGAAACAGTACTAGGGAAATCAGGATGACTGAGATATTAGATAATCTAAAGAATCGATTGTTAATTGAACAGTAAATGGAAGTAATCAAATTAGACCTTTGACTATAAAGTATTAATTATGAACTAAATGATACTTCTGATAAAATTTATCTTTTTTGTAGCTATGTATTAGAAATAGAATAAGCAGTAGCTTAGAATAAAAGACAGAATTTTTTATCTAATTTTAAATCTTAAAAATTTGACTGAAAAAAATTAATTAACTATAAAAGACGTCATAGAAAAGTGTCGGCTATCAAAATTTGTGATATTCTTTGAAATTTCCTCCGGCTACGCAATTAAGAATGTATTTCTTGATAAAACTATTATATTTATCAATTCTGTACGTAGTTCCATTATCGAAATTTTGATGAATTATGTTGTGGTTAATTGCCTGAATATTTATAGACTATAGAATATTTAATTAAAATTTATTGCCCACCATTTCTTATATTTGATCAATCACTGAATGACGCGATCTATGCGTTACTGTAAAGTGTCAGCAGAATGTCCGGTACTCACATTCTCTTCATTATTAGGTACTAGTTTGTAACTAAAAATTAAACCTAAAATTCTTAATTGTTGAATAGAGTCACTGACATTTTTGTGTAACAAAATAAAAACCATGGGTTTTAAATATTTAGCACTCATACTTTTTAGTGTTTCCGGTGAGTTTTTTTATTTTATTTTAATTAACTCAATAAATTTTTGATTTTATGAATTGAAATTTTTCAATATATTATTCAATATATTGCTGCCCTTTTGCTAAGCACGGCAGTAGACAGCATTTAAAAATAATCAAAGTTTCATAAAAGATAAGAGACCCAGTACTCGATCAGGGAACTAGTATTCGATCTCTGCACATATTTGTATATCTATATTTAGTAAAATTTAGTAAATATAGATAAACAAATATATAAGCGATCGGGTACTGGGTCTCTTACCTTAAAATTAACACTCTTATCAATATAATTTTTATCGTGCTCTCTTAAAATGAATCAGTGAAAAACATCACAAATCAGTGAATATTCGCTGCGAATCAGTCCCATGTACATCACTGACTCAATCAGTGACATACTTATGACTATTCATGCAGTGACTATTCACTGATAAAACGCAAAAATTAAATTTCAGTATCCCTAGCAAAGTTTACCGAACTATCAGTAGTTACTGAAGAAATTCATTTATTGGAAAATGAGTCACTGGAATTAATTTGTAATGGTTCTAATCCCAAATTTATCTATCCCACGAATACGCTCCTGGAAGAGGTAAGTTTATAATAAACACTGACAATAATTATAATATCATCTGCATTTAAACTGTTGATTCCAATACCTCTCTAGCCAGAGTCTAGTCGAAACGAAGTATCGAAAACAATCGGTTTTTTTTAAAATTAATTAATAAATTTGAAATACGATTACTACAGTTCATGGTCAATAAGTACTCTAAAAAAGTGGGTGGTAACGTTTTAGAAAAACTATACTTGTCGATCTTAGTCTCATTCGAAATCGTCGTGTTTCATCCCTTACCATACAATATACCATTTACTTTAATTAGTATATTATATAAATATATAATTATCAATTAAAATAGATTCCTACATCATCAGTAGAGATAATAGAAGATCGTGAACGAGGGTCTGTATTACTCAGACGAAATAAAACAGTTTATGGTGACACGGGATGGTATGGATGCGTCGATTCTCACGATTTCCCTGGTAATTCATCAATAGATTATGAGAATATTACACCAGATAATTTTCATAAGTTTGACGCAAGATGGGCTAACATTTCCGTAAAATGGACTTATGTTTACGTCAAATGTAAGAATTTAAAACATCTTTTTAATTATTATCATTATTATTCTGCATACCTCGAATTTGAAGAACTTCTCTTAAAAATTCGTTTACTGTCACGTCCGTAAACGTGAGCCTTCGAGGTATGCACGTTTGGATATTCAAAAATTTTTTTTCACCAGAACTGTACCTAAAGTTCAAATTCCTGCCCTGTTTAGAGGGAAGAAAGTCTTTCTTTTCTGTTATAAAAAAAACAAATGGTAGAAAATAGTGCATGCGCCATTCTTCCCACAAACGGAGGCGAAAATTCATACTTTCAGGTACAAATCTGGTGAAAAACTGTATACACGCTTCGGAAAAAGGTACGACGTCAGAACCGATACGCGGGTTAACATGTCCTACTGTTCTCTCTTGTTGTGTAATCTACTATTTTTTTTTTTATTGATAGCAAGTCATCATTTTTTTGTTCAATCTTTGGAAATGGTAGAGACCATACATATTAGTAGAGGTGACGATATAGTACTCTCATGTCGCCCAACTTCACCAGATTACACTGTCGGATTATTTCAAGACGGACAAGTAATTAACGTCAAAAAAACGAATGATAATAATATTATTGTAATTGATGATAATTTTTTTTATTACGATAGAAAATTAATTTGAATTCTCGAGTATCGTTCGATCCCAGAAGAGGATTTTCACTGAGAAACGTTACGATTAAAGACTCAGGTTACTATCAATGTGGAATCGATAAATCATCTGAGGAAGTGACTTATTATCTTTACGTTAATCGAAGTATTTAAAATTGATATAAATATATTTATAGGAATATGAAATAAATTTTCTAAAAATTCTATTTTGGAATTAGGAACATTTCTCCAAACACCGGTAATAAGAGGAATCTCATGGGAGCGTTTGATTGTTGACAAAGAACTTACAATAAATTGTTCTATTGAAGATCCCAGAGATTTTCCATTTACACTGGAATGGAAGACACCCCAATCGGTAAATTCATTTTTATTTTTTACTTGTATAATTTAATATAAGACTCAATTCTGATAGTCATCAAAAAGAAAATTTAACACACCAACCGGAGTAATTTTAACAGAATTAATTCGCGTGCCAAATGCCAAAAGGGCGTATAATTTTTTTGTTTTTGGTGCCAATGGTTTTGCAAACATGTTCTAAGCCTAAAAATAAAAAAAAAATTTCCAAAGCCAAAAGGGCGTATATCTTTAGATACAAAGATACAAAGATCTGAAGATATACGCCTTTTTGGCGATAGTACGTCAAAAATTTTTTTTCTGCAGATCTTTACGTTCCGAGCGATTCCAAAAAGAATGACAAAAAAAATTTTTTTATACGCCCTTTTGGCATGGAACCCTATCTAACTGCTGTAATACGCCCTTTTGGCATTTGGCACGCGAATTGTTAAGGTGGGGGGGCGTAGAATTTTCCATAAATATTTTCTTAATAATAATTATATCAATAAAACTATAATCGATTACGAAAAAATTATATTTCCAGAACAAGATAGATTCCGGACATTTAATTAAGGAAGAAATTGGTGACGATTTATTTCGTTACATTAATAAATTAACAATTCAAAATTTTACCCATGATGAGGAGGGTACATATGAATGTATTCATAAAACTCATTCCGGATATAAATCAACGTCAAAAAATATAACACTAGCTGGTAAATCAATCAAATATGACACTGGAAAATTATTTTCACCTGTTAATTTCTTCTAATTTTTAATTTATTAGATGCTGAGCTTCATCTTAAAACTCAAAAATTAATCGACCTTAAAGGAAACAAAAAGAATTATACTAACGGTTATCTCATTCCTGTCTTTGTGGGATCAAATTACAGCGAAAAGGCAGAATTGTCCCCTGTTGCGGTCGAGAGTTTGAAGAATTCAATAATTAATGAGATTAAACGTAATCTCACCGATATTATTTCTAATGTTGTTAAGGACTCTTTCAATAAATATTTAATGAGTGTTTTCTCGTCAATTGAATCGGAAAATTCCCTGATTTTTTCAAAGCTAGGTCCTTTGATCCCTCCGTATTACTCTTCTCCAAGAAGTCATCAAAATTCCACAGGATCAATCACTGCGACCATTCCGCATGACTATCCTACAGACAGTCAAAATTCTTCAGTGCCGATCAATGAGACCATTCCGCATTACTATTTTACTGAAAGTCAAAATTCTACAGAGCCATCAGTCACTGAAACTACTCCGTCTTACTCTTCTCCAAAAAATCAAAACTCTTCAGAGTCAGAGATTTGGGAAGCTCTAGATTCTTTTTTTTTGGAAATGGAAGAAGAACTTCTGAACTAAACGGCGAGAAAAATATGGTCAGAGTGAGTATACCTATCGCTATTCTGGCTATACATTGAATACTTAACTTACTTAATTTATTGCAAAATTGATTTTTTGTTGCAGGACAAAAAAGAAGAAAAGCGACGTCACAGTAATTTGGAAATCAGGATGACTGAGATAGTCTACTATCTCAGATAGATAATTTAAAAAATCGATTGTTAATTGAACAGTAAATGTAATTAATAAAATTAGACATTAGATAATAAAATATTAATTATAAAATAATTATTATTTCTGACAAAATTTATTTATTTTTTTTGTTTCTATTAATTAGAAATGAAATAGGCAGTAGCTAAGAAAAAAAGACGGAATTTTTTTTTGTAATTTTAAATCGTAAAAATTAAACTGAAAAAAATTAATTAATTATAAAAGACGTCATAGTAAACTGTCGGCTATTGAAATTTGTATTTTTTAAAACTTGCTCCGGGTACGCAATTAAAAATGTAATTCCTAATAAAACTATTATATTTATCAATTCTACGTAGTCCCATTATCGAAATTCTTTGTGGTTAATTGCCTTTAAATTTATAGACTATACAAAAAATAAATTATGAGGTCACCTGAATACGCATTAATCCAAGATTTTATTATTATTTATTGGCCACCATTTTTTATATTTTGACGAATCACTGAGTGACGCGATGCAATGCGTTACTATAAAGTATCAGCGGAATATCCTTAACTCACATTCTCTTAATTATTACTTGGTACCAGCTTTTAACTAAAAATTATACCTGAAATTCTTGATTGTTGAATTAAGTCACTGATATATTTGTGTAAGAAAAATAAAAATCATGGGTTTTAAATATTTAGTACTCATACTTTTTAATGTTTGTGGTGAGTTTTTTTATTTTATTTAAATAAATTCGATAAATTTTAAGATTTTATAAATTTAAATTTTTCAATATATTTATATTGATAGTCCGTATACTGCCATGCTCAGGAAAAGGGCAGTAACTTCACTAACTGCTGATAGAAAAGCAGTAAGTGGACTTACTGCCCTTTTACTAAGCAAGACAGTAGACAGCATTTAAAAATAATCAAAGTTTCATAAAAGATAAGAGACCCAGTACTCGATCAGGGAACTAGTACTCGATCTCTGCACATATTTGTATATCTATATTTAGTAAAATTTAGTAAATATAGATAAACAAATATATAAGCGTTCGTGAACTAGTTCCCTGACCAGGTACTGGGTCTCTTACCTTAAAGTTAACACTCTTATCAATCATTTTTATCGTGGTCTCTTAAAATGAATCAGTAAAAAACACCACAGATTAGTGGATATTCGCTGCGAATCAGTCCCAAGTACATCACTGACTCAATCAGTGATACATTTGTGACTATTCATGCAGTGAATATTCACTGATAAAACGCAAAAATTAAATTTCAGTATCCCTAGCGAAGTTTCTCGAACTATCAGTAGATACTGAAGTAATTCATTCATTGGAAAATAAGTCACTGGAATTAATTTGTAATGGTTCTTATCCCAAATTTATTTATCCCACTAGTTCAGCAATGAGCCAAGTAAGTTAATAATAAACACTGACAAGTATTTTAATATCATTTGCATTTAAACTGTTAATTCCAATAACTCTTTAGCCAGAGTCAAGTCGAAACAAAGTATCGGAAACAATCGGTTTTGTTTTTTGAAAATTAATTAATAACTTTTAAATACAATTACTACAGTTCAAGTTCAATGAGTAAACTAAAAAAGTGGGTGGTAACGTTTTAGAATACCTATAAATTGTCTTGTTTCAACTGGCTTCCGGCATTTAAATTTTATTCATATGCTTATCAATCTTAGTCTGATTCAAATTCGTCTTGTTTCATCTCTTAGCATACAATATACCATTTACTTTAATTAGTACATTATATAAATATATAATTATCAATTAAAATAGATTCCTACATCACCAGTAGAGATAATAGAAGATCGTGAACGAGGGACTGTACTACTCAGACGAAATAAAACAGTTTATGGTGACACGGGATGGTATGGATGCGTCGATTCTTACGATTTTCCTAGTAATTCATCGATAGAATATGAGATTATTACACCAGATAATTTTCATAAGATTGACGCAAGATGGGCTAATATTTCCATAAAATGGATTTATATTTACGTCAAATGTAAGAATTTAAAAAATCTTTTTAATTATTATCATTATTATTCTGCATACCTCGAATTTGAAGAACTTCTCTTAAAAATTCGTTTACTGTCACGTCCGTAAACGTGAGCCTTCGAGGTATGCACGTTCGGATATTGAGAAGTTTTTTTCACCAGAACTGTACCTAAAGTTCAAATTCCTGCCCTGTTTAGAGGGAAGAAAGTCTTTCTTTTCTGTTATAAAAAAAACAAATGATAGAAAATAGCGCATGCGCCATTCTTCCCACAAACAGAGGCGAAAATTCATACTTTCAGATACAGATCTTGTGAAAAATTGTACACGGAGAAAGTATTCTTGTTTGGAATGCAATGGTGTCATAGTAGTGCCAGACCATGTTGTCCGCGTGTCGGAAATTGAAATAAACACATGCAGAAATCCTAATAACCATCATCGTAAAATCGACAACGATTATATCGCGAATTACTATAGTCATTGGAAATTTTAATATTGTCATAAGGATTTCTGCATGTGTTTATTTCCACACCCCACAAAGGAAGGTAGGTCAACTTGGGTAGATAATTATACACACGGGTTGGAATGTCCTAGTTTCCTACCTTGGTGTGTAATAGGGGAGGGGGGGGGCAAAAGGGGGTACCTAAGGAAATACTAAGTTTTCGAGGACTAAAATACGCTAAATCTTTTTGTTTTTAGTGATATTCGAGGTAAATAGACAAAATTTTTAGCTGCCGTTAAAAAATAAAATTTTTATTTTTGGCGGGCAAAACGGGGTACCCTTAAAAAAAGTTGAAAAAAAAAAATTTCTGAAAATTGATCACATTTTATTACTTGAATCTTTTATATGTAATATACATAAAGAAAAATTACATTTCACATCATTGGTGGACACGAAGGCAAAAAAAAAATTTTTTGTGGGGCAGAGAGGCCTCCCTCCAAAAAATGATATTTTTTTTTTTTAAATTGTTTTCATTATTAAGAATGTATTTCTTTCTCTTGACAACTATTTTTGGTTTTATAATACTCAAGAAAAATTTTTTTAAGTGTAATAAATCGTTTCCCCTCGATTAGCTTAATTACTAATTGCTATTTAATAAAAAAAAAACAATTCTGTATTTCTTATTTGTCATTATTTTGAACCCAAAAAACGTGTTTTTTGATTTTTTAGATTGCAGATTATTTTGCATTATTTAAAATATTTTATCAATAAAACAATAAAATATTATTTTCGAATATTTTTAGTGGCCAAATTTGCCCCAGCTATAACAAATCAGCCGAAAAATGGATTAATGTATTATATTTTATTTAATTTGACGATAAAAATATAAAAGAATCATTTTTTCAAAATTTTCGGCTGGTCCATTTTGCCCTAGGTGTTATGGGTAAGGCTAAAAATGCGGAATTATATCAAATTTTTTTTAATTTAACGACAAAAATTTGAAAGAATCATTTTTTCAGGATTTTCGGCTGGTCCATTTTGCCCCAGCTGTCATGCGTAGGGCTAAAAGTGCGCAAATATATCGGATTTGTTCTAATTAGACGAAAAAAAAAAATTTTTTTTTTTTCATCAAATTTTGAGGGTACCCCGTTTTGCCCACCCTACCCCGTTTTGCCCCCCTTCCCCTATACTCTAATTATTTTCCTTTTATTTGTAGCAAGTCAACAATATCTTATCAATTCTGGGGGACTAGATACCATACATGCTGAAACAGGTGACAATATAGTACTCCCATGTCGTCCAACTTCACCAGAGTACACTGTCGTATTACTGCGAGACGGACAAGTAATTAACGTCAAAAAAAAATTCTAATAATATTATTGTAACTGATGATAATTTTTTTTAATTAAAATAGAAAATTTATTTGAATTCTCGAGTATCGTTCGATCCCAGAAGAGGATTATCGATAAAAAACCTTATGATTAAAGACTCAGCTTACTATCAGTGTGTAATCAATGAATCATCCGAGGAAATGACTTATTATGTTCACGTTACTCGAAGTATTTACAATTGATATAGATATGTTTATGTGAATATGAAATAAATTTTCTAAAAATTCTATTTTTGAATTAGAAACAATCCCCCAAAGACCGGTACTAAGAGGATTCTCATGGGAGCGTTTGATTAATGATAAAGAACTTATAATAAATTGTTCTATTGAAACGTCCGGAGATATTGCATTTGTACTGAAATGGAAGATACCACAATCGGTAAATTCATTTTTATTTTTTACTCGTATGATTTAATATAAGACTAAATTTTGATAGTCATTAAAAAAAATTTAACAGGTCAACTGGAGTAATTTTCAGATAATTAATTTAGTCAGGAAGGGGGGGGGGGGAAGGGGCAAATTTTTTATAAATATTTTTTTGATAATAATTGTATCAATTTAATTATAATCGATTCCGATAAATTTATAGTTACAGAGCACGAGAGGTTCCGAACAATTAATGAAGGAAGTAATTAGTAGAAATATGATTCGTTACACTAATAAATTAACAATTCAAAATTTTACCCATGATAACGAAGGAATATATGAATGTCATCATACAACTGTTCACAGACATAACATAACGGCAATAAATATAACACTAGCTGGTAAATCAATTAAATATGACACTGGCAAATTATTTTCACTTGTTAATTCCTTCTTATATTTATTTTATTAGATGCTGAGCTTCATCTTAAAACTCGAAAATTACCTAGCCTTGAAAGGAACAAAAAAAATGATAATAACAGTTATCCCGTTCCTGTTTTTGCGAAATCAAATTGCAGTGATAAGGCAGAATTGTCCCCTGCTGCGGTCGAGAGTTTGAAGAATTCAATAATAAATGAGATTAAACGTAATCTTACCGATATTATTTCTAATGCTGTCAAGGACTCTTTCGAAAAATATTTGATGACTGTTTTCTCGTCACATAAATCAGAAAATTCCCTGATTTTTTCAAAGCTAGGTCCTGAGATCCCTCCGTATTACTCTTCTCCAAGGAGTTATCAAAATTCTACAGGATCAGTCACTGCGACCACTCCACATTACTATCCTACGAGAAGTCAAAATTCCACAGGATCAGTCACTGCGACCACTCCAGATTACTATCCTACGAAAAGGCGAAATTCCACAGGATCCATCACTGCGACCACTCCACATTACTATTCTACAAGTACTCAAAATTATACGGAGCCATCAGTCACTGAGACTACTCCGTCTTACTCTTCTCCAACAAATCAAAACTTTTCAGAGTCAGAGTTTAAGAAAGCTCTAGAATCCATTTTTTCAGGATGGGGAGAACTTCTGAATTAAACCGCGAGAAAAATATGGTCAGAGTGAGTATACGTTTCGCTATTCTGACTATACGCCGTATACTCAACTTCCTTAACGATACACCGTATAACTAATTCACCTACACAGACTTTCCTTACAGTGGATCGTCAAAATGACGATCCATGTCCTTATTTTAGGCTTTTTATGAATCGCTGACATGGCTATTGCGCAAACTTTGTATTTAGGCAACCTGGAACCGAGAGCGACACAACGTATAACCAATTTAGCTGTACGGATCCTTACGCTGGCAAAACAGATACTTATATCAACGAAACTACATGGACTTACACAGGCTATTCGTCATGGTGACACGACCGATGATCCGAGGACAATTGATCCTTGCGACGATTGATCCGTCGATAAAATGCGTGTAACATGAAAAATTACACCCTTTTTTCACGCATTTTCACGCATTCGTCATATTTGTAAATTAAATAAATGAATACTCATCCTAACCTAAATGCATATCTTCAATTTAATGATACTACCGACTAACTCACAACAGCTAACCTTAACCTAATAAAATCGTGACAACATAGCCTAACTTAACTGTAAAATTGCGCGTCGATAAAGAAGATAATTAAGCTACTTTTTATTGTCTGTTATAGGGGAGGGTGGGGCAGAGCGGCCCCCCTGAAATTTTGATCAAAAAAAAAAATTTTTTTTTTCGACTAATTACTATAAATCCGATATGTTTGCGCATTTTTACCCCTACGCATGACATTTGGGGCAAAATGGACAAGCCCAAAATTTTGAAAAAGTGATTTTTTCATATTTTTATCGTCAAATTAAAAAAAAATTATTATAATTCCACATTTCTAGCCCTATGCATAACACCTGGGGCAAAATAGACCAGCCGAAACTTCCGAAAAAATTATTTTTTCATATTTTTCGGCCGTTTCTCTATGTAAGAGGCAAATTTGGTCACTAAAAATTTATAAAAATTAAATTTTTTTTTTTAGTTGATAAATTTTTGAAATAAAGTAAAATTATAGAATTGATTTTTTTTTAATTAAATAACAATTAGTAATTAAGGTAATCGAGAGTGAAAGATTTTTTACGCTTTAAAAAATTTTTTTCGAGTAATATAAAACCAAAAATAGTTGTCAAGAGAAAGAAATACATTCTTAATGATGAAAACAATTTGAAAAAAAAAAAACGAAACAAAAAAAATTTTTTTATCACTTTTTGGAGAGGTGCCGCTCTGCCCCACAAAAAAAAAAAATTTTTTTCAGAATTTTGGCAAAATGTCCATAAATTTGTTCGAAATAGGACAAAAGTAAAGTGATCTTATGGTTAAAAGCCACAAAAAATAATAATTGGCTTAGGGGGGCCGCTCTGCCCCACCCTCCCCTACTTCTATTATTCAAGTAATTTATTTTATTTGTGACGTTATCAATGCTTTTATACATTTGTTTAATTAATTAGCAAATGAAATATGGGTTCGGAATGAAAATCTTTCTCACATACATTATTTTACTTGACTACTTTCATGTACTAGTCATGGTAAAATTTTACAAGTTGTTTATAATGATTTTAATAGAGCAAAATAGAAATAAATTTGTATTTATGTATGTATGAATTTTTCAAAGCCTGATGAATACTCAATAAAGCGTCGGAACATCGCAATAAAAACAATGGCATGATTGTTTTTTCTTTTATTATCCAATTACCTGTGATCTATTTAAATATTGTTTGGATTTTAGATGCGACAAAATGGAAATTAATTATAAAATAAGTTTTACTTCTCCCTGATTAAACAACTGAATTCGACCGAATTGAAAATTTGAATTCTGTTATATTCTGTCGAATTATGCAAAACAGAAGTCAACTGAATTGAAAATTTGAATTTAAATTAAACAGAATAAAACCGATTTAAAAATTTCAAATTCGTTTTAATTCAGTTTAATTCGAATTCAGAACCAGAAATTGGAGAATTAATCAGAATTAAACCGAATAGAATTATTTTAATTCGTTTTAATTTGGACAAATTCTGGTTTTCCTGCCGAATTAGACAGAATTAATTTTTAAGTTAGGTACCGAATTAACAGAATTTATCTGAATTAAATAGAATTAAAAATTCAATTCTGTTTAATTCGATCGAATTCTGTTGTTTAATCAGGGCTGATAAATTTTTTTTTTTGGTACTATTAATCAGAAATAGAATACGCAGAAGCTATGAAAAAAAGACAGAATTTTTTTTTAATTTTAAATCATAAAATCTTTACTGAAAAAAATTAATTGATTATAAAAGAGGTCATAGAAAACTGTCGGCTATTGAAAATTATAATATTCTTTAAAACTTCCTCCGGATACGCAATTAAAAATGTAATTCTTAATGAAAATATTAATCGAAGTTCTTATTATAATTTATTGCCCACCATTTTTTATGTTTGACGAATCACTGAATGAGGTGATCAATGCGTTACTATAAAGTGTCAGCGGAATATCCGCAACTCACATTCTCTTAATTATTAGGTACCAGTTTTTAACTGAGAATTATACCTGAAATTCTTAATTGTTGTATTGAGTCACTGATATTTTTGTGTAACAAAAATAAAAACCATGGGTTTTAAATATTTAGTACTCATACTTCTTAATGTTTGCGGTGAGTTTTCTATTTTGTTATAAATTCAATAGCTTCCAGTCCATTAATGTATAATTTGATTTAATAAGAACAAAAATTAAATTTCAGTAACCCTAGCAAAGTTTCCCGAATTATCAGTAGATGCTGACGAAATTCATTTATTGGAAAATGAGTCACTGGAATTAATTTGTAATGGTTCTAATCCCAAATTCATTTTTCCCAGGAATATAACAATAAGCGAGGTAAGTTAATAATAAACACTGACAAGTATTTTAATATCATCTGCATTTAAACTGTTAATTTCAAGACCTCTTCAGCCAGATTCGAGTTGAAACAAAGTATCTAAAACAATCGGTTTTTTTTTTAAATTAATTCATAAATGTTAAATACGATTACTACAGTTCAAGTTCAACGAGTAAACTAAGGAAGGAGATGGTGACGTTTTAGAATACCTATGAATTGTCTTGTTTCAACTTTCTAACGGTATTTAAAGTCTCTTCATATGCTTATCGATCTTAGTCTCATTCAAATTCGTGTTGTTTCGTCCCTTACCATAGAATATACCATTTACTTTAATAAGAATATTATATAAATGTATAATTATCAATTAAAATAGATTCCTACATCATCAGTAGAGATAATAGCAGACCGCGAACGAGGGTCTGTATTACTTAAACGAAATAAAACAGTTTATGTTGATACGGGATGGTACGGATGCGTCGATTCTTACGATTTTCCTAGTAATCCATCGATAGAAAATGAGAATATTACACCAGATAATTTTCATAAGATTGATGCAAGATGGGCTAACATTTCCGTAAAATGGACTTATGTTTACGTCAAATGTAAGAATTTAAAACATCTTTTTAATTATTATCATTATTATTCTGCATACCTCGAATTTGAAGAACTTCTCTTAAAAATTCGTTTACTGTCACGTCCGTAAACGTGAGCCTTCGAGGTATGCACGTTTGGATATTCAGAAGTTTTTTTCACCAGAACTGTACCTAAAGTTCAAATTCCTGCCCTGTTTAGAGGGAAGAAAGTCTTTCTTTTCTGTTATAAAAAAAACAAATGGTAGAAAATAGTGCATGCGCCATTCTTCCCACAAACGGAGGCGAAAATTCATACTTTCAGGTACAGATCTGGTGAAAAACTGTATACACGCCCCGGAAAAAGGTACGACGTCAGAACCGATACGCGGGTTAACATGTCCTTCTGTTCTCTCTTGTTGTGTAATCTACTATTTTTTTTTTTATTCATAGCAAGTGAACATTTGCTTGCTGAACCTTGGATTTCGGTAATTACCATACGTATTACTGAGGGTGATGACACAGTACTCTCATGTCGTCCAACTTCATCAAATTATACTGTCACATTACTTCGAGACAGACAAGTAATTAACGTCAAAAAAAAAAATGATAATAATATTATTGTAATTAATGATAATTTTTTTTTATTACAATAGAAAATTAATTTGAATTCTCGAGTATCGTTCGATCCCAGAAGAGGCATTGTACTGAGAAACGTTACGCCTGAAGACTCAGGTGTCTATCAATGTGGAATCGATAAATCATCTGAGGAAGTGACTTATCATTTTTTCGTTGAACGAAGTATTTATAATTGATATAAATATATTTATATGGATATGAAATAAATTTTCTAAAAATTCTATTGTCAAATTAGGACTACTTTCCCCATTACCGGTAATAAGAGGAGTCTCATGGGAACGTTTGATTGTTGATAAAGAACTTACAATAAATTGTTCTATTGATGTACCTAGTGATACTATATTTAGACTGGAATGGAAGATACCAAAATCGGTAAATTCATTTTTATTTCTTACTCGTATAATTTAATATTAGACTAAATTCTGATAGTCATTAGAAAAAAATTTAACAGGCAAACCGGAGTAATTTTAACAGAATTAATTAAGTCGAGGCAGAGGGGGCTAAGAATTTTCCATAAATATTTTCTTAATAATAATTATATCAATAAAACTATAATCGATTCCGAAAAAATTATATTTCAGGATCATACAGATATCGGAAGTTTAATTCCTGACGTAGATGTTGACGGTTTAATTCGTTCCACTAATAGATTAACGATTCAAAATTTTACCCATGACGAGGAGGGGATATACGAATGTATTTATAGAACTCGTTCCGGATTTAGCTCAACGTCAATAAAAATAACACTAGCTGGTAAATCAATCAAATATGACACTTGTAAATTATTTTCACTTGTTAATTCCTTCTAATATTTATTTTATTAGATGCTGAGCTTCATCTTAAAACTCAATAATCAATCGCCATTGAAGAAAATAAATAAAATTATACTAACGGTTATCTCATTCTTGTCTTTGTGGGACCAAATTGCAGCAATAAGGCAGAATTGTCCCCTGCTGCAGTCCAGAGTTTGAAGAATTCAATAATTAATGAGACTAAACGTAATCTTACCGATATTATTTCTAATGTTGTCAAGGACTCTTTCAATAAATATTTAACGAGTGCACGGAAAAATGAAAACAGGAATAATTGACTTTCTGTTGAGTATTCATTACATTTTCAAATAGCAACGCAGCGCTTCGCAAACGAAACTGTAAAAATTACAGTTTGGCGCTGCGCAGTAAGTTTTACATTTTAAATTTGTAATATTGCAGTCTCACAATGTATACAAGTTACTGTCTCATACTGTAATTTTCTGTACATTTCCTTGAACTATCACTCAATACGAATTAAAATTTACAGTTTCATCTAGTGATATTTATTTATTTTTTCTTTGAATAATCTCATTTTAATAGCTGCAAATACTGTTGGGGCATGAGAATCTTACCGCTCTAACCAGTAATATTTATTTTTTTAATTTATTAGACATATGCTTTTAAGGGTAATTTTTCTCGATAAATAATTATCATAGAATTGAAAAGTTTATTAAACAAACTATATTTGATTTTTTTTTTTCAAGTTCACTTTAAAGTGTGATATACTAGGTGTGTAATATACTATTTCGTACTAAAAAAATTAATTAAGAAATAATTGTATTTTCGGATCAAAATTTTTCACCTGAAATCTCTAAAGTGTTCTATTACACAGAAAAAAAATTTATCTTGAGTCAGGAAAATATTTTGGAAAACAAACGTTTTCGGGAACCAAGTCAAGATTTTCTTGAGCCAAGAAAATTTGTCTTGGTCGGAGAAAACTTCCACTTTATCTGAGAAAATTTAGGTTTCCAAAAAAATTTTCTTGAATCAAGAATTTCTGAATTAAACGGCGAGAAAAATATGGTCAAAGTGATTATACCTATCGCTATTCTGGCTTTACGCTGTATACTCAACTTACTTAACGATACACCGTATCGCTAATTCGCCTACACAGAGTTTCCTCACAGTGGATCGTCAAAATGACGATCCATGTCCTTATTTTAGGCCTTTTATGAATCGCTGACATGGCTATTGCGCAAATTTCGTATTTAGGCAACCTGAAACCGAGAGCGACACAACGTATAACCAATTTAGCTGTACGGATCCTTACGCTGGCAAAACAGATACTTATATCAACGAAACGCTTACACACACTATTCGTCATATTTTTAAATTAAATAAATGAATACTCATCCTAACCTAAATGCATATCTTTAATTTAATGATACTACCGACTAACTCACAACAGCTAACCTTAACCTAATAAAATCGTGACAACATAGCCTAACTTAACTGTAAAATTGCGCGTCGATAAAGAAGATAATTAAGCTACTTTTTATTGTCTGTTATATTTTCATTATTCACGTAATTTATTTTGTTTGTGACGTTACCAATTCTTTTTATACATTTGTTTAATTAATTAGCAAATGAAATATGGTTTCGAAATGAAAATTTCTCTCACATACATTATTTTACTTGACTACTTTCATGTACTAGTTATGATAACATTTTACAAGTTGTTTATAATGATTTTAATAGAGCAAAATAGAAATAAATTTGTATTTATGTATGTATGAATTTTTCAAAGCCTGATGAATACTCAATAAAGCGTCGGAACGTCGCAATAAAAACAATGGCATGATTGTTTTTTCTTTCATTGTCAAATTACCTGTGATCTATTTAAATATTGTCTGGATTTTAGATGCGATAAAATGGAAATTAATTATAAAATAAACATTACTTCTGATAAAATTTATCTTTTTTGTTGCTACTAATTAGAAATGGAATACGCAGTAGCTATGAAAAAAAGACAGATTTTTTTTTAAATTTTAAATTATAAAAATTTCACTGAAAAAAAATTAATTAATTATACAAGACGTCATTGGAAACTGTCGGCTATTAAAATTTATAATATTTTTAAAAACTTCCTCCAGATACGCAATTAAAAGTTTAATTCTTAATAAAACTATTAATCCAAGTTCTTATTATAATTTATTGCCCACCATTTTTTATGATTGACGAATCACTGAATGACGTGATCAATGCGTTACTATAAAGTGTCAGCGGATTGTCCGCAACTCACATTCTCTTAATTATTAGGTACCAGTTTTTAACTGAGAATTATACCTGAAATTCTTAACTGCTGTATTGAGTCACTGATATTTTTGTGTAACAAAAACAAAAACCATGGGTTTTAAATATTTAGTACTAATACTTCTTAATGTTTGCGGTGAGTTTTCTATTTTGTTATAAATTCAATAGTTTCTAGTCCATTAATTTATAATTTGATTTAATAAGAACAAAAATTAAATTTCAGTATCCCTAGCAAAGTTTCCCGAATTATCAGTAGATGCTGAAGAAATTCATTTATTGGAAAATGAGTCACTGGAATTAATTTGTAATGGTTCTAATCCCAAATTCATTTTTCCCAGGAATATAACAATGAGCGAAGTAAGTTAATAATAAACACTGACAAGTAATTTAATATCATCTGCATTTAAACTGTTAATTTCAAGACCTCTTCAGCCAGATTCAAGTTGAAACAAAGTATCGAAAACAATCGGTTTTTTTTTTTAAATTAATTCATAAATGTTAAATACGATTACTACAGTTCAAGTTCAACGAGTGAACTAAGGGAGGAGGTGGTGACGTTTTAGAATACCTATGAATTGTCTTGTTTCAACTATCTACCGGTATTTAAAGTCTCTTCATATGCTTATCGATCTTAGTCTCATTCAAATTCGTGTTGTTTCGTCCCTTACCATAGAATATACCATTTACTTTAATTAGTATATTATATAAATATATAATTATCAATTAAAATAGATTCCTACATCATCAGTAGAGATAATAGAAGACCGCGAACGAGGGTCTGTATTACTTAAACGAAATAAAACAGTTTATGGTGACACGGGATGGTACGGATGCGTCGATTCTTACGATTTTCCTAGTAATCCATCGATAGAAAATGAGAATATTACACCAGATAATTTTCATAAGATTGACGCAAGATGGGCTAATATTTCCGTAAAATGGACTTATGTTTACGTCAAATGTAAGAATTTAAAAAATCTTTTTAATTATTATCATTATTATTCTGCATACCTCGAATTTGAAGAACTTCTCTTAAAAATTTGATTACTGTCACGTTCGTCAACGTGAGCCTTCGAGGTATGCATGTTTGGATATTCAGAAGTTTTTTTCACCAGAACTGTACCTAAAGTTCAAATTCCTGCTCTGTTTAGAGGGAAGAAAGTCTTTCTTTTCTGTTATAAAAAAAACAAATGGTAGAAAATAGTGCATGCGCCATTCTTCCCACAAACAGAGGCGAAAATTCATACTTTCAGGTGCAGATCTGATGAAAAACTGTATACACGCCCCGGGAAAAGGTCAGACGTCAGAACCGATACGCAGGTTAACATGTCCTACTGTTCTCTCTTGTTGTGTAATCTACTATTTTTTTTTATTTATAGCAAGTGAACATGTGCTCGTTGAACCTTGGAATACAATAGAAAACATACGTATTAATGAGGGTGATGACACAGTACTCTCATGTCGTCCAACTTCATCAAATTATACTGTCACATTACTTCTAGACGGACAAGTAATTAACGTCAAAAAAAAAAAATGATAATAATATTATTGTAATTAATGTTAATTTTTTTTTATTACAATAGAAAATTAATTTGAATTCTCGAGTATCGTTCGATCCCAGAAGAGGCATTTCACTGAGAAACGTTACGCGTAAAGACTCAGGTTACTATCAATGTGGAATCGATAAATCATCTGAGGACGTGATTTATTTTCTTCACGTTGTTCGAAGTATTTATAATTGATATAATTATATTTATATGGATATGAAATAAATTTTCTAAAAACTCTATTGTCAAATTAGGCATAATTCCCCAAAGACCGGTACTAAGCGGATACTCAAGGGAGCGTTTGATTGTTGATAAAGAACTTACGATAAATTGTTCTATTATTATACCTAGAGATATTGCATTTACATTGAAATGGAAGACACCAAAATCGGTAAATTCATTTTTATTTTTTACTCATATAATTTAATATTAGACTAAATTCTGATAGTCATTAGAAAAAAATTTAACAGGCCAACCTGAGTAATTTTAACAGAATTAATTAAGTCGAGGCAGAGGGGGCTAAGAATTTTCCATAAATATTTTCTTAATGATAATTATATCAACAAAACTATAATCGATTCCGAAAATATTATATTTCAGAATCAGACGAATTTCGGACGTTCAATTATGGAAGTAATTGGTGACGGTTTAATTCGTCACACTAATAAATTAACGATTCAAAATTTTACCCATGACGAGGAGGGGATATACGAATGTATTCATAAAACTCTTTCCGGATATAACTCAACGTCAATAAATATAACACTAGCTGGTAAATCAATCAAATATGACACTTGCAAATTATTTTCACTCGTTAATTCCTTCTAATATTTATTTTATTAGATGCTAAGCTTCGTCTTAAAATTCAAAGATTAACTAGACTTGAAAGGAACAGAAAAAATTATAATAACAGTTATCCCGTTCCTGTTTTTGTGAGATCAAATTGCAGCAATCAGGCAGAATTGTCCCCTGCTGCGGTCGAGAGTTTGAAGGATTCAATAATTAATGAGATTAAACGTAATCTTACCGATATTATTTCTAATGCTGTCAAGGAATCTTTCAATAAATATTTAACGAGTGCACGGAAAAATGAAAATAGTAAAAATTGACTTTCTGTTGAGTATTCATTACATTTTCAAATAGCAACGCAGCGCTTCGCAAACGAAACTGTAACAATTACAGTTTGGCGCTGCGCAGTAAGTTTTACATTTTAAATTTGTAATATTGCAGTCTCACAATGTATACAAGTTACTGTCTCATACTGTAATTTTTCGTACAATTCCTTGAACTATTACTCAATACGAATTAAAATTTATAGTTTTCATCTAGTGATATTTATTTATTTTTTCTTCAAATAATCTCATTTGAATAGCTGCGAATACTGTTGGGGCATGAGAATCTTACAACTCTAACCAGTGATATTTATTTTTTTAATTTATTAGACATATTCTTTTAAGGGTAATTTTTCTCGATAAATAATTATCATAGAATTGAAAAGTTTATTAACCTGTCGTTACTCGCGTCCACTCGCCCGACGATTTTCAACGCGCGGTGAGCAATGTGCCACCCATGCTAAAGGAAATGCGACGTTACTGAATTATAATGCTATAATTAATTATTTCTTACAGTAACAACAGTAAGTTTGGCACCGTGGTCACAAAAATTGAATCGACGATTTAACTCGCATAATGAGCACTGGACCGCTTTTCCACATTCTTGTAATACATAAATATACTTTTTTTATATTTAAAATGTATATTTATCAAATAGAATCATATTTAACAAAAATATAGATTTCAAAAAGAGAATTTGTTAAGTATAAAGTCACAAATATCCCTACAGTAATTTTTATTACAATTTTAGTCAAAGAGGCGGCGTCACGCTTATAGCGCGAGTAACCAAAGGTTAAACAAACTAGAGTTGATTATTTTTTTAATGTTCACTTTAAAGTGTGATATAGGGGAGGGTGGGGCAGAGCGGCCCCCATGAAATTTTGATAAAAAAAAAAAATTTTTTTTTTTTCGCCTAATTACTATAAATCCGATATGTTTGCGCATTTTTACCCCTACGCATGACATTTGGGGCAAAATGGACAAGCCCAAAATTTTGAAAAAGTGATTTTTTCATATTTTTATCGTCAAATTAAAAAAAAATTATTATAATTCCACATTTCTAGCCCTACGCATAACACCTGGGGCAAAATGGACCAGCCGAAACTTCCGAAAAAATTAATTTTTCATATTTTTTGGCCGTTTCTTTATGTAAGAGGCAAATTTGGTCACTAAAAATTTATAAAAATTAAATTTTTTTTTTTAGTTGATAAATTTTTGAAATAAAGTAAAATTATAGAATTGATTTTTTTTTTATTAAATAACAATTAGTAATTAAGGTAATCGAGAGTGAACGATTTTTTACGCTTTAAAAAATTTTTTTCGAGTAATATAAAACCAAAAATAGTTGTCAAGAGAAAGAAATACATTCTTAATGATGAAAACAATTTAAAAAAAAAAAAACGAAAAAAAAAATTTTTTTTATCACTTTTTGGAGGGGGGCCGCTCTGCCCCACAAAAAAAAAAAAATTTTTCAGAATTTTGGTAAAATGTCCATAAATTTGTTCGAAATAGGACAAAAGTAAGTGATCTTATGGTTGAAAGCCACAAAAAATAATAATTGGCTTAGGGGGGCCGCTCTGCCCCACCCTCCCCTACTAGGTGTTCAATATACTATTTCGTACTAAATAAATTAATTGAGAAATAATTGTATTTTCGGATCAAAATTTTTCACCTGAAATCTCTCAAGTGTTCCCTAGTAGAAATGTTCAATTTTTTACTCGATTAAGTCTAGTATCTGGCTAGCGTTCATATCTAGTAACTGGCCAGCAATCTTATCCAGTAACTGGCTAGTGAAACTAGGTAAAAACTGGAAGTTGCGCCACCTATAACTGAATCGTAAACATTGTTCACACTGATGTTCTACTTATACTAGTGTATGTGTATGTTTATTTTTTCACTTTAACCTGTAAGTTGAATAATATTTAGTAAACATTAAGAAACAATACAAATAATTAACAAAAAATAAAAATTGTGTCTTTCAAAATAAAAATAATCGGTCATATATTTTAAAAAATGGATAAAGTTAAAAAAATCGACGTTTTATGTTATTAATGTTTCTCGTTTTATATTTAAAAATATAATATAATAAATTAATAAATAAATTCTATAACTTTTCCGTGTATTATTATTATTATTATTATTATTATTATTATTATTATTATTATTATTATTGTTGTTGTTGTTATTATTATAATTTTTAATTGTAATAAAATCAATATTTAATACTCAATAACCTCAAGATCAACAAGAGTCGCCATGTTTTATTTGCTATCTAGTAAAACTGGCCAGTTACTAGACAGTTACTGGATATTATACTAGCCAGTTCCTAGCTTAAGTCTAGTTAAACTAGCCAGTTACTGGCCAGATACTTGATTACGTTTCTACTAGGGTTCTATAAGGACTGATCCCTTAAATTTGAATTTTAACGAAAAATTTTATTTAAAGAGCGACAAATAGAAATATTTACTCCGTTCGTCATTTTAGGGTGTCCCACCTTTCCCCAAACGCCCTTAAAAATTTTTGAATAATTAAAGACATTGAAAAAACGACTTGTTTGTCCCAAATAAATAAATTTATTTGTGGCTTTTTTAAAAATATTTCTTAATGTCAAATAAATATGACAGTTGATTCGAATAATTTAATAATTTGGCTGAAATATATCATTTATTTGTGGAAAGTAAATGATATATTTGTGCTAAAGACATTAAATTTATAACAAATAACAGAAAAATTAGCGATAAGTGATATATATATTTGAAGCACATATTTATTTGCAGCAACGGAATTATTTTTGTACCCCAAATAAATCACTTATTTCACGCAATTAAATTGCTCAAATATATTATATCTTTCTCACGATTAAATATTTATTTGGCCGTGTCCAAATAAACGACATCTTTGGCCCAAATAAATCTTAGTCGGCTCAAATAAATCTTTTTTTCAGTGCATTAATTACTCAGTTATTAATAATTTGTGTGCCCAGTATCTAATCAAATGACGATTAGTAAACGATAAGTTAAATATATAAATTAATCAGAATTAAAACCATCGATAAATTGAAAAATTACGTAAAATATAATATTAGACTCAACGCAACGAGAATAAAGTTAATCACCTTTATTTTTAATAAAAAGCATGATTATAATTCCCACCAATCATTTTCTAGCTTGGCAACGGCCACTGCTATAAATTGACAGTTTAATTCAAACGCGATCTCACATTTTATTTTTAATTAGTCCTATAAGCATTAGGTTAACCGATAAAACGGTAATTTAGATTTTTTTAAAAATTCATTTATCTGTAATTGATAGAACAAAAAATATACAAGTCATGTATTATAAATATATAATATTCATACTTCTTAATACCTGGGGTGAGTAAAAAATTTTTTTTTCACGAATACTTTCAGCAAAAAAAATTTAATTAAGTGTATTATCGGTATTGCAAAAAATTGGGAGTGAATTCGGATCTAATTTTGATCCAAATTTAATCCATCACTTGAAATTCTGGAGTTTAAAAAAATTCAGCCCGTCTCCCTGATTAAACAACTGAATTCGATCGAATTAAACAGAATTAAATTTTTAATTCTATATAATTCAGACAAATTCTGTTAATTCGGCAGGAAAACCAAAATTTATCAAAATTGAAACGGATTAAAATAATTCTATTCGGTTTAATTCAAAAATAATTCTCAAATTTCTGCTTCTGACTCCGAATTAAACCGAATTGAAACCAATTCAAAAATTTTAAATCGGTTTTATTCTGTTCAATTCGAAAAAAATCCTTGAATTCTTTTAAATTTTTGTCTTACCGAATTTAAAAGAATTGAAATTTTCAATTGTTGAATTCTGTTTTGCAGAATTCTACAGAATTGAGCAGAATTAAAATTTTTAATTCGCTCGAATTCAGTTGTTTAATCAGGGATACGAGTAAATAAGGAGTTTATTTTCTCAGCGGAGTGATCAGGATTTTATTTCGATCCGAATTCACTCTAATTCGGAGTTTTCATATTAAAGAAAACTCCCTTACACTCCGGATTTAATACACGTTCACTCAGAAAATTATTTACAGTGTAATTAAAAAATGTTAATAAATATGATAAAAATTTATGTAACATCTTTTTTTAACTCTGATTATTCTTAATAATTTGATTTTATCATAAACTTTAATGACTTTGTTTTTTTTCGGGCGGACGGAATAATACCGACAACATTTTATCCGTCGGAAATTAATTTTTACTTTTATTAATTAACTTTATTTCCCTTCGAGTTCCGTTAATGTTTTTTTTTTCAATATGTGTATTTTTAAATAAATAAAAAGATTATATATTTTATTCAATTATAGTTTCGCTGACATATGGACTAGTAATTTATCGGCAGCCAAATGGAGAACAAAGCATATGTAAATAATTTTTTTTTTTTTTTTAATTTTGTTACTTTTTCGGTGTTCGAAAACTGAAAAAGACTAGAGATTTCCAATTTTTATGATTATCTTTCAAATTTAATTTTTTATCGATGCGCTGAGTACAGAATTAAAAAAAAAAAATCCTCGCGCTAAGAAAATTTTTCTCTGTCCAAAAAAAAATTCTCGCCCTAAGAAAATTTTTCCCTGCGCGAAAAAAAATTTTCGTGGGTGAGAAAAAATTTCTTGTGCCAAGAAATCCTTTTTTTCTGTATGTGAGCTATTGGAATATTGAAATAAAAAAAAAATCTATAGCTAGAACTTATCAATTTTCGAACCCCGCTTATGCAATTACTGATAACTGTCGGTCAAAAAAAATTTATTTTATTGTACAACTTAATTTTTAATTTCGCTATTTGTCTAGTTGATCATCAGAAAAAAAAATCATTATATTTTTTCAAATTGTCACCGATTTTATCTACAATAATTTATTTTAATCATCGTTAGCCTGAGGTCAATGACTTTTTATTTTTTAACCAAGTACGAGTAATTAACTTTTTGAAATTAATTGTCGCAGTGGAGATAAAAATAATCTCTTTGTAATACATAATTTTAATTGTGCCTTCAAGTCATTTTTTGAGAATGTTCTAGATAATTTTAAATACATTTTTTTTTACGGACTTTCGAGAAAGTGAAGACGGCCATTTTGGGCAACACGCACTTCCAAATTTTTTTTAACGTAGGGTCAACTTGCCTGATCGTCTTTTCGATAGCAAATAAAAATTTATGAAATTTTCTACAATCTTAGGAAATAAATAAAATAAAAATACAATATTTGATTGCAGTATCTAACGTGTACGTGACCAAAATATTCTCAACTAGTGAGGAACTTTATTTGAACGAAAACGATTCATTAGAAATAGAGTGTACAGGTGTAAAAAATCTGGAATTTATCTACCCTCACAAAAGAATAGACGTGAGTGTACAATAAATAGTACCAATTTTTACTTCAATTAAATTTTTATTCCGTTTCTGTCCAAAAGAAAAAATTTGTTCCGAAAAGATTCGAGAAGTGATAAATTTCAGACAAATAAGAAATTTGTTCTTTTAGGATTTCAATAGTAAAAAATATGGTAGATTTTGAATTTTATGTGGGCGAATTTCGAGTCAGAAAAGAGTGTTTTCGAAACATAATTTTCAAAATGGATTTTTATTACATTTTTTCCTTCCAATATAGAAATTTCAAGCTTCAGATTTTTGAACTTTTTCAGACCGAGGGAAAGGTGTAGTAAAAATTCCTTTTGAATAAACTCGAAATTTCCCCTCAATCTTGACATTTGTATATGTCTATATATATTTATATATGCATCATTCATCTAGATAATGGAGCGCATGCGTTGTAGTTTACTCTTTGAAGGAAAAGTGGCATTCGATAAGTCAGAATTTCCGCTCCTCCGTAGACTAATTGTCCGAGTTAATGAATTCGACTGTACCATTTTCCTTGACTATTAATATACTAGAGTAAGAAAAAGTTTCTAATTTGTCTCAAATTTACAACTTATACATGTCCTCCTTTTTTGGAATTTTTTCGAAACGAATTTTTTTTTTTACACGGGTTAATTAAATCAATAAATGACTCATGATTTTAACGAATTATTTCTATAGATCAAATCATCGCCAATAGAAATACTTTATCATAATACAAATGGTCGTTATAGAACAGTATTAAGACGAAAAAAAGCAGTTTTCGGTGACACTGGATGGTATAGTTGTCTCGATCTCGATAAACTTAGAGATCGTCCTCTTAATAATTTCGTGACTGATCTAACGCCGGATAATTACAAGGAACCTGATGTCAAATGGGTTTTCATTTTCGTAAAATGTAAAAAACTTAGAAAATAGGGCTTTATATTTTAACCAGCTAAGCCGGTTAAAAAAGTTGACCAGGCTAAAAATTAGCTAACCACTCAGCTAAGCCGGTTAATTCAAATTAGCTAAGCTAATCAGCTAATAGTTAAACCGGCTATAAAGTTAATTTAATATTTAATGAATCAATTGTTTATTAACCGAACAAAATATGATAGTGATATTTCATTTTGAATCATTTGAATCTCGCGTAGGTAGTTTATATAAATAAAACACTTTCAAAAAACTGATGAAACTAGTTTATATAGAAAAAAAATTAAAGACAAATTATTAGAATTAATTACTGAAGAAAATACTCATCATGAACTTCCAACTTCAGCCAAGGATCAAAGAGAGCAAGATTTGGAGTACCTTTTTGATCCTGAACGTGGTTTATCGGGGGAACTTTAACGAATGGTCAGTTTTGAAGATAAAACTGTCGTCGAAAAAGAAATGGATAAATATGAAAAAGAGCTCACCATCTCAAAAGGAGAAAATCCTTTGCTATGGTGGAACTCAAAGCGTCACAAGTATCCAATTTTAGCTAGTTATGCTAGAAGATATTTGGGCATCCCGTCGTCAAGTACACCTTCCGAGAGAGTATTTTCGACCGCAGGAAATATTATTTCTGCTAAAAGGAGTTGACTATTACCGGAAAATGCCAATTTATTGATATTTTTATATCAAAATCGTGACCTTTTAGAGGAAACTAATTAAAAATTGTAAATATATTAATAGAAAACTTAATTTAATATTAGTTTTAATTTTTTGTGTTAAATATTATATAATAAATCGAAGTAAAAATTCATAGCGTTAAATTCTATCTAATTTAAGGTCATTCTCAGACAGTACCCCCCACTTTTTAAAAATCTTCAATGACTTTCACCTGTCATAAGCGTATCAAATTTTTATTAATTAATTAAAAAAAAAAATTAAAGCATTAATTGAAAAAAGGACAACGTAGTCGTAATTTTGCCGACATACAGACTTAAAAAAAAATTGTTTCCACTTGATATCAATTAGGAGTTAAACAAAATTCGTTAAATAAATTTCAGTAAAATTGTCATGTCAATTTTATAATTCGAATTTTTAAATTTTGTTGGCTAAAATTTATTCAACAAATTTCGTTTAACTCCCAACTGATATCAATTGTAAGTAATTTTTTTTAAATTCTATATCTTAACGAAATTACGACTACGTTGTCTTTTTTTCAATTAAGGTTTTAATTTTTTTTTTAATTAATTAATAAAATTTTAATACGGTTATGACAGTTGAAAGTCATTGCATATTTCTAAAAAGTGGGGGGTACTGTCTAAGAATGCCCTTAAAATCCGCAATTAAACTATCACGTCGTGAATAGTTAAGTTTAATATCGTGTTCACTTTTTAACTGGTTTTACTTTTAGCTGATTAGCTTAGCTAATTTGAATTAACCGGCTTAGCTGAGTGGTTAGCTAATTTTGGGCCTGGTTAACTTTTTTAACCGGCTTAGCTGGTTAAAATATGAAGCCCTATTAGAAAACAATTTATGTTTTTTGAAGGATTTGTTACATATTTTTATTTATTTCTTTTTTGTTACAGCTAACAATGTAGCTTTCGTCAATCCTCTGAACAAAATGACTAATTTACGAGCAGAAATAGGGGATGACATCAGACTTCCGTGTCGTACAAATTCACCCGAGTACCAAGTGGTCTTTTATCACGAGCACGAAGTAATTATTTTTAAAAAATTCATTAATTAGATAATTATTTGCCAAAATTTTCCGATAGATCGAAAAAATTATTTGTATTACTTTTAAAAAACTAAAATCGTCATGAGCAAAAAAAAATTTGAAATGCAAGAGTGGGGTGAAATGGTCATTAATAAAAAGTTATTTGTCAGTGGAATTTTTTAAATCTGATGAAATTTTATGGCCTGAGGCTGCCCAAAAATTTCCAATCAACAGTTTCAGCTCCGAGTCGTTAAAATTTTATCAATCAATGAACGTATAATTAAATTACTTTGAAAAATCAGCAATTAAAGTTTTTTAATACACGATTTTTTATTTTGGTCTCAGACTCTGGTTAAAAAAAATATATGACTAATTGTTAAAATTTCCTATTTTTACTTTATTTCTACTAAATACGATTATAAATTATAGTGAAGGTCGATATCGAATACATTTTATGACCAAATTTTGTAAAATCAAATTCCGTAAAAAAAATAATCAACGACATTTTGGCATTAATTATCACCAATAATTTAAAAATTTAAAAAAGTATAATAAATAATTTATTTTATATTTTAAATATAATAGAGATTTGAGTTAAACGAAAGATTGTCATACGACCCAAAGAAAGGACTTTTGATAAAAAATATCACACTCGCAGACTCTGGATTATATGACTGCTTTAATTATAAACACCATAACAGAGTCAGTTATATACTTCATGTCACAAGTAATAATAACTCAAGTAACTAATTAGGGATGTGCGAATAGTTCGAACTTGTAAATTATCCGTAAACTTTCAAATCGTCCGTAAATTTTTTTTTGAACGATTTTATTGAACAACTTCAAACACGGAAAGAAAATTATGGGAAGTTTTGCTATGCATTATGGGAATGGTTCCCATAATGGTATGGGAATAGTACCTATACTACTATGGGGATGGTTCCTATATATTATGGGAACCATTCCCATAATAGTATGAGAATAGTTCCCATACCATTATGGGAATGGTTCCCATAATGGTATAGAAACTATTCCTATAATATTATGGGAACTATTCCCATAATGTTATGGGAACCATCCCTATAATATCATAAAATTTTTTTTTGCACAATAGTGTAAAAATTTCCCAAAATTTGAATTTTCTTGAATGTTTTGTGCTGACAAAAATTCTTGTTAAAAATTTTAATGTTTTTTTGTCAAATACGATTTTTTTTTTCAATGTTTGAATTTTTGTTTTTATGTTTAATAATATTTCTGTGTATTGTAGAAGTGATTACCACACGTCTTTAAATTAATTTTTTCATGATAATATGGGAACCATTCCCATAATATTATAGGAATGGTTCCTATAATAGTATGGGAACTATTCCCATAATATTATGGGAATAATTCCCATAATGGTATACGAACCATTCCAATTGCATTATTGGAATCATTCCTATAATATTATGGGAATAGTTCCGATACTATTACAGGAACCATTCCCATAATATTATGGGAATGGTTCCTATAAATTATAGGAACCATTCCCATAAATTATAGGAATAATTCCCATAAATTATAGGAATAATTCCCATAATATTATAGAAAGTATTCCTAAAAATTATAGGAACCATTCCTATAATTATAGGAATCATTCCTATAGTGTTATGGGTATCATTCCCATAATTATAGGAACTATTCCTATAATTATGGGAAACATTCCTATAATTATAGGAACCGCTCCCATAATTTATGGTCGTAATTCCTATGAAGGTATAGGAAAAAATTTCACAAAATTATGGGAACCGCTGCCATAATTTTCTTTCCGTGAATAGTAATATTTTTTCCAATAATTCAAATTTTTGTCAGAAATAAATAGAACTTAGACACGAATTTACCAAACAATTATTCTTTGTTACTTGAAAAATTAAGCTCTCCATTAAATGAAAATTGAATATTTAAAAGCTGATCAGAATTTTCTCGATTGGAAATAAGTAATTTTAAAATTTTAAAATAATTTGAAATTCAGCGAACAATTCGAAAAGTTACGAATAATTAGAAAAGTTTTAAATTATTCGATTCACTCACGATTCGCACACCCCTAGAAACTATATATTGTAATTTATAAATATATGATGATTATTAATTCAAAAATTCATTTTATTTCATAAATTATCGATCGAAATCAGAGCATTTGGCGGATCTCTATAATCCGGTCATAAGTGATTACCCAGTGGGTCACTTGCTCCCTGGTGACAAATTGCAATTGAATTGTACTGTCGAAATCGCTGATGGTACCATGTTTTCATTTAAATGGAAAACGCCGCACACGGTATGAATTTAAATTATAAAATTAATTTCCCGCACGGCAAATTATTGAATACTTTCATTTTCAGAGTGACAGAATATCAACACACAGCTATTATCTGCACGAAGACTCTTCTTCATTCGTAGTTTCTAATGTGCTGACTATAGAAGGAATCACTAGCGAGGATGAGGGTGAATATGAATGCGTGGTTTCTACATCTATGAAAACAAACTCGGCAAAAGTAAATGTTACGCTGGAAAAAACGGAATCTAAGACTGGACATAAATGTTTTTGCAATGAGACAGAACTGTCTGTTGTAATTGACAATTTAAAAAAATCAATTGTCAGTGATTTCAAGCTTGGGCTCAATAGAATTATTTCGAGAACTGTCGGAAATTCAGTTAGAAAAGAACTTGAGTCAGACTTGGGGTCGATTCAATCGAAGCTCGAGTCTGTTTTAAGATTCGTTGACTCTTTTTGAGCCGAATACCCACACAAAATAAATTATGTACTTCTTACTTGTTGAGTTGTATCGATCTCTTGTAGTTTATGATTTAAATAAATTAATAAATTATTAAATTATAAAAAGCATAATCTGATAAATTATTTTCATTGAATCTACACTAAGAAAATTAAATGATAGGAATTATCATCTAGTGATGGTAAAATTTTTACTACCAATCCGATAGTAGTGAATATTATCTAGATGATTGAATAAATTATCTAGATCGTAATAATATTAGATACAATCCCTGATAGTAATTGTTATCATCCTGATGGTAATTTTTACCATCCTAATATAATTATTTCTATTAAAAAAAATTATAACACTAACTATCTTTGCATTTAAAAACTTTCAAATCATTCTAGATGATTGGAATTAAATTTAGGATAACAAACGCAATTACTTAACTTTCTGAGTGTAATTAATGTCGAAATAAAATTTTCAATGAGAATTGGAAATAATTATTTTTCTGTTAAGGTGTGAATTTATAAATTGCGTAAAATTGGAAGGTCAGTAAATATTTTTCTGCCGATCGATTTTGCAAAGCAACGATGTTTAGAAGTGGAAGTTTATTGCAAATGTATAATGAGTGCATGTGCACTTAATTAGATAGAAACATATGTAGCACTCGAACCGCGGATGGACACGTATCCTTTGCAACTACACAAATTGTTTATTGATATTCCTGCGTTAGTAACGAGGCTTAATTCCAAGAACACAGTCGCGTATTTCACGAGCATCCACTTATTGACTTTACTCAGTAGTCCAATAAATAATTATTGCTTTGGAATAATAATTTACTAAAATATTTTGAAAATTTTAAGAAATTATAATGAATTTGATAAAATATATTATTTTGTGTTCATTATATGTGCGCGTGGCTGTGTGCGACAAAATTGAAGTTCTTGGATCTTTAGGATTAAGCAGCCGTTCAATTTCTCACATACATACGGTAAGATATTGAAAGAAAAATTTCTAATTATAACATTTGAAAATTGATTAGTTATTGATTTTTTGATCACAGTTACAATTACTGGAGTTATGTTTTCCGGATCGAATGAATCCGGTGGCGGTCAGTTCTAATTTGACGGATATCATTTACGGAATCAAGAAAAATGAACAAATAAACTCGTCTGTTCTTGCAATTGATGAAAATTTATTTCTATCAGATACCAGACTTTTTATGGAAGAGACGAAAAAATTTATTGGACATAATTCATATCCGAGCTATATTTTATCTGCTGATTCCCTCGATGTACTTGAAAATATTCTTACCGACATCGACCAGTGGGATCCTTGGAATAACGAAAGGGTCGTTTTCGCAGTTGGAAAGCAGTGCAGCGATGCATTGGCGACACTTAAATGTCTGTGGAACTCTAAAGTGCTGTCATCATATTTCACATGTCCAAACAAATTCAACAACGATACGATTGTCTACACATTCAATCCGTACGCAGATCAAGCACCCAAACCATGGAGGAAAGTAAAAGCACCGGACAAACCACCCGATCCATGGACACTCTACAGAATGCCATTCGTAAACGGTAAGACAATTTATAATTATGGTTGAATTCTTGTATTGAGGAATTCATTCTACAACTGATTTCCTTGATCATAGAACTTATGATGATTTATACCCCATTGGTTAGAATGACTAATTCATAGAACGCTTGTTTTTTTTTTTTGTTGTTTCAGATGAAAAGACTTGTTCGAGTGTTAATTTTGACAAAACTGCATATATAGAAAACTACAAACTTCAAATTTGGTACAATCGTATAATGTTTAATAGAACCAAATTATTTTATCAGATGATATTATTAGCAATTAATGTAACGCCTATTGATTACGTACCATTTCGAAGAACATATGATACCATATTCGTGACCGATCAACATAACCTCCATGAGATGCAGGATAGCTACGATAACATAATCCCTTTCTATCTGCAAGGTGGTTATGTAATAATAACTCAACAGAAAAATACCATACCGACTTTCAGCCAAGTAGTTGATGATTTCTTCACTTATCAAAATATAATAATGTCCTCTGTTATTTTGGTATTTATATTTGGTATGATTCTGGTGAATCACAAGTACCATTTCGGTGCAGCTGCCTTAGATCTCTTGGCTCTGATATTAAACATGGGGATGATGACCCCCGTTGACAAGTTGACGATGCGCATCACTTTCCTAAGCACAACCCTGTTTGTTTTGATTTTCAACCCAGCGCTGCAAGGGCAGCTCGCTTCTGTTTTAACTCGTCCGGGCCAAAAAAATATCGAAACCTTAAAGGACTTGAGGGAAAACAATTACCACATTTATGTTGGTTACTCATTGGACATCGACTTTGAATTAAGGAGCAGTAATCTCTGGGGTGACGAGTCTTTGGAAAAATATGTTCATCACTTAAGTATGGCTGAACATTCTTCTTGTCTAGAAAACGTTGGGAAAAATGCTTCCATTGCTTGTATAGTTAACTACAATGAGCTTGAACACATTGATTTCGATGCTTACATTTCTTCCAAAACGTTGGCTCGTACATTAAACGTGTTTACGACTCAAAGAAATTGGGCGCTTAATAAAAAAGTTAAAAAGATAGCCCTAAAATTGATGGAAACTGGCTTTCTCAATTATTTTGAAAAACGCGAACTTTATAAAATTTTGATGAAAAAGAGAAAAATTGTTGAAAAAATTAAGAAGTTGGCAGATTACAATCAATTGGATCTTGAAGATTCTGCTTTGGCTTATATTGCGATTGCACTGTCTACAGTCTGGGCCCTCATCGTTTTCGGTACTGAATTTATGATTAGAAGGGTCGAATTGCATTCTTATAAACGTTCGCAAGAGCTAGAGCTGAAGAAGTCGATAATTAGAGAGAGAATTGCGGCTACCGTTAGCAGAATAACTTATCTTGATCAACAAGTCTAATTTTCTGCAAACTATCGCGTGAGCTGGTGTGCCCACATTTGTTTTTATTGATTGACGTGCTGCGTTGTTTTCAATAATTCAATTTTTAATAAAATTAAAACTTTTTCAAATTACTTATTGCCAAGTTTTACTATACTTTATAATGATATCCAAGAATTGTATTGCGTGCACTCAGAAAAATAATTCACAAACTAATAAAAAACAATTAAAGATAAATTTCAAGTATAAAATTTTGTTTACGAAAATTTTTGAACTCCTCATGTCTCTAGATTTTTTCATAAAAACATTTCTTTAAAGTTCAGATGTGATGTCAACTTTGATAGAAAATATTTATGTTATTCCCTGATTAAAAACTCTGATTGAATCCAATTGGAAAATTCTAATCGGAAATTCAATTGATAGTTAATCGGAAAATAATGAATATTTTTTTCGATTGAATCTGATAGAAATCCGTTCGAGTTTCAATCAAATTCAATTTGAGTTTTTAATCAGAGTTATTTACAATCTGCGTAAATTTAAGTTGCAAACCGAGTATTGATCAGTAAAAATTTTTTTTTTCAAATCGATTTTTTTAAAAGCAACCATGTTTAGGAGGGAGAGTTCACTACAAATGCATAAAAATGTATGTGCATTGGATGAGAAGCCAATACATGTAACAATCGAATCGCGGATGGACACGTATCCTTTGCAGCCACGTAATAGGGAATATTATTAGTATGTTCGTTTTATTCCGTTAGTTACAGCAAATAAGCCATAGATAACAGACACGTTGATCTAACGAGCAGCAAATTAATGATTTCCAACAATAGTGTACTAAATAGTTACAGAAATTAAAAAAAATTTTTTAAATCTTAGACATTTTGGAAAATTATTATGAAGTGGACAGAGCCGATCATTTTGTGTTTATTATTTGCGAAGGTCGCAGTGTCTATTAATATAAAGTTTTTTGATTCTTCAGGTATAAATAATTCTCCAATTTCTCATGTTCACACGGTAAGTCGTTTTCGAATGATTTTTATTGATAAAATCCAAACAATGAATTAATGATTTGTTCGTTCATATTATACAGTTACAATTACTCGAGTTATGTTTTCCTGATCGCATGAATCCGGTGGCGGTTAGTTCTAATTTGACGGATATCATTTACGGAATCAAGAAAAATGAACAAATAAAATGGTCTGTTCTTATAATTGATGAAAATTTATTTCTATCAAATGCCAGAATTTTTATGTTTAAGACGAAAAAATTTATTGGACATAATTCATATCCGAGCTATATTTTATCTGCTGATTCCCTCGCTGTACTTGAAAATATTCTCACCGACATCGATGAGTGGGATCCTCGGAATAGCGAACGGGTCGTTTTCGCAGTTGGAAAGCAGTGCAGCGATGCATTGAAGACACTTAAATGTCTGTGGAAATTTCAAGTGCTGTCATCATATTTCACATGTCCAAACAAATTCAACAACGATACGATTGTCTACACATTCAATCCGTACGCAAATCAAGCACCCAAACCATGGAGGAAAGTTCACGCACCGGACAAACCACCCGATCCATGGACACTCTACAGAATGTCATTCGTAAACGGTAAAACAATTTATAATTATGGCTCAATGATACAATTGATTTCCTTGGTCATAGAACTACCCTCGCGGACTCGGGATTACTCCGAAATCATGGTGAAATTTCGGTGAAATCATAGTGGAAAGATAGTGAACCCATAGTGAAAAGACAGTGAAATCACTGTAACTTTGTGCCATTTGCTTACTGTGTGATAATTATCATCCGATGGTAATTTTATGATGATTTCACCATCGATTCATAGTAGAATCACAATAGCATAACAGTCAATTTACAGTAGTATAGCTGTAAGTTGACAGTAGTATTACTGTGTATTTACAGTGATTTCACTATCAGTTTATGCTGGATCTGCAGTGCTTCAGTCATGCTTTCTCAGTAATAATACCGTGATCATACAGTGATTTCACAGCAGTCTTACTATAGATTCTTCGTGAAATCACAATAATATCGCTGTGAATTGACAGTAATATTACTGTGATTTCTTAATCATTTAATCCTGGATCTGCTTAGTTTTCATCGAGATTTAGGGGCAATATAGAGATCCTATATTTATTGATTCAAAGATAATAATAATAAAATTAATAATAATATTATAATAGCAACAATAATCCTAATCTTGGTTTTTCAATAAATAATTTTTCTTGTTTAAAAAAATTATTTAGTATCCCTTTGGACGACTTCATGTAATTTCTCTGGAGGATTAAATGCTATTTTTTTACCCTCGGTAAAGAAGGAATTTTATTTTTTTTTAACGCATGATGGGACTCGAACTGCCGACCCTTCGATTGAGAGTAGCTTAAGTCATGTACTTTAGCCCACTCGGCCACCACACGCATTCGGAACTAAATATTTAATCTGTTACTTCATGCTATTCAATACTATATATACTCAAGACTAAGCTATAAGAAAAATTATTTTATTAAATACTATAAAATTAAAAGAATTCGATATTTATCAAAAAAAAAATTTTTGCCTTCATTTGTAAATCATCAAGTTTTCTTAATTTAAGAATATTTTATTTTAAATTATGATAAATAATAAATATTTACTATTGAAATATTAATCTAAATGATATTCTCTATATTTTTTGCAGTAGTTTAAATTCAATTTATACAGTTTTAAAAAAAAAGTTATTCAATTTTTTTATTTATTTATTTTTTTTCATAATTCTAAAGAATTTTACCGTCTTAAGCTTTTATAAAATTAACTAAATTAGATAATTACAGATAAAGTTTCGCTCGGAAATTCCTAAAATAGCTAAATTTATAATAAATAAAATACATTTGTGCCCAAATATTTGCTAAACTTACAAATAATTATAGGAGCATTTATGAAATAATTGATATTATTTTTTTTTTTTAATTCCATTTCTATTGATTAATGACATTAAAAATTCAAATTTTGATTTTGAAATTGGATTAATGATAGATGTACCGTATCAGATCACTATCAAAGTAGAGTGAAATCATGGAGAAAACGCTAATAATTTGCTGTGAAAATATCATAGAGTCACAGAGTTAACACTATCAGATTACTATGGAATCACAGTGAATTCGTAGTGAACCCTGATAGCCAGAGTTTCTGATCAGAAAGTTGGTGTTCATGAGTTGCGACCAACTTGTAAGCAACTTGGCGGCAACTTCTTACTGTGAAACTGTTGGCGTCAAGTTGGCTACAAGTTGCTTAGCAACTTGTCGACAATCTACTGCCGCAAGGTGTAGTTGAGTTTCCGCCAACAGTTGAACAGCATAAAGTTGACGGAAAGTTGCGCACAAATTGCTGAAGCAACTTGAGTGCAACTTGTCACCAACAGGTTTCTAAGAAACTTGTTGGCATCAAGTTGCGTTAATTTTTTGGATCCGAATCGCCACCAACTGTTGCCTGCAAGTTGATTGTAAATAATGATCGGAAACAATTTGGCTACAGAATGCAAGAAACTTTGAGAAATACTAGAAACTTTAAAAATTTCCAAACTATAGATGGCGTTGAGAAATTTTGGTTTAAATATGGCTTTAATAATAAACCAAATTTTGGTATTAAAACTGATCGTACTTTAAACATGTCAGTAATAATTATCAAAAATATAAATAAGATTTTTAAATTATAAAAATATATGGAATATTTTATTTCCGATAATTCGTCTTTATGTTTTTCATCTATCACCAATCGTTTACAGTGATAATTTAAAAGAAGACAAAAAAAAATTAATAAATCTCTTTTCCCAATTTAAAAATTATAATAATTTTTTTTTTTTTGTACTTTGAAATTGTAACTATAAGATTATAGAAAACATTTGAATAGATAATAGAAAAATTTTTGTTAATAAAATAATTTGTTTCATAATAATATATCAATTATTCTTTTAATGATGTTGTAATAATAATTAAAAAATGTCATAGGATACAGTTTTATACATTATATTAAAAATTTTTACATTTAAATAATAACTTAACTAACAAATAATTAATTTATCCTCTGTAATAGAGTTATATATCTTTATTATTTTATTTTATCATTTTTATTTTTTTTACATATGAAGGTGTTATTTTCCTTAATCTTATCTTAACGTATATATATGTAGTTTTTGATTTCTGGACGACATTATCTTTCTTTCTTACCTGAAAAATCTATAATTTATAGAAAAAAAAAATAATTTGCCGTTTAATAAAAAAAATTCAGTTTCTTCCTTAAATAACAGAAAGATTTATTTTTTCGGTACTTAAGTAATCAAGTAATTACTTGATTTTTCGTAAACAAATTTATTCTCATTAATTCGGCCAATAATTCTTAAGTATTGCATATCAATTTTTTCTTTTCGTTTTTTGAGATTATACATAATTATAAAAAAATTTGCCAAATGATACAATATGTTGAGATTACACAAATATTATTCATTACACATAATATTATTATAGACACATTAAAGATAAGCCATGTTATACTTATCCGATGAAAAAAGATTTTATACAATTATATATAGACTATATATAATTATATACAGACTATATATGATTATATATAGAGTACATATAATTGGATAGAAAAAATGGCCCAATCTAATTGTATACAATTTGTATAGAAATTATATACAATTCTATACAAATTGTATGCAATTCTATATAATTATATACAATTCTATATATTGCAATAATATAGAATTGTATATAATTATATAGAATTGTATATAATTTGTATAAAATTGTATATAATTATATAGACTTGTATACATTTTGTATAGAATTGTATACAATTTTTATACAGTTGTATACAATTGGATCGGGCCATTTTTTGTATATAATTTTATACAATTGTATAAAATCTTTTTTCTTCGTGTATTTTCAATACATCACTTATTGTATACAATTTTTTTTTTTTTACATAGTCTATAAATTAATAAACTCATATACTTATAAAATATTATACATAATAACATTGTTTAAAATTATCAAGCATCCACTACACGGAAAAAAAAAAAAACTTTAAAAATTACTATTTGAAATTATAACCCGGAACCCGGTTGTCAATATGGGAAATTTCAACATTCAAATAGTGAATTTTATAATACGTGTCGTCTATTTTCTAAGTATCAGTTACGATTTTTAAAGTTCGAATATTAATTTTTCTTACATAGACAATAAATTTTCATACTTATTCTGTAATTATTCACGTTTGAATTATAAACGAAAAAATTACTATTTAGAATGATAGTATTTACTGATCACTTTATCATTATATTACTTGTCATTCTCAATTTATATAGTTCATTTTTTTCCGTGTACATACAAATCACAAAATAGAAAACAAATTTTTTACAGAGCACATTTTCCTTCACATTTTCTCCAGGCTTAGGACTGGTAGAGAGATATTATTTCTCCTAGCATGTTTAAAAATGTGCGATCGCAATGGACTCGCAGGACTTGACGTGTGATATGTAATTACAAATAACATAATATTAGCCTTTCATCCTAAACAGAAAAAAAAATTGATTATATTAAATTTACTATTAATAACTCAACTCTTCCAAGAAAATAAAATGGCGAAATTACTGCCTCTAATGACAAAGAAATGATTTTTGACGTATCATTATTTCGTGATAGTACAAATCGAATCACTAATCGAAACATTAACTACCTTGGATTTAAACTACTCCAATTTTTATTATCCTACTTGTAATTTAGCAAATTTTTTCTTCTTGGAATGTTAAACAATTACATGAAATGATTATTTTTTTAGTATTTACACTTAGTCATAACAATCATAAAGCCTGAAAAATAAAAATGATTACAAAGTTTGAAAAGCTAAAAATACCCAGTGCAGTTTTATTTACAGATAATTATTTAAGGAATTTTTAACTTTTATATGGAAATGTTTAAATTCAAATGAACAATATTCAATTACGTTTCAGCTGTTTAAAAGGTTGTATTACAAAATTAAAAAATGATTATTACACTAATTCCATGGTTATTTAATAAGTTTATTCAAGTTTATTCAATAAGTAAATGGATGCCTCATTAAACTTACTAAAAACATTCTTTGACTCTTAAAAAATTGCAGAGCTTCAGACTTGATGAAAGCACCTTTACGTACAGCTACTAGCGATAACCCGTGTGAAAAAAAGATATATGTTTTAAATATGTAAAAAATTTATTGTATCCGATAATATATGTGGTGAAAAGAACTTACATTGACTTATATGATTACAAATAATAGTATATATATATATATATATATATATATATATATATATATATATATATATATATATATATATATATATATATATATATTTTTGTATGTATAGATATATATAATACTATTATTTGTAATCATATAATTCAATATAAAGTTCTTTTCACCACATATATTGTCGGATACAATAAATTTTTTACATATTTAAAACATATATCTTTTTTTTACACGGGTTATCGCAAGTAGCTGTGAGTAAAGGTGCTTTCTTCAAGTCTGAAGCTCTGCAATTATATATATATATATATATATATATATACACATTATAATTGATATATTATTATGAACATGTTGAATTGTACAATGAATTTGTGAATGTCACAGATGTATTATCAAATACATTTTTGTTATATATTTTACTATATATAGTGAACATACATAGAGTAAGATATGTCACAAAAATATGTTTTATATTACATCCATGTCGTATATAAATTCATTTTACATGATCATTTATAAAAATTAATATAAATTACAACATATTAGAGGAATATAAAAACAATACGCTTTCGCTTCATTACTAATAAAACTACGAGAAAAAAATTTGATTTTCCTATATATTATATAATAAATTTTCAACTTCAATATTCTTCATTTATAATAACATTTCAATAGCAACGTATGCATTATTTAGTAGTTCATCATTTACAAATGGTGTTAAAGTTCTTTTCACCCAAATCGGCATACGATAACATTTTGTTCTTATTTCATCGTACACAATGAACTCAATAGTTGTTTTTAATGAAGTACATAAGTAAACTCCGAAGTTTGTGGAAGGCCGACCTAATATTTCAAAATAAGATTCTAAGGTTTTAAAAAATCGAATAGCTAAATAATATGTTCCATCCTTGAAAATTATATTCTGAATAATACCAATGCGATTATCTTTAGTTATTATTGTGTTATCATTATTATGAATAGAGTAAAAAAATTTTGGTGACCGTAAATTTTCATACTGTTCGGAATTTTCTATTAACCCATCAAATATGGGGCCATTCTCGTGATCTCCGTAGGCTTTGAATGTATTACTGTTAGAAATTTGAATATCTTCGACTTGAAAATTTGTTTGTTCTTCGAATCTTTTGTGGATCTGTTGTAGTGGTTGGTCGGGTTTTCTAACAAACGGACGGGTCAGTCTAATACTATTTTCATATGTAAAAGCTGATGTCGATTCCAATGATCCAAAACGTTTGTAATCGGCTACAAGATGAATGAGGCCGTGAATGTTATAACTTAAAAATTCTAATCCGTGTGTTTTTTCGGCATCAATTATAAATTTTTCTAAAGCCTTCTCAGCAAAATTTACATTTTCTTCCGATGAAGAGTCACTTAATAATACCCGCATTGAAGTATGTAAAAGTAAGAAATGATTATATTGATCATTTGTTATGATTCTATTAGAAACTACAATAAAAGTATATAATAATAACTGACGGAATTCGGTGGCTTTAAATGTACCATATTTATCTAGTTCTCGCGGAATCCTTGCAAATTCACGAGGACAATAATTTTGCAAGGTCATTAACCGATTTGATAAATAATCTATTTCAAAGGCTTGCAATTTATTTACTTGAAATTTTCCAAATATAACTGATTGTACTGTTTTTTTCATAACTCCTAAGCATACGAGGTGCATATAATCAAAAGAAACTTGATTTACTAAATCCATTGGCAATTTACGTATTGCTGACACACCAGTGTGGTGGTCTACATCTGTTAAATTTCTATATTCTTCATCGGTTCGTAATTCATAGTTGATACCTGGAAAACGACACGATTTTTTATAAGTTATACCCTCAATTTTACATTTTGAACAAGGGTTTCGAGCGACATGGGATACGTGACCTAAAGCATTTGCACGAGCAGGACTATCTGCGATATAACAACGCAACTGAATTGGTATCTTTTTACCCTTATAATCAATACCGCCTTTTGAAATGATAAGCTCGACTTCACTAACAAAATCCACAAAAAAATCTTCAAAACTTTGGGGCTTACTTTCTCCTTTATAAATACCGACAAGTTCCGGATTTTTAAGAAAGGGTATATTAATTAAACGAATTTGAATCGGCCAAATTTGAATTTTTTTATTTAATTCTGCTCCGTCAGTACTAAAATCAAAAACTAATGTTTCCGGAATAGATTCGAATGGTATGCGAGATATCATTGATTTAAGCTTTGATTCAAAACCGATGTGAAGATACTCGCCTGGAGCTACTATTTTTGTTACTATTTTTTCGCGAGGCGTTTTTATTAGTGATCGCGGATCTTTCGGCAAAAATAATAAATCTGGATGTGTACGTAAGACTTCTAATAACGCTTTACTCTGAGTCAAATTTATTTTATTATCAACTATACATTTGGCTAAAGTACTTCGAAAAACTTGTGGGTTGAATGAAGTATCATGTATATTTTGGTTTTCAGGTACGGAAGAATTTATTGGTATAGAAGGATCAGTAATATTGTTGTTATTTTCATTCATATTATTGTGATTTTCATTAATATTATTGTTATTTTTATTACTATTATTGTTATTTTCATTACTATTGTAACTACTATCAACATCCATCACTTCTTGATGATCATTGCAAAAATTTACTGCGAAATTAAAATTGTTACTATGGATATTATCAACAGGGGGTTCTGCACTGGGTAAACAAGCAGGTTCAGATGTATGAGGAATTGACTCGGAAGAGTTTAAAATAGGTTGGGTAAGCTGCGTATACTGTTTTCTTAAGAAATTGTCATTATGTACTTTCCTGACTTTCCTTGTCTGGTCATTGGTCAACTTATCCAAAGGTTTACGGCCATTGAATCGAATCCAATTTTTCTTGTAAGGGAATTCCATGGTAATGAAAGTTCCAAGTAAAAATTTTATTTTCAATTGAGATGTTAAATACTCGGTCTGTAAAGAAATAAATATAATTCTTGGATTAGTTATTGATCATTTCGGATATGTAGTACATATTAATTCTCTAAGCTAGACTAGCCTACTCTATACTCGGAAATGGAAAAATTCGCAAATTCATTTTTTTTTTTTCAAGTAAAAGACTGTACCAATATTTCTCTCTGCAAAAAAAAAAAAAAACATATTTTTTACCTTTGGTGATTTAGCGAAAAAAAATAAAAAAACCACCCCAAACATTTTTTTCTTCGAAATCCCTCTTAAACATACACGAATTAGCAATAAACGTTTAAATAAAACTTGTACAGAATTATTTATAGTATAAAAAATTAATCAGAATATATTTTGAATTAATTAAAAATAAGTCGTAACAGACGCTCTAAATTTTGTAATCAATTAAAACGTTCTGAATAATGCATGCCCGAGAAAAAAATTTTTTTATTTAATTTTATAAGATTTTACAGCAAAATTTTAACAGAATTTGATGCGATTTTAAAAATAAATTTATTCGAATATTATAAAATTTTAGAAAATTTTACCGGGTCATTGTCAGTATAAAATATTATTAATATATTATTTCCCGGACGGTACCTTAACTAATTTTCGTTTTTTTCTAAATTTATATTAAACTGTAATCATTTTTTTTATGATCAAGATTCTTCTTTTTATTTCAATATTTTTTGTGTTTTTTTTTTTTCGTGACTTATAGCTCCTAACGTCAAAAATTTCAACTTTATTTTTCCATAATCTTTTTATAAATTAACTTAAAAATTGATAATTTATCTGTGTGCGATTTACCGGATAATACACATGCTCGTAATGTTTTTTATTTAAGAATTTTCGAATGTTCTATTAATTATAAAAAAATTACCTGTTATAAGATGATGCAATTTATTTTTTTTTCTTATGCACGTTTTACGTGTAGAATTAATATATTTCACCACAAATTATTATTCATAAAATTATAGAATTATTTTCACCAATTCGTTCGGATTGTTTTATGTACTAAATTTGTATAAATGTAAACACGTGTATGTGTGCGGTGGATATACATACATGTAAATATACATATGTACATACATACCAAATACATATAAATTAAATTTAAGATATAGTATGAACTAGTGTACATGTTTCGCGCGCAAGCGCGCGTGTGTCGTTTTTCACATATTTATTTTAATGTATATTTTCGTGTCGTTTGTATATATTTTTTTGCTTTCGACCAATCACGTTACGAATAGTTCGGCTTCACATATATTTCAGCTAAATTTTATTATAGGAGGAGAATAAAATCTTGGCATTTCGTGCATACATATTCTATAGTCCGTTCAATCTATATGAACTATCGGAATAAACCGAATAGCAATGTTGAACCAAGCTGGTATAGCGTCTAATCCTGTTGCTAGAACGCGGTCAACAAGATCCCCTTCCCAAGCATCACACGAGCATCGCAACAGCCTTAACGATACATGGGAAGGGGACTTTTCATCCGCGTTCTGGCAGGAGTAGCGTCTATTGCATCCATATTATCAGGTATTTAGCGAGAATTCACGATAATGGAATATCTAAACAGCGAGGTTGGTTTTTTTAATTATTTGTTTATGATTTGATTCGAATATTTTATCGTACATTGATTTATTTTTTTATTTTCTTTAATTTAATAATGCTATTAACCTTTCAAACGTACACATATGTATATGCTAGTACATATTGCTTTTGTATAACTATACAGATATACATCCAGTGTATTCATGTAAGAGTGTGAATGTAGCAGACATCAGACAAATTAAAAATTATTAATAAATAAAGGAAACAATTTCAAAAAAAATATTTATTAAAAATTCACTTTATAATTTATAAATTTTTTAAATGCGCATTTTTTAAAAGTTTTTTTTTTATTAATTATTTATTCTATTTATTTCTAATTTTAAATTTCTGTGATATATGCTACATTCACACTCATATTCATGTACATGAAGCTGACATGCCTTCAACACATACACTTTTTCTTAGCTATACCAACACTTAAGAGTGGAATACTATCACTTGTAACAATATAAACTTATTTTTTAAATCAATTACAAATTAACTGACATACAACTTTGAAATGTATTAAACAATCTTGGAATACTGTTGCTTTTTTTTTGTTTCGTTTCATTTCTTTTTTTTTTTAACATAGGCTAGTGAAATTGTCAATCAAATTTTAACGATCAGAGAAAATGAGGTAATTGATTATTATCGTTTTTTTTGGGTAATTAGCTTTGTGATAAATTTTTCTCACATTACTTTTTAAAGTACTTACTAAAATAAATACTTGGCTCTTAACCTTATTTGTGTACTGAAGTGTTTATAGATTTTGAAAAAATGACAATAAAGTTAGCAGATATTTGATAATATTTGAATTTTTTTTAACAAAACATAAATATTAAACAAATATTTTGAAAAATTGCTCGCGCAGTTAATTTAATTTTCTACATGTGCATTTTCTTAGAAATATTTTTTTTTTTTATTATTTATCTGTAAAAAAAAAATTTATTTAAATTTCAAATGTCTGCTAACTATACTGTCATTTCGAAAATTTGTACATGTAATTTTTTAGAATTTCACTTATTTTTATTATTTAATTTGTTAATATGTATTTTTACAATTAACTTATCCGTTACATGTACATTCGTAAAAATTGTATTGTGCCTGCAATATTGGCTCTCATTATTCTCTTCTTTTTTATAAACGATATTGTATTTAGAGTATTCTTGCAATTTCATAAATCTTATGAAACTAAATTATGAGTTTCGAAAAAAAAAAAAATAAAAGTAATTTTTAATTTTAACATTGCGACATTAAATTTTTTTTTTATATTATAGAGGTTAATACTTTTTAATACACATAAATGTAATTGTGATTTAATGAAGTTAGCAAATTTAGGGAAAGCGCTTTGTTAAGGACAAAATTTCGTTGAATTTGTTATTTTTTCACTATGATGGCAATTTCACTTTCATGAATGAAAATTTATTTTGGATTGATAAATTGGTCGTACGTTATTAATAATTACTAGACTTCAGTTGGTATATTATTTTAAATGATATTAACATTTGCATATAACTACACGTAAAGCAAAAAACTACCAGTATCGAAAATTTTAAATTTGAAGATGCAAATGTCATGTACCTTATTTTTATAATTTGTTTGAATTTCATTTTGGAATGTTTCTCTATTTTTTAATTTATAAAAGTTTTATGTACTTTTAAAAAGCACTTCTTTTCTATTTTTTCATGAAATAATATAACCTTCCGATTAAATATATGAAATTTTTTTTACTATGTGTTCAGGATAATTTTCTCGTGTTTTTCGAAAATGATTTTGCTTGTTGTTATTTAACTTGTAAATAAGAATTGAAATTTCACATCCACCTTCTTCAGCCTTTTTTTTCTTGTTGTGGCTTTGGGATTTCGTTATGAATCAATTCATACTTAACATTTCAGATTACCGCATCACAAAACATTTCATTTTTTTCTATAATGAGTTATGATAATCAGCGATAATCAATTTAATGATTGTTTAAAGAATATTGTGTTACAGTCGCAAGAAAATACTGTTCATCGCTTTCACCCCCTGGTTGGGAGTTCTTGCTGTAATATTTAAAAATCCGTAGCTTGGAAATAAGGTTACTTCAAATCCAAGAGCGTAATAATTTATTGATAAAAAAATGTATCTACGTTCATCAACGGATATTATATATATTTATATATATATTAACTTAATGTATTTTCAGCTATCCCGATTTCATGAAACGTATACTGACAAAATGTTTTATTTATTAACGATAGATTTTAATAACTGCCAATAGTTAATAAATCTAAATAAATATTATTTTCCAACTTTTGATCATTTAATATGTAATAAAAATACCATTATCGAGAACAGTAATAATGATAATATTATTATTATTGTTATCGCATATTTTTCCTTATTCTTGTCCTAATATAAATAAATATGGTAATAACCATTTTTATAAACTTCAACTATTAATTTTTTAATTAATAAATTAATAGACAATAATTTTTTTTTTCTCGAAATAAAAATATTTTGATATATACTTTTACTATATCTGTAAGTTTTATTTTTGTTTTTACAGAGATGGTAACTATAATTAAGTTATATTGAAAATCTTCTTTTTTCAGCATTTAATTGTTTTTCTTTTTAATAGTATACGTTTAACTGGCTCCCAAAAATCAGAATTCCAACTTGTAAACTTTCGTAAAAAAATTTGTGATCTCAAAAATGTTTCTTAAGGAGGAATACCAGTTACTATATTATTTACTAAAAGGATTGGTGAAAATTTGTAAATTCATAATTTTTTTTCGCGTAATTATACGAGTTGCAACATTATTACTTACAGGGGTTGGTGACTGGGGGAATTTAGAATCACGATTAATTTTAAAAGGATATTTAAAGAAAAGTATGCCGCGGAGAAATAGATTATTATTAAAATTTATTTTACTGGGAGCTCGCGTTCCAATAATATTGACTTAAGGGTTCGGTGAAATGATTTTTTTGAGGTCACGATTTATTCTCAAGATATTTTAAAGATCAACTGTTGAGGGATTGGTGATATTAATAATCCATTTTAGTGAGAGTGTACGAGCAGTATTAATATTGGTTGAAGGGATTGTTCAAAATGTCGATTTAAAATTACGAAAAATTTTCAGAACTTTTTCAAGAATCACTGTATAAATTATTTATTTTTCAAATTATTATAGTGAAATTATGTAAGTAGCAATTATATACTTAAAGAGCCGGCAAGTGGGTACATTTTGTATTACGATAAACTCTGAAATTATTTCAAAAGACTGTGAAGAAGTTGGTGGTTTTTAAAAATTTTTTTACTGAGAATATGCTAGTATAGCAATCAAATTTTTTACAAACATCGATGAAGGGCTGGATTTTGAAATACGATAAATTTTTAAAACATTATGAAAAAGTACTGTAAAGAAATTGTTACTTTTTTTAGTTTCTTTTGTTAGGAGTATGCGAGTACAATAGCATTGACTAAAAGGGCCGACGAGGATTTGGTTTTTGGATTACGATTAATTCTGAAATTATTTCTACTGTGGAGATATTGTTAATTTAAATATTTTATGTTTGTGGAAATCAGTGAGTTGAAATATTTCTCTCTCTAGGGTGTTCTTGTGTAGGTACAAATTTATATGTATATCCCTGATTAAAAATATCGATTTAAAGGGATTAAAAAAAATTTTTTTTAATACTTTTAAATACTTTTGGATACCTTAAATATTGTTGAATCTCCCTTCTTATGGGCATTAAACATTGCAAATCCCTTTAAATCGATTTTTTAAATCAGGGATACGATGCTCGTCAACTGATTGGTCGACACTTAAGGTAGTTGTCCTACTACAATATTGTCAAAAAGTTATGAGCCATATACGTGGTAAGAGTAGGTTAGGTGGTAGTTAAAACGAGACATTGCTTTTGTTTGATACTGTACCCGTGAGAAGGTTACCTACACACTACTCATATATACGTATACACAAAACTATTGAACATTTTCTTAAATTAAAATTTGACAACGTTGCATATGCTCTGCCAGTTGCTGTATAGTGTACTGAGTATACGTTTAAATTTACCGCTCAAATAATACTGTGTATACTCGCGTACATCGTTGTCAGATTGTTTTTTTCCAATTCACCGACATGTATATTTTTTCATTTATTGTTGAACTTAGCGTTGCTATATCTCAACAATGAGATGGTGAATACTTAACTGTTTTTTTTTAAATAAATTCAGGACAAATTCATTAATTTTCTGTTAGTTTTTCAAAAGTTTCCGACTGTCAGTTTTTTTATTAGAATCATGAACGCGACTTGAAACGCATACTCCTTATTGCTCGCAATGTTAATGATACGAACTTTGATTATAAATATTTCAAATTAGAGATGGTCAATCGACTTTAAATTTTAATGGTAGTTGTATCTTAATACCTTTAATAAGTATAAAAATTTTAGAACTTTCTGACACTATGCCCATCACCCAACAACTACCTTAAACCCCAATTATGTTTGATTGTTAGTAGATTTTATATAACGGCAACAGTTCAAGTTTTTAATATGAAACTGTTAACAATATGTGTCATATTATTATTTGTTGAATATTGAATCGTTATTCTTGTTTTACAATTATTGATGTAATGTTTTCATAATACAATAATTGTTAGTATATTAAAATGGTTGCAGTTAAAAATTATCTGATTATAATAACGACGATTAAAAATAGTAAAAGGCTCCTATTTTTTCCTTTCCTGTTTATACAATAGGCGAACGGGGTAAATGAACGCATCTCATAATACTGAAAGCATGTATATACTTTTTATTCATATTTATTTATATTAATTTGATCAAATAAATTGTATAAATTATGTTGCATAAAAATAAGTTATTTATATTATATTAATACATTGTTAGGAAGATTGATTTGAACTCCACAAACTGATGTTTGATATTTGATTGGTACACAAAAATACTAATACTACTAAACTATTAGTGTAAGACGTATTCATACATAATGAAAGCGCCACCAATAAAGCGGATCGAAACATTTCGCGAGTATACGTATACACAATACACACTGATTTCTTTAGTAGTGTACGTAAGCGCACGTAGCCGAGACGTATGTTAAATATTGATATTACTTAACTATATATTATAGATATATCTATGCACTAAACAGTATGTATATCCTCTTCTAAAAAGTTGATGACCGGATGTCGTATCGTTTTACGTCACTTCTGTGACTATTTTATTCGGTTGTCGATTGGTCGATTGAGATAGTGGCGGGATTTTTGAAAGAATGAAGGCGAGCGAAGCGAGCTTGTTATGTCTAGTGCATATAAATGCGTTTAACTAGAAGTTTTTTGTACGCAGGCGCGCACATGTTTGATTTAATCTGAAATTATTTCTATTCAACCGATCAGGAATCAGATCTCACTTCTCTTCATCTTTGTTTACCTTCAACTTGATAATGTATTTTTTATGAAAAGAAACTTTTATGCGTTAACTGCCGTGCTTTATAACCTGCTGATTTAAAATTTTTTTTTTATGTTTTCACATACTGGTAAAGATACTGAAAATATTTAAACATCAAGTAAGGCTCATACTATTATTCAAATAGGTTGGCAATGGTTACAATTTTAAGTAGAAAACAGTGAATAATATTCTTATAATTGTTTCTATCATGTGAGATGGTTAGTGGTACCATATTGTGTTAGAGTAATATGAACAACCTGCACAGCGAGGACTAGTCATTTTCAATACTAGCTGAGATAGTAGAGTTTACTATTCTTACAGTCAAAATTGCAATCCTGGATAGGAAAGCCTACTATACTCACAGGATAGTTTTTCTTATATAAACTTCGTCGTCTTATACAAATTGTTGAAGATGAACTGGAATGCATACTGCACCATCGTACAAAAATGTTTATTTAACCGTAAAAAGATTTTGATTTAAGAAAAAAAATTCGATTCAAGGTACAAATTTCAAGATGATTATTCGGTGCAAGATAATTTTGATTTTCCGAATCGTTAAAAAAAAGTTTCTTGAATTACGAATATTTTTCTCGATTCGAACTAGTTTTTTTCTATGTTGTTATGATTCGTAAAAACATCAGAGAACTTTAAAATACATTTAGAATCAATATTAATAGCTGGAATGATTTAATTATATAAAAATTTTAAATCTGCTTCAATTTAAACAGTATGTAGTCTGAGTATTTAGCTATAAATAGTTATACTTTAGCATAAGAAAAAAATTATTTTTATTAAAATAAAGAAATTAAAAATTTGCAGTTGAATACAAATTCAATAATCGACTATATATTGTTGTTACAAAACATATACATAAACTTGCACATTATCTAGAAATCAGTCAGAATAGCTTCGTAGAACTTCAAAACGTCGAGATATATGAGAAATTCGATTTTGAAAAATCTGATGAAAACCAATAATTTCCCTTTCTTTTGAAAATATTTAATTTTTGTAGCGGGAAGTTATAAACCGCTAGATTTATCAAGCTTATCTTGTAATGTTTTGTTTATATATATATATATATATATATATATTAGGGTGAGCCAAAAAAACCAACCTATCGAATTTACGTCTTAAAAAGGACCTATATATCGAGAAAAAAATTCTCATATTGGGCAAAATTTTTAGCTCAATTTTAAAAGGTGTCGGTAGCCATTTGAAATTTCCCATTTAAATAACATGCAAAAAAATTTTTTTTGATTAAAAATATTATAACTTTTGAACCATGTGAGACAAAAATTCGGCTGTAGAATATTATTGTATGGCATTAAATTTCATAAAAGAAAGTCCTGGGAGTCGAATTTGTAAACTTGATATTTCGTATACTCACCGGCTATCAAAGTCTAGAGTAAACAGAATCATACAAATTTCAGGCTTTATTTGGATTTTCCAAATACTTTTCTTTTATTGTGATCGATAACAAAATATTATTCGTAACAACGTGGAAATTGTTGGTGATTTCATTGCACTACATGTAGAACAAATTTTCTCGTAGTATTGACATTTTTAATAATAAAGCCTTAAATTTGTATGATTCTATTTACTCTAGACTTTGATGGCCTGTGAGTATACGAAATATCAAGTTTACAAATTCGACTCCCAGGACTTTCTTTTCAGAAATTTAATGCCCTACAAGAATATTCTAGAGCCGAATCTTTATCTCACACGGTTCAAAAGTTATAATATTTTTAATAAAAAAAAATTTTTTTGCATGTTATTTAAATGGGAAATTTCAAATGGCTACCGACACCTTTTAAAATTGAGTTAAAAATTTTGCCCAATGGGAGAATTTTTTTCTCGATATATAGGTCCTTTTCAAGACATAAATTCGATAGGTTGGTTTTTTTGGCTCACCCTAATATATATATATATATGGGTCATTCCATGTCAAATCGACCAATAGTTGGAATCGACCCCTTTCGATATGGACGAATTTTGGTCAGAAGTTTTCTATTACCATATAACGCAATTCTGCAAAAGGAAAAAAATTTGAAAATTTTTCTTCAAAAGTTATGAAAAATACAAAATTTCGCGATTTGTCCAGTTTTTCAACTTTATTTTTTAAATATCTTAAAAACTATGATAGTTACAATAATGATCCAAAGCTTGTTTTGAAAGGGATACTCGAGGCTATGAAAAAAGAAAAAATTTGAAAAATGACAAATTTGTCAAATTTTGAACTCTTGAAATTCGTCAAAAATGACGATCGACATTAAAATTTTGGCTCAATTTTTTTTGTATAACACCTCGTACTTATTTTAAGAGATCCTGAAATTTTTAGAACTTCGATTTTTGTTTTTTGCAAAAATATGAATTTTTGAATTTTATTAAAAAATAAAATTTTTGATTTTCTTCATTTTTTTGTTGCGTTAAGTAAACAATCACATAATTTTCTAAATTTCAGCAGTAAAAATTTCTCTCATCGACATAATAATGTGAAAACAGACCATTATTTACGGTTATATTCTAGTTTATTCGATATCTATCGATACAAAAAAAAAAATTTGTCTAATAAAGTTCAAAAATTAATATTTTTTCAAAAAACAACGAACACAGTTGATAGATATCAAATAAATAAGAATATAACCGTCAATTATGGTCTCTTTCACATTATTATGACAATAAGTGAAATTTTTACTGCTGAAATATACAAAATTGCGTGATTGTTTACTTGACTTAACAAAAAAATGAAGAAAAACAAAAATTTTATTTTTAAATAAAATTTATAAATTCATATTTTAGCAAAAACAAAAATCGAAGTTCTAAAAATTTCAGGATCTCTTAAAATAAGTACGAGGTGTTATACAAAAAAAATTGAGCCAAAAAGTTAATATCGATCGTCTTTTTCGACGAATTTCAAGAATTGAAAATTTGTCATTTTTCAAAATTTTTTTTTGAATATTTTTTTTTTTTCCATAGCCTCGAGTATCCCTTTCGAAACAAGCTTTCGATCATTATTGTAACTATCATAGTTTTCATTAAATTTTGTATTTTGCATAACTTTTGAAGAAAATTTTTCAAATTTTTTTCTTTTTGCAGAATTGCGTTATATGGTAATAGAAAACTTCTGACCGAAATTCGTCCAAATCGAAAGGGGTCGATTCCAACTATTGGTCGATTTGACATGGAATGACCCATATATTTATAAAAAGAAAAAAACAGAAAATACACTTTAACGGTAAAAAATTGGAGGGAGCAGAAGAATTAAAAAATTTTGTAGGGATTTTTGGAAGGCTGTTAAGCCAGTTGTAATATTCTGGTGCGAATATTTTTCAAAAAGTTATAGCTTTTAAAAAGTCACTAAAAGATTATTAAATTCTTCTATTCCCTCAATTTTTTTGCTGAGTGTACGTTCATAATTATTGGATGAAAAAATAATGAGAATGTTCTTGCGAAATCATTACGATAATTATTGACAATCTAAAGTACATGAGTTAAATTATCTACGAAACAGTGAATATTTAATAATTGCTGAAACTAATTGTACCTCTTATTAAAATGTATTCTTTTTTTTTATTACAACACAAGTTTCAGTCATATACACAGTGAGCTTTTTTTCTAAACTTCATTTTAAATTTATAGTGTGATGGTGATAGTGATTCCAGCAATTCCCAATCTAGTCAAAAAAAATTCAAGCTTAGCAATGCTGCTAAAGTCAGTGTTCAGACATCAGGGATTAGATCATCACCATTAAAACCGCCTGAGAAGTCACGAATTCCTCATGTCATGGATGACAAAAAATATAAATTGATTAATGTAACAAACCAATCTGGCATTATACCAACGACTGTTAGCTCGGCATTGCTTATGAAGAAAATTAATGAAGTTCTACGCTACTCTCAAGAGGGTTTGCGATTCATGACGTAAGTAGAATTTTTCCAATGTCTCAAACACGATAACAATAATTAGAATTATTGTAGTAATTATTATCGTAAACTTCCCTGGTGAAAATTTTTGAATGAAAAAAAAGTTACAGGTCCCTAAATGACAACGAAAAATGAAGTTCACTTTTCGTTGACATTGAAGTTCAAAAAATTAATATTTTTTAATATTCATTCATTTGACGTATATATGATTTCAGATACTTTTTGTAGAAAATTAAATTTCCTAAAAGAATTTGCTTGTCAAAATTTTAAAATAATATTTTTTGATGGATTAAAAATGGAAAATAATCAAATAAAATTTAACACTGAGTTAACTAAATTTTTGTTGATCTTTGAAGCCCTGTAACTTTTTCCCAGTTCGTTTGACGTAAAAAATGCATCAGCACTTTTATGTAGAGGATTTAATTTCCTACGAAATTATAATAGGCGGAATTTAAAAAAAAATTTTTTTCATAGTCTTAACAATGAAGAACTAAATTGAAAAATTTTCGCGTGTATTTTAAATAGAAAAGGAGACCCCTCTTTGTGATAGCTCAATTTTAAAGATATCTGACTGAAATTTAGTGAAGATTTTTTTTTTATAATATTAAGTAACTTTTGAGCCCATAAGACGTTAAAAAAAACATTTGTTTTTTTTGGGACACCCTAATGTGAACGTGTATGTGTCATTCTACCAGAAAAATTTGTTTTGAAATATGACTTTCATTGTTCATTTTATAATTTTCTGGAGTCATTGTTTACATTAAAAAAAAATTTAATGAAGGTTGAAGCTATACCTATATTTTGTTTGTTATGATCTTTTGAATTCTTTTCGATGCTAGTAGTTTTAGGATTTCATTGCAATTTTAAAAGTAGATGATTGTTTTTGTTTCAGAGAAATGGAACCAAAAATTAATCAGCTGTCTCGACAGATTGGGTATGTAAAATTGATTTATAATTGATTTATTATTCCAAATTATTCACACAAATTATAAAACAAGGTGGCCACAAAGAAATGATTTCAAAATTCTCTGATATTTCCCGGTTTTTCAGTAAAGTTTTCCACATTTTTCCCTGATTTAGAAACTTTATTCGTATCATTTAGATATTCGAAGTGTTTATTATATTTTCATTTTTAATAATTAAATTGATAATTACGTTATACGAGAAACCATAGAAAATGTCAATAAAATAAATTAATATTGGTTACTTTTGATAATTCGATGTTAAAAATCTATAAGTTAAAATATTTAATGAGAAATTTTGTGATTTAAAGAAATTCAAAATACACTGATTACAAAAATTAAGGATTATTAAAAAAATTTCAAATTTTTAGTAATTTTCAACAGTTTGTAACTCGAAGGAAAATAGTCATACAATAAAAACAATAAGTCAAACTGTAGCTTCAAGTATCTGTTTTCTGATGTGGGTCTTTAAATTTTTTTATTATGCATGGTTCCAGAGTAATAAAAAATCAATCATAATTATCGAAAAAAATTTATCGAAGCTCGAAGACCGTTTTTAAGACTAGCAAAAATTCGGTAAATCTCTTTCTCGATAGTTTTCTTAGAAACCACATATAATTAAAAAATTTCAAGACCAGATTAGAAAACTAGACACTTGGAGCTCCAATTTGCCTTTTTTGTTTTTGTCGTATGACCATTTTCTTTCGAGTTACAACCTGTTGACAATCACTTTAAAATTTGAAATTTTTTTTATATCTCTTAATTTTTATAAGTTGAGTGTAATTGAAAGTTTTTTAAATTTTGAACTGTTTCTATTTCATTTCCGGATACTTTTCGAAATTCCCTGAAATTTCCATGATGTTTCCCGGTTGTAATGAATTCCCTGATATTTCCCCATTTTCTCTGTTTTCTCGGTTCGTGGCCACCCTGTCAATGCAATATCGCCTTAAACGCTGAAATCTAATTCAGATTTGTTTTTTATTTTTTTGCTTATCTAATTAGTAAAGCTGAAGCTTTAATTTACGATTTTTCTATCTTATTTGTTTAGTGAGCTATCAGAAAAAGTTGAAGTACTCTCCAACAGAAGAGCACTCGGTCAAGATTTACTGTATCCCGAGTATCTACCATTTGCGACGGAAGATGACGTGAAAAATTACGAAAACGCCAGTGACGAAGATAGAACTAAATTTGTAAGTTTAATTTTTTGAAATTGGTGATTCGAGCAAAACCCCTAGTCACTAGTGTCTTTTTGTACGTATGGATCTTACGCGTGGCTTGTTCAAGAGCTGCTTATTGCTCAAGATCGATTTTGAGCCTTGAACAGATCTTGAACAAGCCATGCACAACTATTTTCAACTATAGTCTTCCTCCAAAATTAAATTTTAACCTGACATTAATTTCTCGTGTAAGGCATGCTATTGAAATGTAGCCACAAGCATCTGCAGCAAGACACATAAGCAGGAAAAGATAGTAACGTCTATCGAACTTGGGACCAGTCTTGCTCAAGCCTTGAACACAATTGTTGTACGTGAAGTTGATGGTATTTAATTTCCTAATTTATATGTAACTTGAATGATTATATATTATTGTATCTAAACGGAGTACTCCTTTCCATATAACAATATTTTTAAATTCTTGAGCAAGTATGCTCTCAAGATCGATAGGTGCTAGTGTCTTTTTCTACGTATGTGTCTTGCCGCTGATATTTGTGATCAGATATAGATTGCAAGCTTGGTGCAAGTCTTACGCAAGAAATTCGTGTCAGATTATAACCCAATTCTGGAGGAAGGGTATAGTTGAATATAGTGGCTCAAGGCTCAAGGTCAATTTCGAGCCTTAAACAGATTTTGAGCAAGCCGTGCGTAAGTATCTACTGTAAGTTATTGATGCGTCAGACACTTTTTCATTGCACCATGTTTTAGATTCCTTTAATATTCTCGCGTACGATATCTTTAGCAAGACGTACACAAATCTTAACATTGGTTTCTTGATACATGATCTCGCGAAAGATACATACGTAGAAAAAGAAACTAGCAGCTAGGGGTCTGCTCAAGATATCTACTCCAGAATTTTGCTTACACACGTGTTACTTGGGTTCATGTAAATATCATATTTGTTTCAGAAACATTATATAACCAGCTTCCGAGGGGGAAAAGATGTCCATGAAAATTTGCGGTTTGTTTTGAAAAATAATTTAATTTTTAAGGAAGAATTGCTGGTTCTCTTTAATTACGTTGAAGCTTCGGAAGCTAAGCCCAATGTTGTATTGGGCACACAATTAGATTGGGATTTTTATGGTAAGTATGGTTCCTGTATGAAAATTTTAATGAATTCTTCAGGGTGGTCACAGACCGAGAAAACCTGGAATATCGGAAAATATTAGGGAATTTAATCCAACCGTGAAATATCATGGAAATGTTCAGGAATTTCGAAGAGTATTCGAGAATTTAATTGCGACAGTTCAAAAGTTCCGAATTTTTCAATATCATACACATAATTATAAAAATGAAGGGAATTAAAAAAATTTTCAATTTTTAAGTGATTTTCAACGGGCTGTAACTCGAAAAAAGATGGTCGTACAATAATAACAATAAAAGAAAATTATAGCTTCAAGTGTCTGGTTTTCAGATTTGATCTTGAAAATTTTGTATTACGCACGGTTCCGGAGTAATAAAAATTTATTCATAAGTGTCGAAAAAAATTAATTGAAGCCCGTAGACCGTTTTTAAGATGAGCAAAAATTTGGAAAATTTTGTTTTCGATGGTTTTCTCATGGTTACTCCGGAACCCGTGCATAATGAAAAAATTTCAAGAGCAGATCTGAAAACAAGACTCTTGAAGCTACAATTTGCTTTTTTTGTTATTGACGTACGAACATTTATCTTCGAGTTACAGTCTGTCGGAGATCACTTGAAAATTTGGAATTATTTTAATATCCCTTAATTTTTGTGATGATTATATTTTGAATTTTGTTTAATCACGAAATTTTGTAATAAATATTTTAACTTACATATTGTTATCATCAAATAATCAAAAGTAGGCCATATTAATTCATTTTATTGACTTTTTTTTGGTATCTCGCATAATTTGATCGTCGGATTTAATTTTTGACAGTGAAAATATAATTAAAACTTTAAAATTCGTATTGATTGAATAAAATTTCCGAATCACGGAAAAAAGTGAAAAAATTGACTGGAAAACCGGAAAATATCAGGGAATTTTGAACTCATTTCTTTGTGGCCATCCTGTTCTTGCTTTATTTATTTTTTATTTATGTCTTTGTATTTAATTACAGCGGCGTTCAGAGTAATGTTCCCTGACATGACCAGACAACAATTCAAAGAAGCCTTTAAAGCCGCTCTAAAGGCTGCAGATACCAGGGTAAAGAAAAAAATTGCAAACCCTGAGAAGCCGCCAGTCAAAAGAAAGAGTCGAAAGAATATCGCAAAAGATTTTTATGATAAGCCGTATCACAAAGAAAATGACAACACACAATGATATCTATATTTTGCACTAAATTTACTATTATTTTGTTAAAAAGTTTATAATTACATTAGAATTATGTAAACAGACATCGCCTAAATACAGTCAGTGACTGTACATTAACAGTAAAATAATTCATGAAAAATTTGGTATCGTCTTCCTTTAAAATATATCCTTTCCTTTTTTTTTATTCTTATGAATTTGTAAACTAGTATTTCAAATTTTAGCGCCAAGAATTATTTTTTCAATAATCCTGCACACAACGCCATCTAGCGAAACAATTTTTGAATGATCGATTGATAATCGGAAACCCTTCTTTATTGATCTTTTTTCATTGATAAGTTATCTTATGTGATGGTAAAAATGAACATTTTTACCGGTCCATCCAATGGGAGAAAGTTGCTGGAAAGTTGGGCGAAAGTTGGGGTTAAATTCTTGTCGACAACTGTTACCGTCATTTTGACACCACCTTGCGGCAGTAGATTTCCGCCAAATTGCGGGTACTAGTTGTCGACAACTTTTGGCCAACTTGGCTATCAGGGAAATCACGATAAACTGACTGTGAACCCATGATAAAGCCTCAGTGTTACCATTGTTGGGTTACCATAAATCGATAGCTGATCGACAGTAAAATTATCATGAAAGTATGGTAATTTAATTCTAAACCTACAAAAGAATCACAAGTGAAATCACTATGGAACTACCATAAAATTACTGTAAAATTACTATATAACCAGAGTGACGAAATGGCACAAAACGACTGTGAATTCACTATGAAATTACCATCAATACACAGTAAACTTACGGTAAAATTGATTTCACTGTGATTTCACTGTGATTTCACAGTAACCCCGAATCCGCAAGGGATATGATGATTAAAGTCCCATAGGTTAGAATGACTGATTCATAAAATATTTATTTTTTTTGTTTCAGATGAAAAGACTTGTTCGAGTGTTAATTTTGACAAAACCGCATATATAGAAAACTACAAACTTCAAATTTGGTACAATCTTATAGCGTTTAATAGAACGAAATTATTTTATCAGGTGATATTATCAGCCATCAATGTTACGCCTATTGATTACGTACCGTTTCGAAGAACGTATGATACTCTAGTCGTGAACGATCACCAAAACATCAATGAGATACCGGTTAGCTACAATAACATAATCCCTTTCTATCTGCAAGGTGGTTATGTAATAATAACTCAAAAGCAAAACACCATACCGGCTCTCAGCCAAGTAATTGATGATTTCTTCACAAAACAAAATATAATAATGTCATCAGTCATTTTGGTGTTCACATTCGTAATGATTTTTCTAAACAACCAGTACGATTTCAGTGCAGCAGTCTTAGATCTCTTGGCTCTGATATTAAACATGGGGATGATGACCCCCATCGACAAGTTGACGATGCGCATCACTTTCCTGAGCGCGACCCTGTTTGTTTTGATTTTCAACCCAGCGCTGCAAGGGCAGCTAGCTTCTGTTTTAACTCGTCCGGGCCATAAAAATATCGATACCCTTAAGGACTTGAGGGAAAACAATTACCACATTTATTTTGGTTACTCATCGGACATCGACTTTGAATTAAGGAGCAGTAATCTATGGGATGACGAATCTTTTGAAAAATATGTGCATCATTTAAGTACGGCTGAATATTCTCACTGCCTGGAAAATGTGCGAAACAATGCTTCGATTGCTTGTATAGCTAACTACAATGAGCTTGAACACATTGATCTTGACACACACGTTCTTTCAAAAGATTTCGCTCGTAAATTAAACGTGTTTACGACTCAACGAAATTGGCCGCTCAATAAAAAAGTTAATAAGATAGTCCTGAAGTTGGTCGAAACTGGCTTTTTAAATTATTTTGAAAAACGCCAAATCTATAAAACTATGATAAAAAAGAAAAAAATTATTGAAAGACTTAAGAAGCTGACAAATCACGATCAACTGGATCTTGAAGATTCTTCATTGGCTTATACTGCGATTGCGCTGTCTACAGTCTGGGCCCTCATCGTTTTCGGTACTGAATTTATGATTAGAAGGGTCGAATTGCATTCTTATAAACGTTCGCAAGAGCTAGAGCTGAAGAAGTCGATAATCAGAGAGAGAATTGCGGCTACCGTTAGCAGAATAACTTATCTTGATCAACAAGTCTAATTTTCTGTAAACTATCGCGTGAGCTGGTTTGCCCACATTTATTTTTATTGATTGACGTGCTGTGTTGTTTTTACTTTATTCTAATCTCTAATTTCATTGTCGTTATTTTTCTAATCTATTATAAAAAAAATAGAATTTTTGTCAATAAATAAAAATTAATTTAATTTTCAGTCCTCAGAAAAATTTATTAACCCTCCCCTCTTTTTCTCACACTCTTAATAATAATAAAAAAAAATCTTTTTTCAAAATTTTATATCCGCCACAAACTCGCCGTAAAAATCGGCGCGTAGATTCCGTCACTTCGCGCCACGTTAACAATTTCCTCCATACCAGCTGCGGAGTGACCTTGACTGAAATTCCACCGTTTCCTCGACCGTTCGGCAGTCGGCTAACATCAAACACTCGCGTAATTTTCTATCTAAAGCGACCCAATGCCACCAGAGGGCCTCTGGTGTTCTCTCCCTCTCTTCTACCCACCAAAAACAGAAGCACTATCAATAAAAAAAAAGAAAAAAAAACATTATTAAAAGCCAACTCACAACGCGTCATTTAAAAATGGCGATTTGAAACCCTCGAAGCTCGCCCACAGTCTAAGTCAGTAGTCTAAAAATTCCGCTCCGACTGCCGCTATGTATTATAAACAAGATTGAGTTAATTACCGTTATTAGTCAGTAGTTTGTTAAATAAATTTAAAAATGGGATCAAATAAAGTAACCTTCGGTACATTAATATCAATAGTAATAATAATTATCGGTATTTACTACCGCAATAGCGATCAAGAGTTAAGAACACGACTGACTCACGTCCTAAATGGTCTCGAGCACTTGGAGACCAAACATGAGATCGCAGTGAGACCCAAAATAGCAGTGGGCTATGGTGCCTGTGCAGATGTGTTCATTGACGCAAAATATCTGCTAAATTATTCGCCGAAGATCGGAGCTCCTGAGCACTATGACGAGATCAATAGCAGAGACGAGTTGCTAAAAAGTTTCGCGTATTATTTCCGTCATGGTGCAGCCGCTGAGTAAGTTCACTTGAATATTTATTAATTGATTGATTGATTGATTGATTGATTTTTATTTGATTTCTTGAAGACGCTACATGAGGAATGAAGAATTGTTCGACAAACTGGTCGAGCGGGCCCGGTCATTCGACTCTTCTTACTCAGCGATCGGGGGAAACGCTCCGGTGATGGCGATGAGGTTCGCGAAAGAAGGCTGCGAGGTCCTGCTGGCGGCCAAGATGACGAGGAACTTGAAGCTGATGATTCCGGATAACATTGAAGTGGTCGGGGGCGAGGTTGAAAAGGACGACGTTCACTTGATTCTGGAGTACAAACGCGGGGAACGATGGGGTCCTTACACCAGTGCGAGAGCCAATAGGTACATCATTCACAACGACAATAACAATCCGACAGTGAGCTCCTTGGAGGAGTTTGACAAAGCGCTGCCGGAGTTCAAACCGGATTTGCTGGTCGTCAGTGGCCTGCAGATGATGGACAATTATCCTTTTGCTGATGGTAATAATTATTATTCTAATAATTTATTCATAATCGTTTTTAAAATTTGATTTCATGTCCTTTTTAATGACTGATAGATAATTAAATTCATGACATTTCTAATTAGTGCCCTTTTTACTTAATTATTTATTGATAAGAGACTTAATGTCCGACGTAATATGAACATTTTTTGGTCTTTCTAGTGTTTTTTAGTAGGAAAATTATAAAATCGACGCTGGAATTTTTTTTTTCATTTTTTGATCCATATGAGGATGGATCAGGATGACACTGTTTAGTATTTTCATGAAAAGTGGCCGTAACTTTTTTTCTGTTGGGAATAACTTCACACAATATAAACATTTTTTGTTCATTACAATGTCCTCTAGTAGGAAAAAGCTTAAAAAGTCCTGGAAAAAATTTATTTTTTGACTTATGACCCATATGAGGATAAATGAGGATGAATGAAGATGAATAAGGATGACACTGTCTTCGTATTTTTGTGAAAAGTGGCCGTAACTTTTTTTCTGTTGGGAATAACTTCACACAATATAAATATTTTTTGTTCATTACAATGCCCTCTTGTAGGAAAAAGCCCATAAAGTCCTGGGAAAAATTTATTTTTCGACTTCTAACGCTGGGATGAAGCAGGGAAATTTAGGGAAGACACGGTACTTGTATTGTTATGGAAAGTGGCCCGTAACTTTTCTTCTGAAGGGAATAACTTCACACAATATAAACATTTTTTGTCCATTACAATGTCCTCTAGTAGGAAAAAGCCCAAAAAGTCCTGAGAAAAATTTATTTTTTGACTTCTAACGCTGGGATGGAGCAGGAAAAATTAGGGAAGACAGTCCTTGTATTTTTATGGAAATTGGCCCGTAACTTTTCTTCTGTAGGGAATAACTTCACACAACATAAACATTTTTTGTTCATTATGATGCCCCCTAGTAGTAAAACCCCAAAAAAGTCTCGAAAAAAATTTTCATTTCGAGTTAGGACTCATATGAGGCTGGACAAAAATTTCGACTTGTCTACGATCGAGTAAAAAATAGCCCGAATATTTCCTCCAGACAGAAATAGCCTATCAGAACATAAACATTTTTTGTTCTTTTCCCTCTTCTCTAGTAAAAAAAATTATAAAACCGACTCTGTAATTTTTTTTGTAAATTTTACGAGCCATATGAGGATGGGTCGTCCCTATTAATCAAACATTAATTAAATTTCCTTATCACCGAAACACTGAATCTCATTTCTACTAATTATTTAATCTATTTAATACTCTTATCAATAAGTAATTATAATTTTTATCAATAAACGTCTAATTTAAATTTTTTAATTACCAATTAAAAGTTTAAAAATTTATTTAAAAATATTTCGGCGTGTTCAAGTTTTTCTTCCGCAATTACTTCGATAACGGGTTGTTATTTAAATTAAAAAGTAAATTATCATTTTTAAAACTCGTTATCGTGCGGCCTCGAATCATATTGCCCGTAGAAAACGATAATATTTATAAATTACTGAGTATAAGGTCAATGTCGAATTAAATTTAATGAATTTGTAAAAATTAATTACGATTATCGAAATTAAAATGATATATATTTTAATTATCTGTACGATGATTAATTATATATGTAAATAAAGTCGTTATCTAAATATGATAAGACAAAATTTTATAGTATGTGCAGACAAGAGTTTTTTTTCACGTTTTTTTTTTTTTAGGAGTAAGACGCAGCAGATTAGAAAAAATAAAACAACAAATGCTAGATCAGTTGCCGACAACGAGAATCCACTTTGAAATGGCGTCATTCGTTGAGAGAAATTTAGTCAGCGACTTGGAAAGTATGATACTGCCATATGCCGACAGTTTGGGAATGAACGAGCAAGAAATCGCAAATCTACACAACTCGATGTACTACGGGAATATTTCGCTGGTCGCGGACTCGTCACCGCGGGTCGCGACGATATTGGATTACATGCGAGTTCTCTTTAAGCTGGTGAGAATAAGGGGCAGGGAAATCGAGGGAGCACGTGAGCTCACGAGAATTCATGTTCACACGCTGGCTTACCAGGCTATTATGACGGTCAAAAATTCCCCGTGGAAAAATACGATGGCCGCGGCTGCTAAGGCTTCGCTTGTAGCCCATCGTCATGTTTGCGGCACCAGTAATGTAAGTAATCTCATTTACTGGTTATAAATTAAATTTTTTTCTGTTCCAAGTCTTACGAAGTTAAGAAAAAATTTTTTTTAATTTTTATACAAACAAAAAAAATTTTAATCAAAATTTATGAGGGATAAAAAAATTGACATTGATGCCAGAAAAAACTTAAATGAAATTTTTTTCCGAACCGGAAGTTCTGGGGATTTCGATGGACTTTAAATCAATTGGTCTAGAGTTTCCGAATAGAAGCCGGAAAATTTCAAAAATTTTAAATAAAATTTAATTTACAGATCGACGTAAAGAAAGCGACTTTGATAATGGACGACAGTTTTTCCACATCAAAAGTGTCGGGAAAGCGGATTCCTCTGGACATCGAGAAGCCGGTCTCATGTTGGGACGAAATTTTAAAGACCAGTACCCAAGATTACGCGGTGGAAGTCTGCGTCGCGCCTGTTTTGGTCTGCACCGAAGCTAGTCAGACTGCCGGTGGAGGCGATAATATTTCCAGCGCCGGTCTAGTTCTACAGATTTAATTAACTGACGAGTAATTACTGAGTACTGAGATATCTGCCACTCAAAGAAATGTGTTGAATTTTACATTTATTATATTATATATAAATATATATATACACGTATATATATTTTAATTCCAAGTAGACATTGCATTCCTAACTTAATTAGTTACAGTCACTGCAATTATCTAATTAATTAATAGTCATTTTTTTCTGTGTACAAAAAATTGTAATTTTTTATACCAACGATTATTTCATTCCACTTTTATTAAATGTTCCGCGTAATTAATTGATTATTAATTTAATTAATTAATTAGTAAAAAAAATTCCATATGATTTTGTGTTAAAAAAAATGAGTGCCATGAAAATAATTAGTATTTAAATGCTAGTAATTACTGTTTAATTTGCCGACACGATGATTTAATTAATCAATTTTTAATGATTGTTATTGTCAATTAAATGTATGTGATATATAAAAAATATTGCGAATATACTTTCGTTGTAATTTGCTCATATTTTATTTGCTTTCTACGATAAATTATTGAGTGCGTTATTAAAAGGGGATTAAATTTATAAATACAATTTATATTACGAATTCAATGAATTTTATGGATTTGTTGATTAGATGCTATTGGGTTTGATTGTAATTGAGTGTTTTAATAAATTAGCATGCCTAAATTTAAATGTTGATGTTAAGTATTTATGTAATAATAAATTTAAATAATTATGAACAGAAATAAAAAAAAAATGTTTTACTTATGAAATAAATTTCTGTGGTATTAATGCTTGTACTTAAATATTATTGATTATTTATGATACTGAAGTTAGCAGACGTCTAATAATTTTGGGATTTTTTTTTAGACAATAAACCATAAAAAATAAAATATTTAAAAAAATTGCACCTGCATACAGGTCTATGACGTCATAGAAAATCGATAGAAAACCCATAGAAAATTGATATAAAACATAAACTTGTTGCTGTCATAGAAAATCGATAGAAAATTCATAGAAAATTGATATAAAACATAAACTTGTTGCTGTCATAGAAAATCGATAGAAAACCCATAGAAAATCGATAGAAAACCCATAGAAAATTGATATAAAACATAAACTTGTTGCTGTCATAGAAAATCGATAGAAAACCCATAGAAAATTGATATAAAACATAAACTTGCTGCTGTCATAGAAAATCGATAGAAAACCCATAGAAAATCGATAGAAAACCCATAGAAAATTGATAGAAAACATAAACTTGTTGCTGTCATAGAAAATCGATAGAAAACCCATAGAAAATTGATATAAAACATAAACTTGCTGCTGTCATAGAAAATCGATAGAAAACCCATAGAAAATCGATAGAAAACCCATAGAAAATTGATAGAAAACATAAACTTGTTGCTGTCATAGAAAATCGATAGAAAACCCATAGAAAATTGATATAAAACATAAACTTGTTGCTGTAGTTTTTCAAATTTTCTACATGTGCATATTTTTAGTTTTTTTTTTGCAATTGATTTGTTGAGAAAAAAAAATTCAAAAATTTTTAAATTTCTGCTAACTTCAGGATCATAATTATTTATATTTTATTGTTTCCATTGATTCATATTTTCTGATAAATTAATTGTCTTTAAATAAAAAAGAAACAAACGTCGAATTTGTTTGCAGTACCGGGATTTTAAACAAAGCGCCCTCTTTAAGATTACGCGGGAAAATTTGAAATTCAATGTAGCCAATGAATGAAATATCATGATGCCGAAGTTAGCCGACGTCTAATAATTTTTAGATTTTGTTAAATACGACAAATTATAATAAAAAAAAATATTTTTGAAAATTTCACCTGTAGAACTTGAGCTAGAGCATTTCCGAATGCACCTAGACTAAAAAATGTACTCGAAATATTATATTTTTAATAATTATTCTCATTATTTGTGCAGTCAATTCAAAATTTTGAAGAATAAGTTCATAAAAGTTGGAGACAAATTAAAAATCGAACATCAAAATAAAATGGCGGCAGAATATGATAGAAAAATATTTAAAATGTTAAAAAAAAAACACTTGAGTGTTTGAACAAACCTCGGCGGGGAAATAATATGCAGAAGGGTATCCTAATACACTTGGAGATTTAAATTAAATATGAGACTGAAGTTAGTGGACGTCTAATAATTTTTTAATTTTTTTTAAACGATAAATTATAAAAAATTTGAAAAAATTGGACCTATAGATTTTAAAATTTTCTACTTGTGCATTTTTTTAGTTTTCTTTTTTTTTAAATTAAATTATTGAAAAAAAAAATCAAAAATTATTAGACGTCAGCTAACTTTAGTCTCATAATTAAATTGCTCCAAGTGTATTGCAGCTAAAAAACGTCACTTAACTGCTATTTCCCTACCAGACGATGCCAGATGATTGGGCTCAGGAACCAGGAATCAGCATCAGCCATCAGCAACTTTTTTCACTAGCACTGAACACTTCACACTTCACACTTCACATTTTAATGATACTGAAGTTAGCCGACGTCTATAATTTTTGAAATTTATACAAAACGATAAATTATGAAAAAAAAAATATTTTAAAAAAATGCACTTATAGTTTTTTAAATTTTCTACATGTGCATTTTTTATATTGTTTTTTTTTGTAATTGATTCGCTGGAAAATAAATTCGAAAATTTTTAATTGTCAATTAACTTCAGAATCATCACATTTTATGATCCTGAAGTTAGCAGACAATTAAAAATTTTTGAATCTATTTTTTTTTTAAATCAATTTCAAAAAAAAAATAATAATAATACACTCTTGTAGAAAATTAAAAAAACTATAGGTGCAATTTTTTAAAATATTTTTTTTATAATTGTTCGTCTTAACAACAATTTTAAAATTATTAGACGCCGGCTAACTTCAGTATCATCAACACTTTACACTAGCACCAAACACTTAACACTTAACTGCACCACAGATACTTAACACAATTTAAATTTTACAAACACTGCACAATTTAATTAAATAATAATTATAAGAAACAATTTTTATGGATAATTACATGACGCCACTGCAATACTGTGTTTTAATTCAAACGTAAAGAACAAAGAAGAATCTGGACACTGCTGCCATTGTCTTTGATACTGACTGACGCTATTGGACCGCCAGTTGATACAAAGCAATCGAATTTGCGATTCATCGACCGCCCCCTCCCCTTTGGCAAAAATTTGAACGTCGATTCCAGTGCCGCGCTGCAGCACCAACTTTCCACTAGCACTAACACTGAACACTCAACACTTAACTACACCACACGAATGTGAATGTAGCAGACATCAGACAATTTAAAAATTATAAATAAATAGAAGAAATAATCAAAAAAAATAATATTTGAAAAAAATGCACTTATTAATTTTTTAACTTTTTAAATGCGCATTTTTTTCAAATTTTATTTTATTCATTATGTATTCTATTTATTTATAGTTTCAAATTTATCTGATGTCTGCTACATTCACACTCATCTACACCACAGACACTTTACATAATTAAAATTTTAGAAACACTGCACAATTTAATTGTTCAATAATTATAAGCAACAATTTTTATGGATAATTACACGACGCTACTGAATACTGTGTTTCAATTCAAACGTAAAGAACAAAGAAGGATCTGGACACTGCTGCCATTGGCTATGATACTGACTGCCGCTATTGGACCGTCAGTTGATACTAAAAAATCGATTATGCGATTCACTCGACTACCCCCCACTCTAGCAAATATTTGAGCGTCGATTACAGCGACGCGTAGTGGCGCCAACTTGGCGCGAAATTTCAAAATTTAAATTTAATAATTTTATTAAAATTTACTTGTCTCGATAATTATTTTGATTATACCAAAAAATATGTAATAAATTTTTTATTTTTCATTAATAATTTTTTAATTATTTTTTTTACCTGCGCGGTAAATTTAAATATTTGAAAAATAAATTATTAAAAGTTTGAAAAAAATTAAAGGTGATACAAAATGGACCGTTTACTTGAAATTAAAAAAAAAATATTCTAGTTTTTGTGTCCCTTCCCCTCTCTTATTACTCATTAGCGCGATAAATAATTAAATTAACAAAAAAAAAATTAAATGATGACAGTGGAATTTAACTTGCGAAATATTACTAATATATTTTTAAATTTGAAATTTTATTAATTATTATAGACATTACATAATAATTAATTAAAATGGAGTGTTTAATTATTTTAATAATTAACATTTATAATATACGAATACACTCTTACATATATTCAAACATCTTATATTTATTATTACAATGATAAATGATTTTTAGTAAGAAAAATAAACAAAGTGGCAACTTGAGGTCGAAAAAAAGGTAATCAATGTAATGGTTTAATGACAATCATGATGTTAAAATAATCTAATTAGTTGATAACTAAAAAATAGTATCGCCCTCGTCGATCCCCAGCATCTTGAGGTCGTCAGGGCCCGGCTGGGTGTCGGTTTCGGTGTCGGCCTGGGTGATTTCCGGCGGCGGCTGGTCCATGTACTCGGGTCCATACCCGACGCAGCCGATCATGCTGCTGTACATCGATGCGTACATGATGTGGTTGTCCATCTGGACATCTTTCTTGGCTTCCGGTTCGTCTTTTGGGAAAATAATATTGAGGGCTTCTTGCAGGTCTTCTGGGAGAGGACCTTCTGCGCGTTTGTCGGGTTCCGCCTCGACCGCGGTGCCCTCGACCATCTGGGGCTCCATGGGCATCATGGGCATGGGGGCTTGGGGGGCCGCGACGTAGGCCGTCTGCATGGGAGGCGGGTGCGCGTATGTGGGCATCGTCGTGGACATCAATTGCGGCCTCACCGGAAACTGCTGGGCCTGGACGTAAGGCGGCGGGTTGCTTGCAATGAATGGCGGCGGCTGCGTGTATGCGGTCGTCCCAGTAGTCGATGCTGCGGGAGCTGGTGGTTTAGGCACAGAAGCTTCAGCTGACGTTTTTGATGCGTCCGCCGTTGGGTCTTCGATTATTGTCTCCTCTGATTGGTCTTCTATTTCCATATCTACCACCTGGTAAATAATTAGTTTTTATTTAAAGTTTTATAAAAAATTTATTGCGAAATTATAAAAATTTTTCAATTTGAAAAATCTGAGGCAAAATGGGCCGCCTAAAAAATTTTATTTTTATAATTTTTTGTGATAATGTTCAAGTAAAAATTTAATTTACCTGAGGAGGAACAGTAGGTGTCTTAGGCGCATTGAGAACTGGAGGTGGTGGAGCGACGAGAATCTTCATCGTCGGCTTAGCAACGGTGACATTATTGGTAATAATCGGGCCTGCGAGTTTCGTTATATGGACAACGCCCGGGGGGTTTATGATCTCATTGGGCACCTTGGGGGTGTCCTCGAACTTGCTCGTGGTGTAAGGCAGCGGCGTGATGTCTTTCTCTGGCTTGTTGTCTTCCTTCTTCTTGAAGAGCGGGAGTCTTCCGATAAACGGGAGCTTTCCCTTCCCTGTACTAGGCGTCGGCTGTTTCTTTACCTGCGTCTGCTTCTTTTTGGCGTCGGCGTTTTTCTTGTCGTACTTCTCATCATTAGAGTCGTCGTCTCTCCTGTCTTTGTACTTGTCGTAGCCTCTCTTCGGACTATCGCGCCAACGTCTGGGTGAGTCGTCGCCTCGCCTGTCCTTCCTCCTGTCATCGTAATAATCGCGGTCGCGGTCGCGGTCTCGTTCACGGTCGCGGTCGCGATCCCGTCCACCGCGACGTCTGTCATAACTGTCATACCTCCCGTGATATTTGTCGTCCCGTCGGTCGTACTTGCGGTCCCGGTCCTCCTTGTGGTCGTACTTGCGATCGCGGTCCCGTTCCCGATCTTCTTCGCGGTCGGACGAAGATTTGTCCTGAGGTTTTATCGTCATATTGACCTGCTGCTTGGTCCAGAAGCCCATGTGGGGCTTCGGCATCTCATCGGGCTTTGGAATGTCAACTTGTTTGCTCTGCTGCTGGGGCTGAGGCTGCCCCGACTTCTCATCGTCCTTTTTTATCCAAAACGACTTTGGAGGTTCCTTGGGACCCCAGGCCTCGAGAGTGGCCTCTGATTTGTCAGCGAATCCGTTGTCTTCTTGCTGCTCCGTCACTGGAGCGTCGGACCCGCGTCGCTTCATCTCTTCTTCCTGCTTGGCCTTAAGTTTGTCGCGTATTGAATTCAGAAGCTGTCGGTCGTCGTTCTCTTGAGGCGCGTCCTTGCCACCGGAGACGTGGGACCAGTGGCCCTTGAGCTTGATCCCATGGTAGTCTATTTCCTCGTTCAAGATCGCTTGGGTCGAGGCCTTCATCTTGTTGCGCATGGCCACTCGGATACTTTTGGACGTGTCTTGATCAGACTCCGAGTCCGAGTTTTCCGAGTCGCTGCTACTTTCGCTGTTGCTACTCTTGTTCTTGCGCTTCTTAGACTTTTTTTTGTTCTTCTTTGATTTCTTCGACTTTTTCACTTTAGCCGGAGGCTCGTCTTCTTTCTGTTTCTGGAGCTCGAGTTGCATTTGCTTTTGACGTTCATCAGAAAATGCTTTTTCTCGGTCTGCCATCCAATCTGTTTCCCAGTGAGGATTTTGGTCAACATAATTCTGTAATTAATACACAAAATAATTATAAAAAAGCTAACATAAACCCCTGGGGTAAAATGGACCCCGTAAATTTCTATAGTTCGCTCATTTTCTACCCCAAACTTTTTTTCTCAATTCCCCTCCTCCCTATTCTACTCAATAAAAAAAAAAAAATAAAAACTTACGCTAAAATTTTCTGAATGACGTTTGGATTTAAGATGTAGACTAGCGCAGTGTAGATCCCCGATCCAAGAGTCGCATAATCTGCAGTACCAAGCAGTCGCTGGACTAAAGAACTGCAGGCCTATAAGCAAAAAAATAAAAAAAATGTATAAGCCAAAAAAATCTCAGTAAAAACGTAAATAATTATTCGTAAGTTCATAGAGAATGACCTTATGCTCAGCCGCGATACAAAATCAATGCACTGAAAAAACAAAGGTAACTATTATAACGCTGATAGCTTCCTATTTTTCTTTATTTTATTTTCATTATTTATTTATACATTTATTTATCCTCCCCTCCATGGATATATATTTTATTTTTCTCTGAAATTAATTAAACAGCTCCATTAGTCATTTATTTACTACATTGACATTCATTATCAATACATTACATTTCTTTACATAACTCAGTAAATAATTAAAATAATTCTTAGATAATTTAAATTATAAATTATAAACTACTTCTTTATGCGGACATTATTTACATTCGTAGTTAAGTAATTAATTAATAATTATAACAGCTAATTATTATTAATCAATTAGATTTAATTGTACACATGTTTAATATAAAATATCACTGGCACATCACTAGTACATTTATACTTTTTTTTCACTGGAATCATTGCTGATTCGTTGTCACTTAAGTCTTGAGTAATTCTTGCTAATTAGTCTTCATTCTTCATTAATTATTTCCTATTTTATTCTTCGGTTCATTCAATTATTGCTTAAAAATTTTTACAGTACATTTTTATTCAAAGAAAATGTTTGTCTGTAATTTTTTAATTATAATTCAGTTCAAGTGTACGAATAATTACGTTTTTTTTAATTAAGTTTTATTATTATTAATTAGATTTAGTTTTTTATTTTTGACTTTTGAAAATTTTAGTAATTTAGTAATTTGATGTTTTGTAGAAAAGAGGAAAAATCGCGGGAATTTTGAAGTTCAAAAATAATTCGCGGGTTCGAATCCAATCGATGGTTTTTTTTGGTGTAAAAAAAAATATTAGAGGTCACGAGTTTTTTTTTTTTTAATTTTTGAGTAAAAAGAAGTCGAATAAAAATTTTGAAGTACAACTGAAGTCGAGGGTTTGAATCCAAAAAGCGGCAAAATTTAAAATCTAATCTGTCATTTAAAAATTTGGTACTCGAAATTTGGATGAAAATTTTCCCGAATTATCCGCACACTCAAAAAAAATGAACGTAAGTAAAAAAATTTTTAAGCAATCGAAGGTAATTGAATTGTAAAGTACAATTTGGTGAATAATAAAATATTATTGTCGTCTTCAATACATACCGATAATTAAAAGAGATAACACGTGTAGTGCAAACAGCTACGGAATTTATTATGCTAATTAGTTAAAAAATATGAAGATAAATATCAGTCATACCTTTAATGGGCGTCCTTTTGGTCGGCAGACCGGAGTAATACGGTACTTCTTTTTCCGTTCCCTCGCCATTGCGTTTGTGCCAGGGCATATCCACGATCTTCCTTTCCTAGATTAAAAAAAATATTGAATAAGTATCCGAAAAAATACAGACACTCATTATCCCTCACCTATTTTTTTACATTTAGATAATTTACGCTACAGTTCATCTTGTCTCACCGTTTATTTAAAATACTTAAAAAAAAATAATTAGATGCCGTCATTCGATCATTCGATTTCTGTCATCCCCACCAACAACTTATCAACTAGTAAATTATAATTTTAAATAAAATATTTCATAGGCGTGTGCGAATAGTTCCAACTATTCGACTTTAACTTTAAATCGAATTACTCAATTCCTACTTCGAATCGAATAATTTTAATTTTAAAATAATTCGTATCGAATCTTACTTCTAATTCAAACTTACGACTTATTCGTCAATTTTCAAATCATCCGTAAATTTATGAATTAAAAATTTTTTTTTTGAATGACTGAAAATTTTAATATTTTTTCCATTACTTCAAATTTTTTTCAGAAAAATATTTCAGGCGCGAATTATTTAAAAACTAAACTTTCCATTAAATAAAAATTAAATATTTGAAAGCTGATCAAAATTATCTCCATTCGAATCAAGTAATCGGGAGAGATCCGAGTAATTTAAAAATTTTCTAATTATTCGATTCGAACAGGACTCGCACATCCCCATTTTAAATTAAATAATAAAACTAACCAGACAAGTTTCTTTATGCTCGTTGGAGTGCAGGTGATTCAAATATTCCTTAGCTGTTTTAGGAAAGATATCGCAGACTTTGCACCAGTGCATTTCCGGGTCATAATGTACAAAATTATAGACCGGCTTCGAATCCTCTTCATTAAGTCTTAGCTTACGCTCGCGCTCGGCTTTAGCCTCACGATCGCCATCAGAGCTGGAGGATTTACTCGGCGACTCCGCTAGCTTTGCTTTGGGAAATTCCTCTTTCGGACTTTTCCCGCGCTTTAGAGGCGAGTCAGACTTATACTTTACTTTCAAATCCTCAACGGTCGCTTTGTCTCCGATTATGCCGGTCAACATGTCAATTACATTGTTTATCGACTTCATTTTATTCTGTATCTCGACCTAGATAAATTTAAAGGATCGTTAGCTGTGAGTTTAAGAAGAGTACGTGGGTTTATTTTTACAAATACCTGGAGCTTTTGGTTTTCTTTGACGATACGATTTTCACGTCCGTCTTCTTTACCGATTTCGTCGCACTGTTGCCGTAATATTTCTAATTCTCTTTGCAATGTCGTTGTTTTTCTTACATACTCTTCACGTTGTTTTAATAAAGTCACTTGTTGCTGTTTTTTTTCAGCTGCGATTGCTAAAAAAAAAAAAAAACTATTTTTAAAAAATTTTTTTCCAAGTGCGCGAGAAGTATCCGGATCTAATTCAACGTAATTAAAAAAAAATTCGAAGTAATTGTAAATTTTCGCATCATTTCAACTTCGAAGATGGACAAAAAATTCGAAAATTTAAAAATTTAAATTTTTTTAATAATTCAAATAATCAAAATTTAACAATTTAAATTTTTATGTACCGAGGATCGAAACGTTTTTCATGCAACGAAAATTAAAAAAATTTATGTAATTCCACTGGGGTAGTTCTGGAGGCTCCGGATGGCTTAAGATTTTTGAGTGATAAACCAACATCTATTAGGGTGATTGTTAGAAGTTAAATTTCCTCAGACGTCCCATAAGAAGCTTCTTTTTAGTAAAAAAATACGTGGGGAATTTGGTTTTTTCTTTTAAAGTAAAAGAACACGTGCCTCAGGACGATCAAAATTCTTTTCTCGATACAATCGCGGTTTTTTTCAAATATCTCATGAAATATGCAGATTAAAGGAAAAAATCATAGGAACAATTTTGTAGAAAATTAAATTTTTGACAAAAAATGTCTCATTCATTTTTTTTATAAAATGTGTATTTATGAAGATATTTTTAAAAAACTTTTTATGGGGCGTCTGGGAAAATTTAATTTTTAACGACCACTCTACTGTATATGAAACATTTCGGAAATCTCGTCATCCACACAGAAAAAAAAAAATTCTTGACTGAAGGTAAATATTCTTGATTCAAGAAAATTTTTTTGGAGACTTAAATTTTCTCAGATAAAGTAAAAATCTTCTCCGACCAAGACGAATTTTTTTTAACCAAGACAAATTCTCTTGGCTCAAGAAAATCTTGACTTGGTTTCCGAAAACGTTTGTCTTCAAAAATATTTTCTTGACTCAAGATAACTTTTTCTTCTGTGCAGTAGATTTTTTACTATACATTTTTTTTTTTGCGAAAAAAACGTTTTGATCTTCAGATGCATGAATTTTTTTTGAATATTCGCATTCCATTATGGAAAAATAATTCGGAATTTCAAATTATTTGCACACCGGTTTTTTTCTTTTACACACTAGGAAAAATTAAAATTAAAAAAAAATAACAGAAACAAACCTTCTTTCTTACTGTCCTCGGGTCGCGAAACAGCTCCGATAACAGGTGGAGCCGCTTCAACAGGTCGTGGTGGATCAATTGCTGGTGGCATTGCGGGCGGAGCTGGCGCTGGCTGATTATTGTAAGGTACTTGTCCTGCTTGCCAATTAGGTGGTGGGTAATCCTATAAATATTGTCGGTAGAATCAACAATCGCCGGTCTTTAATGCTCGTAAAAAAAAAATTAATCACATATCCTCTGGATTTTCTTACCTTGGCACAGTCTTGTTACGTGGAATGATTTTATCTAAATCATTTAATTTACCTTCTTTTTCTTTTATTTACTCTTAATAAAATTAAATAACGCGGTGCATACTTACTGCTTTCATGTTTCTCATTACATTACGCTGTTACGTAAGACGCTCAATAAGCTCATAATTGTACTTGTACACGATTCAAATATATATATATTATATATATTGTATAGTATGTACGTAAAAATGTACTTGTTTTAAAATAAAGCCGTTCAGGTAAAATTTATATCAAGTGACGCAGCTTGACAACGTGCAATTACGTTTAGTGTTTATCTTTTTTTTTTTTTTGAAGGTGGTCACGATAATTTTTATTTTTAAACCAATAGAATTTTGTTAATTTTTTAAATTTTAGATTTGAAAAAAAATTACTCTGTCCCTGATATACAAAAATTTTAAAGTTTCAATTAAAAAAAAATTAAAAAATATCGCAGATATAAATAAATTTTTGTAAAATCAAAAATGTCTTATTTAAAAAAAAAAATTCAAGTTCAAAAATAAAATTTAACTCTGACTATTAATTATTTTCTGTTGAATTAAAATGATACTGAAGTTAACAGACGTCTAGTAATTTTTGAATTTTTTTTCAGACGATAAACCAAAAAAAAAAATATTTTAAAAAATTGCACCTGTAGTTTTTAAAATTTTCTACATGTGCATAATTTCATTTTATTTTTTTGCAATTGATTTTTTGAAAAAAAAAAATTCAAAAATTTTCAAATGTCTGCTAACTTCAGGATCATGAATTAAAACTAGTTTATAATTTTTGGATTTAAAAAAAAAAAAAAAATATTCTAAAAAATTGCACCTGTGGTTTTTAAAATTTTCTACACGTGCATTTTTTCATTTTATTTTTTTGCAATTGATTTTTTGAAAAACAAAAATTGAAAAATTTTCAAATGTCTGCTAACTTCAGGATCATGAATTAAAGCTAGTTTGTAATTTTTGGATTTAAAAAAAAAATATTTGAAAAAAATGCACCTACAGTTTTTTAAATTTTCTACACGTGCATTTTTTTAGTTTTTTTTTTTTTAAATTAAATTATTTTTAAAAAATTTAAAAACTACTGTCTGCTAATCATAATTAACTTGAATAAAAAAAATTTTTGATCCTAGTGTCCAACAAAAATTACTTACTCCTAAACCCCAGCAAAAAAAAAAATAAAAACCAACTGTCCGGGTGACCACCTTCTTCATACGAGGAAATAATAAATAATAACCAATAAAATAATAAAAAATAAATAATAATAATAAACTTACACTGCGATAACCAGCTGGCGGAGCGTAACCATACTCGTATCCCTGATTGTAATTGTAATTGTAATTGTAGCCTTGATTGTACGGAGGCATCGGCGGCGGTGGCTGGCTCGTGTTCGGTGGTGGTGGAGCCTAGATATCATAAATATCACATCATAAATATAAACGTAATCAATAGATGAATAGAATACCAGACTCTACAATTTCTAAAGTCAACTCTACACTAGTTATAGATTCGTAGCTCGTTAATAACTCAGATAACAACCTGGTATTGATTGTGAACAGGCGGTGCATAGCCAGCAGCTGGTGCCGGTGTCTGATTCTGTGCTCCAGATTTATTCCAATCCTGTGAATTTCTCGCCGGGTCTTTCCTCCGTCTCTCGTGTGAACCCGATCTGCGGTCACGTGACCGGGACCTTCTGTACCGCGATCTTCTAGGTGATGGCGATCGGTCTCTGTCGTATTTCCGAGCCCGTCTTCTGTGGGAGGAAGCATCGGAATCGGCGCTTGGACTTCTTGGTCCCTTTCTTCGGGATTCCGTCTCCATTTTTATCAGTATCCAGTATCCGGTTATTAAAAGTCTGTGGTTATTTTAAGAAGATACTGAAATAATTTAATTGTATGAATATTTTATATTTATAAATTATTATATATATGAATATTTATATTTTATATTTGTTTTATTGTAGCGGCCATTTCTAAACCACCAACGTGGTAAACATGACCACTGATCGTGATACTCAAAATAAAATTATATTTTTAAAAATCACAATAAATCAATGAGCCATTTATATATTTTTTCATTGCTACTTAAATTATTATTATTCATATTAATCTATAAATGTATCTGGTAATTTATGAGTAATTACATATATTTTTACCTGATTTATGTATTTATATGTAAGTATATATATATATTAATTTTAATAAAACGAAGAAGCCGAAAAACGTACGAAAAATTTGTATAGACGTGAGCTTCTGGCTAGAAATTTATCACAAACAGATATACTGACTCATATATTTATTGTAATTGTAAGTACTGACGTCTTTTGTTTGTATTTGTAACCAAAAATGAGGCCGCTTTTGTTGTTTTACCGACCGCTGGCCATTTTAAATAATGGCGCGAATTTTAAAAATTCAAAATTTGTAAAATTAAAAAAAAATGTAATTAGTTAATTAATGGGGTAATTCCGATTATTAAAATTAATATAATTATTGTTGTGAGTAATTATGTCCCAGTGAAAAATCTGTAGTTTAAAAATTTAACTTTGGCGCGAAAAATTTGAATCCGCAAAACAGACTGACAGGGCCGCCGCTCGTCATTTGTATAAGTTAATAAAAAAATACAATTACGCTCAATGTTTATGACTAGTTTGTGTAAAAAATTATCGTGTTCTCATGATCAACAACAGCATAAATTAAATTTAATTACGTCAGCAAACATTTATAGCAACAAACAAAATTAAAGTTTTACTTTGTGTCAATAGTTTATTTAAATTTAAATAAATAAATACAATGAAGTGGTTTCCTGGAAGCATAAACGAAGCTGTCGCAACTTCAAAGACCAAAAAAGCTGTCTTCGTAGTTTTCATTGCTGGTATGTAGGTTATATATATTTAAATGTCATTACTTTAACACGGTACCAATTAATTAATAATTAATTATATAGATTTACAAATTTAAAACTCCATTTTTATTTTCACTGGCATTTAATACCCAGTGATTTTTCCTGGAATTTTTTTTCAAAATTTCAAATAAATAAAATTATTTAAATTAATTCCCAGGCAATGATGAAGTGTCCAACGAAACGTCACGAGTAATTGACTCACCAGAAGTGACATCGTCGTTGGAAAGAGAAGACTTCGTTGCGATAAAACTCGAATCCGGAAGTGAATCTTACAGATTTTTTGCTCAAATTTGTATCCTTTTTTATAAAACACCCGGCGGTAATTTATTTTGAATTCAAATTTAAATAAATTGTCCTTGACATGACCAATAGACCAACTGGTACCGGTGCCGTCATTGTTTTTCATCGGCAACAATGGAAAGCCTCTGGAAATAGTGGCAGGAAGTGTGACGTCGTCGAGTCTGAAGGAAAAAATCGACTCGGTCCTTGTGAAAGCCGGGAAAAAAGATTCGTCAAATAATTTTATTAAGACTGAGCAGAGTCATGCTGAGTCCACTAGCTCCAGTAATGTTTCAAACACTCAAGGAAACTCGACGACTAATAATAATATTGAAGAACCTTCAAATATTACTGGTACTAACGTCAACACTGCGTCTGCTAACGTCACCACTGCGTCTGCTGACAATGAAATCACTGCCGCGGTAAGTTTATGTCTGATTTTTAAGACTCGATCCCTACTTTCTGGAGGAGAGATTTACTGACTGTGTTTTTGGTTGACAGGAAAAAGTTGAACGGGCTAGGAAATTGATAGAGATGCAGAAGCAGCAGAGGTTGGAAGAAGAGCGCGAGAAAGAACGTTTGCGAGAGATCGAAAGACGGAAAATGGGGAAAAATGTCCAGAGTGCCAAGCGCCAGCAGCAGGATTTAGAGCTCAAGTTGGCTCACGAGGAACGAATGAAGGAGAAAGCTGCTGAGCTCGAAGCCAGGGAAAGAATCAGGGCCCAGATTGCTCAGGATAAAATTGAAAGGAAGCAACGCGAGCAGGCTTTGCTGGTAAATTTATTTTAAAATCTTAGAAAAATCCGTGGTACTGCACGGGAATTCATAAAAATTTATGTAGAAAAGTATAGATTTATGTGAGAATACAGAAGTGTAATGATACTGAAGTTCGCTGACGTCTAATAATTTTTTTAAAAATCGAAATTTAAAAAAAAAAATTGCACCCATAGAATTTTAAATTTTCTACATGCGAATTTTTTTAATTTTTTTTTTTTTAAATTAAATCGTTGGAAAAAAAATCCGGAAATTTTTAATTGTCTGCCAACTTCAGGATCATAGAGTGTATGGGTTCATATAAAAATTCCTGTAGGAAACCATGGAAATTTGGATTCCACTGTGGGAAATCCATACAGGAAACTGGACACCTGGATTCCCATGTTAGTCTACTTGCCCTACTACTAAACTTTGTGGCGAAAAATTGCCGTAGTAAAATAAAAAATTGAATAAAATAGAGAAAAATCTCGTGAATCTCCCGGTACTTTTACCCGGCAAAAATTCGTGTAACTTTTTTTGTTATTAACAAAAACGTTTTGCAAGTAAAGCCTCAGTCGACTTTAACGGAATACTGGAGAAAGATTTTTCTCATGCAGTTAATGAAATGTACAAAATAAAATAATTCAATATTTTCTGAATCGTTTGGTTACAAACTTTATACGAAAATGTTAATTATTAATTATGAAAATAATTATTTAATTTAATCAACAGAAAAAAATGTAGAAACTTCACACAGGAAACTGGGTATCAGAATTAACTGAGTGGTTTATTGGTTTCAGCAGCAGAATGTTCAAGAACAGGAACGTCCAGCAGTGACACAGCGATCGTTTGTCGGCGACGGTACCGCTCGTATACAATTTCGATTACCTTCTGGTAACCCACACACTGGATCATTCCAATCTACAAGTACACTGAGAGAATTGCGCGCCTATGTCGTCAATAATATCGAACTACCATTCCAACAATTTTCAATGTCCACGTCGTTCCCCAGGAGGGACCTGACCCAGGAAGATGACGACAAAACTCTCACTGAGCTTCAACTTGTTCCCACTGCCGTCGTGCTAATTTTACCCGTTAAAAATGTGAGTACTGCTCATTATGATGACAAATATTAGCAGAGAAAAAAAATAAAATTTAACTCTGGTAAAAAAATTTATCTAGACAAGTTCATCAGCTGTAATTCCATCAGACGGCTCGAACTTCATATCGAGATTAGTGTGGGCGCTAATTACCCCCCTCGTTACCGTATTTAATTACATCACTGGATACTTCTCGGGCAACAGAGGCCCCAATGACCGCAGCTCCGGCTCCAGAGGCTCGTCCGCCGGGGAATCTTCAAGAACCGGCGGCGTCTACTCATCTGGATCCCGTCCTAATGTTAGTCAGGCTGGGTAATTTATTAGTGGCAGTAAATTTATCTATTATTTAATTATTTAGCAGATCATTGGCTGTAAATAATTATTCATGTTCATGTAAATTAATTTTATCGGCAGTTTGATTAGAAGAACTCCTGGGGGTTCAAGCACTACTGTCAGAGCACTGGGCAATGTGCACCGATTGCACTCCGGTGATGATGACAACGACGAAAACAACACGTGGAATGGAAACTCGACTCAGCAGATGTAAATTTTATAATTAAATTTATCTAAACATAATAATAATGCATTAATAATAATATTATTATTATTATTGATGGTAAAAAAATGAGTTGTTTGATTTGGAAACCGTACGAAGTGGAATTGGACCAAGAGATGTGTTGATTTAAAAAAATGTATTTAAAAAATGTTTTAAGTAAAAAAATAAATTATAATATTATTTCATTAAATTAATTGCATTAAACTGAGGCTACACATGCACTGTAGAGATTAAATAAAATATTAATCATTTAAAATTAAAATTTTATTTATTTATTTATTAATTAATAATAATGATAACAATAAAAAGTACTCGTAACCTTTCGTCCCCTTTCTGGGTAAATCTCGTAACTACAAAATAACAATTTTGATCAGAAATCAGTCAAAAAATCTACTCTTACACGTGCGTTGATGGAAATATTACAATTCAAGTCTCGAACGTTCTGTAATAATTATTAAAATTTTAAGCTTTTTTTACGCAATAGCAGTACTAAAAAATGTTTTTCACTCACAATTTTAGTTAAGAACAAAATTTAGTTACAAGGATTACCCAGGAACGGGACGATTTGCCATTAAGTTCTTAATTTAGGAAGAGGAGAGACAACAGATATCAGGATCTCCTGTTTGAAATTTGCAAACTTTATCCTAGCAGATTTGTTCTCATTGTTGAATACCAACTTGTTCATCGCAAAGAGTTTTTAGACCCGTGGATACGAAGGCTGTTATTCTCGAATCTCTTCGTCTGTTCAGGCAACGAATCTTGGCCTGCTGCGTTTGCTAACCATCTTAGTAATGGATAGCGCCCAGCCCTGGTTAAAAATACTGATTGAAAAGAATTAAAAATGATGAAATTCTAATTCTTTTCAATAATTTCAATTCTTTTCTTTGTATATATAGATATACACAGAGAAAAATGGGCTTAAGAAATCTACGAATTTTTATTACGCTGTCGACGAAACTTGAAACAGCAAGTCGAGTTGCCAAAAAATTATTATGCTAAACTAAAAAAAATATTATACACTTACAAATTATAATAAATATGATTCGTCTCAATGAGGAATTATAGTAGAAAATACAAAATTTTTAGAGGCTCAGAATAATAATTATAGTGCAGCATAATAATTTTTTGACCACTTTTAACTTCCTGTTTCGAGTTTCGTCGACAGCATAATAAAAATTCGTACACTTTCCGTCTTCATTTTTCTCCGTGTACAGTTTGCATGGAGTGGCCGCTTCTCAATTCTTTTCAATCAGTATTTTTAACCAGGGAGGAATGGCCCTCGACAGAGTTGGACTACCGGGGATCACCCTCTGAGCATTTGATCAAATAAATAATTAAAAAAAATAAATGGAGATTTATAATAATTTAATAAATAATAAAAAATATATTAATAATAAATATGAAAGGTATAAAATGAATATGAATATTAATGACGTAGTTAGTAAGAAGATAAAATTTTCTATCCCGGTGTCGTTTATTAAGTGACATGCTACGGTTAGACGGTAAGACGGTTAAAATGAACATGCTGAATTTATCGAGACTTCATTACTGTCGTTAAACCATTCTACTATCATACATATGGATATATATGTATATATACTTAGTTACAGTTAACACTTGAGTATAATTATTAAAAGCTCAAGTGCTTTTCCCTAAATCATCATCTCTTAGAGCTCATGATGCCAAGTAACGCCCAGTATCCAGCATCATTGGTCCATGGACTGGTACGTCAGCACGTGGGATTTTTCGTTAACGCCTATCACTGCCACTACCACTCGTTCTTATTCACTGTTAACTACAAATGTTGAAATTAAAAAATAAAATAAAATAATTTCGGTAAAAATCAAATCTTGAACACAATGATCTTAATCTTTACACGCAGTGTTTAGCTACGACTAATCCGGATGACAAGGGATTTATTTTCGTAAACTTTTTATCGATATTATTAATTACGCGGTTTAGAAAAATTTATTTTTCGTATTTGCGGCAAAGTTGCTTGTGATATTTTTTTTTTTAAAGTTTTATGTTAAGTGTCATATTTTTTTTATTATGGAAGAAAATATGTCGAGTGTCACTGAAAGTACTAATTTAAGTAGCAGTAAATCATCGGCTTTTAGTATCGAAAGGATTTTAAGTAAAGATCCGCCTACTAGTCAAGTAAATGAACAGAAAATTTCATACTCATTTGAATGTAAGTTTTACATTTTTATTTTTTTTTTTACCAGTAAATGATGATCGTAAAATTATTATGCTAATATACATCACTAGGAAATTCAATTTTTATTTTTTACGGGATTAAATAATTTTTATGATTTTGTGGCTCGTGAAATTTTTCGGCGCGAAATAGTGGAATTTTTTTTTAATTTTGTGAGTTTCGAGTCTTTAGAGAGCAAAAAAATTTTTTTTTTTTAAAAGTACTTTAGAAATGATTCAGTGAAAAATACTGATGGTCAGTGAATTTTCACTGACAGTCAGTACTTTTCACTGATTGATTTTCACTGAATTATAAACAGAGAAAAAAATTAAAAGTTTACGTCCTCATTTTGTCAAAAGAATTTACTGATTTTTTCCATTTCAAGCGCGATAGCGATTTCTGTCTCGAAATTTCTCAATTCCGTCAACCGACGACTATTTTTTCTCTTAATTAATTTAATTATTAATCAATAATACAGCATACGATCAAGAAACAAGATTGACAGCTCCAGATTCATCGATGTCTTCACCAGATGAGCTAGAAATTTTCGAAGACCCAGATATCGGATCAACTTCCTCTGAACCAGGAATAAGTTACGGTAAATCGAGTTCAAATTTTTTTAATTAATAAATTAATCCAGAGGATGTTTAATTTTTTTTTTTTTTTGCACAAGTCATTAAATTTCGTCGAAACTTTTGATCTCGATCAGGAGCAAGGACATACTTTTCTCATAAAATTTATCGCGTATGGAAAAGTGACACGAGGCGTACTTGGTATAATAATTATTACGAATGTGAATATGTGGATTTTTTTGCCGAATCCACATGACTTGGAGATATAAATTCTCACCCTTGGGCTCAGCCAGTTTGTATTCGGAATAGATATCGTAGGAACGGTGCGTGTGCACAAGTTGCGTGAACTACACACAGTATTTTACAAAGTACATACATAAGTAAACCAAAGAGTGGCCCTACTTGTGAGTTGTTTGATCCATTGCTTCCTGCAGGTTCCACGCCTACTCAATGTTCTCGGTTTCACGTCCACTATTTATCTGTCTCTTGCTAATTTTGCTATGGAAATCCGGTAATACGTTCTGTTGTCTTCCCCGTTTGATACTTAAATTTATTGCATTTTTATACACATTAATTACTATCATATTTTGTCATTTATTTTATTCCACTTGGTCTTTTAAACAAATTTTTATTTATATTTGTTGAGATCATGTTTGGATAATAAACACGATGTTCCTATTTTAGTATATTAAATATTTTGTTTTTCAGAGGTTTTAGATTTATTTGGATACGCGGGATGAAAAAATACGAGCGAGTATTAAGAGGCACGCGTTTGGGTCTTTAAATAATCATTGTAACACGTTTTTTAAATTGTCCGTAACGATATATAGTAATTAATCAGAGTTAATGACTTAATATTTGTTTTTAAATCAACTGAAGACGTTTTACATTTTTTTAGTCAATGAAATTTTAGATTAAGATGAAATTCTTCACAAGTTGGTGTCGGTTTTTCGGGATTTTTTGGGTGAAAATTGAGTAATTGGTTAATTATTAAAATTTTCCACGATAGTAGACATTCAGACGAAGAAGATGGGGGGTCTCAATTAACTTCAAGATCATGGGAAGTGTTTCAAATTAATTTTTTAAAGTTGAAAGTTAAGTTTGTGGGTGAATTTTTACTGCCTTCGATAAGGGTTTCGTTTTTCGGGATTTTCTTAGGGAAAATTGGGTAAGTGTTTAATTATGAAAATTTGACATGAAAGTAGACATTCAGACGAAGAAAATGACCGGTCTGAAGAGCTTTTAAAACCGCGGGAAGTATTTCACATTAATTTTTTACAGTTGAAAGTTAATTTTGTGGGTGAATTTTTACTGCCTTTGATAAGGATCTTGTTTTTCGGGATTTTTTTAGGGAAAATCGGATAATTGTTTAATTATTAGAATTTGTCATAAAAGTAGACATTCAGACGAAGAAAATGACCGGTCTGAAGAGCTTTTAAAACCGCGGGAAGTGTTTCAAATTAATTTTTGAAAGTTAAAAGAACTTTGTGAGTGAATTTTTACTGCCTTTGATAAGGATTTTGTTTTTCAGGATTTTCTTAGGGAAAATTGGGTAATTATTTAATTATGAAAATTTGACATAAAAGTAGACATTCAGACGAAGAAAATGACCGGTCTAAAGAGCTTTTAAAACCGCGGGAAGTGTTTCAAATTAATTTTTTAAAGTTGAAAGTTAATTTTGTGGGTGAATTTTTACTGCCGTCGATAAGGATTTTGTTTTTCAGGATTTTCTTAGGGAAAATTGGGTAATTATTCAATTATGAAAATTTGTCATAAAAGTAGACATTCAGACGAAGAAAACGACCGGTCTAAAAAGGTTTTGAAACCGCGGGAAGTGTTTCAAATTATTTTTTTAAAGTTGAAAGTCAATTTTGTGGGTGAATTTTTACTGCCTTTGATAAGGATCTTGTTTTTCAGGATTTTTTTAGGGAAAATCGGATAAGTTTAATTATGAAAATTCGACATAAAAGTAGAAATTCAGACGAAGAAAATGACCGGTCTAAAAAGGTTTTGAAACCGCGGGAAGTGTTTCAAATTAATTTTTTTAAGTTGAAAGTCAATTTTGTCGCTGAATTTTTACTGTCGTCAATAAGGATTTTGTTTTTTGGGATTTTTTTAGGGAAAATCAAATAATTGTTCAATAACGTCTATTCTACACTAAAATAGACATTTCAAAGTGGAAAATGAGCGGTCAAAATTTGATTTCCGATAACCGGAAGTATTTTAAATTTAATTTTGAATATCGAAAACAATAAAATTACTAATTTTGGATTCATAAACATAGATTCGGTTTTCCGGGATTTTTTGTAAGAAAATAAAGAAATCGTCGCTTTATTAAAACTTTATCTGAAAGTAGGCATCTCAACGAAGAAAATGAGCCGTCTAAATTTTTCTTATGACCACAGCAAGTTTCGTAAATAAATTTGTCAAAAAAAGAATTTAATTGACTTTGATTTAGTGGTCAATTAATAAACTCTAGAGTGACAATTAAATTAAAGCTGACGTTAACGAGTTTATAATAGGTACATCAAATATTTGTACAATGCGTAAAAAGACATCCATCACCAAATAATTAGAAGACAAGTTCACTGCAGCTCAAAGCAATTAGGTAAACTATAAGGCGTGGTGTTCTATTCCTGAGCTCCGTGAAACTCTTGTCTCTACAACTTTATTTTTTCCTCTATCCCTTTCCCTTCATCTTCACTTCTTTTTATTCCCACAGAAATAATCTCGGCTCTCAACCGAACAAATCACTCGTGAAAAATGATCTATCCGATCGCCAGATATCAATAAATTAATATACTTACGAGCGAGTAAATATCGCTCAGAGAAATTGAGTCGTCGTCATCATATTAAGTTTAAGCGATAAATTAGATGTTAACTAAAAGGAATAAGAAATTTTACGAGGCTTAATATACGATTTTAGACTTACACACTCGCAGTACACGCCCCGTGTTGCCATCAGCTAAAAAATCTTGAGAAATGCGACAATTACGTCGCCATCTGACAATTAGTAGCCAGTAAACGCTTCTGCGTTGCCTGTGAAATATTCAGCTACGAATAGTTTTTCGGGATATTTATTACTTTTAGCCACCACACGCTCGCTACTCAGTAGATCGCGTTTAGTTAAACTTTCAGGGTTGTACCATGTCACCTGATACACGCTCATACATTTGTATATATATATGAGATATTTATAATTTGCGAGACGAATGTAAGGGAAAGGGAGGCTGGAAAGGTCCCCAGGCAAAATAGTTCCCTGAGAATTTTTTTTTTTAGGTTACATACAAAAACCACATGAGCGCGGGGCAAAATGGGCCACCTAAAATTTTTTCAAAAATTTGATCACTTTATTTTTTTTTTTACTTATGCAAAAAAAGTTTAAGACCCATTTTGCCTCTTTGATTAGATGCGAGGGCCAAATAAACATGGGGCAAAATGGGCAGCCTAAAAATTTTATTGGAAATTTGTTTACTTAATTTTATTTTTGTATTTCTGGAAAAAAAAAAATTTGACAGCCCATTTTACCCCTTTGGTAGAAAATATTTAAAAATCATTTATAGGGGAGGGTGGGGCAGAGCGGCCCCCCTGAAATTTTGACCAAAAAAAAAATTTTTTGTTTTTCGACTAATTACTATAAATCCGATATGTTTGCGCATTTTTACCCCTACGCATGACATTTGGGGCAAAATGGACAAGCCCAAAATTTTTAAAAAGTGATTTTTTCATATTTTTATCGTCAAATTAAAAAAAAATTATTATAATTCCACATTTCTAGCCCTACGCATAACACCTGGGGCAAAATGGACCAGCCGAAACTTCCGAAAAAATTATTTTTTCATATTTTTCGGCCGTTTCTTTATGTAAGAGGCAAATTTGGTCACTAAAAATTTATAAAAATTAAATTTTTTTTTTTTAGTTAATAAATTTTTGAAATAAAGTAAAATTATAGAATTGATTTTTTTTTTATTAAATAACAATTAGTAATTAAGGTAATCGAGAGTGAACGATTTTTTACGCTTTAAAAAATTTTTTTCGAGTAATATAAAACCAAAAATAGTTGTCAAGAGAAAGAAATACATTCTTAATGATGAAAACAATTTAAAAAAAAAAAAAACGAAAAAAAAAATTTTTTTTATCACTTTTTGAAGGGGGGCCGCTCTGCCCCACAAAAAAAAAAATTTTTTTCAGAATTTTGGCAAAATGTCCATAAATTTGTTCGAAATAGAACAAAAGTAAAGTGATCTTATGGTTGAAAGCCACAAAAAATAATAATTGGCTTAGGGGGCCGCTCTGCCCCACCCTCCCCTATATAATTGGTTTTTTTTTTCTTTTCAAGGAAAAAAAAAAATAAAAATAAATCATTAACATGTTTGTAGTTTTGAATAGAAATATGTCAAAAATATTTCACTCGTCGGAAAAAAAAAATGTAAAAAGAAAAATGGGAAATTGATTTTAGACCCATGGACGTCGATGTAAGAGCGTGAAAAAAAAATTATCCAACCATCGGAGCATGTGTCATCGTAAGTTCTAGTGTGACACTAAAACTAACTCTTTTTCCGCTGAGATGATTAATGGGCGGATAATTAGAAGATGATACCGTAGACCGGGGTATAGTAATGTTGTGTCGCTGGATGAGGATTTGAGGCTCTAGTCGGTCTGTGGATGGACTGAAAGAGTAGCTGGATACATTTTTCATTCTGGTTGAGTGTAAGACATGAGACGACACGACGTGTGTTATTCACAAACACATAAATGGACTCTCTTTCTCTTTTTATTTTTTTTTTTTTACTGTACTCTAGTCGTTTCAAGTCGGATAAATATAAATATAAACAACCTACAAGATACGTATAAAAATGTCGGTAGCGCGATAAAGATTCCGCGGTAATTGGGCAAGAGACCAGAAGTGTCTTTATGTCTCTATTATTTTATTTATATTTTTTTTGTCTTTGTTCAAACACTGGCTGATTCAATGGGACGTTTAAAAATTGTTTTATTATATTTTCATGTTTCCAAGTCTCGTAAATTATCTCTGGGTATTTTAGAGAGAACCGAAAGATACTGAGTTGTCCTAAGCCAGTTCATAGATAAATTAAATTTTTTTTCGCGCTTTTATTGGCTCTAACAAGTGGACTGTAGAATTTCGAGTCGGGAAATTGTACGAAAAAATTTTTTTTCAGAAGCTTGTACTAGTAGCAGTGGAAACAGCAACTCGGCAATGGACGTCAGTGATAAGGACAACAATGAAAGAAGCGGGAGTGTGACGAGCGATGACGACAAGAAAAAAAGACCGCGGACCGCATTCACTGCCGCGCAAATAAAGTCGCTGGAGACTGAGTTTGAGAGGAGTAAATATCTCAGTATTGCCAAGAGACTGCAGCTCAGTAAAAGTTTAAAATTAACTGAAACCCAGGTAATTTCATTTTTTATTATTAATTTAGCCAATTGACAGAAGTGAGGACTTTTATTTTGGCACGCGATTTTACTGATAATTTTTGCCGATCTAATGGAGATTCAAAATTTTTTTAATTTTTCCGCTCAATTTTTTTTTTTTATTTTTTATCAGTAAAAATTAAATAGACAATTGGAAAAAAAATTACATTTTTTATTACTCAGAAAATTTCTGAGCGCAAAAATTGTTTACTCATTCGAAGATTTTAATTTATTGTTAACTTTTGAGTTGTTATTTTTAATTACTATTAAAATATAATTTTAATTAATTGGACTAGTATAAAAAAAAGGCAAGACGACAGTCGCCAAGAGGAAAGAGTCGAGACTGCACATGATGCGTTACGATTTCGACGTCCGTTAATTAACAAATCAGCACTTGGGAATTTAAATATCACTCATTTTTTACGCAACGTTTTTTACTCATCTACATCTCGTTAATTTTTAAAAAATTACTCACGTCCATAAACACATTCGAACTTTCCTTCAATTAAATTTAAATCGCCTGATATTAATATAAAAAAAAAAAATAAATAAATGCTGGAAATTAATAATTCTTAAATTAGAAGCACCCGTTTACTATTAACTATTTCTATTTTAACGAGCGGGACAAATTTGAAAAATAATCATAGCTCTATTTAAAAATAAAGTGACAACTAAAACGTAGATTCGAGTACCTGACGGCTATTAAATCGAATTTGAATTTTGAATAATCGCGTATCATTAATTTAAAAATTTTGTTTGTTGTATTTCCTGTACACTTATCGCCCTTTTCTTATTCTGGGTTTTTAAAGTCATTAGGTCAAGACTGCATGAATTATGAGACCACATTTACGCGCAGGAGCACATGTGCATCCGTCATGCACTGGCGCCATTCTTTATATTTTACTTAATATAATTAGGATAGTCTAGGGTTTGTGTCGACGATCAATTAGCACCCAACTACCCTTTAAACTTTTTAGAAAAAAAATAATAATATTAATTTAAATAAATAATTTTCCCGCGCGAAATTTTAAATTTAAAAAAACGTTAGAACGTATTTAGATAGTAAGTGTAAGAAAATAAATAAAGCAAGTGAACTTTAATAGTAGAGTAGAAAAAAAAGTCTAAAAGATTAAACAGATCTGAGGAATGGCGTTAAATTCAGTCTTTCAAGCCTGCAGACATAAATGTCACAATATTTCTCGGAGTTAACGAGCCGCATTCGTCAGTACACAAGCTTTTGACTTCTCCCCACCCCCGCGGGATAACGTACTTTTTTTGCATTTTGCTTATGATAATTAAGATATACAACGTGCATTTGTCACGTCATTTTTTTTTTTGCTCCGTCGAAACCTTTTTGAACGAAATCGTACGTAGAGATAGCGAACAAATAGCAAAGGAGAGCTTCGGTATGTAAATCGGCTTCGGTAGCGCAGATGGCAGCGCGTAAGTCTAGTCTCAACATGTCTGCCGTGGGATGCGCATCGCGTAACTTGTCCGTAGCATGTTGATATAATATTTTTATAGTGCCTAGCGCAATATAAAATTCATAGTGATTGTTAATATAGACTATTATTTTCAACAAAAAAGGTGTGAGTGTTAGTTTATTGTAAGTGTACAAAAACCAACGCATAAACTTGGCAAAAACCAACCATCTGCTTCTGTGGAAAGCTGTCTCATCTGCAAAGATGGCGGCCAACCACAGCCTAAAACGTAAAGCAACTGCTGAGATCACATCATCTAATGACAATAAAAGCCTGCGAACGACAACGAGTTATTTAAAAAAAAACTCGATTACATTAGACTTAGCCTTTAAAAAATGGGAAAAAGAACAAGGGTTAGAAAAAAAAAATAATAACAATGTCAGGCCTAATCTGACAAATACACGACGAAACTCTTTACCCAGTGTCGATACAGAAGGTTTCATACAACCACGGAAAACTGCCAAAAGTAAATCAACTGATAATACATTGGGGACGCCACTTGACACCTCCAACCAGTACGAACACTTAAATAACAATGAACCTGCTACTCCAAACAACAACAATGACACCATGGAGTCAGAGCAAGAAGAAATCACGAGTTACACTCAAAGTCAACAGAGTACTCAGGATCCTTCGCAAACTGGAACTTCCGCGCAGTCAAATAATCTTGAAAATCTGAAAACTTTCAGACCACCACCAATCTTTGTAATAGGAGAAAAGGTAAGCGACTCAATCAACTCATTAAAAATGGCAGGACTACCACAAGACTCCTTCACAGTCTCTATATCTAAGGGACTACATTCCATCCAAGCCCTGAAACAAGTTGACTATGACAAAGTTAAGATTGCGCTGAAAAACAATCAGATCCAATTTTATTCATTTACTCCAAAAGGAGAAAAGTTGAAGTCCATACTCTTAAAAGGGGTCAGTGAGGAATTTACTGCAGCGCAAGCAATGGAAGACTTACTCAGCAAAAATATTCCCTCAGTTGAAATTAAGAAAGTCACTGAGCTTAAATTCGATCGTGAAAACCAGAAAAGAAGACATTTAATAGTACAAATCACACAGAGGAGCAGCATGAAGGAACTCTTCAAAGTTAAAAATGTATTGCACATGAAAACGAGGTGGGAACGACTGCGGAGAAATAAGCTTCTCCAATGTAGAAAATGCCAAAGAATCGGACATACGGCAGCAAACTGTGAGATGCTCTTCAGATGTGTCAAGTGTGGGGAATCACATACACCAGGTCAATGTCCACTCAACACAGCGACATCAAGAGATAATTTCAAATGCGCAAATTGTGGTAAGTCCGGGCATCCAGCAAACTATGCCGGATGTAATTATATTAAATTTGCACATCTTAATAAAAAAGCTGAGCTTCAAAGTAGAAATAAATCAATAGCTAAGAAGATTGACCAAGTAAGCGACAATTATCTGCTACCAAGAAAATTCTCAAACGCTGCCGCCCAGCAAAGAGATGTTTTTCCTCCTCTTCCTTCCAGGAATCATATAAACGGAAATATGCAAAGGTCACAACCTCCTTGGCAAGCTCCACCACTTACAGAAGGAAACGCTCAGCCAAACTGGCTAACGCAAATCAAAAATGAAATCTGCTCCTTAACAAACGTTATCAAAGAAATGAGTGTTAGCCTCAACCAATCCATACAGAATAACACCAGAAAAATTGATTTCATATTTGGCTACCTTAACCTCCAACATGAATACTAAGCCAAATAAAGACAACCAATATCCAGAAATTAGCAGACATAACGATCAACCAACGGCAATCAAACTCATGGCCATAAACACTAACTCACTACAACACAACGTCAGAAGATTCGAACTACACTCTAGAGTAGAAAAATACAAGCCAGACATAGTCCTACTATCAGAAACAAAACTGACTAGCAAGCACTATCTTCTATCAAATAACTACAGCGTAATACGGACAGACCGCCCCAACTCCAAACAAGGTGGCGGAACAGCAATAATGATTAAAAATAATATTAAACACAGAATATGCAGATACCCAAGCTCCAATAAAAACGAAATTCTGGAGTTTACTATAGTACAACTTTTTACCGAATCTACTCCAAATAACAATATTTACATCATTAGTGGTTATGCAACCAACTCAGGTAAAAAAATTTTTATTTATGAGCTGAACGACCTACTACAACGTCTTGATCTGAACAATCCAAACAACTCATTCATACTAGCTGGCGACCTAAATGCCCGCAGAAAAGAATGGGGTGATTCAGATGATAACCAGAGAGGAAAATACCTACGTAACTGGGAAAAAGACACTCTGGCAAAATACCGCGCTAAAATTTATACTACAGATGAAGCTTCGTTCACTCCAGCTAAAACCTACCTTGATATCTGTATAACTGATCTGACCATTAGCGATCTCACGTCTAATGGAAAAATTACCACAGCAGACTACGACAGCGATCATAGAGCTCTGCTCTTCACAATAGTTCTTCCAAGTCATACGCAACAAGAAAATAAACAGATTCCACGCCGTAACATCCGAGCAATTAAATGGAAAAAGTTTGAGAAACTAGTCAACACCATCTACACTCAAGACATTCCAACAGATCGAAACCTGACAATACCTGAGATTGATAGCAACATTACTATCCTAACATCATCTCTTGTTTCAGCAATGAATCAATCAGCCCCGATCTTAAAAAAAAATAACGGAATCCTCAAATATCTAAACAGTAGAATCAAAACACTACAAAAAAACAAGAGCAAAGCTATAAACCTACTTCACATTGCTCAAAACTCACCAAACAACAATCAGCAGAATCAAATCCTACGCCTCAAGACAACAATCAGCCTCGTCAAATCAGAGCTGAGAAAAGAGTTTAATAAATCCGTTGCAGACTACTGGAAAGGACAACTGAAACAAATAAACTACAAAGACCCTACAGCTTTCTTCCCAAAAATAAACAGGCTACTAAGAAATAAAAAACTAATAGCAATAGAAAACCAGCGTATAAAAACAACAGACCCTGCAGTCCAAAATGGATCTATAAATACAACAAAAGCCGCACAGATCAATGATGAATATCTAATCAGTGACCCAATAGATAAGCTTAATATCATCGGTGAGTTCTACCAAACAATTAACGCCCCTCGGTACTTAAACAACAACACTAAGCTTAAAGAATTGGTCGATATCAAAGCGGAGAGTACGAAAAAGATCCTTGTGGACAGACATGCTGGTGGTACCACTTATACCTCCTTCAATAGTAATAACAGTGCACTTAATCCATCCAACGAAGATATTACAGATCAACCATTCATTAACACTGATCAACTAACCAAACTACTGAAAAAGTTGCCAAACAAAACTTCTAGCGGCCCTGATGAAATACCCTCAATAATATTGAAACATTTACCTCCGAAAATAATTAGAGTTCTGGTCATCTTATTCAACAACGCCACCAACCATGCGTACTTCCCTGTTGCATGGAAATCTGCCAAAGTCTTGCCAATATTAAAAAAAGACAAGGATCCAAGCAAGGCAACTAGCTACAGACCAATCAGTTTGACCTCCAATCTGGGAAAAGTCTTCGAAATTACTATCAACAACCAAATAATCAAAGTTTGTACCGATAAAAAAGTAATACATAACCTACAGTTTGGTTTCAGGGCACAACACAGCACCACACACGCTATTCACAAGCTTATTGACAACATCATGAAGCACTTAGATGATAATTTCCGTGTAGCGGTCGCACTGATAGATCTTGAAAAAGCATTCGACTCAGTGTGGATCAATGGACTCATCTTCAAACTATTAAAACTAGACTTCCCGCTCTGGCTTTTACTACTAATAATTGATATGATCCTCAACAGATCTTTCCAAATCTGGGATGGTACCAATCTCTCTGCAAAAAGCTATAAAATCCTAGAAGGTCTACAACAAGGCACAGTCAACTCGCCAATCCTTTTTAATATCTTCATAATGTCACTTCTTTCACTCTTTGGACTTAATAAGAACGACAGTTTATTTGCAGTGGCCTATGCTGACGATCTAATTGTGGGTATGGCTGGTAAACAACCTCTGATCCTACAGAAAAATCTTGGAGATATTATTAATAAAATAAACAAGTTCTACCGAATGTGGAATTTGAGGATGAACCCGGAGAAATGCGAAACAGCTGTCTTCAGAAGAGAATCAAACCATCTCAGCAAACTGGCTCTAAAACAGATTAAGGAATTCCAAATAGCAACTCTTTCACCCAACACCAACGAGCTGATCAACATTCCGCACAAAAATGTAGTTAAGTACTTAGGAGTACAAATTGATCAACTCCTTAGGCTAAGATACCACCCAGACTCACAGCTAGAGAAAGCTAAATCTGCTTTCAAAGCGAATAGCCGAATCTTCTACAATAAAAATCTATGTAGAAAAACAAAAATCATCTGTTACTTGCTACTCGTAAGACCAATTTTAACCTACGCAGCCCCAATTTGGTGGAATACTAGTGCAGCGGTGATGGAAAATTTCAGAGTGTTCGAGCGTAAATGCCTCCGAGCATGTACTGGAACTTATAGATCTGGCGAGTCCAACTTCCAGAAACGTATCAGCAACGAAGTGTTATATGATATCGCCGAAATCCCGAGAATTGATAATTTTATCATCAAACTAATCCGGGATTATTTCAGCAAAATAATCACAATTGACAACGCAGCTATTAAAAAACTTGCTGAGTTTACTGAGGATGATCTCAAAAAAAGGAACGAGTCTGGCCAACTTCCACCCCAAGCATTTCTACCACTCGACCATAATGGGCTTATCCAAGATGAATATAATGTCCCAATTATTTACCATTGGAGGCGCCACAAAGCCAACAAAAAAATTTTTCTCACCCCTGAGAAAGCTAAGACCAATTGGTTTGATTTCACTTACTCCAGAGCTCTTCCTGAAAGAGACTATCTTGATGCTCATCGGCTGGATGAGAAGTACTGGTGGTTAACCGAAGAGTCCAGACATCGCAAAGAATTACGAAGACGATTACAGAAAAGTCGGAGATAGTGTAATTTCTTCTGTAAATAATGTACATATTTCCTTCCTTTTATTTATTTATTTATTATTATCCTAGTCTTAAGTTAGTATAAGTCTTATTAAACTTAAAACAAGTGGTTTTTATAAAGAAATATTTTCCACAACTGTTGACGTTGCATAAGTTGCAATAAAAATCTAGTCTGTTACTATAACTAAGTTAACCAGTTCCAAGATTTTAAAATAAACAGAATCAGCTATCCCATAAGATGATTAACATCAGCTGCTCCAATCGAGGAGACTAATTGTTAAAACAAGTTTTTCACTTTGTTTCTATAAACGAGTAAAAACAGAAACAAGATATGGCTAGTTTTTAAGTTAATATTTGCAGCCAATTAATGTAATAAAACAAAAAATGTAATTTTTCAAAGCAAATAAAACTTCTTTTAAAAAAAAAAAAAAAAAGCAGCGCGTAAGTCTCATAATCTTAAGGTCGTGAGTTCGATCCTCACCCGGAGCAATATTTTTGCTGATTTTTTTAAAATTGTTTGTGATAAATCAAATGTATGTAAATAATTGTGGTAAAATTTGCTTTATTTTTGTGTAGATTAAGATTTGGTTCCAAAATCGACGGACTAAATGGAAACGTAAATATACTAACGACGTAGAACTGTTTGCGCAACAGTATTACTCTAGTCTAGGGATACCTGCGCCGAGGCCTATTTTTGTTGGAGATCGATTGTGGTAATTTTAATTCAAATATTTATTTTAATGTCAATTAATTAAGTAAATAAGTTTACGCTGCCTCTAAGTTTCAATCTCCGAAATTGTCATATTAAATTTAATTATGAAGTTGTCGTATAATAAATTCAGCACATGTCCAGAAAGGTGTCACGCGTTTTGGTCCCAAAACATTTCATCCTCGGACAATTAATCCCCGACCATATATCTGTGAGATAAATCATCCCGACGACTGTTCATCTTATGACATCTTAACCATGACAATCTACCTTATATTGATAATCATTTCTAATCATTTTTTATTTTAATCAATATTTGTACTATTATCAAGCACATCAAATCCATGAAAAAAATTATCTATACTTTTTTCCATCAACCGAATATTATGTAATTTTGAGTTTAGTAACCCAATGATTTAATTTAAACAACAATAATAATAATAATAATAATAATAATAATAATAAGAAGAAGAAGAATAATTACAATAATAATAACGATATTATCTAAAAGATCATTTAAATGTAGTCAAGTATCGCGACTTCTGGATATTATGTTGTCTTGTATATTCAGTTGTCTTGTATAAGTGCCTTAAGCAAGTGTGATACTAATTAGTTAACTATATTAGTCCTTAGGCCCAACATTGCGTCTCGTAGAGATTTAACCAAAACGGATACTCTTCTAGTTCCATTTGCTCGAACAACAACTTACCAGAAGTCATTTTTGATTACGGGTTGTAATTTCTGTAACTCGCTTCCAATCGAAATTACGACATCAGTAACTTTAGATGAATTTAGAAGTAAATGCTATTTGTATCTAATGGATCTAGAAAATAAGTAAGCCTTAATAAATTAAACTATTGTATTGTTGGAATGAGTGAGTAAGCGTCTAAATTATATTGTATTCTGTTGAGTTCATTTTAACTCTTATTGCTAATAATAATAATAATATAACATGTATATTGATATCTGATCACAAGGAGCAGCAGCTCCATGATCGTAAATAAATAAACTAAACTAAACTAAACTATATTGATCGCTAAAAATTAATGTTAATAAGTAATTAAGAGATAATATTTTATTATTAATATCAAGTAAATAATTCTTAACGATCGATTATGTACTATGGTGCTAAATGATGTGATTATGAGAAAGTGTGTATTAAAATTATATTGATAAAATGTTCATAATTAAAAATATTTATAGTTGGTGTATTGTATTTAATATTTTTATTGAAGTATCAATTGTCCAACAGATAAATTATCGGGTATTATTTGTCTAAGTGTAAGTTGTCATTGTCATGAATCGTCCCGGGGATGAATTGTCGGGGATGAAATGTTTTGGAACCAAAATGCAGTGAACCGTCCAGAAATTTTTTTAGAATGAAAGTACGGCATCCACTAGATTTGCCTGTATTTTTAATTTCACAGTTGAACCTTTGAAAAAAGTTATTAATAATTTTATTTAACAGGTTTTTTAATTACCCTGGGCAACCACAAGCAGCAACATCACCACTGCTACCATCACATGTGAATCCGCTGGCATTGCCGCCGTCACTACCGATTGTCCAGCCACTGCCGACAAATCTTCCGGTAGGACAACAAAGTATATACCAAAATGTCCCGACGCACTCGATCAATTACCTGACGCAGTTGGACTATCGGAGGCAGAACACGTGAAAAATATTTTTATGACCAATTTAAATTCATCAATACTAATTATTATTGGATTAATTACTTATATTTTTTCAACTCTTGTGCATTTAATGTCAAATAAACTCTCTTAATAATTTAATTTATTTATTTCATGACTTTCCTTCCTACCTTCCTCTATATATATGCATTAAATTATTAAAAATATATAAATATATAAAAAGAACCTTTGCGATGAACGTAAAAATTAATGAATAAATAAATTTAATAACCACCGGAAAAATTTTACTATGGCGAGTGAATTCTTTCTACTCCCAGCACTTTGTCATCATTTGCAGCTTGATCTTTCATTATTTTAGCGTATCGATCGTCGTCGTGTAGATCTTCTTCGTCTAGCATTTCCTGCATTCTTTTTTTGTAACTAAAAAAATTTATTTATTTTAATAATTATTGCAACCCAGTATTTTTTTTTTAAATTTAAAATAAAAATACTCACATTTCACTGTCTGGATTATTTTCCTGGTTACGGCATTTTTCTAATTTTTTTTCTAACGCCTTAACTATTTCTTTGTTCGGTATATCGATACTTTTAGCCATTGATCTTATTTCTGATAAATAAAAAAAAATATTTATTAATTTTTTATCAACTGATTATTGAAAAATTATGGAAAATTATTTTGACGTTTTCTTATTTTTAAATGGTTACCTGACCGTTGATCCAAAGACGATTGATCCTTGCGATAATTGATCCACCGATAAAATTTACTTACCCACAAATAAATGTGAAAAACTACTCCCTTTTTTCACTAATTTTGTGTGCGTGTAACATAAAAAGTTTTTTCGAATTCCGCATTGTTTTCTAGTTATTTTCATTTTAATGCCATGCTCATAAAAAAAATAGTCTTCTGATCGATTTTAAGAGCTTGACATTAAAATTAAAATAACTAGAATACAATGCGGAATTCGAAAAAACTTTATTCGGTATAACTTCTAGGGAATAAAATTGTCTACAAAAAAGGTCCTATGATATTTTGTAATAGGTCTGATAGTTTCGCCGGAAAAGTAAAAAAATCTCAAAATTTAATATGAATTCGACTTCAACCTCAAATAACTTTTGAACAAATAGATTTATCAAAAAATGATAAGAATCTTTTTTTGTAGAGCATTCAATTCCCTACAAAAATATGCCTGCCAATTATTCCTATGACGCATCGTTAGCTACTTATAAAAATCAGAAGACGTAAAAAAAATTTTTCCCATGTTATTCTTATGGGAAATAGAAAAGTGCAATGCGGACAATGTTAATATTAATATTAAGAGCTCTAATTTTCACAGGCGTCTTTTTTCATCCAAACGAAACTTTTGAACCTGTTTGGAAGAAAAAAAAAAAATTTGTTTGTTTTTTGAATCACCCTAATGAGTAAATTTTATCGGCGGATCAATTGTCGGAGACCAATTGTCGGGAATCAGTTGTCTTTGGGTCATCGGTCGTGTCACCTTTTTAAATAAAGGAACTGATTGAAATGAATTTAATTAAAATAAAAAAAAAATAATAGAACTTACTGCGGACAGCTTCAATAATTCCCGCCAAATGTTCTCGTGAAAACAAAAAATCCGTAACATAATTATCCAAATTTGCGGAAATTTTCGATGCCGCATGCAAGACCGCGGCCAGAGCGATCTGACTCGGGGCGTAGAGCAGTACACTGTCTGTCAAAAATACTTTTTCCAAAAAATCATCAATGTGTGGCCTCAATCTCTCCGGATTTTCCAGGGAACTGTAACGCGTCTAAAAAATTAAATAATTAGAGCATTAAAAAAAAAAGACAGTTGCAGTTTCGCCGGGGTATAGATTAAAAAACTTACTTTGATGTCAATCATCAAACCTTCGACGGGTCTGAACGGATTGTGAACAGTCAGGTGATAATTTAGCTGCTGCATCAGCAACAATTCGTTGTTCAGAACAATATCTGATGCTTTTTCTCTGTCGCCTTTAAGATTAGCGACGAATTGAGAAATTGAGACATTGAATTCCTCGACTTTTGTTGATAAATAAACGCAAGTGACGAGTATTTCCTTGGGATGATAGTCCATGACGCTGTTTCTTAGATAAAATCTCTTAAAATAATGCAGTGCAGTCGCTATGGTGGCACGAGGCATTGGCGGGGAAAATCTTTTGCAGAAATCACGCAATTGCAGCTCGTAAAAACGCAGCAACATTCTCTCTTCGGTGTCTGATAGGAAATACTGATCTCGGTCTTCTGTCTATGGGATAATTAATTAATTAGACGTTAAATAAAAAAATAAACCAGTAGATGAGTACACTGAGAAAAAAAAATACTATTTTCCAAACAAGAATTTCTTGGTTCAAGAAATCCGTTCAAAATATTTATTTTATTATTATTAATTATCAAATTCTTGAGAAAAAAGCATCGAATTTATTTTTGTTATTATATGAATTTGATGATCCTGAAATTAGCAGACTTAGAAAAATTTATGAATTTTTGTTTTCCAAAAAATCAATTGCAAAAAAATATAATAAAAATATGCACATGTAGAAAATTTTAAAAACTACAGGTGCAATTTTTTCAAATATTTTTTTTTTCTGGTTTATCGTCTAAAAAAAAATCCTAAAATTATTAGACGTCTGCTAACTTCAGTATCATTGAATTTGATATTATATTATGAGTAAAAAAAAGAATAGCTTCACTTGAATTAAATAAAAATTATTTCCTTCAATTCTACGAATTCTTGAGACAAAATTATATATTCTTGAAAATTATCAAAAACATATGTTCTTGTATCAAGTAAATGTTTTTAATAAAAGTATTTTTTTTTCTCAGTGTATGACTATAAAGTTAGCAGACATTTAACTACATTTTGATTTTTTTTAACAAAACAACAAATATTAAAAAAAATATTTTGAAAAATTGCATGTATAGTTTATGAAATTTTCTACATGTGCATTTTTTTAGAAATATATTTTTTTAATTATTTATCTATTTAAAAAAATTTATTTAAATTTTAAATTTCTGCTAACTTTACTGTCATTAGATGAGTGTGAATGTAGCAGACATCAGACAAATTTTAAATTATTAATTAATATAGTCAATAATTAAAAAAATAAAATTTAAAAAAAATGCGCATTTAGAAAATTTAAAAATTAATGAGTGCATTTTTTGTAAGTATTTTTTTTTTAATTATTTGTAATTTTAAATTTGTCTGATGTCTGCTACATTCACATGCGCACCAGTAGGAACATAACCTCTCATTTAAAAAAAAAATATTTAAATAATTTGAAAGCAGTTGGAAAATTAACTGACAATTTAAATTAAGAAAAAAAAACTAATTATAATTGTTAATTAAAAGTAAGGCGAGAAATTTAAATACTTACTGACATATTGGCACCGTACTTGTCAATAAAGGCAGCGTTGGTGTTCTTTCGTAAATTTGTGAGATCACTTTCATCTGCGAAAATCCAATACTTTTTTTGGGTACTCGTTGGAAACATTTTGAATTTTTGAATTAATTATTTAGTTAGTTATTTACAATATTCGATTATAACAAAAATAGAATATAGAAATTTTATGCGCTAAGTACACGAACGTAACGTAAATAAACAACTGTGTTATGTTACTTTTTTAAACTACTGGCGACACTGAGTAAATCTAGACGAATGATCTCGATGATACAGATTGACTTTCTTACTTTCCGACCGTAGATATAAAAGAATTGTTAAGTGTTTTGAATTCGAGTAAACAACGTAAAACATTACCCGCGTGATGAGAAAAAGTCTCACGCTTCGGCGCATCGTAAATTTTAAGTCAAATAAAACAAAAATATTATGCACTTTCCCGATTATGACGTAATTATAATTTATTTGAATATTTCACTTGTTTTTATTTTTAAATTTTCTATAATGTACTTGTATTTTACTTTTTAATTTTGTAAGTAATGACAGATTTAACGGCTGAAAAAAACGGCGGTGATTGCCAAAAAGATTCGGAACTGCCCGAACTGAGACAAACCGTATTCATTTTTATGCCTTACTTTACTCGCGTGATGAGAAAAAGTCTCATTGCTTTTTAAAATAAATCTTTTAAAAATATTTTTTATGTTTAAAATAATTTTTAAATTTCAAAATCATAAAAAGCATAAAATTTCATTAAGATAAAAAAAATTTCACTAGGTCATTCCATTTGAAATTACTTAGAAAAAAATATTTGAAGGCAAGTGTGAGAAAAAAACTCATAGCACGGGTGCTGAAGGGTTAAGGCCATTCTCAGACAGTGCCCCCCACTTTTTAAAAATTTTCAATGACTTTCACCTGTCATAAGCGTATCAAATTTTTATTAATTAATTAAAAAAAATTAAAGCATTAATTGAAAAAAGGACAACGTAGTCGTAATTTCGCCGACATATAGATTAAAAAAAAAATAATTTCTACTTGATATCAATTAGGAGTTAAACAAAATTTGTTAAATAAATTTTAGTAAAATTGTCATGTCAATTTCATAATTCGAATTTTTAAATTTTGTTGGTTAAAATTTATTCAACAAATTTCGTTTAACTCCCAGCTGATATCAATTGTAAGTAATTTTTTTTAAATTCTATATCTTAACGAAATTACGACTACGTTGTCCTTTTTTCAATTAAGGTTTTAATTTTTTTTTAATTAATTAATAAAATTTTAATACGGTTATGACAGTTGAAAGTCATTGCATATTTTTAAAAAGTGGGGGGCACTGTCTGAGAATGCCCTTTAAAAGGAAACAATCAAATATTTATAGTAAATAATAGAAAGTACGTGTAAATAAATGAATAAGCATCAGGTTATAATAACGCATTATAAGTAATTAAATTGTTATGATTGCCGCAATTAATAGTAAATAAAACTAAAGATTGTGGTGATTTATTTGTGGACATCGAAAAAATAATTTTTTCCTCAAGTCAACATATTTTTATGCTTAAATCGGAAAATTTTTATTTGTTTCACGAGTTTTTAACTTTTAATATGAAAAATATTTATTTTTTCTCCCAAAAAATTTTTCTCTTAGTTTGTCTTGATGCAAGCCATCCGCAATGGGTGTAGTTCGGTGCTCGCCACTAGATCGCGCCCACGGCTTGTCGTGTCCCTGGTTAGATATATATTTCAGAGTTGTTAAATTCCCAAATAATAGCGTTCTAGTTCGTAATGACATGACTTTACATTATAAGAATAAACTAATTACAATTATTATTTTAATTGCAAATCAATATATTGATTTGATAATACTAATATTTGATATTACTATAATTTTATTTTTTTCTTTTACGTTTGTAATCAAATTTAAAATTTGTAATTAATTACAACTGTCATCATTTTGTGTTGTTTTTTTTAAGTTACTAGTGCAACGCTAAATAAATCTGTGCACGCGCAACGTTCAATATTTTTATGTTTATAAAATGCTTCTGTTCTGAAAAATTTCTTTTTTTTTGTCAATACACGAAAAATGAGAAATCATTCCGATGACTTTACTTTCGTGATCTTTTGTTTGATCCTCATCACTGCTGCTATTTGAATATCTTCTTGGCCTCTTTTCAGGGGAACGGTAGCCTGAAGCATTTAATAAATTAATTAATTATTAAGTATATAATACATTTTATTATGTATATAAACATACCTTCTTCGTTAATGCCTTCGTCATTGCTCCCATCACTTGAATATCTGCGTTTTGGACGTTCTATCAGTACTGCTTCATTTGTTTTTGGCGGAGCATTTGGATTCGCCAGTTTCGGGTGTGATTTAATATTGGAAATTATCCCCCTAATTATTAAAGATGGTTGGGCCTCTGGACGAAAAAATTTTGAAATATTAAAATTGACTTTTAGCTTTGAGTAGATCTTGCTATGTGTAAGTCTCTATACTGTGTACGCTATTATGTTTTGACGCCTATGTCTCGTGCTACCATACTTACCATAGGACTAACTATTCGTAATGATAAGAACCTATAAGTATAATTATACCCTCACTAATAAAAAAAAATAAATATTTCAAAGTATTGTAAATATATATTGGAAAATTTTATTATAAATTTACTTAAAACGAAGAAACTAATTACAATTATTCTTCGACTTCAAATCAATATATTGATTTGATAATATTGTATTATTATCATTTACATTCGTTTATGATCCACTTCAATTATTTTAAATATTACAACTGTCACAATTAAAATTTGGTCGTTTTTTTTTAAATTATAAAAAAGAATTGCGTAGATTGATATATCACCCCGCAGCGTTCGTCATTATCATTCCTTTTTAGATTTTTTCAACTGAATTTTTAATTTTCTTTCATTAGTGTGTTGTTTTCGTTCCCTTTTATGCGCGCCATTATTTTTGAGAGTTAATTGCATGACTATAAAATAAAAATTTTTAAAATTCATTTGTTTATGAGAAAAACTAGGATAAAATTCCCATTCACTTTACCTTTTTGATCATTTATGTGATCCTCGTCGCTGCTACGAATAGAGTATCTCCTTGGTGTCTTTTCCGGGCTACAGTAGCCTGGAGCATTTGGATTGCCCATTTTTAGAACTTGACCAGGTCCTGATTTAATTATTAACGAAGGTTGAGCCTGTAAATAATTGATGTTGAATATTTTTAATACTTAATCAATAACTATATTAATTTTATTTAGATATTAAATAGTATTTTTAACACTTAAATATTTTTATAATTGGTTTAATTTTCACACCAAAATTTTAACAATGAGAAATTAAAACTACACACCTCAATATCGCCAATGCTCCTTTCTGCCATGCTTGTGGATACTAACTAATTGGTTTTCAAATTTACTTACCTGACTCTTAATCTCTCACTCTCATCCCTTCCTCAAAATTTAAATAATTCGATGACGGAATCTAATTTATTTACGATTGGAATTTGCTGTTTGAAGTCGGCTAAATCGTTCACTGTAAAATCAGCGATTTTTCTAGTTCCAGTAGAAAGTCGTCTAGTTCTACAAAGATCTACGCAAATTTACATCGGTTTGCGTAGATTTTTGCGAATATAAATCTATATTAAGGGAAGTATATATAAATATATATACTTCTGTATATATATATATATATATATATATATATATATATATATATATATATATATATATGTATATGTTAGGGTGCTCCGTTTGAAACGAAGATTTTTTTTTTTTCGTTCCCCATCAAAAATCTTGTTCTACATGTAAAAATAAAAATTCAGTGAAATTCCCTACAAGACTTTTTCGTCAATTTTTAAGAAAAAATTTTTTTTTTATCTTCAACATTCATTACTCTCCAAAAAACGAATTAGTGAAAATAATGTGACAATCACTGTTTAGTATTTTTAAAGTAACGTTTACTTAAATCTATGATATTACACTAATTAACATTAAGTGAATAGTAATGACTATATATTCATCTAATTTTTAAATTATTTGATAGGTAATGTCAATGGTTAAATAAAAGAATATTAGTTATACAACGTACTTTTTATTTACATTAATTACAAAATGTACAAAATTAAAAATTAAATAACAATTTATTACGGTTTATGTCAGTAAAGTCAATTTCTTCGAAAATTTTTGTCCAATTTAATTAACTCATGGTCATTTAAATGCCAAACAATTTTCTCGCAACAATCCCACGGTAGTTCATTTTTAAGCAATGGATAAATTTCATTATAAACCGTTTCGATCATATCCCTTTTTATTTCACAATAAGCAATACGATGAGCCAAGAATTGCCGGTATTCGGGATACGTCACTGAATATTCATCATGATTCATGGTTTCAAAATCTTTACTGAAGGAGAATTTTAAAACATCATTCATTTTCCACGTAAGAAAATGCCAGTACGATACATTGGTATCTCCTATTTTATGATTTTTTAAAGAACAAATTAGTTTGTCTAGAGCTCCATATTGATTATCTAGATTATACCAAGATTTAATTTTTCTTAAAGTTTTTTCCGATGCGCTGATGCCAATAGCATGTCTAGTTACGATGAACCATAAAAGATTATCTACAATCTTCGACGCACTCTGTCTCCGTTGTTGCAAATATGCTTCGTCGTTTGCGATGTCTTGTGTAACGAAATTTTCATGGAAACAAGCCCGCCTTACTTGTACATATGTGATGTTACTTTGAGCTAATCTCGAGTGCCACATAAGAAATATTGCAATCTTCTCATATCCAAATAGCAAAGAAAGATCGAAAGCTGTTAATTCACGACCATTCATTTTAACAACTATATCTAGATCGACTTGTCGATTTACAAACGCCGAAACTATTTCCAGCTTCACATCTTGAAGAGCAAATTCAGTAGGACTATAGTGTGTTCTTCTAGTTTTATGATTGATGAAAACACAATGCAATGCAGTCATACCATCAATACTGATATCGTTTACTCTAGCTCCATTCGACAAAAGTAGCTTGGTGACTTTAAGATTAGTGGTTGCAGTAACCAGCATTAAAGGAGTTACATTTCCATTAATAGTTACAGCATTTACATCAGCACCGTACTTTAACAGTGTCTTTATTAAAGACGAACTATGATCCCACATACATACTGCCAGATGTAAAAGTGTATAATGAATATCCATATACGGCGTCGTTTCTTCGAATTCCATCATCCAGTAATGGTGAACCTCATATCTAATGTTTATGTTCCTAACTCCTTGATTCAGTAGTAAGGCTGTAACTTTATAATTTGATTTACTTACGGCAAGTTGAATTGGCTGGATTCCAAATCTTATGACAGGATTTACAGGAGCATTGTATTTCAATAATAATTTCACAGATCTAACGCTATCGCAGGCAAAGTGTAGAGCTGTAAATCCCATGGATCTCGTGTATGCCGTAGTCACTAAAGTAACATCAGCTCCTTTCTGCAGAAGATATTCCATAACTTTTATTTGATCATATTTAGCTGCCACGTGTAAAGGTGTTAAACTATCAGTTCCTCGTTTATTTATATCAACGCCGCTACGGATGATACGCTTGACAATTTTAATATCTCCTGATTTTACGGCGTAATGAAGAGGAGTATTGGAGTGACGATTATTTCCTCTATTCATCTTGACGCCATTTTGTATAAGCAATTCAGCAGATTTATTTTTCTTGTGTCTGAGTGCCAGCCTCAGTAAATTGTAACCATAGAAAATCATAGGATTTTTCGATGGTTTTGAAGTCTTCAGTAGTTGTTTCAATTTTTTAGTATCATCACTGAGAATTGCGGCAGTCAAATTACAATTTATTCCCATTTTGATATTTTATTTTTTTTCAATAACACAAAAATTACACAAAACTTAAGAAATTGAACAAGGCTATAGTTATTACAATTCTATATAGTTACGACACTTTAAATAAAATTTCAGAGTGCTAAGTTGACTGGCTTAAACACAACTACACTACTTGCACTAACTTTAAAACGTTGGAATCGAAAACTTAAAGCGCACGTGGACTAACGTTTTCGAGATAATTAAAAAGTGAACGTGATGCTTACTTGGTCAAGAACAAGTTACAAGTGACTAATGAGTCTTTCTCTGACCCTCACCGTCCTTTATCCCCACCACAAATTTACGTCCACTCAGGTCCATTGAAGTTTTAAGGATATAATGCACATTTATAGGGGAGGGGGGCAGAGCGGGCCCCTTAAGGGAAATAATTATAATATGATTAATTTTTTTAACGCGTTTACTTCTTTTTAGACCCTTGATACTTATTTCCACTTCATTATGCTGCGTCCATCAAAATTGAAAAAATCCAAAATTAGGGGCAGAGCGGGCCCCCCTAAAAAATTTCGGATTTGATATTTTTTATTCTTTATTTTATTTGCAAAGAACGATAAAACGATTGTATTTTAATAGTATAAAAAATCATTTTAATAGTTTGCTATGATATAACTTTAAAAAGTAATTCTATTATTTTTAACTTTCTTAATAAATTTTTATGTTTATATTTATATAGTAATAATAAATATTTGATAAACAGTTTTGGTGGTTTATTTTAGCCCTCATTAGGGGAGACCGGGGCAAGGAGGCCCCCCTAAGCCGGTTATTACTTTTTGTAGCTTTCAACCATCAGATTAGATTGATTAATAATTATTATTTAAAAAAAAAATTCTATACTTCTTTTTTGCCATTATTTTTAACCCAAAAAACGTGTTTTTCAATTTTTTAGACTATTGATAATTTTACTTTATTTCAAAAATTTAGCAACTAAAAAAAAAAATTTTAATTTTTGAATATTTCTAACGACCAAATTGGCCCCAGACAAAGAGAATCAGCCAGAAAATATGAAAAAATCATTTTTTCAGAATTTTCGGCTGGTCCATTTTGCCCCAGGTGTTATGCGTAGGGCTAAAAATGCGCCAATATATTGGATTTATAGTAAATAGACGGAAAAAAAAAAAAATTTTTTTATTATCAAAATTTCAGGGGGGCCCGCTGTGCCCCCATATTTTTTAAAGTTTTGAAAATTTTAAGGGGCCCGCTCTGCCCCCCCCCTCCCCTACATACCATGTATTACTACACTGATAAACAAATAAATGTTTATAATAATTAAAAGTCTACAGTGGCTCAATATACTTTTCAATGTTACTTTATATAGCCCGCGATCCACTAGGTATGATAGTCCAAAGGAAAAAAAAATATTGTCTTCGTACGAAAACTTAATAATTTATAAGGGAGTCCGGGGCACGATGTCCCCCTGAGCCGATGATTATGTTTTGTGGCGTTTGAGAATCGAGTATAAGGTGTTTCGATTTATCTTGAAGAAACTGATCATTACTTTGCCATAATTTACAAGAAGAATTTTTGTTTTTTCGGGGTAAGATCTACTTCCTCAAAATAATTAAAGCAAAAAAATTTTATAAATTTTTTTTTGTTAATTAACTCCACCCTTTCATTTTACCTGTACTGAAGAAACTATTGATCATCGATTGATTATAAAATAGTTGAAAGACTGGAATAAAAATCTTTATTGATTTAAAAATGCAGCATATTTTATATTTATTCCAAGAAAATTATGTTTATCAGCAAATTATCAAGACTTATGTTTAATGTTTTTTAATTTATCCGTAAGTACGTTGATAATCAAAATTTTATTCTCTCGACTCTATCCCCCATGAGGTTTCCGAAAGATAACAAATTATTTCAGTACACTTTACAAAACTGGGGTGAATTCGGGTAATTACTGATATTAATTTAATCCGAATTTACTCCTTCACTCGGAGTTGCGGAGTTTAATAAAATCATTCCGCATACGGATTAAATCAGGAGTTTTTGAGTGATCTAGATTTTATTTAAATCTGCATTCACTCCGATTCGGAATTTCGTTATTAAAATAAACTCTTTTTAGGAGTAAATTTCACTCCAAGGAGATTAAATAAATAAATAGTCATCCATTCCGCGCTAATTTTTAAAAGTGTACTAAGGTAAGTCTACTTGGTCCAAGAATTCGAATTTATCGACTGAAAGTTATAGCCTCTTAAGTCAAAATGTACAGCGATGGCGTGATAGTCAGACTTTCCCTTCTCCGTTGCCAGAAAGTTGCCACCAACTTGGCCATTGTGGTCGTCAGCTTTTATCATAGAAAATAGAGAGTCTCTAATCTCCATGCCTTCTATTTAAAATAAAATGTCTGACATTTTGTGTCACGTACGACAAATTCAATTGTCTAAAGATTTAAAATATTTATCGTTTTTAAATGACATTTTAATGTCTAATGACACTTCATTAAAAGATTAACTTTATCATCGTTAGGTAGAGGCATCAATTGTATCAACAGCAACATCAAAAGGATGCTTAAGCCGATGAGTCATTGTCATCAAACTCAGGTACCAAAATTATATCGGCAACAATGAATCCAAACCGAAACTAGATAATATATATAATATATATATATATATTAGGGTGATTCAAAAAACAAACAAATTTTTTTTTTTCTTCCAAACAGGTTCAAAAGTTTCGTATGGATAAAAAAAGACGCCTGTAAAAATTAAAGCTCTTAATATTAATATTAACATGGTCCGCATTGCACTTTTCTATTTCCCATAAGAAAAACATGGAAAACATTTTTTTACGTCTTCTGATTTTTATAAGTAGCTAACGATGCGTCATAGGAATAATTGGCAGGCATATTTTTGTAGGGAATTAAATGCTCTACCAAAAAAGATTCTTATCATTTTCTGAGGAATCGCTTTGTTCAAAAGTTATTTAAGGTTGAAGTCGAATTCACATTAAATTTTGAGTTTTTCTTACTTTTCCGGCGAAATTATCAGACCTATTACAAAATATTATCAAACCTTTTTTGTAAACAATTTTATTCCCTAGAAGTTATACCGAATAAAGTTTTTTCGAATTCCGCATTGTTTTCTAGTTATTTCCATTTTAACGTCATGCTCATAAAAAAAAATAGTCTTCTGATCGATTTTAAGAGCTTGACATTAAAATAAAAATAACTAGAAAACAATGCGAAATCCGAAAAAACTTTATAAGAAAAACTTCTAGGGAATAAAATTGTCTACAAAAAAGGTCCAATGATATTCTGTAATAGGTCTGATAGTTTCGCCGGAAAAGTAAGAAAATCTCAAAATTTAATATGAATTCGACTTCAACCTCAAATGACTTCTGAACAAAGCGATTCCTCAAAAAATGATAAGAATCTTTTTTTGTAGAGCATTCAATTCCCTACAAAAATATGCCTGCCAATTATTCCTATGACGCATTGTTAGCTACTTATAAAAATCAGAAGACGTAAAAAAAATTTTTTCCATGTTATTCTTATGGGAAATAGAAAAGTGCAATGCGGACAATGTTAATATTAATATTAAGAGCTTTAATTTTTACAGGTGTCTTTTTTTATCCATACGAAACTTTTGAACCTGTTTGGAAGAAAAAAAAAAATTTGTTTGTTTTTTGAATCACCCTAATATATATATATATATATATATTATCTCCGTCATTACTTTTAAGGTGGCTTAAATGGTAAAGTGAAATGAACGTTCGAAAAATTGAAAATTTCAATGTAAATATGTACATACTAATTATCCAAGTTTAAATATGATTCGATAACTTGCAGAGATGTTTATCTGTACATTTTTTTTCTATTGTTATTACCAAAGAGTATTTTATATTCATAAAAGTTTTATTACATTCACTTATTTATTTTTACTTTAATATTTTCAGTTATTCGTATATTTATTTGTTAATTTATTTAACGACATAAAAATTTCTTGATATATTTTTTCAAATTACATATTCATAATTTACTTTCCATTTTAAATATCAATGATGACAGTATATATCTTATTACTCATTTAAACCATTTGCCGTTCACTAGTTTGAATTTTCGCGCCACGCACGAGCGCCGTTCACATTCAACCGCGCACGCGCAACGCATTTATTGGCCGAGTCTCAATCAGGTGAGTAACAGATTTCCAAGATGGCGCCAGTTGCATCTCTTTCGACTCCGCGAGTGCTTGTTTTATATTTTTTTCTGATAAATTCATTTATTTATACGATTATCAATTATCCAGTGTAATAATAATAATTATACTTAAATTATTTGAACTCAATTTTTAATAATTCATTTAATTTATCATCGTTAATCTCAAATGCATTCCGTGGTACGTTTGACAATTTTTTAGTGTCAGTTTTAAAAACTTGTTCTTAAAAATAAGTTGTGATTTAAAATATTAAAATTTATTTATTCAAGACTAAGTATAAGATCAGTGATATGGTGAGTATATATATTTATAATTATAATAATAATAATGATAAAAAATATGAAAAAAAAGTATTTAAAAATATCTATATAATATTTTCCTGTCGCTGAAGCTTCTGGGCCTATCGTATCAGCATAAGCATATGCATATGGTTAATAAACAAGTCCAAGTAGGAGGTTGATCTCGTAATTTAAATAATTCAATATGTACGCCTTAACATACCGGTCTCTAGCCCCATACCCCATGTTTCGTTCACCTTCCAAACTTAATCATTTTTTTTTGTTCATTAATGAGAAAATTTAATAAATAATAGCAAATCTATTGGAAAATAAAAAGCGCGGGAATTTTGAACATTTAAATTTGTAGGACAGGTCAGCTGAATAGTTTGTGCGTTTTTTGTGTCCATTAATAAAAAAAAAAAATAAATAATAGTAAAATTATCAAAAAATAGAAAGCGCGGGAATTTTGAATATTTGAATTTTTGGAACAGGTCAGCTGAATAGTTTGTGCGTTTTCTTTTGTCCATTAATGAAAAAAAAATAAGTAATAGTAAAATTATCAAAAAATAGAAAGCGCGGGAATTTTGAATATTTGAATTTTTGGAACAGGTCAGCTGAATAGTTTGTGCGTTTTCTTTTGTCCATTAATGAAAAAAAAATAAATAATAGTAAAATTATCAAAAAATAGAAAGCGCGGGAATTTTGAATATTTGAATTTTTGGAACAGGTCAGCTGAATAGTTTGTGCGTTTTCTTTTGTCCATTAATGAAAAAAAAATAAGTAATAGTAAAATTATCAAAAAATAGAAAGAGCGGGAATTTTGAATATTTGAATTTTTGGAACAGGTCAGCTGAATAGTTTGTGCGTTTTCTTTTGTCCATTAATGAAAAAAAAATAAGTAATAGTAAAATTATTAAAAAATAGAAAGCGCGGGAATTTTGAATATTTGAATTTTTGGAACAGGTCAGCTGAATAGTTTGTGCGTTTTCTTTTGTCCATTAATGAAAAAAAAATAAATAATAGTAAAATTATCAAAAAATAGAAAGCGCGGGAATTTTGAATATTTGAATTTTTGGAACAGGTCAGCTGAATAGTTTGTGCGTTTTCTTTTGTCCATTAATGAAAAAAAAATAAGTGATAGTAAAATTATCAAAAAATAGAAAGCGCGGGAATTTTGAATATTTGAATTTTTGGAACAGGTCAGCTGAATAGTTTGTGCGTTTTCTTTTGTCCATTAATGAAAAAAAAATAAGTAATAGTAAAATTATCAAAAAATAGAAAGCGCGGGAATTTTGAATATTTGAATTTTTGGAACAGGTCAGCTGAATAGTTTGTGCGTTTTCTTATTTTATCCATTAATGAAAAAAAAATAAATGATAGTAAAATTATCAAAAATTAGAAAACGCGGGAATTTTGAATATTTGAATTTTTAGAACAGGTCAGCTGAATAGTTTGTGCGTTTTCTTTTGTCCATTAATGAAAAAACAAATAAATAATAATACTAAGTAAAATTATCAAATAATAGAAAGCGCGGGAATATTAAATATTTGAATTTTTAGAACAAGTCAACTGAATAGTTTGTGCGAATTATTGAAGCTTATTGTCATAATTATTTAAATAATAAATGTAATATTTATTATTTAAGATATTTAAATATGAGAAGAGTAGCGAAGGTTAGTGTATACCTATAACATGGTAATAAACGAGATCCTGAGGCGATGAATGGTAAAGTAGAGTGAGGACGGGCGTGGAATATAACGTCGGGTGGAAGATGGGAAGCTAAAACCTCCATGGATGTAAGAGATATATATTTATGTAATGCAGAGTGTGAGGGAAAGAGATAATGATAGAATTTGGTTGCGGGTATCGCGAGGAGAAACGGGCTCCGGGTCTGCTCTGGAAGACATAAAGAGCGAGGAAGGCCGAGAGGGAGTGGGTGGGTCGGAAGACGCGATATTTAAAGGGGGTGAAAAATTAATGTATGCACGCCCTGACGAGTTTTGCGGTTGCACGGATATCGGCGGGCGTTTCTAGGGCCCTTTGTCAACCGACGACCGACGCCACTGTCTTATCGCGATTCCTCGGTATGGGTATCCTGGTGCACGGGAACCAGAATGAGGTGGAGATGATCCTTGAGCTATGGAATATGTATATTCATGCGTACTGAGACGTATCGCTGCGGGATAAGGATTTACTTTAAACAGTTTTTTTTTTTTTGCATGAATTAATGCGGAATAGTTATGATGTGTTATTTTAGTTGATTTTAAAGATCGCTATCTTGTTATCATTTTGCTCTAAAGATTTAATTGTCAGCTTTTATTTCGCGAGATAAGTAACTATTTATGGGGATTATATTTATTTATCACTAATGGGGCGTAGAAATATAAAAAATTTGTTATAATTGTAGTTTTCAATTCAATAGAAATTTTTTTTTTTTTACAACTCACGTTAAATTAATTTTTCTGACTACTCTGGGTAGAATGGACACTTGGAAAAATTACAAATGCACAAAATTTTTTTTTTAAATCTGAAATTATATTCTCATATTTTTTTTTGCACAATTTAAGCTGAGAAAAAAATTAGTTCATATTTTTAGAGTTAAAATTTAATTATTCAAAATTATTAACTCATTCATTTAAAATTAATTTAAATCACCAAAATTTATAAAAATCGTAAAAAAGAAAAATATTTGAATTTTTTTCCCGATGGAAAAAAATCAACGCTTACTAAAAATAAATAAAAGTTTAGTGACTTTTCTGTCTTTGTGATTTTTTGAATTTTCAATTTAAAAAAAAAATGTTTAAAATAATATATGACAGATATCATTAAAAGTATATAATATAATATAATATAAATATGAGTCGGCCATTAATCTAATATTGCGGTCGTTTGCGCCCATAACTTTGCGTGATACTTGCGCCCTTTCGTTTAGCCTACTCTAGCTCATTCTCTCTATTTTCATTATTATTTTTTTTTTCCAATATTGTATACTCACATGTATGAATAAACATAATACATATATATGTATAACATGTTCTCCGTTGTCATTGTTATTATTATTTAGTAATATTCCACACAAAGGGATAAAAATAATGATAAATATTACGTATATATAAAGTTAATGTGAAATCAATGATCTAAAAAATGTCACAAACACAAGACTCATTTAAATTTATATTACTCTTGACCTCACAAATTTATTATTTATATTCAGTTTTTTAATCAATTATCAAACTCTTGTCCGCGTTTAGCTTCCGATTAAAACAAAAAAAAACTATTGATAAAATTTTAATTAAGACATTCATTTTTAATATTCAATCACCTGGAACCCGAGATGGCGGAATTCAAAAATGAAAATTTTTTTCGGTAATTCAAATTTAAAATTAATTTATAATTTACTCGACAGCTATAAATTTGAGCGATAAGGGGGGGGGGGACTCCCTTAATTTTATAAAAAAAGATTGAAGTATTTGAGCCCCGTATTGAGCCTCCCCCTCTCCTATATCTTGCAGCTCAATTTTGGAACAGTTTTATAAATAAGTGATAAATGTATATAAATTTATTGATGGCTATCGAATTAAACCGTATCATGGTTAAAACGTTAAACAAGCTAACTTGACGTACTATCACATTTTATATATATTTATACTGTTCGCATGACGTTGGTTAATATCACGGTACAATTTGATGGGATAACAGTATTACATGTTAAATTAAACTTATAGTACATTAAATAAATATCAAATTCAAATTATTTTTTATTGTTTGCGTTATTTAGATATACAAAGTTTTTTTCATTTATTTATTTTTACATACATTTTTACTGTAGTGTTGCATAATATTTGGGAATCGACCTGATGGGTTTAAATAAAAAACACTACACTGTAAAAAATTGAGAGTGAATTCTGAGTGTAGGTAAATTTTATTTCAATCGGAAATGACTCCGTCACTCGGTCCGCATACGGAGTTTTTTTTGTAGTGATGTGGATTTAATTTTGACCCGCATTTACTCCAATCCGGAGTTTAAATGTAAAAAAAAACCCCGTTTTGTTAAATTAAAGCATTAAAGGCCCAAAAATGGAGCAGTGACCATAAATGGTACTTCTACTCTCCATTTTGACTATTGTTTAGGTTCAAAAATTTAAATCGGGGTTAAAAAAAGCCACTAATAATTAAAAAGTTGTTACATATATATTTTTGATAAACGAGTAAAAAATTGGAAAAGAAATTCAATTTATTCGGCTGCCCAATTTCAAAACACAGCAGGGGACAAATTTTTCAAAATCATTTTTTTAGTATTTTTAGTTTCAGTGAATTTTTGTGAACATGGATCAATATTTCAAAAATTTTATTTTTTGTCAGTAACTTGGTTTTAAAATTTCAAAAATTTTATTTTTTGTCAGTAACTTGGTTTTAAAATTTCAAAAATTTTATTTTTTGTCAGTAACTTGGTTTTAAAATTTCAAAAATTTTATTTTTTGTCAGTAACTTGGTTTTAAAATTGGGCAGCCGTCTTGTCTATGAGCTCTAAAATAATTCACATAAAATTAAAATACAAGCCTAAAGTTACAAAATGATTGTCTTCATTTTTGATTTTTATATTTTTCAAAAGTAATTTGTAAATTATTTTATTCGAATGGTTTAAATTTCAAAAATTCCAGTCACTGTCACATCGAAAGTCAGCGAATTTTCAAAAAAAAATTAACATTTTTCATAAAAGCATATTTACATATATGTGCACCTGAGGTGATACATATATAAAAATATAGAATTTAAAAAAACCAGTCAATAAGGGAACACGCGTATAGCATGAGAGCGAAAGACGACGGGAAACACGCGAGGGCACGGCGCTGGTTTCCGCGAAACGTTTGGAAACATCCGGGGGTTGAGTGTACAAGTAATAAAAAAATAAAAAATAACTTTAAGAAACGATATGTTCGAGAAAGAGTCATATCGCTTTGGTTATCTTGTGCTCGAGCCTCAGGCAAATGGGCTCCGCATTTTCGCAAATTGATTCCCAGAATTTGCCTTTACTCCATCTCATAACGTTTCGCTGATAAGAAAAAAAATGTTTATTAACTTTTTCTAATCACCACCAGCTGTAACAATAACTACCGCGCACGTTAAATTTAGCGAAAATTAAATCAGTATGAATACATTCTGAAATAAAACACAATAATTCAAAGCGATTAATCGAATCGATCAGCTCTTATCGTGTTACCCAGCAGTATTTCACACATGTCTACTTGATTTATCCATACCTTCATTTATTTGCTCCTCAATCCCTGCATTTCCTCATACTATCTACCTATCACGAGTTTTAAAACAAATATACATATATATATATATATATCTATATATATGTTTACGTAAATTACCTTCATTAAGCCGTAAAACGATTTTCCGTAGCAAGTTTGTTCTCGTTATATAACAAAATGTTAAATAGCTAACTGTTAACACAAGTAATAAATAAATTACACGCTTTCATTCGATTTATGAAATATATTTTATTGTTTTAAAATATATATAATTTTTTTAGCTCAAATATTTATGGCGAGTTGCCAATTATTTTTGAATAATTTTTTTAAAGTGAAAGTGTCGTTAAAAATTGGGATTTTTTTATTATTTTTCAGGTGAATATTGAGGGAAGCAAGTGAGGAAATTCCTGTGCAATGGTGAGTGTTTGAACATTTTATATATATATATATATATATATATATATATATATATATATATATATATATATATATATATATATATATATTAGAGTGTCTCAAAAAATCGACTTTTTTTTTTTAAAGTGAAAGTGTCGTTAAAAATTGGGATTTTTTTATTATTTTTCAGGTGAATATTGAGGGAAGCAAGTGAGGAAATTCCTGTGCAATGGTGAGTGTTTGAACATTTTATATATATATATATATATATATATATATATATATATATATATATATATATATATATATATATATATATATTAGAGTGTCTCAAAAAATCGACTTTTTTTTTTTTTCTTGAAGAACATTGAAAAATCGACAGAGTATCTCTAGACAAAGACCCTGTTAAAATATGAGATCTTAATATTAATATTTAAAGGTGGCGATTCACGATTTTCTATTTTCCATTTAAATAACATGGGAAAAAAAAATTTTAATTTTGGAATTTTATACCTCGGCGATGGCTTATTAAACAGATAAGTTCAGGATATGTTTTTGTAGGGAATTGAAGGCTCTACAAAAAAAGTATCTTATCATTTTTTGATAAATCCATCTGTTCAAAAGTTATTGGAGCTCGAAGTCAAGTTAGAGTAAATTTCGAGATCTTTTTACTTTTCCGGCGAAACTATCGGACTTATCATAAAATGTCATGAGATCTTTTTTGTAGACAATTTTATTTCCTACAAATTATCATTGATAAATTTTTTTCAAATTCTGCATTGTTTTCTAGTTATTTCCATTTTAATGCCAAGCTCTTAAAATCGATCAGAACACTACTTTTTAAGGTCTTATATTTTAACAGGGTCTTTGTCTAGAGATACTCTGTCGATTTTTCAATGTTCTTCAAGAAAAAAAAAAAGTCGATTTTTTGAGACACTCTAATATATATTCTTTATTTTAATGGAAATATATAAAAAAATATAAATATTGTAATGTATTTCTAGTTATTTATGATTTATTATGAAGTAGGCGTACTGTAGATGCGATTTAATGAGGTAATAATTTAATAACATTATTATGGATACGAAAAATTGAATATATATATTTATATAAAATAATGAAGAGCGTAAAAAAATTATATAGATGTTTTTAGCAAGCGAACTGTGAATCTTTCGAGTATTAATTGTAATTAAAATGATTAAATGTCTGGCTGGAGTTATATTAAATATGTGTATATATTTATATATATTTATATTACGTATAGAAAAGAAAAAAATGGCATAAGTAGGATAGGCTAACGTGAAGCGTGGGTATATATAAGCATATAAGATAAGGATCTTGGTTGGAAAACGGGTTTCCCGCGACGAGAGCGCGTTCCTCATAATAATAAATATATGTACTTAATAAAATCGGATTTACATCTAATCTGAAGTGAGTTAATGCAGTCACGAGGTAATTTTAGGCATTGAAAGATCGGTTATAATTCCACATTTCGAAGGGATGAAATTACCGTCGCCTTAAATATTCCATACCCGTGTAAAAAAATTATTGTTTACAATGAATTTAGATATAAATTTCATCTCGAAACTCAGATCGTGACACAAATATGACTTTCATCATGAATTTCTATCGAGAACTTTAATCACGTCAAAATTATGACTCAGTAAAATTTCAATCCAATGATCCGAAGTTCATTGACTAAATTAAATTTACAATCGAAACTGATTTACGTAAATCAAGTCCTTGATAGAAGAAGTTTATTGATAATTTATGAATCGATAAATTTGACAAAAGGTTTAAGGGGGATAGCCACTGTGAAATTTCAAAAAAAAATATTTTTTTTTTTTCTATTAAATCAAAGTGTATATGTTCAAAAATGTGTATCTCAAGTTTTATATGAAAATTCGGAATATTTTTAAAGTTATAGTCATTTTTGTGACAGCGCGTCAACTGACCGCTGCATCGACTAAAAACTTTAAACGCATTTTTCACGAAACTACTTTTTTTGAACTGGTGGCATCTGTAATTTGCATAAATATCAACCGATTCGCAACTTTTTTTTTTGCCGTATTCGTCTATTCAATAGCTAAAGTTTCACGTAGGGGATTTTGAAAATTTTGATTTTTAAGATTTTTTAGGGCTGTTTGAATCCAAAAAAATGAGAAAAAATAACGAAAAAATTTTTAATATGTCGCCATTTTTTTTCAAATCCAAATTTTCAAAATCTCCTATGTGCAACGATAACCACATGCATACAGATTACAACGCCGTTTGGTTTTTTTGTTTCTGATAATCCGTTTTTGAGTTAGAGATAACACCGTGGTGGGGGAAATTTTTTTGTTGCTCCACAAAAATGCTTATAACTTTGTAACAACATGATATTTTTTAATGAAAATTTAGGAGAATTATCTTCAATGTATACTTTAGAAAACAAAAAAATCCGATCCCCAAATTCCTTTATCATTCCAGTCAAAAAAATTCCCGAAAATCTATTTTTTCGATCCTCACATTGGCTATCCCCCTTAATTCAGTAAAAATTCAGTCAAGCTTCTATCGAAGTCATCCCAAGTCCAATTCAAAGGCGTAATAAATTAATTTTATAATTGATACTGATTTACTAGACGAAAAGTTGGAGTAAATTCATGATAAAAATCATATTTTGGTCACGATCTGATTTTCGTCATGAAATTCAGATCCAAATTCATTACGAACGAAAATTTTATTTACACGGGTAGATACAAAAAAATATATACCGGCAAAATAGCATATATATGTCAATGCTAAAGATATAAGCCGCATATATGCTATTTCGCCGACATATATATTTTTTCGTTCGGGATGCAGAAGACGAAAAAATAAATTCTTTTGATACTTTTGAGTAAAAGATTTAGCCTTAGCCCGGGGACTATAATGTTCGGGAGTAAAAAAATAAAAAGAAATATGCGAGGCAAGATGTCGAGGTAGAGAAAGAGTTTAAAATAATAATAAAAAAATGTAACTGAGCCAAGAATAAGCGAGAGGGTTGTGCTGGGTATATAATTACAGAGGGCAGAGCAGTGGCTAGACCCGGTATGCAGGAGCAAGTAGTGCCCGAGGGCGCCACGGTACTCTCCAAACTGAAAACGCAAACGCTCTGGCTTTGTTAATTTTGTTGCATTGGGCTATTCACGTGCCCGTTTTCTGCATGTCTGCTGATGGGCTCATTCGTATTCGCGCCCCAGGTCACCAGATTCCGTGTACTGCCGAGGACGATGCGTCTTTTCCTCAGTCGGGTCATTTTTTATTTTAGTCTACCGTTAAAGTATCTCGAGGTCGGATTGCGCCTTGAGGAATAGAAGTAGGCTCAGAGTAGACCGAACGGGCTGGCTTGAGACTTGAGATGTGCCTCAGTTTCTTCGGTAGCTTCTAATTATTGATCAGCTTTTAATTATTTAATAACAATAATTCAACGGCATGTCAAAAATCTTTTAAGGAATTATGAGCCAATGAACATTTTAAATTGTGATGAGGAAAATAATAATTACCAATGGAGCGATGAAAGACGTTGATGACCTTGGGAGATTCCCCAGCAAACCTTAAATGCTTCTCATAATATTTTTATATTTATATATTTATATTTATGTTTATATAAAAGATGGACATATGGAGAATGGGCTTGATGTGCTTTTGCACTGACGTTATTGTATTAATGTATGATATATTTTGCTAAGCAGAGTCTTTACATATTTATGACCTACGTGGAATACATCGCGTGTAAACCCGCAAACGCCTATTTCATCCTGTCTTTGCAATACAGTACTTTTTATGAATGTACGTTCAACTTTGTTGCGAGTTGTATCTGCGTTTGATTTAGCCACCGACGATGCTGACTTATGCATGCATATTACATATCACACTCACGCATTTCCGGAGCATTGTATATATATCATATCATTCGTTAACGAGTTTTATTGAGCATTGTCCTTAGGGACGTCGCAACCTGCGTACAGAATCAACCTGCCTGAAGACGGCCACGGGACCCGTGTGAAAAAAATTCGTTCCAAAAAGATTCCAAAAAAGTTCCGCATGTGGAACTTCTAAACATGAGACAGATTAGAACTTCGAATGGAACTTTTTTGGAACGTTAGTAATTTTGATGGTAAATAAAAAGTTTTTATGAGTGAATTTAGAGTAAAAAAAGAACGTTCTTAGAAATTTTTGGAATTTTAAATGGACATTCCAAAAAAGTTCCATAATCATCACTTTTGGCCTTTTTCGAAAGCTAAAAAAGACGTTCCAAAAACAGTCAAAAATGGTTTGAAATCGTTACTTTACAACCTATTATAGAACTAAAGTAGATGTTCCAAAAAAGTTCCAGAATCACCACTTTTGATTTTTTATGGACTAAAAAAGGCGTTCCAAAAACTTTCCAAAATCACTTCTTTTGCATCTTTTGTAGAATAAAGACGTTCCAAAAACATGCCAAAATAGTTCAAAAATCACTACTTTTGAATTTTTTATAAAACTAAAAAAAAACGTCCATAAAAAATTCCAAAAAAGTTTCAAGAACGTCCTTTTTTGACTCTAAATTCGCTCATAACAACTTTTTTTTTACCATCAAAATTACTAACGTCCCAAAAAAGTTCCATTCGAAGTTCTAATCTGTCTCATGTTTAGAAGTTCCAGATGCGGAACTTTTTTGGAATCTTTTTGGAACGAATTTTTTTTACACGGGGAATAATGAGAGATGTTTTCGGCATTGGCATTGTGATATGCATATGAGGATGATATTTAGTGCCCCGCCCCTATCAGAACCTGCCATTGCGCGATTCGGACGTAGGGTCCCTGGCATGCAGACGTAACGTCTCGCGATGAGGTGAAGAAAGAAAAGGACGCTCGGTGCCTGATGATGTACCTCCCGAAGCAGAGCCCGCTTATAAGTGGGGATCCTAAATTACCACTATTTTGTATACTTTTTATCCTCACTTGCCGGGCATTGAACGAGCGCGAGCAAGATAGAAAATTAACCGCGAGCAAAAGCAACAGCTAAAACAACCAAAAAACGTATTTTTTTAAATTGAGGGTTTACTTTTTGGTGGAAACGCAACAATTTTATCGGGCGTTGTTATATGTGAGATCAGTTGGTGTCTACTGTTGCCACGAGTTACACCTGTCCGAGAGTTCTCGCCGAACAATAAGTTTCTGTTGAGTCTCTGGGCTTGTTTTCGTTTTCGCTTCGTTCCGCTGGTGACTTGGGCGAAAAAGTTGCTTTTGCAAAAAACTAACGACCGTCTCGATCTGAGGTCTATATGGTCACGCTGCAGCCATTTTGTGCAGGGATTGGATTCCGGTCGACAGAGCTTTTTGGTAGTGAGATCTAGTGTGGATTGATGCTGTGGTATTTCTTGGTACGGGAATAAGTGTTTCATGAAACGGTAGTAGAAATAGTTGGTTCTCTGAAAAACGGTATATAGTTGGAGTTGTTGCTGTTGATGTTGATTTAAACTTGGTTCGATATGCAAAAAAGTAACTGCAGTAGCTAGCTTCTTTAACGTCAGCTCGATGCAACTGTCGGAGAGTGTATATCGTGGTCATCTGGGCATAATATGATGTCCACCCATCAAAATGCTCCGGGCAAGCGTGCAACCGTCACGGGTTCCGCTAAAAGATTAATATGCTTCTGCAACTTTAGCGTTTTTTTTTTGCTTTCCGCGTTTGTTATTATTATTTAAAGCCATAATTTATATGCACATTTCTTGGAAGCATTTATTTTAGATAACGTCTATTAATTTTAGTATTTCGCAATTTATTTTAATTTTTGCAATTACATTCAGAGAAAAACCTAGAGCAGTTGCAACATCTTTCGCAAGTGGTATTCATTTCTACGACTGCTTTTTTGCTGAAACCAGTTTAGCTTTTTTGGTCATTTGGTTCAATTGTTTGCCGTTCGGTCATTGCTATCAACATGTTTTAGAAGTACTGGCTGTGGCTGTGCTCGAGAGTATTTTTCAGCGAAGGATATGACGCCCGAGGAAAGGATTTGCTCGTGTTTTTTTAAGTACGAGGTCCATAAAAACGTCGAAAAATTCGTCCGAGTCTGTAGGAGTTAAAAAAACGAGGAATAAATCGGAGGAAAAGAATAAAAGTAAAATAAGGTAGAGATGGTCCGTCGGTGGGCGCAGCATCAGCGTTGGTTATTGATGCCAGGAGGATCTATCGCTCCCGGGCTTGGAGATCTGTGGAATACCACGCGATATTATGTGCACACATATTAATGTACGGTCCAAGACATAGGTGTAGTGGCCACGGATGCTGGATATGAGTGCAGACTCCTCTCGACTTACATACCGCAATAAAAGTGTTCTCGCAAGGCCAGAAAAGGACGGAGGTAAATAACGGTGGAGTAGGCGTGGTTGGCGCGGATATGCGGTGCCCTCAAAAGCGCGATCTTCCCTCGAGGTATACGATGCGAGGGGCCATGCTGCTGAGCTAGGACCATAACCAGACCCAGAGGAATAAGAATAAGAATAAGAATACGGATAAGAAGAGAATGAAGAAGCGAATGCTGATGATCGAGAATAACTTTTGATGCAAAAAGGGCTAACCCTCCAGGTAAAGAGGTGAATAATCCCCGTGTGCTTGATCGGTCCACGAAACTGGGAGCAACAGAGATAAGATCCTCCTAGTTATCACACGGACTCCTGGTTTCTCTTGGATCACCACACCTCCATCCAATTATTAAGCTTTTTAAAATCCTCATCATCGAGTTGATTTGTTGATTATTCGGGGCATCAATTACTTTAATGAGACTGTTTAATTTTTATCATCATCATTATCAGAAAGTGTTTGCTCACCGTTAAATCCTTTTTTATTTTATTTACCTGTTTCTGTGGTTTTTTATTCCCTAAGTGATTACTTTTATTATTGACTTTAATTTCGTCAATTACTGGTATTTCACTCAAAATGCTTGGCTAGTTTCATTTCGCTTCTAAAGAGCCTCTTTCTGCGGCACGTCATTTATATTATTATGATTAGCGAAACTACACGGTAGCTGGCTGCCTGCCTGCCTGCCAACAAATTATCCTAATCTATTTCACCAGATTCTAGCTTTGAAAATTTACCTACGCCAATTTATATTTACAGGCAGTTTAGTTCCTGCGGTCGAGCGAACCGGGGAAAGAGTTTACAGCGACGGTAAACTTTTAAAAGACACATGTCCGTCGGAAAGAGTCCGCACAGAAAGTGGATAAAACGGGAACAAATTCCTTATAAAGTTGTTTTTCTCAATAAAGACAATTAACTTCTTTCTCATTTACACAAAACGAGTCCAATAACGAGTCAGTGAAAGCTACACTGCCGGTCTCTTATTCCATATCTATATTTTATATTTCGTATTTCCGCGATACTGGAAAATATCACGTACGCTCGCGTATAATGAAATGCCACCTAAGGATTTCCTAGATCACAATAAATGACAGGTTACCCGACTGGACATCCTGCTAAGAGATAATTCATATCTGGCGCGTGTTAGACGCGTGTACCGATTAATTAATCGCTCATTATATACATATATATGTATGTATATATAGATTGTTACTGAATAACAAAATCCTCCATCTCTCTGGCTTAGAAGTTGCGTGGCTGTTTAAAAATATCCATAAATATACGTTGTGTTCCGTGCATTGGCAGATATAAAAGAAAGATGACAGAAATATTTGGGATCCAAAGGTTTCAGACGGAATTACCCTTAGGCATTACGACGGAAACAAAAGGCGACTTTTACAAGTTTTGTATTTTATATAAAGATGACGGAATACACGCGGTGTGTTTAGAACTGTAATTATCTTCCGACCCCAGGAGTCGGCAGATGTGGATAATGATAGCCCGGATACGCGTGATGTGTCCGGCTTCTCTTCCTCTAGGTTATGTCTCTTTCCCTCTCTCTCACTTTTTATTTTTCTATGTATTTATATTTATATTTATACACTACTAGAACGATCATCGAATTGGCGCCGAGAATCTAGGATACGCTTTTTTATTAAACGCCCCGATCGAGGGATCAAATGCCGTCGGATTGACGCTCTGATTCCTTCAGCTGCTACCCTAACAATTTGGACATTCTTATTGATTTATTTATTCATTGATTGTGGATTTTTAACTTCCCGCTAAGAAAATTGTAAATTTTCAAAAATTCGGGAAGTTGTTGGTTTCGGTCCGATTTACGAAAATCGAATTTCCATCAGATGTCGACGTTTCGAGGTCCTAGGAAGCTATCCTGACTAATTTCACGATGATGTCCGAGTGTATGTATGTGTGTACGTACGTACGTACGTATGTATGTATGTAAATATTCATAACTCTTGAACGGATGAACCGATTTTGATCGTTGAGGTGTCATTCGACGCGGCTTGTTAATGTCTTGAGGCCGTAAAAATTTGAACTTAATCGGTAGGGTGCATTCAGAGATATTTCAAAAATAAAATTTTTTCGAAAATGTTTTATTTGGATAACTTTTAATTTGCTCGATGGATTGATTCCAAAATCTAATCAGCTCTAAAACTCTATAAGCCGCGTCGAATGTCACCTCAACCATCAAAATCGGTTCATTCGTTCAAGAGAAACCGTTGACGAAAGAATTCAAAAAAAATTTTTTCCTTGGTTTTTTTGAAATTTCTCAAAAACGGCTAAATAAATCGATTTCAAAATTTGATCAGCTTTAGAACTTGACAAAACGCGTCGATTGCCGCCTCAACCATCAAAATCGGTTAATTCGTTCGCGAGATATCGGTGGCATACAAATGGCATACAAAAGTATTTGCGAGCTCGAAGAGCTCGAAAATGTATTCATAATAATGTTTTCGAGCTCAACGAGCTCGAAAACAGCGGGAAGTTTTGGGGCTGGCCCGCAGGGTCAACTGACAGACCGATTTTTTTATAATACTTTGAATAGTAACCGCGAAATTCATTTTTTTTTCTCTGGTATTGAAATTTTTCGGCGATCCGATGATTAGGAAATTTTTGAATATTTTTTTGTATTCAATTTCTATAGATTTTGTTGCCGGTTTTATTTATAGGTTTTTAAATTACGGACGGTTAAAATAATTTCCGGTGTCATTTCCTCGGTTTCGGGATTATCTCAGAAAATTACAGTCGCCGGTGCGAGCTCGGTTTCATAATAGAATAACACAATATATTTAATAGAAATGTAGGATAGCAGCAGGCGCGATATCTTCAGCTGCCGTTACGATTCGGAACACATGTACATTTGATTTATTCCACAAGCCTTTCTCTATATTTCTATATATACATATAAATAATTACGAAATCGTTTATTATAATAGTGATTACAATGCGCATCTTTATTCGTAGAAAACCAGTTTTGGATTTTTAAAAATAATGTGTTTTCAATTGGGATCTTAAATTATGATACTTCTGATAAACAGTTGCAGGCTCTAGCCGTTTTAAATTAACTTTCTGTTTTTGTATGGTCAAGCTAAAAGGAGAAGCAGCTTTAAACTTTCAGTAACTTGATTTGTTTAATAAGTTTTCTTTATACCGTAAACTTTCGACTTAGGACTGGTCTATAAACCTAAGGACAAAAAAGTAACCGCCGCCGCGCCCAATAGGTCCCGGCCTCTAATTACCTGAAATTTAACGAGCCTCCGTCGTGAGTCCCAGTATCTTCTTTTGTCATTTGTTTGCAGAGGCCGGAAGTTTTAACTAATTGATTATCTGCTAATTTGTAACGTTGACTTAAGTTTTTATTTTTCCTGAAAAAATATATTGCAGTCCCCGTGCAAGTAATTAGTAGTTAAGAAAACAGGATTAGGATCGTGCCGAAAATTTCTAACGAAAAATCTACAAAATTTGGTTTCGTGAATTTTTTATCGCGAGTCGCGATCAACAAAAAAACGTCAATTCTAGGATATACAATTTTTTTTTTTCTTTTACCAAAAGCATTTGGAGATCCGTCTGGGGCCACAGAGAGACGTAATAACACGTCGTGTCGGTGGAGAGAAGCCATCACGAAAGAAACCAACGAATTAGGGTAGCATATCTTTGGGTTCCGCGAACCAAGCTCGACAGAATGAAACCGCGTATTTATTTACCTTTTTTATTTCATTTTCATTCTTTTTTAATGCTCACTTATAACCGTTTTTTTCTCTGTTTTTTTTATTTTTCGCAAGAAAGACAGAGCGAGTGGTCGGATAGATCCTTCGACCTCTTGCTCTTGAGTCTTTTGCACTCCCTGGCATCCTTTTACACAGCACACAGCATTAAGAGTAGAGACTGATTCTCGGTCTTATATTCCAGCAACACAACTTCTAAAGTATATCTCTCTCATGCGCAATTACGGGGGCCCCAACGGCTGCGGCAAACCCGGCATTATCCCCAATTATCCGGCCGCGTACGTCCGAGGTTAGGTTTTCGGGCCCGAGGGCCCCGCGTGGCGAGCACGAGGCGAGAGTTGCCGCAATGCCCGCGGGCTCGTCCCTCCCCAGCATCGCTCACTCGAAAAATCCAGCAAACTTACAAAAGACACTTGAATATACATTTACAACTCGACTATTAGTCTTGCGTTCTGAGAGTTATCCTGAAATTTAAGATTTGCCACCGGCAAATTGTCAATTCAACGCGTTATTCTGTTGCTTTTTTATGAACCAGTCTCACATCTCGGATTGGACGCTCGATTGCCATTTTCTTCGTAGATTTGCATTAGATTGTTGGATTACAGTTTTATTTTCATGAAAAATTCGTCCGCTAATTCTATGAAATTAAACTTACGGCATACCATTGGATTTTTTTGCGTTTTGAGTCAATAGGCTGCCAATTAAAGCTATAGAGCACTTGAAATTCTGTTAAAAACGCTTTAAAAAATCCCAATCAAAAGAGGGTGTGCACTGAAAAAAAAGTTTTTTTCCTCCCAGGATACAAAATATTTTTACCCGAGTATTTTAATATCCAGTATAAGTTTCTTAATATTAAAAAACTGGTATTTTTCCCCTGAGAATATCTAAGTTTTTTCTAGAGCTAAAACTTAATGCTGCGTTACCATAGCAACCGCAGTAATTATAATTACATCCTAATCACTACATTTTGTAGAAATTAAATTTTCCAGTAATTTTATTATAACCCTAGTAGAAACGTAATCAAGTATCTGGCCAGTAACTGGCTAGTTTAACTAGACTTAAGCTAGGAACTGGCTAGTATAATATCCAGTAACTGCCCTAGCGGATCACTATCTACTAAGTATACACCAAATATACACGGTGTATACGCGGCGTATATACACTGAGTATACACTAAGTTTACACCAAAAATTTTTTTCTAAGTCCCATTTTCATAAAAATTTATAAGTGCTGTAAGCAAAGTCAAAAGTTTTTCAAGTGTGACTGGAAAAAAATTTTTTATAACAAATACATATTTTTTTTTAATATTTAAAATTTAAATAATTAGTCATGCTATAAAACAATAAATGAAACAATTAAAATCATTTGTTAAAACTACTCTGGTTTATTTTTTTTTCCTACATTTTATCACTCCAAAAATATACTTTCAAGATCTAAATATGATTTTTTATTTATAAAAGTAAATATTTAATGTTAATTTATACCTGTACTATAAAAAATAATTGAATAAAACTATAAATATTATTATTTTTACATTTTATAGATATGTAATAAAAAAGATAACCTCGTTCGTAGTAGGTTAGAATTTGGGGGTCAACAACTTTATCACACCTTTAAAATTGAGCCTAGTTATTAACCTTAAAATTTTAGCAACAAAACTCATTTTAATGTTCTATACGTATATTAAAATAAGTTTTAATTAAATATTGATCTATCCATACATTTTTATTAAAATTTTTTTACTGAAGTGATAATTAGTGCACAGATTCAATTGTTGCACCTTCTAACGTCAACTGCTTAGACTACACTACACTTAAAAAATGGCTTCCTCAGCCACCTACGACTACATCATTTTTTTTTATTCTGTTAATAATTTCTATGTTTTTTAAATTGCCATTAATTGGGGTCAGAATAAATTACAATAAATTAAGAGAAAATTGATTTTCTTCTTAAAGTTACAGTTTTTTAAGTAAGTTAGAAAAAAGTTGAAAAGGTCAGAAACTGGGTCATGGTCAACAACAGGGTCTTTTACCTTATGTGTATATTTTTTTTTAATTTTTCTGAAAATTTTAATTTTTTTAAAAATGTTAATTTTTTTTCAGAATTTGATTTTTTTTTATTTCAATTTTTTTCAAAAAAATTTTCTTCACAACATTTGTTTTGAGGACTTAAAAAATTTTTTTTAGTGTATACTCGGTGTAAACTCTGTGTATATCGTGCGCATACACACCGTGTAAATTCAGTGTAAACTTTGAGTGTATTTGGTGTATACTCAATATGCACCGAGTATACACTAAATAAACCCCTAATTTACACTGACACTAGGTATATATCGAGTTTACACTAAGTTTACACGGTGTATACGGATCCGCTAGGGTGTCTAGTAACTGGCCAGTTTTACTAGATAGCAAATAAAACATGGCGACTCTTGTTGATCTTGAGGTTATTGAGTTTAAATATTGATTTTATTACAATTAAAAATTATAATAATAACAACAACAACAACAACAATAATAATAATAATAATAATAATAATAATAATAATAATAATAATAATAATAATAATAATAATAATAATAATAATAATAATAATAATACACGGAAAAGTTATAAAATTTATTTATTAATTTATTATATTATATTTTTAAATATAAAACGAGAAACATTCATAACATAAAACAATAAAAATGACATTTATTTTTTTCAAATGATACACTGCATTTATTTAGAAATGTTTTTGCACACATTGGCAAATCTGGGATAACTCCTCGTAAAATTTTTAATAATTCGTCCAGATGACAATCTGGAGTATTTGTTTTGATTGCCCACAACCGTAATTCGTTTATTGTGTCGATTTTTTTAACTTCATCCATTTTTTAAAATATATTACCGATTATTTTTATTTTGAAAGACACAATTTTTATTTTTTGTTAATTATTTGTATTGTTTCTTGATGTTTACTAAATATTATTCAACTTACAGGTTAAAGTGAAAAAATAAACATACACATACACTAGTATATAAGTAGAACATCAGTGTGACCAATGTTTACGATTCAGTTATAGGTGGCGCAACTTCCAGTTTTTACCTAGTTTCACTAGCCAGTTACTGGATAAGATTGCTGGCCAGTTACTGGATATGAACGCTAGCCAGATACTAGACTTAATCGAGTAAAAAATTGAACATTTCTACTAGGGAAATACAACTTTTAAAATTAGTAGTTAATTTATTATTATTAAAAAAAGGCTCGTAGTAAAATAAACATTACTTAAATATGTGTCAACTGAGTGAGGTTAAGTCAGCCATATTTTTTATTTTGGTATTTTGCTGAGAAGGAAACCGAGTTTTTTAGCAATCAGAATACTTATTAGTGTGGGAAAAAAACTTTGGTATTTTAAAAACTAGAATACCAGGTTCTTTACGGGAGGGAAAAATTTTCTAGGTGGAAAAAAACTATTTTTTCAGTGTGGATTTTTTTAAATGCATTTATTGATTCTGAGCAGCCCCAAATGATTTTCGCAAAAGTTTTCATGAATAATTTGAAAAATGTAATGCATGAAATCCCGCTGGGCAGCTTGCATGAGTATACTGGCTCATCGGCTACACCTTTTGAAATGTAATTTTCATAATGATATGCATGTTAAAGTTTAAGAATAAGAATAAGAGCAAAAATATGAAATAAGAACAAGTATATACTGCGTGTATGTGCCCTGTGTTGCGGTATTTTATGCATCGGCTTTAGAATAAAAGCCTTTACGGTCCGTTGCGTGGCTCCACCTGGCGTTCATGAGTCCGCCGATACAAAACACGCCATTCGATCACCTTTTCAACCGCTCGGTTTCCTTCTACATTTGATTTTTTTAACTTTTTATCCTGATAGGCTCGAAAAAATGTCTTGGAATTTTTGACGAGCAAAAAAAATAAATTTTAGCCGGAATTTTAGCAGATTTTAAGAACCAATAAAGGAATTTTTCGCTTTAGAGTTGGCAAGAATGTAAAGAGTAAAAAATAAAAATTTGGAGAGGGATAAAAATTGTTTGAGGGTTGAAAAGTCCGAGTCTGTGTCTATCAATCACGTATATGTAGTGTGTTGGTCAAAAGAAAGAGCAATAAGATCGTAAGGTAGGTAATTATCCTGCCAGACTTGTGTGATGCACGACCTCCAATTCAGCAGATGAACGTTCGACGTACGAGGAACCTCTTCGGGGAGTTTAAGGCCCGAGCTCCTTAGAAGTCTTTCATTCGTAAATACGTTCAATGCACGCAAAATACCAGCTAAATAAAAATATAATTAACTTGGTATTTTTTAAAAGCACTCAAAATATTTTTTTTTTTTTTCCATTCCATGTGGGTGCAAAAATTTTTTTCAGGAATTTATGTAAATTAAAATTTTTATGATTTATTGGTTTCGAAATATTTTTTATATCGTGGGTTGGATATCTTGGCTGTCGATCGCAGTGATTTGTGTCTGATGAATCGATGAGATGACTCAGCTGAGTTATTGCCAATGGGATTATATAAAAGATAATATTAATAAAATAATAATAGTAATAATACTGTACATAGAAGTGAAAAATATAAAAATGAAAGTTATGCGTCTAAGAGGCCTAAGAATGTCTATATTTATGAATTTGTGTGTGTGTGTGTTGTATGATAAAGGGGATTTATTAGTCGCGGGACAGTATAGTATACGGGACGATAAAAAATATGCGGTGTGTTTTAACTAAACGAAACAAGAGGGAACTTGAAGGCAACATGTATCATGTCCACGGGGATCGTCTCCTCCTTGTTCATGTCATAATAAAAAATCAGATCATATGTCTATATATGTAGGCTGGATATATATCGAGGTTGAGGTAGAGGGGGTGAGTTAAGAGACTCACGATAAGACTGATGGTTTTTTCTTGCTCTTGAATATTCATCGGTGACTTCAGAACTCACGAGGAAAATAAACAACAAATTAAAACGTCGTTTTTTTCTTTATATAATCTCTCATCATTTCCTACTTTTCATATTTTGCATCAAGAAAATTGATTAAAATTAAATTTATCCAAAATCCACTTCTAGATTTTTTTTGAAAACCAGCAAAATTTCGGTATCGTCATTAAAAAAATTTATTTTTAGAGACAATCTTTGATCAAAGAAATAAAATTTTACAGCCGCTTATTAGAGTCCTAAATAATTTATTCATTGGAGTAATAAAATAATTACTTCATTGAAATAATAATCTGTTCTCATGTAAAAGTATCGTTGAAAAAATTACCTCACTCGGATTCATTACGATGAATTTTTTCATCAGCTACTACGCTACCAGAACCGGCATTAAAAAATAATTATTTGATTTTTGATCTTTAATTCAATTTGATTATACAGTTTAATTTTGATTTGTTCCACTAACAACTCCAACAAAAGAGTTAAAGTCAAGTGTTGATAATAAGAGTTGGTGGTAAAGAACAAACGTATAAAAGGTGAATTAAATATTGATTCAAATTTGTCTGTGTAAAATAAATAATAGACTAGGGGGTTGAAAAACCGCTAAGGGTGCTAGTGTAGATTAATGGAATTAGCGTAGGTGCGATGGGGTTAACCTCGAGCCAATGTGTTTGCGTGATTCGACAATTTCGTGCCGACTGTCGACATGGGCCTTATGTTATATATATATAGACATTGAGTCGAATGAAATAAGTTTAAGTTTTAAAGTACATAGCAATCGTATATATACATATATATATATAGAAATGCGGATGAAAGCACGAGTAGGGGAGACCGGGGCAAGACGGCCCACCTGGGGCAAGAAGGCCCACCTCAAAAATTAACCAAAAATTTTTTTTTTTCGTTTTCTTTTGATTATCACAAATTTAGATTATTTACTCATTTTTAGCCCGATACGTGAAACTTGGGGCAAAATGAATCACTCAAAAATTCTAAAAGAAAATGTATTTCATAGTATTATAACCTAGTCATGATTAATTTAATAGAAATATCATTTTTTGGTTAATTATATGGATTTGGATTAAAATAGAGCATTTGAAAAAGTTAAAAAAACCAATAATCAATTTTCTACAGAAGTGAAAAAATGACTCGTATTATATCAAAAAAGGTTATTTTGAGCAATATTAAAGTAAATACAGTTGTTAAAGAGAAAAATATAAACATTTGTTACGCAGGAAATTTTTTTACAATTAAAAAAAAAAATTTTTTTTTTCATTTTTTTTCGGAGGGGGCCGTCTTGCCCCAAAAAAAAAAAATTTTTTTCAGGAGCTTCACCAAAATTTAGGTGAATTGAGTTCAAGTTGGACAAGAGTAAATCGACTTGATGGTTAAAAGCCACAAATAATAATAACCGGCTTAGGTGGGCCGTCTTGCCCCGGTCTCCCCTATTCTATTCATGCAATTTTCGATATTTGTGTCCTTGTTAGACGGGGGTTGATTTCCATGTTCAGAGATAGCCGACTAGTGAGATAGAAACAGTTGTGGGAGTGCGTTGTCATGTGCGTGTTTACCCCGACTGTGGGATCCTCCATACACTTTTATATTTTTGTTGTTGTTGAAAATTCAATTTTTTATATTTTTTATTTTGAAGTCGAGTTGGTGTTAGACGCACGCCATTATGTTGAGTTTTAGCTTTCCCTTCTCCTCCATGGCACCTTCTACTTCAGTGGCGAGGAGATATCCCATGCCAGGGCAACGTTATTCGCTGTGTACGCGGAATAGAAAGAGCTGGAGTAGAGGAGGAGAAGGAGGAGGAGAAATGAGTAGATGCGAGGCTGGCACGCGATTCACGAGGATATAGCGTGTGCACCCACAACATACGTCCCGTGGAGACTTGCTGACTAGTATCATACCTCACTCACTCCTTTTTTATATTTATATATATGCAATACTGTTTTTAACTTTTGAGGGAAAATATGGGTACCTTCAAATAGAAAATACACGCATCGTTTTTCAATCGACTTTTCATGATTGATGGTTCGAGTCTCCTCACACGCGCTGCTTTTAAGTTTATGTATAATGTATACTTATGTATGAATAATTTAAATTTTTATTCCGAGTAAATGATGGTGGGCTTTTATGGAAATTTTGTAACCTTTATTTTTATTTTTGATTTTTATTTCAAAACTCCACCGCCGACGGGTTTATTTTTTTGAGGGAAGTGAAAATTGGAATTGGTTTGATTTTAAGAAATTAAATGAAATTTTGTTCGGATATTTGAAGGCGGCCCTAAATATATTTTAGCTCGATTGGTTGGTCGGAAGAAGACCGTGTAGGCGGCGCATGTGTCTCGCGGAAGATTTATTACATTCTGCGGGGGCCGCTTTTATTTTTTTTTACAGCAACCACTCGAAAATTCAAATTTTCTGTTTTTCATTTAAAAATTTATTATTTAGAACTATCAGAGAACTCTAGCTTTTTGAATTTTCATTTTCGACTCAAAATTTGGTTCAAAAAAATTTTCACGTCTCTGAAAAAAAATTTTCAACTTCCGCTGAAATGGGTTTCAAAAATTAATCGAATTTTTTTATTAAAATTCATGGTGACTGACGTGTAGATTTCACTAAAAAAATTGCGCACTCAAAAATAAAAGCAAACTGAGAGAATAATTTATTTGAGCCAACTAAATAGATTTATTTGACTGAACAAAATCATTTATTTCATTCAAATAGGGGAGGGAGGGGCAAATCTTTTTTTTTTTTAATGATATTCAAAGTAAATAGAAGAAATTTTCAGTTACCGTTGAAAAAAAAAAATTTCATTTCTGCGGGCAAAGTGGGGTACCCCCTAAAAAAGGTAAAAAAAAAAATTTCTGGATTTTAAACGAATTTGATTAAGTTGAATTTTTTTGTGAGTAATTTACATGAAGAAAAATTATATTTTACATGTTTATTGGATACAAAAGAAGAAAAAAAATTTTTAATAGTTTTTATCACAAAACAAACGTCATTAATATTTTTCAACTGACAATTGATTTTTTAAAAAGTTTACCAAAAAAAATTCAAAGTAACGCTTAATTATATTTACAGAAGTAATTTTGGAATGTTTGAAAATCATTTAAAATATAAAATTTTTTTTCATCAAATTTTGGGGGTACCCCCTTTTGCTTACCCCCCTTCCCCTATATATTTGTTTATAGTTAACGAATCTTGGTTGAAAAAAATTTCACTACGGCTGGTGGCCCTGCTACCATCCAAATACAGATTTGTTAACTACAAAAAAATAATTATTTCATTCAAATGAACCATATCTTCGTCTCAAATAGACACTGATCAGGTCCATTCAAATATGGAATTTATTTGCTTGAAACAAATTTCATTTGGCTCAAATAAATTGTTCTCTCAGTGCAATAAAATTTTGAGTAATTCCCCATTTGGCCCCATCACAATAAACATCTCTCTCAAACACTCAAAAATTGGCTCAACAAATTGCAGCCATTACAACGTTCAGAGTTTCCTTAAAAAAAAGAATTAATAGAATAAACGGGATATTGAAATACCCGAGATAATTGGAGTGAAAAAAAAGTAGTAATCCGTAACACCTTAGGTGTGAGGATGTTTTGAATAATGGCTTCCTGATTCACGGTAATAGAAGGGAAATTGTTCGCAAGGTAATTCCTCGGCTTAACCAGGGCTTTCGACGACTTAGCATCATCATCTCATAAACGTGATCGCAATAAACCGGCATCACATGCATCCACATCAACCAGGTTATAAGAAAATAACAATATATCGTGGAATTCTAAATGGAAATAAGAGTATATACTTTATTTTTCATCGCGTATTGAGGGATATATCCATGGCCGATCCACGGGTACCTCGTCCGCGGCGTGCTGGGCATCGCGCGTCACGACCGCAACGCTCGATGCTTCCATCCAGGGTCCAGAGGATGAAAAGTTTAAGAATAGTGCACAAAGCAGGGAACATAATGCAGCGAATAATAAAAATAATAATAATAGCAACAGCAACAACAAAAAAGAGTAACGTGTACGATCGAAATGGAGCGTCAATTACAGGTGCCCGAGGCTTATTCTCCTGCACCAGAGCTCAGCTCGATCAAAAACGCGCTCGGCTATACATCAATGCCATCTATACGTATAATCTCGTGTGTCGACTGGCCTTCGGTTCATTTTTTATTTTCATCCACTCGATATTTTTCTTTTGCAGCCCAGACCCCCCCCCTCCCGTCGAAGAAATTCAAAAAAAAAAAAAAATAAAGAAATTATGCCCGAGCGAGCGACATGTTTAATAAATTCGTCATCATTATTAATTTACATTATTCACAGAATTATTTTTTGATTTAATGGCCTGGGAGGTTCACTCGAATCGATAAAAAAAACATTAAGCGACAAAGTATAAAAATAAAATAGTAATTTTATTTTTATCGCTACTGATATAGACATTAAATAAACTTTCGTCTCATTATATATTTTTTCCTCGATTGCGGAGTAAAAGTTCGATCAGTTTTCGTATTGATGAGTGTGATTTTACTACCGTTGGGTGAAAAAGTTTCAGGTGTGCAAAAGAAACAAATACGAGGGTGAAAATAATGACAGATAAAAAAAAAGTTGAATTGTTTAACTTTTTTCGCAAGCTCGAGAGGTAAAAATAGATGACTCGCATAAAAAGTTTCTCAGGCTGACACTCGTGAATTAAGAGTCCAAAGTTGCAATTAAAGCTACCAAACATATAGTGTGTGCCGTGAGAGGAGAGATGCTGGTACGCTTCCCATGGATAAGAATAAAATAAAATAAAATAAAATAAAATAAATAAAAAATCCAAAGCAACAATAACGGAGTGCCGAGTCTGCAGTCTTTTAGCTTATGTACGTTTTTTTATTTTAGTTTATCTTTTAAAGTTTCTGGCGAACGCCGACTGAAGACTAGGGGTCGTGAGACCAGGAGATAAAAAAATATATTTTAAAATGAAGAATGAAGAGAACATGGTGGACGGAATAACCAACTGCGTGGGCAATATTTACGTGTAGGGCTGGGTTACAACTTGAAAAGGGGTTTATACTCCAGCATCACATCCAGGCTACAACAGGTAATTGCAACGCCAAGGTACTCTGATTTATTGGGTTATTACTGATCCCGCAACACAAGAGTTAACGCTTTTATTTCTTATGGACCAGCATCGCTTTTTACTTTGCTTGTAATTTTACATTCAATTGTCTACGATAATTAATTATCAGCCTATTAATTTATTCCCTGATAACAATCGGCCACTAAAAATTTTTTGACCTGAATTTTTAAGAGAAGTATCCGGGGACTTAAATCAAAACCTGGAACATAAAACGTGAGTTGTGTTTAGAGGTCGCATAGCTGATAGATTTATGGGGCTGTACGTCTCGGTCTGCCATTAATGTACCGCGTACTCTTTAAACATGAATTAGTAAAAATTTCATTAATTACGTTAGCGAAGCAGTATTCACTTCATAATCAGTGTATTTAAATAACAAATTAGTGAATTCTCAATAATAAATTTAGTAATATAATTTTCAATAGCAAATTAGTGATTTTCACTACTGAACTAGCGATATTTTCATAATTTCTACAAGTGAAACTGTTATTCACTTATTGATTGATGAATTTCACAATTTCACTAGTAACTTTAACTAGCAAATAATTAAACATTTTACTAGATATAAATATAATTAATAATTATGGTGGTATTTTTAAAAATTTTAATGAAAAACTTTCAAAATAAAAAAAATAGAAGTAAAGAACAATAATATATTTATATGAAGAGTACGTCAATCATAACATCACGGATTTTTTATTTCTTCATCGGTTATTGTTTGGTATCATAATGAATATACTATTTACACTCACGCGATCACATGCGTCAGCGCAGTGGATAGCATCAAAGACTTTGAATCGGAAGGATGCAGGTTCGAGCCCAGCAGTCACCGAGATTTTTTCATCAATCAAAATCATGTATACTTCCTCTAAGTAATGATTCTAATACATTAATCACATTTCGGATCTAATTACAAGTGTCTTATATTTTTTTTCGCAATATAATATTTTTTTTCACCGATGAAATCAGTGGATTCTCATATTCACTTTTCAATTTAGTGGATTCTCATATTCACTTATCAAATCAGTGAATTCCAATATTCACATACTCATTTAGTGAATATTCACTAATTCTGCGTGGTACGATTGTACACGGAGAGAAAATTATGGCAGCGGTTCCCATAATTTTGTGAAATTTTTTCCTATACCATCATAGGAATTACGACCATAAATTATGGGAGCGGTTCCTATAATTATAGGAATGTTTCCCATAATTGTAGGAATAGTTTCTATAATTATGGGAATGATACCCATAACACTATAGGAATGGTTCCTATAATTATGGGAACCATTCCTATAATTTATAGGAATACTTTCTATAATATTATGGGAATCATTCCTATAATTTATGGGAATGGTTCCTATAATTTATAGGAGCCATTCCCATAAATTATAGGAACCATTCCCATAATATTATGGAAATGGTTCCTATAATAGTATGGGAACTATTCCCATAATATTATAGGAATGATTCCCATAATGCAATTGGAATGGTTCGTATACCATTATGGGAATCATTCCCATAATATTATGGGAATAGTTCCCATACTATTATAGGAACCATTCCTATAATATTATGGGAATGGTTCCCATATTATCATGAAAAAATTAATTTAAAGAAGTGTGGTAATCACTTCTACAATACACAGAAATATTATTAAACATAAAAACAAAAATTCAAACATTGAAAAAAAAAATCGTATTTGGCAAAAAAACATTAAAATTTTTAACAAGAATTTTTTGTCAGCACAAAACATTCAAGAAAATTAAAATTTTGGGAAATTTCTACACTATTGTGCAAAAAAAAAATTTTATGATATTATAGGGATGGTTCCCATAACATTATGGGAATAGTTCCCATAATATTATAGGAATAGTTCCTATACCATTATGGGAACCATTCCCATAATGGTATGGGAACTATACTCATACTATTATGGGGATGGTTCCCATAATATATAGGAACCATCCCTATAGTAGTATAGGTACTATTCCCATGCCATTATGGGAACCAATCCTATAATGCATAGCAAAACTTCCTATAATTTTCTTTCCGTGTAGCATTGACAATTAGTGAATATTCACTTGAAATTAGTGAAAAATCACTAATTCATATTTAGAGAGCATGAATATTAAATTTTATTATATATTTTTTTACACCGAGTGGTGGAAGATGAGTCAATGCTGTTACTGTTACTGTTACCTTCGTTCGTTGGTTTGAATTAGAATTTAGGTTCAGCTAGCTGTAGCTGTTAGTAACATTGTTATTATATCTTTGCGCGGATAATTGTTTCCAAGGAAGCTCGAGACATGCCTAGAGACCTTGGTTGATGGGAACCACGGAGTAGGTGTTACAAACCTTACGGGGCGTTCCGAGGATATTACCAACAGTCACGACTGGCACGACATTAGACGTGCCAGTTGTAGATAAAATATTTTTGCCAATAAAACTATATATATTTTTAATATTCATGGTATAGGGTAGGTAGAGAGGGGAAGGGCAAAACGGGGTAAAGCCGCTACAGTAAACTAAAGCAGATTTAATTTTCAGTCTCGGTATTTATTTATAAAATCTGTATGTGCATTTAATGGCCGAGTCAAAATAAAAGTCTCGACTGGCTGTAATAAGGAACAAGTTTGCTGTAAGATTTAAAATGCAAAAAGGTGTCTAGGTGTCTAAGTGTATGCATGAGGCTGAGTGAATGGGAAAGTTAAGCTGCCTTGACTACGCAGATCCAATCTAAATTAATGCGAAAAAATAGTATAGGCTGGTTGAGAGTTGTCGTCATCAAGAAGTCGAACCTGTTTTCTGTTTGCATCTTTAAGGCACTCGATCCAGAGAGCGTAGTTAGCTCGGTACGCAGCAGACAGCCATCTAATGGATTACATTTATCTACAGGGTGGTCATAGGAATCGAGATTTTATTTTATAATTGCTTTTGCTGGTTGCTGGTTTGCTCTTTAGTCAGATGAGTTGGGACATTAGTCGCGAGTGGAGCCTTGATGGATAGATGGATAGATAGCGATAGAGGCCAAGGACCTTGGAAATGGATCGTGGTCTAAGATCTCTACTCTTATTCCGGACTCTGGACTCTAGACTCTAGACTCTGTACTTCGGATCATTCTGGGCTCTACTCTGTACTGGATGCATATAAGTCTTGAGATATCGATCGTTAAATAATAAGGGCGCAACAATAAAAACTTTTGAAACCATTCCATCCAAGTGGTATTTAGCTGGTTGTTTTTTTTTGGGCGGCTCCAATTTTTCAGGCTCATTTTATCGAGAATAAGGTTCGCTGGATGATTTAAGATATCGCTTGTTTATAGTGGGCACCATTTTGAGACGCGGGTATACACCCACGCGATCCGCGAGAGATATGTAAGTTAAACCACCTACATCTCCGTTTCATTGGCTGGGGCCTATTGAGTGTGAGTATACTCAGGAGAGGGGTTTTTTTATTCGCTTCAATGGAAATCTGTATATTTATTATTTCTGAGCTTTTTCATTCATTTTTTCAAAAATTACTAACAATTTTTTTTTATTTAATAAATTAACTTATCGAAGTTAAAAGTGGAATTTTCACTTAAAAATTATCGTACACAGAAAAAAAGAATTTCTTGGCGCAAGAAATATTTTGTATTATGAATTGAAGACAAAAATTTTTCTTGGCTCAAGAATTTTTTTCTCGCCTGAAAAATTTTTTTCTTGTTCCAAGAAAATTTTATCTTACCCCAAGAAAAGTTTTGTTTTCACTCTATAATACAAAAAATTTATTGGGTCAAGTAAAAATTTTCTTAGAACAAGAAAAAATTTTTTGCGCCAAGAAATCCTTTTTTTCTGTGTATGATTTTAGAAAACATAAAATTGAAGCTAAAAAAAATTTCAGTTGTAAAAATTCAAAATTATTTTTACGCATTGGTCAGTGGGAAAATTTTTCAACAAAAATCATATTTTATATTTACTTACAATAATTTTTAAACGAACGCAGTTTGAGCTTTAAAATGAAATAAAAAATAATTGGCGGTAAAAAAATAATTAAATGAGGGTAATAAAGATGATCGATTTAAAAGGGAGGTTGAATAAAGTGTCTTTGTAGAATATACATATAAATATATATAAGAGACATAATTTCGCTTGGATTACAAGTTTCCCCGAGTAATATTTCAATTAGTTGTCAATTTAGTTGTCGGCGCCTGATGAACGTAAGCGGGTAGTCTTAGTATATATATATATATATATATATATATAAGAATAATTAACAATAAATGATCTCGTGGAGGTATCATTACCCTGATACTAATAGGTGGCGGCAAATTGACCGTTATGTTATTAAGCAGTTTGCGGACGTTAATTGCCTGTTAGACGTGTGAATCGTCACACTCTTCACTCAGTAACGACGTTTTCATTTTTTTATGCACTAAAATCCAATTTAAACTACAATACAATGTTGCAAATTATAAGATAAATTAAACAGATGTTTATTTTTATTTTATTTAAATTTCTCATCACCAATTTGCAGTTTAAATCTGCTAAATTAAACAAAACAAAAGTGTGTACTCATCATGAATAAATATTTTATTTAGTTTGGTTATCGCGCATTAGTATCTATATAAAACCGGCGGTATTGAGGACATGGCGTTATTTTTTATCGTTCGTGTATGAATTATAATCATGTTCGCAGAAATAATTATTATTGCGCCTAGAGGCGTGAATCTCTGCAAGATATGCGGGTGATAAAGAAGAACAACCATCAGTCCATCAGTCTACACGCTCAGTAAATATAAACGTGCAATTAATCTCTTGACCGGGAGATGGCGCCACGCGGATTGTCGATATCTTCAATCTATCTCGAAAAAATTTACGATATTTCAATAAATTCTCATTATTTTATTTTTAATTCAATTTAAATTTTTTTTTTATTTTTGTCTTTGAAATACAATTCAACTTCTGATACTTGAAAAATAAAATTACTTTTTTTCCCCTGATTAAACAACTGAATTCGATCGAATTAAACAGAATTGAATTTTTAATTCTATTTAATTCAGATAAATTCTGTTTATTCGGTGCCTAACTCAAAAATGAATACTGTCCAATTCGGAAGGAGAACCAGAATTTGTCCAAATTAAAACGAATTTGAATAATTCTATTCGGTTTAATTCTGATTTATTCGAAAATAATTCTCCAATTTCTGGTTCTGAATCCGAATTAACCCAGATAGCAAAATGACGTCTTGATGAGTTCTGAATGAGTTCCTATTTATGACTTGGACGTCTTAAAAACATGTTAAAGAAGTCTTTAAGAAGTTCTCAAGATGTCGAATGCGCCACCTAGCGAACTCAGTAAGACGTCTTTAAAAAGAGTTCTTTTTTCTGACTCCGCAAATAAGACTTCAGAATAAACTTACCATGACGTCTTAAGGAGTTCCTAATTTTGACTTCATTTTGACTTCAAAAAAAAAAAAAGAATACATTAAGACGTCACAAAACTGACTTCTTATTTATGGAGTCTTCAAGAACTCTTAATTAAGAGTTCTTAAAAATGACACCTTTAAGAAGTCATTATAAGACTTCGCGTGCCAAATGCCAAAAGGGCGTATTACAGCAGTTAGATAGGATTCCATGCCAAAAGGGCGTATAAAAAAATTTTTTTTTGCCATTCTTTTTAGAATCGCTCGAAACGTAAAGATCTGCAAAAAAAAATTTTTTGACGTACTAACGCCAAAAGGGCGTATCTTAAGATATACGCCCTTTTGGCTTTAGGAAATTGTCGGTCTAAAGCCAAAAGGGCGTATAAAAAAAAATCAAAATTTTTCGAAATTTCGAATAGAAATTCCGTATTATCAAGTAAACAAATAAATTTTTTAAAAATTATAATTGAATATAAGTTGTTTCTCTTCTCTTTTAATTTTGAAAAATTTTAATTATTATCTTTATAAAATGTTAAATTAAATATAATTTGTTTCTAGTTTTACTAGTTTAATAATAAAATATTTTAAATTTGAAATATTCAATCTTATTTTTAAACTTTAAATACAATTAAAAGTCGACTACTACCAAAAAAAATTATACGCCTTTTTGGCTTTAGATCACGAAATTTTCAATTCCCTAAAGCCAAAAGGGCGTATAACTTGAGACATACGCCTTTTTGGCTTTGGAAATTTTTTTTTTCATTTTTAGGCTTAGAACATGTTTTCAAAACGATTGGCACAAAAAAAAAAATTATACGCCCTTTTGGCATTTGGCACGCGACTTCTTGAAGACTCCTTCAATAATACGTCGTAAAGCAGTCATTCTGACTTGAATGCTGTCTGGGAAACTGAATTAAAACGAATTTGAAATTTTTAAATCGGTTTTATTCTGTTTAATTCAAATTCAAATTTTCAATTCAGATAAATTCTGTTTTGCAGAATTTGACAGAATATAACAGAATTAAAATTTTTAATTCGCTCGAATTCAGTTGTTTAATCAGTGTTTAACACCAAAAAAATTTTAACACCGTTTCCGAGGTTAAATTTAACACCGGAATAGCGTACATGAAAAAAAACTGTTGCTGCATCAGAATATGACCCTGTAACAACTACCGGTTGCAGCTACAGAACTTGCCCTGTAGCTGCAACAGGACTGATCTTGTAGCTGTAAATGGCGGGTCCTGTTGTAGCAACATTTCTTTTTTTCCGTGTAGCCTTACACCGTTTTTTGTAGAATATTAGACAGGATAGTTATGAATCGTAATAGAACAGTGAGTCGCCCGTCGAATATTCCAAAAAATAGCGAGTTCGACAATTCCAGTGGCATCTATAAAGTCAACGGCTACGATATTTGCAGTTGCAAAGTGTTTTTCATCGTACCAATTTGTAATGAACGGTCCAACTTCGACACCGTAATCGCGCAAGGATTTACTTTCGCGTCCGAAGTAATAAGCCGCGGCATTCGCCACTATAAATGAAGTGTCCATGGTTACTTCGGCCATTGTTGCCCTCATGAATTGAGATCCACCGAACATTCTACAAACATAGTTAAGTTTGTTGATTAAACGTTATGTTATTACTTTAATCATTTTCCCGCTTACTCATAAAGGATTCTGGACCAAGACTCTCGAGTATCGATATAAGCATCCAGTTGTTCAGTCGATTTGATGTCTCCCCATTCTTGAAGTATGGGCGGCCAGAGTTCAGACGCAGATTCATACAAATCGTGAAGGTAACTGAGGAGAAGCCTTTTTCGGGATTGCCATATTTGATCTAAAGTGATTTGTCGCATGTTTTGTAATGACCGTGGGAAAATAAGTCCCTCAAATTCGGTTTTCAAATACTTTATGAAATTTATATGTTGCATTTTATCTTCAAAGCCTTTAAAATGAACCGGTAAATATTTAAATAAGTGAAATTTTATTTTTACAATGCATATCCCGTGTAAAAAAATTTTTTTTTGGTAATTAATTTAGATCTGAATTTTATCGCGAAACTCAGATCGTGACACAAATATGATTTTCATCATGAGTTTGCTCCAACTTTTCCTCTAGTAAATTCGTATCAATTATAAAATTAATTTATTCCGTCTTTGGATTGGACTTGGGATGACTTCGATAGAAACTTGACTGAATTGTTTCTATATTTTAAAGCTTTTGTGAAATTTATCGATTCAGAAATTACCAATAAATTTCATCTATCAAGTATTTGATTTACATAAATCAGTTTCGATTGTAAATTTAATTTAGTCAATGAACTTCGGATCACGAGGATTAAAATTTGACTGAGTCATAATTTTGTCGTGTTTATAGATGTTGGTACAAATTCATTATGAAAGTCATATTTGTGTCCCAATCTGAGTTTCATGATGAAATTTAAATCTAAATTCATTGTGAATTAATTTTTTTTACACGGGATGATTTAAATCTGGTGATATTTTGAAAATTTACCTCGAGGAAATTCCTTAAAACTGACGATAACTATTTCATCTGTATGGTTCATAAAATTTTTTATCCCCTCAATAACGTCTTTGAAAGGTTGCATTTGGTAAATTCCATGACAAATCCAGAATTCGTTGTCGTGAATGCAGGGTCTTATGTCCAAATAACGTGCCCCGGAGATCAATTGGTCCAACACATCTCTGTCCTATTAAAAAAAGTCAGTTATCGCCGTCCAAGTTTCTGTGAAATGTTTTTTTTGTAAATAGCGCGTTTTATACTTGGGTTACTGTGTATCTTTGGAGGATTGTTTGAGATATTTCTTCGCTGTATGACCCAGAATTATGGGTCCCTGGGATAAATAGACTCCCGAGAGTCATTTTTCCCAAAGTTTTTCTATTTTTACTCATCCAGTCTGGATGCGTTGATAAACAGGACAAACTTTTGACTGTGTTATTCCGCAGCCAAGCTCCGTAGTATCCTAACATACAAATTTAACTAGAATATATATATACTTTTCGCATTATTCGATTAAAATACAGTGTAACCTTAATATAACGAGCCTCAATATAACGAGTTCCTCGATTTAACGAATTTTTCAAAATCCCCCAGAACTGCCCATAAGGGTCTATGTAAAATATACCTTTACATTACGAATAAATTTTTTAAACAACCTCACTGTAACGAAAGTTCAATCATTGCAGAATATAGATAGAAACTATTATTGACCTTTATATAACGAATTTTCCAGCCTATAACCTCTACGTAAGGTATCTTACAAATTATCCCCACTTAATTCCACAATAACTAATGTCTTAACGAGTGCTGATACGTTTAATTCTTCATAAGACAGTCATTGCTGTTTGATAAAATTTAATGTAAACACTGCTGTTTGTTAATGTTAGTAGTTTTAACGTAGCAATGGCTGAAAAACGGGAAAGGTGTTCTTTGAGTGTTGCAGAAAAACGGAAAATGATATGATAACTAACATTGTCAAGCAGACAACAATTTATGACTTTTTTTTGAGTAAAGAAACGAAAAATGAAGATTAAGCTATCATTATTCCTTTAATCATGTTGTTAATTTCCTACGCTTACATTCTATGTTTATATTCTATGTTTATACATTGATAACGATTTTTATTTTGACCAGAAGCTGATTTTAATGTTTACAAATTAATAATTCTGTGTTTTGATTTAAATGAGTTGTTATGTATTAGTGAAAATTTGTTTACCTTGTTCTAACGAATTGAGTTTAATATAACCTCTATATAACAAACCTTACTATTACGAATAACTCGATAAAACGAATAATTTCTATTTCTCTTTAGTTTCGTTATATCAAGGTTGCACTGTATTCTGTTCAAACTTCGACTATAAAATTTTGATTAAGGTACCGGCGGGTAATAAGGCCTAGCTAAGTGAAATTTCGAATAGAATTGAAAATACTGCATTTAATCGATACATTAGCCATAAAATATAATGAAGTTATGGTAATTTATACCACAAACAAGCAAAAAATTGAACTTTCACAAAAACCATACAAATAGGCCTTATTTTCCTACGGTAGGGTAATAAGGCCTACGGATTAAACAAACTGTAATAGTTAAACTATACTTAATAAAACTGGTATTAGAGTTAATCATCACTTAAATTTAGCAGCAATACTTTTTAAAGACAGAAGGCTAGATTGTTTTGTTCCACGGCACTTAAAACTATCAGTATCCGTTTTAAGAGTCAGAAGACTAGACTCACGGAGAAAAAAATATTGTTCTGAGAAGTATACTGTATAGTTACAGTAACAATACGAAAAAGTTATCTACTAGATTGTTACTACAACGATCTACTGTATCGTTCTGACAACAATACGGTAGATAGCTCTGAGACCTATACCGTATCGTTCTGAGCCCTATTTGACGTCACGTGCGTTGCAAATGATATGAGACGTTTAAAAATCTTTATCATTAATAAATAAATGATAAATAAATAATTTTGATTAAATAAAATAATTTATTTATTAAGCGTCTGCTAGCAACAATTATACCCGAAACAGAAAATAGACGCAAAAATGGATGCTTAAATAGGTTAGGTGGTGCCGTGTGAAGTGGCGACTACGGAAAGTCGTATAGGGCTTACAGCTATCTAATAGATAGTTACAGGAACGATACGGTATTGTTACCATAAGTATACATATTGTTGTGGTAACGATCTACGAGTTGCTATACTTTAGATCGTTCGAGGAGCTATATTTTTTTCTCCGTGTTGTTTTTTATGATTTCGTCTGCACTACGACATCATACGACGGTTGATGAAATGTGGTATCGGGACTCTATAAACTTGTTGTAAGGTTCCATGACAACTGATCCCCGACAAGTAATCACACGATAATTGATCCCACAGACAACTGATCCCACTGACAAATTCATAAAATAATCAATTATTAATTAATTACTATGACATAAGTGATTAAAATTCACTGTTGTAAATATAAAAAGTTAAATTTCGTAAATTAGTTGTTGATAAAAATCAATTGACGATCAATTGTCGGTGGGTTCAATTTGTTGGGATCATTTGTCGTGGTATAAAATTGTTGGGATCCGTTGACGGCACACCTTTTTGTAACGTCTATATGCAAGACCCTTCTACTAGAGTAGCCTTTAGCGGAGGCAGTTATTTTAAATATCATTTCTGTCACTTGGGCCATATTACCCGCGGGTACCTTACTTGCATTCTACTACAAATTAAGTCATTGAAAAATTTGAATCATTACCTATACACTGTTCGACATAAGATAAATCTAGTTCATAATTAGCTTGTGTAGGAGGTACCCGGGTTTTAATGAACCCACTTCTATTTACCGGCTGGTGTAAAAAAATCTGTTCCGCATCATCTGTCAATGGGTTGCCATAATATAATGCCACTTCATCGCCAGATTTAAAATTTCGATTGAACCAATACATGACTATTTGTCCGCGAATGATATTGCTTTCTTCTAGTGTCGAGTAAAATAAGATAATGTGTGATTTCGAAAATGGATCCTTATTTTCACAAATACTCGTCTGTTCGTCCGCCAATGCCATGGCACTAAGAACCACTACAATTATTATTATTAACTCAAAAAAATATATTTTCATGGTGAAAAAACTTTTTTCGACGTTCAAGTTTTACGATCAAAGAATAATTCCGGTTGAACATTCGAAGCTAAAGTTATTAATAAGACCTCGTCTACCGTTTTAAGTTTTTTTTTTTATGGACATTAAAAAAGTGGAATTAAAATAAATCAGATTAATTAAAACAAAGACTTAAAAAAAGAAATATCTTAATTAAGAACAGGAAAAATAAAAACTGATAAAAAGATAAAAATTATTATTATTATTAAATTTTTAAAATAGTTCTGAAAAAAATAATCGTTCTTATAAATATAGAAAGTGACCACATAATGACTTTTATTGATGCTCTCAAAAAATACCGATCACATAAGTTATGAATTTTTTTTTAATTTTAAAAGTCACTTTTACGAAGACGGTGAGCTAAACAATTAAATTTTACTGAATTTAAAGTCATCTTCGTTTCCCTGATTAAAAAAGTGAATTGAAAAGTATTGAAAATTATTTCAATTCTTTTCAATCCCTCGGCGGTTTTGGAAAGTATTGAATGGAATTGAAATTTCGATCGTTTGAATACTTTCCAATTCCAAAGTGGAATTCGAAAGTATTGAAAAGAATTCAATCTTTCATCATTTCATCATCGGATTATTTAGGTATTGAGAAGGATTCGGAAAGATTCAAAAATTTCAATTCATTTCAATCTTTTTCAATCCCACACATGACCCGAAATATCGGATTATTTAGGTATTGAGAAGGATTCAGAAAGATTCAAAAATTTCAATTCATTTCAATCTTTTTCAATCCCACACATGACCCGAAATGTGAAATTATTTAGGTATTGAGAAGGATTCGGAAAGATTCAAAAATTTCAATTCATTTCAATCTTTTTCAATCCCACACATGACCCGAAATGTGAAATTATTTAGGTATTGAGAAGGATTCGGAAAGATTCAAAAATTTCGTTTCATTTCAATCTTTTTCAATCCCACACATGACCCGAAATATCGGATTATTTAGGTATTGAGAAGGATTCAGAAAGATTCAAAAATTTCAATTCATTTCAATCTTTTTCAATCCCACACATGACCCGAAATGTGAAATTATTTAGGTATTGAGAAGGATTCGGAAAGATTCAAAAATTTCAATTCATTTCAATCTTTTTCAATCCCACACATGACCCGAAATGTGAAATTATTTAGGTATTGAGAAGGATTCGGAAAGATTCAAAAATTTCAATTCATTTCAATCTTTTTCAATCCCACACATGACCCGAAATGTGAAATTATTTAGGTATTGAGAAGGATTCGGAAAGATTCAAAAATTTCGTTTCATTTCAATCTTTTTCAATCCCACACATGACCCGAAATATCGGATTATTTAGGTATTGAGAAGGATTCAGAAAGATTCAAAAATTTCAATTCATTTCAATCTTTTTCAATCCCACACATGACCCGAAATGTGAAATTATTTAGGTATTGAGAAGGATTCGGAAAGATTCAAAAATTTCAATTCATTTCAATCTTTTTCAATCCCACACTTGATCCGAAATGTCGGATTATTTAGGCATTGAGAAGGATTCGGAAAGATTCAAAAATTTCAATTCATTTCAATCTTTTTCAATTTCTCGGAAGTTCATAAATTCTTTTATTATTTTGGGATTGAAAAGTATTCATTTTATGTCAAAATGAAAACCTTGGGGTATAGAAAGTATTCAAAAGGATTCATTTCTCATCTTTTTCAATACTTTTCAATTCACTTTTTTAATCAGGGTTGTGTTGTACAATGTTCGTAAAGTTATACCCATTTATTTCGATATTTTAGCTTATAATTATTTATAAAAGTATTCTCATATTTAGATGCACGATATTTATTGTACTTTATCGCTATTTCGACAATTCCAGTGGCATCAATAAAGTCTACGACAAGAATATTAGCCGTCACATAGTGCTCTCGATCGTACCAAGTAGTCAAAAGTGGCCCGGCTTGAACAGCCATTTCACGTAATGATTTGCTGCCTGCACCCACAAAATCAGCAATCGCATCCATTATTACTGTTGAAGTATTTAGTGTCACTTCTGCCATGGTCGCTCTCAATTCATTCGGTCCATCATGGAAACTATTCAGTAAAAAATTTTTCGTTTTCGTGTAAAGCAGTAGTACACGGAAAAATTGGAACATGACTGGTTATTGTTCTGCACCCGACTCAATACGGTGCTGGATAAAAATGCTCGATTGTACAGTTGACTCTGTCTAAAGGTTCCACGTCGGGACAGGACCATTGCCTAAAGGTTCCCTCCCCACCATCAGCACTTCCCCTACAATATATTCCCCTCGAGCGCAAAACGAACACATTGCGCAGTAAACATAACCTCAAAAAAATGTGCATTTAAAGTTAGCGCTTGAAAACTGAATTGTGATTCGTCACTCGAGAAAGCGGGTGGGGGAATATCCGGGAACCTTTAAGCAGAGAACCTTTAGACAGAGTCGACTGTAGTGCAGAACCACACTGATTACTGTACGGAACCTGACTGAGTCGTGTGCGCATAACACTCAGTCAGGTTCCGCAAAGTAATCAGTGTGGGGCTGCACCACAATCGAGTATTTTTTTTCAGCACCGTACTGAGTCGGGTGCAGAACAGTAACCAGTCATGTTCCAATCTTTCCGTGTATATTACACAGCAAGGAAGGAAACTAGAGGAAAAAACAAGACCTACATTGATCTTCTGAGAGCAGCACTTTCAGCCATGCGCGTAAAATATTCAAGCTCATTAATAGTTTTGACGTCTCCCCACTCCTGAATTATTGCTGCCCACAATTGAATGGTCTCCAGATATATATGATGATCATAACTGACAATAAGTCGCTTCTGTGAATTCCATATTTCGCCTAGAGTAACCAAGCGCCTCGTTTTGTATGGCCGAGGGAATAAGAAGCGGTCAAATTCTCTTAGAATGGTTCTTATAAAATTAACGTGATCTAGCTCATTTTTGAAGCCTGTGAATATAGATTGTTTATTGGAAATCGTAAATCACAATAACTAAGCAAAAATACAAATATGTAGTACCGCGAGGAAATTCCTTGAAACTAATGATAACTATTTCGTCTGTATTCTCCATAAAATCATTTATGTCATCAATTATTACTTTCAGAGGTTGCATCAAATATGTTCCATGACAGGCCCAATATTTCTTGTCATAAATGCAGGGTCTTATGTCTAAATAACGTGCCCCAGAGATCAATTGGTCAAAAACATCTCTGTCCTATTAAATTAAATATGCTTTTAAATTTTTGGGCTTTCGATCTTTCAATTTCAATAGAAATCAAATATTTTCGAAAATCCTCGAATTTTTGAACACATGCCTGTATTTTGAAAACTCCTTGAAAGGATAAAAAAAAATAACCGGGCAAAAGTTGCCCATGTACAAAAAATTCGTTCGAAAAAGATTCCGAAAAATTTCGACGTATAGAAGTTATAAATTTGAGACAGACTAGAACTTCAAGTCGAATATTTTCGGGACGAATTTCTTTTTATTTTACAAGGAATGGAGGGAATTGGTCACTACTCGGAAAGATTGGAACCCGACTGGTTACTGTTCTGCACCATACTGAGTCGCAGAACAGTAATCAGTCGGGTTCCAATCTTTCCGTGTATAAAATTATAAATAAATCAAAAATACTTGTGTGACTGTATATCTTTGGACAGTAGATTGGGGAATTTCTTCACTGTACGATCCAGAATTATGCGTGCCTGGAATAAACAAATTTCCAAGTGTCATGTATCGCAAAATGTTTTTATGTTTGCTCATCCAATCAGGATGTGTCGACAAACAACTCATTTTCCGTACAGAATTATTTCTTGTCCACGTGCCATAATACCCTGACAAAAAATAACAATTTTGATTAGTTTCCAAAAATTGAAAACACGCATAATTTTATTTACCTGTACACTGTTCGACGTAAGTCGATTCTAATTCATAATATGCTCGTCTTGGTGAAATTCCTGTTTTTATAATCCCACTATTTTTAAGAAGCTCATGTGAGTAAATCGGCCGGATTCCATTTAATCCCGGATGTCCGTAGTATAGCAAAATTTTATCACCAAGTAAAAAATTTTCAATATTCCAATAAATTACGATCTGTTCTCTTATTATATCACTGCCATCCGAAGGCGAGTAGAACAACACCATAGTCGGACTGTCTTCATTCAATTCCGCTCTTGAGTAACTTATTTCAGTAAATAATTTAATTGCCAAAATTAATCCGACCACTAAATAATTTTCAGTTAATTTTGTATGCATTTTTACTCTGCCGAAGCTTAGTCTCGAATGATATCGCCAACAGTCTAGATGTTGAATAATCTAGCACTTGTGTTTGATCTCTTAAACTTTTAACTTGCTCTTATCATAAGCAAACTATTGACTCAATTGTATTATTTTCTATGAATAATTTCGAAATAATTAGCAGTACAAAATTTATTCATCGTCAAAGCAATATACACATTTTTAAACAAATATACACTGGTAAGAAAAGTAACAGAAATAGATAAGATTAATTTTTATTAATATCCGACTTATTGACGTGATTTTGATAAAAATAATCAGCCCGCATTTTGTTCCATTGAATTGCAACTTCGACGATTCCAGTCGCGTCGAGAAAGTCCACGGCGACAATATTTGCTGAAGAAAAATAATTTTCATTGTACCAAGCAGTGATTAGTAGTCCAACTCGAACGCCGATTTGACGTAAGGACTTTTGACCCTTGCCAAAGATATGAGCTATTGAGTCTGTTATTATTGAGGTCGCATCTAATGTTATTTCTGCCATCATCGTTCTAATAAATTGTGGGTCTCCCGTGAATCTATAAATACAAAAACGGAAGTATGTTTACCGGTGTAAGAAAAGTTAATGGCTATGAACATCGAAATTTGAGACAATGCTGAGCTTTAAGTTCGAAATTACGACATCAGTAACTTTAGATGAATTTAGAAGTAAATGCTATTTGTATCTAATGGATCTAGAAAATAAGTAAGCCTTAATAAATTAAACTATTGTATTGTTGGAATGAGTGAGTAAGCGTCTAAATTATATTGTATTCTGTTGAGTTCATTTTAACTCTTATTGCTAATAATAATAATAATATAACATGTATATTGATATTTGATCACAAGGAGCAGCAGCTCCATGATCGTAAATAAATAAACTAAACTAAGTTGATAATTTTGGGAACTTTAAAAAAATCCTCAATCTTCAGACCTCATTCTTGAATAATTCTTATAATGAGTCAAAAAACGTTCATAATTAGTTTTGAACTCTTTTTGCTTAATGTTTTTTAAACTATAGCAAAATTTTCAACTCGAATTACTTTTGCTTCAAAAATTCAGAAGAATGTGCCTAAAATGGTTCCATGTCAACTGATTACAACAACATCTGATTTAACCTATAGATGGTCCAATTCCGGTAGTAGCGATTCGATTTGATGAAGCTGAAGCTAGCGGCCGTAAAAATTGCTGGCCGCTAGCTTCAGCTTTATATTCAATTTGATCTTTTTAAACTCAAAGTTAAGAGTTGTCGAAAATTAGGAAGTTTACGTTTATGAAAATTTTTAGAATGAAGTTTATTTAGACGGGTAACGAATGACACTATAAGTATCAGTAAATAGGAACATAAGGATAATAATTAATTGGTTTTATTACATGCCGAGGGCTTGAGCGTAACTTTCTCGTCGATTGATGAACTTTTTTAACTGCTCATCAGAGTTAACGTTTCCCCATTGTTGGATTATCGGTGACCACATATACAATATATTTTTGCTCGAGGTTCCCAAATCATGATCATAGCTGACGATAAGTCTTCTTCCGGACTCCCATATACTGTCTAGAGTCATCTCACGCTCAACACCTAAAGGTCGTGGAAGAACGTAGGCTCTGAAGGTGTTTAGAAGGTAGTCTATAAATTTGTCATGATCTTGGACGCTTGTGAATCCTGTTAGCAAATGAAAATTTCAAAATCAATTCAGAGATCAGTGAAATGACAGGATGATCTAGTTACCTTGAGGAAATTCCTTCAAACTGACAATAACTATTTCATCTGTATGGTTCATGAACTCTTTAATGTCTTCAATTATTTGATCGAGAGGTTGCATTTTAAATATCCCGTGACAAACCCAGTATTCGTTCTCATAAATGCAGGGTCTTATGTCCAAATATCGTGCCCCGGAGATCAATTGGTCCAAGACACTTCTGTCCTGTTCAAAAAAATCAATTATTGCGGTCCAAGTATTTTTGATAATTCATTTTTATAAATGGACAATTTTGTACTTGTGTTACTGTGTATCTTTGGATGATTGTTTGAGGTAATTCTTCGCTGTATGATCCAGAATTATGAGTTCCCGGTATAAATAAGTTTCCAATGGTCATATATTTGAGAACATGTTTTTGTTTGCTCATCCAGTCAGGATGCGTTGATAAACAAGTTATTTTTTTAACTGAATCCTTTCGTAACCAAATTCCGTAATATCCTGAATGATTCAAGTCATGAATATTGGAGATGATGGAAATTTTGTGTAAATATTATTTAATTGGTTACATGACTAAATAACTAATTCAAAATATCTGACGACAAAAGATCTAATGACAAAATATTTTAATCAACGATCATCGTTTTTGGTTTTAAATCAGGTTTTAATTTTATTATGGTACAAGATATTTTTGGATTAGATCTAATTTCTTAGATATTTTGACGTTAGATATTTAGGGTCAAATATTTAGTCGTGACACCATTTAATTACCTAGACACTGTTCGACGTAACTCAAATCTAATGAATAGTATGCACGCGTGGGTGGAATTCCTGTTTTTATGACACCACTTTTTTTATTCGGTTTGTATTCAAAAAACGGGTGTACTTCATTCGAAAATGGGTCGCCGTGATACAACGCCAATGTGTCGTTTTCAATATAATTTTGAATGTACCAATAAATGACAATCTGGCCTCTTATTAATTCACTATTCAGTGGTGAGTAAAATAAAATAATTTGAGACGAAGTAAATTCGTTGTTAGGGTCGTGTATGTCCGTTCTCACTTTCGCGACATAAATTGTTACAAAAACTATGAAACTCACTAATGTCTTCATGATGAAAATAAAAATGACTGCACTTTTGCGAACAATTTTTATAACTTATTTTTGAATAATTCATACACTTTTTTGTTATCGATTTTTATATAATTTACCTATCATATATGTTGGTTTAAATTATTAACGCACATATGTTACTACTGTAATATATATTTAACTCAATATTTACTATTGCAGTAAATCTATTTTTTGACACACGAGGTGTTGAATTTTTAATGTATTCATTTCTAAATCAATTGAGTTCAATATCCTTTAGAAATCTTTTCTTTCACATTCCGACAAAATAGGAGCCTCAAAAAAAAAAAAAAAATTTGGAAAATCCAAAAGTGCACGACTCGTAATGCTCATATATTATGAAATGATAAATAACAATAAAAAAATGGCGGGAAGTGCGAATAAATTTAAAATATATACAATTCTCTTTCATTGAAACTTGTCATGTTTTTTTTTTTTTTTTTTATTATATTAGTATTTTTTTATAATTATAAAAGAACTTATTCAAAATATCTCGATTAATAACAAAAAAAAAAATAAACGTAAATAAAAACAAAAATAAAAAAAAATTGAATTGAAAAAATTCAGGCCTACCAATTAGCAAAAAAAACAGCTGTTCCAGGACGGTAATGCGCAAGCGCCCCTGGTGGAATAAATATACGTATAATGTATAGATATATCACCATCCATGTTAATTTTACATAGATATATATAGATATAGTTATACAGCCTTTTTTGTTCTTTTATTAATTGTAATTAAACGACACTGAGTTACCTAGCCATTTGCAATAGGAGACCCACAATTATTTCAAAGAATTTTTTTAAAAAAAATTTGATTCAATTACTGCATTTTTTCGCAAGTTATCGTGTATACGGGATTCGTACTTGACGGATAGGAAATTTTTTAAAACTATTTTTGATGTTTTTTCCGTTTTTATTCAACTAAACAAATTTTTGAAAAGTATGGAATTAATCTCCATTAAATTTTCTTCAAAATAGTATGCGAACCATCTTAATTCCGTAAACTAACAAGGGTATAATAATTGATTAGTTACCGAAGTGAGGCGAAAAAAAATTTTTCGATCGTAAAGCACGAACGAGTCGTGCAAAATTTTAAAAATTTGTTATTTTAATGCTTCTAATAAAATTTAATAATTTTGTAAGGGGTATAAAATTACAAAGTAAAAATTTAAAAATAATTTTGAAAGTAATGTTTCAATATAAATTTTGTTAGACAGTGTATCATTTCCCCTCAATTCGGTTTTCCTACTACACTCAGTGGAATTTACTCGCGCATGCGCGTGAGCCGTTACTATAAGTCAGCTGTTTACATGCACATCGATATACTTATACAGTCGACTCTGTCTAAAGGTTCTCTGCCTAAAGGTTCCCGCTGTCTATAGGTTCCAGGATACATTGCTTAAAGGTTCCCGGATATTCCCCCACCCGCTTTCTCGAGTGACGAATCACAATTCAGTTTTCGAGCGCTAACTTAAAATGCACATTTTTTTGAGGTTATGTTTACTGCGCAATGTGCTCGTTTTAGCGTGCGCCTCAGCGCTCGAGGGGAATATATTGTAGGGGAAGTGCTGATGGTGGGGAGGGAACCTTTAGGCAATGGGTCTGTCCCGACGTGGAACCTTTAGACAGAGTCGACTGTAGATAGTAAGACTGCGCATGCTTCTATTTCAAATAGCTCAACCTTTTGAGAGTAGAAGGGGTACCTCTCTAAGATATTTTTCCTGGAACCAGAGCCCCGAGTCTGATATCTTAGCGAGGGAGCACTGCATTGAACAAATTTAATATCCATTGAGTTTTTTTGAACGTTCTAAGTTACTTTGTATGCTAACTTCGACAATTCCAGTGGCATCAATGAAATCAACAGCGACAATATTTGCACTTTCACAGTATTTTTGGTTGTATCGGGCGGTTAAAAATGGTCCAGCTTCGACACCGAGTTGACGCAATGACTTGCTGCCTCGGCCAAAATAGTAAGCCGCAGCATCGGCTATTATCATCGAACTGTCTAATGTTACTTCAGCCATCACGGCTCTTAGACAAATATCTATCAGGTCCATTCTATAAATATTTACAACACTCTTTTGAAATGGTATCGCATTATAAATCTATTTGTTAAATGTAGACAACGCGATAACTTACGGACAATGATCCACAGATACATTTTCAGCTTTATTAAGAAAATCATCGAGTTGTGAGAGACTTCTAACGTCACCCCACTGTTGAGGTATTCTGCTCCAAAGGCGATACGGCCCACTGGGTGAAATGAAGTGGTAACTTAGAATAAGTCTGTTATTACTTTTCCATAAATCACCCATAGTAGCTTGATCGGCGGAAAAAAATGAGTCGAAGTAATCAGAAAATTCTCTTGCAATGTAATCCAAAAATTTTGTATGATCTCTTATAGAATAAAATCCTGTGTAAAAACAATTATCATTACACATTGTTCGTCTTTCATCAAAATCTGAGAATATATAAAACGAACCTCGAGGAAATTCTTTAAAACTAATAATTACTATTTCATTAGTATGATTCATAAAATCTTTTATGTCCTTAATTATTTTATCAAAAGGTTGCATTTGAAATGTCCCGTGACAAACCCAATACTCAATGTTATAAACGCAGGGTCTTATGTCCAAATAACGTACTCCGGAGATCAATTGATCTAAAACACTTCTGTCCTGTGAAAAAAAATTAATTATTGCTGCCCAAGTATTTTTGATAATTCATTTTTATAAATGGCTAGTTTTTTACTTGTGTTACTGTGTATCTTTGAAGGATTGTTTGAGATATTTCTTCGCTGTATGATCCAGAATTATGGGTCCCTGGGATAAATAAATCACTGAGTCTCATGTTCATCAGCTGCAATTTGTGTTTACTCATCCAGTCAGGGTGTGTTGATAAGCAGGACATTTTTTTGATTGTATCATTTCTTAGCCAAGCTCCATAGTATCCTAATCTCGATCAATTTATAAATTATAGTTTTATAACGCGGTCAAGTAAAAAATTTCATGCAGTAGTAAACTGCACATCTAGGGAAGAAAGCAGGGCATAATTTGATAAAAATATGGCGTGGATTTGGACGTTTTATCTTTCTCCTACACGGAGAGAAAATTATGGCAGCGGTTCCCATAATTTTGAGAAAATTTTTCCTATACCATCATAAGAATTACGACCATAAATTATGGGAGCGGTTCCTATAATTATAGGAATGTTTCACATAATTATAGGAATAGTTCCTATAATTATGGGAATGATACCCATAACACTATAGGAATGGTTCCTATAATTATAGGAATGGTTCCTATAATTATAGGAATGGTTCCTATAATTTATAGGAATACTTTCTATAATATTATAGGAACCATTCCCATAATATTATGGGAATGGTTCCTATAATAGTATGGGCATGATTCCCATAATGCAATTGGAATGGTTCGTATACCATTATGGGAATCATTCCCATAATATTATGGGAATAGTTCCCATACTATTATAGGAACCATTCCTATAATATTATGGGAATGGTTCCCATATTATCATGAAAAAATTAATTTAAAGAAGTGTGGTAATCACTTCTACAATACACAGAAATATTATTAAACATAAAAACAAAAATTCAAACATTGAAAAAAAATATCGTATTTGGCAAAAAAACATTAAAATTTTTAACAAGAATTTTTTGTCAGCACAAAACATTCAAGAAAATTCAAATTTTGGGAAATTTCTACACTATTGTGCAAAAAAAAAATTTTATGATATTAAAGGGATGGTTCCCATAACATTATGGGAATAGTTCCCATAATATTATAGGAATAGTTCCTATACCAATATGGGAACCATTCCCATAATGGTATGGGAACTATTCTCATACTATTATGAGGATGACTACCATCCCTATAGTAGTATAGGTACTATTCCCATACCATTATGGGAACCATTCCCATAATGCATAGCAAAACTTCCCATAATTTTCTTTCCGTGTATACTATTTTTTACCAGACCTGCACCTAAAAATTTTAATTTCTTTCTCTGTTCGCAGGAAGAATGACAATACACTGATTTTTATTGCCGTTTTCTAATGAAAGAAAAGAACGACTTTCTTCCCTCTGATTGGCGCAGGAATTTAAACTTTCGGTGCAGGTATGGTAAAAAAATTTCTACAAGGTATTATGGCTACTCCATTGAGTTTGATTCTTCCCATTTGATTATAAATGAAGAATTTCATGAAAAATGGACAATTTGAAATAAAAAATCACTGCCATGATTTGATTGATAATAACGAACCCGGAAAACTGAGGTCACTAAACTTAAAAATAATTTTTTTTTACCTAGACATTGTTCAACGTAAATCAAATCCGATGAATAGTTCACTTTCGTTGGCATTACTCCTGTATTTATAGAACCACTAAAGTCCGTGGGGTAATGCTTAAAAATAGGTATCAATGCATCTAGTTCTGGATCGTTGTAATAAAGTATCAAAGTGTCACCTTCATCGAAATCCTCAACGAACCAATAAATAGCGATCTGGCCTCTAATCAGTGGACTATCATCTAATGTCGAGTAAAATAATATTATTTGTGCGGTGTCAAACTCTTCTTCTCCGTAGTACGAATTCGCGGATCTCAAAAAAATTATTAAAATCGAAATTAACCCGCGGACACCCGTGAGCTCCATCGTTCTGTTTATTAAACTTGAGACACTAAAAAAACACTAAAATTTTTATTTCCATTCAATATCCGTCCAAAAGTTGTTTTTTCTTCACGATACAAATGTCATTGCTCGAATACTCTAATTTTAATCTAAATGGTTATAAACATTTAACGACAGGTAAATTTAATGACCAATTAAACTAGTTTATTTTAAACTTGCCGCTAAGAAAATTGTAAATTTTCAAAAATTCGGGAAGTTATTGGTTTCGGTCCGATTTACGAAAATCGAATTTTCATCAGATGTCGACGTTTTGAGGTCCTAGGAAGCTATCCTGACTAATTTCAATGTCCGACTGTATGTATGTATGTATGTACGTACGTACGTAAATACCTGTATCTTTTGAACGGATGAACCGATTTTGAACTTTAAGATGTCATTCGACGCGGCTTGTCAATATCTTGAAGCTGTGAAAAACTGAGCTTGATCGGTAGGGCTCAATCAGAGATATTTTCGAAAAGAACGGCATACAAAAGTATTTTCGAGCTTGAAGAACTCGAAAATGTATTTACGACAAAGTTTTCGAGCTCAAGGAGCTCGAAAACAGCGGGACGTTTTAGGGCTGGTCTACAAAATTGACCGATAGACAGATTTTTTGTTTATTATGGTCCTCTAGTGGAAGAAACCAAAGGAAATCCTACGAAAAATTTTACTTTCGAGTTCATACCCATTCGAAAATGGGTGAACATGGGTGAACATTGGGGAACATGGGGAAACATGGGGAACATTGGTGAACATGGGGAAACATGGGGAACATTGGGGAAAATGGGGGAACATTGGTGAACATTGGTAAACATTGGTGAACATTGGGGAAAATGGGGGAACATGGAGAACATTGGGGAACATGGGTGAACATTGGGGAACATGGGGGAACATTGAGGAACATGGGGGAACATTGGTGAACATTGGTGAACATTGGTGAACATGGGGAACATTGGTGAACATTGAGGAACATGGGGGAACATTGGTGAACATTGGTGAACATGGGGGAACATTGGTGAACATGGGTGAACATTGGTAAACATTGGTGAACATTGGGGAAAATGGGGGAACATTGGTGAAATCAAGGTTGGTAACTTACATTATTGAATGAAAAAATGTTTAAAATTTATTTACCTTAGATGGTAACTATCATAATTTCTGATGGTAACTGTTACCATCTGGATTATAAATATAACTATCCAGAGTATTAACAATAATTAATTCTGGTTAACATGCAGGATCGTAACAATTATTATAAATATGGTAATTGTTACGATCTAGATGATTTATACAATCATCTAGATACCCTGCTTAAACAAAACGCTTTACTCAATGATGAATGTATATCTATATAGTAGTAAAATTGAATCGTTCTGAATCGTTTCTTTCAATCAGGGTAGTATTCACTACTATCGAATTGCTGGTAAAAATTTTTACCATAACTAGATAGTAATTCCTATTATTTAATTTTCTCAGTGTAGCAATGAATATTACTCAACACCATTTCAAAATATCTTAGTAATACGTTTGAATTAACAATAAATATAAATTTAACGTCTATGAGGATTTTCGGCTCGCATTAAGTTGCTTCGTATGGCAAGTTCAACAATTCCACTAGCGTCAATAAAATCCACCGCGACAATATTCGCAGACCCAGAGTGGTCATCGTTGTACCAGCCTGTAATAAGTGGTCCAGCTTCGACGCCAAATTCACGCAATGATTTTCTACTTTGGCCAAAATAGTAAGCCGCAGCATCGGCTATTATCATCGAACTGTCTAACGTCACTTCAGCCATTACAGCCCTCAGACAATCAATCAGAAAGTGTTCTCTATTAATAGTTAACAATCTCTTTTACAATAGTTCTAAATTTTGATCTAAAATTTTGTTTCAAATAGACAAATTGATAACTTACGGGCAATAATCCCGAGTTACATTTTCAGCGCGATTAATGTAAGCATAAAGTTCTGGTATACTTCTAACATTACCCCATTCTTGAAGTATTCTCGCCCATAGGTAATGTGAATCGTGGTTGATCCTGCCACGGTAACTTAAAATAAGTCTTTTACCATGTGACCAGAAATCACCTAAAGTCAGTTTCTGAACGAATGTTGATTTGTAACGATAAGCTTCTAACTCTTTACTAATGAACGTCAAAAATTCAATATAATCTTTAACAGAATAAAACCCTGCAAGAAACGAAAAATATTTCATCTTTGACAATTTAGGGCTTTGGTGTAAAGCTTTGGGCTTTGAATTGAATCATATTCATTTGCAAATATTTGAATGCTGTGAACATATATATGAAACTAACCGAGAGGAAATTCCTTGAAACTGACAATAACTATTTCATCTGTATTTTTCATGAACTCTTTTATGTCTTGAAGTATTTGATCGAGAGGTTGCATTTTAAATGTCCCGTGACAAACCCAGTATTCGTTGTCATGAATGCAGGGTCTTATGTCCAAATATCGTGCCCCGGAGATCAATTGGTCCAAGACACTTCTGTCCTGTTTGAAAAAATCAATTATTGCTGTCCAAGTATTTTTGATAATTCATTTTTATAAATGGGCAATTTTTTACTTGTGTTACTGTGTATCTTTGGAGGATTGTTGGAGGTAATTCTTCGCTGTATGATCCAGAATTATGGGTCCCTGGGATAAATAAATCCCCGATTGCCATATCCATCAGCTCCACTTTGTGTTTACTCATCCAATCAGGGTGTGTTGACAGGCAGGCCTTTTTTTTAATTGTATCATTTCTTACCCAAGCTCCATAGTATCCTAATCTCGAAAAATTTATAAATTATAGGCGAACTAAGACTCTGAGTCTAATGAAGCTGAGAAATTAATGAACTTTTTTTTTTTTACTAAAAGCAAAAACTTTTTTCCCTTTTATTTATAATCTCAGAGAAATTAGACCGATTTCCACAGGTCATTTGAAGTAATTATTCTTTTTTATTTTCTTAATTTTTAGTCAGAGTGGGGTAGCGTCAAAAAATAAAGACACAGAAAACAAAGAACCCGATGAAAAATGATTTTATACAATTGTATAAAATTATATACAAAAAATGGCCCGATCCAATTGTATACACACTGAAAAAAAAGTTTTTTTCCACCTTGAAAATTTTTCCCTCCCGTAAAGAACCTGGTATTCTAGTTTTTAAAATACCAAAGTTTTTTTCCCACACTAATAAGTATTCTGATTGCTAAAAAACTCGGTTTCCTTCTCAGCAAAATACCAAAATAAAAAATATGGCTGACTTAACCTCACTCAGTTGACACATATTTAAGTAATGTTTATTTTACTACGAGCCTTTTTTTAATAATATTAAATTAACTTCTAATTTTAAAAGTTGTATTTATAATAAAATTACTGGAAAATTTAATTTCTATAAAATGTAGTGATTAGGATGTAATTATAATTACTGCGGTTGCTATGGTAACGCAGCATTAAGTTTTAGCTCTAGAAAAAACTTAGATATTCTCAGGGGAAAAATACCAGTTTTTTAATATTAAGAAACTTATACTGGATATTAAAATACTCGGGTAAAAATATTTTGTATCCTGGGAGGAAAAAAACTTTTTTTTCAGTGTAACTACATAGAAATTGTATACAATTCTATACAATTTGTATACAAGTCTATATAATTATATACAATTTTATACAAATTATATACAATTCTATATAATTATATACAATTCTATATAATTGCAATATGTAGAATTGTATATAATTATATATAGTTTGTATAGAATTATATACAATTTCTATACAATTGGATCGGGCCATTTTTTCTATCCAATTATATATAGTCTATATATAATTATATATAGTCCATACCCATACGAAAAAAATATACATCCGGATATATCCGGGCAAATCTGGAATATGTCGCATATATGCAACATATATATAAATATATGTCTCATATATACAGATTTGCCCGGATATATCCGGATATATATTTTTTTCGTATGGGTATATAATTGATATATAATTCTATACAATTGTATAAAATCTTTTTTCATCGGGAATTGGATTCGATAAAAAAAATTTTGACAACTTGCCTACTAAATTTAAAAGATATATATGTATATTTTTTTTACCTACACATTGTTCGACATAAGTCGAATCTAATGAATAGTACGCTTCTGTAGGTGGTACTCCTGTTTTTATAAAACCACTCAACTCAGTGGGATAGTACGTGAAAAGAGGCTCGTTTTCAATCATTCCCCAAATACTATAATAAAGTATCAAAATATCACCTCTCTGGAAATCTTCAACGAACCAATAAATAACAATTTGACCTCTAATCAGTGCGCTATCATTTAATGTCGAGTAAAATAATATTATTTGTGCGGTCTCAAACTCTTTTTCTCCATAGTACGAATTCACGGATCTCAAAAAAATTATTAAAACCAAAATAAACCCGCGGACACCCGCGAGCTCCATTATTGTTTATTAAGCTCGAAACACTGGAAAAATACTGAAATTTTTATTTATACTCAATTTTAGTCCGTAAGTTGTTTGTTTCCTTTCTATAAAAACGGTATTACCCGATTACTCTATTCTTAATCTGAATGGTCGTAAATCATAACTATTTGAAGACAAGTACATTTAATGCTCAATTAAATTAGTCTATTTTTAAAATATACTCATGCTTGAAATTTGTTTGTGGCAATAAAAATGTTTATACGCTTGAAAAAAACTTTGAACAATTAAATACTTTCGTTATCAACGTTTACGAGTTACCTATTTTAGAACATATTGATAACACTACAGTCTGAATTTTCTTTACCAACTTATTATTTTTTTTAGTTTACCTCTCAAAATTTTCAATCATCTGATTTTTTGGATTTTATTTTAGTTTTGCTCAATAAGAAAAAAAATTTGATCTAGGGTCTGAGTAAAATGAAATACATCTCCTATTATCAAAGCAGCCGCTTCTTATATTAACAATACATTTATATAAAATTTTCTGTCCATATTCAAAAAAAGGAGACAAAATTTCCAAAAATTAATTTTTATTGCACGACTCATGATGCGAAGCATCTGAGATGTGCTTTATGATCGAAAAATTTAATTCGCCTCACTTCGGCAACTATTTCAATTATTATACCCTTGTTAGTTTACGGAATTGAGATATGTTGCATACTATTTTGAAGATAATTTAATGGAGATTAGTTCCATACTTTTCAAAAATTTATTTAGTTCAATAAAAAAGGAAAAAACATCAAAATAGTCTAAAAAAATTTCCTGTCCGTCAAGTATGAAACCCGTAGACACAATAACTTACGAAAAAATGCAGTAATTGAATCAAATTTTTTTTTTTTAATTCGTTGAAAGATTTGTAGATCCCCTATTGCTACTGGCTAGGTAATTCAGTGTCGTTTAATAACAATTAATAAAAGAATAAAAAGGCTGTATAACTATATCTATATATATCGATGTCAAATTAAAATGGATGCCGATATATCTATACCTATACATTATACGTACATTTATCCCACCAGGGGCGCTTGCGAATTACCATCCTAGTGTAGCTGTTTTTTTTTTTTTTGCTAATTGGTAAACCTGAATTGTTTCAGTTCAATTTTTTTTTATTTACATATATTTTTTTTGCTTTTGTTATTAATCGAGATATTTTGAGTAGGTTCTTTCATAATTATATAAATAATACTAATATAATTTAAAAAAAAAAAATATTTAAGAAAAGAAAATTTTATATATTTTAAATTTATTCGTGCTTCCCGCCATTTTTTTATGATTATTTTATTATTTCATAATAAATGAGCATTATGAGTCGCGCACTTTTGGATTTTCCAAATTTTTTCTTTCTACAATTTTCACTTATTCTCGAGTCGAAATATTAGACGTAAATTTAACATTCTTAACGTTTAAAACGTAAATTGAACGTTCCTAACGTTTTAAACGTAAATTGAATATCATTAACGTTTTAATTGTAAATTGAACGATTTTTCTGTATTTTGGTTCGTAAAAAATTGGTAATTTAATGAGTTATGATCTTAGTTTAATGATAACATTAATTAATTTATTTCAATATTTGTAATCACAATTTTCATAATCTTGATATCATGATATATGAAACGATACAATAGTGTTAAAGATAGAAGTATGAAACTAAAAAAATTTTTTTTTCAGAATACGAATTTTTTATTTAAGAGCCAGAAAAGCGGACGACAAAATTCGAGAGAATTGACGTGATTACAATCCAGGAGTACAAAATCGATGAAAAAAATTTTTTGGTATGCTTATGTTTTCTTATTGTAAGACTAAATAGGTTTTAGTTACGTTTTCGATTTTTGATACTCCAATCTACGTTTTGAATAAGTTGAACGTTGTCAAATTGAGTTTTTAATGTCCAAAACGTTCAATTTACCTTCAAAACGATGAAAACGTTCAAATTACGTTTAAACCGTTGAAAATGATCAATTTTCGTTCAAAACGTTCAACTTACGTTCAAAAACGTTAAAAATGTTCATATTACGTTTAAAACGTTGAAAATGTTCAAATTACGTTTAAAACGTTGAAAACGTTCAACTTACGTTCAAAACGTTCAAATCACGTTTAAACCGTTGGAAAAGTTCAATTTACGTTCAAAAACGTTAAAAATGTTCATATTACGTTTAAAACGTTGAAAACGTTGAAAACGTTCAACTTACGTTCAAAACGTTCAAATTTCGTTTAAACCGTTAAAAATGTTCAATTTACGTTCAAAACGTGAAAAACGTTCAAATTACGTTGAAAACGTTCAATTTACGTTCAAAAACGTTAAAAATGTTCAAATTACGTTTAAAACGTTGAAAGCGTTCAACTTACGTTCAAATTACGTTTAAACCGTTGAAAATGTTCAATTTACGTTCAAAACGTTCAAATTACGTTGAAAACTTTGAAAACTTTCAATTTACGTTCAAAACGTGAAAAACGTTCGAATTACGTTGAAAACGTTCAATTTACGTTCAAAACGTTAAAAACGTTCAAATTGCGTTTAAAATGTTGAAAATGTTCAATTTACGTCTAATATTTCGACTCGGGTTTTGTCGGCCGTTAAATTTTTCTATGGGTAATTTAATTAAATTTTTTAATGCAAAGGACATGACGTCACATCAGCTTCAACAATGTATATATATAGTCACGGTATGTGGGTCATACAAAACGCAAGAGTCATGCATTAGTGCTCGACTTCCGTTACTAAGCGTCAAACTGATCACAATATATTTTATTTGTGTCCAAACAATATGTTTATTGTCATTATATGTGATTCCCAGCAGCTAAACAATGTCTGTAAACACCTTTGAATGTTTGAATATAGATGTATAGATAAAAATGTTGTCATCACCTTACTGAGCATCAAGGAAATAATCCAAGGCCGTGGTCAGATTATCAATAATTATAAATTACTGCTCATTATAATTAAAGGTTAATTTTAGGGTTGAATAATTGGCAGATAAGTTTGTCAGGGCTCCGAAATAATATATACATATATATATATGTATGTCGGCGGTCTGACGGAGTTTAAAAGAAAGACGCGAAATAGTTAGTTGCAGATATTACACCGGTTGAACCGGAATCATTGTACGGACACGGTCTCACGTGTAGCAACGTAAAGCGTGAGTTAAATGTACAGTAGTAGGATCGAGTATACATTCGATCAGATTCAATATAAACGCGTGTGCGTGAATTTCAGCGGTACTTTTGTGTATTACCGAGAGAAGACAGACAGAGACTGCCAATGGGATCAAGAGTAAGAGACAGAGCAAGAGAATGAGAGACAAGGAACGAATGAATGATACGAGAGAGCAAAAGCAGGAGTCGGTTGCTTTGATCTGGCCGCCTTCAGTTCGCCACCCTGGAATACCTTTGCTTAGAGCTGCTACTGATGTTGTACCTCATGCAGAAGCATTCGATGTCGATGAAGAAGACCCACAGAGAGAGATAAATTATTTAATTTATCTCTCGGTTAATGTAACAGCGGATCAACCAACAATTAACAGAATGCTCTAATTTTTTTCAATTCATTTATACTATTCCCATTTTAATTAACACGCGAGTCCGAGGGGCTGCGGTGGAAAGTTATCAACTATTTGCATATTCCAGAGCGAACTGAAATTTAAAATCCCCGCCGGAGTTTTTTAATTCTGGAAGTGCCCGCATGAAAAAAGTTTATATGTGAAAACATATATGATAGAATATATGAATATTACAATGTGATATATTGTACAATATATAAAATAATATTTATATTTTTGCCGTATTAATATATGATAATATATTGAAAAAAAATATATTGCTAGAATATATTATCAATATATTTATCAATATATGACTTTTTATGTATGTTTTACATATATATTTTAATATATCTTTTTTATATTGATATATTATATTGAAAGTAGTATATTAATTAATATATAGTATTTTTTATATATGTTTTCCAATATATTGCAAAATATATGGTTTCCAATAGGGGAGGGTGGGGCAGAGCGGCCCCCCTAAGCCAATTATTATTTTTTGTGGCTTTCAACCATAAGATCACTTTACTTTTGTCCTATTTCGAACAAATTTATGGACATTTTGCCAAAATTCTGAAAATTTTTTTTTTTTTTTGTGGGGCAGAGCGGCCCCCTTCAAAAAGTGATAAAAAAATTTTTTTTTTCGTTTTTTTTTTTTTAAATTGTTTTCATCATTAAGAATGTATTTCTTTCTCTTGACAACTATTTTTGGTTTTATATTACTTGAAAAAAATTTTTTAAAGCGTAAAAAATCGTTCACTCTCGATTACCTTAATTACTAATTGTTATTTAATAAAAAAAAAATCAATTCTATAATTTTACTTTATTTCAAAAATTTATCAACTAAAAAAAAAAATTTAATTTTTATAAATTTTTAGTGACCAAATTTGCCTCTTACATAAAGAAACGGCCGAAAAATATGAAAAAATAATTTTTTCGGAAGTTTCGGCTGGTCCATTTTGCCCCAGGTGTTATGCGTAGGGCTAGAAATGTGGAATTATAATAATTTTTTTTTAATTTGACGATAAAAATATGAAAAAATCACTTTTTCAAAATTTTGGGCTTGTCCATTTTGCCCCAAATATCATGCGTAGGGATAAAAATGCGCAAACATATCGGATTTATAGTAATTAGTCGAAAAAAAAAAAAATTTTTTTTTTGGTCAAATTTCAGGGGGGCCGCTCTGCCCCACCCTCCTCTATATTAAAAAATAAAATTTTCAATATATTGCGAAAAATATGTTTTGATATACTGGAAAAATATAATTTCAATATACCGCGAACCATATATTTAATCATATAAATTATTTCATATATAATCAATTATATAGAGACCATACACCACTAATTATATGTCAAAATATATGGCTATATATATCAAGTTTATTATATTATACTTATAAATTATATATATACTATCCATATATGATAAAAATATATATTGAATTATATGAGATAATATATATAGAAAAATACAAAAAATTACATACAAGTAAATATATTACGATAAATATATAATCCAATATATGTAAAAAACATATACATTTTTCAATATAGATATTTTTGCCGCTATATATTTATCACATATTCACCATATATTTTGTTATATACTTTTAACAATATATACACAGAAAAAAATAATTTCTTAGCGCGAGAAATTTTTTGTATTATAAATTAAAAAAAAATTTTCTTGAAACAAGAAAAAATTTATCGGTTCAAAAAATTATTTCTTGCTCTAAAAAAATTTATTCTCGCTCCAAGAAATTTCAAGTTTTCAATTTATAATTAAAAAAATTTCTTGAAGCAAGTGAAAATTTTTTTGGGACAAATAAAAATTTCTTGCACTAAGAAATCCTTTTTTTCTGTGTAGCTTTTCCATGCGGGTGAATACGCTTTCGTTCCGCGCAACAGAGGAACGCGGGATTTTAACAAGTATCAGGTATTGCCGGTCGGTGGGTAGAGGGCAAGATAAATGCACATATAGAGGTAAAAATAAAGGAACAGAGTGCAAGGAGCTGAATGGTATGGTAGCAGTCGAAGATATCAAAGAACCAGTGGCAGCACCTGTAGCCTTATTGCATTGCCTTGCGTCCATCTGTCCAGTTGTGTCCAAAGCTACCGGTAAGTGTATCGGTGGGAAGGCACGAGAGCTGGCCTTTCTTGCAGCGCAATCAATCGAGCCGCCTTTACTACTGCTACGGACTCTCAGACTCGGACCTTACCTCAGCTTTCTTATTTTATTTTATTTTTTAAATTCTGCACGCATCCTCGTCTCCTCGGGAGCTCCCGGTCTCTTGTGCGTGTCATCCGCGAGAGTCCTATCTGTCCTTTTTTGTAGGCCACTACGTTATTTATCAGCCCGAGGCGACCTTTTTTAACGCGGCTTCGCTGTACCAGAGAAAATTTATCATTTCCATTTATGCACCGGATTTTTTTTTACAAATCTTAAAATCTTTGGGGACAACTTTATTTTGCCAGTCGGGCCACTGTTTTGGTAATTGAACGGCAGGAAATGGTTAGTTACAGGCCGAAAAAACATTCCGGGCTTAAAAAGTCGTCAGAGACCGGAAGGTCAATTCCGAAAAATTTTGCTTGGCTATTATGTAATTTAATTTAATTTTATATTTTTGTCTCGAGATGAGAGATCTCGGTTTTGTCTGTCGCGATTGCGTAACACGTACATTAACTACACACTAGACATCACACACATGCCCGCAGTTTCTCGTGAGGAAAAAAAAATCCGGGTAACCTTGGCTCAGCTTTTATGATTACACAAAAACGCCGAGAGTTTTTCGTGTCAACTCTGTCCGATATATATCCATGTTTAAGTTGTCTCAGTTATTTTTTTAAAACTTTTTATAAGGACGTTTCGATTATTACCTTGCTTTTCTTTATGGGTAATTTAAAAGCTTGGAGATAAATCGACTTATCGTGAGACAAAGCCAAATGTGGAAAATGATTGGCAAAAAATTAAATCATGCGGAGTTAATGTGCCAGCGATGTCACACTTTTTATCTCACAAATCCCGGCTCGAAAAAATTATCAAATCATTAGCGCAATTTTTTTTTTTAAAGTTTTTTTTTAATATTTTGGAAACTGCTCGATTTCTGGAAATATTGAGCATTAAAAAAATTTCTGATATCTTGGAAGGCTAAAGATAATTACGCTCTCGTTTTCAGTCCACGTATCGTCTCTGAGAAAATATATAGAAAATTAGGACATGGCCTACACAGAAAAAAAGATTTCGTGACGTAAAATATTTTTATTCGCCACAAGAAAATTTTTGTTTTTAATTCATGATGCAAAATATTTTTTGGAACAAGAAAATCCTTTTTTTCTGTGTGTGTAAAAAATGGAAAAAAATTTTGAAGCTGTTTTATTTTTATCAAAGAAGACCAACGTAATTTAAAATCCACCCCCACTTAGGGGAGGGAGGGGCAACAGGGGATATTTAAGGAAATACCAAGTTTTCGAGGACTCAAATACGCTAAATATTTTTTTTTTTTAATGACATTCAAAGTAAATAGAAGAAATTTTCAGTTACTGTTGAAAAAAAAAAATTTCATTTCTGCGGGCAAAGTGGGGTACCCCCTAAAAAAGGTAAAAAAAAAAATTTCTGGATTTTAAACGAATTTGATTAAGTTGAATATTTTTGTAAGTAATTTACATGAAGAAAAATTATATTTTACATGTTTATTGGATACAAAAGAAGAAAAAAAATTTTTAAAAGTTTTTATCATAAAACAAACGTCATTAAGGCTATTCTCAGACAGTGCCCCCCACTTTTTAAAAATTTTCAATGACTTTCAACTGTCATAAGCGTATCAAATTTTTATCAATTAATTAAAAAAAAATTAAAGCATAAATTGAAAAAAGGACAACGTAGTCGTAATTTCGCCGATATATAGATTTTAAAAAAAATTATTTACACTTGATATTAATTAGCAGTTGAACAAAATTCGTTAAATAAATTTCAGTAAAATCGTCATGTCAATTTTATGATTCGAATTTTTAAATTTTGTTGGCTAAAATTTATTCGTCAAATTTCGTTTAACTCCCAATTGATATCAATTGTAAGTAATTTTTTTTAAATTCTATACCTCAACGAAATTACGACTACGTTGTCCTTTTTTCAATTAAGGTTTTAATTTTTTTTTAATTAATTAATAAAATTTTAATACGGTTATGACAGTTGAAAGTCATTGCATATTTTTAAAAAGTGGGGGGCACTGTCTGAGAATGCCCTTAATATTTTTCAACTGACAGTTGATTTTTGAAAAAGTTTACCAAAAAAAATTCAAAGTGACGCTTAATTATATTTACAGAAGTGATTTTGGAATGTTTAAAAACCATTTAAAATAGAAAATTTTTTTTTATCAAATTTTGGGGTACTCCTTTTGCCCCCCCCCTTCCCCTACTATTCTGATAATTCTTATCATGAAACAGCTAAAAGTTTAATATTCAAAAAACGTAATGCAAATTTTTGTACCCACGGCAATTTTTCCAGCTGCTCTAAAATAAATTTATAAGAAAAAAAAATATTCTCTAGCTCATTAAATCCGTCATGTCTATTTTACCTCATCGCTATGATATGTCATCCCTTTTTCTAGCTCGAAAAATTTCAAAAAAAAATGTCTCCATGCCTAAACCCAGTCTAGACTTTCCACTGATTTCGCTTCCAGTCTCGTTCCGAAATAACGAAAAGACAAATGAGAAAAAAGTATCTATTGGAGTAGGATTCGAGGACTTAAAACTTTAGAAAAGTGTGCGACCTAAAAATGAAAGGAAAAAGTAGTGACAGGTATAAATCTGCATACCCGAGGCTCCTTTCCTTTTTTTTTCTTCTGAAAATTCTTATATATTGAAATAGAATACCAAATTTATTCGAGAATCTTCGGGTCTCAAAAACAATATTCCTGAAAAAACGACAAACGAGAATTGACAGCTACCCAATTCGTGTCACGCTTTCGACTCACTTTTATTTTATTTTTCTTTTCCAATAATTCTTCCATAAGAGATAAAAAAAAAACCTTAATAATATAAAGGAATATTTGTCTTTTTGCCAAGGGATTTTTTAACCGTGACCTCTTTTAGTTCCCGCATTTATTACTTTTATTGAAAATAAAAAATCCCGTTGATAATTTGAAAATGAAACTCGTTATGACGGTAATTAATATCCTCGTGGATTTAAATTGGAGTACCGGGAATAAATTAATGCATCATTTTTCAGGTTCTGATTACACTGGGTATGAATAAACTATTGAGTTATGTATTTACATACACGTCCATGTTCTACACTCGTACCAATGCACTGCTGGATCATTCATTTCCTCGTGGATAATCAGGTGAACGGAATCGAACCCGTAGAATGCATGTTACGGGAAGAGATGAGATTAAGAGTGAGACGAAATAAACCAATGGCATTATAAGGTAGGATTGCAACATAATTTAACTTCTTATTCTCAATAAAAAAAGTTTAATTATGTATATGTTCATTCCAATAGTGATAGCTCGGTGATTTGTGCGCTAGCTTATTTTTTATTTACTATCTTATCAACTTGTTAATTTAAATAATTTCCAGTTTATTATTATTTTTCAAAATTACTCAGAAATTCCTCCATTGAAATCCATTTTTCATGAAAAATCAGCAAAAAAATGACAGAAATGCCGTAAATTTGAAAAAATTTTTAAAATGGGACTTAAAATTTTTTTATGAAAACTTTCCGAAGCTGAAAATTATATTCGAGGCAAATTGGGCCAGCCAAAATAAAATAAATTTTCTTTTTCATTTTTTTGAATGATGGATTTTTTTTATTTTCCAAAAATGGAATGAGAGTTTGTGCAAAAAATTTTTCAATGGCCCATTTTGCCCTTCATATTTTTTTTTCGAAATATTTGAAAATTGCGTCGTAGAATTGGTGAAAAATCACGATTGCACGTTAACTAGAAATCGATCAGAAAAGTGAAAATTACCGCCAGGTTGCCATCATGGTCCGGCTTACTCATACAAAGTTTGGAAATTGGCCCTAGATTGGGCCATTACTAGGCCAAGAATGTCGATTAATGGCTCAGCAATGGAAATTTTCATTGGCCGATAAACGGCTTATAGTCGGGATGACAACCTCGGCCCATTAATGGCGCTCGACTATCAGCCGATTAATGGTAGCCAGCAATCAGCCAAGCAAGCAAATAGATTTAATTAATAAAAAATTTTATTTTTATTATCCTAGTAGAATTCATGATCATTAACGTTTAAACTATTTAAGTGGGGTAATGATGTGAAAAAAACTTGGTGAAAATTCTGCTGGGCTCTGGGCGCGAACTGCCGTCCTTCTGATTGCTGGGTCTGAACACTGGCTACTGGACGAACCTACTAATGTTGAGCTGATACTTTAATATGATCTACTTATTCAGTCTACTTCAACAACAATCAATCATGGAACACTGATTCACCAACAGTAGCCCAACGTTGCGAACCGATAATCGGCCAGTCGTAAGCAGCCATTCATTGGCCAGACATCGGCAGCGTCGTTTAAAAAATTAAGGCTGCTGGTAATTAACCAGGTTTGGGCCATTACTAATTGCCAATGCTTGGCCGAGTGACGGCAGTCAGACATCGGCCGATCTACGGCATTTTTTCCATTAACGGCGACTTTTTATGGGTAGTATGACACCGTAGCATTTCAAACAAGAATAATTTTCCCGTGCATAAAACATTAGATAGTAGATGTAGATGGCAGACACGGAATATCAATAAATAAAGGTATAAATCTTAAAATCATGAGTTCCGTTATTATTCTGGTGTTGCTCGACGGTGGCGGCGGGCGATGTTGCCCTTTAGTCTATTTGCATTTAAACGGCTCCCTGGTTGACAAATGAGGCCGATATTATCGTACAATCGATCGCCGCGAGAAATCGCCCTGGGTATATTCTCTCGTTCTTACTTTATATCTCCTTGCTGATGGAGAAGGAGAAGGTGATAGTATTCGAACAAAGTTGTGTGGGTAGTCGGATGAATTTCAGGTGGAACAAAGCAGATACAGGGAGAGAGAAAGAGAGAATAAGAATGAAATGTTAAAAATAGAATAAACAATATGTAAGAATAAGTTAAGTGAGAGATGAAACAATCGGAGGAGCTCCGAGGATACAAGGAACGACAATACGAACAAGACAACAAACACTTTTCAGTGTTGCTGCTATTGCTGGTTCTGGAGCTGTTGGGTTATATGGAATACAACAAAACCGAGTAAACAAGGCTTGTTTTCGTCGTTTTCATCTTTTATTCTCTTTTCGCCTTTATGTGTATGTCCTTTTATATTTACTTATTCTCCACACAGGATTCTTCGGTGTTTCACCAAGCAATCGATTACCATTCTCGCTTGACGTCTCCATTCGCATGGTAACCATTCTATGGGAACGTGCCCGGACAAAGAGGATTCACGTTATTTATACAGCTTTAAAATAAATATTACTATGGAATTTAAACCACTTAAATATACGTGCACTGAAAAAAAGGATTTCTTGGCGCAAGAAATATTTCTCATTATGAATTGAAGACTAAAATTTTCCTCCGTCTCAAAATGTTATGTTCTAAGTCTCGGTGATCTCGGCCGATTGCCACCAAAACCATGTACTTGAAGATCGGAACGTTTTTCGTGCAACGAAAATGAAAAAAATTTATATAATTTTACTTAAGAAGTAAATGGGGTAGGCTGCAATTTTCGGCTGACGTGCGAAACATTTCAGAAATCTAGATCCAGTTGATTTCTTTTAACTTTTCATTTCAATTTTTTGAATTTCGTTCAGGAAAAACGTTCCGATCTTCAGGTACATCCAAAACCCCCCTAGTCGAAAAATAGAACCTCGTTTGAACCTCTATAGTGCAAAAACGGAAATAAGCGCAACATAGAGGTTCAAATGAGGTTTTAGAACACATTTATGTGCAGCCGCAATTCGAGGTTGGAATTGAAGTTCATTTTTTCGACCCGGGTCCACAGGAACGAAGGAGAAAATTTTTTTCTCAGCATCAAGCCCTGAGTAGATTTCCTATCGAAAGTCTATAGGATTTTTTAGACGGTGATCCCGACCAAAATTGAGGTGTCCGTTGGATGTTTGAAAGCTGCGGGTATGGGACAAGTGTCCTCAGTTCCTTATTGTCATCAAAAACAAAATTGAAGAAATCAAATTTTTAAAATCCACCCCGAGTCGAAATTTAGAGCCTATAGCCCTAAATAGATCCGATTTAGAGCCCTGTAGTCCTGTAGCTCCGACTTTGAACCCGGAGGTCCTAACATTCAATGAGAGGTCCGATTTTGAGCCTTCAAGTCCGACAATATTAGTCCCGTAATAATAATAGGCCCTAAATCGGACCTAATTTTAATTTTCATCAGGTCCTAGATTGAGCCCGCAAGTGCCGAAAACGGAAATTTGAAGCACCTCAGGGACCAAAATCGGACCTAATTTAACATAGAAACAGACTCTATTTAGAGCCTCCAAGTCCGAAATAGGTCCGACTTTAGAAGGCTCTAAGTGGGCTCTAAATTTCGACTCGGGACATTAAGACATAAAACAAAGAAAAATTTAATTATAGAAACGATTCGTGTCCATATAGAAAACTCGTCGATGTATAACGAAGCCACTGCCATACATGTCCACATAAAACATATAAATCTAAATATATACTATACGCTGTACTCTAGAATAAATCGTGAAGGAGCAATTAGAATATTTAAACGTAACATTGTGAAAGAGGATGGGCTCGGCTGACACTCTGACAGGCCTCAGTAAAATGTTCCACGGTTGCCTGCGTCGCCCTTTATATTTTGTGCGACACATCTTTTCTCAACAATTTTTTTTCTCTCTCTCTCTTTCTCGCTCTCCTTGTAGGCTGCCGTCTATAGAACACAATACCTCAATAATATTTTTCGCTGGTGTTCTATAAAGTCTAAAGAGGTGCGTACAGAAGCAACTGCTTACATCCTCGTAGCAGCACTTAGCTCGTAACTGTACAATGTAATTGTCCCTCAAATCATCGGTGTGTAATAAACACCTCGGCTATATCACATTATGTATCGTTAAACTCGTAACGTTTTGTAGTTAAATAAATTTTTTTATCATTTTATTACTCAAGTGCATGCGATCCTAAGGATCGTTTCACACGTAGACTTTATTGTCTAGTCATTTTGTTAACAATAAATATAAAAATCAGTGTGACCATCTGTGGTTGATCCACACAATAAAAATAAATTAACATGTCATTCTTGCTTTTTTTTTTAAGTAAAAATAATTTTTTATTATTAAAGTTTTGAATTTATAAGGAGTTTAAAGCCGAGTAGTAGTCAAAAAATTTTGAATCTTAAATTCGTGTTAATGCGCGAAAATTTCAAGTCAAAATTTTATTTAAATTTTTTCTCGGCTGAAAAGTGGCCAAAAAAAGGTCCAGTGGACACAAGGCTGCAAACTAGTCAGGCCTTTAATTAAAATTCATTAAGGAGATTTTTGAATGATCCGGAAGTTAGCAGACAATTAACAAATTTCGAATTTTTTTTTCAACAGTTTAATTTAGAAAAAAAAAAACTGAAAAAATGCACATGTAGAAAATTAAAAAAACTAGAGGTGCAATTTTTTTAAATATTTTTTTTTTTCTAATCTATAATTTTTAAAAACATCCAAAAATTATTAGACTTCGGCCAATTTCAGTATCGTGATTTTTACATGATCCTGAAGTTAACAGACAATTAAGAATTGTGGGATTTTTTTTCTACATCAATTAAAAAAAAAAAAAAAATAAAAACAAAAAATATACACATTTAGAAAATTTGATAAAATACAGGTGCATTTTTTAAAAATATTTTTTTTTTAATAATTTATTGTTTTTACAAATAGCCAAAAAATTATTAGACGTCGGCTAATTTCAGTATCATATTTTTACCAAAAATTCCGTATAAAATTAAGTCATAATTTTTTTTTTAATTAAATTGATCAATGTCCTCAAATTGCGAATATATTTAATTAATATGAGGACTTATATTTGTGAAATTTAATGAACGTAATCATAGACAAGTGAAAGTTGGATTAATTTTTTTTTTCATAAAATTTATTCACATGATAATTTAACAGGCTGACCCCTCGGATGGTTCAATGACAGCTTGGATGTGAACCTGGGTATCAGCAAGTGTGTGAGCTGAAGATTCGAAGATGCTGAGCACGTAAATTAAATAGCGCCTTTGGCACCTGTGCCGGGCTCACAAAAACCGCTGAGATAAGAAGCCGTACTGAAAAATCTCATTACCGCAAGACAAAGGTGAGTCGATTAATCATAATCCAAAGACTCGCGTGTAATTTATTACCCATGTTCTCCAGCCATTATATTCCTCCACCTTTTTGTACACAAAAGTTGTTAATATTTTACTTTGTACGTCTCAGTCGGTAATTTCAGTGATTACTAATTTGTTGGGATTTAATCCGACGATAATTTAATTCCATTGAATTGATAAAATTTTAAAACGAAAGCGAATCAATTCGGCGGTAGGATTATTTATTGTCTGGCTCTACTCCGGTATCTGGGAATAGTATTGCTGCTAGTAGACTTTGAAAAGAACAGTGACGGCAGGGAGAGACGCACGGCATAAATAAGTTCAAGTAGAATAATGGTGTTAATCTTACGGGCAGTGTGTGTCACCGGAGGTGGTCCGATGATGGATGCCGGGCGCCTCGGGGTGGTCGACCTGGCTAAAAAAGACGCCTCGCTGAGGCCATAGGCTCGTATATATGTATACATATATAGAGATATATATGTAGTAGGTTAGGTAGCTCTCAGGTAGCCGACATGAGGCCCCGGGGGTCCTCGGTTTTCTCGGCAGCACGCGCTGCCCTCGTCGTGACTTGTGCCCCGGCCCCGACATATCCGAGATCAAAGTGACTGGTATATTCTCTCAGAGAAAGACTTTTATGGACGTTAATATCACTACGTTCGTGCCGATGAGAAACTATTATTTAAGACACTCTCATTGCAACATACATCGTTTTTTTTTTCGAAATTTAATAGACATTCGAATGATATTTATTATTCAAAATTTCACGATTCTGAAGTTAGCAGACAATTACAAATTTTTGGATTTTTTTTGAACAATTAAATTTGAAGAATAAAAAAAAACTAAAAATATGCACATGTAGAAAATTTAAAAGACTACAAGTGCAATTTTTTTAAATATTTTTTTTTTATCATTTATCGTTTTTTTTTTAAATCCAAAAATTATGATCCTGAAGTTAGCAGACAATTACAAATTTTTGGATTTTTTTTGAACAATTAAATTTGAAGAAAAAAAAAATAAAAATATGCACATGTAGAAAATTTTAAAAACTACAAGTGCATTTTTTTAAAATATTTTTTTTTTTATAATTTATCGTTTTTTTGAAATCCAAAAATTATGATCCTGAAGTTAGCAGACAATTACAAATTTTTTGATTTTTTTTGAACAATTAAATTTGAAGAATAAAAAAAAATAAAAATATGAACATGTAGAAAATTAAAAAAACTACAAGTGCAATTTTTTTAAATATTTTTTTTTTTATAATTTATCGTTTTTTTTTTTAAATCCAAAAATTATGATCCTGAAGTTAGCAGACAATTACAAATTTCTGGATTTTTTTTGAACAATTAAATTTGAAGAATAAAAAAAAACTAAAAATATGTACATGTAGAAAATTAAAAAAACTACAAGTGCAATTTTTTTAAATATTTTTTTTTTTATAATTTATCGTTTTTTTTTTTAAATCCAAAAATTATGATCCTGAAGTTAGCAGACAATTACAAATTTCTGGATTTTTTTTGAACAATTAAATTTGAAGAATAAAAAAAAACTAAAAATATGTACATGTAGAAAATTTAAAAAAGTACAAGTGCAATTTTTTAAAATATTTTTTTTTTTTCATAATTTATCGTTTTTTAAAAAATCCAAAAATTATTAGACGTCGGCTTATTTCAGTATCATAAAATTTTATGATACTGAAGTTAGCTGACGTCTTATAATTTTTGGTTTTTTTTATAATGATAAATAATGATAAAAAAAATTTTTGAAAAAATTGCACCTATAGTTTATTAAATTTTCTACATGTGCATTTTTTTGGATTTTTGTTTTTTTTTATAATTAATCGGTTGAAAAAAAATTTGAAAATTTTTAATCGTCTGCTAATTTCTGAATCATTAAAATTTCAAGTAATTTTAATATGATCCTGAAGTTAACAGACAATTAGCAATTTTTGTTTTAACAAAAAAAAAAAACTAAAAATATGCACATGTAGAAAATTAAAAGAGCTATAAGTGCAATTTTTCAAAATATTTTTTTTTTACAATTTTTCGTTTTTAAAAAAATCTTAAAATTATATGATGTCGGCTAACTTCAGTATCGTATTTTAATTACCAACTTTGTCTACATTTTTTTTATTTTTCTTGAAAAGTAATTAGACGCTGAGTTATTATTATTCGCAATTAATTATCTAAGACATTTGAAATAGTTAAAAGCCTTGCGGCGGTTGACCGCTAATGATTTTCCTTTGAATGCTAATTCATCAGAAAAAAAAATGATCAGTGGAACTGATGCATGGTAACAATTTAGCTGCAATAAATTAGCATAAATAAAGCAATTTTATCGTGTATGTAAATAATAGTCGGGTGTGACATAGGTTCGTTCTCCTTGTCCACTTGTTCTTCTCTCGCTCTTATTCCTCTTGTTAATTTTAATCTTAGTCTCCTTAACTCGTATTTATAATGCCGAGCCCGTAGTTAAATCTCCCACGATCGGCGCCCGACTAACCGATTGTCCTCTTAGTATTATATCTGCTCGGCTTGTGTCTCTTACAATTTAAATAAAGACCTGCCCCGGCTAAGCCGTATAAGCAACAAACCAAGACATTAAAGCCAAATAAGAATTAACTATTGCGTTGAGTATAAGGCGCCGGCGTCTTATATAGTGGGCGAGGTTATATATCTATATATACATATATATATACACTTGTCTCGAAGTATCATTGCGATTATAGTACAAGATCAGTAAATATAAATATAAATATATATATAGAGTTATAGGTGCGCCTACTTCCTTTCTCAAGTTATAATATACCGATTTTTTTTTCTATCCTCCATTTTTTTTTTTTTTTTTTTCAATTAAATAAATTTTTTTTTGTCCATTGATTTTTTTTCGAGTAAGAAATAGTTCAAGTGAATTAAAAAAATAAATAAAAATTAAATGGGAAAAGTTTTACTTGCAGAGCGTACAGCGATCTGTTAATTAATTCCAATTAGGAATTGCGGATACGTTTGAAAATAATGAGAAAAAAAGAATTAATTTAAATGGAGGCAAGGAAGAAAATTTCTGGGGTAATAGTTTATAAAATAGCGGGAAATTTATATTTAATTACAAGAATAATTTAATATTGTGGACATGGGCATAAATATTGAGGGAAGTTCGGGGGTTAAAAGTCTTGTGAGAAAGAAGCAGGGGGTGGGAAAGAGGATTTGAATTGTCAATTGGAAGTAAATGTTGAATGGCAGAGATTTAAAAGTCTCTAATTCATTGAGAGCGGATCGGAATCGCGTCACCGCGGAGATCGTTATCGCGAGTGTATTCTCGTGCGAACGAGATCGGAGGGAAGATAGCTGTGATGCGTATGCGGAATCAAGAAAGATTTAATGTCTTGCGTTTCTTGCAACCGCTGGCTTTCGAAAAGAAAAATCGACTTTTTTCACTACTGGGAAATTTAGTACGCGAGAAGAATATTTTATTTTTGTTACTTGGAAAAATTCACATAGGGGAGGGTGGGGCAGAGCGGCCCCCCTGAAATTTTGACCAAAAAAAAAATTTTTTTTTTTTCGACTAATTACTATAAATCCGATATGTTTGCGCATTTTTACCCCTACGCATGACATTTGGGGCAAAATGGACAAGCCCAAAATTTTGAAAAAGTGATTTTTTCATATTTTTATCGTCAAATTATAAAAAAATTATTATAATTCCACATTTCTAGCCCTACGCATAACACCTGGGGCAAAATGGACCAGCCGAAACTTCCGAAAAAATTATTTTTTCATATTTTTCGGCCGTTTCTCTATGTAAGAGGCAAATTTGGTCACTAAAAATTTATAAAAATTAAATTTTTTTTTTTAGTTGATAAATTTTTGAAATAAAGTAAAATTATAGAATTGATTTTTTTTTTTTATTAAATAACAATTAGTAATTAAGGTAATCGAGAGTGAACGATTTTTTACGCTTTAAAAAATTTTTTTCGAGTAATATAAAACCAAAAATAGTTGTCAAGAGAAAGAAATACATTCTTAATGATAAAAACAATTTTAAAAAAAAAAAAAAACGAAAAAAAAAATTTTTTTATCACTTTTTGAAGGGGGGCCGCTCTGCCCCACAAAAAAAAAAAAATTTTTTCAGAATTTTGGCAAAATGTCCATAAATTTGTTCGAAATAGGACAAAAGTAAAGTGATCTTATGGTTGAAAGCCACAAAAAATAATAATTGGCTTAGGGGGGCCGCTCTGCCCCACCCTCCCCTATAATTTTTTTAAACCGTAGATTAAATATTTTAGTTGGCTCAGAATTTAATTAGGGGAAAAATGAGACACTTTTGTTGTGACAAATAATTTCTTTTACATTAATAATAATAATTATTTTTACCAGAAACTTTAAATCGACTGTCCAGTCAGAACTGATCATCTTGCCCCATCTTTTCTTATAAAAATTGGAGCCTAATTTACCTCAGGTTTTTCGGTATTCAATAAAATAAATAATAATAATAATGAATACAAAAGCTCCGATAGCTTTTTACTCGACTGCTCATCGCTTGTCGATAATGTGAGAATTTTTAAATGGAATAGTCAACTATTGTGACGGGATTAAAAGCCGAGGGTGTATACTACACACATATGAAGGCATATATATATATATATATATATATATATATATATAAATTTACTAATGAGTTTGAGAGTATGAGACGCGACACGTACTGATGACGTACGAGGGTGCGTACGTCGAGTCTCCAAGGGGCGGGTCGCGTGTATCCCCATGACAACCGTTAGCCTCCCTGATGAAGCTCTCCCTTCATCACCGGAAGTCGTCTGTACGAAAAGCTTCCTCGCCTCAATACTAGCTCGCTCATCTCTCCAACAAGTGTCGAGCCTAAATTATATTAACTCTTTAATTTAGATCATCCATTTCTCGACAAAATCCATTTTCCTATTCGTCCTCCCGAAATTTCTTCAGACGTTTCTCACCCAAAAATTTTTTTTACACCCAAAAAAATTATTAGCCTTATCAATAATTTATCAAAAAATAATTCACAGCTTCAAATAAAAAGAAAAGTGAATAATTTTCCGTCTTAAAAATTCATTTTTTTTTCAAATGTATTGACAAAAAAAAAATCTTGGAAATGTGAAATAAATTTACTCGTAGCAATTTTATCGACTCAATTGTCCCATCACTTGAGCGAGTAGATTGAAGAACATTACACGATTTACTCTCAGCAGTAGCAGCAGCAGCAGAAGTAGAAGTAGTAGAAGTAGTAGGGGTTGGAAGCTTCATTTCGAACATTTCGCTCATCTTTTCTGAATTTCCCTGCACCTTATCTTCTAGAACTCGTAGCATTACGACTGTACATACATATATATATGAAAAATATGTACTGTTATAACCAGGAGTGCAAATGTATCGTAAATTGTCGGTCGGGAGAGTGCTTAATGCAGAAGACGAGGCCTCATAACGGACTTACTACAAGACAACTTTAACTTTAAAATTGTTTTGTATGTATATATGTATGTATGTATGTATGTATAGATATGGGAGAAACTCTCGCAACGTGGTCTAGTACTAAAAGTGCCATTTGTACGACCGCGATATTTTTTCACGTGAAAATGTCGCGGAGTACAAACTCTTGAGAGTTGGCAAGTAAAGTCGCGACGCCTACTTGTGAGTTATTGTCATGGTGGTTGGATCGAGGTGTTCTATTCCTGATACTCGTATCCTCTGGCTCCTTCTATCACTCAACTGTATATACTATCATTATGCACGTACGATGTACTAATGGTTTCGTAAACGTCACTCGGGATAATCGGACGAGACCTTATTCTCCTGCGGTTGGACAAATTTACGTGAAAGCTCACCGAGTATTTTAACAGCCGCCTCAAGTACTCTTCATATTTATACTCCATCACATTTTCAATATTGATAAATATAAATTCATTTTTTTATAGAGATTTTATTGCTCGAAAAAATAAAATTAAATTTTCAATTTGAAATTTTTCATGTGAACCAAAAAAAATTTTTTGAAATTCGGCTCCAGTTCAAATTTAAAAATAAAAAAAAATTATATCAGAGCTTCAAATTTCCTCATCAATGTTTCAATATAAAAAATTTTTTATGAACTTATATATATATTAATAAAATAATAATAATAATAATAATAATAATAATAATAATAATAATAATAATAATAATAATAATAATAATAATAATAATGAAAATAATAATAGTAATGAAAATAATAATAATAATGGAAATAATAATAATAATAATAATGAAAATAATAATAATAATGAAAATAACAATAATAATAATAATGAAAATAATAATAATAATAATAATAATAATAATGAAAATAATAATAATAATAATAATGAAAATAATAATAATAATAATAATAATAATAATAATAATAATAATAATAATAATAATAATAATAATAATAATAATAATAATAATAATAATAATAATAATAATAATAATAATAATAATAATAATAATAATAATAATAATAATAATAATAATAATAATAATAATAATAATAATAATAATAATAATAATGGAAATAATAATAATAATAATAATAATAATAATAATAATAATAATAATAATAATAATAATAATAATAATAATAATATTTAAAAAAAAAATTTTGGTGGCTGTAGAATAATTTCAGTTTTTGAAAAAAAAAAAAAAAAAATTGAAATTCTTGTGTGAAAATTGACCTTTATATCAAATCTACCCCGATGACGTCTATTAGTCGGCGTAATATTAGGGGATGTATATTACTTAGACAGGGGGCACATGGTCGGGAGTAAGCTCTCGGTTGCCCTCAAATCATCGCGGGGTGTGAGGCAAATGACGTTCGACCACGCGGAAGTAATGCGATAATGTTGGCCATGAAAGGCTTTGCCGTGATATCTGCTGGGTTGCTTTGATGTTCAGCCTTTGCGCCCTCTCTTCAAAAAAAATTATAAAGAGAAAAATAAAAGGCATAAATTGGTCGCTCTTTAGTGTCATTAGCGACCCGGGAACTAGGTGACTTCCTGTTGGATCTTACTCTAAACCTTCATTTTCTCAAAATAAAAAATCTCGCAGCTCATGACGTGACCTATCAACCTCTTTGTCAAATTGTAAATAATTAATCATCTAGGGAATATTTTTTTAGATGAGATAAATATTCACTAATTTTATGTCTGCATGCAATCACGTGACTCTAGAATATTTTTTTCATTTATTTAGACCCGGATGATCTGTAATCTTCTATTGGCATTGAGTAAAACCAGTCAAGCATCACAAGTTAATTCCTGAGTACTTACTCAATGGATGATGCACGTGAATGCAACACACTAGAGTTATAATGAATGGTCAGGCATTAGGTCACGCTGTGTCTATTGTGATACATACTAATATTTTTTTTATACTTTAACACTCGATTATTAAATTAAATGCAGACCAAATTTCGCGGCCAGTTCATTTTAAAATAACCTCAAAAAATTTTACGACAGATTCCCAAAATATAAAACTTTTTTTTTCTGTACACGAGTTCCAATTTTTTCGACAAATCATCAATTTTTGGTCCACCCATACAAAGTCGCCGAGCTTCGAAATTTTTCCATAGATCGGCCGATGCCTGGTTTGCAATGATTGGCCAATAAATGGCTAACTATACTGGCCCATGCATGGTGAATTATTGGCAGCCGTCTTTTTGCTTATAAAAACGGCGCACAATTGACCGCCGTTCGTTGGCCAACGGTTTGATCGTGCTCTTGATACCAAGCTTCGGCCGATGATTGATTGCCACAATTGGCCAATGCTTGGCATACCGTCATCATCCGATATTTAGCCGATCATCGGCCGATGCTTCAAAATTGGCAGCCAGTAATGGGCCGATTCTTTTTTTTTGTATGGGCAATTGAAAACCGACTTATACACTTATAAAAAAAGGAGGAAGTGGGGGTCAACTGCAAAAAATTCAACAAAAAATTCCCTAAGTGTCAATTATCATCTCAGATCAAAAAAAAAAATGATGAGTGCTCTCACTTCCTAGAAAAAGGTTTAAAAAAAGTGAAGTTGTTTGAAAGAGCGAAACCAGTCTCCGAGGTCAATAGATCATTGGGCAATAAAATTTAGCAGTATATAGGAAACAAAAATACAATAGTAGCAAAATGAGTGTCGAAGCCTCTCACTCTATCATTTCGAGTGTGCATCCTCCCGCCCTCGTCTCTCATTTTCTCCTTGTTCCACAAATTCTCAGATTCTCGAGCTCACTCTGGTTCGTGGGCTACATTAGCTCGCCCTCTCGTTCCCAGTAATGACAATCATTACCGGAATGATTGCACCAGCGGCGGGTCCGCAGCGCCGGCCCCACTATTGGGGGATGGAACACACCACCTTATAGAGTAGTCTCCAGTCCTCGGTGTGAGCGGATTGTCACATGTTATCCCAGTGAATCAACTTTGTTGTAAAAATCCAGTGTTCTGCTATAAAAATCTCCCATTTTTAAGTTTTAACCCTTAGAATTTTTTTAACCACTCACCCACTCACTGACTCTACTCATAAGTAAAATTAAAGTGTACAGTGAATATCTAATAAATCTTATTATTATTATTATTATTATACATGTGTGTTTCTTGGTATTCAATCAATCCAATTATCGATCTGTTATTGCGCCAATAATTGTGCATTTTCTTATTATTTAACTTGCAATTGTAAGATGACATCACGCAGGCATTTGCCATTTTTATCAACAGAAGGTTGCGAGAGAGATGAGAAAATCAATAAAATTATTTACTCAGGGTAGTGATTATAATCAAGGTCTGGCGAAACATTAACAGAAATAATAGTCATACTGGAAAATGTTTAATTTATAAATCCAGACATAGGCAAGGATTTATACGATTGTTTTTACGCGGTCCGACGGAAAACGGGAATTTCCAGTGATTTTATAAAATAATTCAAAATTGTGTTAAATTATCAGTGAGCTGTGCAAATTATCACTCAAAATTTTATCCAAATTCTCTACTCCCACTTCAGTAATTTGAATTATTTATTTATTTTTTTAAAATTTTACTGAAAGCCCGCGTAATTTAAAATTTTATTAAAACATAAAAAAAATTTTCGTCTGTGCGATTCCATTCCGCGCAGCTTTCTCCTGATAATAAAATAGTTTTTTTAATGTTTATTTTTTTCTAGATAAATTTAAATAGCGGCAATAAAAAGTATATACGTAAAGACACGGTTGTAATTTAGTTTTATGGTCATAAGTTGTAATAATACGAGAAAATTTTTAGTCTCATGTAAACTCCGTTCCGCGATAGCGCCCAGAGCTTATCGGGCTTTTTATCCTTCTGTATAAAAATATCTATTGCAATCTTTATACCTTTATATATATGACACGTGTAATTTTAATTTATGACCGCATTTTTCGATTTAATTGCCCGCGACTAATAAAATTCAAAAAACTTCTAACCCGCGTCAATGTAAATTTTGCAAACAGAAATGAATCATTGACTAAATTTATTGAATTGAACAATTGAGCAAACGAAAGTTTGTAATTTTTGATTAGCGTATTCAAAATTTGCATACTTTCATTGGGCTATATATATATATAGATATGAATATTATGTAAGTTATTTGTTATTGTGTAGAATCATGCTATCGGTATTGATTCAATAAAATTACACACATTTGTCTTGATTCAAATTCAAACACGCTCAGCAAACATGACTCGTAATAATCACACATCGGCAGATACTACTTATTAATCTAAATGAACTAGTGTATGTGGTAGCACATATGTACACACACGTGTTTTTTTGTGTTCTCTAGTATTAGCACCTGTTGGTCTACTCAGTATTAGTTTATATTTTTAGCTCACATGAATCAAATATTAGGCATCACTGTGTTATTAATCTATAGACCATTCATTAAAACGAAAATTTTTATTTTTATCCCTCGTGTACAAATTGCTGTGTACCGATTCGCGAAGAGGAATTTGTGTAATTTAAATAGTAAAAATAAAATCAATTTCTGTTTTGCTCTTTTCTTTACTAATGAATTTGCGGTTCAAAATCGGAGGTGAATTCGGAGATATGAATTTTGATTCATTCTGAATTCGCTCAGGCGCTCGAAATTCCGGAGTTTTTTAAAAAATCATTTCGCATATGGAGTAAATGGATACGGATGTGAATTTCTTTAAGTCCGCATTCACTACGATCCGCAGTTTTGATATTAAAATAAAACCTACGGAGTCAATTTCACTTCGAGGAGAACAAATAAATAAAAAATCGTTCACTTTTCATTTAATCCGCATTCACTTCAGTTCGGAGTTTTAATTTTAAATTAACCCTCCTTCGGAGTGAATTTCGTTTTGATCCGCAGTTTTGGTATCAAAATAAACTCCCTTCGAGGTCAGTTTCACTCCAAGGAGATTAAATAAATAAAAAATCATCCGCTATTCATTAACTCCGGATTGCTGGTGCTTCAATAATAAAAATTCAAATAAAATTCGCTCTCGGAGTAAAGTAAAATAAACATATTTTATAATTTTATAACGTCTTCTAATCAGTTTAAGAAAACTCAAAAAAAAAATTATTACCTAAAAAAAAAGTCTAGATCTCGCCCGAGTCGAAATATTCAACGTAAATTCAACGTTTTCAACGTAAATTCAACGTTTTCAACGTAAATTCAACGTTTTCAACGTTGATTTATATATATATAAATATAATATGGACCTATTTGCATATATATATATATATATATATATATATATATATATATATATATATAAATATAATATGGACCTATATGCATATATATATATATATAAATATAATATGGACCTATATGCATAATTATACATATATGTGATATCTCGAATATAATCATTTATACTGAATTATAATAATTTGAAATCATTTTTGATCGGGCAATCTTATGGCAGTGTTAGTCTTCAATTTAATGTTGTTGAATTAAGTGACAGCATCATAGATTGTGTTTTGGAGAAAGACCTTGAGGATACTACTTATCTTTTTGATAATTAGTCTGGAAAACTTTGCGATAAAGCTTGGTGCTTTCTTTTCCCGATCTCTTTTCTTTCTCATAGGCCGATCACTGTCCAAAATGTTCAATTTAAGTTCAAAACGTTGAAAACGTTGAATTTACGTTGAAAACGTTGAATTTACGTTGAAAACGTTGAATTTACGTTGAAAACTTTAAAAACGTTGAATTTACGTTGAAAACGTTGAATTTACGTTGAAAACGTTAAAAACGTTGAATTTACGTTGAATATTTCGACTCGGGTCATTCGAGTTCTGATTACATAAATGTGCATCTAATTTTTTCGAATACTTAGATCTACATTGATGTCAATGTAGATCTATCCAGGTTCATATTTTAATCTCCTCGATCTAATTCCTCATTAGACCATGAATATCCACTGACTCATTCTAAGATCTCAAACCCCTATCATTGATTTTCTCTCCAAAAAAATCTTTACAATCAATAAAATAAATTTATTCATTCAAATTAATCCCGCCAACCGTAAAATAAACCGCGTGATTCCGACTTGTCGATCTCAAAAATAAAATTTAAATAATTGGTACCAATGCTCGATACATAAAATATATATTAAACCCCGTACAGCGTACAAGCCCATTCGGTTACCGATGCATCGATGCCTCGAGATTCGCAAGATGGAGAAGAAAGGGTGTAACTTTGATGTAGGTTGTCTCGGTTTATACCGCGGAAAAATAATAATGGCGAGTGAGAACCACACTGCGAATATATACACATATATACATATCTAACGCGAATACGGGCCCCAAGACTCGCGTTGTAAACCAGCGATAAGGAGGGAGTGTCTACAGCCGCCATAATGATAGCCCTACGTTGAGACTCTGACTCCAGCACGTCGGTTCCAACACACTTGCCTTCCTTACCATACTATACCCCGTGCCCACAGATACGTAGACCCGATCCTTGCACATATCTGCCTGCAGTGCACATGGGAACACATAAAAAAAATTTAAAAAAAAACAATACAACAGTACATACTTTGCGTAGATGCAAACGTGACCATGGATACGAGCTAGTATCACGTGAGCATTATGTACGAGTATCGCAAGTGAGACCTTCGTGTGTGAATGCTCGAGGACGCACGAGCCTCTAAGAATATTATTACGAATAATGATAATAATGATGATAGCGAGGAAAAAAAAAAATTTTTTTTTTACGAATGCGTTAGTTGGATAAATTAAAATTTTAAATATGAAAATAATAAAAATAAATGGGGCAATTTAATAGACGATGTGTCTTTTTTTACAGTCCTGCGGTTTTCCGCTGGTTCGTAACCCGATTTCATGTACGCATGATACCATCGCTGGTTTCTCTTTTCTGTATTAATTTTATTAATTTTTTTTTTTGTTATTGTTTTTATATGTGCGTTTCCATTTGTCGGTGTTAAGTATAACATCTCACGCAAATTATAACAGATCTACATGATCTGCAATCATTCACACTATCTTCATTTATTTAATTAATCCATTTGCATATTTTTTTTTTTTTTATTTCAGTCAACGGTTTTAGTTGATGACTTTTTTCAACTGTCAATTATTTTTTTAAATTGACAGCAATTATTTTTAGAGCGACTTGTTAAAAATTTACGGCTCTAATTATTTGAGACAATAAAAAAATTATTTATTGTTTTTATAAAAAATACTCTCTAAAACTAAATAAGTGAAAATTTCACTAATTTAAAGAGTGATCTTAAAATTCACTACAAAATTAGTGATTTTGAATTAGATTCACTAATTCATTAGTGATTCCCCGGATTCTACAATGATTACTAGTGGCGCCTCGCTTAAGGACTTTTTATTCTATCGTTGAATTATCAAATTCAGGGCAAAATTAATTACGATAATTTTTAAATACAACTGAACAGTATTAATTCAAGTAAGTTAATTAAATAAAACCTAATTTAGTTGCTAAATAATACATCTTGTTATTTTTTAATAGCTTTATATTTTTACTCCAACTTTTTTTACCGAACCTGAATCAAAACCATCATTGACAATAGATTCAGGTTATGAGTTATAATTATGATATAAATATTTACCATATGAAAGTAATTTTAATTGTTAATTTAGTCGATCAAGTTGCTAAAAAAATTTTATAATCAATTACAAATAATAATCATAATAATAATAATATTTTGATACAATATTATTAGCAACGATACAATATTTTTCCAAATAAATCCTCATCAACAAGTGAATTAGTACATTTTTGACTAATTCAATCAGTGAAATTTTCACTAATTCTATATGTTGTTTTTTTTACTAATTCAAAAAGTGAATAGTCACTAATTCATAGTCGTATACTTTGGACAATTTAGATTAGTGAATATTCACAAGTAATTAGTAGTTTTTCACTAATTTAGTTTTAGAGAGTTCATTTATTTAATTAATCCATTTGCATATTTTTTTTATTTCAGTCAACGGTTTTAGTTGATGATTTTTTTCAACTGTCAATTATTTTTTTAAATTGACAGCAATTATTTTTAGAGCGACTTGTTAAAAATTTACGGCTCTAATTATTTTAAGACAATAAAAAAATTATTTATTGTTTTTATAAAAAATATAATGATCCTGAAGTTAGCAGACATTTAAAAATTTATGATCCAGAAGTTAGCCGACGTCTAATAATTTTTGGTTTTGTTTTCTCAAGATAAATTATGAAAAAAAAAATATTTTAAAAAATTGCACCTATAGTTTTTTTAATTTTCTAAATGTGCATATTTTTAGATTTTTTTTTTTGTGTCATTAATTTGTTTAAATAAAAATCCAAAAATTTTTGATCGTCTGTCAATTTCAGGATCATAAAAATTTTTGAATTTTCGTATTTCAACAAATCAATTGTGAAAAAATAAAATAAAAATATGCACGTGTAGAAAATTTTAATACAGGTGCAATTTTTTCAAAAATTTTTTTTTATGGTTTATCGTCGAAAAAAAAATCCAAAAATTATTAGACGTCTGCTAACTTCAGTATCATAAAATATAAGCAAATTTTTTTATACCACCAGTTAAAATTCACGAACTCCCGTTCGAGTACTGGACGAAAAATTTTTTCTCCGACAATTTATTAAAGCCTCGCAATTACTCAATAAAGTAAATTTTCGAGTAAAAACGAAAATTGTTTTGAAAAATTTACAAGTCGTTAAATAAATGAAAATTAAAAACTCCGATAGCTCAAAAAAATAAAAGTTTATTTTAAAATTTAATATTCCTTGGCTGGATCTTGGTATATATACATATATACATATATAGATATATTCATACATAACATATATACGAGGGTCTTATAACACCAAGTTCGCGAGAGCGCATACCGGGGATTGGCGGAGCGAGTTGAGATTCATTAGCACAAGCTTCGGGATTGGCCGACACGCTTTGGCTTATGTTACTACACTCTTTTCTCTTTTTGCTTTCCGGCTGGTAATGACGTACCTTTTCTACTCGATATATACATATAGGGGAGGGTGGGGCAGAGCGGCCCCCATGGGGCAGAGCGGCCCCCCTGAAATTTTGACCAAAAAAAAAATTTTTTTTTTTTCGACTTATTACTATAAATCCGATATGTTTGCGCATTTTTACCCCTACGCATGACATTTGGGGCAAAATGGACAAGCCCAAAATTTTGAAAAAGTGATTTTTTCATATTTTTATCGTCAAATTAAAACAAAATTGTTATAATTCCACATTTCTAGCCCTACGCATAACACCTGGGGCAAAATGGACCAGCCGAAACTTCCGAAAAAATTATTTTTTCATATTTTTCGGCCGTTTCTCTATGTAAGAGGCAAATTTGGTCACTAAAAATTTATAAAAATTAAAATTTTTTTTTTAGTTGATAAATTTTTGAAATAAAGTAAATCTATAGAATTGATGTTTTTTTTTCTTAAATAACAATTAGTAATTAAGGTAATCGAGAATGAACGATTTTTTACGCTTTAAAAAATTTTTTTCGAGTAATATAAAACCAAAAATAGTTGTCAAGAGGAAGAAATACATTCTTAATGATGAAAACAATTTAAAAAAAAAAAAAACGAAAAAAAAAATTTTTTTTATCACTTTTTGAAGGGGGGCCGCTCTGCCCCACAAAAAAAAAAAAATTTTTTTCAGAATTTTGGCAAAATGTCCATAAATTTGTTCGAAATAGGACAAAAATAAAGTGATCTTATGGTTGAAAGCCACAAAAAATAATAATTGGCTTAGGGGGGCCGCTCTGCCCCACCCTCCCCTATCCTACTCTGCTCTGTTCTGCTCTTCGGCATGCTAAGCGGCTTATATGCATCCTACTGCTGCCCGTGTGCACTAAAGACCGATCGTGCATGATAGATACACTACTATGTACATAATAGTCTCTCAGAATGTTTTAATATTTTAAAATAATAAACCACGCTAACGACATTTTTTTAACATCACAATCAATAGCTCAGAGTCCATTCAATCTCCAGTTTAAATAGGAAATAATCTAGTGAATTCTGATATCAAATTCACGCGATCGCTTCTATTGTAATAAAAACAATTATTTCAAGTCAGTGAATAATTTAGAGGTCATTTTTCATTGATAGAAAAAATTATCCATGAACTTCTACTTTACCGGCCATCAAATTGTGAGTGAGGTCATAATTTTTGTCACTTGGAGATTTTGATTGATCGTAGAATTTTTAATATGTGATAAAAAATTGATATATAATTTTTTTTAACTGCAACGGAAGTGAACAAATGGAAATAAATTATAACAATTGGAATTTGATGATTCAATTTTTGGAATTCGGAGTTCTGACATTTTGTCACTTGGAATTTTTGACAGCTTCTCATATTTAAAATATGAAGTAGATAATTAGTGTTGAATTTTTTTTAATTACAGTACAAGTGAACAAATACACAGAAAAAAAGGATTTCTTGGCGCAAAAAATATTTTCTCGCTCCAAGAAAATTTTTACTTGACCTAAGAAATTTTTCACATTGTGGATTGAAAACAAAAAATTTCTTGAGCCAAGAAATTATTTCTAGTCCTAAGAAAATTTTTGTTTTCATTTTTTAATGCAAAATTTTTCTTGCGCTAAGAAATCCTTTTTTTCTGTGTAGAAATAATTAATAATTATTTGAATTTAATTAAATTTGGGTACAAAAAAATTTAATAATCAATTTTCGTAAATTCTGAGGTTAGAAATTTTTTTCAGATCAACTTTGACAGATTTTTAAAAAATTAATTTAGCGAAATCTCTTTTATTGGGTTCGACTAAAGTTGAGTATTTAGTAATTATTATTAAATATTTATCCGTAATTGACTTCTGAAATTATCAGTATAGAGAATCTAGGCGTTTATGTGCGCTCATGTGTGTGTGTACACACACACCAGTAGGAGAGAATGAAATAATGAATTATAACACATTGTTGTAGCAAGATATAGCGAAAAAACAATTGTTTCCAGCACACATTACATTAGGGAGTTTCTTTTCAGGCTCAAGTGTGCACTAGGATCCAATGAGACTCTTGAAAAGTTGTAAGCTCACTCCAGTATTATTTAAAAGTCTAGAGTAGAGGTTTGTGGTATATATAGAGGATCTGTGGAGCTCGAGATGCTGGATATGTACTCGTCCAAGCTCAAGAGTGAGGTACTCGTACCCGAGACCGGATGGGGGTGCTCTGTCGCGACACTTGCGCATTGGTACTTGAATTTATATGTACGATTGAGTCTTGTGTGCTACCTAGCTGGATTTTATACATATTGATGTGGGTGGAAATAGAGGGTTGACTTGACAATTATATTTTTAAATTTACTTTTTTTTGTTTTATCCCTCGCCGACCAAAACGCGATTTGTTTGAAATTTTGTACGATTTTTTTACTGGTATCGCGGTATTTTTTTACTCTCTAAAAGTAAATTAGTGAAAAACCACTAATTACTTGTGAATATTCACTAATCTAAATTGTCCAAAGTATACGACTATGAATTAGTGACTATTCACTTTTTGAATTAGTAAAAAAAACAACATATAGAATTAGTGAAAATTTCACTGATTGAATTAGTCAAAAATGTACTAATTCACTTGTTGACGAGGATTTATTTGGAAAAATATTGTATCGTTGCTAATAATATTGTATCAAAATATTATTATTATTATGATTATTATTTGTAATTGATTATAAAATTTTTTTAGCAACTTGATCGACTAAATTAACAATTAAAATTACTTTCATACGGTAAATATTTATATCATAATTATAACTCATAACCTGAATCTATTGTCAATGATGGTTTTGATTCAGGTTCGGTAAAAAAAGTTGGAGTAAAAATATAAAGCTATTAAAAAATAACAAGATGTATTATTTAGCAACTAAATTAGGTTTTATTTAATTAACTTACTTTAATTAATACTGTTCAGTTGTATTTAAAAATTATCGTAATTAATTTTGCCCTGAATTTGATAATTCAATGATAGAATAAAAAGTCCTTAAGCGAGGCGCCACTAGTAATTATTGTAGAATCCGGGGAATCACTAATGAATTAGTGAATCTAATTCAAAATCACTAATTTTGTAGTGAATTTTAAGATCACTATTTCAATTAGTGAAATTTTCACTTATTTAGTTTTAGAGAGTAAAGCGAAAAGAAATAAAATTTCATTGAGTAAAAAATAAAATAAATTGATGTATTTAAAAAAAAAAAATGGGTATTGCAATAAATGTGAATTTCTATGGAATGAAGATATGGATCGCATCCCGGAGGGTTAAATAAAGATAGTAATAGCAGGTACGGAGAAAGCTTCTATTCGGTATATATGTAATAAAGTGAAGAGAAAAGATAAAAGAGGAGAAGGAGTGAAAGATGTAGGAGAGAGTTTGAGAGAGCGAGTGAACGCAAGTCACGAGTGCCGGGTTGGGGTTTCCATGGCAACAACGATCCCTCAAAAGCAGAGCCCTCCCACACCCTTTACCCAGCCCTCTGCATCAACGTTCATTATTCTTTTACCTCGTCATCATTTCTGTATACCCGTTCACTCGTGATGAAATTTCATTTGCATCATTTTTCCTCCTCTTTATTATTTTTTATTTCCATTTCAATAATTCAATTAACCTACAATTTCCCGATTCTTTAATCTCGAATTACAATTCACGTTTTTGACGGGTTTTTCACGTCAATACCGAAATTAGTACCGGCGGCCACTAATTTCGCGTCGAAAATCCTAAAAACTTTTTTTATAAATCAATAACTCGGATTCTATTCCATATACAAACTTCTAATTAGGCTCAAAATTTTCCTCAGACTTTTGGCTACATACTCAAAAAAAAATTTGTCCAAATATCTTAGTAACTTTTTTTTCCATTCATTTCTTCAGCCGCGAAAATTCAATTTTTTTTATTAAAAAATTCCGTGCAATTTTAAAAATTAATATATCCAAATTTACTAGAGCCATATTTTCAAATTTGTAACCAAAATTCAAGTCAGACCTCCAGCTACAATTTGAAAAAAAATTAAATCAAATTATCTCGATTAGTCTCCGAGAAAAAAATTTTTAAAATAAACAAAAAAATTCAATTTTCAGCTCAATAATTTTTACGTCCATTAAAAATTCTATAGAAAAATAAATTTTATTGCCTTTTTTTATTTCACAGAATACTAAAAATTTATTTCGATGCCCAGATAATTTTCTTATTAAACTCCTCGTTAAAAATAAAATAATAATCGTATTTTTGAATCCACACATTTAAATCCCCATTTTATAAAAACTATTAATTCCCTATGATTTATCCATTAACCTCATTCGCCATAAGGTTTCCATGGCGGCCGAGTAAACTAAAAGTATTTTAGTATCTCACCCGAGTCAATTTGCCCTAAATCGCGGAATTTATAAATTCCATGAAAAATAATAAAGCAAAAAAATAAAATATGAGGATCCTAGCTAATTCAGCTCGATCGTAAACTCATTATAATCTTATAATGCACATCGAGGAGAGACTGCTCAGTAGACACACGTATTTTACCGGGTCTTTTATTTTTGCATCCGCAAACCCGACATTAGTGTAAACGCGAGCTCCAAAAGAGTAGTAACCATATTATGATACACTTATCAAGGACGACGACATCATATATACAGAGACCTCGGTCTCATACTTACATTAGTATATATACCGAAACCTAAATTCAGTCTTCAGACATCCAGCCGCGACTTTTTAAATTTTTTATTCATCAACTGAAGCCGCTTCTTCTTTCTCTTGCTCGTGATCTTACTCTTGATCTTATTTTGATGCTAAAAGACTACGATATTATGTTAATATGCCTCATCGGCTATCATATTACAATGCCAGGGGTATAACGACCCGAGACAGATTGATTTAATATTTCGTTTGTAGACAGAGACATCCGATGCTTACACGCAAATTCAACCCTTGAATTGGTTTTTTTTTGGTGAGTTTAAAAATATTAAATCGTCAATCGGTTGCCGCCAATTTTTGAATCTATTGGGCCGAGTATCAAAATATATTTTGGGAGGTTTAATTTGTTTATTCGTAGAGGGACTTCCCTAGTCGAAAAATAGAACCTCTTTTGAACCTCTGTAGTGCAAAAACGGAAATAAGCGCAACATAGAGGTTCAAATGAAGTTCTAGTATACACAGTAAAAAATATTGTGTAAAATCAACACAGTAGTTTGTGTGTTAAAAACGGTTGACACGAAATTTGTGTTGAAATTTCGACACAAACTTTGTGTAACCCCTTTTTAACACAAAGATTATGTTGAAATATCGCCACAAGAGGGCGCAAAGAATTCCACAGTAACACACAAAATGTGTTAATAAAGAGTGTATAACACATTTTTATGTTACAAAATAAAGTGACACAAACTTTGTGTTAGTTTAACACACTACAAATTTTAACACAAACCGTTTTCGACACAAATACACAATATTTTTTACTGTGTACGTTTATTTACAGCCGCAATTCGAGGTTGAAATTGAAGTTCATTTTTTCGACCCGGGTTTGCTGACATTTGAAACTGGAATTGGTCCCCTATTGTTTTTTTCTTGTGACAGTACAAAAGAAAACTCGGGGCTTTGAAAAAAAATTCTAGAAAAATTTAAGATCTACACAGAAAAAAAAATTGTCGACTGAAGGTAAATATTTTTGATTCAAGAAAATTTTTTTGGAAACCTAAATTTTCTCAGATAAAGTAAAAATTTTCTCCGATCAAGAAGAATTTTTTTTAACCAAGACAAATTTTCTTGGCTCAAGAAAATCTTGACTTAGTTTCCGAAAACGTTTGTGTTCCAAAATGTTTTCTTGACTCAAAATAACTTTTTTTCTGTCTAAGATCCATATAAATTTAAGTAGATCTATGTGGATCTAAAATTAAAAAATAATTAGATCTGCGTTTATTGAATCAATATCAGATCTACGTTTTGTCCCGTGCGTATTTTTTAATTAACAAAAGATTTTACCCCGCATTGATTCCTCAAATTTTTTCTGCAGCAGTTCGGTGACAAATTTTCACCGAAAATTCTATCTGCTGCTTGCGAATTTTCCAATTAAAGTCTAAATAATATTTACACTCCGATACGTAAATTACTATCACAGATAACTGATTCGAGTGTCACGTGAGAAATAGACTGGAGTTTAAATTACAAAATCAATTAACTGAGACAAAGATGAGTTTGTAATTATAATTATTACTGTGGGACGGAAAATCAACAGTTTTTCCGAGAAACAGCTTCGAAGATTCAATATCTAGCTGCACCCACCCCAAGACAGTCCATTAGCACCGAGCATCAATAAAGCTCTCGATGTTGCACTTAAGGATTTTAAAAATGGCAATAGAGTTGAGTCCATTTACGAGGAGTGGCAATTTGCGGCTCAAAAAAATACAATCCATCGATTTATTTTAATGTTAATGTTTAGATTTTTTTGTAAACTATATTACGGTGAATTTTGGGTTTCGAGATTTTTTTTTTTAGTTTAAATTTGAAATTAATGGGTTTTTAATATGACATCCTTGTTTTGGTGACTTATTACATGAATTTTTTAGAATTTTAAATTTAAAATTATCTAGTATTTTAGTATTTTATCCTTAATGACTTTGGTCGTTTGCAAAAAAAAAAAATTGTAAAAATTGTTTGTCCATTAAGTGACTGAATTTTTTTGCAAAATTTCATACTTCATATTTATTATTTATGATTAAAATTATTTTAATTAAAAATAGGGTGGGGGAAGGGGATAAAAATAATGAAGTGCAGGATGGAGAAAATTTTGAAGGCTTGAAACTTCAGACTTCAAAGACGAAAAAAAGCAAAATGGCGATTTTTAAAGCTGGAAATATCTCCGGGATGATTATCAGCGATATAAACTATAGATAAGCGTAAAAAAATAATAAAAAATAAGTATAGTTGATGTGAAAGAGACGAAGGCGGAGACCACGGTCATGTGCGCGTGTGCGAACGGTTCGAGCGGTTGTAATAACAATGATTAACACACAACGAACGGTCCATTTCGTCGTACCATGCGCTCGATAAAAATATTTTTTATTTTTCTCTCTTTACTGCTAAATATTTTTTTTACCCTTACGAAAGTACTTTTTGCCTCATTTTTATCCCGAGCAATCTGCGCCTCCAGAAACTCAATCTCAATTTATTTTTAACGCTAAAAAAAATTATAACTAAAATTAATTGTTAATTACATTTATTATTATTTTTTAAATTTATTTTTTTCCAAAAAAAATTCATATTTTTTACAAAATTCTTGTCCACACCAACCGAAATTATCATTTTTTTATAAGTAAATTTAATTTTTACACACCCGCATGTCTTAAATTAATTATTTAACATAATTCATACAAAGTAGGGCAAAATGGGCTGCCTGAAAAAAATTAGAACTGTCATAATTTTTACTATCTCCATTTTTTCGCACCCAAAAAATTATTTCCCATAAATAGAATTCGATTTAAAAAAAGAAAATTATCTCGAGGCATCCGAAAAAAATTTTTGAGTTGATTTCAAATAAAAATTACTACACAGAAAAGAAGAATTTCTTGGCGCAAGAAATATTTTGTATTATGAATTGAAGACAAAAATTTTTCTTGGCTCAAGAATTTTTTTCTCGCCTAAAAAATTTTTTTCTCGTTCCAAGAAAATTTTTTCTTTCCCCAAAAAAAGTTTTATTTTCACTTTATAATACAAAAAATTTCTTGGGCCAAGTAAAAATTTTCTTAGAACAAGAAAAAATTTTTTGCGCCAAGAAATCCTTTTTTCTGTGTACTCTCTAAAACTAAATTAGTGAAAAACCACTAATTACTTGTGAATATTCACTAATCTAAATTGTCCAAAGTATACGACTATGAATTAGTGACTATTCACTTTTTGAATTAGTAAAAAAAACAACATATAGAATTAGTGAAAATTTCACTGATTGAATTAGTCAAAAATGTACTAATTCACTTGTTGACGAGGATTTATTTGGAAAAATATTGTATCGTTGCTAATAATATTGTATCAAAATATTATTATTATTATGATTATTATTTGTAATTGATTATAAAATTTTTTTAGCAACTTGATCGACTAAATTAACAATTAAAATTACTTTCATACGGTAAATATTTATATCATAATTATAACTCATAACCTGAATCTATTGTCAATGATGGTTTTGATTCAGGTTCGGTAAAAAAAGTTATAGTAAAAATATAAAGCTATTAAAAAATAACAAGATGTATTATTTAGCAACTAAATTAGGTTTTATTTAATTAACTTACTTGAATTAATACTGTTCAGTTGTATTTAAAAATTATCGTAATTAATTTTGCCCTGAATTTGATAATTCAACGATAGAATAAAAAGTCCTTAAGCGAGGCGCCACTAGTAATCATTGTAGAATCCGGGGAATCACTAATGAATTAGTGAATCTAATTCAAAATCACTAATTGTGTAGTGAATTTTAAGATCACTATTTCAATTAGTGAAATTTTCACTTATTTAGTTTTAGAGAGTAGCTGGCTCATTTAACCCCGCATCCATTTTACTCTTTCAGATGATTCTAAAAAACATTTTGACTAAATTTTTTTTTACTAAAGGGTTAATTAATTGATAGTAAAGTTGGCAGACATTTGAAATTAAAAAGAAAATTTTCAACAGATAAATAATGAAAAAAAAATATTTCTAAAAAAATGCACATGTCGAAAATTTGATAAACTATACCTGCAATTTTTCAAAATATTTTTTAAATATTCATGTCTTTGTTAAAAAAAAATCCAAAAATTGTTAAATGTTTGCTAACTTTATTGTCATAATTAATTGAACTGCTAAATATGAAGCCGAGTATGAAAAATAAAAAAAATTGTCAAATTTAATTCCGCGACTGCGAACAAGGAGTAAAAATAAAATGGGATAATCGAGTCGTGTAACATTTATAACGTAATGGGAGGGACAGCGTTGTAATAATATCAATTACTATACGGGGGATAGGCTGTAGTAATATCGTATATCGTATATCGGTCTTAGAGGGCAAGTTGGGGACTTAGATCGGCCATAAAATTGCTCTCTTACTCGCTTAACTCGCTCGCTCACTCATTCGACCGGTAAATCCTTCCTGGCAGTCTGCCCAGGTCTCTCCCTCTGTCCACCCTCAACTAAATTTTTACTTGATCATTTAAACCCCACAACTGACCAGCTGACACTGGTTCGATCGGCGGTGAGCAAAAAATGAGTACGTGCTCGATGACTGGTTGATTTGTCCGCGACCTCAGTCATTTTAAATCCAACTGAAGCTCGGTCACGATGCGATGCTGGATCAGATGAAGTTGATGCGGTTCTTGCGGCGAGACCACCACGATCTTGTTGATCGAACCTGAAAACGTGACATCCAATTTACTTTTTTTTAATCTCGCTTCCTTTTTAATTTTAATGTATTTTTTTTTGCAACAAAAAATGAAGAAAAAATATTTTAAAAAGAAGTTGGAAATGGATTTCGGACTGGTTGGAATTGATGTTAAGTTTTGTTTACGAGTCACGAAGGCGGGAGAATGAAAAGTAAGCAGGCGTACCTGGCGGACCAATAGCGGTGGAGCTAGAAATCATACGCGGCATCGCCAGCCTCGCGGTTCTTGGGAGTGGAGGTTAGGTGAGGTTAGTCGAGGTTATGTTACGTGCAGTATATATACTCTCCCTCTAGATATACATATACATATATAGATATATATATATATACCAATATAAGTCTTGTTAACATTCGACAAGCCTGTCCCTGGCGTGCTCTCGACTTGAATTCTCTTCTAAGGTGGGGCTGCTCTCTCTTTTTTTTTTTTATATCTTCGATCCATTGCTATATAGAATTTATATTAATATAAAAAAAATTATATAATTTTAATAATAAAAAATTAGGTGTCTAATAAATTTTACTCCAAAATTTTTAATAAATTTTTTCTCATAAATTTTATTCTAGAATTTAAAATGAATTTTATCTGCAACAAATTTTACTTCAGAATTTTAAATTAATTTTATCTGTAACAAACTTTACTCAAAAATTTTAAATAAATTTTATCTGCAACAAATTTTACTCCAGAATTTCAAATTAATTTTGTCTGCAACAAATTTTACTCTAGAATTTTAAATAAATTTTGTTTGCGAAAAATTTTAAATAAATTTTATCTGCAACAAATTTTACTCTAGAATTTTAAATAAATTTTGTCTGCAACAAATTTTACTCTAAAATTTTTAATTAATTTTATCTGCAACAAACTTTATTCCAGAATTTTAAATAAATTTTGTCTGCAACAAATTTACTCTAGAATTTTAAATAAATTTTATCTGCGGAAAATTTAAAATAAATTTTATCTGCGACAAATTTTACTCCAAAATTTTAAATAAACTTTATCTGCAACAAATTTTACTCCAAAATTTTAAATGAATTTTATCTGCAACAAATTTTACTCTAGAATTTTAAATAAATTTTATCTGCGGAAAATTTTAAATAAATTTTATCTGCGACAAATTTTACTCCAAAATTTTAAATAAACTTTATCTGCAACAAATTTTACTCCAAAATTTTAAATGAATTTTATCTGCAACAAATTTTACTCTAGAATTTTAAATAAATTTTATCTGCGGAAAATTTTAAATAAATTTTATCTGCGACAAATTTTACTCCAAAATTTTAAATAAATTTTATCTGCAACAAATTTTACTCCAAAATTTTAAATAAATTTTATCTGCAACAAATTTTACTCCAAAATTTTAAATTAATTTCATCTGCAACAAATTTTACTCCAGAATTTTGAATAAATTTTACGTCAAATCTTCAACAAATGATTAATTTCGAAAATTTATAATAAAAATCTTTACAAAAAATTAAAAAATTAAAAAATCTGCTTCGAAAGCCTCAGCTAAAAAATAAATATCAAACTACAATAACTAATTCAAATAAAAATATATATAGACCCAAACTTTCTATAAACTCCATAAAATTTACAACTATCGATCCGCAATAAATTTTTCTATCCACACACTCAATATATTATTCAACCACACAACTACATATTTGTTGTCGCCTCATACTTATTTATTATCAGCAAGCGTTCGTATTTATGTCACCGATAATTAAAAAAAAATAAAACCGATATCTTTGCTTCGCTTCGTCAACTTGACATTTTAATGCCTTCAAAATTCCCCTTTTAGCAACGCCGTTTTTCAAAACAAATAAATAAATAAAATACTCAAAGTATCAGCCAAATTATTTCATAATCAAACCGCTGAAATTTTTATATTTACAAATAATTTAAATAAAATACGAGATTGAATTTACCGGCGTAAAAATTTAAAGATATTTCTTGCGGTAACACTTCTGGTATCGGCTCTTTATACTTAATACAACACTATATATTTATATATATCACTATATGTGTATATTTATACTCTCACGCAAGATCATTTCCGCGTTTCTTTCACTATATATTTTTTTACACATATAAATTATTATATTTTTTATCTGTTTATATTTAACTTCAGTTCCTCTCACTTCGCTATAAAATCTTGTAATGATTAATATATATGTCTATATATATTTAAAAAAAAAAAATAGCAGAACTCAATACTGAATTGCTTCGGTAATTGAATCTGCGGCTCTAATAGTTAAGAATCTCTTATAAATACTATGTAATACAAAAACATCAGTACCAACTACTGGGTAGTTGGCCGATCAATTGCAGAAAAATTAAATTACACTTGAAAAAAAATATTAAGTATTGATGAAAAGGGTTAATATCATTGATTTTACCTGCAATTTGAAGAGTTTTAATTTTAATATACTAGTTTTGATCTTCAATTACAATGTAGTTACTGTAACACCTGTAACTATTCAAAAGTATGAAATTGATTTTTAAATAATTCTTAAGGAGAAAATAGGGAATTAAGTTCAATTTTCTCGGATTAACTTTGTTGCTATAAAATACTACTGTAGAATTTAATTGAGGCAACGAAGAGTTGCTCTTATCAATAAAATTAAAACTGGAAATTATTTTATTTTTAATTTAAGTTTCTAAAAGAATCAAAAAATTATTAAACGTCGGGTAACTTCAGTTCTTCAGTATCATACTGAGGGACATTAAGAATTCCTTATAAAATAAATTTGGGAAATTACGTGGGGTTCAAAACGGACATGGGAAATGGAGAATTTACTTCTATGCGCTAACTTTCTTCCTAGAGACTTGTTGATGTTTTGGAGGCCTTCAAACATCCAACGGAGGCCCTAATTTTGGTTAAAATCGTCGTCTAAGATTTTTCATAGAATTGATAAAAAATCTAGATCCATGACTCGGTGTTGAGGAAAAAATTTTTCTCCTTCATTTCTGTGGGCTAGCAATTTTCCAGAAGACTTGTCTGATACCCCCGAGGTCCCCAAACATCCAACGGATGCCTTAATTTTGATCGGCAGATTGCCATGTCTACTCAGAACCTAACTGCCTCGTATCAACTTTATTCAAAAATCGTTAGCCCTAATAGCTCAGCCCAAAAATTTCTTGATTCTAAGATTTCTTTACTCCATTACATCATTATTTCAAGACTCTACCCAAATTTCTCAGAAAAAGAAAGCATTTTCCTGCTGACTGAGTTGTTCACTTTTTCTCAAAAGTTTGGGTAGAGATATCTTGGAATAATGATGTAATGGAATAAAGAAATCTTGGAATCAAGATATTTTTGAGCTGAGCTTTTAGGGCTAACGATTTTTGAATAAAGTTGACACGAGGTAGTTAGGTTCTGAGTAGACATGGAAATCTGCCTTTTGATCTAAAATCTAGACTCAGGGCTCGGTGATGAGCGAAAATTTTTTTCCTTTTACTCCAATAATTTTACAAAAATTAATTCATTCAAATTTTTAGTTTATAAATCTTATTATTTTCTCAAAAATGCCCATTTTGCCTCATATAGATTTTTTTTCAACAAGATTATAATAATAAAAAAAATTTACTCCATTTTCTTCTAATCGTAGAGTTAAAAATTTAAATTTCGACTCACAAAAGCATTCGAGTGTCAAATTTTCTAAAATGACAATTTAAATAAAATAAATTATGAGCGTAATTTATTTTCGTGCATCAGAAAAAAAATATGACATGATCATATATAAAGATGAATAAAAAGATAACAAATGATGGATGACAATAATTGAGCGATGATGATAATAATGACGGCGCCGAGTACAAGGATGTCCCGTAGTACCGTTAAAATCGTAAACACGCCCGTGATTGAGTCATTCAAGTCATTAGAGTTGCGATAGCTTGATATACAAACAAGAGGATTTATATATTATCCAACAAGGCACTCCTTACCCGAGCAGACATTAATTCACACTTGTCTACACTCGACACGAGACTTAATTCCGCTGATCCTCTTTGCTTGCACACTCTGCTCGCACATATTTATCCACAATAACCACCTAAAATGACTACTGCAGGCCACGACGAGGGTGACGAACCGACGAAAGACTAATAATCCCGTGGATATCCCTAATTTTCACCCCGATCTCAACTCAAGACAGCAGATTGGATGATGATATTAAATTGCCGTTTTATTTATCCGTACACTTTTTATTTATTATATCGCTAATCACTATCTGATATATTTTTTTTATCAGGCAGGTGAGGACACTCCAGTTTATCTAACTAATTTATTAAATAATATAACAGCACATGAAATTATCAGCAATTATTTTATTATTTTTCATACAAGTTTCAAATTTACGGGGGGAATTCGGTGGTTCAAAATTACCCTATAGGACTTGTGGGACTATTTTATAAATTCTTGGAACAAATAATATTTTATATATCATATATAATTTATATGCAATAAAAAAATTCCGGAGTCAATGCGGAAAGTCAAATTATTGAAAATTAAACATGAAATCTTTTTTTGGTATTAAATATAAATTTCTTTTGACATTTAAACTCCGGGTTGGAATGTAGATTGAAATAAAATCGACTTGACTCCAAAGGCACCCAAAAAAAAATTCTCTACTTATTCCGTATTAGAATTTTTTTTTGAAACTCTGAAACTCTGAGTGACGGAGTCAATTTAGGTTTAAATAAAATTTATATTCATTCCGAATTCACTGCTGATTTTTCCGGTGAAAACTCAGTAATTAGGCTGAAGAAAGATTGGAAATAAAATTTACATTAACTCCGAAATTACTCCGCCGGAAAATTCCCTATTTACTGCGTTCGTGGAGTGATTTTTTTTAAACTCCAGAACTCTAAGTGACGGAGTCAATTTTGGTTTAAATAAAATTTATGTTCATTCTAAATTCACTGCTGATTTTTCCGATAAAAACTCAGTAATTAGGCTGAAGAAAGCTTGAAAATAAAATTTACATTAACTCCGAAATTACTCCGCCGGAAAATTCCCAATTTACTGCGTTCGCGGAGTGATTTTTTTTTAACTCCGGAACTCTGAGTGACGGAGTCAATTTAGGTTTAAATAAAATTTATATTCATTCCGAATTCACTGCTGATTTTTCCGGTGAAAACTCAGTAATTAGGCTGAAGAAAGATTGAAAATAAAATTTACATTAACTCCGAAATTACTCCGCCGGAAAATTCCCTATTTACTCCGTTCGCGGAGTGATTTTTTTTAAACTCCGGAACTCTGAGTGACGGAGTCAATTCAGGTTTAAATAAAATTTATATTCATTCCGAATTCACTGCTGATTTTTCCGGTGAAAACTCAGTAATTAGACTGAGTAAGAACTAAAAATAAAATTTACATTAACTCCGAAATTACTCCGCCGAAAAATTCCCTATTTACTCCGTTCGCGGAGTAATTTTTTTTAAAACGCCAGAACTTCGAACTCACTCCCGATTTTTTTACAGTCAAAATTCAGAAAATAGACTAATTAAGGATTGAAAATTAATTTACATTGACACCGAAATTAAAATTTTTCAACGCACGTAAAAAATCACGTCACTAAATTTATTTATTATTAAACACCATGAGTAACAAAATCAACGATACTCAAATAAATTTGAATAGCAATTTTTTGAAAAACAAAAAGAAGTTACTTGGCACAGAAGTAAATATAAACTGATCCATCGAGTGAAATCGAATAGAATCCAACTCTCATGCCGGTTTACAGTCATGATGATTTGTTTTATTTTATATCTCTATCTCTGTCTTTTAATATTTTTCACGTGAATCTGCTGTAGTTATTATTCTTATTCTCGTTCTTGTTCTTGTAAACGTCGGCAAATGTCTAGGCATTGCGTGCAGTCGAAATATATTCCAAGAATATGCTAATTATCTATTGCCAAAGTTTTACCGGTCTAGGATAAATTTATATATTTAGCTTTTGTCTTGCAATTGTACTCGATTTAAATAAAAAGTACAAGTATTTTTTTTTTTTTTTTTTTTTTTATTAATGCATCAAGTGAACTCGAGGCTCTAAAATGTGAGATTTAAAAATAAAACGTTTATTTTTTTTCGCTGGCGCAATTAATTGTGTACGGTCGGAGAATGCAGAAGATGTATATCTCGAATAAAAGTACTCTTTTTAATCGTGCTTTCAATCACTATTTTAAAAGTAACAATTCTCAAGGGAGAATTCATTAAATGCATCGTGTTCGTATCATTACGCTATCTACTTTATTTTTTTATTTATTTATTTTATTTTTATTCTTTTAATGATACAATTCACATTTAACGTTTTTTCACGCATGACTGATAAGTAAAACTCACAATTTCAAATACCGAAGACAAACATTTTTTTTTTTTTCTAGTTCATTTTATTAGAAATCTCGTAGATTTTTCATTTTTCTTAATTTTTTTTATGAAAACGTAAAATTGATTAAAGAAAATTCACTTGGAAAAAATCCATAAAATATTCAGCAAAATAAAACGTATTTACGGTCATAATTTTCTAGGTTTAATAATATTTATTTTCAATAAAATTTTTTCTGCGCAGTCACGCAGTGAAGGTTATAAACTAGTGAGTAAAAAAGGTGAAAAAAAAAAGAATTATTAATAGCTTGACCGTGGTTAGTTAGCGCTTACGATCTTCATAATTGCGGTTTATTGTTACAATAAAATATAAATGACAAAAAATAATTATTTTTGAAATTTTATTTTGAATTCTTAGAAAATTTAATCAACCAGCGTGTCAGATTCTATGGCAAATACTTTATGACGTGATACTTCTCTAATACAAATTTTATGACATATATATATATATATATTAGGGTAAGCCAAAAAAACCAACCTGTCGAATTTACGTTTTAAAAAGGACCTAGATATCGAGAAAAAAATTCTCCCATTGGGCAAAATTTTTAGCTCAATTTTAAAAGGTGTCGGCAGCCATTTCAAATTTCTCATTTAAATAACATGCAAAAAATTCTTTTTTGATTAAAAATATTATAACTTTTGAACCGTGTGAGACAAAAATTCGGCTCTAGAATATTCTTGTAGGGCATTAAATTTCTTTAAAAAAAGTCCTGGGAGTCGAATTTGTAAACTTGATATTTCGTATACTAACAGGCCATCAAAGTCTAGAGTAAACAGAATCATACAAATTTAAGGCTTTATTATTAAAAATATCAATACTACGAGAAAATTTGTTCTACATGTAGTGCAATGAAATCACCAATAATATCCACGTTGTAACAAATAATATTTCGTTATCGATCACAATAAAAGAAAAGTATTTGGAAAATCCAAATAAAGGATTAAATTTGTATGATTCTGTTTACTCTAGACTTTGATGGCCTGTTAGTATACGAGATATCAAGTTTACGAATTCGACTACCAGAACTTTTTTTTAAGAAATTTAATGCCCTAAATATTCTAGAGCCGAATTGTTGTCTCAAATGGTTCAAAAGTTCTAATATTTTTAATCAAAAAAAATTTATTTGCATGTTATTTAAATGAGAAATTTCAAATGGCTACCGACACTTTTTAAAATTGAGCTAAAAATTTTGCCCAATGGGAGAATTTTTTTCTCGATATATAGATCCTTTTTAAGACGTAAATTCGATAGGTTGTTTTTTTTGGCTCACCCTAATATATATATATTCAATCGCGAAACCGAAAGACATCAAATGATCCAACATTTCAAACCAGAATACACTTTCCCAAAAACTGAATTAATTTCAGTCAATTTTCATTCCATCGGCCCCAAAATTTTCTTTTTCACCAAAAATTTCCTACAGCAATTTTATAAAAAAATAAAAATATAATTAACTGTGGAAAATTTTAAATTTCCCCAGAGCATGCGCATTACAAAAAGCACAACTGAAATTGTTATTACAAATAATTTTCAAAAAAAAAAATAGTTAAGAGTAATTTTTGCAGGTAAAAATAAAATTACAATAAAACTCAGTGTAATGTATGCATAAATTCTGTTTCAACTTTAGCTCGCAAAAAATATAAATAAATAACAATAACAATAATAATACTATAAAAAGTATGTACTCGAACAGTAAAATTTTATTACTCAAGATTTCCATATAAGCAACTGAGATACTCTCTAGTGTTAAGTCAAAGTGCTTCGCGGAATCATCCGTTTAAAACTTTCAAAGACATACTCCGCACTTCGCGGTGTAGTACAGTCTAAGTACACGTGTACCATCTACGTACCAGCCGATATGTCGAGTAGGAAGCAATTAAATTCCTCTGAACAATAAAAAAAAAAATAAATATCAAAATATCATATCGTAAATTTATAGACCAGCAAATTTTCTTAAACAAAAAAAAAAAAAATGTATTCTCATATTATGCAACCCCTGTAATTAACCAATAGCTGAGCGTTCTAATTTTCTAATCATCCTGAGCCTCAGCAATTCTAATTTTAGCTCGTAGATATATATGTTTATAAATATATGCATGGATATATTTAATAGAGTGATGTATATATATATGTATATATATATATATATATAATAATATAATACCTGAGAAATTACAAATTACTCGTTAAGTTGTGTTATCTGAAATGCAACCGAGTCTTTAACGTGTCTACAAGTTTGTTTGTAAATTAAAATTGACAGTAATCATAATCAGGTTTTATTTATGGTGTGTTTTAACTCGCTGTTAATTTATTATTAAATTTAATTATACGCAATTATTTAAATATTATGTATTTAATTATAATACTGATGCTTTAAACTTTTTTTTATTTTGACAGCCGTTTAGAATTTTTAATTTATATAATAATAAATAAATATATATATATATATATACCTATACATGTTTTATGGGTAAATTACAATATATATTTATATATTAAGGTGATGTAAATAATTGATAAATTTTTCTTTATCTCATATTTATATAAATTATTATAAAAATTTGGAAACGAAAAATTTGGATTTGAAATATTTTTGTGATTTTCAAAATTTTGGGTGATTTGTGAAAATTACGCAGTCGTGAAAATTTGTGCAGAGGGAAGTAGAATATAGAAAACTGAAAATTTTGTACCAGAAATTGAAAAAAAAAATTAGTCGGTTTATTTGCATAAATATTAATATATGTATGTATTTTTATATAAATATAGATATTTCTTATTGATAAGCAGATACGGAGGAACGTTAAAAATTCTTTTTACAACGTAACGGTACAGATATTAAATTTTTTTCCGTGTAACGATAATCGGGAAACATTCAAGAGTCGATACGGTTACGGCTCATCGATAGACATAAATATAAATATATGAGTAACGTTTCCTAGCGTTTCAGATTTTTTTAGCCAGAGCGAGTCCAAGGAAAAGCAGGACATTAAATATTATAAACACGTTTTATAGACAGGTAATTTAAATGTAATGACTATAGGTGGCAGTAGTCGCCTTTTTTTATATTTCAATTACAAATTTCCAAATTCATTAGATCAAAATCTCAGTGAATTTCTATTCAAAATTCTCCATTCCTGTGGGCAAATTCAAATGACTAATTTTTAAAAAATTAAACCCGCCCTGAAATTAAATTGAACCTCAATTCAAAAGACAAAAAAACATGATCCTGAAGTTAGCAGACAATTCAAAATTTTTTGATTTTTTTTTTGAACAATTAAATTTGAAGAAAAAAAAAACTAAAAATATGCACATGTAGAAAATTTAAAAAACTACTCTCTAAAACTAAATAAGTGAAAATTTCACTAATTGAAATAGTGATCTTAAAATTCACTACAAAATTAGTGATTTTGAATTAGATTCACTAATTCATTAGTGATTCCCCGGATTCTACAATAATTACTAGTGGCGCCTCGCTTAAGGACTTTTTATTCTATCGTTGAATTATCAAATTCAGGGCAAAATTAATTACGATAATTTTTAAATACAACTGAACAGTATTAATTCAAGTAAGTTAATTAAATAAAACCTAATTTAGTTGCTAAATAATACATCTTGTTATTTTTTAATAGCTTTATATTTTTACTCCAACTTTTTTTACCGAACCTGAATCAAAGCCATCATTGACAATAGATTCAGGTTATGAGTTATAATTATGATATAAATATTTACCGTATGAAAGTAATTTTAATTGTTAATTTAGTCGATCAAGTTGCTAACAAAAATTTTATAATCAATTACAAATAATAATCATAATAATAATAATATTTTAATACACTATTATTAACAACGATACAATATTTTTCCAAATAAATCCTCGTCAACAAGTGAATTAGTAAATTTTTGACTAATTCAATCAGTGAAATTTTCACTAATTCTATATGTTGTTTTTTTTACTAATTCAAAAAGTGAATAGTCACTAATTCATAGTCGTATACTTTGGACAATTTAGATTAGTGAATATTCACAAGTAATTAGTGGTTTTTCACTAATTTAGTTTTAGAGAGTACAGGTGCAATTTTTATTCTTCTGGTTTATCGTCTAAAAAAAAATCAAAAAATTATTAGACGTCTGCTAACTTCAGTATCATAAAAAAACTATTGGTTTAAATTTTGATAAAAAAAAATAGAAAAACACTAAAAACAGTTTAATAGTTTTGTCTCGTACCGTCGGACGAGTCTTTTGAACTCAGTACAAGGCCAAGAGTCTTATTAAGACTGGACTCGTTTTCCCGTAATGATAGACTTGTGCCAGAGGAGTGACACTTGCCGTAGGGGCATACGGTCAAAGTTACTGGAATCGAATCCGACCTTTTTTATCTCAAAATACTCTTTCTCTCTCTCTGAACTAAATAGCCATTCATATAATTCCTTGTATCCCCACAATCAAAGCCACATCCACAAAAAAAAATTGTCCACCTTTACTTTGCCCACCAACAAGAAAAATATCTTTTACAAAATTTTTCAAAAAACTCGAGATTTATTTCAAAATAATTTTCCTAATCGCAGAAATCGGAGTTTCATTAAAAATCTGCTGATTTTATTTTTTTTTCGAAATTGCGGAGATTTTTCTCTATCAAAAAAATTTTTTTCGAGCTTGATAGGAAATTAATAATCAAATTATTCGCAAATATTGTTTTTACAAAAGTTAATTTTTTTCTCGCGTATTAACGTCAGTTAGAAAAAAGAGTCGCGGATTAAAAAAAAAATAAGTTGACGTCTAATGATAAGTTTTGATGTTGGATAAAACTTGAGTCTCTCTTTTCGAGAAAGTGTTGAGTTTCTGAGATTAGTAGACGAAGAATCTTTCAAGTTTGCTAGTGACAGGTGTGTCTTATAAGACGTGTCGTTATCCCGTATCGTTTTCTCAGCGACTTTTACGTCTTTCATGTTAAAGTCTTGTAATGAACTAAAACGCGTAATTTCTTCATAACCCTCTTACGGGAGTTCCAGGAACTCGGCTAATTAAATAGTTTGTAATATTTGCCATTAATAAATAAATAATAAATAAATGTTGTCTTCGTCGCGAATTCAGTGGAGCGCAAAAATATCGCGAGCGAGGTCAGAGCGAGCAAAAATATCATGACGAGTCGGCAACTCGGAGCGAAGTTAATAAAAGTAAAGCAAAGGAAGCTGAGTATAGTGTAGTGTTGTAGAGTGTGCGGCATCTTTTGATGCTTTTTATTATCGCAAGTTGAGATACCAAACGTGCCAAAGCAATTCCTCTTTACAATTCGACGATTCTCTTCAGAGTTGTCTTTTAAAACGCGACGTCTTATTGGTACTTTCTTCTAGCACTAAACATTTTCCGATTAACGATACAAGTATCCGGTGTACTGGATACTGGATACCGATACTCAGTACTGACGATTTAAGTATTGCCGCTAACAGTTCCCATTACACGTAAGACGCGAATTTACGCCACCCGATTTCGCGGTTTATTTTTTAAAAATTATTTCAAGGCAATGGAAATTAAGTTGACATTCTTTGAATTTTTTAAAAAATATTTTAATAATAATTATTATTATTATTTTACGGCAAAGAAATCGCGAGCTTGGACCGGCCGCGAAGAGATGGCGCCACGAGTTATTAGAAGCGCGTCGCGGTTATTTTGAGTCGGTCGTGGATCGAGACGTTGTATTGCGTATGTACTGTATGACGTACCCTTTTACTTGCAGAACGTCAATTAATATAGAAGGCAAAAACCCATTGATAGATCAAGTTATCAAGCAATTAGCGTCCGATGGTATTTTATTAATTAAAATTATAATTAATGGATATGGATAAAAATCCTCGAGTAAGATTATTTATTATATGACATTTAAATGTTACAATTACATGCGAGGTGTTGTGTTTCGAATTAAATATTTTTATGTATTTAATTGGAATTTTATGGTTTTTTATTTTTTTATGACATATGGGTTTGGTGGTAATATAATTTATTTGCTGCAATATATATTTTATTTATCTTATTTATTTATTCTCAATTTTTTTTAAATTCTTTTTTTAATTTCAGCGAATTTTTTTTTTACTTAGGATCAAATGACCAGTCGTTTCTACAAATATTTTGATCTTTAATGAGCTCACTAAAACAGAAATTTGATTTTCCATGACTTAGAATTTACTAAAAAAAATTTTTATAATTAAAAATTTGAAATTTACACGAATTTTGAGTCTTAGAAAAAAATTATACAATTTCAAAAATTTCCAAATTACTTTAAACGCTGTAACTTTGAAACTATTGGTCTTACGCGATTTTTTAATGACACCAAATTTGTAGGAAATTAAATTTCCTACAATTTTATTCCTCTCCAAAAACATCCCAAGACTGATATTTCAAAAGTTACAGCCATTTTAAGTCTCATAAAAGATCTATATATTTTCCAAAAATTCCCAAAATACTTTAAACGCTCTAACTTTGAAACTATTGGTCTTACGCGATTTTGTAATGAAACAAAATTTGTAGGAAATTAAATTTCCTACAATTTTACTCCTCTTCAAAAACATCCCAAGACCGATATTTCAAAAGTTACAGCCATTTTAAGTCTCATAAAGGATCTATATATTTTCCAAAAATTCCCAAAATCTTTAAGCCGCCATAACTTTTGAAATTCAAACTCCCCGCGATTTTGTAATCAGACCAAATTTACTAACAATCAAATTTCCTATCCAACCATGTGCTCAAACGTTCAATTATCTCATTTATTTTTGAAAATATAACGAGTCAAAGATAAGAATAAATTAAAAAAAATTTGTTGATTAAACTGAAAGTAATTATAATTAAAATAAATAATAGGGACAAATATCTCGATTAATAAATCAGTAAAAATAATGATATCAAGATGATAATATAATTAATTTAACACGATACATTAAGTACGATGTTTGTACACAATGAGCATCAGTGCGGTATAAATCATAATTAATATCTCTTTGTAGCTATTACACAATGTCAATTAAAAGCATTGTCGAGCAGATGGAAGGAGATTATTTCTATTAATAATTACATTACGTAAAATTTTTTCAAACATCAGTTTAGTGAATTGACAGTAACTCTGATTGTAAGAAAATATAATCAACTGACTAAGAAATTAACAGAGGGCAGGAGAGGGCCGGGAGGGGAAGAGAGAGAAGAACCTCCCCTCGATGTTTCTTCAATTCAATTGAATTCTATTCCGACGTGCAGTTGATATCATTGAGGTCGCCACTTAAATCCTCATTGTCGTTGTCGCTTATTGTTTCACCCTTCATATATATTAGAGTGGGTACGCGAGCAATGTACGTTTCCCTTTCGTTTTATTTTATTTTATTATATTTTATTTCGTTCCATTTCATTTTGTCCTCCATACATGCCGGCGACTTGCCTCTATCGCCAGAGATGTCGAGAGTTAATATTACTTGTCGACTTAACTGTAATCTCAACAGTATGCAGGCTTTCTTTTATTCTCATATTATACCAGCTCCTATTATTTTCACTATTCCATCGATCACGAGATTTATCGGACCAACAATCACTAATTTATTCAATCAAATCCACTTCAATTCTATTAACTCGTGATTATTTATTTAAATTCACGACCATATTATTTGTGAAAAATTTCATTGTCATTTTTTATTGCATAGCCCAGCCACAGCAGTCCTTTACAAACGTCAGATGACAAATTTCTAACCTCAGATTTTTTAAAAATTAATTACTGCCAATTTTTTTACTTAAAATTTATTAAATTTAAAAAAATATGAATTTTTTCTCTTAATTCACTACTCCTTTAATTAAAAAAAATTAATTTATAAATTTTTACGCCAAAATGAATCCGTGAAAACCCAATGAAAATTTCAGGTGACGAATTTTCTGAACTCCGAAGCCTAAAAAATTAATAACCGCCAATTCCTTGGGTAGAAAAAAATAAATTAACAAAATTATCGAGTACTAATTTTAATTCTCTCCAATTGTAGTCATAAAAAAAAACCAACAATAATTTTTTCATAAAATTTATTAATCACGAGCCATTAAAATTACCAGTAAAATATTTCTAACCTCAAAATTCGTTACTTCAAAAATAAAAAAAAATTAATCCTATCAATCAAACTGCAAATTCCATTCACCCATAAGCGAAAAAATTTCGCAAACAATTTAATTACAATACATCAATAAAAATCCGTGACAGTTAAAAAGTCGGCGTTAAACGCGATTACATAAAACGAAAATAAATTTTTTTTTTTTTTCATTATTATCATTATTTGTAAGTAAGACTAAAAAAAAAGTAATAACAGCATCAGAAGTGATTGGCTCTGACTTGGAATTCTCGTGTATAAGTAACTCGAGGCTACGACTTAAATTTTGCCCAGAGCTCAATTTTTTTTATCCTGTTTTTTTTATGAGCCTAAAGCACCCTTTGCTCGAGTTACGTCTCGGTACCCTGGACATGCGGCAATACAGTAGTAGTGTAGTACAGTAGCAATTGTCGGTGCTGTTGGGTGTTGCAACTAAAACCCCGTGCATGCTATGCCAGATAGAGACCCTGAGGGTATACCAATACTAGTACTAGTACTAGACTACACTTGACACTACACCCAGTGTACTGCTATACACTCTCTAAAACTAAATTAGTGAAAAACCACTAATTACTTGTGAATATTCACTAATCTAAATTGTCCAAAGTATACGACTATGAATTAGTGACTATTCACTTTTTGAATTAGTAAAAAAAACAACATATAGAATTAGTGAAAATTTCACTGATTGAATTAGTCAAAAATTTACTAATTCACTTGTTGACGAGGATTTATTTGGAAAAATATTGTATCGTTGCTAATAATAGTGTATCAAAATATTATTATTATTATGATTATTATTTGTAATTGATTATAAAATTTTTTTAGCAACTTGATCGACTAAATTAACAATTAAAATTACTTTCATACGGTAAATATTTATATCATAATTATAACTCATAACCTGAATCTATTGTCAATGATGGCTTTGATTCAGGTTCGGTAAAAAAAGTTGGAGTAAAAATATAAAGCTATTAAAAAATAACAAGATGTATTATTTAACAACTAAATTAGGTTTTATTTAATTAACTTACTTGAATTAATACTGTTCAGTTGTATTTAAAAATTATCGTAATTAATTTTGCCCTGAATTTGATAATTCAATGATAGAATAAAAAGTCCTTAAGCGAGGCGCCACTAGTAATCATTGTAGAATCCGGGGAATCACTAATGAATTAGTGAATCTAATTCAAAATCACTAATTTTGTAGTGAATTTTAAGATCACTATTTCAATTAGTGAAATTTTCACTTATTTAGTTTTAGAGAGCATGTAATAGTCCAGCTCAGTGCAGTAGTACACCAGGCATCAGGCAGCGAAAGAGAGAAACTGGGATTGGAATAGGAGTCAGTATAGAAAACCAGAGTCAGAATCAGAATCAGAGTCAGAGCATAGAGTCCAGAGTACAGAGAGTACCACCGGCCACATGGAAACGTGGACAGAATAATGGGCGTTGTGAAGTGCGTCGCGGTTGCTACAGAAGTGGGCATTGTTGGCCCACATGCTCACTCGAATAAACCCAGTCGATCGACTTTATACCAACACATTATATCCATACGTCCATTCCATGGGAACGTGGACGTCTAGTAGACCGTCCATAACTTTAAATAAAAAAATTGTTACTTGCTAATTTTTTTTAGTATCACAGCCGGATTAATTTTAAATAATTACGTTCTGTTCATTATCTTGTAAAAAAAAAAAATGATTTCCTGTAAAATTTATTGTTAATAAAATAATTTAATTCTTGGCATTAAAAAAATTTATCGACTTTTTATTACCACAAATATTTACGTTTTTATTTAGTATTAATTTGCGATAGAAAGCTCAATAAAAATATTATCTTACAGCTGGTAAAAGCTATAAAAAACTTGAGCTTTACACAGAATCAAAGTCTAACAATACAATTAATTTCTATAAGACAACAATTTATTTTTTTACAGACCAATAAAAGTTGCTGTCATTTCTATTCCGATATCACAAATCCATTAGCTCTGCTCCCAATAATTTGTGTAACTGCTCCTATAGTATGTCCATATAATTGCAATCTGTCTCTACATATATATATAAATTAAATATATCTATTGTGGGTAAAAAGCTGCAAGCAACGAACCCTGACACTTGATATCAATATCATGTAGATCATTAAATAATTATCGTCTACACATCTTATCACTCGTGCAACCTGCATGTAGACATTCACATCTGTATTTATATTTATATATACAGACAGGACAGTTGATAAAATGATAGTAGGGGGTATTACCCATCCCAGTGGACAGGAATATCGTGCGACAACGAACCGCTAACAATCCCACTTGATTCTGTCAACGGTGGATGCTCGAATGCTCGACGGCAGGCTTGAATTTCTGAATGAGTACATAACGAGATGCACAGCCAGGGGCTGACTAGCTTACAGTCTACGTTTATATAGATACCCCACACACCCGAGGGTATCGCTGTGTACCATAGGGCGGGAAGCTTCTGATCCATTTCTGCCCATCGTCGCTTCTCTATCTCGTTCACGCACGTGTCTACCTCAATGGACCAATCAAAGCTCAACCCCTCGACGATAACCGACGGATTTACATTAGCTAATGCCATTTCTGAATTGCTTATTTTCTCATACAACATCTTTACTTCACATATTTTTTTACATCAATTATATTTACTAGAGACTAAAAAAAAAGTTTGGAATATCCAAAAGTGCGCGTCTCAACGCTCATTTTATGGCAAAAATAATCATTAATCATTAATCAGTTACTCAATATTCAATCATATAAATACTCCGTAAAAGTATTAAATAAAATAAAAGAAAAAGTTTGTTTCAAATTTTCCCGCAAATAGTATTTATTTTTCCGCGACTTAAGCCCATGTGTGGCCAAAGATTGAACTATTTTTTAATTTATATATATATATATATAGATATGCAAGAAAGACTGTTCACTGTTATTAATGAATTTATTCATTTTTCAATTAAATTACATTGAATAAGACGGTAATTTAAAATAGGCTATTACTCAGAATGAAATTGAAGCGAATGAAAAAAAAATTGACTCAAAAAGTGAAGTTTTTTGGGCGTTATCGTGACCACATACATCATCCGCACATACAGACAACCCGACGTCCACCGAAATATTTTTTCAAAACGGTTTTTTATTCACTATCTAGCAAAAATACTGTTTTTTAAAGTATCTACACGGAAAGAATTTTTTGATAAAAATTACTCTGTAATTTCGAGTAATCCTGGGCCGTTGCAAAAAATTGGTATATTTTGTTTTAAATTTAATATTTTTTGTTTAAATATTAAGGCCATTCTTAGACAGTGCCCCCCACTTTTTAAAAATTTTCAATGACTTTCACCTGTCATAAGCGTATCAAATTTTTATTAATTAATTAAAAAAAAATTAAAGCATTAATTGAAAAAAGGGCAACGTAGTCGTAATTTCGCCGACATATAGATTAAAAAAAAAATAATTTCCACTTGATATCAATTAGGAGTTAAACAAAATTCGTTAAATAAATTTCAGTAAAATTGTCATGTCAATTTCATAATTCGAATTTTTAAATTTTGTTGGTTAAAATTTATTCAACAAATTTCGTTTAACTCCCAGCTGATATCAATTGTAAGTAATTTTTTTTAAATTCTATATCTTAACGAAATTACGACTACGTTGCCTTTTTTTCAATTAAGGTTTTAATTTTTTTTTAATTAATTATTAAAATTTTAATACGGTTATGACAGTTGAAAGTCATTGCATATTTTTAAAAAGTGGGGGGCACTGTCTGAGAATGCCCTTAACGTTGCTAGACTATGTATTACTCTACTACTGAGTAATTTTTTAAAAGTCTTATATTTAATCGATTATTGTGAATATCTCATCTTAATCTTTTAATTTTTACTCCATGTGATTAATTTTTACCCCCCCCCCCCCCAATGTACCATTCTTTTAAACCCATTAACTGTTTGATGAAAAACTGCCTATAACTCAAATAAATTTTCTTATCCATGGAAGTAATTTTTACTCTAAACTGCAGAGTAATTTTTCAGTAGTCTTCGTAAATCTTCGGTTAATATCGGCTTCAATTAAATGTCTTTTATTTTGCTCGCGACAACTTACATAACTTAATATTTATTTTAAAATTTTAAAAAAATTTGTATCTTTTTTTTTCAACACAACCCGTGTAAAATAAATTTTTGTTCCTAATGAATTTAGATCTGAATTTCATAACGAAACTCAGATCGTGACACAAATATGACTTTCATCATGAATTTGCTCCCACAATTTTTCGTCTAGTAAATCCGTATCACTTCTAAAAATTTATTATTATGTCTTTGAATTGGACTTGGGATGCCTTCGATAGAAACTTGACTGAATTAAACCTTTTGTCAAATTTATCGACTCAGAAATTACCAATAAATTTCTTCTATCAAGTACTCGATTATCGTAAATCAGTTTCGATTGTAAAATTAATTTAGTGAATGAACTTCGGATCACTTGGGTAAAAATTTGACTGAGTCATAATTTTGTCGTGATTGAAATTGTTGATACAAATTCATGATGAAAGTCATATTTGTGTCACGATCTGAATTTCGTGATGAAATTTAGATCTAAATTCATTATGAATAAAAAATTTTTTACACGGGAATAAGAGTAATTTTTTTTTTTTTATTATTTTTCAAAATATTTATTTTGAGTCACATTCTAAGGCAATTAGATGGTTTTTAGATTTTTTATGGAAATTTCAGCCTAATAATTGAAATTTATATTGTAATTCAACATAAATTTTATAAATTGAACCATCAACTTTTTATCATAACCTACAAGTAAAAATTGAATTAGAGAGAATTTATTTACACAGCCGCTATGTGTAATTTTTACTCGTAATTGTGTTGTGAGTAAAAATTAATCTGATTGATTTTTACTCACCGAAAGAGTAAAATTTTGTAATTCGAAAGTAAAAAGTCGTAATGGCCCAAGATTACTCGACTTAGAGTAATTTTTAGAATAAATAACATGGCAATATTCATACGAAAATTCTTTCCGTATAGAGACTGAAAATAATTTTTTTTTTATTTTTTGAAATCTGATTTTTTCGCCGTGAAATTTTTTTTATTTAATTTCGCAGGCAACTGAGGAAAAAAGGGAAATTTGTCGAATGATTAATGAATAAATAAATATAATAAAATATTGAATGTAAATATAAATTTAAAGTTCACGTGAGTAAATGAGAATAAAGGCATAGTAAATTTATTATTTAGTAGTGTGACAAAAGTCAAATATTGTGGGTCTGAAAGCGTACGTGTGTAATGCCTTCTCATTGAGTCCATATCCGATTAGATTCGAATAACCCGGCGAGTTGTTGAGGTGTGCTACTGAAAATCAACCGACTCACCCTTTCAATAGAACACGCGCTCGAGTCGAGGGTGCGCGCCCCCGACCCCAACCCCAGCCCGATCCGAAGCTCAAAGCCCGGACCGAATCGTAACGAGCGCTCTAACGACTCTTCTCGAGTACATTTAATCCCCTAATGTACTATTTACATTTTTTTTTCTTTTTTATCCCCGAGTCGAAATTTAGAGCCCATTTAGAGTCTTCTAAAGTCGGTCCTATTTCGGACTTGGAGGCTCTAAATAGAGTCTGTTTCTATGTAAAATTAGGTCCGATTTTGGTCCCCGAGGTGCTACAAATTTTCGTTTTCGGTACTTGCGGGCTCAATCTAGGACCTGATGAAAATTAAAATTAGGTCCGATTTAGGGCCTATTATTATTACGGGACTAATATTGTCGGACTTGACGGCTCAAAATCGGACCTCTCAGTGAATGTCAGGACCTCCGGGTTCAAAGTCGGAGCTACAGGACTACAGGGCTCTAAATCGGATCTATTTAGGGCTTTAGGGACCTATATAGGCTCTAAATTTCGACTCGGGACTCTAATGACATTGGATTCAAATGAATATTCGCGTATCGATTTTTTACATTTGTATTCATGCTTTTAAAAATAACATTTTTTTATGGAGAGAATAGAAGAGATCGTTGTCTCGTCACGCCATAAAATTATGTATAAGGAAAGACTGAGGACAAAGATAAGGATACTGAGGGATTGTTGTGCAATCGGTGAGTTGTGTGCTGCTGGCTATGGCGAACAAACGGTTGTTGCGACATTATTTATTTAACGAGCTCTTTAAAAAAAAAAACGCCAACGCGTTGTTAGAACAAATTTTTAAATTTTTTAATTGAAAAAAAAATGATTATTTTTTTTTTTACTTTGAAATAAAAGTAAAAATAATTTAATGGCATACGCACTTTTTAAGTAAACGTATAATTTAAAAAAGAAAGAAAATAGTGAAATCAAAGTTTATTAAAATGATATTTTTGTTCCCTTATATGATAAGTTTAAAGAGGGTCGGAGTTGTTGCGATGTCGCGAGTCACCCTACGCACTGTCTTTCATCGACAAATTAATTTTCCATTGTCCAGGAGGTTTAAATATACCGCGAGTTTACTTGTAAAAGTATACGACATAGGCGGTCGATGAAGTGCATGTCATCAATTTTAAACTACCGAGTTGCAAATTAAAAATTAAACTAATGACGCAGTGGACTGTCATATTCACATTCTATTTTTACAGCTCATTTGGTTTTATTATTAATTTAAAAGTATTTTTTTAGCACATTGTGCTCTGAGCTTATGAGAGCAGAGTGATAGCGAGTCGACAATTGAATCATTCGAGTGACCTCGGCGCTTATCAAACGCATTGATGCAATAAAAGTTGAGAGGTTGGTTGATTTGTTGTGAGCCAAATGCCTCCCCTTTTTACTCTTCGTCCTCCTACGCGTTGTGCAATAATAATAATCCTCGATAAAGAGAGTGCCATAACTTTGCTATTGAGAGACTCAATCAAACGCTTAATTCACATTTATTGCGCTAAGACTCCCAACAGTGAAAGTCATGATTTTAAACTCCGTAAGATCCGACAATTACTACTCTATCAAACTTTTTAAATTTCGTAATTAGAAATTTAATTAAAAATTTTTTTTTTAGTACCATCTTCAATTTTAAATAAAAATTATCTCATTACGTTAATTTTTTATTAAAATTTTGAGTTTTAATTTAAAAAATTTGAATTTTGACAAAAAAACCGCGAAATTTAAAAGTCGCGGGTTCGATTCTCCGTTTGGTATCAATTTGACCAAAAAAAAAATAAAAAAATTTTGATTCATTATTAGAAAAATGAAAATCTTGTTCGATCGAAATATTTTTTATTAAAATTTTAAGTTATAATTTTTAAATTTCAATTTTGACAAAAAAACCGCGAAATTTAAAAGTCGCGGGTTCAATTCCCCGTTTGGTATCAATTTGACCTAAAAAAAATTTTAAAATTTTGATTCATCACAAGAAAAATAAAAATTATGTTCGATTGAAATATTTTTTATTAAAATTTTGAGTTATAATTTTTAAATTTCAATTTTAACGAAAAAACCGCGAAATTTAAAAGTTGCGGGTTCGATTCCCGGTTTGGTATCAATTTGACCTAAAAAAAAATTTTATTCATTACTAGAAAAATGCAAATCATGTCTAGTCTAAATATTTTATATTAAAATTTTGAGTTAAAATTTTTAAATTTAAATTTTGACAAAAAAAAACCGCGAAATTTAAAAGTCGCGGGTTCGATTCCCGGTCTGGTATCAATTTGACCTAAAAAAAAAAAAATTTAATTCATTACTAGAAAAATGCAAATCATGTCAAGTCTAAATATTTTATATTAAAATTTTGAGTTAAAATTTTAAAATTTTAATTTAGACAAAAAAAAACCGCGAAATTTAAAATTCGCGGGTTCGATTCCCAGTCTGTTATCAATTTGACCCAAAAAAAAAATTTTGATTCATTACTAAAAAAACGCAAATAATATTTGGTCTAAATATTTGCAAAAAAAATTTTGAAAATCAGAAAAAAAAAAAAAATTCGAGATGAAAAAAATAAAATTTATTAGACATGAATTTCCAGGTCACTTACGACATACCATCTTGTCTTTGTCCCTTGATACTTCTCATCTAATTTCTTACTTCCGGTCACGGGGCGTTCCTTCATCCGGTTGAATTGTAACCGCGTCGCAGCTCTACCATCATAATCATCATCATGATCATCAGCATGATCTCTCCGTGTGGCGTTGGACGTACAGAATCAATTGTAAGGTCACTCAGATATATGAATTCGTGAGTTATTCCACGATTCGTGCAACCGCTGGTCCACCTACGCTCAGCCGCGAGGAAGTCGAGGAATCACTCGCTGGCTCATGTCCGCGGTTAATAAAAATACTTAATGCCGAAAATAATAATAATTATTATTATTATGATAGACAATAAAAAACGTCTAGTCAGTGGGACCAAAAGTAACGGGCCAAAGAGCAGAGAAGGACAAAACAACCGCGTGGTTATTTCAGAGCCGTGTTGTACGCGTCGTCGTGGACGTTAATTGAATCAACCGGCACGCAACCGACTCTCTGCTCTGATGCTACGTTATAGTCTCTGTCCACTCGGGTCAGTCGAGGTCAAATCGGTAATTCTCGACCCTTTAATATATATATCACGTGCTCTAAGTACTCTCTGCCCGCGATCAAACTTTAATTAAGTCGCAATATTTAATTCACTTGCCCTTGAACTTCCTCATCAGTCATCCGTATATTTATAATTTTAAAATACTCAACAAATTTATAAACTAATTTACTCAATAACCAATAAACTTTTTTTTCACATGCACGGAAAAAAATTAATCGTGAATGCAACATGATGCAGTCTTGGTAAATAAACATGATGAAATCATGTTGCATTCACGTGATTTGTCATGTTTCGCCTACATGATAATCATGTTGCGGTAACATGAGAAAATCATGTTGCATTCACATGATTTGTCATGTTTCGGCTACATGATAATCATGTTGCAGTAACATGAGAAAATCATGTTGCATTCACATGATAATCATGTTTCGGCTACATGATAATCATGTTTCGGCTACATGATAATCATGTTTCGGCAACATGATAATCATGTTGCGGTAACATGAGAAAATCATGTTGCATTCACATTATAATCATGTTTCGGCTACATGATAATCATGTTGCGGTAACATGAGAAAATCATGTTTCGGCTACATGATAATCATGTTGCTGCCACATATTGTCATGTAGCCGAAACATGACAAATCATGTTGCATTCACATGATTTTCTCATGTTACCGTAACATGATTATCATGTAGACGAAACATGATTATCATGTGAATGCCACATGATTTTCTCATGTTACCGCAACATGACTATCATGTAACCAAAACATGACAAATCATGTGAATGCAACATGATTTCATCATGTTTATTTACCAAGACTGCATCATGTTGCATTCACGATTAATTTTTTTCCGTGTGATAAATTTTTTCGCTCTGGATAAAAATTATGATCGAAAAAAATTTATAGGAATTATGAAACGAATAAAATAAAACTGTAGTGATCTGGATAAAATAAAAATGTAGTTATTAAAAAAAAATGATTAATAAATAATTTATGGTCTGTAAAAAAGCAAAGTGAAAAATGTATGTGAGGTAAAAGTAAGAGATGAAAGAGCTGAGAGGCCTGTGGAGGCGAAAGGAAGACATGTATTCCATCTGGCTCTGGCCGCGACTAAGGACTAAGGAGCCGTGGAGTGAGGATCCATCAATCACAGATGTCCAGCACCTCGAGAGTGCCGGTTCGCCAGTAGCAAGAACAAGAACAAGTTAGCCGCGGCGTCGCCCAGCACACAACTACTCAAACTCTCTCTCTCTCCCGGGTTTTTATTTATTATATTGTGTCCACCAGGCCACGGTCTCTCTCAGTCTCAGCTCCTCTGTCCACTATCCCCGGGTCTTTTCCATCCTCGGCCTCGCACACAAAAACCCACACAATAATTCCACCGGACTCGGAATAAAACGTTTCATCAAGCCTTCAATCACCAAAATTATTTATCTTTTCGAAATAAATTCTTTTTACACACACATATATATAGAAATATATATAAAATTTATAATAACAACAATAAATGAATCAAGTACAGAGTCTAGAGCAACAACAATTGTCTAGAGCCACAATAAAAATCTTGGCCATTGTGTCTGACGTAATAAAAAGTCTTGAGTACTCAACAAATTCTTAATATGAATAGAAAAATATAATAATAAGTCAAGTGATATTTAAGTGTATTATTTTGAAACCCCTTTTATTTATAAAGTATATATATTTTTTTTTTTTTTTTGTAACTTGTAACTGAAGAATAAAATAAAAGAGCCGGGGGAGATCCTCTGAGGACTTTTATTTGAGATTCTGGCGGACTTGGATGTGGATTTTATTTGGACATTATTTAATAAATATATAAATACGATCTGTGGATTCTTGGTGATGGTCTGGAGATGGGAGATGAGATTAGTCGAGATGAAAGTATAATATGGAGGCGGGGGAGGGGGTTGTGGTGTATAGAGATTGTGTGTTAATATATGAGACTGGCATTCGGACGACAAGCGTGACAAATTGCTTTATTAGGTTGCCAGACCGGGAGCCTTTCGCACCTCTCTCTTTTATTTAATCGCCCGATACGAGCTACAGAGTAGATGAGAGACAGCCGCGGGATCAATGGAAGACCCAGTGGATATGGATCGACAAGACAGGAGTTATGTCTTGTAGATAATGTATTTATAGAGGATCATTTTCAGTCATCAATTTGTTATTAGACTGGAGTCATTTTTTTTTGAGTTAATCCATCAATACTGGCCATGTCCCGTCAGCCAGCGGACTCAGGGGGCCTTTATTTCTCACCGGCGTATTGTCGTTATTTAATTTTTAATTTAACGCTCGTGATCTATCGCCGGTGAAAAAATTTAAGGCCTGATTGATTGCAATAAATATATCATTAAAATTAAAAAAAAAATTTTTTATTGGTAATGAAATTTTATTTTTTATTATGAACTTTAGGGTCACGGGTTCGAATCCTAGTCAGTTTCTATAATCCTGAAATTTATAGACAAATTAATTTAAAAAAAAAAAAAAAAAAAAAATGCACGTGTAGAAAATTTAAAAAACTATATGTGCAATTTTTTCAAATATTTTTTTTTTATTATTTATTGCTTGGAAAAAAAATCCAAAAATTATTCAATTATTTTTTGAATTAATTTTTAAAAATTGTAATTATGTTAAAAAAAAATAATTAAGACGACGATTGCCCGAAAAATAATGAAATTAATTTTTAATATTGAACCTTAAAGTTGCAGGTTCGAATCCTAGCGGGAGTATTTTACAAGAAAAAAAATTTTTAATTGTTAATGAAATTTTATTTTTGATTATGAACTTTAGGGTCACGGGTTCGAATCCTAGTCAGTTTCTATAATCCTGAAATTGACAGACAAATTAATTTAAAAAAAAAAAAAAAAAAAAATGCACATGTAGAAAATTTAAAAAACTACAAGTGCAATTTTTTTGAATATTTTTTTTTTATTATTTATTGCTTGGAAAAAAAATCCAACAATTATTCAATTATTGTTTGAATTAATTTTTAAAAATTGTAATTCTGTTTAAAAAAAATAATTAAGACAGCGATTGCCTGAAAAATAATGAAATTAATTTTTAATATTGAACCTTAAGGTTGCAGGTTCGAATCCTAGCGGGAGTATTTTACAAGAAAAAAAATTTTTAATTGAGAAATTGATTAAAAAAAAATGTGAAATGTGAATTTTGATGAAAAATGGTTGGTTGCGAATCGAATGAGTCGAGTTAAAATGTTAGACAGTGGGACGGTGGATTATTAATGTCATGAAGTCCGTTAATGGAGTGTCCAAGACTTACGGTAGTAGTAAAACATGCGGGTCCAGCTGTGAACGCATGTTAAGAACAAATTTTTTGCGTGTCCTTAGCGATGTCCTCACGGCTCCCGGATGCGGCGTCATTAAAGTCATCATTTTATTTTTATTTTGTCATCGTCATCATCATCATTATTATCATTGTCATTATTATTATTTTAAAAATTTTATTTCTTCATACCGTCAAAGGATCGGAGTTGAGATCTCACGCCGAAATTTATCGGAGCTCTAATTGACTTCGACTAATGATCTGCGTTGACATCAACTCGAGTAAATAAAAATAATTAGTATTGGGTTAATTTGTTGGCAGTAACTTTTATTTAGCCGAGAGCTCAAGATCTTGTGACTTGAAGCGATTGTTTGAAGATCATTAGGAGGCATCGAGACAATGGCCGATGGAGGACGAGTAGAGGAAATAACAAACATCGCTACGAGGTGATGAGTACCAACATTTTTATTTTATTTTTTTTTCTGGACATCTGATGAGCCAACGGTACTGTCGATGGAAAATGAGGATGAGGAGGAAGATGAGTGTGTGGGTCCCGAGTATGAGGAGGAGTCAAAGCTTGCCCTCAGCTCATTGACTTGGTCAGTGGAGATAGTTTGTTGTTGTATTTGTAAGCAGACTACGTCCTTTCGCTTCTTAACTTTTGTGCCGAGCTGACAGGTGTCGAAACGCCCGGACGGTGATCGATGTGCTGCATTCAAACCCAACAGCGGCACAACTTTTTATCAACTTATTTTTTAATTCATATTACTAAATTATTCTGTGCGCATGTAACTTACTCAGGGTAAAACGGACACTTTAATTTAAAATTAATTAGTCTCTAATTTATTCACTTTTATTTAAAATTTTTTTTCCGAATTCCCATACAAAGTTTGGAAATTGGCCCAAGATTGGGCCATTACTGGGCCAAGAATGTCGATTAATGGCTCAGCAATGGAAATTTTCATTGGCCGATGAACGGCTTATAGTCGGGATGATAACCTCGGCCCATTAATGGCGCTCGACTATCGGCCGATTAATGGTAGCCAGCAATCAGCCAAGCAAGCAAATAGATTTAATTAATAAAAAATTTTATTTTTATTATCCTAGTAGAATTCATGATCATTAACGTTTAAACTATTTAAGTGGGGTAAATGATGTGAAAAAGACTTGGTGAAAATTCTGCTGGGCTCTGGGCGCGAACTGCCGTCCTTCTGATTGCTGGGTCTGAACACTGGCTACTGGACGAACCTACTAATGTTGAGCTGATACTTTAATATGATCTACTTATTCAGTCTACTTCAACAACAATCAATCATGGAACACTGATTCACCAACAGTAGCCCAACGTTGCGAACCGATAATCGGCCAGTCGTAAGCAGCCATTCATTGGCCAACCATCGGCAGCGTCGTTTAAAAAATTAAACGGCTGCTGGTAATTAACCAGGTTTGGGCCATTACTAATTGCCAATGCTTGGCCGAGTGACGGCAGTCAAACATCGGCCGATCTACGGCATTTTTTCCATTAACGGTGAAAAAAATCGGCCGGTAAAAAAAATATCAATCGTTAAAAAAATTTTCCCATTGCTCCGGTACTTGAAAAAAAGTATCCATCAATTCGTCCACATGTCCAGCTTTTATTTGTCCATTACCAAAATATCAATAGCATTCTCTTAGCAATTTGATGACATGTAAAGAGTGGAGGCCGTACCTTGGACATTGTGCACCGACACATAACAGCTTTGGTATAAAACCGCCGGGAAGGGAAAATCCTCTCGATCCATGTCACCGGTTTTACGGCTGGCCGATCATCGGCTGCTCTCTCGCATCACAAGGTCGCCGTCGAAGAATGGCTCTCCCGATTGGTCTCTTCTATTTTCGCAGAGTGGCTCCATCCACTCGATCCACTCCATAGGCCTCCAGCCTTCACCCCCCGACCAATTTTTTCATTCTTTCACATATTTTACGTATTATATAGCACACATGGGTGCATTTACCCACCGAAATGAGCATCCCGAGCGCTACTGTGCGGGCTCAGTCCATTCGAGGGACAAATGCGTGCGCGTACGCTCGTCAAAAGAGGTATTAGCTGATAGGTATTAGGCACCGGGTATTCGGCATTGGGTAAAAGGTAAAAGAGGAAGAGTACAACACTGGATACTAAACAAAATTCAATTGGTAAAAGAGTACAGTAAATAAAAGGGAGTACAGCAGAGCAGAGATTGCTCATACTTCACTCTCTTGTCGTCTATATCCATCAGTGTGGCAACAACAGCACACTAGACTTACACTCTAGAGCTAAATTGTATGTAGACTCCAGTGTTTTGTGTTCTTCGGCGGATAGAAGTTGAGGTCGGACGTGAACAAGAGGAGGCCGAGGACACTCGAGTCATTGTTCCGTTTGCGATTGTACTCACCTGATCATGCTCAGTCGTACTTACAAACCCAACGAATCACCATCTTTGTCCCCGTGGGAAGAGATACTTTAATAAATTTTATTCATTTTAAATTCAGTCAAGGGCAATAAGAAAAAAAAAACAAATTTATAAATCTGCGAAAATAAAATGAGGATGAGGATGAGGATGATGAGCTGATGCGAGAAAAATCCGAGTGTCGGATGGTGCCGGCACCGGAGTCCACATTATATATTTTATTTAGAATAGGTACTCGTCTCTGCTGCTCGTATTCGTAGTCGTCGGTCTCTGATTGTCCTTTATTGGGTTAAATTGGACTTCCTTCTCGTGATACGCGGCTGCAAACCATCAACTCACGATTTTTACTAACCTCTTACTTACCAACTACTCTTTCAGCTTTACTTGATAACTCACTTTCTTGCAAGATATTTTTTTTAGGTGACCATTAACTTTGCTGACACACTTATTATTATAAATTTTTTTTTATTTTGTCGGATGATTAGAAAAACAATCATTTTTTGGAGTTTGAGCGATAACGTCGCTCTCGTCAGAGATACGACAAAAATGCATAGGAGTAATTTTGTAGGAAATTTAATTCTCTACAATAAAGGTCTTAATAAATTTTTGTGTAGAGTTGATAGTTTACAATAAAATGTACTCACTAAAATTTTTTTTATTTCCAGCATAAGAATTTTTTTTGCAAAAATTAAAATTACAACTTAACTATCAAAGTTATGACAAAAATATATCAGTACAATTTTGTAGGAAATTTAATTCCCTACAAAAAAGGTCTCATACATTTTTTACGTATCTCCAATATTTTACGCGTAATTTAAATTCCAAGTCCATCTTTCCATCATAAAATAAAAAAAATGATTTTTTCTATATTATTATTATTAATATATATATTTAAGGACAGATATATAAGAGATAAGTAGAAATTGAGACTCGTTACGTTGAGGATCGCTGACAGGGTTGAATAACGTTTGATAAGAATGAATTATGCATATGAATGTTGCGATGTCGCGGATGATGTCGCTCGCCTTCTGACGATCTCTATAGAACCGTCTCCTCAACTAGCTCATTCTCCTTCGTTGTCTATTCATTGACGGAGCGACGTTACAGAGTGATATGACGGCTGACGGTGGACCTGAAATCCGGACTGTTCCCATGTTCCACTTACGTCTCAACCGGACAATCGCTCTCCCTACGTCCACAGCACACATGTACCTATACATTTATTATCATTGTCATTGTCTTTGTCTTTATTACCATTATATTTATATTAATGTCTCTTTTAATTCAGACACAAGACTGCCCAATAAATGTTTCTTTAATGCACCCACTTCTCAGTAAATAAGCCACCATTTTTATTGTATATATTTCATATATAAATACGTCACAATAAATTTCTTTAGTTGTCTAATTGTCAAAAATTTAATCATTCATTTGGAGTGGGTCATTTTTATATATATATTATATATAGAAAATAGGAGGGCAAAACGGTCACCCCAAAAATTCGATAAAAAATTTTTTTTTTCCAAATTTTTTGGGGGGTCCGTCATACCCTGGGTATCTCATATCACTTTGAAACCTGGTATACATATATAGGGGAAGGGGGGGCAAAACGGGATAGGCCGGCAAAATGGGATTCCCTCAAAATTTCGTCAAAATTATTTTTTTCTCGAAAAACTTTCGAAAATGGTCAAAAATGGCATCTAGTATCATTTTACACTATTAAAAGCTAAAAAAAAACATTTTTATATTTTTTGCGAAAAGTATAATATTGGCGCCAATTTCAAATTTTGAAAAGAAATAACAAGGAAAAACTTCTTTAAAAATATGTTGAGAGTAAATTTTATTACTTACATCAATTTAGAAAGACATTATTACATCAATTTTATTCACTTGAAAAAAAAAAAAAACATTTACTTTTTTTTTGGGGTTTCCCATTTTGCCCGCAGAAAATAAAAATTTTTTTTCTGATGGCAGTCTAAAATTCGTTATATTTATTTCAAATAGAATCAAAATGAAGCCTATTTACGATATTTATGTCCCTAAAAACTAAATTTTTCGTTAAGTATCCCGTTTTGCCCCCCCTTCCCCTATATGTATATATCACCATAAATTTTCTTGAATTATTGTCTAATTGTCCAAAAAAAATGATAAAATTTTTCCCAAAGTTGATGTTTGTATAGAAATAATTTATAAGAATGGACTTGAAAAAATCGAGTGGACATTTTTGACAACTGGGCTCTGTCTGAGTGATGCCGAAAAGACGATCGAGTGTGTAATATGAAAAGTAGCGGACTGTCTGATTGTGAGTACGAACAAGAAGAGAGCAGAGCCCGGTAGCGACGTTGTTCATAACATAATACGCGTCCTGGATTCTGGATAGTGGATTATAAGCGAGGGTGGGAAAGTAGGAACCCAAGCATCACACACAGCACACAGGGTTGAATAATGTCGGTCCGCTCAATGCCCATGTCGCGGATAAGAAAAGAAGGGGGTTTTTCGGCATTAGCGATTACACGCCCTGAAGATTACGTACACTGGATCTCTTCACGTGGAAATAACGCTACAAAATGGCTACCTATACTTTCTCAGCCTTTTTTTACATCATCTCCAATGTATGACTTTAAATGTATACAAATAATAATAATATGAAGCTGCACCGAGAAATATATTTTTTTAATGATTCGCGGAAAGCGCGAATTTCAAATTTGAAAAATTGAACTGAACTAAATTTTGTCTGGTTCTTCAGATCCATGTCTTTGATAATTAGGGGAAGGGGGGGCAAAACGGGATACTTAACGAAAAATTTAGTTTTTAGGGACATAAATATCGTAAATTGGCTTCATTTTGATTCTATTTGAAATAAATATAACGAATTTTAGACTGCCATCAGAAAAAAAATTTTTATTTTCTGCGGGCAAAATGGGATACCCCAAAAAAAAGTAAATTTTTTTTTTTTTTTTTTTCAAGTGAATAAAATTGATGTAATAATGTCTTTCTAAATTGATGTAAGTAATAAAATTTACTCTCAACATATTTTTAAAGAAGTTTTTCCTTGTTATTTCTTTTGAAAATTTGAAATTGCCGCCAATATTATACTTTTCGCAAAAAATATAAAAATGTTTTTTTTTAGCTTTTAATAGTGTAAAATTATACTAGATGTCATTTTTGACCATTTTCGAAAGTTTTTCAAGAAAAAAAAATTTTGACGAAATTTTGAGAGTATCCCATTTTGCCGGCCTATCCCGTTTTGCCCCCCCCCCCCTTCCCCTATATCAGTAAATATTTATTAAGAGCAGTGACGGTGATGAAGAAAATTTGAAAATTCGCACGGTTAAAATATTTACGGGCTTTGTTGTTTTTTTGTGCGCCGGTATGCATTACTAAGTAGCTTATCCCTGTGGCGAATGTCGAATGCACATAATAGAAATAATAATAATGATAATAATAGTGAAGAGAAAGAAGGAAGACTAGGAGTGTCATACCCTAGTGTATAATTCTCTGCAGGGAGGACAATATAAAAGAGCTAATCGGATTTAAGAAGTGATCGCGTTAAACGCATCCACGAATATTCTCGTTCTCTTGGGGGTTGATGACAATATTGAGTGGATATGCGTGTATACATGTGTATATACCTAATGTAGACTGTGGATATAGTGGTTAGTGTTTAGTCAGAGTACTTACGATGTAAAGGAAAAGTTTGTTATTTAGCGACGCATTTGACCCACAATATTGTCATTGGTTAGTTTGTGTTTGTTGTTAGAGTGGGTATCGAAAATAGAATTTAGGTACTTAGGAACTTAGATGGTCTACTTAATACTTGATAGTTTTTTATTTATATTCATCGTAACAGTTTATAAATAATTCTTTTAAATAGAATTAAACAATCGCTCTACAGGTTAACGTGAGACCCAGAAAGTAAACGCGAGGCCGAAATTTGGCTGATGACTTAGGCCGGAAAATCACAGAAAATTTGATGATATTGAAGTTGGCCGACGTTTAATAATTTTTGGATTTTTTTTTAGACGGTAAATTATAAAAAAAAAAAATTTGAAAAAATTGCACCTGTAGTTTATTAAATTTCCGACATGTGCATTTTTTGAATTTTTAGTTTTTTGTAATTTATTCGTTGAAAAAAAAATCCGAAAATTTTTAATTGTCTGCTAACTTCAGGATCATGAAATTTGATGATCCTGAAGTTAGCAGACAATTAAAAATTTTTGAATTTTATTTTGAACATTTAAATTTCAAAAAAAAAAAATCAAACAATGCACATGTAGAAAATTCAAAAAACTACAGGTGCAATTTTTTCAAATTTTTTTTTTTATAATTTACTGTCTAAAATAAAATCCTAAAATTATTAGACGTCGGCTAACTTCAGGATCATGAAATTTGTGGCTGAAAATAGACTGACTCAATTTACTATCTAATTTTTGGCCAACTTTTGACCTTTTCCAATAAAATTTTACGGCTTTGGCGTGATTTCGGTCAAATTTAGGCGTCTTTGGATAAAAATTCTACGGTTTCGGTGTGATTTCAGCGAAATTTAGCCTTTTCGGGGTATTTTTAATAAATTGAGACTCAATTTTAATGATACTGAAGTTAGCCGACGTCTAAAAATTTTTGGTATCTTTTCAAAACGATACTACACTAATGCAAAAAATTAAAGGAGCAGAAAAATTTTATAAATTTTTTAGTGATTTTTGGAAGGCTGTATCTTGGTGAAAAATGATCGTATCTAGATTTAAAAAAAAGCATTTTACAGCTTGAAATCTCTAGTTTTGGTGCATTTTTTCAAAATTTTTTAAAAGCTCCGATTATTGCGCAAACATGAGAAATACTGCGAGACAAAAAATTTCTAAATTTTTTTTTTTTCCAAGAGCCTACGGACCGCGAAAAAATTCTTTCAACCAAAATACAGCCTTCCAAAAATCACTAAAAAATTTATAAAATTTTTCTGCTCCTTTAATTTTTTGCATTAGTGTATGAAGAAAAAAAATGCACCAATAGATTTTCAAATTTTCTACGTGTGCATATTTTTAGTTTTTTTTTTTTGTTCTTTATTTGTTGAAAAAAAAAGTTCAAAAATTGTTGATTGTCTGTTAACTTCATCATCAATTTTAAGCTTAAAAATTATTTTTGAACATCAGCAGTAAATCAAATAACGAAATGAATGAAAATAACATTTTTCAAAAATAAGTACCGTAAAAAACTTAACTTTGTAGCCGGTAAAAAAAATTTCAACAAAAACATAAAAAGTGTCTTTAAAAAAAAAATGTTATAAAAATTAGTGCGGAAGTAATATAAAAGAAGGAAATTGCGTTGACAGTAGGAATGAAATGAAATCGAGAGACAAGTGATGTTGCGGCCTTTGAGGTCTGGTTGATGTCGTTAATTGCGAGTAATTGTAACGAAGGTCAGCCCAACCCGGTCAAGACGTACATCTACACATAAAGTACATAACACACATGCACTCACACGTCTCTTAACATTCAATGTAAGTCTGTATAATAATACACGTACATAATGCGGAGACAAAGAGAGAAAGAAGTTTGTTGAAAGAGCCAAAGCCAAGTCTTTTCATTGTTACTCCACGCAATAGCAAGTAAAGAAGCATTCCACTTTTTTTGTTCCCCATTCCCATTCCTATATATATATATATACATATATATCCTCTTTTAACTCTTGGACTCGCTACTCTCTCCCTTGTCCACCCCACACCCCACACCCCTTTCCCCCTTAATCCTCTTTTTCTTTCTCTCTTTCTCTCTCTCAACATTTTTTTGTTAACGTTCTCCAGCACATTCTATATACTCTCCACACTACACCACAGTACTTGCGCTACTCGGTCTTTTTTATTATTTTATTTTCAGTGGTCTCTTGACGACCGTTTTTAACTGGTCAACTTCCGTGTACTGCACGCACGCTTACCTCGGGACATTATTTTTACCATTTCTTGGACACGAACTAAAAAATTCAAATTACTGACCATTCGATTCGTAAATTCACTGACCTCTTGCCACAATTTTTATTTTTTATCTAATATATATTGATGTTATAGACGACAGAATTGAGGACCGAGTCACAAAAATTTATAATTCCTCCGAAAAAGCGATTGACAACTAAATCAGCCCATAGCAAAAAACGAAACCAGCTAAAAAGTTAATTGAATTAACTGCAATGGATGCGCCCGATCCACTGGGACTCATTAGCGTAATTAATGAGGCCTCATTAAATTTAAGTATCGCTGTGTCGCTGAATAAATGATCGACAAAATCAGCATTTTAAACCCCCAATTATTTGCTTTTTAATTTCTCTGTTTTCCAAAAAGAAAATTATATTTTTCTTAGTCTCTAAAACTAAATAAGTGAAAATTTCACTAATTGAAATAGTGATCTTAAAATTCACTACAAAATTAGTGATTTTGAATTAGATTCACTAATTCATTAGTGATTCCCCGGATTCTACAATAATTACTAGTGGCGCCTCGCTTAAGGACTTTTTATTCTATCATTGAATTATCAAATTCAGGGCAAAATTAATTACGATAATTTTTAAATACAACTGAACAGTATTAATTCAAGTAAGTTAATTAAATAAAACCTAATTTAGTTGTTAAATAATACATCTTGTTATTTTTTAATAGCTTTATATTTTTACTCCAACTTTTTTTACCGAACCTGAATCAAAACCATCATTGACAATAGATTCAGGTTATGAGTTATAATTATGATATAAATATTTACCGTATGAAAGTAATTTTAATTGTTAATTTAGTCGATCAAGTTGCTAAAAAAATTTTATAATCAATTACAAATAATAATCATAATAATAATAATATTTTGATACACTATTATTAGCAACGATACAATATTTTTCCAAATAAATCCTCGTCAACAAGTGAATTAGTAAATTTTTGACTAATTCAATCAGTGAAATTTTCACTAATTCTATATGTTGTTTTTTTTACTAATTCAAAAAGTGAATAGTCACTAATTCATAGTCGTATACTTTGGACAATTTAGATTAGTGAATATTCACAAGTAATTAGTGGTTTTTCACTAATTTACTTTTAGAGAGTATAAATATGGGAGGCGGGGTAAAATGGATTCCATTTTTTCGTTAAAATAAAATTTATTTTTTGTTGAAAATTGATTTGTAGAAAATAACAGGGCAAGTTGATCAGTCCGTCATGCCAATTAAAATTTTTTTAATTCTTAAGTATCCCATTTTACCCCAACCAGCTCTATATTGAGCTGAAAAATTTTTGGTCCTTGACATTTTGGCTTAACGTACAATACACACACATATATATATATAAATATATATATATAGATTTATGACATTACAACAAAAGTACATATGACACCTTTGGTGCACGCGTGGCGTAAACCCTAAAATTACAGGCGATGACAGAGTGAAACGGTGATCCTAGGCGTGACAGAGAAAAAAAAATTTTTTCGTTATGTTATCGTACTTTCCACTACACATATATATATATATATAGAGTATGGAGTACAAGTTGTATACATGTTACATATGTAAGTTACATTGGGGCGAGAACCCCTTTCCCTTTCCCTTTCCTATTGTCTTTTTTTACTGATGTATGTACTTGGGTTACATATGTATATAGTTAATACAGTGGAGTGGATGGAGTGGAGTGGAGTAGTGTGGAACAGAGTATACTCTACAGAGTATATTAGTGTAGGTGTAGAGGTGTAGAGGTGTAGAATTGTATTGCAGTGTAGGTTTACTGGCAATAGTAATTCTCGATGGGGGGTACGCACGCGCGGCACGTTCTTTTTGTCCAACGGATTTCGATCCGTATCGCAATCTTGTAACTAGTACTTTGGTAATAACATCAAAAGATGATTTAATAAATAATATTTATTTTATATTATATATCGTTTATATACTTAGGATTATAACTTTATTTGATTTATCAGAAACAGGCGAGGGATGATTTTGTCATCGAGAAATTTTTTTTTTTTCATTTTTCATTAATTTCGATTATCAAAAAAAAATTTGAATTTCGCGGAAAATGGGCCCGTGACTTTTTTTAAAGGGTTAATTTTCCATGATTCTGAAGTTAGCAGACAATTCAAAATTTTTGGATTTTTTTTTGAACAATTAAATTTGAAGAAAAAAAAAAACTAAAAATATGCACATGTAGAAAATTTAAAAAACTACAGGTACAATTTTTTAAAATATTTTTTTTCTTCTGGTCTATCGTCTAATAAAAAATCAAAAAATTATTAGACGTCTGCTAACTTCAGTATCATTCATTTTCCCCTGTTTGAAATTATTTAAAAAAATTTCGATTGATCGAACTTACAATCAAAGAAAAATCATAAAAATGAAGTATTTAATTTTTTAAGGTAAATATATAAATATATATGAATGTATGTAGATGGATATAGATTTAGAGTTAGAGTATATATATATAAGATTGACGAGAGTATGCGTGTATAGTCGCGAATATTTTATAAATTAATGTCAATGCGTCCCGCGATATCCGGTTACCGGAAGTGCACGACAATGGGCGTGCACACGCGTGTCACAACGTCAGCTAAATGAATGAATAAAAAAATTCAATTGAGGATTGAAAATAAAAAATAAAACGGGAAAAAATTTATTCTTTGATTCATTATTATATATCTACACATACATTCTACATCACACATCACACACACACATATATCTATACATAAATATAAAAATTCTCTACGACTGACTTTCGAGGATATGGGCGTGACTTCCGTTATTTTTAAAAAATAGTACGAAATTTTTTTATTCTCACAAATCACTTCTTTACTTCATCAAAAAATTCTGCTCATAAATTATATTTTTTAGCCGAAGAAAAAAATTTTCTCCAACAATCAGTACTTGAAATTATTTTGAAAAAAAAATTTCCACTTTGCCCGACTCTTCGTTAACTGAAATGATTAAATCCAAGTAAATAGGGGAAGGGGGGGGGGGCAAAACGGGATACTTAACGAAAAATTTAGTTTTTAGGGACATACATATCGTAAATTAGCTTCATTTTGATTCTATTTGAAATAAATATAACGAATTTTAGACTGCCATCAGAAAAAAAATTTTTATTTTTTGCGGGCAAAATGGGATACCCCAAAAAAAAAGTAAATTTTTTTTTTTTTTTTTCAAGTGAATAAAATTGATGTAATAATGTCTTTCTAAATTGATGTAAGTAATAAAATTTACTCTCAACATATTTTTAAAGAAGTTTTTCCTTGTTATTTCTTTTCAAAATTTGAAATTGGCGCCAATATTATACTTTTCGCAAAAAATATAAAAATGTTTTTTTTTTAGCTTTTAATAGTGTAAAATGATACTAGATGTCATTTTTGACCATTTTCGAAAGTTTTTCGAGAAAAAAAAATTTTGACGAAATTTTGAGGGTATCCCATTTTGCGGCCTATCCCGTTTTGCCCCCCCCCCTTCTCCTATATAAGATAATAAAAAATAAATACTATTAAAAATAATAATTGAAATCGATAAAAACTTGACATGACGTGTGCATAAAATTAACTCGACTATTTCTGGCTCACATATATACCAGTATACATTTCTCTAGAATTTCTCGTCTATTATACCGAGAGATATGGTAACGACCGTGTGTCTAAGACCGTATTTACTCCACATTTATAAGATATCTTATATATATGAGTTACTAAATAAAGTTTCGTGTCAACCGACAATTCATAAATTCCCTTGCACCGAGCTCACCTGGCCTTGACTCAAATCCACAAGAATCCATACCACATTTTTTAACTTAAAACTTAACTGAAAAAATTCCGGGTTTGATGGTTGCAGTATTTTTTGTTATTGTTTCTATTTAGTTTTCACCAGACAGGACCAGAATCGTCAGATAAAATCAAAGACCCGTCCTCCGAATGTTGCGGTGATTGCTGAGGGATTAGTGTCAGCCCTTTTTACATCACCGAAATCTGAGTTAAATCCACTTGTCTCGGTGCCCTATGGACCATGGGCTTACCCAAAAGTCTGTCTTTGATGCCCAAAACTGACCAGCCTTCAAATTTTCGTAAGAATTCTTTTCTTGTCGTAGTGCGCACTCGTACTGCCACCGTTTTACGTCTGAAGGCTCGGGTTCGAGTCTAGAGCCCATGAGGATCTAGTAGATTTTGCTGGTTTACTTGATATAAGTTGGGGCAGGTAAAACTTTTTGCCAAGTTAACTTTTCTCTAAGTAATCTTGTTTATTTAGGAATTTAGATTGCGGGGATAAGTTTTATCTGATGGAATTAATTTTTGAAATTGATAAAAATCTTGGGAAAAACCCAGCGTTTATTTATTTATTATTTTGAATTACAGTCAATAGTTAATAGACATGAATAGGAATTTTTTTTTTTAATCTAGCAAATTTTTACTCGGCTTTAATTTCATTAATTTTTTATTTTTGATTAATTAATTTAATAATCAAAATCAATTTTTTTAAGTTTGGGTTCAAATAAAAAAATCGGTCTGTCAGTTGACCCTGCGGGCCAGCCCCAAAACTTCCCGCTGTTTTCGAGCTCGTTGAGCTCGAAAACATTATTGTGAATATATTTTCGAGCTCAACGAGCTCGTAAATACTTTTGTATGCCATGGTTTTGTAAAAAACCATTTTTTAGCATTTCTTTCTCCCACGATATCTCGCGAACGAATTAACCGATTTTGATGGTTGAGGTGGCAATCGACGCGTTTTATCAAGTTCTAAAGCTGGTCAAATTTTGAAATTGATTTATATAGCCGTTTTTGAGAAATTTCAAAAAAACCAAGGAAAAAATTTTTTTTGAATTCTTTCGTCAACGGTTTCTCTTGAACGAATGAACCAATTTTGATGGTTGAGGTGGCATTCGACGCGGCTTATAGAGTTTTAGAGCTGATTAGATTTTGGAATCAATCCATCGAGCAAATTAAAAGTTATCCAAATAAAACATTTTCGAAAAAATTTTATTTTTGAAATATCTCTGAACGCACCCTACCGATTAAGTTCAAATTTTTACGGCTTCAAGACATTAACAAGCCGCGTCGAATGACACCTCAACGATCAAAATCGGTTCATCCGTTCAGGAGTTATGAATATTTACATACATACATACGTACGTACGTACACACATACATACACTCGGACATCATCGTGAAATTAGTCAGGATAGCTTCCTAGGACCTCAAAACGTCGACATCTGATGAAAATTCGATTTTCGTAAATCGGACCGAAACCAATAACTTCCCGAATTTTTGAAAATTTACAATTTTCTTAGCGGGAAGTTAAAAATTTTGTTACAAGTAAATAAATAATAAAAAAATATATTTATTGTTAAAAATTACGAGTGTATATTTATGATGTTGTCACGTGTTTGCAACCCTTACGTGGCATACGATCTCTTGGGCGGAGCCCTCAACATCCGTTCTTGCTGCAACCTTTGTGCACATTAAAAAACCTTTACATCCACGAAATCCAGTCCAATGTAGACCACCTGGAAGTCCAGATTGCAATTCGAGCTCGACTTTTTCGTTCCCATTATTCTTAGTACGACAATGTCCTAAAAAATTCAATTTTTCCCGCCTCGCCGTCTAAAAAAAATACCATCGCCCAAAAAATTATTCATACTCGATCTCACTTCAAATACTACCCCCTCCCTTACTTTCCCTCTGCCCATAATTAGGAGTAGTAGGAGTACATCGAAGATGAAACGCATGCAGACGTAGCCGGCGAGAGGGTTGCCGACAATGTCGCCCAAACGAGCGAGCCACCCCATGCGCGAGTCAGACCGCCACGCCCTTAGTTGTGCGCGGAATTCAAAATTACCGCCTGACCTCTCAGTCGTCTTGCTAAAAATCAACTTCTCCTTTGATAATTTCCCGATTCAAAATTTAACCCACAACCAAAACTGAGACTCACTCTTATAAATTATAAATTCTAGTCTCATTCTCTGCAAAACCCGTCGCCATTTTAAATTGACCAGCAAGTAGAGGGAAAGTTTTACGTCCCTACTTAATTAATTTTTTTTTAATGCACAAAAAATCAGGAGTCAATTCGGAGTAACTCCGATTTTATTTACCGCAAATTTTTTACAATCGCTTCAATGAACAATTCATGAAAAAGGGTCACAAAAATATTTAATACAGATTTATGAGTCACTTTAAGACAATATGAATATATATATATATATACATATATATAACAAGTGATTATTTAAGACGAATTTTTATCATCTACTTCCTTTGACTTTGAGACCACTCAGTAAAAATATACAACATGTAAGTGAGTCAATATATACATACATATATATATATATATATAAATATATGTGTGGTAGCTAACGGACCCTTTCTCTTCTATTTATATTTATTTAGTTGGGTTCATTGATATTATTTACGTATTTATTATTTAACTGGACCTCTTGACCCCAAAGTAAAGGAAAGTCTCATCCACTCACTTGCTGGTTAAAGATAAAAGTCTAGTGTATATATATATATATATATATATATATGGTATTGTTGAGCAGCTTAAGCTAGAGTGTGGAGTAGTATAGAGTAGGTGCTGGAAAGTGTAATCTGAAAGTAAGCATGATATCGTCTAAATGTGACGATCTGATGATCTGATGATGAAGATGAGCATAAAAGGAAGGCCGAGGAATTTCTTCATCCGGTCCAGTGTCCAGTCAGTGTTGAGTTGACCGGAATAGTCGCTACTGAGCATTTACTATACGCCATCAATCCTCAGATGTAATGGCTTCGGAAGTGCTTTCAGACAACAGAGACAGTAATCACCGTTATCTAGGTCAAATTTATATCTTTTATTTTTTACCACCTCTCATATAATTTCACTTTGGTTTTTTAAATATGAATACAAAAATACTCGGCTTCTCTGGGTTAAGAATTTTAGTTTTTTTACAAAATATATGGAATTTAATTTTTTTTTTTTTCATAGACATTTTTTTGGGCCAAGATCATTTGGTATAAATTTTTTTATATTTTTTTCAAGACTATATATAAATATATGAGATGATACTGAAATTAGCCGACATCTAATAATTTTTGGATTTTTAGAAAAACTATAAATTATGAAAAAAAAAATATTTAAAAAAATTGCACCTCTAGTTTTTTTAATTTTCTACATGTGCATTTTTTCAGTTTTTTTTTTTTCTAAATTAAACTGTTGGAAAAAAAATTCGAAAATTTTTAATTGTCTGCTTACTTCAGTATCATGATCCTGAAGTTAGCAGACATTTTTGAATTTTCGTATTTCAACAAATCAATTGTAAAAAAATAAAATAAAAATATGCACATGTAGAAAATTTTAAAAACTACAGGTGCAATTTTTTCAAATATTTTTTATTTTTATGGTTTATCGTCTAAAAAAAAATCCAAAAATTATTAGACGTCTGCTAACTTCAGTATCATTTCAGATGATCCTGAAGTTAGCAGACAATTCAAAATTTTCGGATTTTTTTTTCAACAAATCAATTACAAAAAAATAAAAAATAAAAATATGCACATGTAGAAAATTTAAAAAACTACAGGTGCAATTTTTTCAAATTTTTTTCTTTTCAAATTTACCGCCTCAAATAAAATCCAAAAATAATTAGATGTCTGCTAACTTCAGGATCATTCATTTCAGTATCATATATATGAGGACTAGAGTAAAATGACGAGTTCAAAAAATTTTTTTGGTAAAAACATTTATTTGCTGATCAGAAAAAGTGGGCAAGTTGGTCATATGAAGCCGGGTATTTTCCAATCCAAAATTTGGAAAAAAATTCAATTAGAATTGAAATGAAATTTTTTACAAAGGCGGTTTTTTTAAAATTTAAATAAAAAAATTCCAGTGGTCGATTTTGAATATTTGACATTTGATTAAAATTTCTGTCGTAAGAAATGAATAAATTATTACAGTGAAGAGGAAAGTCGATGCAGCCTCTTAAGAAGATTAATAGACTTTATAAATATATATAATATATGTAGTATTTTTTGTTCGGAATGAAACGTAATGTAAAGGGTCTTGTCTCTACAAGGGAAAGGGCCTTTCCTTCAACGAGTGTATTGTGTCTATTGTAAAAGTTGCTGGGTCATAAGCCCCATAAGTCTATTCTCTACAATGTATTGGAGTTTGTACACAAGAACCAGTGTAGCTAATCTAAGTAGTCTATTTTTTTCAGTCCGACCAGTAACCTCATGCTATTCACGCATTGTAAAAGCACGCGTGCACTCAAGGTCTTTTTTATATTTTTTATTCCCTACTTTGTAACTTTATTTTATTATTATTATTTTTTTTTTTAATGGAAAATTTACGTCTAAATTTAATCGCTCAAATTTATTTATTTTGATCGGTTCGATTGAATTTTAAAAACTATTAAAGTTAACGGCAAATTTATATATGACGTAGATTAAATATATATATTTTTGACCGAATGCCCGGTAATTAAAAGTGATAAAAAAAATTTTTATTGCCCAAAAATGCACGATTAGATTGTAGCTAAAAAATTATTATAACATTCGAACAATAAAATCGTTAAAAAATGTGGTAATGTTCTTAATTCCTTTATTAGAGTTGAGTAACAAGCTCTTAATGTTTTTTAAATCCTATATATTTTTTTTTCTTATCAATAAAATACAATTTTTTTTATCGTTATTACGATAAGAAATTTATTTTTACTAATAACTGCGAAATATTTTTTACTGCGTCATTTTAAACCAGTAAATAAAAATATCGTTATGGAGAATTTCAATTTTTGAGTCGAGGTAAAATGGACCAAACACGTGTCAGCCAGGAGATGAATTGATCACCCAGCGTATGGTTCAAAATTTTTTATTCTGTTATTTTAATTTCAATTTTTTTCTAATAAGGAACCGGAAGTCAGCACTCGGGGTAAAATGAACCATAAATAAAAAATGTTTTTTATCCCCATGTTTAAAAAAAAATTTATTTAAAATTTTAGGGCAGCTCCAGCTGAAGAATTTCAAGTTTTCAAATCTGGGGTAAAATGGGCCACCCAGCGTATGGTTCAAAATTTTTTATTCTATTATTTTAATTTCAAATTTTTTCTAATAAGGAACCGGAAGTCAGCACTCGGGGTAAAATGAGCCATAAATAAAAAATGTTTTTTATCCCCATGTTTAAAAAAAAATTTATTTAAAATTTTAGGGCAGCTCCAGCTGAAGAATTTCAAGTTTTCAAATCTGGGGTAAAATGGGCCACCCAGCGTATGGTTCAAAATTTTTTATTCTATTATTTTAACTTCAATTTTTTCTAATAAGGAACCGGAAGTCAGCACTCGGGGTAAAATGAGCCATAAAAAAAATTTTTTTTTATCCCCATGTTTAAAAAAAAAATTGATGAAAATTTTAGGGCAGCTCCAGCTGAAGAATTTTGAGTTTTGAAATCTGAGGTAAAATGGGCCACCCACGTGTCTACTGGCGGCAAATTGACCACCCAGCGTACGGCTCAAAATTTTTGATTCCATTATTTCAATTTCAATATTTTTTTTTTAATAAGGAACCGGAAGTCAACACTCGGGGTAAAATGAGCCATCAAAAAATTTTTTTTTGACTCAAGTTAAAAAAAAAATTCATTTAAAATTTTGACGCGGCTCCAGCTGATGAATTTTAAATTTTCAAGCCTGAGGTAAAATGGGCCACCCACGTGTCTACTGGGGGCAAATTGACCACCCAGCGTACGGCTCAAAATTTTTGATTCCATTATTTCAATTTCAATATTTTTTTTTTAATAAGGAACCGGAAGTCAACACTCGGGGTAAAATGAGCCACCAAAAATTTTTTTTTGACTCAAGTTAAAAAAAAAATTTACTTAAAATTTTAACGCAGCTCCAGCTGAAGAATTTAAAATTTTCAAGTCTGAGGTAAAATGGGCCACCCACGTGTCCGGCTCAAAATTTTTTATTCTTTTAGTTTAATTTTAATTTTTTTTAATTCGGAAGCAGAAGTCAACACGGGGTAAAATGAGCCATAAAAAAAAATTTATTAAATATTTCAGCTGAAGAACTTCCCCTTCTAAAATTTTTTTTCTGCCCCTAGATAAAAAAAAATAAACGACTAGGATGTTAAAAAAAAGTCAGATAATTAAATTGAATTAATTAGTTATTATTCATATTATTTGTTTTTTTTTTTATACAATAGTAATTATAATTAAGGTATTTAGTTTTTATCATTTTTCATTTTAAATTTATAATTTATAATATATTTATTAGCTACAGGACTTCGAGAGGATTAAGGACGAGGACGGGAATTTATTTGAGGGACGAGGACATGACTCTAATTTAGTTTTACATATAATAGACAACTCTTCTTATATGTATACACTTAACTCGGTTTATATAAATAACCATCGCTTCGCAAGCACACAGTATCTTTACCTTTATTTATATTTATATTTATATTCATATTTATATCTATATAATTAATTAATCAATAATAACTTAACTGTAACCACTTAGCTGTTATATAAATCCATAATGTTATTTTATAATTTTATTTCTTTACAATCTTACATCACAAAATTTTTTTTTATTTTTTAATTATTTATATTAATAAATTTTTATATTTTACACAGATTCACTTACGACAGATAACAAAATAAACTGGGACAAAGGTATCAGGGATCGAGGTGGGGGAGGGTCGGATCCAAATCACCCGCAACCTTATTTACAATTTTTTTTTTTTTCTTTTTAATTAGTATTCAAATTCAATGTTCATATTTTTTATTCATGGGATCGACGCAAGTTATTCTAGAAATAAATTTCTACGTGCTGATCTTGCAAGATCTTTTTTTTTTTATAATCGGGGAATGAATTTTCCAGATCTGAGATCTTATCAAATTTACGTAGATCTATTTTTTTTACTGATATTTATAGATCTATGGAAATTTACGTAGATCTCAAATTTTTTTTTCTGTACCCAAAAAAACAATTAAGATCTGATGAGATCTGATTTATTTCAAACTGTCAATCTTAACTGATATCAATAGATCTAGTCAAATTTATATAGATCTTAGATCTTGAATTTTTTTGACAACCGGGAGAAAATAATTTAGATCTAATGAGATCTCATCAAATTTACAGATCTTTTTTTTTATTCATTGATATTTATAGATCTATGAAAATTTACGTAGATCTCAAATTTTTTAATTTGTTTTCTGTATTCAGAAAAAATAATTCAGATCTGATGAGATCTAATTTTTTTCAAACTGTAAATCTTGACTGATATCAATAGATCTAGTCAAATTTATGTAGATCTTAGATCTTGAATTTTTTTGACAACCGGGAAATAATAATTTAGATCTAATGAGATCTTATCAAATTTACAGATTTTTTTTATTCATTGATATTTATAGATCTATAGAAATTTTCGTAGATCGCAAATTTTTTAATTTGTTTTCTGTATTCAGAAAAAATAATTAAGATCTGATGAGATCTAATTTTTTCAAACTGTCAATCTGAACTGATATCAATAGATCTAGTCAAATTTATGCAGATCTTAGACCTTGAATTTTTTTTGACAACCGGGAAATAATAATTTAGATCTAATGAGATCTTATCAAATTTACCGATCTTTTTTTTTATTCATTGATGTTTATAGATCTATGAAAATTTGCGTAGATCTCAAATTTTTTAATTTGTTTTCTGTATTCAGAAAAAATAATTAAGATCTGATAAAATTTAATTTTTTTCAAACTGCAAATCTTAACTGATATCAATAGATCTAGTCAAACTTATAAAGATCTTAAATCTTGAATTTTTTTTTACAACCGGGAGAAAATAATTTAGATCTGAGATCTGATCAGATCTTAAAAATTCCATGTATTTCTTAACTCAATCTTGATATCAATAGATCTATTCAGATTTACATAGATCTCCTTAGATCTTAATTATTTTTTATTCTTTACCACGCGAATTTTTTTTCTTTATTCATATTTTCATAAATGTATGAGGATCCTTGGCTAATATATATGTATATATATTATCGACAGTCCGCTGACTAAGAAAGGGGAAACGTTTACAAGGGAACAGAAGGCGTAAACGTGATTGTTAAAGGGCGCAAGGAAATAAGCGGCGCAAAATATAATATATATATACGCCCTTGTTACATATTATAATGTATGCCTTCTTTTAATACGTCTATAGTTTATACTTATTGTTACAATGTTACAACCGGCTTTATTGTTACACGTATTTTTCTTTTTTTTTTTTTTTTCTTATGTTCGAATTGATATTTTGCGCAATCGAATTCGTGCTTCCAATTTTTTTCAAACCTTTATCATCATTATTATTATTATTATTATTATTATTATTATTATTATTATTATTATATTTGTTTCTCTGTATTCGGAGTAATATTTTCATGGAACTATAGCTTTGCTTATCGATAAGAGCCAAAATGATAATAATAATAATAATAATAATAATAATAATAATAATAATAATTATAGTTGAATGGCTTGACTTGGCTTGGATAAGATAAAAAAGTGTATTTTGTATTGTCTTTGTATCAATGAGGAAATATTTTGGGTTAATGTTCAGAATTAATATCCGGTTTTTTTTTTTTTTTTCAAGACTCGTTAAGCGGCAGGTTAATTAATTTTTTTTTTAATGCTTACTTTATTTTTATCGGAAATTCTGAAACAACCACACAGAAAAAAAAGAATTTTTTGGCACAAAAATTTTTTACTCGCCCCAAGAAAATTTTTTTCCAACCCAAGAATGAATTTTCTCAGAGCAAGAAAAAATTTTTTGAGTCAATAAATTTTTTCTCGTACCAAGAAATTTTTTTTTTCTGTGCGGGAAATTTTGATATTTTTTGCATTTATCAGAACTCGAAATTTTCGAAAAATTTTTCAATGTCTAATTTTTGAATTTGAATTTAAAACTGTCAATTTAGATGTCGGAAAAAAAATTTGTTTAAAATTTTGATGAATTTTCGTACCGTGACTCGTTACTTGTAACTTGTAACTACGGTACCACGAGTACCGCAAATCGTAGGCCACGCGCTCCTTGCGGTTATCGTTAGTTGGTTATGATACACAAGAAAAAACTCTAAATTGCACCGAGGGACAAACTTTTACGACAACTTGACCGCAATTCACGATTCCACGGTTCGTTGTCGTCCAAACCCGCGACTTAGTCAATTTCCTCGTTATTTTTTTTACTCATTACCCCAGTACAGGACACTTGTATCAAGGAATAACCAAAAGAAAGTACCGTAAAAAAAAGAACTCAACATTTTATTTTTTTCTCTAAAAAAGTTCATTTTTTTCCCAACAATTTTTTTTTATTTCATAACGCGGAAAGACGACAGACCAATGGCAATAATTAAATATATATATCACGATTGTTCATAACTTTTTTTTTTAAATTGCAATTACTCATTACCTCAAAAATAATTAATTCAAGTGTCGCCTCAAGCGGTTTAAATTTAAATTTTACGAAATACTGATGCCGTCATCGCGAGTTTCCGCGACTCACTTTGTGCAATAGTTCGTTTAAATTCTAAACTTTTTACGAAATAAAAACTAAACTGAGCTGAGTAAAATAGAGGAGAGTCGCGAGTGAGTCCCGATGTAAATATTGTTGTGTAAAAATTAAAAACATTGTCGTCGTTGGTTACTCCGGGTCTAGCCACTAGATGAAAGCGCGAGACCGTAATCTGCTGGGGAGTAGATTGGATTAATACCCTGGAGTATTGTTGCGAGAGACTCGGAAGATGTCGAGTAGGTCAAATTGCCCAACTTTACATTAGTGGATTTATTTTTTTTTTTTTTTTTGTTTATAATTAAATTTATAAATTACTGTCTAGTTATTTTTATTTCCGCGTTGACATGTCAATCAATAAATTAATTTATTTATTTATTTATTTATTTACATGTGAAGATGGTCGAGCGCTCGGGCACCATTTCGTCGACGGCTTACGTGTTTCCAAACGTTTCGCACCTTTTGTAATTTTTTTCTTTAGGGCAGCGGGATCTGCAAGGACCTCAGGTCTCACGGGCTGGATGTCCAAGTCCTTGATTAATTATTTGGACTCTAGAGTTCCCATCGTCTTCGTTACACTGCGGGCCAGACCCTGGAATCAAAAAAAATATTTATTAATTAGACTTCATTTTTTTTATTGATTAGGGGGTGGGTTGAAGGGGAAAAAAATTTAAAATTTTATCGAATTTCAGGTGGGGAGGGGGTGGGTGCTGAGAAAAAAAATGGCAAATTTACCGTACTCACGTGAGTAATGCAGCAGGGTTGGGGTCCGTTTGGTACCACGAATACTGAGGCATGTATCCTCCGTGATGAGGTGGGGGCGGAGGCGGGGGTGGATGGTGCCCAGGCGTGTGAGGGTGATGGTGAGTGTGTGGCGGAGCGTGGGAGTGCGGATGGTGTTTCATCTCTGTGGCCCAGGCTGACGCTGGCGGGCTCTCGTTGTGCTGAGGCGACATTTCGCTTCCGGGGGATGAACTCCCCGGGGTGTTCTCGCCTCCCCCTGGTCCTATTCCGCCCAGGTAACCTGTCGTTGGACTTCCGGATACTGAACTACCTCCACCTGAAACATTAAAATTTTTTTTTTTATAGAAAATGTCAGTTTTCACAAAAATTCAGATTTCAAAATTTTTTTAGTGATTTTGCAGAAGAAAAATTGATGATCCTGAAGTTAGCAGACATTTAAAAATTTTTGAATTTTCGTATTTCAACAAATAAATCGCGAAAAAATAAAATAAAAATATGCACATGTAGAAAATTAAAAAAACTACAGGTGCAATTTTTTCAAAAAATTTTTTTTTTTACAATTTATTGTTTAAAAAAAAGTCCAAAAATTATTAGACGTCGGCTAACTTCAGTATCATAAAAATTGACTAAAATTATTTTTAAAAAATTAGTTAGGAATTGAGTTTTTAAAATTTCTCATTAGGGGAAGGGGGGGCAAAACGGGATACTTAACGAAAAATTTAGTTTTTAGGGACATAAATATCGTAAATTGGCTTCATTTTGATTCTATTTGAAATAAATATAACGAATTTTAGACTGCCATCAGAAAAAAATTTTTATTTTCTGCGGGCAAAATGGGATATCCCAAAAAAAAGTAAATTTTTTTTTTTTTTTTTCAAGTGAATAAAATTGATGTAATAAAGTCTTTCTAAATTGATGTAAGTAATAAAATTTACTCTCAACATATTTTTAAAGAAGTTTTTCCTTGTTATTTCTTTTCAAAATTTGAAATTGCCGCCAATATTATACTTTTCGCAAAAAATATAAAAATGTTTTTTTTTAGCTTTTAATAGTGTAAAATGATACTAGATGTCATTTTTGAACATTTTCCAAAGTTTTTCGAGAAAAAAAAATTTTGACAAAATTTTGAGGGTATCCCATTTTGCCGGCCTATCCCGTTTTGCCCCCCTTCCCCTAACGGTACTCGTGATGAATGAATTTCCATTTGCTAATAAAACTCACCGCCTTGCATAAGACCCCCAGGTTGTCCAGGTTGAGGTGATGGACCACCAGCCAAGAGATTGCCATGCTGTCCAGGCCCGCCGCCGCCCTGCTGCGCAGCCTTCATCATCTTCTTGTACTTACTCCTCCTGTTTTGGAACCAGATTTTCACCTGCAACATCAAAAATAACTTTCATCAGTCACCGACTTCACTTAAAACCTCTCCCTCCATACCCATAAAATCTCTCCCATAAAACAAATTTAAATATTTTCATTTCGCAACCAGGACAATCTTCAATAGTCACGTATCACTACGGAACGTGATCACACGAATTATCTGCGCGTATTGCACATTACTATTATTTTTTTTTAAATATGTTACTAGCATTTCCTTGCTTACATAACTCATAGGTACACGTACTTCGAGATGATCCTCATCATCATCATCATCATCATCATCGCCATCATTATCATCGAAAGAAAAAAAAATTCATAAAATTCCTCTCAAGATTTAATTTCATAAAATAAAATTACATAATTCAAAGTTTTATAATTTTTTCAGTGAATTAAATTCTCTTGACAGTAATCTTAATTTTATATTTTAACATTACGACTGTTGTCGTAATTTCAATTAACTAAAATCATATCTGATTGCCCGCGGTCTCTAAATTAAATCGAGTTCATTAATACCATAAAGATAAAAAATCGTTTGTTCCGCTGATGTCTTTTACTAGTTTTTTTTTTATTTTTTTTTTCTAATATATTTTTTATTTATTTAGAGCAATAATATGTATGTATATATTTTAGTCAAGTGGACATGAGGTTGAAAGAGAGAGAGTGAGAATGGATAAAAAGGAAAAGGGGAAGGGAATCCACGCGCGGCGTGCCGGCGCGAATAAATCTCTTTCTAATTGCTGGATGAAAAAGCGCGAGGTTGCACGGTGGATGGCGCCCGACAAAGGACGCTCAAACTAACCAGTACATTTTATTTTATAATACTTAACTTATTTACTTTTATACTGGTTTACTCATTTTTTATTCACCGATTTATGGCTCTGTCTCATATTTTTATGTCTAATAAGTATTTTAAAACGTATTAACCAGTTGAGCCGTCGAGTTTAGATTTATTGGGATAAAAATACATTTCAAGAATTATTTTACTGGTTTTATTCGCTTTTTCTTCCAATAAACTACGAATTATTATCATTATTATTTTTTTAAATTCGGAAATTGAATATTGGAGTTGTGAGATTTATTGATATCTTAGAGATTATTTGAGATAATGAGACTTTGAGGGGGTCATTGGAAAGGAAATTTGATGGCCTACACTTTTTACGAGAATAAAAAATTTCGTAGGATTGATATTTTAAAAGATATTGACGTCTTAAGTTTTTGAAAAAATAATTATATATATTTCCAAAAATTTTCAAATTATTTAAACGGCTGTAACTTTTTAAAAATCGGTCCTACGACATTTTGTAAAGATACAAAAGTTGTAGGAAATTGAATTTCCTACAATATGAGTCCTCTCACAAAATATCCTAGGATCAATATTTGAAAAGATATTAAAGTTTTAAGCTTTAGAAAAAATAATTATATGTTTTCAAAAATTTCCAAATTATTCAAACGGCTGTAACTTTTTTAAAATCAATCCCACGAGATTTTATAATCAGACAAAAGTTGTAGGAAATTAAATTTCCTACAATATTGGTCCTCTTACAAAATATCCTAGGATCAATATTTGAAAAGATATTCAAGTTTTAAGCTTTAGAAAAAATAATTATATGTTTCAAAAATTTCCAAATTATTCAAACGGCTGTAACTTTTTAAAAATCAATCTCACGAGGTTTTATAATCAGACAAAAGTTGTAGGAAATTAAATTTCCTACAATATTGGTCCTGTAGCAAAATATCCTAGGATCATTACTTTAGAAAATATATCCATCTAAAGTATCCGAAAATAAAAAACCACATGCACAAACTAAAAAAAAGTTTTTAAAGTTTAATTATTAATCATTAAAATATATAAATATAAAGTAGCGAAGTAGTTTTGTAGTTATGATATTTCTTTAGTGATAAAAAAAATTTGATAGCTATAAAAATGTCTAGAACAGACATTAAAGTGAAGTAATAAATATAATTTAACAAAATTGATGGGACGTTTAAAAATTAACCTGCTCGCTACTGGCTACTGAGGAATTCCTAATACCTAGTACCTGTAATTTTTTTTTCAGTTATAAACTTTTGTTTTTGATTCGCGTTTTTTACAGCCACTTGACCTGTCACGTGTATTTTTAGTTTTTACATGTGTGCTGGCTGTGTGTTGAGTGCATAGTAGACTAGCAAGTCTCGAGGCTATAAGAGGGTTTTATCGACATTCAACAGCCGTACCGGTGGTTGATGCTTGAGCTAACTAAGCAGTCGAGAATATTATATGGCATGAACTACAAGCACCTTCAACCCTTTCTTTATTCTCTCAACTCAAAGACATTTATAACACAGTGACATTTGTTCGCCGATTAATCGAAAATATCAAAGACTGGCACTTGTGTGTGCTAATATCAAGACATTTATATTTATATGTATACTTTTATCTATGATAATAAAATAAAAGTAAATATTCAAGTACAAGATTTACAAGAACTTTATAAAGAATTTTGAATTTAATAATTCAACAGAAGATTTGTTTTCTTTAACTCAAATTAATAGAAAAATTTCAACTGAACAAATCAAATCACTAGATAAAAATTTTTTCATTTTTTTGGATATGGAAATTTTATCACAAATTTTAATATTCAAATTTTGGATTTTTTCAAAATTTTTAGATGAAGAAAAAAAAATTTACACAGACAGATTTTATCAAAATTTCCTATGATTCTGAAGTTAACTGACAATTAAAAATTTTTGAATTTATTTTCCAGCGAATCAATTACAAAAAAAAAAAATATTAAAAAATGCATATGTAGAAAATTAAAAAATATAAGTGCATTTTTTTGAATATTTTTTTTTTTTGTAATTTATCGTTTTGCATAAATTTCAAAAATTATTAGACGTCGGCTAACTTCAGTATCATAATTTCCTATATTTTTTTTTTTATTAAATCTTAATAAATTTTGAAAAATAAATTCAAGAAAAATTAAAACTCAAAAATGTATAATTTTAAATAAAATGAAGAAAAAATTCAACTCTACCGCGTCTGTTCCCTACAATAATTATGATCCTGCCGTTAGCAGACAATTATCAATTTTCGAATTTCTTTTTTCAATAAATAAATTAAAAAAAAAAAAACTAAAAAAATGCATGTGTACACTGATAGAAGGATTTTTTTGTATTTAAAAAGATTTGTTAATATTTAATAAATAATTTATTAGAGGATAGGTCCTTAACAAATATTTATTAACAGTTAATAAATCATTTATTAGCAGCGATTTTTTTGTGCTAACCAAATATTTATTACTATTTAACAAATGATTTATTAACATATAAAAAATGATTTATTAATATTTAATAAATCATTTATTAGTATTTACACACTGGATTATTAATATTTAAAAAATTCCTCTTATTATTTTTAGAAAAGTTTTACATTAATCTTTTCGTGATGGGAAATCTGTAAATAAAATAAAATTATTTATCAATAATAAAATTATTTGAAATAATTTTTTGAGAATAATGAATTGAATTTAAAAAAATAAATAGTTGTAAAATAAAAAAGAAACCTACATATTCATTATATTTTTTATTTAAACGAAGTCGTAAACCAACACTAGGGATTATTTCTTTTTGGGCCTCTTCTCGAGTTTTAGTAAGGAATTCACCAAGGATTTCAAAGTCAGTTATATGGTTTACTAGAGTGGGAATACAAAAGTAAATTCATAAATTTAGTGTTAATTTTAGAAACGGAATATAAAAAATAAAATAGGATGACAAGACAATGAATAGGTTAAGTACTGATGCTACTGAATATACCTTATATATAACTGTCAACTTATTACAAAAAATCGAGTATAACTCACTTAAATCCCACGATTGTAGCAAAGCTTCCATTTTATTAATTGTTTTCTACAAAGTATAAAATAATAAGCACCTTATCGTATGAAAATCATGTATATGCATATATATTTTTTTACAACTACGCGTTAAGTATAGCCATCTATCAACACCGACAACCAACAAAATATTTTTTAACTATTAACAAATCTTATTTGGTGGAAATAAATATTTTTTTCAATATATTAAAGCTTCTTAATAGTTACAAAAATTTTGTTCTCATAAAAAATAGATTTTGTTAATACTAACGAATATTGTTAATAGTAAAAAAATATTTTTTCCACCCAAAAAAATATCTGAAAAAGATTTTAATAAATTGATTTATTAAATACAAACAAATCCTTCTATCAGTGTAGAAAATTCAAAAAACTCCAAGTGCAATTTTTTAAAATATTTTTTTTTTAATAATTTAGTGTTTAAAAAAAAGTCCAAAAATTATTAGACGCCGGCTCACTTCAGTATCATCAATAATTTTAATTAATTCAGTCCTCAATTATCGATTTTTGATTTAATTATTACAAGACTAGTCTTTGTGATCTAATTATAAGTAAAATATATAAATTTACAAGTAAAATATCCAACAGAATAATGAATAAAAAAAAATCTAATTAATGATCATTAAATAATTTAAAATTACCATGAATTAAATAAAAGCTGACCTTTGAAAATATGAAATTAGTGAGAAATTAAAAATAATTGTAGACATTAAAAAATTATGCGACACTTGTGTATCAAATTAAAACATAATATATTATATATATAATATATAACAAGCAATCTAGTCAATTAGTTATCTTGATGATAATAATTAAACATAATTCAAGAATCAGCAGTCGATTAAGTTGTTATTTATTATAAAATGGGTTTTGTCGGAACATAAATTAAGAGGACAACAATAATTTATCAGGATAATAATAAGATACTGGAAAGTAATGAAAGTGGAAGTAAATAATAATATTATATATATAATGATAATAATGACGATGATAAGGATTATAAAGCCACCAATTTCAGCGGAATTATGTGTCGCTTTAACAACTTGATATAATGTATCTAATGACTATAATAGCAGGGATTTATTAATAATGCAATTGCATCGTGTAATAGTACATCAAGAGCACGAGCTGGTGGTTAAGTCAATTCATGTCCACATGTCAGCTAAAAAATCTCAGCAGCAGACTACCGTCTGTGTGAAGGATTTAAATATACCCGAGTTGTCTGTCTACTGGCTTCAAATTCTACTTCAATCGATAAATTATCTTATCATAAATATGATCAAGCAGAAAAGTATGTGGACGCAGGAAATCATAGAAATTTTACGTAAAATTTTCTATACTTTTTTATTGAAGAAATTTATGGCTGCGAAGAAAATTGAGAAAAATAATCGGAGCTCTAGAGCCGGGACTGGGAATCGAACCCAGAGCCATTTGGTTACGCGCCGAGCGCTTTGACAGTTGAGCCAACGGAGTCTATGCCGAATCCTGTTATAAAAGGGGTTATCAGATATTACCCATACGAAAAAAATATATATCCGGATACATTCGGGCAAATCTGGAATAAGTCGCATATATGCAACATATATATGTATGTCTCATATATGCAGATTTGCCCGGATATATCCGGATATATATTTTTTTCGTATGGGTACAGGCTGAGTTTTTCTCGGAAAGAAAAAATTTTAAGTAAACTACAGACTGCAGATTGATGATCTACTGCACAGAAAAAAAATTTTGAGTCAAGAAAATATTTTTGAAGACAAACGTTTTTGGGAACCAAGTCAAGATTTTCTTGAGCCAAGAGAATTTGTCTTGGTTAAAAAAAATTCGTCTTAGTCGGAGAAAATTTCTACTTTATCTGAGAAAATTTAGGTCTCCAAAAAAATTTTCTTGAGTCAAGAATATTTACCTTCAGTCGAGAATTTTTTTTTTCTGCGTGTCTAGTCTAGCGAAAAGCATTTTAAATTTTTGATAATATTCGTTTGTTTAAGAGAAAAACTCGGCCAAAGTTCCTGATTACTGTATTATTGAGATTTTATATAGTGGAAACCTAAACATGCAAACCTCTCAATAAGACAATTTATAGATAAATTGAGAAAAATATAGATAGCCCGGAACTGGGAATCGAACCCAGACCAATTCGGTATCGCGCCGAGTGCTCTACCAGTTGAGCTATCCGGCACTATACTACATTCCGTTCAATTTGATCTTTAACTTATTGAGCCACACCGTCCTTCGTACGGTAATACACCATTTTATATAGTGGAAACCTAAACATGCAAACCTACTGTATTAGTGCAACGAAGATAATACTGTTCTTTGACATTAACCCCTTGGATGCGAGAGAAAAAGCAGTAAATGCCCCTGATAATTTTTCAGATTCATTGAGTCACGTCTCTATCTAATTGTACGCGTAGAAAATTAGTGGAGACGCAGTTGCTCTAGTAAACTAGGATAAATCGAACTACATTGTCTAGAGTAAAACCAATCTGGAGTAAAAAAATATGTGGTATCGACACTTGTGATCCCAGAAAATTCTCTATATGTTAAATAATTACTAGTATGTAGTTGAGATGCCTTCAATTGTAATAAAATTTCATTGCTGATATTTTTACTTGAAATTGAACGAATGTCTAATTTTTCCCACTTAAACATAACTGTCATTTTATTTTACTGTCCATTTTACCTGACGTAGAACTACTTTATATTTTTTTAGAAAAAAAAATATTTCTATAGATATAATTATATATGACGGTTATTATATTTATTTTTGTAAGGTATACGAGGGTGGAAAATATAAAAATTAAAATAGAAAGGGTGAGTACTGTAAACAAATATTTACTGTGGGTTTGTACTAGGGGATTTTTTTCTACGCTCAGTAAACTATCCGACACCCGCTGAGTGTTTTGACATTTCTTACTTCTGTCTAAATCATTTTTTTTTAAATTCAAATTAATTTTTCAGATCAAAAAAAATTTTTTTTTGCTGTCAATAAAAATTTTCTTTATTTTTATTATTATCAGATGCTGAGTAATAAAAACGCGTCATTTTGTGATGTCACAGTGACTAGACGTAACATTATGTTGATGGTGGTTTGATAAAAAAAAAAAAAAAATATCTCGTATTTTTCCTACTTATTTATAAATTTTTAATTTATTATAATTTTGTTATTAGTCATTTTTATTTACCTCCATATATTTATTTATTTAATTTTTTTTTTTTTTTTTTTTTTTTTTTCAAAAAAACTTTGCGTAGGAATCCGCTGTTTTTAATTACACGCAACTCACGTAAACTTAAAAAAAAATAAGTTTAAAAATAAAAAAAAAATAACAATATAATGGTATAGGCGCTGTAACACTCGGAGTATTTCTTTTGTGTCCAACATTGGCATTCGTTATTTTATTTTATATTTTTTTTTGTCCATATTCATAACGCACGACATGGAGGAGAGTTGCGTAACACCCCTAACGTCACTCCCATGTCTCGTCAACCTTCTCGTAATTTTATTTTGTTTTTTCACTCTACTCCGTCATATTATTTTGTTTTTTATACCTACATATTATGAGTATATATTTGTTATATTTCTGTATACTGTCGAGTATGTCAACCCAGTGGTTGTCATCTGTGTTAATCCTGAGATAATTAACTTAATATTCATCAATAAATTATTATTATCATTATTTTATATCCACATTTCATTTTAAAACCTTCAATTTTCATGTCAAATATTTTTATGATCCACCTGGTTATCCCGCGCTCATAAATTATTAATTGAGATATTTTAATCACGTTTTTTTTTCAATTTTAATTGAAACATTATTCTGGTAGGAAAAAAAAAACATTTTCTGCGGACAAAGAAAATTTAATTACGAAAATTATCTCTCAAGATCGTCCATTTTACCCGCTTTTGATCGGAGGCTGTCTTGTGAATAATTTTGAGCGGGAAAAGTTAAGAGAATGTACAGAAATAATAATTTTGTCAGTTATAATTCAAAATGGAAAATAAATATCGACAAAAGAGTGAAATTTTTTGGATATTAATTTCATCGAAAATTTGTGGGATAATTTTGATCCACTAAATTTATGAGAATTTATGTTAGAAGACATTTTGACAGCTACCATTCAAATTTGGAAATAAATATCGACGTAAGAATTGAATCTGTTTGATATTAATATCATCAAATATTGATATGAGATAATTTTGATCTACTAAATTTATGAGAATTTATGTAAGAAGACATTTTGACAGCTACCATTCAAATTTAGAATTAAATATCGACGTAAAAATTGAATCTGGTTGATATTAATATCATCGAAAATTGATATGAGATCATTTTGATCTACTAAATTTATGAGAATTTATGTTAAAAAACATTTTGACAGCTACTATTAAAATTTGGAAATAAATATTGACGATAGAATCGAATTTGTTAGATATTAATGTCATCAAAAATTTATATGAGATAATTTTGACCTACAAAATCATGAAAATTTTTATAAGAAGTCATTTTGAGATCTCCCACTCAAATTTGGAAATAAATATAGACGATAGAATCGCATTTGTTGGATATTAATTTCATCACAAATTTATATGAGATAATTTTGAGCTACAAAATCATGAAAATTTTTAGAAGAAGTCATTTTGAGAACTCGCACTCAAATTTGGAAATAAATATAGACGATAGAATCGCATTTGTTGGATATTAATTTCATCAAAAATTAATGAGATAATTTTGATCTACTAAATTTATGAAAATTTATATAAGAAATCATTTTGAGAACTCGCACCCAAATTTGGAAATAAATATTGACGATAGAATCTAATTTTTTGGATATTAATGTCATCAAAAATTTATATGAGATAATTTTGACCCTCAAAACCACGAAAATTTTTATAAGAAGTTATTTTGAGATCTCCCACTCAAATTTGAAAGTAATTATCAATAATATAATCGAATTTGTTGGATATTAATTTCATCAAAAATTGATGAGATAATTTTGATCTACTAAATTTATGAAAATTTATATAAGAAGTCATTTTGAGAAGTCTCACTCAAATTTGGCTATAAATATCGACAACAGAATTGATTTTGTTGGATATTAATTTCATCACCCGACCAGGGCATGAAAATATTCGGATTTACAGCATAAAATTATACTTCTGCAGTTAATATCAACTGTTACTAATAAAACTACCGCCAATTCTCCACCCAAAACTTCCAAATCGCGGCTCTAAAAAATTTGACATCGCAGCTGCGCTTCAGTGAATCATTTTTAGGCCACCGTACTTAATCATCGGAACTTAATTAAAAAAAAAAAACTAGCAAAATAGTAATTTGTCTTACAAAGTAGCATACACATAAGGAAAGACAAACTTGTAGCAATTGGAAGGTGGGTACCTTAGTCACGGTTAGCAAGCATCATCATCATCACGATGGTTTGTCGGACAATCTACGGTGGACAGGACTTGAAGAGCAAGCGGAGACAGGGAAGAGTAAACAGTAGAGTGGGGGTTTATTTCTTGGTACGACAGTCCACACACACATATACGGGCTTAAAACTCACCTCAGCTATTTTAATATATATCTATATCTATACTGCACAAGTAGAGGACAAATGCAGCAGCAAGAGAGTAAGGAACGTCCTCATACATATATACAAATGTATAAATGTATATATGTGTGTGTAGTTGTATGAAGCAGCATAACAACGAGTAGAAGAGAACGCGACAGTGCCAGGCCGCTCCGCGGAATAGAGGTACGAGCGGGGCAGAGAGAATGTCGTAGCGTGTTCATCGAGGTGTAGTTCCTCGTCCCCTGGATAGAACTTATGTAGCTTATGTATGTATACTTGTGTAGCATATATATATAGAGGTTCGGTATTGGTGAGCTGCAGCGTGGTCAGCAATGTCCCACAAATGTAAACCACGCTTGCGTTATTCGCCGGTAAATTGCGCCTCCACCGAGGCGGAGACGTTACGTTGTGGTTGTCGTTGGACATTTCTATGACTATACTACCGTCTCGAACTCATCCTTCATCCTCGTGAAAAATACGACGTGTAATGACGTTACACCGGCACGACGTACTGGAGTTTTAGATAGATAGACGTGACGTTCGCGTTTTCCGGCACATCCGCTCTCATTTCTCGTCCACTTCCCGTGACGTGAGTTGGGTTTTTTTATATACTTGAAAGTTGCTGCAATTTATTTTTTATTTTTCGAAATTATTTAGCTTTTTTTCAACAGTTATTTATTTATAATGAAAATTGCGGCGGAAAAAATTTTGGGCTTTTGGAAAATTATAAACTGAGCGCTGTAACTTTTTAAGGATTGGTCGTACGGCATTTTATAATCAGAGAAAATTTGTAGGAAATTATCTTCCCTATAATTTTGATTCTGATAAAAAATTTGTTAGGATCGATATTTTAGAAGATACAGCCATTTGAAATCTTGTAAAAAGTATATATATTTTTTTCCAAAAATTCCCAAATTTTTTAAAGCGCTGTAACTCCTAAAGAACTGATCCCACGTGATTTTTGAATGAGACAAAAGTTATAGGAAATTAAATTTCCTACAACTTTGGTCCTGATAAAAAATATCCCAAGTCTGATATTTTACAAGATAACGCAGCTTTTATGTTAATAATGAAGTTTTCTTTCCCAAATCATTATGACTCATTTTAAATTTGTTTCAACTCATAATAAAATAATTGATAGCATTATCTCATTGAACAAATCTAAACACGATTAAAAACTTAACCTACAGACTCGTCACGTCAGTGTTTTTATTCGCGCGTTAATAAGGCGTGAACCTCCTGGGGTCACTGGGAATCAACCGGCTGTATGCTGGTACACTGCATAGTAGTTAAGTGGGTTAAGGTTATGACATATATATATCACCTTATTAAAGTATCAGTCATCCGACTATTTAATCGATTGTAAAATTCAATTTAGCTCAATTGCCCGCAAACAAATGCTACATTTAAATTAATATTTCTTTCGTTATTATTATTATCGTCTTATTGTATTGTATTCTATTATATTAGACGATAAAGATCAAATACAATAAGATTAAGATGTAACTAGTGCTACGTCATCCACTTACTTTACCCTGCGATAAATGTCGATAGCCCTTTTGCAAAAAATAAAAAAAAAACCCACGTGCTTTAGTCTTTAAATTCCGCGACTTGCTGTTACTTCAATCTCACATTTATCACGAAATGTCGAGTGAAGATCTGAGTTTTCATTCGACATGTGCACTAACGCATGGCAGTAACATTTATATATATATTTATAAAGAGACTTTTACGGAAATTGAGAACCTGGGAGTTGTAACCGAGGTTTTATTTTTCTAAGATTTTTATTTTATTATTTATATACATATTTTTTTTATATAAATATGTGCAATGTTTATGTAGACTTGTACACACGTGTTGAGACAAAAGAACATTTTTCAGAGACTCCAAGCATGACGGAAATTCTCACATTGTAAAAGCAACTTGACATTAAAATCGTTGGTGCCGATATGAGAAATATTATTTTTATTATATTTTTTTTTTATTGTTGTGATATTTAAAATGACCTCGGTGATATAATTATGAAATAATAGTTGACATAAAGATAGGCAATTTTTATTTTTACTATTATTATTATCGTTATTATTATTTATTAGGTGTCGAGATATTTAGATGCGTCAGATTTTAATCTCTCCGACAAACAGCCGTAGAAAAACTAAAAAAAATTTATTACCGAGCTCAAAGTATCTTTTTTTCACTCCCGTGGCAATGAAACTCATAAATAATTCCTAGGAATTTTTTTTTTTTAAATTTGAGCTCAGGCTCAATTACCAAAAATTCAAAATTTCCTTCAATGCCCAAAATGTATGAAAAAAAAATTTTCTACCCCATTTTCCATACCTTTTTCCACAAACTCATACTTTCAGCTCAAATTTCCTGTTTTTTAAATTTTTTTACGTCAATTCCTTCCTGTTTTTCCAGCCGTCCAAAAATTTTCAAATTTTTCTCCCCATTAATTTTTTAATTTTTTTCTTAAAAAAAATTATTGAGCGCATGTTAAACTACAGACTCGAACCTCTAACAAAAGATTTGTTCATTTTGCCTCAAAAATTGTAGCTCGAGTTAACACAGGCATTGAAAAAAAAAATTACCACGAAAATGAAAAAATCAGCATGAAAATAAAAAAGTAATTTATGAATACTTAGCTATTTATTCACCTGTTAAATAAACTATACAGTGAACTAATTTGTAGAAATATTTATGTATGCAAATGAGTAAGAAAAAAAAAAATAAAAAAACAAAAAGTCCTTATGCAAAAGAGTAATGAATAATTTAGATGATAAGTAAATTCACGGCCACGGTCTTGTAACTATTACACTCGTCCACCGTTACGTTGCCTTCGTCCTTCGCATTTTCGCCAGGATAAAGGATAAAATTAACGCGGGAGAGTTGACGTATGAGTGCAGTACAAGAAAAAAAAAAAATAAAATGTTTAAGATATAATACATGAATTCATGAAGATAGTACTGTAATGTAAGCAAAGGCAGTGTATATATATATGTATATATATATATATATATATATATAATGTAACGTATATATAAGAGAGGGCAGGGCAGGTTCGGTCACCGGAACGGACGTTCTTTCTCCCGACGAATTTAAACGTTACGGTCCTGTGATCCTGGCAGTCTCACGACCACGTGATTTCGTCCAGGAAATGCATCCAACTCCTGCACCCCGACATCGCCACCTTCTCTCGCTCGGAATGTCCCGAAGAATTTCTATTCTTCTTTTGTTTATTTCGCTTTTTTATTTTATTTTTTTCTACATTAGATAAATATTTTTTAAGTAACAGTAAATTTACTTTTATTTCCATACTAACCACAGTTCAGGGTACTTGGCTCGATAAATTACTGGGTAATTTTACGCTTTTACTTTACCACTATTCAATAGCCGATAAATTGTTACATCGAAATATTAGACATTTAATTGCCGGTAAATAATTGCGGTCATATTCATTTTTTATTGACAATTTAGATCTAATCCCCCTTCCTATTTTTATTATGATCCTGAAGTTAGCAGACAGTTAGAAATTTTTGAATTTTTTTTTTTAACGACTTAATTTAAAAAAAAAATAAAAATAAAAAATATGCTCATGTAGAAAATTTAATAAACTATAGGTGCAATTTTTTCAAATATTTTTTTTTTTATAATCTATTGTTTAAAAAAAAATCCAAAAATTATTGGACGTCGGCTAACTTCAGTATCATTTTTTATTTCGTCTATTCTACACACAGAAAAAACAGATATCTTGAGTCAAGAAAATATTTTTGAAGACAAACGTTTTCGGGAACTAAGTCAAGATTTTCTTGAGCCAAGAGAAGATTTCTACTTTATCTGAGAAAATTTAGGTCTCCAAAAAAATTTTCTTGAATCAAGAATATTTACCTTCAGTCGAGAATTTTTTTTTGTGTGCAGTATGGGAGGGGAGGGGAGGGGGTAAAAAATAGGGTAGCCCTAAAATTTAAAAAAAAAATGCGTGACTAGAAGATAGTTACGGACTTATGAGCGACAATGTTATGTCTTATCTATTTCAAACATCTTCCAACTCTTTTCCATACATATATACATATATATAGGAATATATAGTAAGTAAATGTGTTGAATGTGCGAGAAAAATAATAAACATGTAAGTTAGTAAATTAACACTCGAATACTAGGATTTAGTCCCGCTTCGCGATGCATGGCGTCGACTTTTTTGCGACAAAAAATATATAATAAAATAGATGTCTCATTACTGTCTGATTTAAAACCCAAAGCCACCTTTTTTTCAATAAATAATTCAAAGCATACTAATTATTTATCGTGATAGAATGCAATTAAATGAGTAAACTTTATATAAATTTTCCGGTTTTTTTTTTATTTTTTACAACTTTTCGCAATCGACGCAGTATCACTAACAGTGCACTTGTTTAAACGCAGCTTTACGCACGCATGCTTATAAATTACCGCTCCGGAACTTGTAACGCACTACTATGATACCGGGTTCAAAACATCTTAATGTTTATCGCGGGATTTTAAATAATTCAAATAAATTTTTTTTGTACAGGAAAAAAAAATTGAAACTGTTCATTTGAATATTTTAGCTGATGTTACTATTTTATCTATCATCATGCAATAAAAATTATTTCATCATAATAACAACACTCTAATAGTAATAAAAAAAAATAATTACAATTACAGATTAAAATCAATGATCAATTAAAAATTATAAATAAAACGTCAATCATTATTTATAAAGTAATCATGACATTCCATCGGTATTCATTAAATATATATATATATATTTGATTAGAATTATAATGTTAATTGAAATAAAGATATTTGTAGTGACAAAATGTCATTTTGTATGTAATTAAAATGTAATCAAGTGCCATGTTTAGATATCAATTTAAATAAATTAACGCGTACTGTGAAAGTCAGTAAATTTATTTGCATTTTTTAAATCTTTTTTTTTTTTTTTTTTGTAGAGGTCAAATCCTTTATCAGTATAGTCGAAGCTCCCTAAAGTTGCTCTCTTCGTACAGGACCATTCTCTAAAGTTGATTTTTCCCCTTCTCCCTACTCTGCATTCTCGCTAGGATAATTGATTCCCCTGTGCGCGTTTCGATGCGTCACAAAATCAAAACAAACTGTGTTATACATATGCGTTAAGGCTAACCTCAAATCGTGATTTTTAATTTATTTTTGATATTTTAATATTAATAAATAAATAATAAAGAAATAAAATGGAAAATACTTAGAGTTTATAAAATAATCACTAATTTGAAGCATTGACTGAACTATTATTTGTCGACCGGAAATTTAAAAAATAAACTAATAAAATTTATTACGTCTCGAAAATATCCCGAGTCGAAATTTAGAGCCTATATAGGTCCCTATAGCCCTGAATAGATCCGATTTAGAGCCCTGTAGTCCTGTAGCTCCGACTTTGAACCCGGAGGTCCTAACATTCACTGAGAGGTCCGATTTTGAGCCTTCAAGTCCGACAATATTAGTCCCGTAATAATAATAGGCCCTAAATCGGACCTAATTTTACATAGAAACAGACTCTATTTAGAGCCTCCAAGTCCGAAATAGGTCCGACTTTAGAAGGCTCTAAGTGGGCTCTAAATTTCGACTCGGGATACTTTTGTTCATTGATTATAAGTTTCTCAGATGGTTTTATTAATGATAAAAAAATTTTATTTCTAGGTTAACTATATCGCATAACAGAATATGTATTTAATCAATCATAAAAGTTTAAATCGCGCGCCAGAATTTTGAATTCTGATTCGTTTAGTAAAAAGAAGAGTGGGTGAAAATCCGAGCAACTTTAGAGAGCATATCTTGTTAACTTTAGGTAGGGCAACTTTAGAGAGCTTCGACTGTATCTTTGTTTTGGCGAAGGAGGTGAAATTTGAATTGAGATCTGGGTGATGAGTAAAAAATAGTTGCGTTATTGGTTTATGCTACTGAATAGTATCGTATATATGATCGTATTTTAGATTCGCTTGAAACATTGGGCTGTGATCTGTGTGTGTGTGTGTGTGTGTGTGTGTGTGTGTGTGTGTGTGTGTGTGTGTGTGTGTGTGTGTGTGTCTGAGTTTACTTATGATGTGGAATAGAGACCGAGTGAAGAGGCTATAGGCTATTGTATTGCATTGTTTCGTGTTTAGCGGCAAGGTGAAATTATGTAATGAGGAGTAGATTGTATCACGAGTTAAGATCGTCGTCATGTAAAGCCTTTGTATTTGCTATACAACCGTGTTTTAATGTTTATTGTCAAGACTTTAGTTTTTTTTAAATTATTTACTACACTGTAAAAAGAGCGGTGGTAAAAATTCACTCAATATAACACCGCGCGGTGTTAATTTGGTGTAAAAAAAATTCCACGGAAATTTAAATTTTACTATGTACATATTAATTAGACTGATTCAAAAAAATCGATTATTTTTTTTTTCGCAGATTACTATTTTCCATTTTAACAACGCGGGAAAAAAAATTTTTCATTTTTATAATTTTTTAGCTCAAAATTTTATTCATTATAATTTTTCAGGAATAAAATTACCTACAAAAAATTTTCCATGACATTTTGTGATAAGTCTGATAGTTTTGCCAGAAAAGTAAAAAGATCTCAAAATTTACTATAAATTTGACTTGAAGCTCAAATAACATTTGAACAGATGGATTTATCAAAAAACGATAAGACATTTTTTGTAGAGCCTTCGATTCCCTACAAAAATATTTATCGCTCATAAAAATCCGTTAATTTGTTTGTAAGCTAAAAAATTATAAAAATAAAAAATTTTTTTTCCCGCGTTATTTAAATGGAAAATAATAATTAGCGATGCGCGACCTCTAAATATTAAAATTACGAGCTCTGGTTTTCACAGACTTCTTTTTTCGGTACTCCGAAGATATTTCAATGCAGGATTCAAGAAAAAAAAAATAATCGATTTTTTTGAATCAGTCTAATATTAATGTTATATGTAATATATTTAATAATTACACAATTTTATGCCCACCGTTTAAATCACCAATAATTTAATTTATTACATATGAAAAAAAGTCTATTTGGTATATAAATTAAAAACGATAATTTATTGAGTTGAATAAAAAAAAAAAAAAAAGTAGCGTAGATCAACGGTCTTTGGGCGCTCCTGGGAAACAGTTAATAGGACGAATTACACTAATAAAAGGTAACAACGTCAGCCGTTTTCACGGTAGAATAATAATGGGGCAACGCGTCGGCGCACTCTGGGGACCCCCATTTGAATATTTCCCTAATGCCGAGCCCCCGAAACCCGGACATGCGCGCGCTTTTTAATACGCATCGACGCGTCTTTCTGCGTACCGGGTACACGTACGCTCAACGGCTGTCGTTTTACCCGAACCGTCGATTCCTCGCCCGAAATTATGTCCGTCCTCATAAATATTTAATTCCACGGCATTTATAAGACATCCCAATATCAATAAATATTTAAAATATTATAATTATAATAATAATAATAATAATAGAAGTAGAAATAAAATATATAACATATCAGTCAAGCGAAATTGAGTGCACTTGTCAATATCGATATAATTAGCCGGCAAACAGGTAAGACCGGAATCGCTAACTTTTTTCGACGAGCTCGCGATAACAATTGATAGTGTCCTCGATGACAAAGTTCCCTCAGTACTATTATTTTTTTTTATCATTCATTTTTACTATCGGCCATATTTTTTTTTTTTATCGATTTATATATATGTTGATAACTTATTTAATATTTTTTTCGAAGGCTCGATGGCTAAACAATAAAGTCAAAAGTCATATATCGATTCCGGCTGAACCGAACGATAAAAAATATCGAACGCGACTTAAAAATTCAGATAAAAAAATTTTTTTGCTTTTTTTTTCTAAACATAAAATTCAACAGAATATTTTTATTAAAAACTTTATATCCTTTTTATTTAAAAAAAATTTTAACTGCGTGATAAAAATTCTTCCGCAATACAATAATTTGCTAGACTCAACTCTAAAATATAAAAGCGCGCTCATATTCTTTAGAACCATAAAATTTCCCTCATAACTCAACCGCGGGACTGTAAACGTCAACAGAAATTTTCATACGAATGACTTTGAGGATCCCGAGCTGTGTTATATTCCCGCGTTAAAACTCATCCTTGCCCATAACTCGTCTTCTGAAACCGAGGAAACAGCCGCGATTTCGCTCGGGTATTTTTCTACTGCCCGACCGTTAAAGCCGTTTCCACTTGCTCGATACTCGATTCCTCAGATATTTTTTACACTTTTTCCCCTTTTCTTGCTCCCAGCTTCCATTCCCGTCTTCGCTTTTTTACTCCACAAATTGCACAATTTTCTTCTTTCACTTCTTCGCAAATTTTTTCCTCTCTTAGTTTTTTTCTAAAAAAACTCAACCAACACTCGAGTGTTTTTTCAAGTTTTTTCAAAGCAAATAAAATAAACTGATCCATCAATCAGCAAGTGACCCAAATAATTTCATAAACTTCCGCTTATTACGAGGGATAGCCACTGTGAAATTTGAAAAAAAAAAAATTTTTTTTTTTTTATTAAATGAAAGTGTATATGTTCAAAAATATGTATCTAAAGTTTTGTATGAAAATTTCGAATATTTTTAAAGTTATAGTCATTTTTGTGACAGCGCGTCAACTGACCGCTGCATCGACTAAAAACTTTAAACGCATTTTTCTCGAAACTACTTTTTTTGAACTGGTGGCATCTGTAATTTGCATAAATATCAACCGATTCGCAACTTTTTTTTTTGCCGTATTCGTCTATTCAGTAGCTAAAGTTGCACATAGGGGATTTTGAAAATTTTGATTTTTAAGATTTTTTAGGGCTGTTTGAATCCAAAAAAATGATAAAAAATAACGAAAAAATTTTTAATATGTCGCCATTTTTTTTCAAATCCAAATTTTCAAAATCCCCTATGTGCAACGATAACCACATGCATACAGATTACAACGCCGTTTGGTTTTTTTGTTTCTGATAATCCGTTTTTGAGTTAGAGATGACACCGTGGTGGGGGAAATTTTTTTGTTGCTCCACAAAAATGCTTATAACTTTGTAACAACATGATATTTTTTAATGAAAATTTAGGAGAATTATCTTCAATGTATACTTTAGAAAACAAAAAAAACCCGATCCCCAAATTCCTTTATTATTCCAGTCAAAAAAATTCCCGAAAATCACCTATTTTTTCGATCCTCACAGTGGCTATCCCCCTTAATCATCAAAAATTTTTTTAATGCAAAAAAAAATGATTATTAGCACAGTAATTAAAATAATTTTTTAGCAAGTGATGAATGGTAGCTGGGAGCAAGCGATTCATGTTTTCCTGTCTGCAAGTACTCTCAGTGGGATAAAAATGATGAGGTTGTGGTGGATGAAGATGAAGAGGAGAAGAGAAAATAAGCCTGGTATTGATGCATAAAACGTGCATATTTACTAAGCCTGTTTTCACGGATGTGAACACCCGGTATGCAACCGCGGGAGGAAGCTAATGCCGATCGAGTACGGGCGGACTCTCCTGTGCCGCTGATATGGAGCCGGCATTTATTTATTTTCCCTGGACTTGCGGATGGATGGAAACTTGTTTACTTCTTCAACTACATGCTGCACTTGAGGGATGCCTACGCACTACTTACACTTTTTTTTAAATCAAGAAAAAAATTACGGGATGTAAAGTCGCTCTGGATCGTGTAATTTAATTTCAATTTTTTTTTTTTTTTTTTTTTTAATATATATTTATTATTTATATTATTATGATTGGAGTAATTTTATTGACAATGAGAGAAATAAAGAGAAATTTAAAAGTGTGTATGCTAATAAACTGAGTATCGACACGACACGAGAAGTCACGCGAGCCGCGAGCCGAGTCGCGGATCTGTTTATAGTTTGTAATAAACTTTTTGCTTCGGGTCTTGAAGACTAAAATTATTTTATTTTTTTGGAGATGGTCTAGGTCTTGTTTGTTTGGGCCCGATTCCTGTTTATTTGATGCGATTTATTTATTTTTTAGTGTGTGATGTACAAATGATTGGTAGGTTTGTAAGTTTACTTCCTGATACGCTGGAATGATACTCAAACAGGTTGATAAATAATATATATATGTATATATATGGTGTGTGGTGCTATCAGTGTGTGGTATCTTATTCACTTGAGTCATTTGAGACCGGTATTTAGGGTAGTCCCAATCCCAAAGGCGCCGTATAAACGACTGCCGGCATTTAACGAAATCACCCATTAGCATAATTTACGTGAGCCACTTGACTTAGTGCTATTATGTCCCGACATAATAGATATATATGTTTATGTTTGTATTTATATTTATATATACGGATACGGAGGATATTAAGTTTGTTTTTAATAGTTTGTTGTACAATTACTCGATGACAGGTTTTTTTTTACTCATGAATTATTCATTTGTGAAGTAGAAATTTAATAGAGGATTGAGTATTTTTTATTATTGATGATATCGCAGTGATCATTTAGGATAAATAGACGTTTGAGGAGGTCGTTGGAATGGAAATTCGATTCTCTGCAACTTTTGTCATGAGAAAAAATATTCTAGGAGTGATATTTTTAAAAATATCGCGGTTTGAAGTCTGTGAAAAGTATATATATTATGCCAAAAATTTTCAAACTGCTTAAACGGCTGTAACTTTTGAACTAAGGGTCTTAGGTTATTTTTTTATCAGACAAAAATTGTAGGAAATTTAATTTCCTACAACTTTGGTTCTCATAAAAAATATTCTAGGATCAATAGTTTAGAAGATACAGCCGTTTGAAGATTCATAATGATGATTATATTTTTCCAAAAATTTACCAACTCATTTAAAGCGCTCTAACATTCAAATTATTGATCCCACACTATTTTTCAATCAGACAAAAATTGTAGGAAATTAAATTTTCTACAACTTCGGTTCTCATAAAAAATATTCTAGGATCAATAGTTTAGAAGATACAGCCGTTTGAAGATTCATAATGATGATTATATTTTTCCAAAAATTTACCAACTCATTTAAAGCGCTCTAACTTTCAAATTATTGATCCCACGAAATTTTTCAATCAGACAAAAATGATAGGAAATCAAATTTCCTTTCCAACGACCACCCACAATGTCTAGATATCCAATTTTTTCAAGCCGTTACTCAAAAAGTTATGAAACTCAATTATCAAAAATAATTCAAAGTCAAAAAAAATGTTTTCTATCAAAATATAATTATTGTCAGCACACTGATAGCTCATAAAAAAAAAAGTATGCTCTCATTGTCATGACATTGCACTAGACAACATTATTTTCTCTCCTTACAACATAAATGTTTTTTTTCCCATATATAAATATATTTCTTTCCATTTCCTTATTTTTGTTTCTTTTCGACTGCAGGTGCCCGCACATTTCGCCAACGACTGTCATAAGAATGGCTTCGGGCATCAAAAAATAATAATAACAAGAATAATAAAAAGTCAGTATAAAAAGAAATAATGTCGGTTGCGTGTCACTAAAGTAGAGGACGTGCACGCATTGCACGTCCACGAGACTTTGACTTTACCTACATTGCATACACTCTATCTCCATACATCCACATTTATATAAATATGTACATATAAATATATAAACTTGCATTGCCGATGATTCACGATCCACACGTCTAACAATGATCTACTGCGATCTATTATAAAAACATTCCGCTTCCACGTGACTCAATACATCACATTGACTTCACTTACTGTCCCACATAAATTTAACTCGGCTAAAATATTTTACGTACCAGTACCAGTACCGCGAGGATACCCACTCATATAAATAACAGTAATATTTATTTTATAATTTTTGTTTAATATTTTGAGAACCACTGCAGGATGAAGCGCAGTGGGCGTTTCGCGGTACATCCCATATACCTATGAGCATTATATACTGCTATTCACATTTCATGTTTAGGAACACTCGTGAAAGAAAAAGACAAGCTTATATATATGAGAAAAATATATATGTACATATTTTTTTTTTTATTCCTTTCTTTAGATGAGATGTTGGCACGCGGACTTTCCTTGTAAGACGATACTAATTTTCTATTAAATAAATTTTTTATAAAAAAATTTTAAAATTTAGGGGAAGGGGGGCAAAACGGGATACTTAACGAAAAATTTAGTTTTTAGGGACATAAATATAAATTGGCTTCATTTTGATTCTATTTGAAATAAATATAACGAATTTTAGACTGCCATCAGAAAAAAAATTTTTATTTTCTGCGGGCAAAATGGGATACCCCAAAAAAAAGTAAATTTTTTTTTTTTTTTTTCAAGTGAATAAAATTGATGTAATAATGTCTTTCTAAATTGATGTAAGTAATAAAATTTACTCTCAACATATTTTTAAAGAAGTTTTTCCTTGTTATTTCTTTTCAAAATTTGAAATTGCCGCCAATATTATACTTTTCGCAAAAAATATAAAAATGTTTTTTTTTAGCTTTTAATAGTGTAAAATTATACTAGATGTCATTTTTGACCATTTTCGAAAGTTTTTCGAGAAAAAAAAATTTTGACGAAATTTTGAAGGTATCCCATTTTGCCGGCCTATCCCGTTTTGCCCCCCCCCCCCCCTTCCCCTAATTGAAGGAAAAAATTTCACGTGTCTCAAAAATTTCTATTTTATTGTAAATTTGTTATTTTTTTTTTTTTTTTTATGTTGATTTCTTTTTTTTTAAGCCGATGGATTAGATATTTAGATTTAAAACCTGAGGTAAAATAATTTGAATTACTAGTAAGCGCGTTTAGAGCGATTGCAAGTAAAATAATCGATACGGGCACCTCGACCTGGCGAACGAGTCCAGCGAAAAAAGGTAATCGTATAACTGGTTTGTGAAACTCTGAGAGAGAATAAGAAAGAATTGTTTTATTTGGGACCGATGGTTGTCTTGATGATAATAAAAATACAATTAAAATTAGCGACCGGGCCAATAGTTGAGTCGTCAGTCCCGAAATAAAATTTGCGCTCTTATTTTTCATCCCTGACCCGCCGCTTTCTTATTCTCTTTATTGTGGAAACAAAGGCAGTGTACATATATATATATATATATATATATTAGACTGGGCCAAAAAAATCGACTATTTTTTTTTTTTAACGATACTGTATAAATATTATTTGGGATGACAAAAAAAAATTATTGTGAAAATTTGAGCCCTTAATTTTGATATTAAGAGGTGTATCATCGCAATTTTTTATTTTTTTTTAATGAGCGGGTTTTTGTCTCATAACTCTCAAACCATCGAGATAAACGAAATCAACTCAGATACATTTTTTGAAGGAAATTTAATGCTCTACAAAAACGATTCGATTGAAATTTTTCGTCAGATGAACCGTTTCCTTATAATCATGCTTTGAACATTGGTATGATTTTAAAATTTGATTGTTCAACTTTGGAATTTTGTAATTCATGTAAAAATAAGTTTCTTGGAAAAGACAATGAATATTCTTGAAGGAAATTGAATGCTCTACAAAAAAAGTCTCTTAACAATTTTCGCTAAATTCACTCCTTCAAAAGTTATTCAAGATTATTGAAGTCGTTTTACATAACTTCAACCTTGAATAACTTTTGAAGGAGTGAATTTAGCGAAAATTGTTAAGAGACTTTTTTTGTAGAGCATTCAATTTCCTTCAAGAATATTCATTGTCTTTTTCCGGAAACTTATTTTTACATGAATTACAAAATTCCAAAGTTAAACAATCAAATTTTAAAATCATACCAATGTTCAAAACATGATTATAAGGAAACGGTTCATCTGACGAAAAATTTCAATCGAATCGTTTTTGTAGAGCATTAAATTTCCTTCAAAAAATGTATCTGAGTTGATTTCGTTTATCTCGATGGTTTGAGAGTTATGAGACAAAAACCCGCTCATTAAAAAAAAATAAAAAATTGCGATGATACACCTCTTAATATCAAAATTAAGGGCTCAAATTTTCACAATAATTTTTTTTTGTCATCCCAAATAATATTTATACAGTATCGTTAAAAAAAAAAAATAGTCGATTTTTTTGGCCCAGTCTAATATATATATATATATATATATATATATATATATATATATATATATATGTACATATGAATGTGCACATGGTTAACGATAATTGTATAACCCAGAGCCGAGCACGTGATCCTGTCATTAAGATCTAAGCAAAATAATTCATCACCTTGATGTTAAATCTTAAATTATTTATTTATTTATTTATAAATAAATAGATGATTAAAATCACATGTGTTGAAAAATAATTAAAAAAAAATAATGATAATAGTAGTGGAGAAAGAAGGTGCCGCATTTGAACAGGATTGCCGATCCGATCTTATAAATCAGTTTGCGGAGTATTTTTTTTCGAGACCCCGGTTGCCGGTTTCTCTACTGAAACCGCGTCGTTGGTATGGAGTCGACGGAGGTCGGGACATAAATATTCAAGCGACAAGTTAAACTACACATGTATCCGTTCGGTCTCTACTCGGTATCGGTGTCGATGTCGATGTCGATGTCGGTGTCGGTCACAACACGTCGATCTATGAGAGAGGGCTGGGGGAGAGGGGGAGGGGTATGTATACTAGTAGACAAGTATTCATGGAGTTAAAATGTACATGTTACGGAATAGCAGGCAAGATTGTTAAGCTGCTGCAAGAGAGTCAAAGTAGACAAGTTGGCTTTCAGAATTAAAAGGGAGCTCGTGGAGATGTTCGGTTATCTATTACATGAGGCCTAATTTAAATATGTGTGTAAAATGGTTTCATTTTTTGTGAATTATGGAAAATTAATCGGTTGAGGTGGAGATTTAGTTTTATTTTTTTAGTGATATTGGAGTAATTTTGTTTTTTTGATGATATCTTTTAAAATATTGATTCTAGGCCGTTTTTTATGGGGACAAAAATTGTAGAAAATTACATGTCCTATAACTTTTGTTTGTTTGTAAAATAACGTAGGATGAGTTTTTGAAAAGTTACAGCCGTCAGAAGATTTTGGGAATTTTGGAAAAATGTATAATCTTATTTCTAAGGCTTAAAACCGCGATATCTTTTGAAGTATTGATTCTAGGTCGTTTTTTATGAGCACCAAAGTTGTAGGAAATTAAATTTCCTAAAACTTTTGTCTGATTGTAAAATAACGTGGGATGAGTTTTTGAAAAGTTATAGCCGCCAAAAGATTTTGGAAACTGAAAAACCGTCTAATTATATTTCTAAGACTTAAAACCGCGATATCTCTGAAACTATGGGTCCTACGATTTTTTTTACTGATACCAAAAATCTGGGAAATTAAATTTCCTTTCCAAAAAGCTCCTTGTTCTTTGATTTATCTCAAAAACCACTAAACCTGATCAAATAATTTAAAACTCAAAAAATTACATCTGCCAAAAATCGATTTAGTTTTATTACTTTATTTCAATTCGTATCTTTTGATTGTCTATTTATTATTTTTTTATTACCCGATCAAGATACATACTTTTTATTGGATTTACGGATTTTTAAAGTGTAGTTAAAACTTTATCTGATGCTTTTAAAACGGTAATTGTTTTTTCTTTATTTACGATCGATTTACACCGCATCAACTTAAAGCTTCAATTAAAAATCTCTTTTCTCTTTAAATAATTAATTCTCATTAATAAATTAATTTGCACTCGTCATACAAGCCATTAATTCAAAAAAATTTATTCACATTAAATAATTTAAAAAAAAATAAAATAGCAAAACCGTAAAATCTGGTTTTGAAAAAACAAAACTCAAATAAATAAATAAAATAATAATAAGTAAAGTTAAGTCTTGAAAAAAAAAAAATTGAACCCGTCCGCCGAGTGAAGAAGCGTCGATCGATTAATCGTCGCGATAGAGCACGGTTTAATTAGCCCGGAGCGATTTATGCAGCCAGAATGTAGAATGCCGCCACGAAAATTTCTTCTTGCTCTTGTATACTCATACTTATTCTTCCTCCGCCAATGCTTTTACTTATATACATATATATATATATATATACACATATATACTACCGCGAATGCTGGCGGCTCAATACCACCCCCCAGTCGATTATTTTCTCGCGTTCAAATAAATGATAAATAACCAAAGATAAATAATAATTGACGTAAGAATAAATCATACATTTACCGCAATCATGGTAACGCGTATATAAATAATAACAACAACAAAAAATATATATATATATATAAAAGTACCCATTTTTGTTAGTTTATAAATTACGTATTAAACAAGAGTAATTTCTCATAAATTATCACGTCAAGATTGACGGAGAAAAGAGTCATGCTGACGGATTACATTAAATTATGCAATGCATAGAATGTAATTACTAGATTGATTTCTCGTTGATCGACAAGTTTTAACTTCCTTGACATTAAATTAATTACAATAAAAAAAATGTCTCGTAAATAAATAAACTGGGACTTTTTATATCTGAAGAGTTACAATAAATTTATTGTAGGGGAGACCGGGGCAAGACGGCCCACCTAAGCCGGTTATTATTATTTGTGGCTTTTAACCATCAAGTCGATTTACTCTTGTCCAACTTGAACTCAATTCACCAAAATTTTGGTGAAGCTCCTGAAAAAAAATTTTTTTTTTTTGGGGCAAGACGGCCCCCTCCGAAAAAAAATAAAAAGAAAAAAATTTTTTTTTTTTAATTGTAAAAAAATTTCCTGCGTAACAAATGTTTATATTTTTCTCTTTAACAACTGTATTTACTTTAATATTACTCGAAATAACCTTTTTTGATATAATACGAGTCATTTTTTCACTTCTGTAGAAAATTGATTATTGGTTTTTTTAACTTTTTCAAATGCTCTATTTTAATCCAAATCCATATAATTAACCAAAAAATGATATTTCTATTAAATTAATCATGACTAGGTTATAATACTATGAAATACATTTTCTTTTAGAATTTTTGAGTGGTTCATTTTGCCCCAAGTTTCACGTATCGGGCTAAAAATGAGTAAATAATTTAAATTTGTGATAATCAAAAGAAAACAAGAAAAAAAAATTTTTGGTTAATTTTTGAGGTGGGCCTTCTTGCCCCAGGTGGGCCGTCTTGCCCCGGTCTCCCCTACTTTTTATGATATAACGTGGAAGTAAAGGGTATTGAAGTTTTAGTTGGTAAAGTATAAAGTAGAGTCGGGTATGAGTAAGTATGAGTTAAGTATGCAAGTGGAGGTGGTGTATGACAGTAGTCACGTGCAAGTACACGGCCTGTTACCCTGTACTGAGTACCGCAAGTTAAGTCCGGGAAGGGAATTACGTAAGCGCATCTACAACATCTACATCTACTAGGTTATTGCTGGTATGGAGTTTTGCTCATGGACTTACTCCGCCTCTTGATCTATCCTTTCTGTCCTGTCCTCTTACATTATATTATATCCATATATATATGTCATATGTGTGTGTGTGCAAGTGTATAGCTCGTTGCGGTATAGCTTTTACGTTTGCTCCGCGAATCTACGGAGTGAGTCGCGCGCACATGGGGATTGCGATTGCGTAAGGCGGAGTCTTGAATGTCCATATTTATTTTTTTTTTAAATCAAAAGCTTCATTAATAAATTTGAATAATAAATCAGTTTAAAATTTTTTTATAATAAATTGATAATTTAAAAAAAAAATTTAATTATTGGCGTAAATATTTAATGTGAAATTTCTATCAATAATTTATTGAATGAAAAAAATTAAAATTGATTTAAAAAAAAGTAGTAATGAGATTTAAAATAGATTAGATGAATAAATATTTAAAAAATATCTCGTTGCGTGACTGCATTACAAGACTCATCGGTCGTTATAGCATAGCTACAGGTGGTTTTCTTATTCAGCTCTTACATCTATACCCGTTTTGTCTCGGGTCTCGCGGCTCGTCACTCCATCGACGTTTCATTTCTCATGTCTCGTTTTAATTTTAATTCTCCCCTCCCCCACCCTTTGTATCCAATATTTGTAATCCTTGTATTCCTCGGTCCTCTGTGTCTATACCAGCCCTCACCCCATGGCGAAACCGCACTCACTCCTTTATTTTTCTATTTCACCCCAGAGCATAACAGTTGCGATTCCCATTACTCATAGAAACTTGTGGTCATCTTTCAACTCGGTCTCCACATGCGACCGAGGGTTCGTAATTATCTAGCCTGCTTCCGGTTAAATATTTTTAAAACCAACAATGTACCTTACTCGCACATTATTATTTATTCTGTACCTACTAAGTAATAAAAAATAATAAACAACAAATGAAATATTATTCCACGGTGTACTGTTCGGTGTATGATGGACGATTCACCGTCACAATGTACATTTTATTATATTTTACTTAATAACAAAATCATAATCATCAAGAGAAAAGCTTTTGTGATGCTTGCAGTCTCTATGGGGCCCCTTGTTGCGGAGACTGTATGTAATGTATGTACTCGGAACTCTATAGTAGATTTTTATAACCCAAGACATGAGAAACAGGTGCATGACGTCAGGTGGGCAGTGGCTACCACGTGATCTTTTTAGTTTTTTTTTTTTTCACTTTCTTTTTTTTACATTTATTTATTTTTTATTTTCTTCAACAAACTTTTAAATAAATTAAAGTAAAGAGATGCAGAATAAACGGGAGAATTTTTCTTTGAATTACCAGGGGTAGGTTGGGCCAAAAAATTTAGAAAAATTTTAATTTATTGAAAAAATGGAAAAATTTTTATTGAAAAATTATGATGAAGTTAGCAGACAATTAAAAATTTTCGGATTTTTTTTTCAATAAATCAATAACAAAAAAAAAAAAAATAAAAAATATGCACATGTAGAAAATTTTAAAAACTACAGGTGCAATTTTTTCAATTTTTTTTTTTTATAATTTACCGTCTAAAAGAAAATCCAAAAGTTATTAGACGTGGGATAACTTCAGTATCATGAAAAATTATTGTGACACTGAAGTTAGCGGACGTCTAATAGTTTTTTGATTTTTTTTCAAACGATAAATTATAAAAAAAAAATATTTGAAAAAATTGCACTTGTGGCTTTTTAAATTTTCTACATGTGCATATTTTTAGTTTTTCTTTTTTTTCGTTGATTTGTTAAAAAAAAAAAATCGAAAACTGTTAATTGTCTGTTAATTTCAGGATCATAAATTATTTGATATTTTGGGCATCTGAAAAAAATTAGCGACTGATTTTACTCCGTAATAAATTTTTTTAATTGATTCTAGTGGGAGTTAAGAATTTTAAAAAAAATTTCAATTTATTCAAAAACTCAAAATTTTTATTGAAAAATTTGATATTTTGGGCATTAGAAAAAAATTAGCGACTGAATTTCTCCGTAATAAATTTTTTTAATTGATTCTAGTGGGAGTTAATTTAAAAAAAAATTTCAATTAATTCAAAAATTGTAAAAATTTTTTTTGAAAAATTATTTGATATTTTGGGCATTGGAAAAAAAATAAGCGACTGATTTTACTCCGCAATTAATTTTTTTAATTAATCCTAGGGGGAGTTAAGAACTTAAAAAAAAAAAAAAATTGAAATTGGTAATTTTTTTGAGTCCCATTTTGCCCCGATAGCTAATAAAGCAGTAAACGTCAAACAGTAAAGTCGATAACGTGTAAATAAAATAAATAATAATATGTAAACATTGTAAATAAATGAAGAAATAAATAAATGTAAAATGTAAAGATGGTAATTTTTTTTTTTTAAATATTTTTTTTCCGAATACTTAAACTGTGAGACTACTGAGGAATGAAGAATTATTGCGGCATCACGCCGTGGCCTTCGGGACGTCATTCATTGTATATATAGTAGTAATATATCGTATATATCGTACATCTATAGCACACAGCTTACCGCGAGTGTATCAAGTCCGCAGTATTATTATATACATATATGTATTATATACATTATACAGAGAGTGGATTCGCTCGCGCGTGAACCTGACGTTGCATCCACTTTTATAACCGCGAGCTGGAGCTGCGTACAAGTTATAACTCAAACTTTAATTACTAATTTAATATTTTTTAAACAAAATTCATTTTTATCGCTTAATCTCGTTACAATAAAATTAACTTCTGTATTACCCGGAACATCGCTATGATCTTTTAATTACTTTTACCTCAACTATTTTTATTCCTATCAGACTAAAGCCAGTCGACTTTTTTTTTTTTTTTAAATGAGAGGCAGTAAATTGCAGTCATAAATAAAATAGACATTAAAAAAAAAAAAAAAGGATTTATTGGTGCAAAAAATTTTTACCTGTCCTCAGAATTTTTTCGCATAAAAATTAAAAACCAAAATTTTCTAGTCAAGAAAAAATTTTTCTGAGACGGAAAAAATTTCTGGCGCCAATTTTTTTAAATTCCTGATGCAAAAAATTTTTAGGGCAAATCAAAATATTCTCGTCGTGAGTAAAAATTTTTCATTCCTCAAGTTAGCAGACAATCAAAAATTTTTGGAATTTTTTTTAACATTCAAATTTGAATAAAAAAAAAAACTAAAAAAATGCACATGTAGAAAATTAAAATAACTAAAAGTGCAATTTTTCCAAATTTTTTTTTTTTTGCAAATTTACGGCCTAAAAGAAAATCCAAAAATTATTAGACGTCTGCTAACTTTAGTATCATAAAATTTTTCGTGCCAAGAAATCTTTTTTTTTCTTCGCAAATTAAATAACGATGACATAAAAAAATAAAATTCATTATTACGTCGACACGTGATTCATTTAAAAGTCATTTTAAAAAAATAATCAATGCAATGCCGCTTAAGATTTAGTATAAAAAAAAGAAAAATGTTCGACGTGTCATTCAACAGCAGTATTGAGTAAAACGGAATTTACGATTAGCATGAAGGTGAATAATGAACAGAGCTATGGCTATTGATATTTTAACTGACACTTATAGGCATCAATAATGTCAAATTAAGCGCTGGGTTTTATTCCACTGGAGGTTGACGTTTAATGTTTTGTTTTACATTTTACCGGTTAAAGTAATAACATATATATATCAAGTATTAATTGATCATGTGGACGTTGACAGGGTACAATATGCGTGTAACCCTTTTAATTTCTTCTTCATGTCGAGAACTTAATAACTTTTACATAACCGCTGATATAAACGAGTGGGTATGGTCTGGATGCAGTGAGGATATTTTAGAGTGTGCGGTTATTCGTTGCTGTGTACGTGAGACACTCGACTGACGCACAATATTCCGCACTTGATGTATAGGGTGAGTGATAGGGTGCGCAAAGCAATTAATTTATGCTAATAGGTTATCAGGTCGATGCTTCTCGTCTTAAGCGCTTTATCATAAATGTAAAAAAAATATTAAAATTAATTTTTAATTGACTTTATAATTTTTTGAAATTTTAATTTTTAGAAAAAATTTTTAATTTCTGCAAAAATAAAATATTAATTTTTAATTGACTTTATAATTTTTTGAAATTCGAAACTTTTAGAAAAAATTTTTAATTTCTGCAAAAATAAAATATTAATTTTTAATTGACTATAATTTTTTGAAATTCGAAACTTTTAGAAAACATTTTTAATTTCTGCAAAAATAAAATATTAATTTTTAATTGACTATAATTTTTTGAAATTCGAAACTTTTAGAAAAAATTTTTAATTTCTGCAAAAATAAAATATTAATTTTTAATTGACTTTATAATTTTTTGAAATTCGAAACTTTTAGAAAAAATTTTAATTTCTGCAAAAATAAAATATTAATTTTTAATTGACTTTATAATTTTTTGAAATTCGAAACTTTTAGAAAAAATTTTTAATTTCTGCAAAAATAAAATATTAATTTTTAATTGACAATTAAAAAAAATTTTAAATGAAACTCGAAGAAAAATTGGCGCCACTACAAGACTAGAACCGAAGTCGTGGGTGGACGCGAGTGTTTTAAAAAGCAAAGAGCGGGAAGAAGAGATGAGTTGACTATTCCCATCAAGCTGAAGAGCAGACCGCGAGTGGATAGTGTTGAGCAGCGCTAATTGACCTCGGGGGCCCGACTGACCCGGCGCACGTCCACGAGACACTATCGCTGGGAGCGAGAGCGAGACGCCGTTAATTCTGCCCTCCGTCCTTCTTGCCCGCCACGGCAACTCCGTCTTTATTTATTCTCATTTAAAACTCTTACATGATACTGCTCGCGAGGTGGTTCACGCAAACACAATCTTCCCTCTTGTCTGCCGCGTGTTTCACCCACACCTCATAACCCGCCGGGTAACCATGAATATTTATTACATGCGCCAATCCAATACTTTTACCTCTTTTTCCCTCTTTCCATCCTTTTGTTTCCTCCACCTCAAACTTTTTATTTCTCTAAAATAAATCCACCAACCAACCAATCAATCAATCAATTACCCAAAAATCAATATCAACATTCACATCCGCTTATACACAAAAAAAAAGGATTCCTTGAGGTAAAAAATTTTTACTCGTTCCAAGAAAATTTTTACTTGACCCAAGAAATTTTTTGCGTTATAAATTGAAAACAAAAATTATCTTGGAGCAAGAAAAAATTTTTTTAGGCGAGAAAAAAATTCTTGAGCCAAGAAATTTTTTCTACACAGAAAAAAAGGATTTTTTGGCAAAAAAATTTTTTCTTGTTCTAACAAAATTTTTACTTGACCCAAGAAATTTTTTCCGTTATAAATTGAAAACAAAAATTATCTTGGAGCAAGAAAAAATTTTTTTAGGCGAGAAAAAAATTCTTGAGCCAAGAAATTTTTTCTACACAGAAAAAAAGGATTTTTTGGCGCAAAAAAATTTTTTCTTGTTCTACCAAAATTTTTACTTGACCTAAGAAATTTTTTGTATTATAAAGTGAAAATAAAACTTTTCTTGGGGTAAGAAAAAATTTTTTTGGAACAAGAATAAAATTTTTTAGGCGAGAAAAAAATTCTTGAGCCAAGAAAAATTTTTATCTTCAATTCATAATACAAAATATTTCTTGCGCCAAAAAATTTTTTTTTTCCGTGTAGTCCTAAAAAAACTTTTGTCTTCAACTCAAAATGCAAAACATTTCTTTCGCCAAAAAATAATTTTTTTCTGTGTAAAAATTAAAAAAAAAATAATAAAAAGTCCCTTTTAAACTCTGATTGCATGATAAATCAAAATTGTCACGGGGCGGAGTAAATTATAACAAAGTTAACTTATCTTTGTAGTTTTTTTTTTTTTTGAAAAAGTTTTGCTAAGAACGGTAATGCTTAACCACGCGAGTACCCTAAAAGACACGAAAGTACAGAGCTGTTATTATACTTGAAAAGTAAAAAGTTGACAGCAATAAAAGTTTCATATAAATGTCGTATGTGTATAGATGGCCGTAGTATTGACCAGAGCACTCGCAAGTACCAGTGATTATAAATAGTATTTTTGCAAGTAAAACCCGAAGCCTGATGTCGGTTTCGAGAAGGGCCATATGCTCGACGTCGCTACAACACCAACTTTTGGGGTTCAAGGTAAAAGTTATTTGCTCGCTACGCATCGATGAGTAAACGCAGGAAAGAGGGTGGGTGGTTGCGGTGCGCTAGACTGCTGCTGTATGTATATATATATATATATATATATATATATATGTGTGTGTGTGGGTAGGTACATCACGGTATTATAGATCGTTGGTATGGTATACTATCGTGGAAAATGTTTTCGTGGTCGCTTCCGGATCAAGCTCACGTTGACGACAGACAGACGGCTAAGTTGTTATGTTGGCAAGTGAAGAGGGGCCCGATATATACCGGGCCTGTCATTATTTCTTACAGCCGCCGTATGTCTTTTGCTACTGCTCTCTTTCTTGTTGCTTCTTTTATTTAAAACTTCTTTTTTTCTCATTGTTTATTTTCATTTATTTGTTTTTTTTCGAATTTAATGCTCGGGGCTGAAGAATAAATAGTTAATTTACCGGCTTTTTATATAAATATGAATTGCAAATGATGATTATAATAAAGTTTTGTTTATTTTGTAGCCATTTATTGTTCAACGTCCGCTAGTTTTCTTTTTGTTTACTTAAATCCCAATTAATTTCTATTTATAACCGTTTTAGTTTTCTGCGGGTGAAATATTCTGGGTAGAGGAGGGGCGAAATTGAGAAGTAGAAATATATGGAGTGAAGTCGCGCTCTGTCTGCGAGAAATTTTCTATCTAGAGCCACCTAGCGGAGCCTACGGAACTAACCTCCAATTTAACCGACCATAGACTTATTAGATCAACGGAAAAGATGGCGGTGAAAAAAAAAATGATTCGAGGGCGGATGATATGAAAGTGTGAGCTCGCGAAAGTTCGCGAGTTTTAAGTCTACTCTGCACAGACACTTACCCACTCGAGCACACACACCTTTTTTAATCCCCCATATCCCTACTCCATTCTTGAGATCAAAAGTTCTTGTACATCATAACATTTCATAGCTATCCAGAGCCTCAGTATTTTAAAACACATGAAAACATCTCTCGACACTCCATAATCCATGTGTTGTCAGTCTCGCGAGATCTGCAGTTGCATTTCTCGTCTTTTATATAGATACCTCACACACACACACACACACACACACACGCACACCAGCTTACGAATATATACCAAACAGTGCACCTAAGACGGTAACTCGTCGGATCGATGGGAAAGTATCTTCTCACCGAGTTTACGAGACTCTCTTGTACCCGTTTTCGTAGCCGTGATATTTTTCTTTCTATCGTGCGAAACATTCCACATAAAATTCCCCACATTCTTACAAATACATCCACATATAAATATATACCCCATTCACTTATTTATTTATCCAAGTAATAACGACATACGATCCAACTCGATATGTACTTTCGGTCCTCGCCCCCCACCCCCTTCTCACGTACATTCAATTTACTATTATAAATACATTAAATATATCAATTGGTATTTTTCTTCAAGCTCTCCACCCAAGACGACAAACGATCATTTAAACTACTATTACACACACACACGCACACATACACACATACACACACACCGACATACAAACGCACAGGATTTATCACCACTCCTTTTTCCGTTTGCTGTTCTTTTGTGTTCACAAATGTTTTTATTAGTAGATTTCATAAAAATCTAACTATTGTATTTGTCCTCATGATGGAATTTTCGAAAAATTTTTTTTTGTTGTTTTTTTTTAGTTTATTCTATTTTATTTATTGTGTTTAGCCACAAGTGACTCGTGAAAGCACACATTCAAATAAAATATTATCGCTCTCATTTACTTGACACAATTTTAATTATTTCTGGACTGCTACCGGTCACTTTATTTCGGCTCGACCCAGCGATCCGCGATAAATATTTGACTTGTAAGATTGTATTAGAAAAAAAAATATATAAGAGGTTAAGGGGGATAGCCACTGTGAGGATCGAAAAAATAGGTGATTTTTGGGAATTTTTTTGACTGGAATAATAAAGGAATTTGGGGATCGGGTTTTTTTTTGTTTTCTAAAGTATACATTGAAGATAATTCTCCTAAATTTTCATTAAAAAATATCATGTTGTTACAAAGTTATAAGCATTTTTGTGGAGCAACAAAAAAATTTCCCCCACCACGGTGTCATCTCTAACTCAAAAACGGATTATCAGAAACAAAAAAACCAAACGGCGTTGTAATCTGTATGCATGTGGTTATCGTTGCACATAGGGGATTTTGAAAATTTGGATTTGAAAAAAAATGCCGACATATTAAAAATTTTTTCGTTATTTTTTCTCATTTTTTTGGATTCAAACAGCCCTAAAAAATCTTAAAAATCAAAATTTTCAAAATCCCCTACGTGCAACTTTAGCTACTGAATAAACGAATACGGCAAAAAAAAAAGTTGCGAATCGGTTGATATTTATGCAAATTACAGATGCCACCAGTTCAAAAAAAGTAGTTTCGAGAAAAATGCGTTCAAAGTTTTTAGTCGATGCAGCGGTCAGTTGATGCGCTGTCACAAAAATGACTATAACTTTAAAAATATTCGGAATTTTCATATACAACTTTAGATACATATTTTTGAACATATACACTTTGATTTAATGAAAAAAAAAAAAAATTTTTTTTTTGAAATTTCACAGTGGCTATCCCCCTTAATTTCGGTGGATTTTTTGAGGATATGATTGAGTGGGATTTCGTCACCCGGTAATAGTTTAATTTATTATTTGGACGGGTTGTTGGCTCTTTCAGCGTAAATATAATGAAGGCTATTTAGTATAGATTGAATAATAGTTTTAGTGTTCTGTCTATTGGTCTAGCTGTGTGTCAAAAGACAAGGGATAATAAGAAGGATAAGGGACGAGATGGTAACATGATCCAGATCCAGATCTAGATCCAGATCCACCGAGATTCAGTTGTTAAATTTATAATGAAATGAAAAAAATTAGTGAATAGGGAGGAAGGGATCGCGGTTGAGAATTCTTTAAAGGGCATCTGATATGTATATATATAATATATGAGGATCAGGTCTGTGGGTACGGTGAATAGATTATTCGCGGTTTTATTAGTTTTTATGACTGAGGTATCTGTGAAGTTGTCAGCGAATTCGGGGTCGACGGGAATAGATTTTCGGGAAAGCGAAAATGGACCCGAGTCGAAATTTAGAGCCCATTTAGAGCCTTCTAAAGTCGGACCTATTTCGGACTTGGAGGCTCTAAATAGAGTCTGTTTCTATGTTAAATTAGGTCCGATTTTTGTCCCTGAGGTGCTTCAAATTTCCGTTTTCGGCACTTGCGGGCTCAATCTAGTACCTGATGAAAATTAAAATTAGGTCCGATTTAGGGCCTATTTTTATTACGGGACTAATATTGTCGGACTTGAAGGCTCAAAATCGGACCTCTCAGTGAATGTTAGGACCTCCGGGTTCAAAGTCGGAGCTACAGGACTACAGGGCTCTAAATCGGATCTATTCAGGACTAGAGGGACCTATATAGGCTCTAAATTTCGACTCGGGGATTTTTAGGTTTATATATTTTTTAAAGGAGACGGGCGAAGCAAAGGGCTTGAGAATAAGAGAAATAAGTATGTAAGTAAGAATGAGAATGAGAATAAGAATAAGTAATGTAAAGAGAAACGAAAAAGAGAGTGGACGAGACGGTGGGCGGGGCGCCTCCGCTCCAAGGCGATCCACTCGAAAAACCTCCACCTTCTTTTAGACGGATAGTAGGTAAGCATCAACACTTACATTGCTTTCAACGAACCAGTACAAATCTTTCTAACCACCGCAGAAATTCATTAAAAACACCCCAGTGAAGAAGAGAGTAACCAGCGGCCGCAAAAAAGCCTTTGAGGTGGAGGTAAAAAATAATAAAAATAATCCGACAAAACAGCGGTCTGTCGAAAAATAAAACAACCAATGTTGAAATAAATGCAATTGAAATAAGACGTTGCTGGAGGCAGCAATTGAGACGTTCTTTCCATGACTCGGGAGAAAACCGATGGCATCTTATCCTTCACGTCCCCATCGACATGTATCGTTTCTTTTATCCGGTTTTTTGTCAACCAGAGGAGATACTTTTTGCTGCCACTAGTATATCCACCAGACACACACTTATATCTATATAAATATATGTGTAGTTGTGTAGAATCGGTTGACGAACGATGTGTCAGCGTTGACAACTGGCGCATGCGTCGGCTGAATACTAAATTAACCGGGCCCTGAAAATCTTTGTGCGCAGACTTGATCCGTTGTTTTAAATAAAAATCTTACCGTCTTATAACGAGCTCAGATAAATAAATAAATAAATAAATAAACGAGGGAATTTAAATATTTTTATTAAGCCCTTAGAGAACCGGTATCGCAATAATTCAGACGGTTCAAACAAACGGTCACTCAAGTGTGAGAAGCATTGGGAAGTGAGTTATAATAAAAAATAAAAAAAAGGGGGGCAGTAATTTAAAAAGTTGTAATGCATCCATAAGAGTGCGGAGGTGAAAAAAGTACCGCGAATATTCCGAGGGGAAAAGTCGCGGATCGAGAGCTTCTTCGAGCGAAACAATGTTGTGTTGGTATTGTATAAAGGGCGCAGCGATGCAGCAACAATCCAGGTTGGATAGGGATGCCAGTGTCTGAGAGAGAAAAAGACATCGGGAGATTAAACGAGAATAAGACAATAAAGGAGAATGAGAGGGAGAAGGAAACAGAGAGCCAATGCCGCTGCAACAAACGAAATACCTAAAGGTAAGCCGAAGAACCGATGAAACGTGAGTCGGACAGAGACGGATTTAAATTCTCTGTTTGTCTGTTTCTCTTCTGTAGGCAAGAAAACGAACGCCTGACTTCAAACGATCCGCGTTGGGTCTCTCCGCGGCCCGCTGCTCCACAAACTCTACGACAGCTCGGAAGACAGTTCTCCAGTTATACACCACCCCCCAATGAAGAAACTCTCCCTCGAGACTTTGAACAGCTCGTGGCCACGGATTCCTATAATTGTTCATTTATAAGAATTCCCGCGTTTTTATGGCTTACACTTGGGACCCTGACGGTACGCATGAGACTGGATACTGCTGACTAGTTTTATCATTATTTCCCGAGAGTTCGGTAACCCCGACAGGGTCTAAATGAACCTAGTGGACCCATGAACCAACTAGTGTCTTGGAACACGCGGATACCACCTTTATGCTTCGGACCTACCAGATCGAATCATTTCTTATTCTTACGTCTCACCATCATCACCACCACCATCAACTGCTGATACCGATGCCAAATAACTTGACTTGTCCTTCTCTTTCACTCTTTTTCACTCTCCCTCTCCTGCTTTCTGTACCAAGAACCCAGAGAGGAAAGTACCACGGGCCCAGGCTTGGCCCAGACTTGGCCCAACTTTGTAGAACCTTGGGCCAGGCTTGTAAACCAGCCTTGGCCCAGTCTTGGTAGAAGCCTGGAATGATAATCTCAGGCCAAGCCTGGTTGCCAGACCTGGCCCATGCTTGGTTACCAGACCTGGCCCATGCTTGGTTGCCAGACCTGGCCCAGGCTTCCAGGAAACGAATGAATTTAATTAAAAAAAATGTATTATTATTAACCTCGTAGAATTCATGATCATTAACGTTTTAATTATCTAACGGAGGTAAATCATTGTAACGGCCAAGGCTAGGTTACCCAATCCTGGCCCAAGCCTGGCTTGCCATTGGATAGCCAAGGCTAGGTTACCCAGTCTTGGCCCAAGCCCGGGTAATCATTGTAACGGCCAAGGTTATGTTACCCAGTCTTGGCCCAAGTCTGGCTTGCCATTGGACGGCCAAGGCTAGGTTACCCAGTCCTGGCCCAAGCTTGGGCCAATATAGGTGTGCCAAAGCTAGGTTCCCCAGTGCTGGGCCAAGTAGGGGCCCGTTGTTCAACTCTGGCAGCTCCTGTATGGGAAGCCACGAGATTTTATTTAAAATATTTTTTTTTTCCGGAGGTCCCAAGCGTCTTTTTATCTCGATAGATGACACGTGCCTATAGGACGGTATGCAATAACCGTTTGATGATTTTCGTATGCAAGAAATGTGTACGGAGAAGGAGGTGAAAGTTTATTTTTATTTGTTACGCCCGCAAAAAATTCACCAGGATAAATATCTCAAGAATTTTTTAATTAGTATTTATAAAAATAAATTTATTAATTTTTTTGCAATTAAAAATAATAAAAATAATGGAAAATTGAGTAAATGGAGTAAATAAAAAGTATGAAAAATAAATAAAAAGTGGTAATTTTCTATCTTGGTCTTTTTCAAGGAGGCTCGGATTTACCGGCGAAATGTTGAATTTATTAGATCGAGATAGGCGTGGGCGTTACAGGCTCGCTCTCACCCTCAGCCCTGCTTCCCAACCCTCTTTACAGTTTACACATACACGTCCACTTGATAAAATACGTTAATACATGTAAAACGCGATACCGTTATACATACGCTGAAGAGGCTCTCTATCCTCGGCCGCGCCCAACCCCCTTTCTCCATCTCGCTCTCTTTCCCTTCATATGAGCCTCCTTCATATCTATGTATATGTATATGTATATATGTATATATGTGTGTATGGTGTATAATATAACATGGAACACTCGCGTTTCGAAACGATATCCACCAAAGAGTAGAGACTCTGCCCCGAGAGCCCTTTTGAATCGTTCTAGGAATCGGAAGGACTTATATCGAGACGATCATCGGACTCGGTTGATTTATTACATTAATTCGTCAGACGTTCCACCTCAAATAAAAAAGATGAATAAAAATTTATCAAATAATTATTTTTTGAAATTTTAACTCTATTTCTTATCAATCTTTTTAATAAAAATTCCTTCAAAATTTTAATTTCATTTCTTGTCAATTTTTTTTTTTGAGCCGTAAAAAAAAATTTTAATTCAACGTTTTTATCAAACTGGCCCGAGTCGAAATATTAGACAAAGTTGAACGTTTTGAAAGTAAATTGAACGATTTTTTTGTACTTTGGTTCATAAAAAATTGGTAATTTAATGAGTTATGATTTTAGTTTAATCATAACATTAATTAATTTATTTCAAAATTTGTAATCACAATTTTCATCACCTTGATATCATAATATATGAACAGATATGCACAGAAAAAAAGGATTTCTTAGTGCAAAAAATTTTTATTTGTTCCAAAAAAATTTTTACTTGCTTCAAGAAATTTTTTGAATTATAAATTGAAAACTTAAAATTTTTTGGAACGAGAGTAAATTTTTTTAGAGCAAGAAAAAATTTTTTGAACCGATAAATTTTTTCTTGTCTCAAGAAAATTTTTGTTTTCAATTTATAATACAAAAAATTTCTTGCGCCAAGAAATTATTTTTTTCTGTGTACAGATATAGTGTTAAAGATAGAAGTATAAAACTGAAAAAAAATTTTTTTCAAAATACGAATTCTTTATTTAAGAGCCAGAAAAGCGGACGACAAAATTTTACGGAATTGACGTCATTATAATCCCGAGTACAAAATCGATGAAAAAAATTTTTTGGTATGCTTATGTTTTCTTTGGAAGTATAATTAGGTTTTAGTTTTATGATAAATATGTTTTCAATTTATGGTACTCCAATCTACGTTCAAAACGTTCAATTTACGTCTAATATTTCGACTCGGAGGGGTCTAAAAATTTTTCAGTCCATTTAGTAAATGAATTTATTCCGAAAGTTCGAGTAAAATTTTTTTTTTAAATAAAATAAATTGTGCGTGTCTAGTAAGTGTCAAAAAGTCAACAAGACAATCCACCCCACAAAATAAAATAATTTATTTAAAATAAAAATTCTTCTTTTGCCCGAAGGGGATGAGATCGAGTTGTTTTTTAATTTTTTTCCATAGACTCGCTCAACACGCGAATGAAGTTGAAGTAAAAAGTGGCATGTTGTTGCTTAGGGGTAAAAAAGGTGTGCGCTGTGTATGTAACCAAAGTAAAGCAAAGTAAAGTAAAGGAAAGGAAAAGGAAGGTAGTAAGGAAAAGGTTCAAGTCTGGGAGCAAAGCAAAGGGAAGCATGGACTCGTTCTAAGCCCAGGGCAAATTCACGGCGACTTGGAGGTTATTTACAGCTTCTTGGCATGTTAAAATACGTGTATATAAGTCTCAGTCGAGTTGATATGTATGAGATAGTAGGATGTATATAGTTGTAGATACAGCGATGGGTTTAATGTACAAAGGTGGTGTGTACGCCTTGAGAGCAGAGACGAGTAGAGAAGGAAGTAACGGATGATTTATATCCGCTGCTACCAGTCCTGCTCCCTACCCGCGATAATACCAATCATTATCATCACTTAATAACAGGCATTACTGCCAACATTGAAATAATGTGTGTACCCCTGCTGCTTTCTCCCTCAATCTCAAAGACTTTGCCATCGCAAGTCTTCTGACTCTTCTTCAAACCCTCTTTTTTATGAAATCACTAGATCCTTTGTCCCTATCGGCCTTTTTTTATTTATAAGAAAAAAAAATCAAAAGTCCACACCTCAGTCCCTCGTGTCACAGTCAAAAATAAATGACAAAATGCCATTTTTATTTTAATTTTTGATTTTTTTTTGAGCTATCGAAATTAGGACTTACACAGAAAAAAAGAATTTTTTGGCGCAAGAAATATTTTGTATTATGAATTGAAGACAAAAATTTTTCTTGGCTCAAGAATTTTTTTCTCGCCTAAAAAATTTTTTTCTTGGTCCGAGAAAATTTTTTCTTACCCCAAGAAAAGTTTTGTTTTCACTTTATAATACAAAAAATTTCTTGGGTCAAGTAAAAATTTTGTTAGAACAAGAAAAAATTTTTTGCGCCAAGAAATCCTTTTTTTCTGTGTAGAAATTTTTTTTGATAATAAAAGTTATTAATTAAAAATTATTTTCCAAGTCAAAGACTGACATAAAAATTAATCAAAGAGAGTGAACAAGGAGATTAAAAATAAAAAAAAAACAGTAGGACTTTAAAAGGTCCTTGGAGCAGGGTCCAGATGATCGGATGTGTTTTGCGCGAATTCTTTGAGTACGTGAGTGCAAGTGTGTAAGCTGAGGTCTGAGCTTGTTCTGATTCGTTTACTTGATTTAATGTGAGTGTCTCACGGCCAAAATCTCATTCTCAGCTTGCTTGAGAGTACTGAGTGTATATATATATATATGTATTTATACTTGATTATATAAAGATATATATGTATATTTATTAATTCGTTCAGATCGACGATCGGTAATTAGTCTTTCCGCGTGACGGTCGATTACACGTCAGAATTGGACCGTAGAATTTAAATAAATGCCGAATCGATTGCCCTCTCAATCGATACTTGCCGGAAATTCTTTACGTGCATCAAATTCTCGACAGCCACTTCATACATATTCATTATTATTGCAATCGTGGGAATTTTTTTTTTTTACGGAATAAAATGCACCCTAATAAAATTTTAATACATAATTCAATTCACATATTTTATTTTAAATCGAAAAAATTTATACGTGACCGAATTTTATTAAAACTTATTACTATTCATTATGAAAAGTGTTCTAATGTAGATATTTTTGCTGACATTGCGATTGGAAGTAGAAAAAATATTTGAAATTTTTCAAAAAAAATCTAAACTGGGCTGTAACTTTTGACCTATCGATCCTAGGCTATTTTATAATCAGACAAAAATTATAGGAAATTTAATTTTCTAAAATTTTGATATCTATAAAAAATTTGCTATACTCAATATTTTAGAAAATATATCCGTTTGAAATATTTGAAAAAATCATATTTTTCCATTTCCAAAAATTTCCAAATTCTTTGAACGGCTGTAACTTTTAAACAATTGGCCGCACGTAATTTTTTACAGAAATTAAAATTGTAGGAAATTTAATTTTCTGAAATTTCAATATTTATAAAAAATTTGCTATACTCAATATTTTAGAAAATATATCCGTTTGAAGTATTAGAAAAAAATCATATATTTTTCCATTTCCAAAAATTTCCAAATTCTTTGAACGGCTGTAACTTTTGAACGATCGATCGCACGCAATTTTTTGTGGAAACCGAAATTGTAGGAAATTAAATTTCCTACAATTTTACTAACTATAAAAAAAATCGTAGGATCAATATTTTAAAAGATACAGCCATTTGAAGTCCGAAACACCAGAAATATTTTTCCAAAACCCCAAATTTTTTGCTATCGACCCAAACTCTTAATAGAACCCACTGATTACCTCCAATGTCTCGTTATCTCCTTATTCCCAAAATATCACAAGCCAACCAAATGAATTTCTACTACAGTAATTTAATAATGAGCAAAAAATCCTAATAATAAATTCAATAGAAATAGTTGGGAACATACTGCGCCAAATAAAACTTAATTTTTTGTTTTTTGAATAAATTATTAGCCAAAGTATCACATCAACAGACACGAAGTCTCGCAATCACGTAACAGTTTGTATTTATACTCATTAATATCAGCTATAGATATATATAAATATATACAACAAACTTTTAGTCGCAAACATCAGCCGCAAAAAAGACAAAACGTTTGAATTTTTCTCCTCCATTATTATTTTTATTATCATAAGAATGTAGAGCCGAGTAAGGAAATTCCTTAAAATTGTCTTTTCTAGTATACGTTTCAAATAGTTGCACATGAGGGTCGCGTGCAATCTCGTGCGAATATTCCGTGCGCCATTTACTCGAAATATTGTATACAAAGTAGCTGAAATATACAACTTACTCCAAGACTATATAAAATATATACGTGAAGATAGACATGTAAATGCCTTGCAATTTCACTATTGTCTCATGCATAACGTCGATATGTTTCGCGATTCACTCGAATGATTCTTGATGACAAAATTTTATATAAAAGTGATATTTTCTCTACGCACGCATGATTCTCATTTCCTAGTTTATAATCCGAGAAATCGTTATCGTAAACAAATAAATTGGATTTGTGTCCATTTATAATTTTTTTCAAAATTTTGTCCACCTGCAGTCGGTAAGAAAATACGAACTCAGAGATGGAAAATTGTTAGCATGCATACTGACAAAATTAAAAATTTCCTTGAATCGAGTAGAATATATTAATTACATACTTTGATTACCGGGTGTACTTAATAATAGACAATTACGATGAAAATAATATATCAGGCGACCGATTCCACGTAATTATCACGTAATGTCTTGATGATTATTGATACCGGCGGAGAAAAATAGCGAATTTCCAGCTTCGATAATTAAAATTTCAAGTAAAAGTCGAAAAGGAGAAGAAGTTTTGCAAAAACTGAGGTATTGTTTTTTACAAAAAAGGACAATAATGAAGAAATAAAGGTAAGAAAAAACAAATAAGCCGGGGCTAAAAAAGTGCAACGGCCGCTACTGATGCCGTCCTCGAATTGATGCCCTCGGGTGTACAGCAAAAAGGGGAAACAAAAGAGGTTGCAGAAGCACGCCAACCGCATCAGCCATCAACACAAAGAACTTGTGTACAAGTCTCTTGATTCTTCTTTAGAAACACGCAATAATTCTTTAATCATAGAATATCTTTAAAAACCTCAAAAATTTACTACAGTCGGTTATTTATTTCAGGAAATAAAATAATTCGTTGTCTGAAGACTCTACTCTATTTCACCATAAAAAATTGTTCTGCGGAATCATATGGCAGCAAATGCAGGCGCCATGTTGCTTAGAAGTAGTAAGAAGCAGCTGCCTAGATGTCGCTCTCTGTTTAGTTCAGGGAAAATTGGCGGGATATTTGAAAATTCGTAATGAGAAAAATCTAATAAGAGCAGATACACGGAAAAAAATTAATCGTGAATGCAACATGATGCAGTCTTGGTAAATAAACATGATGAAATCATGTTGCATTCACATGATTTGTCACGTTTCGGCTACATGATAATCATGTTGCATTCACATGATTTGTCATGTTTCGGCTACATGATAATCATGATGCATTCACATGATTTGTCATGTTTCGGCTACATGATTTGTCATGTTTCGGCTACATGATTTGTCATGTTTCGGCTACATGATTTGTCATGTTTCGGCTACATGATAATCATGTTGCGGTAACATGAGAAAAATCATGTTGCATTCACATGATTTGTCATGTTTCGGCCACATGATAATCATGTTACATTCACATGATTTGTCATGTTTCAGCTACATGATAATCATGTTGCGGTAACATGAGAAAAATCATGTTGCATTCACATGATTTGTCATGTTTCGGCTACATGATAATCATGTTGCATTCACATGATTTGTCATGTTTCGGCTACATGATAATCATGTTGCGGTAACATGAGAAAAATCATGTTGCATTCACATGATTTGTCATGTTTCGGCTACATGATAATCATGTTGCATTCACATGATTTGTCATGTTTCGGCTACATGATAATCATGTTGCGGTAACATGAGAAAAATCATGTTGCATTCACATGATTTGTCATGTTTCGGCCACATGATAATCATGTTACATTCACATGATTTGTCATGTTTCAGCTACATGATAATCATGTTGCATTCACATGATTTGTCATGTTTCGGCTACATGATTTGTCATGTTTCGGCTACATGATAATCATGTTGCGGTAACATGAGAAAAATCATGTTGCATTCACATGATTTGTCATGTTTCGGCTACATGATTTGTCATGTTTCGGCTACATGATAATCATGTTGCGGTAACATGAGAAAAATCATGTTGCATTCACATGATTTGTCATGTTTCGGCTACATGATAATCATGTTGCATTCACATGATTTGTCATGTGAATGCAACATGATTTTCTCATGTTACCGCAACATGACTATCATGTAACCGAAACATGACAAATCATGCGAATGCAACATGATTTCATCATGTTTATTTACCAAGACTGCATCATGTTGCATTCACGATTAATTTTTTTCCATATAGGAGATAAAAGATAACACACAAGTGTTATGGGGATTCTAGTGATTGCTGCTCAATAACATTACCGGGGTTAGGAATTGAACGACCGACTGGGGAGCCAACTCGATGTCCAGGGGAACTAATGAAATTATCCGGTCTGCCCTTCGCATATAGGCCCTGGCTTACGGTTATCAATCCCTTAGCATATCCAATTGACCGGTATATAAATATATACATGTATACGTTATGGTAGTTAAATTAAATTAAATTTGAGTAGACAGGTTTAGCTTTGCGAATAATCAATAGTATTTTATATAATTATTTTGTGTGGAGATTTTGTCAGGAATTTATGTGAAAGTAAAATGGGAGCGTGAAAGACAAGCTGCCAGACGGCTTCAGATGACCGGGAAAATTTATAGCTCGCTCGTTAGTGGCTTGAACTAACACCGGACACTCTTGGCAACTCTATCCTCGATGTCCAGGGCGTGCCGGATCGGTGATTTAGCGGAGTCATTTGTCCCGATAACGCTGACAGATGCTGCCGTTTGTAGGATCATATTCCAAGTATACCGCGAAAAATAAACTCTCTCGACTATAACTCTCTCTTTGCTCAGAACTATCGAGGATAGTTTGAAACAGGAGACTGCTCTCAAAGTTTCATTTTCACTGTTTTCACTAAATATTTTATTTGCAAGAGAGAACTTTTTCCGAGAGAATTGGGAACTATTTGGGGAACTAGCGAACGGACCGAGCTAATAATTGATGTTTGGAGACCAAACTAGGGCTTGGTCTGCGCAGACGATTTAATGATTGGTAATAAATTAGGTAGAAGCACACAAGACTCACCTGTGTCTGCGTCAACCCCAAACTGGCGGCTAATTCGGCTCGCTCAGGTAACGCGAGGTACTGCGTCCTCTGGAACCGCCTGTTCAGCTGCTGGAGCTGCAGGCTGCTGTAAATGGTCCTCGGCTTTCGCATTTTCTTGCCCTTGCCATTTCTGAGGGATCCGCCGCCACCTCCGCCCAGTTCGTCTACTAGGCTGCCGCCCTTGTCACCCAATGGCGAGAGGTCTGTGAACATACACCACCCTGATATCAACCTTCAGAATCCTGGTCCATTTAGGCGTAAAAATTAACATAAAAAAACTAAAAATTTAATCGCCAAATAAACGTAATGAAAATAAAACATAAAATAATAATTAAATTAAATTAATGAAAAATTATGAATGATCTTGAAGTTAGCAGACAATTAGTAATTTTCAGATTTTTTTTTCAGCAAATCAAGTCCAAAAAAACGAAAACTAAAAAAATGCATGTGTAGAAAATTCAAAAAACCACAGGTGCAATTTTTTAAAATATTTTTTTTTTCAGAATTTATGGTTTAAAAAAAAATCAAAAAATTATTAGACGTCGGCTAACTTCAGTATGATAAATTATGATCCTGAAGTCAGCAGATAATTAAAAATTTTAGGATTTTATTTTGAATATTCAAATTTGAAGATGAAAAAAAAATTGAAAAAATGCACATGTAGAAAATTGAAAACTCTCTAAACATGAATAAATGAAACAAGTGAATATTCACTAATTTTGAGTGCCAACCGAACCACTTTTTGAAATTAGTGGTTCGGTTTGCACTTGGAATCAATGAATATCCACTTATTTTCACTAATTCATGTTTAGAAGGAAGACTATAAGTGCAATTTTAAAAAATTTTTTTTTTTTGTATAATTTATCGTCTTTTTAAAAATCAAAAAATTATTTGACGTCGGTTAACTTCAGTATCATGAAAAATTCAAATTAAAAATAACAAATTAAAAATATAAATAAAAAAAATTATTAAAGTCTTAATTTGAGATTTACTTTGCCGGAATTCTAATAATTTTTTTAATAATCAAAATAATGGAACCTGGGGCAAAATGGGACTTTATAATATCCCGGGTAAAAAAATATTTTGACTCAGGATCCGTAACCATCTGAGTTAAATTGGACACGGGCATTTAAAAAAAAAATTTACTCCAGTACTGGAAGTGGTCAACTTCCCCCATTTTTTCAAATCAAATTTTTATAATTTTCAAATTTATCAATAATTTGTTTTTTTTTTAATTAAAATTTTAAAGTCAATTATTGAATAAAAAAATTGAAAAATTAATTAATAAAAAAATGCATCGCGAGGGCGTGTGAATGAAGACAAAGAGAATAGTAAGAATCAATATATATATAGATATATATGAATGAATGAATAAAAATAATATAAGAATAGTTGATGATGGGAGCGGTGTATTTAAAATTCTTATAAGCAAAAGAAGAATAAAACTCTTGAGTTACTCGTATATGCACATCATATATTGATGAGAGCATGTGATACCCGTCAATAATTTATACGTTTCATATTTAATAATCCTTTTCTTAATACATCATATGCACACATATTACCATCATAATTTTTTTTTTTTCTATATTATATTATTTTATCTTTGCTACTCATTATCATTAGTCATTACCGAGGCTCACACTTTGAAACATTATGCAGCTATTCATCGGTGCATGTGTACGTACATGAAGCACATGGGGTACAGGCTATTGTGCTACACCTCAGATAGTTCTCCTTAGCCTAGAGCTCTCCTGACTGCTCTCAACTAAACTCACGTGGGTTTTGTCCGTACGATTTAATAACCCGCCGTTAATTAATGATCACTCATCACGAAATTAGTACAGTTAATTACCTCGACGTATAATCTTATATTAAAAAATATAATAATGTATACACCAAACTGTTTTCACAATGCGCACGCTAGAAAAAGTTTAAATATGTATGTCAGATGTCACACTTGTTATTTGATAATAATAATTATAAATAGGGGAAGGGGGGGGGGGCAAAACGGGATAGGCAGGCAAAATGGGATACCCTCAAAATTTCGTCAAAATTTTTTTTTCTCGAAAAACTTTCGAAAATGGTCCAAAATGACATCTAGTATCATTTTACACTATTAAAAGCTAAAAAAAAACATTTTTATATTTTTTGCGAAAAGTATAATATTGGCGCCAATTTCAAATTTTGAAAAGAAATAACAAGGAAAAACTTCTTTAAAAATTACACTGTAAAAAATCCGGAGTGAATTTGGAGTGAAATTAAATCCGAATTCACTCCGCATTCACTCCGCCACTCGGAGTTCCGGAGTTTTAAAAAAATCACTCTGCATGCGGAGTGAATTGGGAGTTTTTTTTTAGCGGAGTGATCTCGGAGTGACGCGGATTTGATTTCACTCCAAATTCACTCCGGTCCGGAGTTTTAATACTTAAATAAATTTATATTAAACTGCTAAACAATGTGTGTGTGTGTGTGTGTGTGTGTGTGTGTGTGTGTGTGTGTGTGTGTGTGTGTGCATGTGTGCAAATGTGTGTGTGTGCAAATGTGTGTGTGTGTGCAAATGTGTGCGTGTGCGAGTGCGTGCGTGTGTACAAGTGTGTGCGTTTGTGAAAATGTGGGCGTGTGTGTGCAAATGTGTGCGTGCGTGTGTGTGCGAGTGCGCGTGTGTGTCTAAATATGTGTGTGCGTATGTGTGTGCGTATCAGCTGATCAATTATGTAATACACGAGTTTTTACTTCGATTTTATTGAGTGGAGTTATTTTTTTTAATAAACTTATAAAACTCCGCTCCGGAGTGAATTTCACTTCGGAAGGATTAAATTAATAAAAAATTATCTACTCCGCGAAAACTCCCCTGCGGAGTGACTTTCACTCCGAGGGGAGTAAATAATTAAAAATTCATTCACTCCGCGAATTTTTTACAGTGTACATCAATTTAAAAAGACATTATTACATCAATTTTATTCACTTGAAAAAAAAAAAAAAAATTTACTTTTTTTTGGGGTATCCCATTTTGCCCGCAGAAAATAATAATTTTTTTTCTGATGGCAGTCTAAAATTCGTTATATTTATTTCAAATAGAATTAAAATGAAGCCTATTTACGATATTTATGTCCCTAAAAACTAAATTTTTCGTTAAGTATCCCGTTTTGCCCCCCCCCTTCCCCTGCATTTTTTTTTAGTTTACGGATTTCCGAAGTTGATTGTTTTAATGTTCGCTCGCACCTTCTCAGCATAATTTTTTTTCTTTTTTTTGAGGATTATAAAGAATTATTAAGGGAATTTAATCCTTGTAAAAACAAGCATTTAATACCTCCATCAAATAAGAGCCTCTGAACACCAGCCCGGGTTCTAGTCTTAGTTCTAAGCATTGTCTTGAGTTGTGGGTAAATTTGCGTAGCAGGTTAACCGGCTGGTGACTGGGACAATTTTTCCCACTGCCTGTCCCTACTAATTGGATCTACGGCTTAGTCTGCACTAAAAGTCGGGTAAAATCCATTTTACGACCGCCGAATTTCGGTTGACCTCGGCGGTGATCAGTCAGTTTTTTGTCCGAAAAATTTGACTAATTGATTTATACTTTTGGCCCTTTGTGATTTTCGGGAAAAATTGAAAAAGTTTGAGTCGTGATCGCATAATAAGAAGCATGGAACGGAAGGATTTTTTATAATAACGAGAAGGTGCACCGAGAGATTATATCTAGTGTCTTAACGCGCGTCCGCGATGTTTGCCCGGCGCCGAGTTTAACCGCTCGTGTACACCAGGTTGGATCACGCGATCGCTACCCGATCTTCCTTAACTTGCACAGCAACCATCTCACAAGAAGTTTCTTCTCCACGGCTTGCCGCCGATATCTTTCTTATCCCCTTGATCTCTATATCTGCACACCACTCGCACATATATTCGTAATATTTTATGAAGAATTCAATTCTATCGGAAGCATATTTACCTTGAATTCCATAAAAACAATATTTTTTATCAAAATTATCCCACAGTAAGTGAATTTTTGAGTAATTTTTTGAAAATACACTGAAAATTGGCACTTGCTTATATTTTTGATCTGAATATTTGGGAGGGAGGGGCAAAAGGGGGTACTTAAGGAAATACCATTCGAGGACTCAAATACGCTAAATCTTTTTTTTTTAATGATATTCAAAGTAAATAGAAGAAATTTTCAGTTACCGTTGAAAAAAAAAATTTTTCACTTCTGCGGGCAAATTGGGGTACCCCCTAAAAAAGGTAACAAAAAAAAAATTTCTGGATTTTAAACGAATTTGATTAAGTTTGATTTTTTTGTAAGTAATTTACATGAAGAAAAATTATATTTTACATGTCTATTGGATACAAAAGAAGAAAAAAAATTTTTAATAGTTTTTATCATAACACAAACGTCATTAATGTTTTTCAACTGACAATTGATTTTTGAAAAAGTTTACCAAAAAAAATTATGATTCTAAAGTTAGCCGATGTCTAATAATTTTTTGATTTTTTTTAAACGATAAATTGTTAAAAAAAAATATTTAAAAAAATTGCACTTATAGTTTTTTCAATTTTCTACATGTGCATTTTTTTATTTTTTATTTTTTTGTAATTGATTTGTTGAAAAAAAAATCCGGAAATTGTTAATTGTCTGCCAACTTCAGTATCATAAAAAAATTCAAAGTAACGCTTAATTATATTTACAGAAGTGATTTTGGAATGTTTAAAAACCATTTAAAATAGAAAATTTTTTTTTATCAAATTTTGGGGGTACCCCGTTTTGCCTACCCTATCCCCTTTTGCCCCCCCTTCCCCTAATTTTCAATAATTGACTTTTTAAAAATTTTGAAACGATATAGGGCATGCGCGCGAAAAATTTGATCTGTTTTTGGTCTGCTCTATTTGAAAATTTTTTCATTACAAAACAAAAAGAAATTTTCAGTCATAAATATGAGAAATAACAACCGGTCTAAATCTTATACTTGTGATATTCATATTTTATATTTCCTGTGAAAAATCTGCTTTTTCTGTCGAAAAAACTGAAAACGGACTGAAAAATTTGAACTTTCAAAGCGTGAGTTAATTTAATGTCCGTTTTTAACGCAAGTTAAAAATTTATTTACTTTGCCTGTTTACTTTTATAATAAAAAAATATATATAAATATATTCACCGTAAAATAAATCTCGAGATAAGTTTTATAAGGGGAGATTATCATTTTTGTATAAATACTCAACTATAATAGACGATATATTTTCACGCAATCTCATATATATATTAATTATTATCCTTTTCATCACTATGCATATATAATATTTTTTTATTCAAACTTAACCGCTTATATTTATAAAGACATTAATTTTTCTAGATTACTTGGACGCAGGTATTAATCGCCCTGAATATTTTCGAGGGAGAGAAGGGCATGGGTACTAAATATTAATATTTAACATAAAATATATATAATTAAAGTTAATTTTAACGGTTGAAAAGTTAATTGTCGATGGGTCATGGGTAGTCGGTACATATAGAAGTAGCAAATGGCGCGTGCACATCACTAAAAAAGGAGGCAGTAGCGCAGCAAACAATAGCGTGCCCGGTGGCAATTAACCGAATCGCGATTGCGATGCGATATTTATTATTTAATTAATCAAACGACGCCGCGAGTGTATCGGCCCGTAAGCACCCCGTGAATCTGTTATTGTTCTGTTGAATCAGGAGCTGGTATGCCGAGCAGTGACACCCCCTCTAACAATGCGATATATTTATTTGCGTATTGTTACCGTCGATGTTAAATGCTCGTTAGTCATTCGAGTCATCACTAATTCGCGTTATTATTTTATTTCCATTTACTACTTTTGTCTCTACAGAGGGTAAAAATATTTGCCCGAAATCGTACAATTTTATTCACAGGGGTTTAAATTTGGCTGAAATCACGTCGGTCATAAAGTTTTATTGGGAAAAACCGAAAACTGATCGAAAACGCGGTGAAATTTTATTTTTCTTCATGAAAAAAACAAAAATTGGCTGATTTTCGGCCATAGTATTTTTGGTTTTATTTAAAATTTTTAGTTTTCGGGCATTTTGAAGCCTAGTTATCGGCCAATAGTTTGCTTACAATTAACCGCGCGAACTTCAAATTTAAAAATTCACTGAACATTAAATTTTTCTTTGTTTTATCAAAAACACGGCGAAATTTTATTTTTCTTCATGAAAAAACCGAAAATTGACTGATTTTCGGCCATAGTATTTTTGGTTTTATTTAAAATTTTCAAGTTTTCGGGCATTTTGAAGCCTAGTTAACGGCCAATAGTTTGCTTACAATTAATCGCGCGAACTTCAAATTTAAAAATTCACCGAACATTAAACTTTTCTTTGTTTTATCAAAAACACGGCGAAATTTTATTTTTTTTCATGAAAAAGCCGAAAATTGGCTGATTTTCGGCCATAGTATTTTTGGTTTTATTTAAAATTTTCAAGTTTTCGGGCATTTTGAAGCCTAGTTAACGGCCAATAGTTTGCTTACAATTAATCGCGCGAACTTCAAATTTAAAAATTCACCGAACATTAAACTTTTCTTTGTTTTATCAAAAACACGGCGAAATTTTATTTTTTTTCATGAAAAAGCCGAAAATTGGCTGATTTTCGGCCATAGTATTTTCGGTTTTATTCAAAATTTTTTAGTTTTCGAGCATTTTGAAGCCTAGTTAACGGCCAATAGTTTGCTTACAATTCGCGCGAACTTCAAATTTAAAAATTCACTGAACATAAAATTTTTCTTTGTTTTACATCCGAATTAAATTAAAATTTAAATTCAACCCTTGAGTCTTTTGTAAAAAATTTATTTCTCAGAAAGAGTTAAAAATTAATCAATTCTGAAATTAAAAGTTGACGAAACAAGTCCAAGTTTAAGTTTAAAAAAAGTTTTAATACATTTCCAATGATTGCTTAAATAATCCGTCATTAGGTTTCGCTTTAACTGAAACTTTGAACGATAGGGTTGGCAAGAATATTTAATATAAAAAAAGTTATCGGAAAATGATAACTGTCATTAGAGTTATCAAACAAGATAAAAAACCCTTTAGTTAATAAATATTAAATGAAAACACGGTATTATTTTAGTGTTCAATTGCTTTCAATTGACCGGTTAAGTCTCGTAAGAAAAGTTTGTATGAAAATATAAAGTAGCAATCATCCTTAAAGGGTTGGAAAAATGATAGAAAAACCGTTCAAAGCGAGTATATTTATTACCGATTATAAGTTTATGCACAAGGGTGAGTTCTTGAATTTTTTCAACCCCACCGACGATCATCGGGGTAACCAGCGATAATCAGGGTCGCGGTTCGCGACTCATCGATGCCCATCGGACTCTATACGGACTTTGACGGACTTATATCCATATTGTATGAAAAAATTGACAGCGCTCCTTACTTAGGTCCCTCGGACTCGGGTTCGAGCCGCCCCATGGTATTGAAAAAAAAACTGAGCAAACTTGAACTTGAACCCTTTTTTCCTTTAGAACCGGGTGTATTTTTTCCCCTACGAGCTTTGCCGTTATAATTTTAAGTACTGGCTGTAACTGCTATAAAGGATTACTGGCAAGCGTCACTGACATTTAACGCGTGCATAATATAATAAGATGATCGTTAAATTGATGATGTGAATTTTATAGTACTTTGATGTGTATTGTACATTGTACGTATGTTGTACGCTACTGCACTTTAAATGAAGGCTGGTAATGATAATAATGATCATAATGGTAATGATAATGATGATGATGATGATGTTCACGGACGAATTTATATTGTTACGAGAAGACAATGACTGCATTGCCACCTGACTCTCAATATTGTGCTTTTTTTTCAATGATAGATAAATTTTTACAACATTTTTGTAGATTTTCTTTAGTCAGCAGTCAGTCTACTGATGGTTTTTTACTGTAATCGTTTTTTAGTTTCAAGATTTTTAGGATAAGAAAAAATTTTTGTAGAAGACTTGTAAGAATGTGCGGACTCGACGCGAAGTACAGACCGGGTGATTTTTTATTCATTTAATCTCCTTGGGATAAAATACGAGTAGAAGTATTATAGATATTTATAGTTGTGAATAAAAAAAAATTTATTAAACGTCAGTTCATTGAAACTATGAATTAACTCCTGATTTTTTAGAGAAGTTAAAGTTCATTTCAAAATTATGCACGGTAACAAATAACTAGGTGGTGCAACATGAACAAGTCTAGGTGAGTCACCATGAAAAAATCATGTTGAAACAACATGAATTTTCATATTGTAACATTACATGATTTTTCATGTCACTGCAACATGATATCATGTTAAGCCAACATGAAAAATCATGTTAAACTAACATAAATTGTTATAGTGTAGTAACATTACATGATTTTTCATGTCACTGCAACATAAAATCATGCTGGGCCAACATGATTTTTCATGTTGCGGTAACATGCAAAATCATGTTGAAACAACATAAATTTTCATGTTGTAGTAACATTACATGATTTTTCATGTCACTGCAACATGAAATAATGTTAGGCCAACATGATTTTTCATGTTGTGATAACATGACATTTCTGTTGCAGCGACATGAAAAATCATGTTGAACCAACAAAAAATTTTATGTTGTAGTAACATTGCATGTTTTTTTCATGTCTCTGCAACATGAATCTAATGTTACATCATGAAAAATCATGTTGTTCCAACATGATTTTTTATGTTGCACCTAGTTATTTTTTTCCACGTGGTGATAATTTAAAAAATGTCATATATATTTCACTCCCTATTATATTTTTTTGAATGATGACCAAATATATTTATTTTTATAAATTAGCACTATGATTTTTTTTTTTACGCCGAAAATAATCCAAGTGCATTAAAAAACAAAATTATGCAAACAATAAAAAAATGTGATGTCATATATTATATTAAGTTACTGTAAGCAATAAAAACAATAATTGAAAATATAATTAGCACTGAAGTAGAGTAATTAAAACTTATAACATAACAATTAGAAAAATAAGTATTTAAAAAAAAATATTGTTTCGTAACGTTTGATAAGTTATAACTGTAATTACAGATAATATATTAAATGTATGTACTGTTTTGTTTACCGAGCATTAAAAAATATCTGGCAATCCAGTTTAGCCGAGTTCAATAAATGGCGTTAATTAATGAGTCAAATTAAAGTGACAGTAAAAAACAAATAATATTAAATTCAAAGTTTGTGTTTGTTTTTGAAGGACTCTAGTGGCAACGTCGGTATCAAGTCGTATATCTTCCTGGCATTTCTCTTGTGCGTTAATCTACCCGGGAGCAGCGAACAAAATCGGGCGTCGACCGGCGGCCGCACTACCTGCTACAGATTCTTACAATTTTATTTTTTATTCCAGTCCACCTTTCTTTATTATTTCTCTATCCACATTCTATTCTTCGTGTTCTCTTCAAAGACTATACACTGAACACAAAAAAAAAATCAAATAAAAAAAAAACTTGAAAAGAATGAGAACGAGGACGAGAAAAAGAAATATTTTAGGCAACTTTTATAATGTTCTGCTACTATTTTAACACTATAGACATTTTTCCGGTTCGTTTGAATTTTTCATTAAAAAAAACTCAATATGTCTGAATATATTTTTTTAAAAGCCCGTTTTTTAACAATACCGTCGAACATAACTCGCAACATCATCAAACAGTTGGTCTGTCATCGGAAAACGATCGGGCGAAACGACAACCGGGCAGACAAACTGGCGCCCAATAAGCGCTTCGGACTCCCCGCGACGTCTGGTGAAAAATACGAACCCTTGTTTTTAACACAGGATGAACCCCTTGGCTATCAAGTTTAAGACCGCGACACAGGTAAATAATAAGCAGCAGAATATGGTATTTTTACTCGGTATTATATTTAATCGCGGTATCGAGACTGAAAGGTCGGTTGACTGGACAACAGACTGCTCTATTCAGATATCGATTCCGGTGGCTATGCCTGTTCAATATAAATACATATATTGTATATATGGATACTTATAGAGTCAGCAGGCAGCCCCTAGCTATGATATATCTTGGCAACTACTTTATTTCCAAGCCAACTCAAACTCGGAGTTATAAACTCATGTTGTGCAGAACCACAATATTTGAGTTATCAAATCCATCAGGACTAAAGTAATAGAGAGAAATTGATGATTTTAAGTTGTTAATTGGAGTTTGTTGGATTACTGATTGCTAGCTAGGCGCTAACTTACTCTCTAAAACTAAATAAGTGAAAATTTCACTAATTGAAATAGTGATCTTAAAATTCACTAAAAAATTAGTGATTTTGAATTAGATTCACTAATTCATTAGTGATTCCCCGGATTCTACAATGATTACTAGTGGCGCCTCGCTTAAGGACTTTTTATTCTATCGTTGAATTATCAAATTCAGGGCAAAATTAATTACGATAATTTTTAAATACAACTGAACAGTATTAATTCAAGTAAGTTAATTAAATAAAACCTAATTTAGTTGTTAAATAATACATCTTGTTATTTTTTAATAGCTTTATATTTTTACTCCAACTTTTTTTACCGAACCTTAATCAAAGCCATCATTGACAATAGATTCAGGTTATGAGTTATAATTATGATATAAATATTTACCATATAAAAGTAATTTTAATTGTTAATTTAGTCGATCAAGTTGCTAACAAAAATTTTATAATCAATTACAAATAATAATCATAATAATAATAATATTTTGATACACTATTATTAGCAACGATACAATATTTTTCCAAATAAATCCTCGTCAACAAATGAATTAGTACATTTTTGACTAATTCAATCAGTGAAATTTTCACTAATTCTATATGTTTTTTTTTTTTACTAATTCAAAAAGTGAATAGTCACTAATTCATAGTCGTATACTTTGGACAATTTAGATTAGTGAATATTCACAAGTAATTAGTGGTTTTTCACTAATTTAGTTTTAGAGAGTAGGGCTTCACTCAAGATCGAGATTGTATTGGTCTTGTCTTGACCTCGTCTCGATTTGTCAAGACAAGACCAAGACGATATTATAGATCACAATTCAAAACCAAGACCAATATCATTAAAAACATCTCGCTAAGTCTTGACAAGACATAAAAAAATAAGTATAAGTATATGAGATTTACTCGTAATAAGACTCCATGCTTTCAGAAAGATTATTAATTAATTATAATAATGTTTATTGGGTTAAAAAGTTAAAACATTTTAGAAGTACTTGAAGCGATCAAGTATATTTATATAAGATTTAAAAAATAATAAATTTTTCCTTTATTGAAAAAAAAATTCTCAACTGTGTGTTGTATTATGACTGATATTAAGAAAATTTCAGGTTATTCAAGACCAAGACGAGATCTTGACGAGACAATACAAGACAATATTATTAATAACTTATTTTTCGAAATCGATGCAAGACTTACATTTTCAAGTCAAGATCGACGAGATCAAAGCTTTCGAGATCAAGACAAGACTTTCCCAATCTTGTCTTGTCTCGGCTCGAGTCAAGCCCTACGCTAACTGGAATTCGAGCCCGAAACCTATAAATTGAGGCGTGAGTTTGGACTTTAGCGGGAAATTCAGACTAAGGAGCGGAAGTCTTTATTTTTCCGACGGGTTGTTCTTAAGTAAGAGTAACTCAAAACTACTAGTAATAAAAATTGATTGAATACGTACAGTTTGGGTACTCACCGTCCTTGGGCGGTGAGGGACATTGTGGTGCGTAAGAACTCAAGTGATATCCATAGGCATTGTGCTGATGCATTGGAGCAAAAGGATAACCAGCTAACGCAGATCTGGGACTGGGAAAACCCGCGTCGGAGTGCTGCTGATTCCCACTACCGGGGCCCGAACTCTGGTGGCCCAGTGAGCCGACTTGGTGTGAGAACTGGTGGCCTGAAGAGACATTGTGCCCACCGGGGTAGCCACCCCTGAGGCTCGCGGGGTTGTATAAATTGTTGTGCTGGAGCTCGATGAACGCACTCTTGCCGGACTGTGATACCGGAGTGCTTGAGGCACTGTCACCACCGTTACCAGGTGGTCCAGGGGTCACGGAGCCCAAGCCGCCGTGGTGGAGATGCTGGTCCATGTCGGAGTTGCCTCCAGCACCGGCGGATCCTCCACCAGCGCCAGCACCCGACGTGGGTCCGCCCGACATACTGTTCGGGGTCGGGGTGCTCGACGGACAGGGGTCGCCCGCCCCGAATGGGCTCCCCAGGTCCGTAAAGTTGAGCGTCGTCGTGCTGCCCGGACGATCCACCTTAATAGCAACGTCGAGGCCGTACGCGGCTCCAGCCGACGTCGCGGCGACTCGAAAGCCGCACGGAGCCCGAATCTTGGAGCTTGCCGATGCTTTCGCGTCGGCTCAACTCGGGGATAATTTACCAAACTATTTATTTTTGCTGATCAATCCTGACCAGATTATGACATTACGACACTAGTGCCCTTGTTGTGATCTCGAGCACTTTATAATACTATCTAGTAAAAATAATACGCTTTCGTTTCGTGTTGCTGATGCTTTATTCCTGGATAGCCAACCACTTGACGTTAATGTCACTAGACACTCGCGACACCATCCGCACAAATGAATATTTAAATGTGCCAACACGTCCACTACACACCTGAGTTATCTTTAAATATAACTCACCGATCCTATTAATCGGACACTCGGTACACTAGCGTCAGCTTGTCATGCTACCAGACACTAAATAATAAATAATCTTCATGTTAATTATAAAAAAAATATTTATTGTTGAAATCCGTATGCTGATAAAATGAACGCTAATAAAACACTATTTCAAAAACACTTGATGTAAAAAAACACTGATGAGCTAACAAGCTCCAAAAAATTAATAAAATCCGTGATGAACAACGGCACAGATGTTATAAATAACTATCATTAAGACTCGAATCATTAGCGATAATTGCCCGTCGGCTAACCACCAAGTTTGATGACTTATTTCGAAAACAATCCTCATTCAATTTAATCTATTGCTTCTATTATTATCAGCTAGTTGCTGATAACTCAGACATCATACGATCCAATAAATCCAGTTCAAACTTTTTCCTATCACTAGTCTTGTTAAACCACCATAAATCACCAACACTCTTGCACTGTCGTTTGACAAGGGTTCCGTGATCCGCGTTTTGGTTAAATACCAAACTGTAAGCACCCAGCAAGACTTTTGCTGCTGATGGATCGGTACCAAGGGACAATAATGAGAACAAGTTTAACCAACAATAAGAACAAGACGGAAGGAAAACTATAAACGGCGTGTTCGCGGTTTCGGTTGAGCACGTCGTAACGTTTAGAGGGAAGGCCTGGACACGGAACCACACACGCGCGTCTAGACCAGTAACTGCAGTGCACACCGCGCGGCGCGGACCGGTATAATGATACATAATGAAGCTCGAGCCTCTCCCAGAGTCAGCTTCGCTGGTTCCCCGGTTCTCCGTGCGGTGGCGGTGCGCGCAAACTCCTCCCACAGGCAAACAGTCCGTCCCGCGGATTGGTCACCCCCACCACGGGGACAGTGACGTCTTGTCAGGTGATTCGCCGCGTGGAAGCCATTATGGTGTCCCTTGGGCGGGGCCGAAAGTGGCCACGCCCACGTTATAGCCCAAGACGGCGAAACCGTTCTCGCCTACCTGGACAGCCGCAATGTACAAGTTAACGTCACACGCGTCCTCACGCATTGCCGGGGGTACCCACGGAGTGGTTCTGAGTGAGAAACTGGGAAATTCAAAACTCGCACCCTATACACTTAACAACATCTACCAGTTGTTGTTATCTTTATCCCAACAGATATATGCCTTGTTTCACTTTAACTCACTTTGCTCAGCATCATCATAAACTAACAGTCTGAACAGTATATAAAACTTTTCCGTTATATGCGGTAGAGTATACTCTCAAAATTTCATTCCGGAAGCTGGCTCGATGAGGAACCTGTGGTTATACAACCAGAGATTTATCAAACTCTTTAGATGATTGCGGTCTGCTAAAACTAAAGCCCATCGGTTAAGAATACGCTCGATGGAGTATTGAATTTTTATATTATATAATAATAATATGTATATATATATGTATATGTACATATATTTTTTGATGTGTTGTTATCATCATTTAGGGCCAGTGGAAAAAGGCTAGAGAAAGAAAGTAATGATGGATCTACTTTTACGTGAGAGAGTCCGAGAGCAGACACGCCCATGGAGGTTGAAGGTCTCTCGACCTTTTTCCACTTTACTTTCTTGGCTTACGTGTTTACACAGATCAACAAGGATTTTGCTTGAGAACTATTTTTCTCAGAGTGCTCCGAGCGTAATCCACATCACAAGTATTAGACCAGACTTGTTCTTGGTAATATGTCAAGAGTTTAGCTATTGGCACACCATCCTAGTCATGCAAATCTGCATATCACCTTGCCTGACTTTCAGCTCCCAAGCAAATCCTCGTCCATCCGAGTCACCTGTGCCAGTCATAGTCACAAAGTCCGATAGTAGTGAACTAGATCCGCATTATTTTATGAATATATAGCCCACGGCTGGTGCGACCCTCGACTATTGACCTTGACACCTTTGCCAAGTGTTTTCTTATCCACACCCGCAGCCTTCTAGGGCAAGCCTCGGCTTATTATCTGTCCTTTTAAAAATTATTTTTTCTCGCCAGTGTTTACGCAGCTTGGCTCCGACAATTAGTCGAGGACAAGTCCCATGGACTGGGACCAGACCAGAGCAGTCACTGTCTTTAGCTGTGTCCAAGTTTGCTGATGACGAAGGAAAGACAGAGAGAGTGGAAGAGACAACTTGTTGACTCTAGTCTTATCTAATGGTCTGATCAGACCCGCTAGGCAATTTACACTCTCTACTGGCAGCACCAACTGCTTGACATTCTCCTCATCCTCGGATATTTTCTACTGGCCTTTTCCTAGCTCTTGCATGTGTTGCTGGCACAAGACTCACAGCACAACCAGGAACATCAGTTCCTCTATCCTCTCTCTGCTTCTGGTTTAACCTCAACAGCTACCTTCCAACTCATGCATGATCCACCTTCACCGTCGACACACTCGCTATTATTAGTTGTACACGAGCGTGTACCTTCACTCGACTCTTAGCTCGTAGCTACAGGCACCCGGGACTTCTCGTGAGAACCGGAAGTCCCGGCTAGACCCGCATTAGCCTCCAAGCACTCACGCATCCTTGCCACGGCGACATTCGATCGAGCAACGGACCACAATGTCCTAGTCATCCTCAACCTTTCCTCCTAACCAGAGTACCCTAGGCAAGGAAAATTTTCTCTTCCTCCTCACTCTGTGACACTATCTGATGTCCAAAGTCTTTTCCAGGTCGTGTCGGCTTTCTCTCCCCCACTAGATTATCGGCCCATTGTTTTCCGTTATTTTTCTAGGCTAATTGCCTTTTGGGCTCATCCCAATTTCATTCAATTAGAGTTAAGCTCCTTGCTATCCCAAATATGTAATTATATATAAATTAACACTTCCAACTACCGGTGAAAACTCCATCGAGTACCACAATCTGGAAAATAGTCTCGTTATTTCTTATATATTTTTGGCTCTACTATCAAACGAGTAAATATCAAATGACTCCTGAGTTTCATTGATGTTTATCTTTAAATCATAAAACTTAATTCTAAATATTATATATATAACCATAACTTTATTAGTAGGGAAAGTCAAAATGACACGTGTCCGTCAGTAAATATTTTAACACGAGTAATAAATATCGATTGTAGATAATAAGTCTATTAATAATAAAGCAAAAGTTTGAGTATAATTATAATTTTTTTCTTCATTTTCGGGCAAAACCGTTTTGGGAATGACCAAAAGAATCTTTTGTTCATTTCATTATGAGCACTAAAATATATATGACTGATGTAAATATATGTATGTACGTGTGGTATACTTATTATTTGCTCCAACCATCAACCACTGAGGTTTGTGTACGGTGAATTACATAATTGAGCTTGGTAAATAGCCGCAATCTGAGTGCATGGAAGTGTGCTAAATAAAATGCCATTCAATTAGACACGGAACCGGCAACGAGAATTGCTGATGTTTTGTTCGAGTTTACTACCAAAGTCGGAGCTGATAGTTGGCTAATAGGGAGCCTATCGATTCATCAAGAACCACTTTCTATTGTTTTTTAATAAATATAAGGGAGAGAGGGGGGGGAATGGAAATAGGGGAGGGTGGGGCAGAGCGGCCCCCCTGAAATTTTGACCAAAAAAAAAATTTTTTTTTTTTCGACTAATTACTATAAATCCGATATGTTTGCGCATTTTTATCCCTACGCATGACATTTGGGGCAAAATGGACAAGCCCAAAATTTTGAAAAAGTGATTTTTTCATATTTTTATCGTCAAATTAAAAAAAAATTATTATAATTCCACATTTCTAGCCCTACGCATAACACCTGGGGCAAAATGGACCAGCCGAAACTTCCGAAAAAATTATTTTTTCATATTTTTCGGCCGTTTCTCTATGTAAGAGGCAAATTTGGTCACTAAAAATTTATAAAAATTAAATTTTTTTTTTTAGTTGATAAATTTTTGAAATAAAGTAAAATTATAGAATTGATTTTTTTTTTTATTAAATAACAATTAGTAATTAAGGTAATCGAGAGTGAACGATTTTTTACGCTTTAAAAAATTTTTTTCGAGTAATATAAAACCAAAAATAGTTGTCAAGAGAAAGAAATACATTCTTAATGATGAAAACAATTTAAAAAAAAAAAAAACGAAAAAAAAAATTTTTTTATCACTTTTTGAAGGGGGGCCGCTCTGCCCCACAAAAAAAAAAAAAAATTTTCAGAATTTTGGCAAAATGTCCATAAATTTGTTCGAAATAGGACAAAAGTAAAGTGATCTTATGGTTGAAAGCCACAAAAAATAATAATTGGCTTAGGGGGGCCGCTCTGCCCCACCCTCCCCTACTGTTTTTGGAAACTCAAATATGTGAAATCTTTTTTTTTTTAATGATAATATGACCCCCCTCCCCCCCTCCTGCCCCTAAATTTGATATTTTGAAGAAGATCTATTGGAGTTTTGAATTTGGGGAGAATTCAGTCTAGCCGTGGAGGAGCTTTTGAGAAGGGTTTGGAAGAATGCCAAAGTACTGAGGCTTGAAATTTAAGTTTTAAGTATCGCCTGGAGCTGTGACAACCCGTCGAATAATAATTTTCGTAGTTTATTACCTGGCAGTAAAAGCCAGGGCGAATATGGGTGGGCGTCGCCCGCAAACGATTCGTTTGACCACGTTATATTATATATATGTTTCTCCCCTTATGTATACATATATGTAGACTTTCTTCGGTGTTGGTGCTTTTGCATCAGTCAGAGCTTTCCTATATTTAGCTGGCTATCAACTTCTCCCTTTTGTACTCATCGATGTCTATATATATTTGTAGAGGAGACTGGGGTAAAATGAGACATCATATTTTTGGTGAATGTCCAGGGCAGAATAAGACACACTATATACTTTTTGTTCAAAAATCCTTAACTACAATTTGTAAGAGGGCTGGGGCAAGTTGACCAGGTCAAGTTCAAAATTTTCGGTAAAAAAATTTTTATCTGAATTATTTTTTTGATTTGGAAACCCGTGTAAAAAAAATTCGTTCCCAAAAGATTCCAAAAAAGTTCTGCATGTGGAACTTCTAAACATGAGACAGATTAGAACTTCGAATGGAACTTTTTTGGAACATTAGTAATTTTTATGGTAAAAAAAATTTATAATAAGAAAATTTAGCGTCAAAAAAGGACGTTTTTGGAACTTTTTTGAAATTTTATATGGAAATTCCAAAAAAGTTCCAGAATCACCACTTTTGACTTTTTTATGGACTCAAAAAGGCGTTCCAAAATCACTACTTTTGCACTTTTGTAGACTAAAGACGTTCCAGGAACATCCCAAAATAGTTCAAAAATCACTACTTAAAATTTTTTATAAAACAAAAAAAAACGTCCATAAAAAATTCAAAAAAAGTTCCAAGAACGTCCATTTTTGACTCTAAATTTGCTCATAAAAACTTTATTTTTACCATAAAAATTACTAACGTTCCAAAAAATTTCCATTCGAAGTTCTAATCTGTCTCATTTTTAGAAGTTCCACATGCGGAATTTTTTTGGAATCTTTTTGGAACAAATTTTTTTTACACGGGAAAAATTGACTGAGGTAAAACGGGACGTTGTAATAAAAAATTAATAGGGGATTCCCCTATTTATTTTATTAAAAGCGTGCATGTGAGTTTGATCCTCATGCGACATTGGAATGACTTTTTAATTCGTGTCGAAATTCAAATAAAAAATTTTTCCCAACTACGACCTGTTACACTAAAATTAAACTTTATCCAGTCGTGATCGAAATAAAGTTCTAGTAGAAAAAAAAAAATGACATTGTTTCGAGTTCTCATGTCTAGTCGGAACGACTATACAATTAATTTAGGGCCTTTAAAAAATTCTTACCTCAGTATTTTTTTGTTCTGAGAAAAAATGCTACCGGAATCGGTTTTTTGGGCGAAGGCTCGTTCTATGCAGGGAAGCTGCCACACCCTTTACAGTTGCATCCTTCCGCCCCCGATGCATCACTTTTGACGTTCGTCACTCCACAACTTGTTCGGTCTCTTTGTTTTTTAGTTGCTACCCGTGACCACCTGAAACTAGACCTAGACTTTCCCTTCCACCCTGGATATAACCTTTGCTTTTTCCCACGCGTCGTTTGCTCTCCCGTCACTTTAATTTCGTTCCGATCCGTTTAGTTCCTTAAAGACAATTCTGTAAAATAAAAAAAAAAGGGAAAATTATATACAATAGTTAAAAAAAAAAAAAAAAAAAAAGAGAACTAAGTAAATGAAGTAATTATCATTTTATATGATAAAGTTTAAAAAATTCCTCTATTTAATTAAACACCGTTCCTAAGAATTTAAACCCCTATTACCGTACGTACACCAACCCCTTTCGCTATCTATAATTATACAGTTAAACAATGTCATATAAAATTAAATATATCAGAGATACATGTATTGTCTATAGACAGGAATCCTCGTCCATCGAGTCCGAGCCTCTGTCCATGGAAACAAAATAAAAAAATGAAAAAAAAAAAAAAAAAAAAATGTAAAAAGAGTGAGAACGTCAGCTGGCGGCGTTCTCGCGTGACGACGCACCGACGTCCTCGACGTTCCCGGTGTTGTAGAAGACCCGCCTTGTATCTCTGTCCCTCATTACTATTCCATGTCGTCAAATGCATACGTATATATGTATTAATATAAATGGACAGTGGAAATCATATATATGTAGATATATTATATATATATATGACGACAAACGCGCGAGTTTGAGCCGCCGGGTGTGTCCACGCGCTCATGTCCATGTCCTACAGACTCACGATACGTTTAGTCCTCACTCAAGTGAAACAAAACGCATGTATATATATATATATATATATATATGGATATTGGTACAAATGTATGGACATGTATTAGAATAATGTGCGTGCAGAAGAGAATAAGCATCGATATGAAATAGGACGTGCGTGATATGAGTCCGCGAGATTCGTGTGCGGTAGAGGTTGTGTGAGGACTTTATATATATGTATGGAATATGGATATATATGTATATAGAGGTGTGGGGTGTATAGATGAAAGAGAGAAAGAAGTTATAGTTGTAGGATATATATATATATATGTATGTATGTACGACCCACGCTAGCCCGCAGCGTGCAATGTCAACTCGAGTTGGTATGCATCTGCCTGTCAGCCTTCGGCTGTCACGCCAACTCTTAACTTTTCGGCGGAAGAAACAAGCTTCTCTTTTATTATTATTTACTACTATGTATGTAATCAATATTTATGTAATAATATATATTTTTCCTACATTTTTACGAAATCAAAAATGATCGGTTTTTGATTTTTTTTCTTTGGCAAATAATTTATTTTTTGTGACCTCGTTTAAGAAATTTTTCATTTTTATTATTTTGATATTTTATTATGTGAGATAATTAGACAGTTGAGGAGGTCATTAAAAGGAAATTTAATTTCCTATAATTTCGCGTTAAAAAATTTCCCAGGATCAAAATTTTTGCAGAGCCAGTCATTAAAAAATTCCCAAAATCTATAAAAGGCTGTAACTTTTTAATTATTGATCTCACGAAATTTTGTGAAGAATCAAAAATTGTAGGAAATCAAATTCCCTTTTCAAAAGTAACCCTAAACGTCTATTTATCTTAATAATTTTCTGAGATACTGCTCATTAAATCTGCAGGAAATAAATTTCCATCATAAATTCTTAAAAAATGAAACCTTTACTTTCCAATAAAATAAATTCATAAAAAAAATGAAACTTTACTTTCATTGAATTCCCTTGTTAAAGAAAAATAAGTTAAACGTTTTAACAAACAATAAAAAAATAATTTTTTGCGGTTTTTTAAAAAAACTCATTTTAAAAATATTTTTGACATCTCGTGCGATGCACGAAAGAATGCATCATCTTAACTGATGATCTGCGTTCGTGTTGCTGAAGTTTATAATTTTTTTTACTCATTTTTTGTCCATGTATTTTTAAAATTTTAAACTTTTTGTCCGACCGGGATAGTCAACTATAGCGTAATTGGCCCTTGTGGTCTCTGATGGCACGACGCCAGAAGGGATTTCTAGGAGTTTGGGACTCAACCGGCGAATCCAGTTTTGCCCCGCGGCGCTTTCGGCCCGCACTATTCTGCTCTACTCTTACACCTATGCAACACATGCCCACACATGTACATACATATAAATAAATATGTATATAAACACACCCTGGGCCTCTTGCTCGCTCTCATTTGACCACCGCAGTCTCCTTTTATGAAGAGTGTACATATAAACTACTACTCCTTAGCGATCAAGACAGCCCGGGGCAGCATTTATTGCTGATACAGTACTCTCTCTCCAACTTGGGTCCTGTTTCTTGGACGTTGTAAAACCACAAAGATGCAGATGCAAACACACGGCTATAAAATTTATTTATTTTTTATTCCTGCTAAATTATACATCCACACTCCGTGTAAGACATTTCCAATGTAAACTTTTTTTTTTAAACCGAAAAAATATACTTCGATACCCGTAATAACAATAGGTACCGTAGCTAATAATAATAAAAAATTTTTTGATAAAAAAAGTCTTAATTGAATCAAAAAATGACAATTAATCAAATGAGGAATTAACAAATTTAGGAATCAAAGTTTAATTTAATTAAAAGCTTGAAAAGTTGGCTGTTAATTAAAATTTGAGATAAGAAAAGTGAAAGTAAAATTTTATTTTATTTTCGGAACTGAACAAAAGACCAGTTGGTGTCGAAATTAGGAGCTTTGATCGATGGGGAACCGATGGACGTGTGTATTGTATATATATTTTATGGAGATGATGATCAAAGAGAAAGAAAATGTAATAAATGATAAAAAAGTTTGAGAATACGTGCTGGGGTTGGAACACGCGGGCAAATGAGAAAGACCAGCAAAGCTGAAGAAGCAAAGAGAAGAAGAAGAATAAGAAGAAGGCTTTCGTGAGAAGAGCCAGCCCCCCGGGCAGCTTGATGATGAACAAAGGGACCAAGTCGAGTCTCTCCTCAAGTCAGAGTGTAAAGGTCCGTGAGGTCTCTGCTCTCTAAAACTAAATAAGTGAAAATTTCACTAATTGAAATAGTGATCTTAAAATTCACTACAAAATTAGTGATTTTGAATTAGATTCACTAATTCATTAGTGATTCCCCGGATTCTACAATGATTACTAGTGGCGCCTCGCTTACTCTCTAAAACTAAATTAGTGAAAAACCACTAATTACTTGTGAATATTCACTAATCTAAATTGTCCAAAGTATACGACTATGAATAAGTGACTATTCACTTTTTGAATTAGTAAAAAAAACAACATATAGAATTAGTGAAAATTTCACTGATTGAATTAGTCAAAAATGTACTAATTCACTTGTTGACGAGGATTTATTTGGAAAAATATTGTATCGTTGTTAATAATATTGTATCAAAATATTATTATTATTATGATTATTATTTGTAATTGATTATAAAATTTTTTTAGCAACTTGATCGACTAAATTAACAATTAAAATTACTTTCATACGGTAAATATTTATATCATAATTATAACTCATAACCTGAATCTATTGTCAATGATGGCTTTGATTCAGGTTCGGTAAAAAAAGTTGGAGTAAAAATATAAAGCTATTAAAAAATAACAAGATGTATTATTTAACAACTAAATTAGGTTTTATTTAATTAACTTACTTGAATTAATACTGTTCAGTTGTATTTAAAAATTATCGTAATTAATTTTGCCCTGAATTTGATAATTCAACGATAGAATAAAAAGTCCTGAAGCGAGGCGCCACTAGTAATCATTGTAGAATCTGCGGAATCACTAATGAATTAGTGAATCTAATTCAAAATCACTAATTTTGTAGTGAATTTTAAGATCACTATTTCAATTAGTGAAATTTTCACTTATTTAGTTTTAGAGAGTAAGGACTTTTTATTCTATCATTGAATTATCAAATTCAGGGCAAAATTAATTACGATAATTTTTAAATACAACTGAACAGTATTAATTCAAGTAAGTTAATTAAATAAAACCTAATTTAGTTGCTAAATAATACATCTTGTTATTTTTTAATAGCTTTATATTTTTACTCCAACTTTTTTTACCGAACCTGAATCAAAGCCATCATTGACAATAGATTCAGGTTATGAGTTGTAATTATGATATAAATATTTACCATATAAAAGTAATTTTAATTGTTAATTTAGTCGATCAAGTTGCTAAAAAAATTTTATAATCAATTACAAATAATAATCATAATAATAATAATATTTTGATACACTATTATTAGCAACGATACAATATTTTTCCAAATAAATCCTCGTCAACAAGTGAATTAGTAAATTTTTGACTAATTCAATCAGTGAAATTTTCACTAATTCTATATGTTGTTTTTTTTACTAATTCAAAAAGTGAATAGTCACTAATTCATAGTCGTATACTTTGGACAGTTTAAATTAGTGAATATTCACAAGTAATTAGTGGTTTTTCACTAATTTAGTTTTAGAGAGTGAGGAAACCACTGGACCTGGGCTCCGTCTGTACGCAAGACACGACTGGGAGTTGAGTGGATGATAAAAAACAAGAGGCTCGAAAATACAGACAGAGATGAGGTATATTCGGTGGTATTGAAACGTAAAGGGGCATGTGGATAAAATAAATCGGGAAGGTCGGACAGAAGGTCGTGCCCAGGAAGCGGTTCGTCCGTCTCTTTGATCATCATCGCGGTCTCGAGTCTGGAGGCAAGCCCGACTTGTGTGTTTTACCTGGTTTTTGCTGGGGAATATTACTCGCGAGGCAATTAGCACTGACCTGAAGCTCATTAGTTACCTGCCCAATCAGTCAAGCCACCCAAATAATTTTTTTTTTTCACCTTTTATTTTTTTACTCAAATAAATAAATAAATAAATAAATAAATTGTTATTATTATTGTTAATTAAATATTTAATGTATATTTTTTAAAAAATTTATTTTTTTTGACATTACGCAGTTGACCCTTTCGACGAAGTTTAAACGAGAATGAAGAGAAGGTAATCTAGTGGATGATGATCGGGATCCTCGTCTGCAGGTTCATTAGTCAACCGACTAAAGAGACCGGTACCGGTGATTTTCTTGCCGGCTATGAGTATAAGTGAGTCGTGAAACGAGAAAGATCTTGGGAGTCAAAAAAAACGAGACTTGAGATGCAACACTTGGGTATATCTATATATATGTGGATAGAGATAGAGAAAGAGAGAGAGAGAGATACTGAGAGAAAAGCTGGGGTCTAGGCACTACTGGGTATAACTGGGATTAAAAGTCTATTACAATGTAATGGTAAAGTGAAAATAGTTGGATTTATTTTAGCAAGTCATATAACACCAGGCATGAGTTGGCTTTATTTCGTTCAAGGACCAACGGTGGCAATTGGTCACTTAAAAATCGATTAATCTTTCAGGTGATTTTAAATTTTAAATTTCATTTTTAGTTCAGATTTAATTTTTATGTAATCCCGTATTTTATGTCGTAATTTTGGGTGACCTTTAAATTTTGTTAATTCAAAAAGGCCAGATGGCGATACTTAGAAATTTCGGTGAAAATAAAAAAAAAAGTAGAGAGTAGAAATTTGACGGAATCTTTCAAAAAAACACAAATGTGATTTTAGTCTTTTTTACAGTATTCTAACCCATGGGTGATTTTAGTTTTTTTTTACAGTATTCTAACACACGGGTGATTTTAGTAATTTTTACAGTATTCTAACACACGGGTGATTTTAGTCATTTTTACACACAGAAAAAAAAGTTATCTTGAGTCAAGAAAATATTTTTGAAGACAAACGTTTTCGGGAACCAAGTCAAGATTTTCTTGATCCAAGAGAATTTGTCTTGGTCGGAAAAGATTTCTACTTTATCTGAGAAAATTTAGGTCTCCAAAAAAAATTTCTTGAATCAAGAATATTTACCTTCAGTCAAGAATTTTTTTTTTTCTGTGCAGTATTCTAACACACAGGTGATTTTATTGTTTTTTACAGAACTCTAACCCACGGGTGATACACTCGGACATATTCTGAAAATAATCAGAATAGCTTCCTAGGACCTCAAAACTCAACATCTGATGAAAAATCGATTTTCGAAAATCGGTGTGAAAACAATAACTTCCCTAATTTTTGAAAATTTACAATTTTTTTAGCGGGAAGTTAAAATAGTATATTACATACCTAGGCCAGTAAAATAAGAAAAGTCTCAGAGCACATGTAATTGTTGGCCGAGGCGAAGCCGAGGCTGACAAACATGTGGTCTGAGGCTTTCTTTTTTACTGGCCAAGGTGCGTATACTATTTTTCTGCTCGACGAAGCCGGAAAGTTGCAACTTCGTTTAGGGCAGCGGCCCGAAAGTTGCCACTTTCCGGCCGGAGGGCAGAAAAAATAATAAAAATTTGCCATCGAATTTTTATAAATTTTAGTGATACAAAGTATCGGGGCAAAGTGGGGCACTGAGAAACTGAAAAAAAATTTCCACAAAAAATCCAGTAGTCAAATTTAAAAAATAAATCTATCACAAATTTCGATAAAATGTCACGAGTAAAAAAAATAATAAAAATTTGCCGTCGAATTTTTATAAATTTTAGTGATACAAAGTATCGGGGCAAAGTGGGCACTGAGAAACTTTGAAAAAAAATTTCTACGAAAAATCCAGTACTCAAATTTAAAAAATAAATTTATCACAAATATCGATAAAATGTCACGAGTAAAAAAAAAAATAAAAATTTGCCGTCGAATTTTTATAAATTTTAGTGATACAAAATATCGGGGCAAAGTGGGGCACTGAGAAACTCAAAAAAATTTCTATACGAAAAATCCAGTACTCAAATTTCAAAATTAAATTTATCACAAATATCGATAAAATGTCACGAGTAAAAAAAAAAATAAAAATTTGCCGTCGAATTTTTATAAATTTTAGTGATACAAAGTATCGGGGCAAAGTGGGCACTGAGAAACTTTGAAAAAAAATTTCTACGAAAAATCCCGAACTCAAATTTCAAAAATAAATTTATCACAAATTTCGATAAAATGTCACGAGTAAAAAAAATAATAAAAATTTGCCGTCGAATTTTTAAAAATTTTAGTGATACGAAGTATCGGGGCAAAGTGGGGCACTGAGAAACTTTGAAAAAAAAATTCTACGAAAAATCCAGAACTCAAATTTCAAAAATAAATTTATCACAAATTTCGATAAAATGTCACGAGTAAAAAAAATAATAAAAATTTGCCGTCGAATTTTTATGAATTTCAGTGATACAAATTATCGGGGCAAAGTGGGCATTGAGAAACTTTGAAAAAAAATTTCTACAAAAAATCCAGTACTCAAATTCCAAAACTAAATTTATCACAAATTTCGATAAAATGTCACGAGTAAAAAAAATAATAGCCATGCATTAATTTTGATTTGTAAATGATATACTATCAAGGAACGATAGAATTTAATTTATATATATTTAGCGATAATAAAATAGTTGAATAACAATTTAATAAAATATTTACTAATGAGATAATGCTCGGGACTAAGTATATAGAGTTAAAAAATATAATATTTGTTGAAGCAAATAATACAATAATCCACATGTGTATTGTCATATATACAAATATTAATATATGTGAATATAATAGACAGACGTATGAGTGGAAAAAAAATCTAAACAATAAAACTGTATAGACGAAAGGTGCAATCAAATAAAAATATTCGCTCTAGTTGAAGTTACAGTGACCTCATCACAGTTGTATAGAAACTAGTGATAGTGTGTAGTATAGGGACAGAGTAAAGTGAGGTGGTGTAGTCGTTCACCTGCAGCGGTAGTATACCGCAGCCCTATAGACATCCCCCGGACCCACCACCACACCACCGATATATATGTATATATATATATGACTAGGGTGTAACGTGACGTGAGCTGACGTGATATCGAACGTACAAAAGCACTAATATGTGTGAGTGTGTGCGTGCACACAATGTGTGTGTGTGTGTGTGTGTGTGTGTGTGTGTGTGTGTGTGTGTGTGTGTGTGTGTAGTTGCTGGATGGCAGCAGCTTCAGGGCTGTGAGTATAGGACTCAGTTTGCAAAGCTGTCTCTGTCCCTCTTTCAGCCGGTGGTACTCTGTCTTCACTCATACTGGGTGTCTATATATATATATATATATATATAGCATGCATATATGATGTATACAGTGTGCGGGTATGGAGGCGGGGCGGAGACAGATGGGCGTGTGGAGGATTCCTTTGAGGCTGCCGCGTGCGGCGCCAGTTTCCTCTGACTCTGCTCCTCTTCTTATATTTTACCTCACCGTCTTCTTAGCCACTGAGACTAAAGCTGACTTGGGATTTAGTCTGATGTCGATGTCCAGGATTGAGAGTCGCTTGATATCAGAAAAATTTTTTTTCGATTCTGAGTTTGAGGAAAATTTTTTGATACTAAATTTAGCCGACATCTAATAATTTTTTGATTTTATTTCAGACAGTAAATTATATCAAAAAAAAATATTTAAAAAAATTGCACATATAGTTTTTTAAATTTTCTACATGTGCATTTTTTCAGTTTATTTTTTTCTCCAAATTTAATTGTTCAAAATAAAATCCTTAAATTTTTAATTGTCTGCCAACTTCAGGATCACAAAATTTTTTGGAGGAAGGGTGAAATGAACCGGCTGAAATTTTGGGTTAAAGTTTTTTGCTGGTCCATTTCAACCCCACTCCAAAGTAGTCATGTGTTAGTCTAAATATTTTGTCCCTGATTTGAACCTGTACCAATAACTTTTTTTTTTTTACTGAGTTATAGATAAAAAATAAATAAATTAATGATTTAATTAAAATTTGTAAAAATGAAAACCTAAAAATAAAAATGACTAGTGTATAACACAAGACTGCATAAATTTAGAGTAGAGCAGAGTAGTGTAGAGTAGATTTGATATATAATATAGCTTCTTAAAGCAAAGAAAGACAGAGAAGTATAGACTGGTGGTAGTCAACAATAATTTCCCTTTAGGCTCGCGTGTCCCGGATTTCGATGGCTACACCTCACCTCGGGCATTCTCTCCTTCATTTCTCATAGTACGTCTACCTTATTCTCGAAAGCCCCCTCCAGCTCATTTACCCTCGGTATCTAGTGATCCCTCTCGCTCCTCGTTGAACCTGGGACTCAGTGCCTCCTTTTTTACTTCTCGTACCCAACCAAAGTCTCTTGTCTTATTTTTTAACAGAACAGATTGACTCTTACTCTCTCGGTACTCTACTGGTTTACTCACAGCGAGTACTCCTGCGACTACATCACTAGGATCTCTCTCACTGGCACACCGCTCACGCGATATTTTCTCGGTGCACGTAACTCACCTGTGTACTTGGGCATGAGATCTCTTGGAAGATTTCCAAGTTAAATAAATTTTTTTTATTAGCTCACTTTAAATACATTATTATTCTTTGCAATAATTAATACGTTTTATATTTTTTGTCCGTAAAAAAAAAGTAAAAAATTCTTGATGGAAAAATTTTTTTTTTTTTAAATTTAATAATAATAATAATGATAAATTTGATGTTTATTATTTAGAATAAACCGTACTAACGAGCGCATCAACCAACACACAAATGACCGATTCAAAAAGACCGATGGCGCTACGAATGGCTTTAGCACCCAATAAAAATGTGTAAATATTTGATGCAAAAAATTGAGTCAGTGAATGGGTGAGAGAGAGTGAGTCTAAGTGAGGACTCAAAGCTTGAGGACTAGCTCATGGACCACACGAGTTAAGAAGTGTGTTATTGAGGCGAGTGAATAAGATTTTTAAATGAAAATAAAATGACGAAAAATATATATAGACGTATATTTGTGTATATAAATGGGTAGATAGGTGTAGGAGAGGTATCACTGAGACTAGGGCAAGGGAAGGAAGAAGGTCGGCGGGGGAAGATGATCCTTTGTAGTGGCCCGCGTCTAACCTCGTTTGTGAAACAAGCCGACAGGTACCGCGAGACAAAGACCGCGCGCCGCGGGTCGGTTATAATTGCTTCCGAGGCTTTGGAGCCGATGATACTCAACGAACGAGAACAAGAACGAGATGAGGAGATGCTCAAAGAAAAGGACCAACGGACCCCCCGACTAGTCATATAGACTTTTTTTATTCTTTTCTTCTATTCCTTCCTCTTGATGAACTTCACTCAATATGTGCTTGTAATATTCTTCTTCCGGTCATTATGTAGACTGACAAATATTCCTTGTATTCGAAAATTTTTTGTTATTTATTTTAAATAATGAAATCGTAACTTTTTTTTAGTTTCCAAATTCGAAGATGGAGAAAACTTTTTTTTATTCGAAATTTCTTAGTGACTATTTGGAATAAGCAGAAGTTTGAGGAGGTCGTTGGAAAGGAAATTTGATTTCCTACAACTTAAGTCCTCATAAATAATGTCCTAGTATCAATATTTTTAAAGATATAACTGTATGAAGCCTTAGAAGAAATTTATATATTTTCCAAAAAATTTCCAAATTCATTGAAGCGCTATAACTTTCAAACTATTGACCCTACGCGATTTTTTAAAGAATCAAAAATCGCAGGAAATTAAATTTCCTACAACTTTAGTCCTTATAAAAAATATCCTAAATTCAATATTTTATCAGATACAGCCATTTTAAGTTTTAAAAAAATAATTATATATTTTCCAAAAAATTTCCAAATTCATTGAAGCGCTATAACTTTCAAACTATTGACTCTACGCGATTTTTTAAAGAATCAAAAATCGCAGGAAATTAAATTTCCTACAACTTTAGTCCTTATAAAAAATATCCTAAATTCAATATTTTATCAGATACAGCCATTTTAAGTTTTAAAAAAATAATTATATATTTTCCAAAAAATTTCCAAATTCATTGAAGCGCTATAACTTTCAAACTATTGACTCTACGCGATTTTTTAAAGAATCAAAAATCGCAGGAAATTAAATTTCCTACAACTTTACTCCTCATAAAAAATATCGTAAATTCAATATTTCACCAGATACAGCCATTTTAAGTTTTAAAAAAATAATTATATATTCTTCCAAAAATTGCCAACTTGTTCAAAACACTCCAACTTTTAAACCTCTAGCCCCACGTGATTCCTTACCCAAACCAAAGTCACAGAAGATTAAATTTCCCTTTCAATGATCACCCTAAGCCTCTCCTTACCCCATTAACTTTAAAAGGCGATTACGAATTGAGCAGCAAAAACAAAGTAGTGCACGAAACAAATTTTAAAATAAATGTTAACAATATGCTACGGTTATAATAATAAATAAAAAAGAAATATACGTCACTCATAATTATAAACGGATATCGAAAGAGTATCCTGCAGCGAGGTCAACATACAATCCAACAAAAGTATTAAATCTAAAGCAAAACCTACAAAGTCTTCTCAGTAGAGTAAAGAAATGAGAAATTTTTCGGTCGACCTCTTGTTGGCTTGACGCCGGAGTCATTGAGAAAGAGTCTTGTGTCTATCCCCAGGCGTGTTACGTTTTTCAAGGTACCCGACTCCCAAAACACACACACACACCTAAATTTACCTATAGATCTATACCTATACCGAGTAACAATTTATCCTTGCTCCTTTTCCAAAAATCACGGGTACCCTTTATCCGAGGTACAGCGCCGGGCGCCACAGTTTCACGCCTCTCGACCCTTTTTACATTTTTTTTTTATCATGCCCTCTTCTTCCTGATACTTCAGTCCACCGTCGAGCATCTTCACCCTCATCCCATCCCGTCTCCCTGTCAGGCCCCATACAAAGTCTTCGAATCCGACTTTGCCACTCCCCTTTGCCCATAAAAATATATGAAGAATATATATAAATAATTTTTTTATCCATTTATAATAAAAATTAATACGCAAGCTAATTATCTTTTTCCCAATAAATAGACGATTTCAGTGGTCGGCTGAATTTGCTGAAGAACAAGGATCCGATTTTTATTTCCGATGTAATAATTTAAGTAGCTCTTTATTTTGGTTTTTTTTTTCTTTCGCTGCTATTGTATGTTAAACGGAGTGTGTCGAGTATCGCAAGTCATCGTTAAATAATTTATAATCGTGAAAGAGTAGCTGTTGTGGACCACTCAAAGTGCCATGACTAAATAGACTAAACGCCACGCTAATTTCATTTAGCACCCTGTGGTGTCTGTCCTCGCAGGCCGCATCGTGGGGGGTTGTTTTTTGTAGTTTACACTCTGTAACTTGTAACCCAACTGCAGACCATTATATATATACATGATATACCCTTTTAACTTACAATAGCAGCCCGATTTAACACTCTGCCAACTAAAGTTGTAACTTAACCTTTTACAAATTACTCCCAAATAAATTCTTATTGTGGTAATTTATTTTTTTTTTAGTTTTTGAAACTGCTTTTAAAAAAAATATTCGTTTTATTTACGAAAAAATAAATCAAATTTATTTACTCCAAATAACGAATTTTTGAATAAATTAATAAATTTTTTTTTCAATAATTTTGAAAACGGTGGGCAAAATAGGTCACGTGAAAATTTTTAGAAAATTCATATTACTCCACATTGAAATTTTTTTGGGCTATTTTACCCCTGTTAGGGGAAGGGGGGCAAAACGGGATAGGCCGGCAAAATGGGATACCCTCAAAATTTCGTCAAATTTTTTTTTCTCGAAAAACTTTCGAAAATGGTCAAAAATGACATCTAGTATCATTTTACACTATTAAAAGCTAAAAAAACAACATTTTTATATTTTTTGCGAAAAGTATAATATTGGCGGCAATTTCAAATTTTGAAAAGAAATAACAAGGAAAAACTTCTTTAAAAATATGTTGAGAGTAAATTTTATTACTTACATCAATTTAAAAAGACATTATTACATCAATTTTATTCACTTGAAAAAAAAAAAAAAAAAATTGACTTTTTTTTGGGGTATCCCATTTTGCCCGCAGAAAATAAAAAATTTTTTTCTGATGGCAGTCTAAAATTCGTTATATTTATTTCAAATAGAATCAAAATGAAGCCAATTTACGATATTTATGTCCCTAAAAACTAAATTTTTCGTTAAGTATCCCGTTTTGCCCCCCCCCTTCCCCTATATTTTTAAAAAATTAGAATTTTTCGAATATTAAAAAAAAAAAATTCGTTGGTCTACTTATCGATTATTTAATTTTCTGGCGTAAAAAATAAAAAAATTTCCTAGGTCTCAAAAAAATTTGGCATACGATCAAAAATTAAATTGTGATAAAAGTGACGGCTTATTTGTTTCGGGCGGGACTAGTTTCCATTAAAGATGAAATATAAAATAGCCTTTAGTGTCTTACGTTAAATAAAACTAAAAAAAAAAAACATTGCAATCAAAATAAATTTGTGACACATTAGCGTCCGCCTTAATCGCTTGGGTTTCTGATAATTTAAAATTTTTTAGCCCCAACAATTTATTTAACACTTAAAGATTTCCTTCCTCTTTTTGTTGCTCAATAAATTTAGTACAAGAATATTAAGAGGAATTAAAAAGTCTAGTAGTTAATGTCTGGTATTGAGTGAAAATAAAAAAATAAGTTTTAAAAAATAAATTAGTGGTCATTAATGAAGTCATTGGGTACTGGAGAGTCACGGTAGCGGATGTTGGCGCCCGAAAAAGTGTTCAGTACATTATGTGATGTCTCATGAGATAGAGTTTTAATATTATTTTATTTTATTTTATTTATTATTTAGTAGTAGCGGAGTAAGAAGTAGACAAGAAGTAAAAAATAAGACGAGGCGTCTGTGAGAGGCGTTCTGCGTCATTACTAGCCATGACTTTGCGCTATATATGACTTCTCCGTTGGGTCATCTTCAACCGCTTCCTTTTTTTACGCTTTATCTTTGTACTTAATAATATTTTTTTACTTTTTACGCCCTCTTATTTTTACTCTACCATTCACACGCTATAATAAAATCATTTTTATATTTATATGTACTGTTGTAGCGACTTAGCGACTCATGATGACCGTCCGATCGACCACCAGCTCAACATTTCAATTCCACGTCTCATCATTTCATTCATGTCTCACTAGTCAATTTTATTCACGAATTATACCCTCTAGTATGATTGTCAAAAATTATTTTATTTTCTAATTAAATTTACACCTGAGATTAAAATTTATTTTTTAATCCATCAGTTTGTAATTAAGTCAGTAGTTTTTATTTTTGCCGTGAGAAGAGAGTTATCACAAGAATGGGCAAAATGGTCAACTTTAAATTTTTAATTCAAATTTCGGGACTTTGATTCTGATAAAAAAGTCTAATGTATGAATTTTTTTCATAAAAACTTACTGTCCACTTTGCCCCATTTTTTAAATTTTATTATAAAATATATTTTTAAAAAAGTTATCCCCCAAATTATAGAAAAAGATTCAAATATTTTAGTTGGCTCCCTCCTTTTTTTTTTAATTTTCTCATTCAAAATTCAGTTTTTATTTTGAAAATTCTAGTCATCCACTGCTCTGTACAAAAAATTCAATCATTATTTCAAAAATAAATTTTAAAAAAAGTGATAATTGTCCTTTTGTTAATTTTGAATTTTCCCGCGCGAATTTAAATTCAAATTTCTACAAATTTTTTATTTTATCGCCTTATAAAAAAATTATTTAGCAATTACTGAATATCAATTTAAAAAAACCGCGGCAACTTTTCTATTTTTCAAAAAATCCCTCAAATAATAAATCCTGTAATTAAAAAAAAAAAAATCCAGTATTAAGAAAAGGAAAAATGGGTAAAGTGAATATTTAAAAGGATTAAGAGATTGATGTGAATTATATAGGTGCTAATGACTCAGGCAAATACGCCAACAAGTTGATAGCAGTAATGCTCAGTCGATCATAGACCGTCGCACTCAGATCCTCGTGCGCTCGCTCGGTTGTTCAAGTAGAGCTGCACATCCTCGCATCAGAGTTGCATGCCGCAAATTGCCTCAAATATTTACGCAATTGGCATGATAACCACATTACGTGATTATGGACGCTCGTTGCCCGTGCGATCCACCGTTCCGTCCTATCCGAAACCACCCTGGCAGCCCTCGCTGTCATACTCCGCGGCCACCGAGTGCACACACCCACACACCATCCAGACTATTTACAATCTACACTAATGCAAAGTGCCGTCTTATTTCCGGACATATCACGCAGTCTCTTTGAGTCAACTCTTCCCGTGTAAGCGGCTAATCAGGGGTATTAAGTGACTATACAACCTCTAAGTCTATTGTTCGTTCGTTATGCGTTTTAACTTCCGCTTCCGAGTTTAGCCCTTTCACTTTCTCAATTGTTGATAACAACAATAATAATATTTATTTATTTATATATTTATTTATTTATTGTTATTTTTGTATTGTAAATTCTTAAGTAGAGAGGGAAGAGAGGGGTGCGAAGAAAAAAATTTCGGAGGCAGACAGTGCGACTGCCGATAGGACTATGGGTTGATTAGAGAATTTGGGTCAGTAGTGTGCCAGCAATCACTGGCGAAAAGGGAAAAGATAGGGATTGAGGGATAAAGAGATTGAGATAGAGGGAGAGAGAAAGACGAAGAGTAAATCGTGGCTGTTGTCACTTAACCACAAGGATGAATTGAAATTACCGGTCGGCGGCAGCGAGACGACGGGTAAACACAAAGTACCGCTTCGAGACTCGGAATTATTGTAATTACGACAATTTATTGTTACGGAGAGAAAATAACGAACGGGAAAAAATAACGATACGAGCGCATGCTTGCCGCCCTTTTTTTAAACACCTCACTGGCGCCATCTTGTCAGTGAGCGCGCAAACTAGTGGTTAGAAAAAGTTACTGACCACCGGTTAGCTAGATATCATTTTGTTTTTATTTTTGGAAAATTTATTCGAAAAATCGAAATTATGATTTTTTCAAATTCTTTAAAAAAATTAATTAATTTTTTTTTTTAGAAAAATTAAATTTGATTTCTTTTGTATGAATTTTTGAGTAAACGAACGTACTAGAGTTCACATTCGTAATAAATTTTGGAATAATTTGAAAAAAAAAATAAAAAGTATTGGAATCAAAATTTTGAGTATCAGACCAATGAGCAACTTCTCGTTTTTAAAAATTTTAAATTTCCTTAAATGAGAGTTGAAACCAATCAATAAATGTCATCTTATCAGAAATGTCACCGATATCTTACCAGCAAACTCTGGGAAAGCAAAAAAATCATCGGTCATAAATCAACTGAAGACAGGTGTGAAATTACTCGAAAACTATCTGCACATACTGATGCAGGAAGGACTCAAATAATAAACTCGTGAACAATTGAATCATAAAACGCGACAACTTAAAACGAAAATAAAACGGCGCTCTCGAGGTTTACATCAAAAGGAATTCGCAGCACTTAGAAATAAGTGCCCGCTGATTTATGAAAAAGTTATAAAATTTCTCTGTATCCCCTGGGAGTGAGTATCAATTGGCATATCAACCCTGCATTCATCTAATCCCACATGTATAAATATATCATATCCGTGATGACCCGAGGGACCGACATTAAGTTCTCCTCTAAAGTCAAATAAAATTCATATTTCGAATAGGGTTTCGTGCGAACCGCTCCGAGTTTCACACCTAGAAACTTAAACTTTTCAATTCGATCATAAGCCGCTCTCTAGATAACTACAGAGTATCAGGAGCCGCGGCACGTCAATTGATCGAGTCTATCTGCTCTCAGCAACACCACTACCAGCGAATTCTTTATCTTCGTCCTTATCCTTATCCTTATCCTCGTATTTTGCTCACCGTACCACCGCTCGCTGTATCCTAGCCTTCCTATTCCTCGCTACTAACTTATCATCATCGTGAAAACCATTCGACAATAATCGACAGATCCATTCGATACACGCCTATCTCACCAACATCCAACAGCCCGATCTTGTTACCAGCCATCATAAATTTACTGTACAAATTACACCTTTCAACTCCACTATTTCACATTTTTTATTCCCATTTCCCTTTTTTTGCAATTTCATTACGTAACCCATTGATTCGGTTTTAAGGGGAAAGCCACTGAAATTTCAAAAAAAAATTTTTTTTTTTTATTAAATCAAAGTGTGTATGTTCAAAAATATGTATCTAAAGTTTTATATGAAAATTCCGAATATTTTTCAAGTTATAGTAATTTTTGTGACAGCGCGTCAACTGACCGCTGCATCGACTAAAAACTTTAAACGCGTTTTTCTCGAAACAACTTTTTTTGAACTGGTGGCATCTGTAATTTGCATAAATATCAACCGATTCGCAACTTTTTTTTTTTGCCGTATTCGTCTATTCAGTAGCTAAAGTTGCACGTAGGGGATTTTGAAAATTTTGATTTTTAAGATTTTTTAGGGCTGTTTGAATCCAAAAAAATGAGAAAAAATAACGAAAAAATTTTTAATATGTCGCCATTTTTTTTCAAATCCAAATTTTCAAAATCCCCTATGTGCAACGATAACCACATGCATACAAATTACAACACCGTTTGGTTTTTTTGTTTCTGATAATCCGTTTTTGAGTTAGAGATGACACCGTGGTGGGGGAAATTTTTTTGTTGCTCCACAAAAATGCTTATAACTTTGTAACAACATGATATTTTTTAATGAAAATTTAGGAGAATTATCTTCAATGTATACTTTAGAAAACAAAAAAAAACCGATCCCCAAATTCCTTTATTATTCCACTCAAAAAAATTCCCGAAAATCACCTATTTTTTCGATCCTCACAGTGGCTATCCCCCTTAAATAAAAATAAAAATATAAATTCAAATCAAATTCTTTTATTTTTCAACTACAATATATTTTTTGTTACATTTATTTCCCATCACCTTTAACAAAAAATCGTTTCCTTAATTAATTTTTTTTATTTTAAAAAATTTCCCGATACTTCAGATTTTTTTTCCATTCCGTTAGGCTGCGTCACCATTTTTGCGTTTATTTCGTTGCCATACTTCGTTGTCGATACTGAAAAAAATAAAAGTAATTATAGATGTATTTATAAAATTAATTAAGGAAATTAGTATTCATTTTTTAAATAAAATAGAGGACGGACTCGTCAGAAGAAGTTCCATATTTATCGTTGGTATATGACGCGAGTGTACGCCAAAGCTCTGGAGGTCCTTCGATAGCTAGAGGGAAATGTTCCCACGATACTGATTCGAAATCTAGAAAAAATGATTTAAAATTATTAAAACTAAAGTACATGGATATGAATGTTTAATTTACTTCCTGGTGCAGGATAATTCACCATCCTTTTGTGTATTTCCGGATCATTTCCTCCAGTGTAAGGCAAATATTCATTAGACTAAAAAACGAAATTTTTTTGAAAGATGTAATTTAATTATAAATAATTTATTTTATTGACAAATAAGTACCGGAGTATATTCAGCAACTTTATTAGCCCGCGGATAATTGTTCGATTGCTTGTTAAATAAATAATCGTCGATCCTACCGCTCCGTCCGACTCGAGGAATATTTTTTGCTATTTTAAGAAAAAATGCTGGTACTTCGTCAGCTTCGACGGTGGTCCAGTTTATTGAAAGTACCATACCAGTTACACAAATCACTTAAATAATAATAAAAATAATAATAATAATAATAATAATAATAATAATAATAATAATAATGATAATAATAAATTTACACTGTAAAAAATCATGATACTGAAGTTAGCCGGCATCTAATAATTTTTGAATTTTTTTAAAAATGTTAAATTTAAAAAAAAAAAATATTTAAAAAAAATGCACTTGTAGCTTTTTTAATTTTCTACATGTGCATATTTTTTTTTTCACGTATGGAGTCAATATGGAATTTTTTTTAACGAAGTAATTTCATGATACTGAAGTAAACCAACGTCTAATAATTTTTGAATTCTTTAAAATCAAAAAATTATTAAAAAAAAAAATATTTAAAAAAAATGCACTTGTAGCTTTTTTAATTTTCTACATGTGCATATTTTTATTTTTTTTTTTTCACGTATGGAGTAAATATGGGATTTTTTTTAGCGGAGTAATTTCATGATACTGAAGTAAGCGAACGTCTTATAACTTTCGGAATTCTTTTAAATCGAAAAATTATTTAAAAAAAAATATTTAAAAAAAATGCACCTGTAGCTTTTTTAATTTTCTACATGTGGATTTTTTTTTTTTTTTTTTCACGTATGGAGTAAATATGGAATTTTTTTTAGCCGAGTAATTTCATGATACTGAAGTAAGCCAACGTCTAATAATTTTCGGAATTCTTCTAAATCAAAAAATTATTAAAAAAAAAATATTTTAAAAAAATGCACCTATAGCTTTTTTAATTTTCTACATGTGAATATTTTTTTTTTTTTCACGTATGGAGTAAATATGGAATTTTTTTTAGCGGAGTAATTTCATGATACTGAAGTAAGCCAACGTCTAATAATTTCCGTATTTTTTTTAAATCGAAAAATTATTAAAAAAAAAAATATTTTCAAAAATTGCACTCATATTTTTTTTAATATTCCACATGTGGATTTTTTTTGTACTTGATTCGTTAAGAAAAAAAATCCAAAAATTTTTAATTGCTTGTTAACTTTCGGATCACGTAATTTCGGAGTAATGTAGACTTTATTTAAATCTCTGGAATTTTGATTTTGAAATAATTTTCTAAAGAGAATTTCACTGCGGTTGTTAACAATAAAAAATCACACACTCCGCATTTACTTCAGTCTTACTCCGAAATTTTGTACAGCGTAATCAGTAAAAAAAAAAAATATTTAATAAATAAATAAATGAAAAAACTCACCAACAAACATTTTGTACATTTTATTTTGTTTCAACATTTTTTTTAGTCAATGATTTTTAAATCTAAAAAATAAAAAAAAAATTATTTGATAAAACAAACTACAGAATTTATTTTTTAAAAATTAATCGAGAGCAAAAAAATGCGTAATAAATTTTTTTTGGAGATTATCATTATATCAAAAGAGATTGGACAAGTAAAAAATATAACGTTAGATGTCCAGGGTTTACTGAATACTAAATATTAAAATCGAATGACACGAATTTTATATAGAACTGAGCGGATGATATTTTTCAAGTGCACAAAAAATAAATGTCGGGATTATCGAGTATCGAGTGTTGAGTATTTGTCTATACTGCATCAGTTTATTCAAACTATTCTGATAAATCGATGACAAGTTGAGTAAACTCATAAGCGATATATTATTTTAAGACAACAAACAAATTTAGAAAAATAAAATAAAGTGGACAAATAATATTTACTATTTATAAATTTAAATATAAATTTGAATTTTACTTACCTTGAGTGCTTGATAATTTGAATTGACTGTGCGGATTTATTTTTATTCGCGCTTTTATACTGGCGAAATTGCTTAATTAAATATTTGACGCGAGTACTCGCTATAAATTTAGTTAACAAGTCTCCCGATTTGTTCGTAAAAAACGTCAAATAGGTCGAATTAGATTTTTTGTGGCTTTTCGATGCTGGTTTTCAGATTCATGCTGGTAGGACGTGATTCGGTTAATTAATTTATGTAGACTCGGTGAGATTTAAATTTTATTTGATTTCAATCTTTTGAAGAAATTCAAAAATTAGCGAAATTGGAAAAATCATTTTTGGAAAATATGCTAAGAAGCTTCCAGTTATTTTTGAAATGAAAAATATCTTAGATAAAATTTTGAGCTCAACCTACAGATTAATTGAACACACATTTGATGTCGAGGTAAATCAGTTAGTGCACGTAAGTGTCAAATTCAAATTAAGGAGCGAAAATCGCGGCTCAAATAACTAAAGTTACAGTTCAAAAATTTTGATCAAAATTTCGAGATTAGGATCTAAATTTTTTGATATGCGAGGTATATATAAATATATGTATCATATATTTCATTTTTCCTAGATATATATTTTTTCCGTATAAGAGAAAATTTTTAAATGAGAGAAAAAAGATTTTTCGGCGCAGGAAATATTTTGCATTAGAAATTGAAGACAAAAATTTTTTTAGGACTAGAAAATTTTGACGCAAGAAATTTTTGTTTAAAAAAAATAGAAGAAACAAAAATTATTTTGCATACTCTTACTTTTGAAGACAGGACTCGTTAAAATGAAGAAGTAGTTCGAGAAAATCGGAAAATATAAAATTGCTATTGAAAAAAAATTTTTCATTTTTGGGCACAATGGGGTATAGCTCCAAAAATTGAAAAGATAATTTTTTCATATTTTTGATCAGGTACAAAATATGGTATCTTATCACTAAACTTATAGTAGACAAATATAACAAATAAATTTTTTCATACAATTTTTTTATTCTTCAAAATAAAATTTTACATTAAATACAATAAATAATAATTATCATAATAAACTGAATAGTAAAAAAAAAGTTAATTATCGAACTCTGCATTTATACACTCAATGATCGTAATTTTTTTGATACAAACAGTAAAAAAAATATTAAAAAATTTTGAAAGCTGGGTGTGATCTTCATTTAAATATATAGGAAATTGGCGTTGTAGCAAAATAATTATAAGTATTTACTATTTCGTCAGTAGCTCAAAAGTACGTAAATTAGTCGGCTAATTATCTTCAGTTGGAGTCCTGGGGCATCAACCATGCGTTGCAAGTTTCGCTGGCGATTTCGCACATGTTACCAAGTGCGCGGCTGAGGGCTTCGAAGTCTGCACAAATAAAAAGAAAATCATTATTTCAATTTATCAATCAAGTCTAAAGTCTAATTCTACGACTTAATTTCAGTGAATAAATCCCTGATAGCCAAACTGACAGCCAGCTAACGACGACTTACTGCTGCAGCTTGTCGCCGTTAAATTAAAAAATTGTCATCTTCTTGATGATAACTAAACGTCAATTTACTGAGAAAGTTGATGGCAAAAGTTGGCATCCGTTAGTGGACAAATAGTTGCCTTCACTTTTGGTAAAAGTTGTCATCAACTTGATCGCAACTAATTGACATCAACTTTCTGACCATAAAGTTTTGCTATCAGAAAAATATATGAAGTAAATTTTGAAAATAATTACCAGCTGCTGAGTTTGATCGTTTACCAAAAATGCTTCCATTGAATGGTGGCTTTTTGTAGGCACCTTCTACGTTGACTGTTGCAATGAAAGCAATGATGGCAAGGACGATAATTACTCTGAGTGACATCATTTTGAGTTTTTGGTTTTTGGATTTAAATCTGAAATAATTAATTGATAACTAACGGAGTAAAATAACTGATCGATTAATTCAAAAAAACCGTCGACTTAATAAATAAACGAAAATGGAATTGGAGACTCGTGAGAGAGAATGCACTTCAAATAGTTGTTAGAGTTAAAAGTAAGAGAAACTTACCGGAAAGATGTAAGAAGTATATGAGTTGAAAGTTAACAGAAGACTGATAAGAAGTGAGCGAATTTTTGAGCTTTTATAGGGCTTGAGATTTAAAGAAAAATGTAAATGTCAAAACAAGTAATTGGTCATTAGTTGCAGATGACAGCTAATCATTGGGACATTTGTCAAGAGACAAAAATTGAATGAATGAGAGAAAGGAAAACTGATTGCTTATGAAAACTAGATCCTGCGGTCACAATTTAAAGTGATGGGGGATGGGTGGAATTTTTAAAGATAAAGATAAGGAGGATTAATTGTAAAAATTAATTTTTGTACTTACGTGCTTGTTCTGAGAGGTGTTGATGTTGTTGGAGATGCAAGCTCACTGTGGTCAGATCATGAAAGCACGGAGCTTTTATACAAAAATTTTCGCGACGGAGGATAAATATAATTTGCCGGCTAAATGAGAGACGGCAGGGTGATGCCCCTGAGGGAAAGTAATTAAGTTATGATGCGGTTCGAATAGAAGTTTACGCTGGGGAAATTTATTTACTCTTCTATGGATAAATTTAATTATCTGTGTTATAATGAGAGCAGACTTAAATTAATATGTGGATGCGTGAAATTTGCCGTTAGAAAAAGAATTATCGATTGGTTGAAATTACTTCATAAGACGGAAATGAAAGTTTTGATATACAGAGTCAGTACACGGAAAAAAATTAACTTTAAAAATTAGTGTTTGAAATTATAACCCGGAACCCGGGTATCAATATGGGGAATTTTAACATTCCAAATAATAAATTTTATCATACGTGTCGTCAATTTTCTAAGTATCAGTTACGATTTTTAAAGTACAAAGAGTAATTTTCCTTGCATAGGCAATAAATTCTCATACTTATCCTGTAATCATTCACGTTTTTTAATCATAAATAAAAAAATTACTATTTAGAATGATAGTATTTACTGATCACTTTATCATTTTTTTACTTGTCCTTCTTAAATTATATAGTTTATTTTTTTCCGTGTAGCAGAGTGATAATAAAAAAGGGAAAAATAGACGAATTTTATGAAACTCCGAAAAGAAAATTTGATGAAGTATACATTTTAGAAGGAACGACGATAAGGGAGTTTCAGAGTCTACTTGTTTAGAAAAATTTAAAACATTACAAAACCGCCTTTCAGATAGAAACTTTTGAGGATGTAACTCTTCTCGGGCCTGCTAAAAATTTTTTTTGGTCACGAATTGAATTTATTTTACTTATTTTCGTGCCCACAGATGGAAGAGAATTGATTTCAAGTCGATTGATCCCCAAAAAAAAAATTTGCTGCTGGGTCGACCCCTCAGAGGGCCACTTTTGTGTTGTGAGCTGCTGTGAGATACTGTAGTGGATCTGAGGCTTCCTAAAAATTTTTTTTCACCACAAAATAAATTTATTTTACTAATTTCCGTGCCCACGGATGGAAGAGAATTGAATTCGAGTCAATTGATCCCCGAAAAAAAAATTTGTTGTTGGGTCGACCCCTCAGAGGGCCACTTTTGGGTTGTGAGCTGCTGTGAGATGCTGTAGTGGGTCTGAGGCTTCCTAAAAATTTTTTTTCACCACAAAATGAATTTATTTTACTAATTTCCGTGCCCGCGGATGGAAGAGAATTGATTTCAAATCAATTGATCCCCAAAAAAAAAATTTGTTGTTGGGTCGACCCCTCAGTGGGCCACTTTTGTGTTGTGAGCTGCTGTGAGATGCTGTAGTGAGTCTGAGGCTTCCTAAAATTTTTTTTCACCACAAAATGGTACAGAATTGATTTCAAGTCAATTGATCCCCGAAAAAAAAAATTTGCTGCTGGGTCGACAGTGTTGAGCGCATGCGCGGATGATAAATTATTTATAATTGTTAATAAAACAAATATCATGAATAATATCAATGCGAAAACTAGAGACCAATACGGACCTAACGATAGGGAATGCAAAAATGATCAAATTTATTATTTTCTTTCTGAATGAGGTGCTAAAATGAAATTTTTTTTATTGCAAAATTTTAAAAATTATTTATAAAAAAAATTATAGGGGACCTAACGAAAATTATAGTGTACCTATACAGACCTAACGAAGACTTTTCGATTAAGGTCATTTGGATTTCGCAAGTCATTAGATGAGGCGCTAAATTCGCACAGGTCTTTTGTACTTCTACCTCAAATGTCGATTCTGCGCGAGAATTTACCTTTTGCACTATAGATAGTCCCAGTAGTGATGTTACCAACAGTAGAATCAAATCTCCATTACCTTCTTTCATCAATCTATCCATCGCTGTGATTTTTTCCTCATCTTCCACTCACCCTTTACCATCTTTTTCTACAGCCAATTTGGCAGCAGGCTGGCGACACTTTTTGCCGCAATATGTCGCCAAGTTCACCCCAAAAATTGGAATATCCTCGAGTTTATGGCAACTTTCTGAGAAAGTTTGTGGTGAAATTTGACATTCTATCAGTTGACAGAAACATTTTTCAATTTTCTCAGAAAGTTGGCCACAGATTGTGGCAGTAGATTGTTGCCAACTTTCCAAGAAAGCTTTCCAGGACTGCTTTCTCAGCAGTCACAAAAGCTGGAAGTTCCCGACAACTTGTCGTTAAGTTGCTCACAACTAATGTACACCAACCGTCTGATCATAAAGTCTTGCCTGGGTCTATTTCCTGATATTTCTACTGCCGAATCACGAAATTACGGCACAATTTCCTCCCCTCCCCGCCCTAAAAAACTAAAAAACTCCCTTCCTTATCAGCAACTGTTCCACTATCATCAGCTCTGTTTTCTTTCCCTATTTCTTTCAAACCATCCAACAAACCGTCACCCTAAATTCCCATAATTGTTTTCCCACCCCCCGTCCTCAGATTCAAACCCATTCATCTTCTCCCCTTCTCTAATTTCTCTTATTCTAATTCCCCACCTCCGTTCAAACCAAAAAAATCTCAACATAAATTCGGGTCAATAAATAAACGAGTTTTCATTTCAACCATTATTATTTTCCAATACATTTAATTATTATTACATGATGTCAACAGCTAACAGTACAATAACATTGTCGTTTATCTAAGTAAGCATACACTGACAAATTAAAAGCCATTATAAGCATAAACGCCGGACAGGAATTGTTCGATCCATTAATACATTAAATATTTTAAGCACACATAGCTATTAATTATCCCAATTATATATTTTATCATCAACTATTCTACTTTTTTATTGTCGCGTCACAACTTTTGTGAACGGCGTAACAACATGAACCCTTTTTTTACAAACGGTTTCATCCAGTCCGCCCGTTCCTGTTGAACGTATTCTTATTTCTTAAAGCCACACTGCGTGAAATTTTTTATTTATTTATTTAGCTCGGCTTCAATAGCTGTCAATAATAACTGTAACAATAGTATATATTTTTATCTATATATTCATAGCATAGTATTGTATAATATAATAATATATAATATAGTATAGCATCTTATTGTTATATATATGATGGTGGTTTTTGCGATTCTCAAGTCCCCAATGCAGTTTTACAATAGCTCACATACACTTATATCTACTGACATATATTTCTAAACATTAATCGTACATATATGTATATATATTTATCTAAAAGCATAGTCATATAAATTCATGGAAGACGTAGATTTTGTTATCATCATTCATATTTAAATATGAGATCAAAATCAAAAAATTAATTTATTTTTTAATCGATGGTTTAAATTAACTAAATTAATTAATTATTTTATAATTAATTACACATTGCGTGTAGAATTATAAATAATTTTTATTGCATAATACACCCGCCTCACGACTATTTTCGTTACACGGTCGTGGAATCAAAATAATGAAATTAAGATTCAAAATTTTAAACTTTAATTTATAGTTTTTTAATCCTTAAAAGTATATGCCGTGTATAACTAGTGGTGATAAATCTTAGATTAAGAACATTGTTTGATATATATGTTTATATATGTTACTTATATATTATTAAGCAGAATATTAATTGATTATTTTAAGTGTAGGTTACATGTTGGCTAATTATTCTAAGGGATATGTCAATTCAATGCCGAAAATTTTTCAAATTTACGGTCATTTTACATTTTTCTAACGATAACCAATTTTATGTCCTCTCAAAATGTTCCATTTTCTTAATTAATTATTAGTAAAAGTTATTAATAATTATCTTTTCTTCATTCCGTTGACCTGCTTCCCTTTTCACAGCCGGAGATTCTTCAGTTTCTCAAAGAAACCAGCTTCAAAAAAATTATTTATTTTAACTGTCAAAAGTCAAAAATTTTTAATCAAAATTACTGTATTTAATTACCTGTCTGCTTCTAATCCATTGTCGTTATTTTTACTCACTGTCACAGAAAATTCACAATGCAATTTCAAAATTTCAAATTTACTCAAAATGGGATTATAGTTTTTCAAAAAAATTTTTTGACGATTTTGAAAATTAGCCTGCGGAGCCCGTAGGCCCGCGCAAGGGCCGAAGCCCAACTGATCCATAACCAAAAGCATCAACCCTTAGAAATTTAACGTATATGTAAAATCGTATATATATTAATACGCATGCGCAGAATATTGATGGTGATTCGCTGTCGTAAAATGGTTAGCAACCAGTAGTTTGATTCTACCCTTATATTTACCACCATTTCTATTTTACCACCACCACTGGCAACCCTTGTATATATATATATATATATATATATATCACTAACTATATATGGATATATAAATATGTGTAAAGGTATTTCGCTATCAAAAGGCGCCATCTGAGAGCGATGGGAAATCAATACCTCAGAAAATTTAAGAAAAGTCGGTAACAAAATTTATTTTTCATTTAAAAGATAGCCATCAAATTATTATCGTCAATCAAGTTAACAATCGCTATCTATGTTATCTTGTTCGGTTCAGAGTATCGGTTTTTTTTTTTTTTTTTACAGAGCCTGCTATCAATTTTTCCCTTATCAGATAAGAGACGGATGGATAATTTTTTTTAATTAAAGAAACATGAAAGCGATCAAGGGAAATTTAATTTGAGTAAAGTTTTAAGTTTTATTAATAATTTCAGAGAGAGTATCCTGAGGAAATGTGAAAAGTTATACTTTTTTAGAACAACAGCTTGCGGGCCGGCAGAAAACATCAAGGATGGAGTTATATACTTTTGATATTTTATCTTTGGTACTTTTTGTTTCTGCTCCAGGTTCGACAAAAGATTATATTGAGATTCTGAGTGCTCTTGTTAAAAGTTTATTTCATAAGTATGAGAAATGAGTTTTTTAGTCCAAACTTTTGCATTATCTTTCAGGTTACTTTGTACTTCTTATACTAGAGTAACTACTGCAGAAGAAGTAGTACACAGAAAAAAAAATTTCTTGGCGCAAAAAATTTTTTCTAGCCCTGAAGAATTTTTTTTTTTGCCCAATAAAATTTTCCCGCCTCGAGAAAATTTTTATTTCCGATTCATGATGCGAAAAATTTTTCAGGGCCAATAAAAATTTTCTTGGGGGAAGTAAAAATTTTTTGCGCCAAAAAATCCTGTATTAAAAAAGACTAGAAATTTTTTGACTCCAAGAAAATTTTTGGTTCCAATTCATGATGCAAAAAATTTCTCAGGGCCAGTAAAAATTTTCTTGAGGGAAGTAAAAATTTTTTGCGCCAAAAAATCCTGTATTAAAAAAGACTAGAAATTTTTTGACTCCAAGAAAATTTTTGGTTCCAATTCATGATGCAAAAAATTTCTCAGGGCCAGTAAAAATTTTCTTGAGGGAAGTAAAAATTTTTGCGCCAAAAAATCCTGTTTTAAAAAAGACTAGAAACTTTTTGGCTCCAAGAAAATTTTTGATTCCAATTCATGATGCAAAAAATTTCTCAGGGCCAGTAAAAATTTTCTTGAGGGAAGTAAAAATTTTTTGCGCCAAAAAATCCTGTTTTAAAAAAGCCTAGAAATTTTTTTTTGCTCCAAGAAAATTTTTATTTCCGATTCATGATGCAAAAAATTTCTCAGGGCCAGTAAAAATTTTCTTGAGGGGGCTAAAAATTTTTTGCGCCAAAAAATCCTGTTTTAAAAAAGGCTAGAAATTTTTTGGCTCCAAGAAAATTTTTGGTTCTAATTCATTATGCAAAAAATTATTGGGGCGAGTAAAAATTTTCTGGTAGTAGCCGATGCTGGTTCTGTTGGTTCATATTTAGGTCTTGCATTTTGAAGAGACGTTACAGCGTTGGTACAATCGATCCATTAAACTTGGGCGTTGAAACCTGACTGAATTCTCATGTATTCGCGAAATTAGTTCATGCGAAATTTAGTTTTTATTTAATTATTAAAAATTTTTCACTTTTAAATAATTCATTGAATTGCTAAATTGAAACTTTTGGAACTCAGTTAAATTCAAAAGTTTCTTTTTCAAAATTATGTTCAGAGTCAAAAGTTTTAATTAATTTAATTATGTAAATATATTATTACAACTTTTCACTGTCGAATTATTTCTTCACTTCTTGAAATTAAATGAAAGATAAGGGATGAATTTTTAGTAAAAAAAATTTTAACTCAGTTTGGGGGTAAATTGGACACCCCCATGTTTAGTCAAAAATTTTTCACCCAGCGGAAGTTGAAAAAAAAAATTTGAGTCAAAGAGTGACCACTTTGTCCCACTTTTGAAAATAAATTCTTGCGATCCGTAAAATTGTGGGAAAAAATTTTTTGAAAAATTTTTTAAAATAAAAATATTTATCGAACTCTAATAAATTATAAACAAAACAACATTTGGTAAAAATTTATGTCGTTTTAAACCAAATCATAAATTGTCTGACCTAGTGGTACGAAGTAGAGCAAATAAATTTTTACCGTTACAAAAAAATTTTTTTGCTTACAGATAAAAATATTTTTATTTTGTAAATACAATTAAATTTTTATGTAAATAATTTATTCGCCCATTGATAAAATTAACGATCGATACTATTGAATAAAAGTATGTAATGGCTCATATTTATATAGAAGTACTTGAAATAAAAAATAGCGCGTTATTGTCAAACCGAAGGTGAAAAGGAGATAAATATGATTTGAAGACGCGATAATATAAAAAAAATCTACGATGTCCTCAGATGAGGGGACAAAAGCAGAACCAACACTTGGTCACACTTTTAAAATATCCTTCCCCTTTCCCGCTCGGAAGTGACTAATATCAGACGAGGACGTAGAAAGTGATAAAAAATAAATATTTAAGCAAGAGGAAATAGCAGCAACTAGTTACGTTCCTGGCGTGGATTCATAAACCTCGACCTCAGCCCTCCGCGATTCCGGAGGCCGCATACGGTATTGATTAAATTCCCAGTCGGCCATTTTGCCCCAGCATCCTATTGGCCGCCGTCCATTTTGTCCTCACCCTCTCGAATAAACTTTCGAACCTCTTCCTCCGCATCCATCTCTCCTCTCACTCTCTTGTGCACATAACGGGAGTTCGCCAACTCTCTTACTCGTTATTAAACTCGGAAATTCTTCTCGGTCCGCGTGATGATACGCTCGCGCAAGCGTCGAATTTTTTTTTATTATTAACTTTTTTTTTCGAGAATTTTTTACTCAAACGAGTTGGGTATAAGGTAGAGTACAAGAGAAACATAAACGTACAATTGAATTTAAAACTCCCTCGCATTAATATTGCCCGCGACTGCGACGTTACACGTCGTCTCGTCGATGTATTTAAAGTCCTCGAGTTTCTTCCGTTTCTCATTCCTGGCATGTTTATATACGTTACCTTTTTTTTATGTTTCTCATATATATATAAATATATACCTCAGCCTGAGTACTCTCATACTTTCTATCCGAGTAAATAACAATGAGGATACGGTATAAACACGCCTCACTTTTGGTTATCGCGGGTACATTACATTTTTTTTTTCCCTCTTTATTTCATGTTGACAGAATATCATTAAACTTTTTTTCTACCCACGTTAATGTCAGCAGTTTTTAATATTTTCAGATACACATATAATAGAAAGTTTTTTTTTAATTTCAAAATTTTTTTAACGAAATTTAATTAAACATTTAAATTTTCCGATAACTCGCGAGCGGAACGCGGAAAGAAAAAATTTTTTATTAAAACCAGGCTACGTCACTATTAATAACACTCGATATTTAAAATTCTTGGAGGCTTTACACGGATTTTTTTAATTTGAAAAAATAGGAGGGGGAGAAAAATATTAATAGAAAAATCTTAGCCTTGACATTTATTTCAATAGTGTCTTGAATGTCGGCCGAAAACTCCGATAATTAAAAAAAGTATGAGAAGCGAGGTGGGATTTATTAATAATAAGTGAAGTAAGTAAATAAAAAAGTTTATATCGAAGTACGTCACATGCAGACATTCGGTTGATTTATTTTTGTTTAGGCGGAACTGATAGAAAACCGATAATCGAGCGTAAAAAATTTGAGAAAAAATAAATATCCAGCAAAAAGATTGGGAGTTTTTTTTGTAAAAAAAATTTAATAATTCTGGGAAAAAATTGACGTGGGAAAAAATAGTTCAGATTTACGTGGATCGGATTTTTTTATTTAGGTCTAGATGCGTCTGGGAAAAAAGAAGTAAATTATCGAAGGGTAAAAATTCAAAATTTCAGGTTTTGAAAAAATTTCAGAACTCAGTAAAAGAAAAAAATTTTTTAATTAAAAATCTTAAGAGATCTATGGAGATCTGAAGAAAAAAAATCAGATCTACGTCGATCTGATCAGATTTTTTGTGAGATCTATTTTTTTCCCGGTATTGGAAAAAAAATTTGAGATCTCGGAATATGAAAGTAAAGATCTATAATTTTAAAAAATGATCTAAACGTTTATCTAAATCAGATCTGGTTGAAATTAAATTTTTTATTCTCGGAAAATGTAAATGCAAATGAAATAAAATCGTGAGAGAAATATTTAAGTCGAATAATATTATTTTGAAATGTAATAAAGCATGTAAATGTCAGGAAAGCAAAATAGTGATGATAATCGTGAGATTTGAAGCATTTGGTTAGCAAAATTCGTCGAGGGGCAACCACATTCTCAGTGGCATTGCAACTAAGATAAATATCAAAAGAAGAAACAGCGAGGGATTGAGGGTGAGGAAGAAGAGGAAGAAATGAAGGAAAAGAATAAGATAAAGACGGAGAGGAAAATACAATTTTGATACAAACCCTTGGGTAAACTAATTCTGATTGGTCTGAGAGGAACACGCCCGTTGCTCGCCCACGTGGTTTCCCACCCTGAGAGTGTAAGCTAGTAGGCCACGCCCACGGGGTAAAACCACCCCCGCTGCTGGGACGGGAAACGGAAACTGGGTCAATGCGAGTGTATCCCGGCCGCCGAGTCAACCCGAGACTCGAGATCGCCGAGGCTTGAGTCGCTGCTCGCAGTCCCGTCGAAAACACCCCCAAAGCCCGTCCGTCGTCACCCACGCAATATTTGCCAAAGCTGCTTACTGCTCACTTGGTACTTTTAAACTTGCCATTTAATATTTAACAAACGTTGCTGCCGACACTTTTCATTGGACCGTCGCCGCGACTGTTACCGAATTACTTTGGGTAAGTCCTTTGACAATTTATTAATTTCTAAAATTATTACAATCGTTATTTAGTTTTTTTTAGTAGACTAGAAGTTCTAGAATTATTTATTTTAGTAGAAAAATCATCACATGGTCAGACAAACACAGACTTATATCGACTTGTACTACTTGGAGTAAAAAAAATTATTGCCAAATAAAGTAAATAATTTTTTTGAAAAATTCGATTACACAAAAATTTCAAATTGAATTTTTACTCCAAAAATTTTATTTACTTATGAAAAAATAGTTCCATGGCAATAATTTTAAAAATAAATTATTTTATGTCATTAAATTTTCATAAACCATTTCCACTTTTTCATGAAATGAATATATGCAGTGTATCAATAACGAGTATTTAAATTGTGCGATAATTTAAATTGTTGAGGGAAAACGTAAAATAAAAAAACAATGTCCATGTTTCTTTGACCGTGCACTCTTGCTGGTGAATTTGAGGCCAACACCGAGAATAACTGAGCACATTGTTATTGTTGATTGTTGTAGGGACTCAAAGCGAGGGGCACTACGACAGAGACATGGACAATGTGCAAATGATCGGCACTAAAATCACTGCCCTCAAGGATTACTTATATGTAAGAATTGTCATCATCATTTTCCCATCATGACCATCACTACACGGAAATAATTTTTTTATGAAAATTACTCGGGAATTTCGAGTAATCCTGGGCCGTTCCAAAATTTGTATTTTTTATTTCGTTGAAATATTAATTTTACTCTACTATTGAGTAATTTTTTGACAGCAGATGGTATAATTCCATGATTTTATACTTTGTTGGGATTTCATATTTAATCGGTTTTTGTGAATATTTTTTCTGAATCTACAAATTTTTATCCTACGTATTAATTTTTATTTCCCAATACACACAGAAAAAAAGAATTTCTTGGCGCAAGAAATATTTTGTATGATGAATTGAAGACAAAAATTTTTCTTGGCTCAAGAATTTTTTTCTCGCCTAAAAAATTTTTTTCTTGTTCCGAGAAAATTTTTTCTTACCCCAAGAAAAGTTTTGTTTTCATTTTATAATACAAAAAATTTCTTGGGTCAAGTAAAAATTTTCTTAGAACAAGAAAAAATTTTTTGCGCCAAGAAATCCTTTTCTTCTGTGCAGCATTTCTTTAAACCGATTGATGTTATGATGAAAAATTCCTAGTACTTGGAATAAAATTTCAAATCTATTCAAGTATTTTTTACTCTAAATTGCAGAGTAATTCAGTAGTCTTCGTTAATCTTCGGTTAATATCGGCTTCGATTAAATGTTTTTTATTTTGCTCGCGACGACTTACATGTTACGCGCACAAACATAGGCTTGGAAAAAAGACGATTTCTTTATATCTCTATAACTTAATATTTATTTTTAAACCTATGAGTAAAAACTGAAGAGAGAATTTATTTAAACAGCCGCTAGGTGTAATTTTTACTCGTAATTGTGAGGAAAATTTTGAAACTCAAAAATAATAAGTCGTAATGGCCCAAGATTACACGATTTAGAGTAATTTTTAAAATAAATGACATGTCAATATTCATACAAAAATTATTTTCCCGTATCATTATCAAAAAAAATATAAACTGATTTCCAAAAAAAAAATCTACAAGTAAAAATTTTTTAAAAATTTAAATTGCAGAATTTTGCCCGAACGCATTCACCGACAAGACTAATGGGTTCCGAAAACGCATACGCCCTCAGTAAGGAGACTGCTAATCTAAAGTACTCTGGTGAGTAATAAAAATTGAAGCCAAAAATTTTTAATTTGTGACTGGGGCAGGTGCATAATTACTATTATTTTTTTTTTGTTATTTTCAATCTGTGAATCTTGAAGCCACAATATTGTCGTGATTTAACACTAGAGAAATGAATACCGGGCGGGATGAGGACGAGGTTGTCATAGGGGTGCATAATAATAGAGGATTTTGGGTTAGCTCGAGGCACGTCGCGACCGAGTACCCGACGAGTGGCTCAGGACAGATTACACGCCGCAGGGGACTTTGTAACGCCAGTTGGAAGGGTTTTATTTTATACTATAGTATACACAGAGCAGCTCTTGGTGTCCTGGGCCCTTGCTTCAGTGTTATTTGCTTTTTCACAAGTGTCAGCCCGCTGATAACGGCCCGCGCACCGTCGAAGCCCACCGTCGCTTCCATTTACTCTCTTTGCTATTCAAATCAACTGAAATCAATCACTCACTTGCGGAAAAATAAATATTTTGTTTTCCGTTCATTTTATAAAAATGCCGACAGAAATTTTCCATAATTTTGTCTGATAAAAAAAATTTTATTAGAGTCGGTGGTATTTTTTTTACCATAAAATCCTAGAGCAGTTTTTTATTAGACTGAGTAGAGCTTGAGACGCAGCTGGCGTTTACATGGGCCGATTTATAAAATTGACTGACGGATGTCCAGCAACTCTAGTATTTTCAATTACACGGAAAGAAAATTATGGCAGCGGTTCCCATAATTTTGTGAAATTTTTTCCTATACCATCATAGGAATTACGACCATAAATTATGGGAGCGGTTCCTATAATTATAGGAATAGTTCCAATAATTATGGGAATGATACCCATAACACTATAGGAATGGCTCCTATAATTTATAGGAATACTTTCTATAATATTATGGGAATCATTCCTATAATTTATAGGAATGGTTCCTATAATTTATAGGAACCATTCCCATAAATTATAGGAACCATTCCCATAATATTATGGGAATGGTTCTTATAATAGTATGGGAACTATTCCCATAATATTATGGGAATGATTCCCATAATGCAATTGGAATGGTTCGTATACCATTATGGGAATCATTCCCATAATATTATGGGAATAGTTCCCATACTATTATAGGAACCATTCCCATAATATTATGGGAATGGTTCCCATATTATCACGAAAAAATTAATTTAAAGAAGTGCGGTAATCACTTCTACAATACACAGAAATATTATTAAACATAAAAACAAAAATTCAAACATTGAAAAAAAAAAATCGTATTTGGCAAAAAAACATTAAAATTTTTAATAAGAATTTTTTGTCAGCACAAAACATTCAAGAAAATTTAAATTTTGGGAAATTTCTACACTATTGTGCAAAAAAAAATTTTATGATATTATAGGGATGGTTCCCATAACATTATGGGAACCATTCCCATAATGCATAGGAAAAGTTCCCATAATTTTCTTTCCGTGTACGATCTGACATTAAATTTTTTTTTTTTAATAAAAAAAATTTAATTTAAAAAAAAATGTTGAGAGTTTATTTGACTATAAGAAGTTTATGGATGATAAAGATAATTTACTATTTGGATTCCCCGAGGATTGAAAAACGCAAAAAAAAAACAAGAGCTGGAGCATCAGAAAATCCCTAGACAACGCGGTCGCTGCGTGGTTGCTTATCCATGGGATCGCGGTAATGGAAAGGAAGTCGAGCTGAGGGTGCTGCCAGCTCACGAGGTACTTTATAGTTGGGCTGTGAAAAAGGGACAACTTAATCTACGGTGGATTTACCAGAATCTGGATCAAGACACAGCCGAGCGGGTTCTTAGATATTTTGTCTTCATCTTATCTTCCCACTCAATCATCTTTATTATTTCCATCTGGCATTACTACTTTTTTTTCTTCACATTATTTTATCTATCGTTTATCTAATCGACATTGACGGAGTGAAAGACCAGGAACGTCTTCAGCAAGTTGATGGTGTCGCCCCACCAAACAAGTGAGAGTGTGTCAATTTAGGTCTATACTTTCAATTGTTTGATGAGGTGAAATCATTCTAATTATTTCTCTGTAATCTACTGGATTTTTTCTCCTACAAACTTCATCAACGATAAGCTAAGTATGAAAAAAAATCAATAATTGCCCCTACGAATTTAATTTTCCCCAAAAATCACAATTAAAAAATTCAAATTTTGAATTTATAATTAATCCAATTACCAATTGATTAAATTAGTCATTAAGGGGGATAGCCACTGTGAGAATCGAAAAAATAGGTGATTTTCGGGATTTTTTTTGACTGGAATAATAAAGGAATTTGGGGATCGGGTTTTTTTTGTTTTCTAAAGTATACATTGAAAATAATTCTCCTAAATTTTCATTAAAAAATATCATGTTGTTACAAAGTTATAAGCATTTTTGTGGAGCAACAAAAAAATTTCCCCCACCACGGTGTCATCTCTAACTCAAAAACGGATTATCAGAAACAAAAAAACCAAACGGCGTTGTAATCTGTATGCATGTGGTTATCGTTGCACATAGGGGATTTTGAAAATTTTGATTTGAAAAAAAATGGCGACATATTAAAAATTTTTTCGTTATTTTTTCTCATTTTTTTGGATTCAAACAGCCCTAAAAAATCTTAAAAATCAAAATTTTCAAAATCCCCTACGTGCAACTTTAGCTACTGAATAGACGAATACGGCAAAAAAAAAGTTGCGAATCGGTTGATATTTATGCAAATTACAGATGCCACCAGTTCAAAAAAAGTAGTTTCGAGAAAAACGCATTTAAAGTTTTTAGTCGATGCAGCGGTCAGTTGACGCGCTGTCACAAAAATGACTATAACTTGAAAAATATTCGGAATTTTCTCATAAAACTTTAGATACATATTTTTGAACATATACACTTTGATTTAATAAAAAAAAAAAATTTTTTTTTTTTAAATTTCAGTGGCTATCCCCCTTAATTATTTTAATTACCTATCGAAATTATGAAAATAAAATGAATTCAATGAATAAATTCTTAATTGATTAAAAAATCAGTCGTGTCTAAAGAACGCGGTTCGAATCCGGACGGCCGCATTTTTGAAACTTTTCAATTTTTTTTTTTTTTTTAATTAAAATATATATGAAATATATGAAGGAAAATTTTTATGTCAAATGGAGAAGGAAAAGATTGAAAAAAAAAAAATTGGATTTAAATTGCAGACATAATTCCTATCAATGCTGAGGGCTATCCGGCAACGAAGGAATTTTTGACGAAAGTGGTAGACATTCTACTGGACTACGTTAAAACGCAAAATGACCGTAATTCAAAAGTCCTTGAGTTCCATCATCCAGCTGACCTGATGCGGATCCTGGACCTCGAGATACCGGACAACGGGCTGACACTCCAGCAGCTTCTTATCGATTGCTCTACTACTCTCAAGTACCAGGTCAAAACTGGTGAGTTTCTGCCCCAAAAATTTATTCAGTAAAATATTCTTCTTGTAATTATTTAAAGTAATGAGGCGATAATTATTATGGTTGAATTTTTTTTCGTCGAAAAATTAATTGCTGATGTGGCGAAAATAATTTCTGTAAACTCAGATGTAGCGAGGGTGAGCCGACGATAAGCCGCATAATTTCATATTCAATTTAGCATACGCCCGCACAGAGTTTCGCCGGAGATAAGGTACAGCAGCTCGAGATAACTGGACTAGTTTCCCATCCCACTCGAACGTCCCACCCCAGTCTCTTCAACCCCCTCAAGCTATATACACACGCGTTATGGGTGTGATAAATAGTCCATACGGGATTAGAGGAGTCAAATAAATAATAAAAGACACAAGCAAAAAATAAATATATAGATTCTTGTTACACATCCGGTTTCAGACACTTCATAATACTCCTGGGACACAGATAACTATTCAATACTTAAAAAAAAAAAATTATTTTAACCCTTGTCAGCCTCCTCGAATCCACAAGACCCCAAATTCAAAATTTTTCAATCATTGAAATTTTAAACTTGAAATATTTCAATAGCTATTCATTTTCTGGAAAATTTATACGGAATACTTTTTATAGGAAATTTAACGCTCTACAAAAAAGGTCTCTTATCATTTTTCTGATAACTCAATATTTACGGAGATATTTGCAAAAAACCAATCACACTTTTTTGGAACTTTGAAATTTCCAAGGAATATTTTTCCTTAATTTATAAAAATAAATATAGGGGAGGGTGGGGCAGAGCGGCCCCCCTAAGCCAATTATTATTTTTTGTGGCTTGCAACCATATGATCACTTTACTTTTGTCCTATTTCGAACAAATTTATGGACATTTTGCCAAAATTCTGAAAAAAATTTTTTTTTTTTTGTGGGGCAGAGCGGCCCCCCTTCAAAAAGTGATAAAAAAAATTTTTTTTTTCGTTTTTTTTTTTTAAATTGTTTTCATCATTAAGAATGTATTTCTTACTCTTGACAACTATTTTTGGTTTTATATTACTCGAAAAAAATTTTTCAAAGCGTAAAAAATCGTTCACTCTCGATTACCTTAATTACTAATTGTTATTTAATAAAAAAAAAAATAAATTCTATAATTTTACTTTATTTCAAAAATTTATCAGCAAAAAATAAAAATTTAATTTTCATAAATTTTTAGTGACCAAATTTGCCTCTTACATAGAGAAACGGCCAAAAAATATGAAAAAATAATTTTTTCGGAAGTTTCGGCTGGTCCATTTTGCCCCAGGTGTTATGCGTAGGGCTAGAAATGTGGAATTATAACAATTTTTTTTTAATTTGACGATAAAAATACGAAAAAATCACTTTTTCAAAATTTTGGGCTTGTCCATTTTGCCCCAAATGTCATGCGTAGGGGTAAAAATGCGCAAACATATCGGATTTATAGTAATTAGTCGAAAAAAAAAAAATTTTTTTTTTGGTCAAAATTTCAGGGGGGCCGCTCTGCCCCACCCTCCCCTACGTTTTGTAGGTTCAATTTTTTTTATCGACCCTGTATCTAAGTATGTTCACTAGCCAATAATTCGCCACAAAATTTAGTCGAAGATGGTTAAAGTTAACGTAATATTTTGTTAGTTATCGTTTAATTAAGTTTTGAGTAGCGTTGTAGTGATTTTCGAGGTATAAGTACGGCCGGAAGTCAACCACAAATCCCCCAACGGTGGGTAGCCGGTATATCGTCGATTCGATTACCAGCCTGAATGGATGCTAATGCACAATAGCGTCACACCGAGTCATGGGGCAAACATACTACTGAGTAAGAGTATAAGAGCACTCGATACTGTATCATAAAAGTGAAGAGACAGCGAGATGACAACAATGCATATGTATATGTGAAATTGAATGATACGAAAAGACTACCCTCGCGAGTATACGCCAACAAAAACTCGTTATTAGATTATGTACCCCGAGAATTTCGGCACTGAACCCCCTTTGGTGTTCTATTCAGAGCAGACGTATCGATCTTGAGATACAATCCCTGGTTATGTGTACGGACTATTTTGTGTACGGGGAGAATCTTAAATTATTTCAACGACTTTTTTTTTTTTTTATGTGCAAGGGTACTGTTTTGTGCGCCCACACGAACCCACGATGACCGGAGATTGCGGTAGGGACAATGAGACTATTGGGGGAGTGATAAAAAGATGATTGACAGTTTATCTTGACACAAAAAATTTTTGGGGTAGATAATGTTTAGTCAATTTTTTATTATTATTATTTTTTTTGAAATTATTTTCTATCAATTCTTCGATCCGCCGGGTGATGGATTTTTTTTTTAATTTTTTGAGTTTCCGGCGGATCTAGAATTTTTTTTAGAAAGATTTTGAAAATAATTTCCGGTCATACTCTCACAAGAAAGCATGAAATTGAACTTTTGAAAAAAATTTTTTGAGAATTTTTAACTGGATACTTTTAGAAAAAATTAGTGTGGGAATTTTTGAGCTGATATTTTTTTGAAAAATTGGGAGTAATAAAAGAAATATTTAAATTAATTAAAATTAAGAATAAAAATTAGTAGTGTGAATTACAAATAAAAAAAATGAAAAAACACTTTGGGACACTCGTGGAAGCAAAATGATGGGGGACAGCCAATTGAATGGGATCGGTGTAATTAAGAGCCATTTCTACACGATTTTGTAACCCCAGTAACCGAGAGAGCTGGAGAGCGAGAGGGTGAGGTCGACGAAACAGTAAATAGGGGCTGTAGAATATGGGGTAGTTAAAGTTGCCGTACTCGCCCGTCTTTTTCTACGTTCTATTCTCTATTTTCTGTCCTATTGAATTCTGCTCCGTTGTAAAATACTGCATAGCTCACGAATGGAACCGAGACGAATGAGATAGCCCGGAATTTAAATTGCCAGCCGAGTTTCGCGTCCACTTGTTTCTGGAATCCTTCGATATTTTGACGTGTCACGACTCCGATTATATACCACCGTCTCCGAGGACCCTCACTTTCGAATTCCAGAGCCAACTAATTTTTACTCAGTAGCGACCCGAAGAATTTCACGTATTTAACTGCCTTTTTTATTGTTCTACACCCCGAAGCAAAATGACAAGCGAAAATATTCACCAACATTTTTTATAGAATCGCTTTCAGCCAAAAAAAAATTCATCTCATTTTTTTTTTTACTCAAATAGGGGAGGGTGGGGCAGAGCGGCCCCCCTGAAATTTTGACCAAAAAAAAATTTTTTTGTTTTTCGACTAATTACTATAAATCCGATATGTTTGCGCATTTTTACTCCTACGCATGACATTTGGGGTAAAATGAACAAGCCCAAAATTTTGAAAAAGTGATTTTTTCATATTTTTATCGTCAAATTAAAAAAAAATTATTATAATTCCACATTTCTAGCCCTACGCATAACACCTGGGGCAAAATGGACCAGCCGAAACTTCCGAAAAAATTATTTTTTCATATTTTTCGGCCGGTTCTTTATGTAAGAGGCAAATTTGGTCACTAAAAATTTATAAAAATTAAATTTTTTTTTTTTAGTTGATAAATTTTTGAAATAAAGTAAAATTATAGAATTGATTTTTTTTTTTTATTAAATAACAATTAGTAATTAAGGTAATCGAGAGTGAACGATTTTTTACGCTTTAAAAAATTTTTTTCGAGTAATATAAAACCAAAAATAGTTGTCAAGAGAAAGAAATACATTCTTAATGATGAAAACAATATAAAAAAAAAAAAACGAAAAAAAAAATTTTTTTTATCACTTTTTGAAGGGGGGCCGCTCTGCCCCACAAAAGAAAAAAAAATTTTTCAGAATTTTGGCAAAATGTCCATAAATTTGTTCGAAATAGGACAAAAGTAAAGTGATCTTATGGTTGAAAGCCACAAAAAATAATAATTGGCTTAGGGGGGCCGCTCTGCCCCACCCTCCCCTACTTAAAAAACTTCACAAAAATTATTTTTCTAATTTAGTATTTTTTTTAAGACAACCCGTTTTACCCCGAGATTTTTTGTACTTGGTAACAAAAATTCTAAACAGTCAAAAAAAGTAACTCGTAATTTTTTTCTCCAGCGGCCCATTTTTCCCCAACCCTCCTATTGACTCGAGAGCTCAAATCAAGAGCTCGATTAATTTTTATTTATCACTTACACTACAATGATCTAATCGCAGTAATTACGGTCTTTCCAAACCGAAAATAAAACCATCAGAGCTCTGGGTGCAGAAATAACCGAAAGGAAAGAATTCATTTATAAACCAATTGGCTTTTGAAATTTGTGTGAAATAAATTCCTCTTTACTTGATATGATTGATGACCAAGTATTAACATTAAGCCTGGGTTACACACTTCTCTTGATACTAAATCCAGAGTCCCCTAATTTATCACAGCATGCGGGGTCTGCTCGCGACAGGTCTCCCCAAGTCCTACACTTTACTACTTGCCATTCTTTCTTATGCCCTCTCTTTTATTTTATTTACATTTCTATACTTTTAATTCCGCCTCAACTACTCACTAACTTATTTTCCCCAAAATTAGTCTCTTATAAATTATAAATAATCGCTCTTATTTACCAGCCTAGAGACTTTAAACACAAGTCCGGAGCAACAAAACCCGACATTAAATCACTGAGTCCAGCCGCTGAATTTATCTCTCTCTAAATAAAAATCAAGTCGATATTTTTCGTAATTAATTTAAGAATTTTATAAAATATAAATAATAAGTACAGACAGAGGTGAGTTTTGAAAAATGTTGATTGTAAAAAAATTCCGTAGAGTGAAGTCGTGGCAAAAATTCGCGGGAAAAATTTTGAATTCAAATTTGCGGAGGCTCGCGAGTGATTTTTTTTTAACTCCCGAACTCCAAGTGACGGAGTGAGTACGGATTGAAATAAAATCCATTCACTCCTAATTTCTCAGTGTAAATAAATATATAAAATATTTTAACGATTCGTCATGTGCAAGTGTTGGATTTGAGAGCCTCTGCAAACAATCTAGTCGGGCAGCGACGCGTATGACGCGCAAAATGCGGGCTCTTCGGATCATCGACCCTCAACCAACTAACCACCCTTCTCTTTGCATCTACCCCCTTGTAAATATATATATACAGATGTCTCTCGTCTATCGAAAGACAGAATGAGAGAAAAACGCAAAAGAAAAAATATAAGAAAAATTGCATAGAGACAGCATGATCTGAGGTAGATACAAGAACCCCTCGGATACATTCTTACAGACTGGGTCTAGTCCTCCACCGGACGCATGCCTCGACTCACAAACCACTGTAATTGCGGATATAACTGTACACGACAAACGACTTGGAGATACGTTCTTTTGAACGGACCATTTCCGACATTTATTGATATATTTGTTCTTTATTAAATTCTACACCGCTTTTTTTTTATTAAAAATATAGATTGTTATTATTTTTAGATATTTATTTTTTAGAGATTAAGTTCTATTACTTCTGACAACAAATCAATTTTTATTAAAAGACTTTTAATAAAAATAAATACTCGTTTTAAAAAAAAAATTTTTTATCATCAACTGGGTAATTATTTTTAAAAAATATAAAATTTATAAAAATAATAATAAGAAGGATCAGAGAATTGTAAATTTAGGGGAGGGTGGGGCAGAGCGGCCCCCCTAAGCCAATTATTACTTTTTGTGGCTTTCAACCATAAGATCGTTTTACTTTTGTCCTATTTCGAACAAATTTATGGACATTTTGCCAAAATTCTGAAAAAGAAATTTTTTTTTTGTGGGGCAGAGCGGCCCCCCTCCAAAAAATGATAAAAAATTTTTTTTTTTCGTTTTTTTTTTTTAAATTGTTTTCATTATTAAGAATGTATTTCTTTCTCTTGACAACTATTTTTGGTTTTATATTACTCGAAAAAAATTTTTTAAGGTGTAATAAATCGTTCACTCTCGATTACCTTAATTACTAATTGTTATTTAATAAAAAGAAAAAACAATTCTACAGTTTTACTTTATTTCAAAAATTTATCAACTAAAAAAAAAAATTTAATTTTTATAAATTTTTAGTGACCAAATTTGCCTCTTACATAGAGAACGGCCGAAAAATATGAAAAAATAATTTTTTCGGAAGTTTCGGCTGGTCCATTTTGCCCCAGGTGTTATGCGTAGGGCTAGAAATGTGGAATTATAATAATTTTTTTTTAATTTGGCGACAAAAATATGAAAAAATCACTTTTTCGAAATTTTGGGCTTGTTCATTTTGCTCCAAATGTCATGCGTAGGGGTAAAAATTTCAGGGGGGCCGCTCTGCCCCACCCTCCCTTATGTAAAATAATTGAGAAATTTTAAAAAATAATTCAAGTGTAAAAATACTTGAGATACAAAAGAAGGAATTCCACTCGAATCTCCAATGTTTGAATTCCAAATGAATGAATCGGGGACCTAATAATGACAAATGGAAGCAAAAATGATATTTATGTCCCCAATTACGTCCAAACTAGGGAATTAACATTACTAATGTAGCAATAAATACGTGAGTCCGATTATATTGATCTGGAGCAATCTAAAGATGATCTAAAATCACGCGGTTCAGTGGGTGTGCCTGCTGCATACTCCCGAACAAATCCCACATTCGGTCCGGCAATATCTAGGGGAAAATACACGAGAACCCTAAAGACTACTAGCGTCACACGTCAATCAGCCCAGTAATTCCGGGAGATTAAAACGCTTTGTACTTATACGAACATTCACTCTCTGGCTCGTCTGGCTCCGTCCATCTGTATTGCGATTTTCATTTAATGCCGCTCTCTACTCGATAGTCAGCTGCTTGTTTCTCACTTTCAACATTTATTACATAAAAAATATATTAATGCCTTTAATGATTCTCAACCTCAGACTCTCATGCTCTACAACCTCAATGCCACCTCACGCGAACTCCAAATAAAATTTTCAGTTCCCAAAATTTTTTTTTCAAACGCGAGCAGAATTCTAAGAAAAATTCCATCATAAAAATTTTAACTCCAAAAAAAACGAACCTATCAACTTTAAAAAAAAAAAAAACTTGCTATCAAATTTTATACAAACGACCAAAAAAAAATTTATTTCAATTTTCTACTCAGAAAAGTCAAAATTAAAATTTTAAAAAAATCCATCAGTTTTTAGTTTAAAAAAAAAATTATCACTATAAAATTTTATAAAAAAGATTGAGGAAAAAGTGATATTTTAATACCTAAGAAATATATATACAGGGTATAGAAATATAGTGACATAAGCCTTCCGAGTGTTCGTATGACCTAAAAGGAGGGTGGGATCCATCAAACAAAAGCATTAGGTTTGATCCGAGCGCGATGTTCAGCCAACTGGATGACAACATACTCAGAGAGGAAGCTTTAAGCTCCTGCTGTTACTCCATCTTTTTCCTTCATGTTTCCCATCATCAGCAGTAGTAGCAGTAGCAAGTGCTAAAACTAAACTTTTAAAGCTCGCCCGTACCCTACACTACTCATAGATATATATATATTTATGTGAGTACTATTCTCCAGCACTCGACGTCACAAGTCACTTGCAAAGACGACGTCATGATGTAAATTATTCTCGCGCGTGCAAGTGATTAATTGTCATGTTAATTAATCTCTCATTCCGTGTCACGAATCTCAGTTTATGTGAAACTGATTAATGGAATTATTTTTTCAATTGACGATTTAATTCTCGTGGTATTTAAAGTTAAAGCTCTGTCTGCATAGACTGCGCGGGTCGAAAAATTTGATCTGATTTTAGTCTAACTGGACTGTATTTGGACTACTTGGTCTGTTATTGAACTTCGATAAAAATTTTAATCTGTTTTTGATCTACCCGGACTGAAAAATTTGACCTGAGTTTAGTCTGATTGGACTATTTGATCTGATTTTGATCTTTTATGAAAATTTTAAGCTGTTTTCGACCTGCTACTTTAAAAAACAAACGCGTTACGAGCAGACTAAATTAGATTAATTCGTGAACTTTAAAAAATTTTAGTTCTGAAAATTTACAAGGACAAAACTAGATTAAATCATGGACTTATAAAATTTTTATTTATGGGCAATATTTATGAAAAAATATTAAGTTGCAGAATTGATTATGTTTTATTTACTATTTATTTACTATCTTTTGTTTAAAAATGTCGGCAGTTAATGAAAATTTGACAGCTTGATTTTTTAGTTGTCTTCATTGAATATTTATATCATTGAATAAAAGTGATAAAACAGATCTTAAAATATCAAGAATTTTCTCTTATTTACTGGATAAAATTGAAAATATTTTGGCATAAGAAAACATCAAAATTCTTGTGCTACGGAGAAAAATGTTGGCTCGAAATCTACCAATTTTTATTATGCTGTCGACCAAACTTGAAACAGAACGTAAAGTATCCAAAAAATTACTATGCTCTTATAAAAAATTATTATGCTGCATCAAAATTATTATAATGTATGGAAGTAATTGATATTGAAGCTCATCGATAAGTTTCTCGCGCGTAATAAGTAATGTGATGCAGTATAATCATTTTATGTAAGAGCACGATAATTTTTTGGATGCTTTACTCCCTGTTTCAAGTTTAGTCGACAGTATTGTAAAAATTGGTAGGTTTCGAGCCAACATTTTCTCTGTGTGACATCTTATTATGGAAGCGCATTAGCATGTTTTAAATACCAAGAAAATTAAAATAAATTAATAAATCTAGATTATTATTATTATTTATATTTATAAAAAGTCCTGTATTTGTTCTTAAAAACAATTGAACACAGACTAAATATTGTAGAAAATAAAGTCTGTTTTTGTCCTTAAAAACAATTGAACATAGACCAATAATTATAATAAAAAAGTCTGTTTTTAGTCTAAATACGATTTATAAACTTAAACTCAATAAAAAATATTTGAATTTATCATTTATTTTAAAACAGATCTAATTTTTTGACCCGGGTGCAAATAAAAACAGTGAAAATATTTTTTTGCTAACTAGGCCACCCGCATTTTTTCAACCAATTGTCATGTGGTCTGGACGTGGTGTCGATGGCGGGCGAGTGGCTAACGGCGACAGCAAATACCAACATGTTTACCTACGAGATAGCTCCCGTGTTCATTCTGATGGAGCATGTGGTGTTGAAAAAAATGCGGGAACTCATCGGATGGAACACCGGGGATTCAATTTTAGCACCCGGTGGGTCAATTAGTAATTTATACGCATTTCTGGCAGCTCGACACAAAATGTTCCCGCAGTACAAGGAACGCGGGTTGGCTGCCGTTGGTGGTCAGCTTGTCATGTTTACTTCTGATCAGGTATTTTCAATTAATTAGTTTTGTATCAATAACCAACGCGCAGTTGGTGGTAACTATTTTTTTATTTTTCGAATCAAGTGTCACTATTCAGTCAAATCGTGTGCATCGGTCTGTGGTCTGGGTACTGACAACTGTGTTATGGTACCAAGTGATGAACGTGGACGCATAATACCATCAAAGCTAGAAGAATTGATCCTGGAACGCAAAGCCCGAGGTCACATTCCATTCTTTGTTAACGCGACCGCCGGTACAACTGTGATCGGGGCGTTTGATCCGATATCACAAATTGCTGATATTTGTGAAAAGTACAAACTCTGGCTTCATGTTGACGTAAGTCACATATTTATTTATAAATTTTCTTTAAAGCAACACCCGAATTTGCATTCAAATTGTATTGGGACCCAGATAAAATTATTTAAAGAGTATTTTATTGCTGGTAAAAATCATCTAGAAGCTGAAAGCCCATTTACGAAAATTCTTGACCGTAAAAAAAATTCACGGAACGTTCTAGCCGTAAACCCTCTGCACGGAAAGAAAATTATGGGAAGTTTTCCTATGCATTATGGGAATGGTTCCCATAATGGTATGGGAATAGTACCTATACTACTGTAGAGATGGTTCCCATATATTATGGGAACCATCCGCATAATAGTATGAGAATAGTTCCCATACCATTATGGGAATGGTTCCCATAGTGGTATAGGAACTATTCCTATAATATTATGGGAACTATTCCCATAATGTTATGGGAACTATTCTCATACTATTATGGGGATGGTTCCCATAGTGGTATAGGAACTATTCCTATAATATTATGGGAACTATTCCCATAATGTTATGGGAACCATCCCTATAATATCATAAAATTTTTTTTTTGCACAATAGTGTAGAAATTTTCCAAAATTTAAATTTTCTTGAATGTTTTGTGCTGACAAAAAATTCTTATTAAAAATTTTAATGTTTTTTTGCCAAATACGATTTTTTTTTTCAATGTTTGAATTTTTGTTTTTATGTTTAATAATATTTCTGTGTATTGTAGAAGTGATTACCATATTTCTTTAAATTAATTTTTTCATGATAATATGGGAACCATTCCCATAATATTATAGGAATGGTTCCTATAATAGTATGGGAACTATTCCTATAATATTATAGGAATGATTCCCATAATGGTATACGAACCATTCCAATTGCATTATGGGAATCATTTCCATAATATTATGGGAATAGTTCTCATAGTATTATAGGAACCATTCCCATAATATTATGTTAATGGTTCCTATAATATTATAGAAAGTATTCCTATAAATTATAGGAACGATTCCTATAATTATAGGAACCATTCCTATAGTGTTATGGGTATCATTCCCATAATTATAGGAACTATTCCTATAATTATGGGAATCATTCCTATAATTATAGGAACCGCTCCCATAATTTATGGTCGTAATTCCTATGATGGTATAGGAAAAAATTTCACAAAATTATGGGAACCGCTGCCATAATTTTCTTTCCGTGTAGAGGGTTGGTTACGTTGAATTTTTTTACAGCAGCTGATAATTTTTATTCATGGAGGCGTAGCTTCTAAATAGTCTATAAAATCCAGAAAATACATGAAGAACTATACCGTCATTGAATAGTGATTTAAAATTATTCAAATACCTCAGGTTTACGTGAAGTAAATCCGCCGAAGGGATTTACGGCGCAAATGCCAAGTGCCTAAGCAGTCTTATCTTAAATAATAAATGTGGGAGCTTTCAAATAGCTTTAACTGCTGTATCACGACAAACTGCCGGGAAATTTTGAGAAAACCCGACTATCGACTCCAATTAAAATGAATTAGCCCTCAATTAGATGAAACAATAAAAGTATAAAATAAACTTTTTTTTTAAGGCTGCCTGGGGAGGTGGACTGTTGCTGTCACGAAAATACCGTCATCCCCGACTGACTGGAATCGAGCGGTAAGTCGATAAATTTTAAAAATTAACTCATTTATTTTTATAACCCGTGGGTATGAGTACTGAGAAAATTCGGGCATTCAATATCGGGAGAACCTGCGATTTGACACAAGGATTTGCCGTAAAAGCTCTTGCATACGAGCACACATGAGCCAAAGTAACGGCTCCAGATGATGCACGAGCTCGGGATTCTCCACCGGGACTTGGGAAATAGACTATCGACTCTGGACTATAGACACAGACTCTAGACTATAGACTATAGACTGGGGATCCCACACCCAGGGAGAGTTAATCCTCAAGTTTTATAGTTTATTGGGGCTTAGTTTGATGGAGTCCTTCAGAAAAAACACACACACACACACACTATTCCCTAGTCGAGGCAGCAGCTTTTACTGGGCTTATCGCCACCGAAATCGATAAATTGACGCGTTTTAGTACTTAAATGTATTTTCGTATAAAAATTACTTAGCATTACTATTCACTTTCAACATAATCCTTAATACAATCACTTTAAACCATAAAAACAATATTTTTTAAAGTCGAAGTCTAAATTACTCAGAAAGTTGGTAGGGGAGACCGGGGCAAGACGGCCCACCTGGGGCAAGAAGGCCCACCTCAAAAATTAACCAAAAATTTTTTTTTCTTGTTTTCTTTTGATTATCACAAATTTAGATTATTTACTCATTTTTAGCCCGATACGTGAAACTTGGAGCAAAATGAACCACTCAAAAATTCTAAAAGAAAATGTATTTCATAGTATTATAACCTAGTCATGATTAATTTAATAGAAATATCATTTTTTGGTTAATTATATGGATTTGGATTAAAATAGAGCATTTGAAAAAGTTAAAAAAACCAATAATCAATTTTCTACAGAAGTGAAAAAATGACTCGTATTATATCAAAAAAGGTTATTTCGAGTAATATTAAAGTAAATACAGTTGTTAAAGAGGAAAATATAAACATTTGTTACGCGGGAAATTTTTTTACAATTAAAAAAAAAAAATTTTTTTTTTCATTTTTTTTTCGGAGGGGGCCGTCTTGTCCCAAAAAAAAAAATTTTTTTTCAGGAGCTTCACCAAAATTTTGATGAATTGAGTTCAAGTTGGACAAGAGTAAATCGACTTGATGGTTAAAAGCCACAAATAATAATAACCGGCTTAGGTGGGCCGTCTTGCCCCGATCTCCCCTATGTTACTTTTTTTAAGAATAAAATTAAGGGATTTTGTGAAAATGTTTTGCTAAAGTAATTGGAAGAAGTGAAAGAAAATGAGTATTGTAATTTTTATGTAGGAGTACAAGTACAGAATACAGAGTACAGTGTAAAGAGTAAAATAAAAATGAGTGACTGTTGGCAGGCGAGTGCCGACACTGGCAACCCTTGAGCACATATCACTTGGGGGTCACATTTACTATCTTACGGTACTACAACATGTTAGCTGTACATTGTGCATTGTGGACCTTAATGTAGGGTGCAGAATGTAGATGTTTAGACACACGGGGGTGGTTTGTCTCGTCTGCTTCCCGGGGACTGCGGAGATTAATCCACGATTTGCATCCAAGCGCATCTGTTCTCTGGCCTTACATGGAATTCTACGCACACAGACACTTGGTAAAGAAAAGTGTATGATTACTCCCACGAGAACTATTTCGACTAGACTATGCTGAGATTTTTTTATTTTTTTTTTAATAAGAATTGTTTTTAGCCTGCGATTTATGAAATCATAATTTAAAATTTTACTCAAATTGTTTTTGCACAATTAAGGGGGATAGCCACTGTGAGGATCGAAAAAATAGGTGATTTTCAGGAATTTTTTTGACTGGAATAATAATGGAATTTGGGGATCGGGTTTTTTTGTTTTCTAAAGTATACATTGAAGATAATTCTCCTAAATTTTCATTAAAAAATATCATGTTGTTACAAAGTTATAAGCATTTTTGTGGAGCAACAAAAAAATTTCCCCCACCACGGTGTCATCTCTAACTCAAAAACGGATTATCAGAAACAAAAAAACCAAACGGCGTTGTAATCTGTATGCATGTGGTTATCGTTGCACATAGGGGATTTTGAAAATTTGGATTTGAAAAAAAATGGCGACATATTAAAAATTTTTTCGTTATTTTTTCTCATTTTTTTGGATTCAAACAGCCCTAAAAAATCTTAAAAATCAAAATTTTCAAAATCCCCTAAGTGCAACTTTAGCTACTGAATAGACGAATACGGCAAAAAAAAAAGTTGCGAATCGGTTGATATTTATGCAAATTACAGATGCCACCAGTTCAAAAAAAGTAGTTTCGAGAAAAATGCGTTTAAAGTTTTTAGTCGATGCAGCGGTCAGTTGACGCGCTGTCACAAAAATGACTATAACTCGAAAAATATTCGGAATTTTCATATAAAACTTTAGATACATATTTTTAAACATCTACACTTTGATTTAATAAAAAAAAAAAAAAAATTTTTTTTTTGAAATTTCACAGTGACCATCCCCCTTAAAGGGGTAGTTATTTAAAAGTAATTCAAATTTTCCTCATTAATTGTTTTTGTAAAAAAATAATTTTAACTCGAATTGCAAATAAATAAAAAACTTTATAAATTTATAATAAAATATCGACGAGTTTTGTACATAAAAAACGTGAAACTTTCTGTGAATTTTGATTAAAATGGGAACCCGAGGAAACAGCGCGATAAGAATGAGTGAAAAAATGTAAAGTGAGAGACAGCAGGGGAGTCGGATAAAGATAAAGTTGAAATATCCGCGGGCAGGAGCAACAGCTGGATCGGTTCCCCGAAGCGCATTTGCAGAACAGGAATCTCCTCTTATTGACGCTCTGGCCGTCCTGTGGAGCCGGTGAAGTACCGAGTAGTGAGTAGTGAGCCTGAAATAAAGCCCTGGTCCCCGACAACGCTGGATTAAACTCCGACAAAGGACACGTCAAGCTCTCCTTCCTATTTCCTTCTTCCTGCTCTCTTTCTCCCACAGATATATTTACAGACATCACACACACACACACAAGCAGCTTTTATGCTCTTATTTTTCATTATGTTTTTTATTTTACGCTCATACTCTGTACTCTGTACTCTGCATGCTCGCGATAAAGTCGAGCGATGATTATTACACGAGACGCCAGTTAAAAGAGCAAAGAAAATTTTTTTATAAATCTAAAAGTTCAAGGTTCGCTTTCTTTTATTATCATTTATTTTATCCTTCCTCTTACTGCACCAATTGTCCTCAAAATAATAGAGCTCATTCTCTATTATCTTCATTCCTCCGTACTACTCTGTGTACTTTTCTTTACAAACTCTTTTATTGTCTAAGAAAACCATGTCACAAATAAAAACTTTTTTAAAACAAACATTAATTATTTTTTTTTACAACAATAATTTCTATATTCTCTATTATTATTTAAAAAAAAAAAAAAATGTATGCATATTCAATCAAAGTAGAACCGAGTCAAGACTTCACCCGTTCGTTTTTGCTACTTTTCAATATTTTTTCGCTTTTTGAATTATGGAGAAAATTGAATTAGAAAAAAAATGTCGAACAATTTATCAGTTTTATGACGAAAAATTACAAATTCTCTCTAATATAAATTTTTTTTGTAATTTCAAATTAGAAAATCAATTTTATTAATTGATTCCAAGTTTTTTTTAGTAGCGAAGTCTGGGAAAATTTTTGAAGCTGTCGCAGCTTTTTAAAAATCTCCCAAATTTTTTTTACGAAATTTTCCGAATAATAGTCTATACTTTTTTTATTTATCGGTTCTATGACGAAAAATTTCAAATTCTCTCTAATCTAAATTTTTTATGTAATTTCAAATAGAAAATCAATTTTATTAATTATTCCAAGTTTTTTTTAGTAGCGAAGTCTGGGAAAATTTTTGAAGCTGTCGCAGCTTTTTAAAAATCCCCCAAGTTTTTTTTACAAAATTTTCCGAATAATAGTCTATACTTTTTTTCAATTTCTATAAATTTTCCCAACCATGACTCGAAAGAAAAAAAGTCGAAATTATTTACGGACGTTTATTGTTACGATAATAATATTTGATATCATGAATGATGATAAGTGTAATTGATTTACGGCAAGTGACAAGGATGTCCAATCGCTGGCCCTTTAACGCTCGTTCACTGGCAGATATAACATCAGTATCTAGAATATAGCAGAGCAGAGTACACACAACTGCACGAGACTTGAAGTGGCTCGTTCAACTTTCACGTCATTTCCAGTCACATACCATTAGTTACTCTTCGGCATCCTCATTTAAAAAAACCAACTATTAATGTCACAGACACTCCGTGTTCATCCCATCTCTATCTCTAATCCCGAATCCACTGGCCCATTTTCGTCTGATTAAAATTTAACAATTTTTAATTAAAATAAATCATAGTTACTTTTAATAACTATCCCTCGGAATCACGTGGCGCCATAAATCGGAGCCTCAAGCGAAAAATTTTAAACGCTCGAATAAATTTAAACGTCATTTAATATAACAGCCGAGCGGGAGAAATGATTAATGTTATACGTAGAGCTGAATCTGACGCATTTAGTTGTTCTTACCCTCGACCTCGGCCCTATTACCTCATGCAGCCGTGGCATTCAGAATCGAATATAGGTGTCAACCCCAAAGGCCACACTGCTGATATATATCACCCACACCCACGGACGCTAATTACCTATCGCTAATTGATTCAATAATTCAATAATGGCCATAGGGAAAGGGGGCGGGGCAAAACGGGCCCCCAAAGTTTTTAACATGAAAAGTGTTTGGGGCGGGGAAGGGGCAAAATGGGACATTGAGGCAAAATGGGCCACTGAGGCAAAATGGTCCCCTCAAAATTTTTAACATGAAAAGTGTTGGGGGGAGGGGGTAAAATGGGCTGTCTAGACTTTGAAAACCTACGAACATTTTTTAGCCAAACGGGTTCCTAAAATTTTTTTAACAGATATGATTAAAGAATTATGATAAGAGGCAAACTAGGTCACGAGTTCAACAGCATTACTAACTATTATTTTTTTCAAAAACAATTTATTCTATAAAATCGAAAATAATTAAAATATAAGCAATCAAGTAATGAAATTAAGTTATTTTTAGGTCCAAATTTTCACTATCAACTCTTTTTTATACTAAACACACAGCAAAAAGTTTCAAAACACAAAACAAGCGACAAACATACATTGAGTTTTGTTGGGGGCCCGTTTTCCCAACTTTTCAGGATTTTTTAATTTTCATAGACACAGCAAATTAACACCAAAAACTCAGCAGAAGGAAAAAAAAGTGAAACAAGCTGAAAAACTCGCATTATAAAAATTTTTTGAGGGGGGCCCATTTTGCCCCACATTTTTTAATTTTTTATTTTTAATGGACAGAACAAATTAACGTCAAATACTTAGCGAGGGAGTAAAAAAAAGTAATACAAGTAAAAAAAACTGAGGATTTGAAAATTTTTTTCTTAAGGGGCCCATTTTGCCCCCCCCCTTCCCCTATTCAAATCACTAATTTTTTTTTTCTATTCCAGAGCTGACTCCGTAACCTGGAATCCTCATAAATTGATGGGTGCTCTACTGCAATGCTCAACAATCCACTTCAAAGAAGATGTAAGTCCATAATTATTTAAAAACATTATCAAGATTTTTTTTTATTTCTGAGACTAATGATTTTTCATTTTATAAAAATAAAAAACCCTGACCGGGAATCGAACCGCTGACCTTCCGCTAACCGGTCGGGTACTGAGTAGACTACCGCAGCAAATTTTGATGGATGAAAACTAAATGACGTTCATAAATAACAAATATTATTGAAATATCTTGATAAATCTATTTTGCGGCAAGGGGTTGATGACGTAAACACGATGGACTTCAAGTATCGCGAAGGAAGGTCGTAAACTACACAGGGTACGGGACACTACAGTGGAATTTAATTAAACTAAGAGATAACATATGTTACCGAGAATACTGACTGACTGGAGCTATGGATGCTTTAGAGGGTTACATTCGACCCTATGCTACGGCACGTCGTAGTTATTGCTAACTCACCCCCAGCAGACTCGCACACACACACACACACACTCACCTACGCGCCCCGAAGATATTAAAATTCCACTCGCCGGCTGTTACACAAACCCCAAAAAATATTTTTTTCTTTCACAAGAAATTACGGGGGCGAGTCGTTTATTGCGATACGCAATTTTTTACACTACACTATTTTTCGCATCATTGTCATGAAAAAAAGGCAAGTCATCAATAACAAGAGAAATAATAATAATAAATATCTAGTATATATATATATTAGAGTGTCTCAAAAAATCGACTTTTTATTTTTTCTTGAAGAACATTAGAAAATCGACAGAGTATCTCTAGACAAAGACCCTGTTAAAATATGAGACCTTAATATTAATATTTAAAGGTGGCGATTCACGATTTTCTATTTTCCATTTAAATAACATGGGAAAAAAAAAATTTTAATTTTGGAATTTTATACCTCGGCGATGGCTTATTGAACAGATAAGTTCAGGATATATTTTTGTAGGGAATTGAACGCTCTACAAAAAAAGTCTCTTATCATTTTTTGATAAATCCATCTGTTCAAAAGTTATTGGAGCTCGAAGTCAAGTTAGAGTAAATTTCGAGATCTTTTTACTTTTCCGGCGAAATTATCGGACTTATCATAAAATGTCATGAGATCTTTTTTGTAGACAATTTTATTTCCTACAAATTATTGTTGATAAATTTTTTTCAAATTCTGCATTTTTTTCTAGTTATTTCCATTTTAATGCCAAGCTCCTAAAAAAGTAGTGTTCTGATCGATTTTAAGAGCTTGGCATTAAAATGAAAATAACTAGAAAACAATGCAGAATTTGAAAAAAATTTATCAATGATAATTTGTAGGAAATAAAATTGTCTACAAAAAAGATCTCATGACATTTTATGATAAGTCCGATAGTTTCGCCGGAAAAGTAAAAAGATCTCGAAATTTACTCTAACTTGACTTCGAGCTCCAATAACTTTTGAACAGATGGATTTATCAAAAAATGATAAGAGACTTTTTTTGTAGAGCGTTCAATTTCCTACAAAAACATATCCTGAACTTATCTGTTCAATAAGCCATCGCCGAGGTATAAAATTCCAAAATTAAAATTTTTTTTTCCCATGTTATTTAAATGGAAAATAGAAAATCGTGAATCGCCACCTTTAAATATTAATACTAAGGTCTCATATTTTAACAGGGTCTTTGTCTAGAGATACTCTGTCGATTTTTCAATGTTCTTCAAGAAAAAAAAAAAAGTCGATTTTTTGAGACACTCTAATATATATATATATATATATATATATGTTAAATATTAACAATTAATTCAGCGAATAATTTATTGATTAATAGATTGCGAGTGTAGGTGTCCCGAAATGGCGGAAATTCGATAAACAAAACCCGCCATTATGAAAACTGATAATAATAAACTTGTATAAATATATATACAGTGAAAGTAGTTAGTGAGGAGAACCCTCCGTGGGTGTGCATGTATTTATGCATATATATATAGATATTTGTCTTTGGTTCTATTTCCGGTGCGCATGTGTCAGAGTTGGGATAACTAAACACGAGGACGTGCGATATCGACCGGAACTCAGACAACATTTCCGCGATGCGCAAGCGAATCGCAGAACTTCACTTTAGCCTATTATATATCACTTTGACACACGGCCCACCCTTTTAGCCATTCAATCATGTCCGGATCCATATATAACACCTATCTATTTCAGACTGGACTATCAACGGATGATACCGAGCTCTATCACCGCCTGATCATTTTTTATTCTCCCATTTATCTTATATTTTAGACACCTTGGTTTCAATCTAATCGCTCAAATAGACTAGTTTCGGTCAATTTTACCCCTCCTTCACAAAATATTAGCAGATAAATTCTAAACTCATATCAATAACATCCTTATTCGCGATTTTGTAACTGTTCTGTATCTCGAAATCAATGCAGTGAAAAATTATAGGTTTTAATTAAATTTACGTTCTTTTCACACAACTTTGCTGTTAATTTACTAAATGATGGCAATAATTATCTCATTAAAGGGTCTTTTGATCAGCTGTAACCAAATGTCTGCTGAATATTTATTCATGACAGACAAACTCTACGATGTTAGATACGACACTGGTGACAAAGTAATCCAATGTGGTCGTCACAATGACATTTTTAAATTGTGGTTGCAAGGCACCTTGGTTTCAATCTAATCGCTCAAATAGACTAGTTTCGGTCAATTTTACCCCTCCTTCACAAAATAGTAGCAGATAAATTCGAAACTCATATCAATAACATCCTTATTCGCGATTTTGTAACTGTTCTGTATCTCGAAATCAATGCAGTGAAAAATTATAGGTTTTAATTAAATTTACGTTCTTTTTACACAACTTTGCTGTTAATTTACTAAATGATGGCAATAATTATCTCATTAAAGGGTCTTTTGATCAGCTGTAACCAAATGTCTGCTGAATATTTATTCATGACAGACAAACTCTACGATGTTAGATACGACACTGGTGACAAAGTAATCCAATGTGGTCGTCACAATGACATTTTTAAATTGTGGTTGCAATGGCGTGCCAAGGTACCTTCAGTTCTAAATCCAAGCCCAGCAAACAACAAACCGAAATTTTGATAATAACAAATAATATTTTAGGGTACCGAGGGCTTCGAAAAACTGATCGACAAACTGATGGAACTGAGTGAATATATGGTCAAGCGCATTAAGCAAATGTCTGATAGATTCTACCTGATCCTAGAACCAGAACTGGTCAATGTCTGTTTCTGGTACTTGCCAACACGGGTACGAAACATGCCACACAGTCCTGAGAGGGAAAAAATTCTCGGCGAGGTCAGAATTTATTTTTTCAGTCTCCGATCACTTCGAGTGACAACAAAAAAAATTTAACTGGGAAATTTATTATTTTTCTGCAGATCTGTCCCATTCTAAAGAACAGAATGATGGAATCCGGTACATTGATGGTTGGCTACCAGCCAGACGACCGCAGACCAAATTTCTTCCGTAACATAATATCGAGTGCTGCAGTAACGGAAGCTGACATCGATTTCCTACTCGCTGAAATGGATCGACTTGGCCACGATCTCTAAGCTGTCACCTCAGAAGTTATTGTTTTATTATTACTATCATTTAAAATCACGCTTATAATTTTAAATTACAATCTGACTATTGATACCACGAGGCAACCATGAATATTGAATCAAGACATATGAATCTCTCGTAAGGTGTCCAAGTGTACCGACGGTCTTATAAACTTAAACTGCTTTGCCAAAGACTGTCAATGCACTTGTCACTTTACCAAATTTAGTAAATACTTAAAAGAAACTGTTAAATTATAACCAAATCATATAAAAATATATAATTTATTGACAAACGTTGGTCTTAATTGAAAGTGGACATGACTAGATTTTTAAGCGACTCAGCATATCCAAATATAAATAAATAAATAAAATATTATAAATATATATTAAAATATATGGAGATTAATGCAAAGTATTTAACTATTTAATTATAAATCACGACGGAATTGTTTATGAATTGAAATAATGCAAGGAATTGTACGCGAGCTGGCTCGGAAAATAAATATTTTATGGCAGATAAATATCGAGATAAATATTTTAAAGATAAAGGGGATAAGTGTTAAAAGAATATTAGAAGGGACTGTAAGAATCGTGGGTTTCATTACTCTTCGTTTAATTTTTTTTTCCTTTTCTTTTTTTTAGAAATAACGCAAATAGTTTGGAGCCATATTTTATTTTTAAAATTAATATTATTAATTTGACGCCCGAGCGGATCCGAATTACGGTAAATTCCCGTATTTTACCGCAAAATGCCGTAATTTACTTCGAATTTGCCGTTAATTACTAAACTTTACGGAAATTTACGTCAATTCATCTGAATGCGGTAAATTACGGTATTTTTACGGTAAATATCGCAGTATTGCCGCAAATTTTACGTTGAGTTGCCGCAATTTTACGAAAAATTGCCGCATTTTACGGTAAATTACGGCAATTCATCTGAATACAGGAAATTACGGCATTTTACGGTAAATATCGCAGTATTGCCGCAAATTTTACGATAAATTGCCGCATTTTACGGTAAATTACGGCATTTTACGGTGAATATCGCAGTATTGCCGCAAATTTTACGTTGAGTTGCCGCAGTTTTTCAAAAAATTGCCGCATTTTACGGTAAATTACTGCAGTTCATCTGAATACGGTAAATTACGGCATTTTACGGTAAATATCGCAATATTGCCGCAAATTTTACGATAAATTGCCGCATTTTACGGTAAATTACGGCATTTTACGGTAAATATCGCACTATTGCCGCAAATTTTACGTTGAGTTGGCGCAATTTTACGAAAAATTGCCGCATGTTTCGGTAAATTACGGCAATTCATCTGAATACAGTAAATTACGGCATTTTACGGTAAATATCGCAGTATTGCCGCAAATTTTACGATGAGTTGCCGCAATTTTAAGATAAATTCGCCGTAAAAAGCGGGATTTTACCTAAATTATCGTAATTTGTCTCTTTTGCGGTAAAATCCCGTATTTTGCGGTAATTTACGGTAAATTGCGCTAGTTTACCGTAATTCGGATCTGCTAAAGTGAAATATTAAAAGAAAAAAAAAATTAATAACTAACGAAAAGTATATTTAGCATGAAAATTATAAAATTAAAAAAAAAATATACAAAACCATGAAAGTACATGCTTTTTAAATTTAAATGACTTATTTATATTATTTAATTTAATTAATAATAATTAGCAAAAAAAACAGTCAATATTTTAATAAAAACAAATTTTCTTTTTTTTTCGAGAATTATGGAAAAAAGATTTAAAAATAATAAATTCGAAAATATATAGATTTTACTCGACATTATTTAATGACCATCAGCAAATAATGACTAAGTTCAATAAAAATTATTTATAGATGTAATGAAAAAAAAAAATATATATATATATATATTAATATAAATTATAAATACAAATGAATATGTATTTATGTATTATACGTTTGCGTATAAACAATATATACCCTTTAGAAAAAAATAAATAAATAATTTTAAAAAACGCGCATGTGTAGAAGGGCAATAAAAATATCGGCGTCAATTCAGATCTGATAAATAATTAAAATAAATACGAGAATAAAAAAAAACTATGCAGTATTTAAAGTTGAGAAAATGTACGTCCAGTGTAGAAAATGCAACGCATTATTTAAATAATATAAAAAAGTATATATTTAAAAATATTATTTATTAAAATGAACGTGGTGTATTTTTAGATTGACAATTAATTAAATTAACCGACAAAAGGTATAATATTAATGACAAACAAAATAATATCTCCCGTTGAATTGTGAAAACTATTTTATTGACTAATGATCGATTCATTAGTCAGAAGCGTTACTATTTTTCCCAAACTAGTTTATGTCTATCAACTTAAAATAAATCTGTATAAAGTTACTGTTATTGAGAATATATTTTAAAAATATTTATATTATTATTTCCAATTAAAAATTATTATTTTATTTAAGAGCTTTCTCAAACAATGTCCCCTACTTTTCAAAAATATTCAACGATCTTGAACTGTCATGGCCGTATTTGAATTTTATTAATTAATTAAAAAAGAACTAGAGCATTAATTAAAAAAAGGACAACGGACACTTTCAGAGGTATAGATTTAAAAAAAAATATTTACTGCTTTTATCAGTTAGGGGTAAAACGAAATTTTAATAAAATTTTCTTGTCATAATTTAAAATTTCGAATTTTTTAGTCTGACATTTATTTGAATTTCGATTAACTTCCCGCTAGTGATGCAAAATGGTCATCATTTTTATTTAATTTTATGTTCAGTCAGATCATATCTGCCTTTCATTATTACTCCCAACTGGTAACAGCAGTAAATTATTTTTTTAAATCTAGGGTAGAGGTACCATTTGTGGCCACTGCTCCACTTTTCGACATTTAATCCTTTATTTTAATTAATAAAAAAGTGTAAAATAAAATTTTCATTTTAATAGCGGGATCGAAATATCTTCAAAGATATTTTAAAAAATTGATTATGTTATTTGGTCTTTTACAAACTATTTTATTTAAATTTTTACTGGCCCTAAAGTGGCCAAAAACGGTACCTCTACTCTATATCTCGGAAAAATTGTAGGGGAGGGTGGGGCAAAGTGGGCCCCTTAGGGCAAAGTAGGCCCCCCTAAAATTCGGAAAGCTTCCAATATTTTTGGGCAAAGTGGGCCCCCCTAAAATTTGAGAGCAAAGTGAGCACACTGAAATTTTTTATGAACGAGGCTCATAATAAGTCACCTTTATTTTTTTACGACTATTCATTTATTACTTATTAGCTTATTTATGGCTTACCCATTTTTGCCCACTTTGCCCCATATTTTAAAATTCGTAATTTATTATGAACACAGCTTATTCATAACATTTTCAAAGTGAAGAATTTAAAAAAAGTAAAACGAGCAATAAATTTGTCTCACACAATTTTTTTAGATGGGGGCCCACTTTGCCCCTAATTTTCGATTTTTCAATTTTAATGGACACAGCTTATCAATGTTAAATAACAAACAAGGGCATATAAAGTAGTGTAACGAGTAAAAAAAAGTAAAGATAATCCCATTTCTAGCTTACGGGGCCCACTTTGCCCCACCCTCCCCTAACTATGTCATCTTTTTCAATTAATAATTTGACTTTTTTCAATTAATTAATAAAATTAAATTACGGTCATGACACTTGGAAGTCATTGAATATTTTCAAAAAGTAGGAGGCACTGTCTGAGGACGCCCTTAATTGAAATTTCATCTTGTATATACACTAACATCTTTCGTTAAATCATTGTCATTGTAATTTATGGTAGGACTTAAATATAATATTCAAAGCGGTGAGCATAATATTAGTGAGCTTGCTAATTTAATTTAACAAAAATGTTAATAAATAAAACGACAAAATCATACGTCTTCCACCCGCTGATAATTAAATGTTAGTGCCGTTTGATTAATTGATTAGAAATTTTAAATTTGTTTCCGTCACAAGTGCAACGAGATTATAAAATGTATAAGACGGACTTTTTAAATTTTGTTGATTGATTGTTAATTTTAGTTGATATATTTATTATTATTGTTGTAGTAATTATAATCGTTTAAATTGCCTAAATATTATCCTGTATGTGAATATTCAAATAAAATGCTGTTATCCTAATAAAAAGTATTTCCTCTTGTATTTTTTTATTTATTAATTTCCAAACTTTGGTAAAAATCTTTTCAGTATTTTCTATTATTGACATCGAAAAAGCCTAAAAAATAATGTGGGATGATAATCAATTGGTAGAATGAAAAAAAAATAAATAAATAACCGATCGACCCATAGAGAAGACGCTCAGACACCCTGATCAACTGAAATCGATCGAATTAAACAGAATTAAATTTTTAATTCTATTTAATTCAGATAAATTCTGTTAATTCTGTACCTAACTTAAAAATAAATCCTGTATAATTCGGCAGGAAAACCAGAATTTGTCCAAATTAAAACGAATTTAAATCATTCTATTCGGTTTAATTCTGATTAATTCTCCAATTTCTGGTTCTGAATCCGAATTAAACTGAATTAAAACGAATTTGAATATTTTAAATCGGTTTTATTCTGTTTAATTCAAATTCAAATTTTCAATTCAGTTGAATTCTGTTTTGCAGAATTCGACAGAATATAACAGAATTAAAATTTTTAATTCGGTCGAATTCAGTTGTTTAATCAGGGCACTCAAAATATTTTTTAACTTCAGTACTTTATGTGATTCCCTGATTAAACAACTGAATTCGATCGAATTAAACAAAATTAAATTTTTAATTCAGATAAATTCTGTTAATTCGGTACCTAACTCAAAAATGAATTCTGTCTAATTCGGCAGGAAAACCAGAATTTGTCCAAATTAAAACGAATTTAAATAATTCGATTCGGTTTAATTCGAAAATAATTCTCCAATTTCTGGTTCTGAATCCGAATCAAACTGAATTAAAACGAATTTGAAATTTTTAAATCGGTTTTATTTTGTTTAATTCAAATTCAAATTTTCAATTCAGTTGAATTCTGTTTTGCAGAATTCGACAGAATATAACAGAATTAAAATGTTTAATTCGGTCGAATTCAGTCGTTTAATCAGGGATTTTATCTGCATCTAAGAAAAAACAATTATTTAAATTTTAAACTTCAATTAATTAAAATAAAATAGTAATTTTTGTTTTTATATTAAAAGTAACCAGTTTTACGGTAAAACACGTTTTGATAATTTTAAAACTAATAAACATGTGAATAATCAACGAGCTAGTCGACCTCGATAGCGCCGGGATCACTAGTAACTTTTCAGCGGTTCGTGGATTCGTTTTAATCTACGCCGCGATATTGTACGCGACGGTGCTGCAACTGCTCAAGAATAAATAATGAAGTCTTTTATCAATTATTCACGAGACTGCGAGTTTCCCATTGAAAATTTGCCGTACGGAGTTTTTTCTACGTCTGACCAGGTAACGATTTTACTACTCGTTCAAAAATTACATATTTTTATAATTGTGTATTTATATTTATCCGATAATTTATATCCTTGGATCATTGAAGGCAGAGGTTATGGCTAAATTATAAATTCATCTATGCTAGTATTTTTTTATTTAAAAAATAATCAAATCGTAATTGATTAATTTTTTTATCAAATTACTGCCTTTGATTAAGAAAATAAAAAAAAACTAACAGCTGAGCTGTCCTTAATAATGAAGGATTTGGGAACCGGGTGATGGTAAAAAATATTTTCGCCGGTAAAAATTAAACCGCGGGATTTTCAAATTATTTTTTTTTCTTAATTTATTTCAGTCACAGAAACATGTCGGAGTGGCGATTGGTGATCAAATACTCGATTTGTTTGCGATATCCCACTTATTTACCGGACCTCTGTTATCTGGGAAGCAACAAGTCTTTCGACAGGATTGTCTCAATGACTTTATGTCACTCGGAAGACCCGCTTGGCTCGAAGCAAGATCGACTATTCAGAATTTGTTGTCTCCCTCAAACACGAAACTTCAAGAAGAGCCTCTGAGATCCAAGTAAATTTTATTTTTACCTCACAGTTAATAATCCAAAGCCTTCCATATTTTATTATTACCCTCAATTAGACCCAGGGATTCAAAAAATGCCAATTATTTGGTTTCAACCAACGGTAATTACAAGAAATAAAATTATGTTCTAACTTGAAATTTAATTTCAGAGCTTTTGTCAAACTAGAATCAGCGACGATGCATTTGCCAGCAAAAATAGGAGATTACACGGACTTTTATTCATCAATTCATCATGCTACTAATGTTGGAATCATGTTCCGGGGGAAAGAAAACGCTTTGATGCCAAACTGGTACCCGAATAATAAATTACCAATTTTTTTTTAAATTAATAAATTACTGATAATCAGATTTTTTGGTAGGAAATATTTGCCAGTGGGTTATCACGGTCGCGCAAGTTCAGTAGTAGTATCAGGAACTCCACTGCGTCGTCCTCGAGGACAAACTGCTCCCGTGGAAGGTCAAGCCCCAGTCTACGGAACCTCGAAGCTGATGGACTTCGAACTAGAAGTTGCGTTTTTCGTCGGTGGACCTCCGACTAATCTCGGGGATTCAATCCCCGCTACGAAAGCTTACGAGCATATTTTTGGAATGGTTTTGATGAACGACTGGAGCGGTAAATTTTCAACCAATCAACTGACTGCTCGCTTACATAAAATTTAGATGATTTATTCAAAAATTCCAGCAAGAGACATCCAGAAGTGGGAGTACGTGCCCTTGGGTCCATTTGGTGCAAAAAATTTCGGGACAACTATTTCACCATGGGTCGTAACTATGGAAGCTCTGGAACCTTTCAAAGTTCCTAACATGGACCAGGATCCAAAACCTTTTGAATATCTCCAGCACAGTAATTTCTGTAACTTTGATATAAAACTTGAAGTCGACATCAAAAGTATTTTCATTTCAAATTATTCGAACGATTCTAATTAATTAATTAATTAATTAATTAATTAATTAATTAATTAATTAATTAATTTCTCAATGGCCTTAAATTCCAGCACCTAAAGGAGTTGTCACCACAGTGTCGCGTAGTAACTACAAATACATGTACTGGACACCTCAGCAGCAACTTGCCCATCACACGGTAACAGGATGTAATATCAACCCTGGAGATCTGATGGCATCCGGTACAATAAGCGGCGAAGTAAGTTCATATAATTAATTTATATGAATGCTAATTGTCAATTATTGACTGTAATTAATTATTAATTATTACTGTAGACTGCTGATTCATTCGGATCCATGCTGGAGTTGTCATGGAAAGGAACCATGCCTGTATCAATGCAAGACGGAAGTACAAGAAAATTCCTTCAAGACAATGACGAAGTTATAATTCGCGGATATTGCGTTGGAGATGATTACAAAGTTGGATTTGGAGAATGCGCTGGAAAATTATTACCTGCCTACTCTGAATAATTATTTTTATATCAAATATATATTTTTGTAATGCATTTAAATAAAAATTCATTCTGTATTTTTAAATAATAAAATTTTAATGATCCTGAAGTTAACAGACAGTTTATAATTTTAGGATTTTTTTATCACAAAAAATTTATGAGAAAAAAAAAAAATAAAAAAATGCACTTGTAGAAAATTCAAAAAACTATATGTGCAATTTTTCAAAAATTTTTTTTTTTTGTTATTTATATTTAAAAAAAAACCAAAAATTATTTGACGTCGGCTAACTTCAGTATCATAAATTTTAATGATAGTAAAGTTAGCAGACATGTGAAATTTAAAAAATTTTTTTTAACAGATAAATAATGAAAAAAAAATATTTCTAAAAAAATGCACACGTCAGAAATTTCATAAACTATACGTGCAATTTTTCAAAATATTTTTTTTGATATTTATTTTTTGTTAAAAAAAATCCAAAAATTTTTAAATGTCTGCTAACTTTATCGTCATTTTTTTTTGGGTTCGAGCCATCAATTATTTGAACTTCAGTCCACAATTAATTTAATTTATAAGATTATAAATTTAATATTAATCAAAATTAATTAGTACTGACACTAAAAAAAATGTCAGACGTTTTAAAATTGACACTCATTAAATTTAATACTAACGTTAGATTGAATAAAATTTTTTTAATAAATCTAGATCATTTATAAATTTATGATCGCGAAAATGTATGACTTAACATAAAATTTTTAAAAACCGACTTACCGACCGGTGAAATTCAAAATTCAAGCTCCCGCTCAAAATGGCCGCTGCTCAACACTTTTACTGATCACGAAAAAAAATAAAATAATCACTTTACACATTTAATTAATCACTATTATCACTCACACACTTTTTTTATCACATAATTAATCACTTGAAATAATAATTTATAATTAAAAACTTTTTTTAACGACACCAAAAACTATTTGAACTTCCACTGATGCCGAGCCGACCGTTTGCGAGTAATTTCTGAAATGAACTGCAGCCGTCCAGCAAAACGTATCAGTGCTGCCATCTTGCCGCGAAAAAAAAATTCAAATTAAATAAATTATAATAATTTTAATTAACGATACTGAAGTCAGCCGATGTTTAATGATTTTTTTCAAAATTATAAATTATAAAAAAAAGTTTTACAAAATGTCACCTATGGTTTTTTTCTATTTTCTTAATATACAAATTAAAATTTTTTTTTCTTATTCAAAAAATTGTTAATTGTTTGCTTACTTCAGGATCATTTTGAATTCCTGATCCCCGACATTTTGAGACAATTAATTAAATATGATTCGAAAATTTCTAAGATAATTACAAGACATGCGCAAAAAAATTCGATTATCGGAAATTATTTAATCCGAGGAAATTTTCTCTGCCTCTTTTCCGTCTCAAGTCCCAAATACTAAATTTAGAAAATTTAATCAATTAATTAATTAAATGAAGTAACACTCAGTCATATGTGACAGTAATAAAAATATATATATATGAGTGCGAATGTAGCAGTCATCAGACATATTTAAAATTATAAATAAATATAGTAAATAATTAATAAAATAAAATTTTTTAAAAATGCGCATTAAAAAAATTAATGTGCATTTTTTATAAATATTATTTTTAAAATTATTTACTCTATTTTTTCATAATTTTAAATTTGTCTGATGTCTGCTACATTGACACTCATAAAAATATATAAAATTTGCCCATAATTTAAAATGAATTTTATTTAAATATTAAAACCCACCAATCAGAGATAATTAAATAAAAATAATAAATTATTTTATGGTATTATCATTTATTTATATAAATTTTTAAAAATTAATTCGAGTTATAAATTTAATTACAATAAACTTAAAACTTGATCAAGTCTTTTGAATTCGCAACTTAATAATGAAAAAAAAATAAAATACATTTACCGCTTTATTTACACAATAAGCTAAACAATAATTAGGAGACACAACAAATTTAGCTGGAAAAAAATGACGAATAAAAAAAAGTTACTTAGACATAATCGGTAATCGAATTATTACCTATCGGCAAAAGTAACTATCAGCAATTATGTATTTACAAAAAATAACCTGCGTATAAAATTTATTGAAATAATATAAAAATTATCAAGTCCATTGGTAAATACTTAGTCACTCTTTAAATTAACTAGACGACTTACTTATCGTAATATTAATTATTAACTTTTAAAATTTAATCATCAGATTGTAGTCAGCGGACTTAATCGCTCGCCACGAACATTTCATTATTGCAACTATTAATTAATATTAATTACTATAATTAATCAATTTATTTATTCAAGTAGACATATGTGGAGTGATTTGATTGATTGATTAATTAATTAACGCGACATATGTTTACTTAATTTCGATTTACAAAATCAAGTGTTCGTAGTAGCAAGTAAAGTACCTGACATAAGTATAGATGTTACTTAATTATAAATAGAAATCACTGATATAATAATTTATAGTATTATTTTTATTAATTAATTAATTAATAAATTAAATTTTATGAATTTATCCAGCCTTGGAGCTGCTTTACTATCAAGGATTAGTTGACTCCTTCTTCGTCTCCTCGTTCAATATGTTGTTTTTTTCATCCTTTTCATCTGTAAAAATTTTTATTCATTTATTAGACCAACTACTAATTAATTAAATCAATTAAAAACTTAATTAACTAAATATAAATTATACCTTTAGCTTCATTCTTAATATCATCCTCTTTTTTGATATCAGTCTCCATGGGCTCCTGTCCTTTTTCGAGCCTTGGCCTCTTCCTCGCACCCTTGAAAGATCTGTTGTCTCTGCGCCCGCCCTCTCCTTCGTCTTCACTATCACTGTACTCGTTATCATGCTGGATCCTCTTGTCGATGTCCCGCTGAGGCAGTCTTTCATCAGGATTAACCTTCTCTTCAGCTTCGGAGTCTTCAATGTTGGCGCCGTCTTCGGGAATCGCCTGGACTTGGACACCAGGAGCATGCGGAAGCATCCGAAGATTTTCAAACAAACGAGTCTTTATTTTCTCCAAGTACTCAATTGTATTTTGGTTGCCCATATTGGACGGACTGATGTGGAGTTTAAAATCGGGTCCAAAATATTCAAAGTAGTCGTTGTAAGGAAGTTCATTTGCGATTTCGCATCCGAGAGCAACCGAAGTCTCGTATGTCCAACATCTTGACACATTTCTGATGGTGTATCCGCCCCCGCCGACCATCAAGAATGGGAGGTTGTATTTCTTTACAAATTCAACGCATTTACCATGACCGCGGACTGTGAGGTTGAAGCATCCAAGCCGGTCGCCGGTTAAAGAGTCGGCTCCGCATTGCAGGACCACCGCAGAAGGTTGGAAGGTTTCCATTACTTTTGAAATTATTGGAACGAAGATGGACTCGTAGCTGTCGTCATCCATGCCGTCGCGAAGGGGAATATTGACGGCGTAATATTTCCCTTTACCCGCTCCGATGTCTCTCAGGTCACCAGTGCCGGGGAAGTACTCGCCGTACTTGTGGAAAGACACCGTCATCACTCGGTCAGTTGTGTAGAAAGCTTCTTCTACTCCATCCCCGTGATGGACATCGATATCAATGTACAGAACACGCTGGTGGTACTTAAGAAGCTCCAGGATACCCAAGACAATGTCGTTGACGTAACAGAACCCGGAAGCTTCGCTCTTCTTGGCGTGATGGAGACCTCCGCCCCAGTTGATACAAATTTCTGAAGCCATTTTGTTCAACTTGACGGCCGCGGCCACTGACCCACCGGCGGACAACTGGCAGAACTCGTAGAGACCATCGAAGACTGGACAATCTTCCCCCACATTGAACCTCTGCATCTGTTTGTTGTACTCAGACATATTGTCGGGGCGAATCGACCGTAGAAATCGAATGTACTCGTCGCTGTGGAATTTGGTCATCTCGTCGGCTGTCGCTTTGTGCGGCCGGTAGATCTCCATTTTCCTGTAGAGCCCGTAGTTCAACAGCAAGTTGTGGGTCATGCGTATTCTGTGCGGCTTCATCGGGTGACCTTGCCCGTAATAATAATTTCCAATGTCACCTAGAATTAGATTGAATTTTTTTTTAATATTTTACGCGCGAAAATATTAAATTACAAATTAATAAATTAAAATAACTCCAAATTAATCAATTAAAAATATTAATTATCAGCTATAAATTATTATTTAGTAATTAATTTGTATAATAAATTTACTCCATTTTTTAAAGTAAATTAATACGAGTGTGAATGTAGCAGACATCAAACAAATTTAAAATTATAATGGAGTAAATAATTTGAAAAAAATATTTTAAAAAAATGCACTTATTAATTTTTGAATTCTCTAAATGAGTATTTTTTTTTAATTAAATTATTTACTCTATTTATTTATAATTTAAAAATTGTCTGACGTCTGCTACACTCAGACTCATAAATTAATTTATTATTAATAAAAAAAAAAAAAAAATTAAAATCAACTCTAAAAAAATTTGCTAAATAATAAAAATAAAAAAAATTGGAGGTTATTTTAATTTCGATAGAGTTTATAGAATAATGTGAGGGAGGACGCGATTTTTTTTTAAATAAATAATAATGACGGCAAACAAAAAAAATAAAAATAATAATAAATAAACATTGAATCTTATCTTAATAATAGAATAAGATCAAGTAATAAAAAATATGAACATGATTTATCATAAAATATATTGTTTTTGTAAAGTTAACGCGAGAGATTTAATTTATCACTACGGTCACGTACTCATGGCGTCTTTTGCAAACTACGGTCGCGCTTTTCAATAAACCGACGAATCTCTCGGCTTAACGGTAGCAAAACAGTATCACTGGATAAAAAAATCATTTTACATAAATTCTTATACTATTTTTATTTAAAATATGAGTATTTGATGACGTAGTGAACTTATGGATGATTTAAAATAATAAATAAAGTAAAAATACGAAGAGTAAAAAAACTACTGCGGGGTAAAGCGTCACGTTGTTGGGTTAAGATTTAGAGATTAAATTTAAATAAAAAAACACTCACTGTCATAATAATAGCAAACACGTTTTTTACTATGCGGCTGAATAGACATTTTGATTAATTTATTAACTTAAATACGATTATTAATTAATTTAGATAATTTTATTTAAGACAAAACACGCGGCAACTTTGGAGAGTTCAGGATCTGACTGAAAACTGAAGCCAAAAGCCAAAGCCAACTGGAATGAGGGAGATCAGGAGAAAGAGATAACCCGAGAACTGATGGTAGAAGAGTGACATTACTCAAGTGTTCTGTGATGTGAGGGTTCTTTTGGTTGCTAAAAGATGGCGCGCGAACGCGGGCTAATTATGGTGAATTCAAATTATATAAATAATGATAATAAAGACGGATAATTACAGAGTACTCTTACGAAGTAGAGTAAATATCATTCAGGAAATTATTATTTACATCTTTTTTTAGAAATTTTCACGGTATATTATCTGGTACTTGACACGTGTCCATTTAAAATTTTAAAGGAAAATAAAAACAAGACACCGCAAAAAATAAAAAAATTCATTTTTCATGACTGAAATTTCCCTTTACAGGAAAAAAAAAACCAAAAATATGCACATGTAGAAAATTGAAAAAACTCTAGCTGGAATTTTTTCAAACATTTTTTTTTTTCAATGATTTATCATTTTTAAAAAAATCCAAAAATTATCAAACGTCGGGTAACTATGATACTGAAGTTAGCAGACGTCTAATAATTTTGGGATTTTTTTTTTAGACGATAAACCATAAAAAATAAAATATTTGAAAAAATTGCACCTGTAGTTTTTTAAATTTTCTACATGTGCATATTTTTAGTTTTTTTTTTTTTTGCAATTGATTTGTTGAGAAACAAAAATTCAAAAATTTTTAAATGTCTGCTAACTTCAGGATCATAGTTAGCCGATGTCTAATAATTTTTGAAATTTATTTGAAACGATAAATATTTAAAAAAAAAATATTTGAAAAAATTGCACTTAGAGTTTTTTAAATTTACTACATGTGCATATTTTTAGATTTTTTTTTTTTGTAATTTATTTGTTGCAAAAAAAAATCAGAAAATTTTGAATTGTCGGCTAACTTCAGGATCATGGGTAACTCCAGTATCGTAATTTTTCCAAGAAAAAAATATGAAAACTCTTTTAAAAAAAATTTTATCCCTCAACAGAAATGTTAGTAATTTATTTCATTCAAAAAAAATTTATCAGTTTCTCTCTTCTAAAAAAATTAAAAAAATTTGAATTAGATTTTCTACTAGTCGAAAGACTTTCACTCATTCCAGAAGGATTTAAGTAACAGTAAAAATAAATCGCAAATAGAAACTTCAACTTGACCTCACCTCGACCCCCAAATCTCGATAACTTTATTTTCCAAAAACGTTTTTAATTCGTTTTAAAATTGGCGCCCGCGCACGCGCAAATATATTTCCCTCTCTTTTCACGCGGCGCCTTCTCTTTTTAAATTCCGTTCAATTCTACCACCTACTTAACGCCATCTTAAACCTTTTCATGTATACACACACATACATACTCACATACATCCCATAGAAATTATTAACTGGTAGTAGTCGATCATACGACCCAGTATTACTCACCCAAAAGAGTGCGATTTAATAATAATAACAATAATAAAAGTAACACCGATCAGTAACCTCAAGTCTGTGTGTGGCCAATTGCCAATATGTAATTGCAATATATATATATATACATACACATATATATTTATATATATATCTTCATATTTAAAAACATAATTGTCTATGTCTAAGACGTCTAAGAAATAGTGAGGTTGGTATTACGTATAGTGTACGAAATATATACATATATATATATATATATATATATATATAATATAGGTGTGTGTATATAAATTGATTGCCATGAAGTAAAGGACTCATATCAATATTATACATAACGAATTAAAACCTGTATATATATATGTATATATGTATACTAAAAATCAAAACATATAATAATGTAAAGTATAATAATTAATAGATTAATTAATGTGTTAAATTTCAGTGAAACAGTATTTGGATTAACCGATAGTAAAAAATATTCCATGCGTTGTCAGGCCGAAAATTACTACGATGTAATTAATTGATAAGACAAGAGGACGATATGAAAGTGATTTAAAAATGATGATAATTGATTATTACTTTAATAATTATTATTATAATGATCAAGTTTTTATAAATATACGTGTTGTGTTCGTGTGTCCAATAGCATAACCGAGTCGGAGAAATCGTTGACAGAACGACAGTTTTATTGTTATTATATAAAAAATATATATGCTGATTATTTGAGTACAAGTGGAGGAATAATAATAAAGTTCATTAAAAAATGTCAACGGCATTGCTAGCTGTCATTGCTGTTATTCTGTGTATTCTTTTTAGAATTTTAAATGTCAACAGTTCACCAAAAAAACCGGTACTTGTTTGCCAAGACACCGTTTTTTTGTCTACAATTCTTAAAATTGCTCCAGTAATTGGGGAACCGTAAGTTCATTTTTTTATCTGCCCATCGTTTTATTCGTCTTGATAATTGATGATAATTTTGTAGCTACAAGCCAACGAGACTCTGGGGATTTAGCGGTCATGTGCAGACGATCGTCCACAGTATCATTGGTCGCGTCCGATGTCCGTGGCCCATTGGCGAACGAGTTTACATAATTCTTGTTGATGGAACTACTTTAACTTACGATTTATATCAACCGCTGAGTAACGGTCACGAAGGTCAGCTATTTATCGCTAAGTTTTATTGCTCATTTTTAAATAAATAAATAATAAATCTGTTACTTTAATAATTTAAATAAACTAGATGACATCACAGTAGCAATTGCTCCAGGAATTGGCAATACTTCCGAGAGTGTCTACATCAGGACATTTGTACATTTTGCTCAGTGTCATGGGTACAGATGCGCGGTGCTCAATCATGTTGGAGCACTTTCAAGTGTCAAGGTCACCGCACCAAGAATATTTTCTTATGGTAAAATTATTATTTTTTACTGGTCCTGAAGTCAGTGGACAATTTAATATTTTTGGTGATGGTCTAGAGGTGGGGCTCCACCTTCTTTTGGCCATAAAAATATTTGTATCAGGAATTTTTTAATTATTCGACTCTTCGGTGGATTGATGATGAAAAAAAAAAGAATATTTCTATTAGTTATGGCGGTTTGAAAATTTTAAAAATCAAAAATGATTTTTTTACATTAATTAGTTTATAAAATTTTATGATACTGAAGTTAGCCGACGTCTAATAATTTTTTGATTTTTTTTTAAACGAATTATAAAAAAAAAATATTTAGAAAAATTGCACCTGTATTTAAAATTTTCTACATGTGCATATTTTTAGTTTTTGATTTTTTTGTAATTGATCTGTTGAAAAAAAAATCTGAAAATTACTAATTGTCTGCTAAATTCAGGATCATAAAATTTTTCGATTTTTTTCTCAACAAATCAATTACCAAAAAAATGGGACCAACCCCAAAACTTACCCTTATTTTCGAGCTCAGAGAACTCAAAAACGATACTGCTGATAAACTTTTGAGTTCAAAAAACGGTCGGACCGAAAAAAAAATCATTTTTGTCCATGATCCTGAAGTTGGCAGACAATTAATAATTTTCGAATTTTTTTTCTACTAATTAATTCCAAAAAAAAAAAACTAAAAAAATGCACATGTAGAAAATTAAAAAAACTATAAGTGCAATTATTTCAAAAAATTTTTTTTTTTATAATTTATCGTTTTTTGAAAATTCAAACAAAAATTAGTAGACGTCAGCCAAACTCAGTATCATTATTTTAAAATAAAATCTCTAGAAGACAGAACTTAAAATATGAAAAAAATGTAATTAATTACAGGCCACACTGATGATTATCATGTCATGCTATCAAGTTTGCTTGATAAGCACCCCAGCACAAAAATAGTCTGCGTAGGATTTAGTTTAGGTGGTAATCTCGTTACCAAGTACATGGGCGAGAGAGCGACCACTAAATCGCCTCAGATAATAGGCGGAATTTCAATTTGCCAAGGCTACAATGCTATCGAGTACGTAATGACTGATGACTAATAGTACCAGCTGTCATTGAGCAAATAAAAGTGATTTAATAAACAACAATAAATATTTTTTATTTCAGAGGCACTAATTATTTACTCAACTGGCAGAACTTCCGTCGGTTCTACCTCTACATAATGACTGAGTCCGTTAAAAATATTATTTTGAAGCACAAAAATGTTTTATTGTCGGAAGAAGTTAAAAAACGACACAATCTTAATGAGAGAGAAATTATTTCTGCCGCGACACTGCCGGAACTCGATGAGGCCTACACGAAACGAGTTAGTTCAGCTTTTTATTTCTTCAATAAATAAATAATTCGATAATTATTTTATTTTATTATATTTCAGATACATAATTTTAGATCAGTCTCTGAATTATACAAATGGAGTAGTAGTATTAATTATTTAAAAGACATAACAACACCAATGGTATTTATAAACGCTCTTGATGATCCAATCGTTCCCGAGATGTTACTGGTACCGATAAAACAACACGCTGGTAAATTTATTTATTATATTTTTTAATTTAAATAAATTATCCAGACCCTAGTCTTCTAAAAAATTTTTTTATAAATTTATAGACTTTTCCATGGGTAAGAGAACCAGTAGCCAGCCTTCATATATTAAAATATATGCTGGGTACTGGTGCTCTTACCCTAGTTAATGATAAAATATCCTGTAAAAAATCGGGAATGAATTTGGAGTAAATATGAATTTTATTTTAATTCAAATTCACTCTTTAAAAAAATTACTCCTCTACGGAGCGAATGTTAATTTTTTTTTTTTCAGGAGACGGATGTGAATTTTAATCCGCATTCAGATCCAGAATTTTAACATAAAAATAAATTCTCCCAGAGTGAATTTAATTTCGATGAAATTTAATAAATAAAAAATAATCTGCTCCGCACTCTGGATTTAAGGGGGTATTCTGGTTTAGAAGCCCGAATTTTAGGTATTTTTTCGGACGCGATAAAAAAAAACAAAAATTATTTTTACTATACATTTTTTTATAAGCTTTTTATTGATATTTTGAGAATACAAAACATTAATAATATAAGAAAAAAAATTAAATTTCAAAAAACTGCAGGTCGGCGCAGTGGGGACTGATGGAAAAATGGCTTGTCCTGGTGTGCAGGATATAAATCCCATGACCTGAAATGGGAATCCATGAATAATTCGTAATGAGGAAGGGTGTAGTTATCGCACTACGAAACGTTTTTGAAAAAGAAATTTTTTTTTCACAAAATGACGGTGGTTTGAAAAAAAAGTTTCGTATTTTCCCTGTTTTTTTGTCGTTTGGAATTTTTTAAAAATACAAAAAAAAAATTTTTTTTTAAACCTCTTCGTAGTGCGATAGTATAATGTATAAAGAAGCTCTGTGTGAAATTTCAAGCGAATCGGTTGAGTAGAATTAAAGATATCATGCACACCGTTTCCAGAAAAGTAGTTACGAGAAAAAGGAGTTTAAAGTTTGAGGGCTAAGTCGGAGTCGTTTACTGACGTTTTATACTCACTTGTTATTAATCAGCTATCCCTGCTCCGTACAAAGTACCTTCTTCGACTTCAAATGTCATGTTTAGTGAAGCTCTTTCAGATGATTTAGCAGTTCTAGCTTCCTTGGAAGCTCGACCCGGCTGCGAAACGGTTTTGTCGGCGCGTCATAAAATGAACTTTAACTCCGAAAATAATTCGAATTTCGAAAAATCCTTTTAGGGACATTTTCTTGAAGGGTTATACTATGAAAATATGCAAAAAAAAAAATCGATTTTTTCGAATTTCTAAACCAGAATACCCCCTTAACCCGGGAATTTTTTACAGTAAAATTTAAATTCAAATTGTTTTTATTATTTCAGAAAGTTATAACAATACTTTGTACATAGAAGTAGCTCACGGTGGTCATCTTGGGTTCTACGAAGGAGGACTTCTGTATCCAAATCCCATAACTTGGCTCGACCGTACTCTTGTCTCACTCGTTGGCTCTCTAACGCTAGTTCACGCCGACCGGGTAAAAATTTCCTAAGCGCGCAATTTAAAATTATATTATCAACACAAAATTTCATTGTTTTAAATTATACTTTATTTTTAAATTACTAAAATTTAAACTGAGTTCAATTACACAAATACTTTTTTCTTTGTTACCGTTTTGCATTTTCGTTGGTAGCACAAATTTAAAAACATATCCGACAGTTATTATTTAAAAGCATTTATTACAACAAACACCCGTGCAATTTTGTACGTTAAAAATTATTATTACAAATTTATAACCATTTAAATATAAATATTTATATACATATATATTATATTGGCTTACTGTAATTATTATTAGTTAGACATATATTTATTTTTTGTCTATTAAGTACTTAGTCAACAAAAATAAAACAAAGCTTTCAAACGAACGTACTATTAAAGTAAATATTAAAATATTAAATATAATAAATGTATAATATGTATTATACAATAATACATACATATATATGCCAGCATAATAAAAAATTGTATATTTAAAATATATACAAAAATTTATAATTAATGTATTAGTAGACAATAAATATGTTTCAAATTATACGTAATACTTGGCACTGATATTGTAAATAATTTTAAATAATGCAGTGTACATGCCAAGTACACTTTTTCATACTTTATATATATTTATATATATATATATTATTTATTAAAATTTTTGTTAATTTTTTTCACAATTAAATTGACTAATTTTTGTTTCCGTTACGTATTTTAGAATGTATGAAGCCAAATAAATATTATTATTATTAAAACATATTTTACTTATACTTTTTTCATATATTTTTTGTATGTATTTACTTTTTTATCGGACGAATTGCTGTCGTCTAATTTCCCGACTAACGGGCCCTCGAATGCGTAATAGAGTTTTAGTAAATTTGAATACGCGCTTTCGTTGCTGGAATTTAAATATTTTCTGTAATTACTCCCGGTATTTATATTTTTATACTTTAAATCACTTGTGTTTTTTTGGGTCATTTTTTTTTGTTCTGGTTCTTGGGTTTTTTCTGTAAATAAATTATTCGCTTTTATTGTTGACACGGATTTCATTCTTGGTTCAGTTAAATCGGAGATTTCTAATGATGATTTTGTTGAAGTTGATGTTAATGATAATGATAATGATGATGGTAAAAACTGAGGTGTAATTAGAAATGAAGTTGATGTTAAAGATCCTGTTGTTGTTGTTGATGGAGAAAGTATTGAGTCCGATAATAAAAGAGAATAATTACTGAGTTCATTTACTGAAACTGGTGCAGTAGTGAATGTTTTATTATTATTATTATTATTATTATTATTATTATTATTATTATTATTATTATTATCATCATTATTATTATTATTATCATTATTATTATTATTATTATTATTATTATTATTATTATTATTATTATTATTATTATTATCATCATCATCATCATCATTATTATTATTATTATCATTATTATGATTATTATTATTATTATTATTATTATTATTATTATTATTATTATTAATTATTGAAGAAGAAAAATTATCTCTGATATTATTATTAAATTCTTGAGAGAAATTAAATTTATTTTGACATATTATTTGACGTCTTCGTTGACATAAAGACTCCATAATAGCAACTTGATCAATATGACAGTCAAAAAATAAACAAATATTTTTAAAATCATCGGATGTCAACTTATCACTCCTATATGATGATAAGAATAATTGGATTCCATTTTTATCAGGAGCATCAGTCATAAAATCACTCAATTGAATTTTTTTACCAGTTGACAGCCATCTCCAAGACACTCCATCGGTAGACTCGTTAAAATACCCAGCGATCCAAGCACTTTCGATGGCTATTAAATAATTTATGTATTTACAATCAATAATCACAATCAATAAAATAAAACCTGTACCTGGTCGATGTCTGAGCATAGCGCGGGCTAGAGCTCTGGCTTCGCGTATAGAATTTATCTCGGCAAGCTCCGAATTTCTGATGTCGCATTCCGCGACCGCTTGGACCCAACTTTTTTTTAGGAATAAGATACTAAATAATTTGCCAGCCACTTTTACTTGGAGAGTTTTATTTTTTAGGACCGAAGCATTTGAACTTTTGTTTCCTCGACACTCAGACACGGCAAAAATGTCAGAACTTATCAACGCTATTAAAAATTTATAATAATAATTTAAATACATTTGTGTTTTAATTGTTTTACAATCAACATCAAGAGTTTATGGCTACGGAATATCGGCGATTACTTTATCAATAAACTTTTATTTATTTGATTTCTGTTATCGATTAGGATGGAGAAAAAATGAGAAAGAGAGAGCCGGGTCTTAAAAAGTAAATATTATTACCGCTAAGTATAAGCATCATTGAATTTATATTTATGCACACTTTGGATACTTGTAATAAATGGAAATATAATTCATGCTCCTTCCCGGCTTCAGAAGTCATAAAATAAATTTTTCCCAGAACTTTCTGGGCTTTTTCCTACTAGAGGATATCATAATGAACGAAAAACATTTATATTGTGATGAGTTATTCCCAACAGGAGCAAAGTTACGGGCTTCTCTTCATGGGAAGGCATGGAAAGCCTCATCCTCATTTATCCTCATATGGGTCTGAACTCAAAAAATAAATTTTTTTTGGGACTTTTTATGGTTTCTCCCACTAGAGGACATTATAATGAACAAAAAACGTTTATATTATGATGAGTTATTCCCAACAGGAGCAAAGTTACAGGCTTCTCTTCATGGGAAGGCATGGAAAGCCTCATCCTCATTTATTTTCATTTATCCTCATATGGGTCTGAACTCAAAAAATAAATTTTTCTTAGGACTTTTTATGGTTTCTCCTACTAGAGGGCATCATAATGAACAAAAAATGTTTATATTATGATGAGTTATTCCCAACAGGAGCAAAGTTACAGGCTTCTCTTCATGGGAAGGCATGGAAAGCCTCATCCTCATTTATTTTCATTTATCCTCATATGGGTCTGAACTCAAAAAATAAATTTTTCTTAGGACTTTTTATGGTTTCTCCTACTAGAGGGCATCATAATGAACAAAAAATGTTTATATTATGATGAGTTATTCCCAACAGGAGCAAAGTTACAGGCTTCTCTTCATGGGAAGGCATGGAAAGCCTCATCCTCATTTATTTTCATTTATCCTCATATGGGTCTGAATTCAAAAAATAAATTTTTCTTAGGACTTTTTATGGTTTTTCCTACTAAAGGACATCATAATGAACAAAAAACGTTTATATTGTGATGAGTTATTCCCAACAGGAGCAAAGTTACGGGCTTCTCTTCATGGGAAGGCATGGAAAGCCTCATCCTCATTTATCCTCATATGGGTCTGAACTCAAAAAATAAATTTTTCTTGGGACTTTTTATGGTTTCTCCCACTAGAGGACATTATAATGAACAAAAAACGTTTATATTATGATGAGTTATTCCCAACAGGAGCAAAGTTACAGGCTTCTCTTCATGGGAAGGCATGGAAAGCCTCATCCTCATTTATTTTCATTTATCCTCATATGGGTCTGAACTCAAAAAATAAATTTTTCTTAGGACTTTTTATGGTTTCTCCTACTAGAGGGCATCATAATGAACAAAAAATGTTCATATTATGATGAGTTATTCCCAACAGGAGCAAAGTTACAGGCTTCTCTTCATGGGAAGGCATGGAAAGCCTCATCCTCATTTATTTTCATTTATCCTCATATGGGTCTGAATTCAAAAAATAAATTTTTCTTAGGACTTTTTATGGTTTTTCCTACTAAAGGACATCATAATGAACAAAAAACGTTTATATTGTGATGAGTTATTCCCAACAGGAGCAAAGTTAGAGGCCACTGTTCATAGGAAGACATGGACAGTCTCAACACCCATCTCCACCTAATCCTCATATCGATCTGAACTCAAAAAATTAATTTTTCTTGGGACTTTTTATGGTTTCTCCTACTAGAGGACATCATAATGAACAAAAAACGTTTATATTATGATGAGTTATTCCCAACAGGAGCAAAGTTACGGGCCACTCTTTATAAAAAGGCATGAAAAGTGTCATCCTCATTTATCTTCATTTATCCTCATATGGGTCTGAACTCAAAAAATAAATTTTTCTTAGGACTTTTTAAGGTTTCTCCTACTAGAGGACATCATAATGAACAAAAAATGTTTATATTATGATGAGTTATTTCCAACTGGAGCAAAGTTACGGGCCACTGTTCATAGGAAATCATTAACAGCCTCATCCTCATTTATTTTCATTTATCCTCATATGGGTCTGAATTCAAAAAATAAATTTTTCTTGGGATTTTTTATGGTTTCTCCTACTAGAGGACATCATAATGAACAAAAAACGTTTATATTATGATGAGTTATTCCCAACAGGAGCAAAGTTACGGGCTTCTCTTTATAGGAAGGCATGAAAAGTGTCATCCTCATTTATCTTCATTTATCCTCATATGGGTCTAAACTCAAAAAGTTAATTTTTCTCAGGACTTATTTGGGGTCTCCCTACTCGAGGACATCATAATGAACAAAAAACGTTTATATTGTGATGGGTTATTCCCAACAGGAGCAAAGTTACGGGCCATTCTTTATAGGAAATCATAAACAGCCTCATCCTCATTTATCTTCATTTATCCTGATATGGGTCTAAACTCAAAAACTAAATTTTTCTTAGGACTTTTTATGGTTTCTCCTACCAGAGGACATCATAATGAACGAAAAACATTTATATTGTGATGAGTTATTCCCAACAGGAGCAAAGTTACGGGCTTCTCTTCATGGGAAGGCATGAAAAGTGTCATCCTCATTTATCTTCATTTATCCTCATATGGGCCTAAACTCAAAAAGTTAATTTTTCTCAGGACTTTTTTGGGGTCTCCCTACTCGAGGACATCATAATGAACAAAAAACGTTTATGTTGTGTGAACTTATTCCGAGCACGAGCAAAGTTACCTTCACTTTTCGTAGATAGCAAACTAATTTTGTGAATTTATTAAAACTGACGTAAGTTTGAATTCGGGAAATCTCGCGCCAAAAAGTGAGCGCGCGCATCCGCGACGATACGCACATGCGTATCAATACCAAATTACCAAAATTAAATCACCCACCATATCACTGCCTAATGTAAACATAACCTCGAGACTTACCATCCATATCCATGTGGACCATGTGAATCTATGACATAGTCTTTTATAAAGTTATCATGATAAACATATAAACATATTTATTTACATAGAACATTAAATCATAATAAAAGCAATGGGTGATTTTGCAAAGTCACAGTTAGAAAAATTTGGTTGGAGCGAAGGTTAGTTTTTTTTTTTATATATTTTTTATTATCAATTACTAGTCATATCAAATTACAATTTCAAGGATACAGGATCCTGATCCAATTAAATTTATCCTAAATTATTTTCCCTCAATATTTAAACCGAGCAAAGTTTCTACTCCGTTTTTTTTTTTCTAAAACAAATTTTATCTCAAAAATCCTGCCAGTGTTTTGATTTCCGATTTATCAAAAAATAAAAATTTTAAAAACTCGATGTTGACCTCATATTGTTGGCAATCGGTTTAATTTGATCCCGTCCCCTGTAAATTAAAATTCTGTATTTAAAAATAACACCCATATTAATATTTACGATCATTATGACAGGCAAAGGTCTAGGAAAAAACGAGGACGGAATCGTAGAAGCCCTCAGACCAAAATTAAAATTCGACACCACCGGTATCGGACACCGAGACACATCAGGAAATCAATGGTGGAACACAGTCTTCAACAAAGCCGCCAGCAACATCACCGTTGACACATCATCCTCCAGCAAACCAGTCTTCAAAGTAAACAGCAGCATCGCTCTGGACATCGCTGCTGCCAAATTGAACATAAACATCGGCGAGGTCAAAAGCAAAGACAGCAGTCTAATCTACGGTAACTTCGTAAAGACCTGCACCCTCCAAGGGGCCAAAGAAACCAAAAGCGCCGCCCAGGAAAAGCGGACCCTCGACGACGACAAACTGATGTTTAAAAACTTCATCGTCGATGACGAGAAACTTTTCAAAGCTTGCAAAGGCAGAACTGCTCACAAGGGAGCCAGGCATGGGCTCAAGCTCAGCGGTAAGCTCGCGAGGATCCAGCAGCAGGAGCAGGAACTCGTCGAGCAGATGAATTTGCTGGGAGACTTGAGCGACGACTGGACTAAAGTCAAGTCCAAGTCCAAGAAACTCAAGTGCCATAAAGAGAAAGCAGACTGTGATACGTCAATAGATCTGGGTGATAAGTCTAGAGTTGAACCAGTCGTAGAAAGCACCGTGACTGATCTTATAGCTCAGATCGACGCGGACAATGAGGACCAGGACCAGGACCTGGAACTGGATCCGGATCGTAAAGTTGGCTCGAGGAAAACCCGGAGGAAAATGAAGCGCAAGTTTGATGAGCTGACGGAAATATTATCGAGTTCGCTCAGTCTAGCTGATGAATCACCAACGCAGTCTAGAAAAGTTAAGAAAAAGAAAAAGGATTCTGATTGCGCTGGAGAAATCGCTGACCCGAATACTGATGACTGTAAAGTTAAGAGTAAAAATAAAAAACACAAGAAAGTAACGACGGACAGCAATATTTTGAATTGTAAAATAAATAAGAAGAAGAAAAAAAAACATGAAAAAAAAGAGAAAGCTAAGCTGCAATTTATTTCGGATAATTTTACGAACCTCGGTCTTGAGGAAACGGCCGATGACGTTTCCAAGAGTCTCGTAAAATCGGCAAAGAAAAAGAAGAAAAAGTCAAAGAAATAGCGAATTGGGAAATTTAATAATTAAATAAATGAAAAATCTTTTTGTCAATATAAATAAAGGATATTTTTTATTTAACAACAAATATTATTATTGTACAAGAGACACCTCAATATATTTATACAGTTTATATTTATTTTTAATGATAATTAAAATATAAAATAAATTTAACAAACGGCGTATCGTTGGATGGAAGCGTAATTAACTATCTACTTTTAATAACCTTATCTATATTTATTTAAAATACGCAGCTTCGTATATTCAAATTATGATAATTGTCAGAATTGAGCTGATAAAAATATTTCTTACTATCACTTTAATTTCAATGGATTTGTTATTTTTAGTCATTGGCACGCTAAAATTTAACGAAATTAATCAGTTACAGCCGACTACCCGTCGTAAGTTCGGTCTAGGAGACGCACAGGAGAGAAAATTCTGGAAAACCCCAGGACGTTTGGAAATATCACGAGTGTTAATGTAGCAGACATCAGACAAATTTCCATCAGAACCATTCCCAGAAAATTGTAATCGTTACCGTAAATTTATCACCTTGTAAAGTTAGCAGACTTTACGTCTTGTCACTCGCCATCAGCTGATTTTTTCAGTGCTTGAAGTACTCAAATCTCCGCGAAACAGTAAATTTTCATCATTAATTTTCCTATTCTTTTACAATTTTAACGGAGGCTAATAAAGGGATCGTCGTTAAGTGAAGAAGTTTTCCGAACAGTAACTGCCGATTGAGGGAGAGACTTATGACGGATAGTTGACTGTATTATTTTTATTCATACTCATCCTTGCATATTATATATATATTAGACTGGGCCAAAAAAATCGACTATTTTTTTTTTAACGATACTGTGTAAATATTATTTGGGATGACAAAAAAAAATTATTGTGAAAATTTGAGCCCTTAATTTTGATATTAAGAGGTGTATCATCGCAATTTTTGATTTTTTTTTAATGAGCGGGCTTTTGTCTCATAACTCTCAAACCATCGAGATAAACGAAATCGACTCGGATACATTTTTTGAAGGAAATTTGATGCTCTACAAAAAAGGTCTGATTGAAATTTTTCGTCAGATGAACCGTTTCCTTATAATCGTGCTTTGAACGTTGGTATGATTTTAAAATTTGATTGTTCAACTTTGGAATTTTGTCATTCATGTAAAAATAAGTTTCCGGAAAAAGATGATGAATATTCTTGAAGGAAATTGAATGCTCTACAAAAAAAGTCTCTTAACAATTTTCGCTAAATTCACTCCTTCAAAAGTTATTCAAGGTTGAAGTTATGTAAAACGACTTCAATAATCTTGAATAACTTTTGAAGGAGTGAATTTAGCGAAAATTGTTAAGAGACTTTTTTTGTAGAGCATTCAATTTCCTTCAAGAATATTCATCATCTTTTTCCGGAAACTTATTTTTACATGAATGACAAAATTCCAAAGTTTAACAATCAAATTTTAAAATCATACCAACGTTCAAAGCGTGATTACAAAGAAACGGTTCATCTGACGAAAAATTTCAATCAGACCTTTTTTGTAGAGCATCAAATTTCCTTCAAAAAATGTATCCAAGTCAATTTTGATTATCTCGATGGTTTAAGAGTTACGAGCGAAAAACCCGCTCATTAAAAAAAAATCAAAAATTGCGATGATACACCTCTTAATATCAAAATTAAGGGATCAAATTCTCACAATAATTTTTTTTTGTCATCCCAAATAATATTTCCACAGTATCGTTAAAAAAAAAAAAATAGTCGATTTTTTTGGCCCAGTCTAATATATATATAAATATATATAATATACACAATTATGTAACAGACTTATTGATAAAAATATTAATTTGTACCCAATCGAAAGAATAGCTGCCGGTTCGGAGAATTGTTATGTACATTAAAAAATTATAAAATAATTTATTTGGTTTTTCAGCTGCACCTGTTGTTGATACGTTTTTTCATTAAGTAATAATTAATATGTCTGCCATGTCTGGTCAATATCGAGGATGATTTTTTATTACTATTATCACTGGTAGCGGTGGAACTAGGACAGGTGACATTTGAACTTTGTAACTTGTTCCAAATTTCGTACATACCGGAAGAGTCGACTTTGTGCGCGGTAATTGAATTTTTAAGTACACAGTAATCAAATTTACGCGGTATGTAACTGAACCCAGGATTATTTACGGGCCGCAGTTTAGCCTTTTTCGCGCATAAACCCGTCAAATAAACGTCTTCTAAATGCAACAGAGGAGTTTTCAACGCGGTCGCGTATAATTTTGATGCGACGTCTAAACTCATAACGTAACCGGTACCTGATAAATAATTTGGATATGTTTTTTCTGAAAACATGTACTTCGGAGTGTACCTGTTAACAAAAAATAATTATTAGCATAATTAAAAATTTTTTAATTGTCGAAGTTTGGCTCCACTTATTTTTTACCATAAGAATTTGAAAATTCAAATTTCTTAATATTTTGTTTTTTTAAATTTCCCGCGGATTGTTGATAAAAATAAAACGGTATTGCAAATAATTATTCCTGTTTTTAAAATTATTAACAAAAAAAATTTTAAATAATTATTTAATAAATTTTCAATTTAATTTTCGTAAAAAAATATCCGCGGGAAAAATAATATTTTAATTTTTTCAAAGTATGTTTTTGAATTTTTGAATTTTTGAATTTTCGTTTTTCAATACATCAACTGCAAAAAAATAATATAAAAATATACACATGTAGAAAATTTAAAAAACTACAGGTGCAATTTTTTCAAATATTTTTTTTAAAATTTTTTATCGTCTAAAAAAAAATCCAAAAATTATTAGACGTCTGCTAACTTCAGTATCATATGTTTTTGATAAGCGCGGCAACCGCAATTTATTTAAAATCAACCAATTCCCGTTTCAGTTCAATTTAAAAAAAAATTTATTTTCACAAAAATCAGCGACTGATCATCAACCATTTAGCCGCGTAAAAAATAAATGAAACCAAACCCGTAGAAATAAAATTTCACAATAAATACATACCACTTATTTTTAGGATCAGATATTGGACGGGCATTGCAAATAAGTGACCCCATTAACGTCCCAGCGCTAGTAGGCCTCGACTTGATGACTTTAACTAACCCCGGAACATTAACATACATGTCGTCATCAGTTTTCATGAGATAGGTCGCCTGTGGGCAGGTCGTGGTGACCCACTTCAGCATCATCACCGACTTCAGAGTCAAATTATTGTAAGTGTCGATGAATTTTTCCTGAATTATGTCTCCGTACTCGTAATTTTCGTCCAGTATCTGGGCATTGAGGGTGTCGTTGGTGCTTTCCCCCAGGAGGAAAACCACTTTGACAGTCGTGTTCGCTGAAGACGACGTCGACAGGTAATACAAGTTCTGTTCGCTGCCCCAGGTGCTCCTGATGGCCGTTCTCGCCTTCTGGTTGCCCACCGCCGAGCAAACGATTATCAGGAGATACGGCGGCGAGCTCCCGCAGGCCAACTCCGGACTCGTTATCGCCGTATTGTTGTCTGGGTTTATATACAAATTTACATCCCTAGAAGTATTAAACGTCCATCCCGATATTTGTACTGAAATCACAACGATCTCCATTATCCCCTGCTATGATCATCAATGTCCTAATCAATACACAGACCTCATGCTCATTACTATACTCAGCAGTCCAGGTATTAAAAAAAAAAATAATCTACATACAGTTGATTAAAGCCTCGAAAAAAAATGGTCAGTAGCAGCAGCAGAAGTAAAGCGAGTGTTCAAGTCACAGAAAAATAAATTAAATTAAATTAAAATTAATTATCGGCGGTAACATCAAGTGCTGATTAGACTATGGAGTATATTAGTTAGCATTATTGTATGCATACCTACAGTAGAGTCTAGGTAGTTTGAACCTCCCCCTAATGATTCAGCAGGGGGTGAAACCTCACCTATTCCAAAGAGCGGACCTTGTGCCGAGTGATAAGCGGGAACGTATAGAAGACCAAGGGCTGCTAGGATGATACATCCGACTCCAAGTCGACGAATGAATGACATTCGTCTTCCATTACTATTATTGTTGGTACTTATATACACCTGCTGCAGCGGAGACGACGGCAGCAATCGTACTTTGTCCATCTAATTACGGTATTAATTAATTATTTTTTTTATTTATGGATTTGGATTTTTTATTTGTACCTTTTGTAGCTATTGGCTTTGATAGCGACCCCCATTTACTTGCTGTCATTGAAGGAACATCACTTGTGACAAAAATTTAAAATTATTAATGAAAGTAGCAGTCATTTAAAAAATTTTGATTTTCAGTAAACGGAGTAAATACTGACACTAAAATTTATAAAATCCATAAAAAAAAAATTATGATCCAGAAGATAGCAGACAATCAAAAATTTTTGGATTTTTTTTTCACCAAATTGCAAATAAAAAAAAACTAAAAAAATGCACATGTAGAAAATAAAAAAATCTACAAGTGCAATTTTTCAAAATATTTTTTTTTATAATTCATCATTTTTTTTAAATCCCAAAAATTATTTGACGTTTGCTAACTATGATACTGAAGCTAGCCGACGTCTAGTAATTTTTGGTTTATTTTTTAAACGATAAATTATGAAAAAAAAAATATTTTGAAAAATTGCACTTATAGTTTTTTCAATTTTCTACATGTGCATTTTTTTAGTTTTTTTTTTTATCATTAATTCGTTGAAAAAAAAAATCCAAAAATTTTAAATTGTCTGCTAACTTCCGGATCATTTGCTAACTTCGGTATCATAAAAAATTATAAGAAATTTATGCAGCAGACATCAGACAGATTTAAAATTATAAATAATTAAAAAAAAATATTTTTAAAAAATGCACTTATTAATTTTGAAATTTTTAAAAAGTGCATTTTTTAAAATTTTAATTTCCTAATTATTTACTCAATTAATTAATAATTTTAAATTTGTCTACTCAGAAATTTTATTATGATCCTGAAGTTAGCAGACATTTAAAAATTTTTGAATTTTTATTTTTCAACAAATCAATTGCAAAAAAAATAAAATTAAAATGTGCTCATGTAGAAAATTTAAAAAACTACAGGTGCAGATTTTTCAAATATTTTTTTTTTTAATTTATCATTTTTAAAAAGATCAAAAAATTATTAGACGTCTGCTAACTTCAGTATCATAATTTTATTCCGAATTTTTTAAAAATTTTGTAATGACAATTAACTTGATAACTAAAAACAATAAAATTTTTACATATCTACTGTCAGCGTCATTAATCACAAATGATTTATTTAACAATAAAATACTCACTAGTATCTTGATAATCCTCTGCTGCAGACTAGCTTTCAAATGTATCAGATTACCTGGTAATTATGAATGGATTTTTAAATACAATAAATATAAAATATTAAAAAATACCCAGTGGAAGAGTTTTATCTTTGATCAAATATTTATACAGCCTATAATATATCAGTTATGTGTTACAATTAAAGTTACAGGCGAGTGCATTTTTAGCAATCGCCAGATAAAAAACAAATAAAAAAACTACATAAGGGTGTGTTTTCAAAACATAGATTACGTTTATTATTATTATTGCAGCCACTGTTTTAAGTTTAAATTTTTAAATAAAATTTCTTTAGTTTAAAAATTTAAATTTTTTGTTTTCAAAAAATTTCCCGTAAATTTTACTGCCGTGTAGTTGAGAATTTTGAACTTCACTAAAAACTCCAATCACAATTTCTAAAGTAATCAGTATTTTTGTTGTTAAATCTACAGTATGTGCAAACTATAGTTATGTCATAAAATATATATATATATATATGTATATATAAAAACATATTTATCTTGACAAGTTTTTTTTAGTTATTTATCATGAGTCTATCAGATTAAAAATTTGTAAGTATTGATATGATTTATTATTTTTAAGTTGCACTTATATTTTTATATATATGTATATATATATATATAAATATATTTTATGTAATTAAATGTGAGTATTTGAATTTAACCTGACAGCGCACAGTATTAATATCAATTTCTATTTCTCTATATGTCATATATTTTATAATGTAATTATAATTATAATTAAAATTGTAATTGCAAATGATATTTTTAATTACAGATTTTATTTTGAGCAAGTAGTGGTAATTAAAATGATTAAGGCTATTTTGGTATTTAATAATCATGGCAAGCCGAGATTATCAAAATTTTATCATTATTTTGTAAGTGAGTTAATTATTTATTATTATTATTATTTTAATTAATGAGTGAAAATGATGACAATAAAGTTAGCAGACATTTAACAACATTTTGATTTTTTTTAACATAAGAATAAATATTTTAAAAAATATTTTGAAAAATTGCACGTATAGTTTATTAAATTTTCTACACGTGCATGTTTTTAAAAATATATTTTTTTTTATTATTTATCTATTTAAAAAAATTTATTTTAATTTAAAATGTCTGCTAACTTAACTGTCATATGAAAATTTAGCAGACATACGAAAATTTTTAATTGCATATAAAAAAATTAAATAATTGAAATAATGAAATTTTAAAAAATGCATATTCTAAATTTTGAATTTTTCAAACATGGATTTTTTATGATACTGAAGTTAGCAGACGTCTAATTATTTACGATACTTAAGTTAGCAGACATCTAATAATTTTTAGATTTTTTTTTTAGACGATAAAACGTAAAAAAAAAATGTTTGAAAAAATTGCACCTGTAGTTTTTTAAATTTTCTACATGTCCATATTTTTATTTTATTTTTTTGCAATTGATTTTTTGAAAAACAAAAATTCATAAATTTTTTTAAGTCTGTTAACTTCAGGATCATAATTATTTTTGGATTATTTTCAAAACGATAAATTACAAAAAAAAATATTTGAGAAAATTGCACCTATAGTTTTTTTAATTTTCTGAATGTGCATATTTTTAGTTCTTTTTTTTTGTAATTAATTTATTGAAAAAAAAATCCGAAAATTATTGATAGTCTGTCAATTTAAGGTCATGATTTTTTTATTTTTATTTTATGAACATTTTAAATTATTAATTCAAAGTTTTTAAAATTGACAGATGTCCGCTAACTTTATGAGTGCAAATGAAGTAGACGTCAGACAAATTTAAAATTATTAATAATTAGGAAATTAAAATTTAAAAAAAATCCACATTTAAAAAATTTAAAAATTAATAAGTGCATTTTTTATAAACATTTTTTCTTTAATTATTCATAATTTTAAATTTGTATGTCTGCTGCGTTCAATGAGTGAGCGTAGCAGACACCAGACAAATTTAAAATTATTAATAAATAGAGTAAATACCCAAGTAGAACACTTGCCTTTGACATCTATAAGATATCAGTCTTTGGCTGCTTTTTGACATATCGATAAGGCACCATGTTGACAAGACGATCAGAAATTAATGTCACCGAAAAAATATCAACTTAAAAGACTTGACACAAGTGACGACAAAAAGTAAATTGCAAATAGTAGTAAAATAAGTCTTCTAAATGACTTTTTGATTGACATAAGACAGGAAAAACAACACAAATTTTCTATGTCTCCGGAACAACATTTACATACGACATGCAAATTTGTCTTATAATTTTAAAAGACATTAAAGTTGTCTCTGTACTACTTGGGTAACTAATAAAATAAAATTTTTAAAAAATGCGCACTTACAAAATTTTGAAATCAATAAGTGCATTTTTTATAAATTTTATTTTTTTAATTATTTACTCTACTTATTTATAATTTTAAATTCGTCTGATGTCTGATGTCTTTTAATTCCCTGACCTCAATTTTAAAAAAAATATTCAATGACCTCAATCTGTATTAGAATTAAAAAAAAAAAATTAAGAGCGAGTTTTTTTAAAACTGGGATTAAATTCAAACTTAGAATTAAATAAAAATTGGGAAATATAATCCTGTATTTAAAAACTGTTCCCCAACAATTGAACCCACGGCAATTCCAATGACCTCTGATCCCTCTGATAAAAACATCATTTATTTGTACCTATTATTGTATTGTTATATACTAGCATATATCAAAGAATCAGTTGCCGGGGGTCAGTTACGGCAGTAAAATAAAAACCAATAAGTTTTTTTTATTAATTTGACAGAATGAAGACATGCAGCAGCAGATAATAAAAGAAACGTTTCAACTGGTGTCTAAAAGAGACGACAATGTCTGCAATTTTTTAGAAGGTGGAAGTTTGATTGGTGGATCTGATTATAAACTTATTTACAGGCACTATGCAACTCTTTATTTTGTATTTTGCGTCGACAGTTCGGAGTCCGAGCTGGGGATACTTGATTTGATTCAGGTCTTTGTCGAGACACTGGACAAGTGCTTCGAAAATGTCTGTGAGCTAGACCTGATATTTCATGTCGACAAAGTCCATTACATTCTCAACGAGCTGGTGATGGGCGGGATGGTTCTGGAGACCAACATGACTGAGATTCTCACGAGAATCGAGGACCAGAACAAGCTCGAGAAACAAGAGGTAAATTATTCAATCATCATTACTGTCATCAATATTCAAAATTATAATTTGAATTTAAATTTGAATTATCAGGCGGGAATAACAGCAGCACCTGCACGAGCTGTTTCAGCCGTAAAAAATATGAACATTCCTCAGCAAATAAAAGATATGAAACTTCCTGATCTACCGCAAGCTATTAAAGATCTTAAATTTTGACGTCTGTTATCACTAATTAATTATCACCATCATTGTATGCATTTATTTTTAGATTAATAAAATATATAATTCATGTTTTATTATTAAAACCCTTATATTTGTCAGATAAATATATATAATGTATGTACAACAAATAATACCTATTACTTTTTATAAATAGTCGTAGTTTCATTTCCAAGTGATGTCCATATGTACCCACCAGTAGCACTTTCAATAAGCGGTGGCGGGTATGGAGTATTTTTTAGTCTGTAATAATCCGAGGGCGCGTGCATTATAAATTCCATGCACTCCAGTCTTCGGGGTAAATCTTCTTCAGGGCCAATTATATAAGTTTCCGGACTGAAACCTTCTTCCGGTGGTGGACTGAAAAAATTAATTATTAGTATCACTGTATTTATTTATTATTTATTTATTTATTTATTTAAATTATCGATCAGGAAGCTGCTGCTCCATATGACCATAAATCATTACAATTATTAAGTTACATGTAGTTTATAAAAATTAAGATTATAATAATGGTTTTTTGAAATAATAATTAACTTATAATATAATTATAATTATGGTTAGTTTTAATCTCACAGACATCAACTCTAATTAGTTAAGATCACTCAATATATCTAACCCATTTTCCTCTCTTTCTAACAAATATAAATAACATTTTTCTCTAAATTCAACTAAAGTTTCTGATAATGTTATACTTGGCGGCAACGCATTCCAAAGTCTACATCCTGTTACAATAAAAGAATTAAAATATGCATTTGTGCGTGCAAATGGAACTTGCAATGTATCCGTTCTGTTTGGGTTTCGTCGCGACGGAATATTAGGCCTTAATTTTAAGTCAGCACAAAACAAACTAGGTCTCATAAGACATAAAATTTTATAAAACTCGCACAATATTAATTGCGTTCTTCGACTGTCTGGTCGTAACCATCCTAAATGCCTTCTATGTCTTGAAATATGAACATCTCGCCGTATCCGTAACACAAATCTCACACAATTGTTTAGCGATATAGTTAGAGAATTACCTAGTTCTGCTTTTAAATATGTAAATAAACATGCACAATAATCATAAATAGGAAATACAAGACTTATAACAAGTTGACGCTTTAATTGCAAGCTTAAATTTGTATCATTCATTCTTATTTTATGTAATGCAAATGCAGAGCGCTTTTTAATGCTAGATATATGTTTATTCCAAGACATAGTACTATCAAATGTAATACCTAAATATTTATATGAAAAGACTATGTCAATCAACGTATTGTTAACAATAATCTGAATTTCTTTATTCTCAATAAGTTCATTTATTCTAGAAATACTAATATGACTTCCGAAAAACATGGCCTTAGTCTTGGACTTATTTAATCTTAGATTATTTTGATTACACCAATTCAATATGCACTCAATATCCTCATTTAACCGTTTTATACAATCTACAATATTCACTAGCTTGGAACTTATATATATTACTAAGTCATCTGCATACTGTAAAAATAATTGTTTGTTAGATAATAATTTTATAAGAACCTGGTGACAGTGGGCAGCAGCCACGTTATCGCGGCACTTTTTTCGCAGTACTGATCAGTAATGAATCCCCGTATCTGAGCGTAGTAAATTCCCCCGTCATCAATGTCCTGGACTGAGACAACGTCGCCTACTTGAAAATACGAGCCCTTGTAGAATACGAAATTGCTGGTGACTGGGGTCGCTACCGACGAAGGAGCTTTAGTTGGCTAATTATTTTTAAAATAAAAAAGTACAATTAATATTTTTGTTAATTTGAATAGAAGCAGATAAATATTTTTAACTCACGGGTTTTTTAAAAATATGACGGCGGCCTTTGCCCTTGGGGACAGTCCTGAGGGTCGATGGCAACGACGTCTCATTGGTTTTGGTGGGTTTGCACCAGCGTGTGATCCTGGTGCTTTTACGTGAGGGTTTGGATCCTTGATCTTCATCGTCATTTTTTTTTGATAAATTCGATGCGTTTCTCTCATCCTCCAGACATTTGTTACACAGACTTCCAAGTTCTGTCGAATGCCACAGAGGAGTTTCTGTTGCTTCGCATTTTATACACACGGGTTTTGTAACTCCTAGTGGCATTTTTGTCTATATACATTTATATACTTATTTATATAAATATATATATTTTATTATATTTATATTTACCACTCATAACCTCATTCAAATTCTTATATTTATTTTATCAACAAAAAAAAATTAAATCAGTAAAAAATATTTTGTAAATTTGTCACAAATTTGAATTTTGATATTTTTATATTTAATATTTGATATATTTTTATTTACAAAATCACTTGGTGTCAACTTGCCTTCAGAATATATACAAATATCGAAGATACCCGATGTCAAAATGCTTCAATTATTTAAATTTAAAATGGCGCGAAATTTAAATCTGACAGGTGAGTTTTAAAATTTCAAATAAATTATTAATTGATGGAATTTAAATTTATTAATAATGAAATTTAATTAGCAGACGTGACATTTCAATCCAAGAAGACATTAAGATAAATAATAAATATGACGTGATATATTTTGTCTACGTATAGTAATTATATACAATTATAATTGCATTAACGATTTGATTTTTTGGCGATATATGTATCACTAAAAATAATTTATAACAAGACTCACACAGTTAGATTATCGATCGAAATATATAACAACAGACATATATATTTAACTAGACACGCGCTTCCCTTTATATATTGTCATCATACATACATATATATGTGCAGGACTCTAGTTAAAGTTGACGATCCTCAAGTAGTTTAGTTTCGCGCGCGGTAACAGTAACGTTCATTTTATTGTTATCTATTATATTATATTTTTATTTTTGTATAAATATAAGGTAAATATTATTTATATCATCATCCAAATATATATCCATTTATACCCTTCATTATCTGCACTTTTAAAAATAATTTTAAAAAATTGTTTTTTCCAAATGTCAGTTATTACATTAAATTTGAAATTTAATATATAAATATATACATAATTTAATTCTCATATATTTATTCATTAGTATTTATATTAACAATAATTATGTTAATTATTATTAATATTTTTTAAAAGTCAAAATTTGAATTTTTAAAATAAAAAACAGCCATAAAAATTTTTATAAAGTTTTAGAATGACAGGTACTTAATAAAAAAAAAAATAGTAAAATTATTAATACATTACAATGAAATATGATCGATATTTTCGCGTGGTAGTCGTCACATAACACGTCAGTTTTAAGTTTATAAGTATTGTATATTTTATTAATTTGTGGCCTTTGCGCAGCATTGGCCTACAGAATATGAATATAAATATAAACATAGTAACAATAATAATGATAACAGTACATGATATGATGCATGTTCGTATGACATGTATCTATATCTATATCTATACATTTCTTTAGCATGTAAAAGTTTTATTAGTCCGGCATCAGAACTGCCCATTATCACTCATAACATGTAACATAAGTAATGCATGAATTCAAATAAAATTTTATGTACAAGCTATATGTTTTTTTAGACAAGTAGTAATCAGTATTAATAAATGGATTCATCAATTGAGGATGCACATATTTTACAAACACTATCCGTCCACAGGAATGATGTCAATAGTGTAGATTTTGCGGCTGATTGCACCCTCGTAACTGGCTCAGGGTACGAATTTAATTTTACACATAAAAAAATTATTTCTTGGCGCTAAAAATTTTTTGAATTTGAATTATGAATTGAAAAAAAATTTTGGCGCGGGAAAAAATTTCTCTGTTTATTTGTTTAAAATATATATGATAGGGATAAAAGCGTAAGGGTATGGAAGTGGCATCAAGGATCAGGGTACGAACAAGTGTCCTGGTCTCCATTGATGGGTCACAAATATGGAGTTACTTGCGTTAAAGTAAGTCCGCAGTCGACGATGTTGGCAAGCGCGAGCATCGACGGGACAACGCAACTTTGGAATCTAAGAGTATAATTAATAATACTACTATTTTAAATATGTAATCATATATATATGGATGGTAATGATAACGATATTTGATAGACTGGTTCAAAAATCCATACGTTAGTTCAAACCGGAGGCGAAGCTGTCCGAGTCTGCCGATTCGCTCCGGATTCAACTTTGCTGGTGACCGCGGGCGATAATGGACAAATTTGTCTTTGGGATCTTATACGTAGAAATTTGATAAGGTATCGATGAATATTTTTAACTATCGATAAATAGCGTGAGGGTGATTGCTGTCAATTTTTTTTGTTAGGTCTCTCCAAGCACACGAAGGAGCCGTTCAGGGTGTCGCCTTTTCTCCGGATTCAAACTGGCTTATAACGACGTGCACTCTGGGTGTTTTGAAATTATTTTCGTCATTTGAAATAGTCGATTCAAGTGGCAGTCAAAGTTTTGACCAGTCTATAAATGTATTCGCGACTGTTGACGACGCACATGATCTTGGAGTTGTTTGCTGTGATTTTTCGACTTGTCAAACAATAACAAGTAAATAATAATGTACTGTCAAAAATAAGGAGTGAATATGAATTTTATTTAAATCCGAATTCGCTCCATTGAAGTTCCGGGTTTCAAAAAAAGTCGCTCCGCATACGGAGTAAATAAGGAGTTTTTTTTTCAGCTCCGGGATTTAATTCGCGCTATAAATAATTTAAATAATATATATTTATATATACAGATGATAGAATAATTGAGAAAACTTATCAACTGGTAACTTGTGGAAACGATCACGACGTTAAATTATGGGACGTCAGAGTTGCCGAGGGAAAAACTCAAACTCAGCCAATAACCGCGTCCATTAGTCTTGTAAGAGTATTTGAAAAGCATAGCAGCGCATTAACTTGCGTAAGATTCAGTTCAAATGGAACTTATATTGTCAGCAGTGGTCTTGACAAAATAGCTGTGATATGGGAAACAGTAAAAATTTTAATTCTTATCATTATTTAATTTTTTTTTTAAATAAAAGTACGAAAATTTATTCATAAATTTACAGAATACAGGAAAAATAGTATCAGTACTCAGAGCTCACAAACGTTACCTGGCATGCTGCGCATTCTCTAGGGACGGCAACGTCCTGGCGACCGGTTCGAACGACCGCAGTGTCATCGTCTGGGACCTCACGGGCAACAATCTGACCCTCGACTCAAAGTTAGTTCGTCAACCCGCGGCTCTGTCGCAATCAGCGAACGATAACCAAGACAATGATCCAGCAAATCAGGAACAAAAGTTTGTTAATTACGCCGAAAGTTCGGGTAATGACGTCACGTTGATTGCGACCCTAGATGATCACGGCGGTGCTGTCAATAGTGTGGCTTTCTACGGTAACAATTTACTAGCCTCAGGATCTGGGTAATTTACTATTTTTATCTTCTATAGGAGAGGGTGGGGCAGAGCGGCCCCCCTGAAATTTTGATCAAAAAAAAAATTTTTTTTTTCGACTAATTACTATAAATCCGATATGTTTGCGCATTTTTACCCCTATGCATGACATTTGGGGCAAAATGGACAAGCCCAAAATTTTGAAAAAGTGATTTTTTCATATTTTTATCGTCAAATTAAAAAAAAATTATTATAATTACACATTTCTAGCCCTACGCATGACACCTGGGGCAAAATGGACCAGCCGAAACTTCCGAAAAAATTATTTTTTCATATTTTTCGGCCGTTTCTCTATGTAAGAGGCAAATTTGGTCACTAAAAATTTATAAAAATTAAATTTTTTTTTTTTTAGTTGATAAATTTTTGAAATAAAGTAAAATTACAGAATTGATATTTTTTTTTATTAAATAAAAATTAGTAATTAAGGTAATCGAGAGTGAACGATTTTTTACGCTTTAAAAAATTTTTTTCGAGTAATATAAGACCAAAAATAGTTGTCAAGAGAAAGAAATACATTCTTAATGATGAAAACAATTTAAAAAAAAAAAAAACGAAAAAAAAAATTTTTTTATCACTTTTTGGAGGGGGGCCGCTCTGCCCCACAAAAAAAAAAATTTTTTTTTCAGAATTTTGGCAAAATGTCCATAAATTTGTTCGAAATAGGATAAAAGTAAAGTGATCTTATGGTTGAAAGCCACAAAAAATAATAATTGGCTTAGGGGGGCCGCTCTGCCCCACCCTCCCCTACACAATAATTATATTCATTAATAATTCGAAAATTATCACAGGGACAAACTCGTGAGATTATGGTCCGGAGAAAGAGAAGAAGAAATAATTGACACCGAAGACGGGGAGCAGATAACGCATGTAGAATTAAAGTTTGTCGATAAGAGTTTCAGTCCAATCGACGGTCACAAGTACAGCGTAAATTACGTCGAGTTCAGTCCTTGCGGGTCGATGTTGGCCTCTTGCTCTTTGGACGGTACCACCATGATCTGGTGCACTGAGGTATCAACTATAAATTTATCATAATTATTTACTTATTCACAATTATAATGAACACCACAACAGAATGGCGAAGAAGCACGAGGATCATTCGTGAACTCCGGCACGGGGATTCGTGTCTGTCGCTGGTCTCCGGACGGCACCAAAATAGCGACTGCTGGAGACGACGAAAAGACAACGATCTGGGACATAAATACTATGGAGGAATTACAGTATAAATATAAATATATATATATTTGAATATCTATATTAGAGTGTTTCAAAAAATCGACTTTTTTTTTTTCTTGAAGAACATTGAAAAATCGACAGAGTATCTCTAGACAAAGACCCTGTTAAAATATGAGACCTTAATATTAATATTTGAAGGTGGCGATTCACGATTTTCTATTTTCCATTTAAATAACATGGGAAAAAAAAAATTTTAATTTTGGAATTTTATACCTCGGCGATGGCTTATTGAACAGATAAGTTCATGATATATTTTTGTAGGGAATTGAACGCTCTACAAAAAAAGTCTCTTATCATTTTTTGATAAATCCATCTGTTCAAAAGTTATTGGAGCTCGAAGTCAAGTTAGAGTAAATTTCGAAATCTTTTTACTTTTCCGGCGAAATTATCGGACTTATCATAAAATGTCATGAGATCTTTTTTGTAGACAATTTTATTTCCTACAAATTATTGTTGATAAATTTTTTTCAAATTCTGCATTTTTTTCTAGTTATTTCCACTTTAATGCCGAGTTCCTAAAAAAGTAGTGTTCTGATCGATTTTAAGAGCTTGGCATTAAAAAGGAAACAACTAGAAAACAATGCAGAATTTGAAAAAAATTTATCAATGATAATTTGTAGGAAATAAAATTGTCTACAAAAAAGATTCCACGACATTTTAGGATAAGTCCGATAGTTTCGCCGGAAAAGTAAAAAGATCTCGAAATTTACTCTAACTTGACTTCGAGCTCCAATAACTTTTGAACAGATGAATTTATCAAAAAATGATAAGAGACTTTTTTTGTAGAGCGTTCAATTCCCTACGAAAATATATCCTGAACTTGTCTGTTCAATAAGCCATCGCCGAGGTATAAAATTCCAAAATTAAAATTTTTTTTTTCCCATGTTATTTAAATGGAAAATAGAAAATCGTGAATCGCCACCTTTAAATATTAATATTAAGGTCTCATATTTTAACAGGGTCTTTGTCTAGAGATACTCTGTCGATTTCTCAATGTTCTTCAAGAAAAAAAAAAAGTCGATTTTTTGAAACACTCTAATCTATATGCATATACGTACACTTTGTTTAGTTGATTTCGTGTGATTCTACAAAGTAAATATTAATGATAAATAATATCAGGAATTTTGAATGCAGAATTTTGGAAGGCCACGCGGACGCTGTGACAGCGGTAGCATTTACTCCGGATTCAAATTACATTATCACGGCATGCAGTGAAGGAACATGGAGAATATTTGAGATCTTCGGGGATTCAAACGCACTGACTGTATGCGACGCTCACGACCTTGGGGTTCAGGGATGCGACTTTAGTCCAGCGACTTCTTCACCGTTTACACCAGGTGTTGGTATGCAATTTTCTTACAAGTAAATTATTCATAGCATACTAATAACAAAATTATTAAAAGGTTCCCACCAGCCGCCAACGAATGAGGAAGGCTGCAAAAGCTTTACTCTAGCCAGCTGTGGAAATGACTCGCTGGTAAAATTGTGGCAGATTAAAATCCTGAAGAAAGACAAGAGTGACAATAATGAGTCTGAAGATGAAGAAGGATCCAATGCCAATCCATTGGTGACTTTCAGAGAAAAGCGAGTGCTTACTGGTCACGGTGGGAATGTTATGGATGTTAAGTTTGCGCCTTTTCATGGTGAAATTATTGGCAGTGTTGCTACTGATCGAACTGCCCGCATATGGAGTGTAGTAAGTACCCTCCTATTTATTATTATTGACATTACAATTTCCTAGTAAATTATTTAATGGATTTATCATAAAGAATTCAGGGATGTGTCTGTTTGTACTGGAATACCACGAAAGTTTAGTTACTTGTTGTGCCTTTTCCGGTGACACAGCATTATTTGCTACAGGTAAACTTTTATTTTACCTGTTATGATATTAAATTACCCCTGGTATTAAATAATAAATAAATTGTAGGGGCTCTGGATAAAACAGTAGCAATATGGCGGCTTCCACAGCAACTTATATCCCAAAGTATTCTAATAGACCAATTACGGAACAATAGGAAGAATATAATTGATTGGAAAACTGAGGATATCGTAAAATGGTTAATTGAAGTTGACTTGGGAGCATTGGAGTCTCGTTTCGCTGCCTCACGTCTAAATGGAAGACTTCTGCTGACTTTGCCCGAAGAAGTTATAATCGCGCGGCTCGGGCTCATGGACTACCCGAATGTTACTATTTAAATTCATAATTTATAATTTATCTTTATTAGACTGGGCCAAAAAAATCGACTATTTTTTTTTTTTAACGATACTGTGGAAATATTATTTGGGATGACAAAAAAAAATTATTGTGAAAATTTGAGCCCTTAATTTTGATATTAAGAGGTGTATCATCGCAATTTTTTATTTTTTTTTAATGAGCGGGTTTTTGTCTCATAACTCTCAAACCATCGAGATAAACGAAATCGACTCATATACATTTTTTGAAGGAAATTTAATGCTCTACAAAAAAGATCTGATTGAAATTTTTCGTCAGATGAACCGTTTCCTTATAATCATGCTTTGAACATTGGTATGATTTCAAAATTTGATTGTTCAACTTTGGAATTTTGTAATTCATGTAAAAATAAGTTTCCGGAAAAAGACAATGAATATTCTTGAAGGAAATTGAATGCTCTACAAAAAAAGTCTCTTAACAATTTTCGCTAAATTCACTCCTTCAAAAGTTATTCAAGGTTGAAGTTATGTAAAACGACTTCAATAATCTTGAATAACTTTTGAAGGAGTGAATTTAGCGAAAATTGTTAAGAGTCTTTTTTTGTAGAGCATTCAATTTCCTTCAAGAATATTCATTGTCTTTTTCCGGAAACTTATTTTTACATGAATCACAAAATTCCAAAGTTGAACAATCAAATTTTAAAATCATACCAACGTTCAAAGCACGATTATAAGGAAACGGTTCATCTGACGAAAAATTTCAATCAGACCTTTTTTGTAGAGCATCAAATTTCCTTAAAAAAATGTATCCGAGTCGATTTCGTTTATCTCGATGGATTGAGAGTTATGAGACAAAAACCCGCTCATTTAAAAAAAATCGAAAATTGCGATGATACACCTCTTAATATCAAAATTAAGGGCTCAAATTTTCACGATAATTTTTTTTGTCATCCCAAATAATATTTCCACAGTATCGTTAAAAAAAAAAAATAGTCGATTTTTTTGGCCCAGTCTAATCTTTATCTTTGAACCCTAATAAAAATTTTAACCTGCGCTCTTTTATCCAGGTAATTAAATCATTTAGGAACCAGCTGTACTGGCTGAAGCAGCAGGACATCAACACCTCCAATGGCATTGACGAGGACACCGAAGTCCCTGATGAATACTTGTGCCCAATAACTCACGAAATAATGCGGGAACCGGTTAAATGTTCCGACGGTTTTGTTTACGAGAAGGCGGCCATCAACGAGTGGTTCCTCTGCGGCAAGTACACCAGCCCCATGACCAACGAGTCTCTGAATGACACGTCAATTACTCCAGCAATTGCTTTGAGAAATGCCATTTGTACTTTTCTTCACGGCGAGCGTTCCGACGATTAATTTATTTTTGTATTTAATTACTATAGAGGTGTGCGAATCGATTCGAATTATTCGATAAATTCAAAACTTTTCGAATAATTCAAAAATTCAAATTCAAATCGAGTAGATCGATACGAAAAATTCAAATTTTAAAACAATTCGCGCACTTCTATACTACTATTGTTATTATCACATATTTTTTGAATTCATTTTTATATTGTGATAATTATATAAATTTATTGTATTACACATATTTATATATATATTAAATCAATGATTTATTTTTAGCACTAAATTTTAAAAATATATTTACCGATACTCCAAAAGATGGCGGCTCTAGTTATTTCTACCTTGACTCATTCCCATTTTTTATTGCCCAGGATATTTTATCGGCAGTCATACGTGTCTACACACATACATTTTTTTCCAACATACATTTACATATATATATACATATATATACCACGCCCGTTGCATCCGTGTGTGGCATTGCTCTTTTCTTTATTAAATGTAAGCATTTCCATTAAAAAATTTCGTTGGTTCGCTCGAGCTCAGTATTGGATCCTAATTATTATTATTATTTTCACTCACTAAAATCGTCTGACAAAAACAATGGTAAGTACAATTATAAATTCTATTGCCTAAGGGACAGATAATAAAATCAATCATTTATTTTTTTTAATTACAGGCGTCTTACTCAGAGGATCAACTCGCAGGTAAAATATTTCATGGCGACAGTTTTGTTTAGTGTTTTTTTTTTTTTTAAATATTTAAGACGTTAAAAAAATTACAAGAGAATGGAGCGGCGATGGCTGATGAGCTGGTTAACGTTGATCACTTTCGATGATGTTTAAATGGGGTCAAGAGTAAATAATCCGCGTCTTTAAACGAACCCCTACTCTGGCGATCCCTTAAATGCGTTATTGAGATTGAGAGCAAATAACCTTTTATAGACAAACATTTAGCAGAAGCGGGTATGGAGGTGGTCATATTGTCTCAACACTCTGGTATACTTAAGCTTTCAACTGGTGTAGTGGTAGCACCGGTTAAATATTTCATTTTTTAATCATTCGTCATCGAATAAGTGAGCGGTCAACTTGCTGTCGTCTGCGTTTTTTTAAATTTTTAAAATGTACGGGTTTAGTTATCAGGAGCTAACTCACAGAATGCTGTCATCAATTGAGGGTCTGATTAGTTGACTGCTAATTTTTTTTTTTTTAAATTATATTTTATATTTTATTTATTGTTTTTGTTTAGAATTCCAAGAAGCATTCCAGTTATTTGACAGCCGCGGAGATGGGAAAATCCACGTCTCTCAAATAGGCGATGCCCTGCGGGCTTTGGGACAAAACCCTACGGAGTCAGACGTCAAAAAATTTACGCACCAGCACAAACCAGATGAGCGCATAAGTTTTGAAGTATTTCTGCCAATCTATCAAGCCATTAGCAAATCACGTACTTCTGACACTGCTGATGATTTCATCGAGGGATTACGTCACTTTGATAAAGATGGAAATGGAATAATTTCCTCAGCTGAGTTGAGACACCTGCTGACTACACTCGGTACACTTGTTTATTTTTTTTTTTGGTTGAATGCACGTTTTTATTTTATAAATAATTATTTTATCTTTTGGTTTAACAGGAGAAAAATTGAGCGACGAAGAAGTCGAAACTCTGCTTGCTGGGAGTGAAGATTCCCAGGGAAATATTAATTACGAAGAGTTCGTTCGTCAAATTATGTGCGGCTAATTTATATATTAATTTAAAGTTAAGCAATTATTCCTAATGCATTTATTTAAATCATTTTTTTTCTTATTTTATCATTTAATAAAAGTATATTATTATTATTACTATGTATTCATTTTATAAATAATTTACACTTTTAATTAATATATTTAATTACTTGCTATTAAAAGTTCGCAGTCAATTTTTTTATAAATTAATCGGGTATAAATAAAAATATTAGGAAATTTATACCAGTGGGTAATTAGTAAATCTAAGGAAATCATGAAATATTTAAATAGAATAAAAAATTTTTTTAATTTAATCTGGAGTAGAAATAATATAATAGACTCGGAAGTGAAATTTTTAATTTTTTGATACTGAAAAAGGGGGTAAAATGGACACCACAAGAAATTTAATGACGATCCAGTTGTGAAATCTTTAACAGAATGAACTTCTAAAACAATTTTTAAATAAATTTGTGTTCTATGTCCATTAGGGTGCGCCAAAAAAAAGAAATAATTTTTTTTTCTTTAGTTACCGTGAAAATATCGTTAAGGATGATAAAAAAAAAATTCTGGTAAAGTTTGAGCTCTCAATATTAATATTAAAAGGTGGCGCTTCGTGATTTTTGATTTCCCATTTAAATAACATGGAAAAAAAAAATTTTTTTAGTTTGGAATTTTCTACCTCGGCAATGGCTCGTTGTACGAATGAGCCCAGTATAAATTTTTGTAGGAAATTTAACGCTCTACAAAAAAAGTCTCTTATCATTTTTCGATAAATCTATCTGTTCAAAAGTTATTGGAGCTCGAAGTCAAGTTAGCATAAATTTCGAGATCTTTTTACTTTTTCGGCGAAACTATCGGACTTATCATAAAATGTCATTCAAACTTTTTTGTAGACAATTTTATTTCCTACAAATTATTATTAATGAATTTTTTTCAAATTCTGCATTGTTTTCTATTTATTTCCTTTTTAATGCCAAGCTCCTATAAAAATAGTGTTCTGATCGATTTTAATTAAATCTGGAGCAAAAATAATATGACTAGTAAGTAAAATTATTAATTTCTTGTTACGGGGAAAGATGGGAGGGGTAAAATGGATACCACTAAAAAATTTGATGACGATCCGGTTATTAAATTTTTGAAAGAATGAATTTTCAACAAATTTGTGTTTCATGTCCATGTCATGTTGCTCTTGTATTTAAAACAAAATTACGGCCCATTTTGCCTCGGTTTTATCCACAGCTGAGACTGAAATGTAGCAAAAATTTTTTAAATTAAATTTGGAGTAAAAATAATAAGACTAGTAAGTAAAATTATTAATTTCTTGTTACGGGGAAAGAAGGGAAAAGGCAAAATAGACACAACTAAAAAAATTTATGACCATAAAGTTAGCAGACATTTAAAAATTTTTTGATTTTTTTTAACAAAAAAATAAATAAAAAAAAAATATTTTGAAAAATTGCACGTATAGTTTATTAAATTTCCGACATGTGCATTTTTAAAAAAATTTTTTTTTTTTTTTCATTATTTATCTGTCAAAAAAAATTTTTTTAAATTTCAAATGTCTGCTAACTTTACTATCATAAAAAATTTACGATCCTGAAGCTGGCAGACATTTAAAAACTTTTGGATTTTTTTTTGAACAATTAAATTTGAAGAAAAAAATAACTAAAAATATGCACATGTAGAAAATTTAAAAGACTACAAGTGTAATTTTTAAAAATATTTTTTGTTTTTATAATTTATTGTTTTTTAAAAAATCCAAAAATTATTAGACGTCGGCTAATTTCAGTATCATAAAAATTTAATGACATGACCCAGTTATGAAATTTTTGACAGAATTAATTTCTAAAAAAATTAATTTTCAAATAAATTTGTGTTCTGCGTCCATGTCATGTTGCTCCTTTGTATTTAAAAAAACCACAGGCCATTTTGCCCCGGTTTAATCCACAGCTGAGACCAAACTGTAGCAAAAAATAGTCAGTGTCAGTACTGTCAGCACTATACCTAGAGCACGATGTGACTCACATTGATCTACCACGTGATCTGCAGCAGATATACGTACACGCGCCCCCCTTTCCACCCACGAGGCCACGAAGCACGAGCACACTAGCGAGATCTTTAGTTACTTCACCACTACCAGGAACCAGAGCAACAGCAACAGCAACTACGATTAAAAGCGACCATTTTGATTGTTGGAACTGCGACATCCCACATCCTCAATAAAATACGCATTATCATTTAATGTATATCTCTGTTGAGTAGTTTATCTCGTGAGTATTTACAATTGATTACAGGTGTTATTAAACTTATCAGTTATTTTAATTATTTAACAACTAAAGATCATATTTATTTGTATCACCATTTAGCTAAAAAAACGTTAACTGCGTACAAAATATATATAAAACGTGTCCATTGTTCGTTTCTGAACGACACCATTCACGCCTACCAGTCATTTAAACAATCAAGATTTTACGAAAAAAAAAGTATGAATTTTAGTTCTTATTTTTCGTTAATTAATTGGGAAAGTAATCAAGACGAAATAATGCCTAGTTTAATTTCAAATAATAATTGGTAAGTTTTTTTATTATTTTACTTTTTTTTATTTATATTATTATTTTATTTCTCCATATTTCGTTTTATTTTTTTATCAATCGTCGCCATTTTGTTTTTAAAATTTATATATATATATAAATATATATGAACAATATCCCAAAATAAACTGTCAATTAAAAAAGAATAATTTACAAATTAAATATTGATACAATGCATATTTATAGTCATTAAATCAATACATAAATTTTGAAATATATGACATATTTTTTATTAAATTTAAATAAATTATATAATGCATTTGAAAGTACATTTATTATTATTATTATTATTATTATTATTATTATTATTATTAAAATAACAGAAGTATTAATGAGTGAAATTGTAGCAGACAGACAAATTTTATGATTCTGAAGTTAGCAGACAATTCAAAATTTTTGGATTTTTTTTTTATCAATTAAATTTGAAAAAAAAAAAAAAAAAAACTAAAAATATGCACATGTAGAAAATTTAAAAAACTACAGGTGCAATTTTTTCAAATTTTTGTCTTTTCAAATTTACCGCCTCAAATAAAATCCAAAAATAATTAGATGTCTGCTAACTTTATGATCCTACAAATTTTAAATTATTATTAAATGGAGTAAATAATTGAAAGAATAAAATTTTAAAAAAATGGACATTTCAAAAATTTAAAAATTAATATGTGCATTTTTTTATAAATATTTTTTTAAAAATTATTTACTCTACTTATTTATAATTTAAAATTTTTATGTTTGCTACGTTCAGTGAGTGTGAATATGATATGATTCTGAAGTTAGCAGACATCCAATTATTTTTGGATTTTATTTGAGGCGGTAAATTTGAAAAGAAAAAAATTTGAAAAAATTACACCTGTAGTTTTTTAAATTTTCTACATGTGCATATTTTTAGTTTTTTTTTTTTTCTTCAAATTTAATTGTTCAAAAAAAATCAAAAAATTTTGAATTGTCTGCTAACTTCAGGATCATGAATATGATCCTGAAGTTAGCAGACAATTTAAAATTTTCGGATTTTTTTTTCAACAAATCAATTACAAAAAAATAAAAAATAAAAATATGCTCATGTAGAAAATTTAAAATACTGCAGGTGCAGGTTTTTTATTTTTTTTTTTTACAATTTGCCATCTAAAAAAAAATCCAAAAATTATTAGACGTCGGCTAACTTCAGTATCACAGTGTGAAGAAGTAGACGTCAGACAAATTTAAAATTATAAATAAATATCGTAAATAATTAATGAAATAAAATTTGAAAAAATGCGCATTTACAAAATTTAAAAATTAATAAGTGCATTTTTTATAAACATCTTTTTAAAAATTATTTACTCTTATTTACAATTTTAAATTTGTCTGATGTCTGCTACATTCACTCATAAGTATTAACGTCATCAAAAATATATATGAAGAAAAGCTGAAAAATAATCTTATTTATATAAATACTTGAAGGTAACTGATAATGTTATCAGTAGCTCGTTATCATCAATAAGATTAGAAAAAAAAAACTACTAGTCACAAGTTTTATTAAATAGGAGTTTAAATTAAAAATAAAAATATTTGAGCGGCTATTAAAATATATGATAAATAAAATATGAACGTGATATTGAGACATAATAAATTGGCTTTATTGTTGTTGATGATGATGATCTAGACTCGTGTTTGTAGTCAATTGTCTATTGACTCTATTTTAAGATACGGTCTGAGCTTTCGTTGACTTGTCGAAAATAAATCAGCTGATTAATTAATTTTTTTTTTGTTTCATCAATAAGTGATTCGATTAAAAGTATGGAGGATAGTTTAGAAGAGAACAATGGACAGCAGCAATATTATTCCATAACGCTGGGAGTGGGGCCTCTGTGGTGGTCCTGATGCGCCCCATGCCGCATTGTCTGTATCTGCAGTCAACACAGAGAGCCGCGGTGTGGGGATTAAGCAGAGTCAGCTCTCTGTGAGCTCACACATTGTATCAGTCAGTTGTTGTTCTTACTATTATTATTATTATTAACGGTAATTGCTATTGATTGTTTAATTTTTACTCATCAATGTTCTGGTTGTAGGAGGAAGAATTGTTGAAAGCGGTAAAAAGAAACGAGTCACTTCGCCTCGCCTTTACTCTACATTTGACAGAAACAACTTCTGTAGAATGGGAAACAATAATCTGGCGTGGAACACTTTATATCCGGGTTCCAAGTTGTCTTCTACCAGAGGGTTCGAAAGAGGGATTCGTTTCTCTTCTTGAATACGCTGAAGAAACACTAAATTGCAAAAATGTTGTCATTTGTCTACGTAAAGATCGTACGGATCGAGGTAATTTTTTTGTTTTTATTTTATTGTTTACTCAGAAAAAAAATATTTATGTTATTGAGTAAATATGATATGATAGTGAAGTTAGCAGACGATTAAAAATTTTGGATTCGTTTTTTAAAAAATCAATTACAAAAAAAATTATCCTGAAGTTAATAGATAATTAGGAATTTTCGGATTTTTTTTTACCGATTCAATTTCAAAAAATAAAAAAAATAAAAAAATGCACATGTAGAAAATTTTAAAAACTACGGGTGCAATTTTTTCAAATATTTTTTTTTTCATAATTTATCGTTTAAAAAAGAACTCAAAAATTATTGGAGGTCGGCTAACTTCAGTATCACACAAAAAAATAAGAAATGAAAATATGCATGTGTAGAAAATTTTAAAAACTACAGGTGCAATTTTTTCAAATATTTTTTTTTTTTTTATAATTTACTGTGTAAAAAAAAAAAAAAATTATTAGACGTCGGCTAATTTCAATAGAATAAAAAATATATGGTACTGAAGTTAGCCGACATCTTATAGTTTTTGGATTACTTTTAAAAATAATAAATTATAAAAAAAAAATATTTAAAAAAATTGCACCTATAGAATTTAAAATTTTCTACATGTGCATATTTTTTTTTTTTATTTTTTTGTAATCAATTTGTTGAAAAAAAAATCCGAAAATTGTTAACTGTCTGTTAACTTACGACCCTGAAGTTAGCAGACAATTAAAAATTTTTTGATTTTTTTTTACCAATTAAATTTGGAGAAAAAGAAAAAACTAAAAATATGCACATGTAGAAAATTTCAAAGACTATAAGAGCAATTTTTTCAAATATTTTTTTTTTATAATTTCTCGCTTAAAAAAAATCTAAAAATTATTAGACGTCGGCTAACTTCAGTATCATGTTAACTTCAGGATCATAAATATGATACTGAAATTAGCCGGCGTCTAATAATTTTTTTAAAAACGAGGCATTACAGAAAAAAAATTTTTTAAGAAATTGCACCTGTAGTTTTTTAAATTTTCTACATGTGCATTTTTTTTACTTCTAATTAATCAATTAATAAAAAATTCTACTAACATTTTTTTGAAAATAATTTTTTCTCAGTATTTCTAATTACGATCCTGAAGTTAGCAGACAATTAAAAATTTTAGGATTTTATTTTGAACATTTAAATTTAAAAAAAAAAAAAAAAATCAAAAAATGCACACGTAGAAAATTCAAAAAACTACAGGTGCAATTTTTTCAAATTTTTGTTTTTTTATAATTTACTGTCTAAAATCCAAAAATTATTAAACGTCGGCTAACTTCAGGATCATTTCTAATTATTATAATATTAGTAATAATAATAATTTTAATTTGCAGCAATGCTGGTTCGTACCTTCATGTTCTTGGGCTTTACAGTTTTGCCACCAAACCATTCACTAGTACCACCAAATTGCGATCCGGGTAATCTTTACATGCTTTACACAGTCGACGAGTAATTACCTTAAGTACTTTCTCAAGTTTATTGTCACCATTAAATCATAATTTAAAATTACAATATTCCTAATCAAGATATAAACTTTAGTCGATAATTGCAACCAATAAACTTGAGAAAATATTTATTCTCGTCAGCAAGCATTTGTGTTAATTAAAAAAATTAGAAAATTGGTAAACAAATGACAACTAATTAAGTAAATTAAAGTAAAGGGTTTATAGTTATAAATGTAGTAAAACTTATATAAGTATAACAAGTTTTAACAATTCTTCTCGATGATACATGAAAAATGTGATTTGTTAAATCAAGCTCACAGAAACATCATTATTATTATTAAATCTCACACTAAAATGGCTTAAGCGATTCCAAAGGTGCCTCTTGTGACTTACTTAATCATCCGCCACCACGACGCCAAGATATCACGCGCCAATAATAATAATTACAGCTATTTATTTATTGTTTATTAATGGTAAATCTCATTATTAATTTCGTGGCATATTGGGACACTCCTTCAATTTATTTATAACTTTTATTTTACCTCACAAAATTTTTTTCATCTCCGGGCAGATTTAAATTATAATTTTATATCACAGTAATATATTCGACCGCGTACATAAATGTTATATATGTGACACAAGTTTTTTTTATTATATATGTGACATATAGTTTTTATGTGTGACACATATGTTACATATATGGCATATATGTTACATGTGTTTCATATATGTGACGCATATATCACATGTGACATGTCTGACATGTTAAGTATGTGACATATATGTTTTATGTGTGAAACATTTTAAATATGTGACATATATGTTATATGTGTGGCATATATGTGTGACACAACAAATGTGACATATCTGACATATATTGAGTATGTGACATATATGTTATATGTGTGACACATATAACAAATGTGACATATCTGACATGTTGAGTATGTGACATATATGTTATATGTGTGAAACATTTTATATATGTGACATATATGTTCTATGTGTGAAATATTTTATATGTGACATATATGTTATATGTGTGACACATATAACAAATGTGACATATCTGACATGTTGAGTATGTGACATATATGTTATATGTGTGAAACATTTTATATATGTGACATATATGTTATATGTGTGACACATAACAAATGTGACATCTGACATATGTTGAGTATGTGACATATATGTTCTATGTGTGAAATATTTTATATGTGACATATATGTTATATGTGTGGCATATATGTGTGACACATATAACAAATGTGACATATCTGACATGTTGAGTATGTGACATATATGTTATATGTGTGACACATAACAAATGTGACATATCTGACATATGTTTAGTATGTGACATATATGTTCTATGTGTGAAATATTTTATGTATGTGACATATATGTTCTATGTGTGAAATATTTTACATATGTGACATATCTGACGTATGTTGAGTATGTGACATATATGTTCTATGTGTGAAATATTTTATATATGTGACATATATGTTATATGTGTGAAACATATGTTATAAATGTTACATATGTTAAATATGTGACGTATATTATTAATGTGACATTCGTTTAGTATGTGGCATAAATTTTATATGTGAAATATGTTATATATGTAACACATTATATATGTTACCCTATTTAATATCGACGTCTAAAATATCAGTTTCCTGTAATTTTGTTGCGAATATTTTGTCCCCAGATAAAAATTAAAATTAATTAATTAATTACTTGCTTTTAGTGAATCCCAATAAATTAATTACTGAGAATTAGCATTAATAAAGGCGGTTTCTGTGTTGACTCATGCAGATACTTGAAGTAATGATAAAAAATATGATATATATATGATAAAAAATTTTAAAAAATCTAAAAAAAAATTACAAAAAAAAATTTTGTGTTAGTAGATTATGAATTTTTAGTGTAGAATTAGAATCCAATTTAAATAATTGGCTTAATATTCAGCATAAACAATTTAAATATTAATGTTTAATGTAACACTAATTACATGTATGTTTTACTTATTATTATTATTATTATTTTTTTTTTCTCATTATTTTACTGTTCCAATTTAATTTGTAATAACTATACATTCAATCATAATAAATAATTTAGATATATAAAGATAAATGCTTATTATATTCTTTATTATTAATTATCGATTATCATTATTATCATTAATGGCTATAAAAATGTACGCCCATTATATTGACTATCATTTATAGGTAATGAGGGAATGAATATATTATTGCTAAATAAAAAAACTTAATAGTTTTAAAATGTTTTTGTTATTTATCAATAGTTACACAAAAAATTAATTAAATCCGATTTAAATGTAATTATTAATATTTGTTATGAAAAAAGTAAGCACTGAATGGAGTGTGCGTGTGAATATGAGTGATACACAAATTTATTTTTATTGACACTATTTATTAAATGTCAACTCGACAAATCCCTTTAGGAGTTTTTTTTTTAAATTAGGGAGCGGACTTGGGTATGAGGCCCAGACTGTCCAGCATCACTGGAGATTCTTTATTAGCTTCGGCTGTTTCTGGTACTGCGGTTACTGTTGACTGTGGTGAGGATCTCCGACATTTAACGAGATGCGTTGCTAGAAATATTTATATTTTTATTTTTTATGGAGACTAGAATTTTTTTTTTCGAATATGAAGACTTAGGAATTTTTTTTAATTAAAAAAAAATTCCATCAAAATTTAAAAAATTTATTTTAATTATGAGTGTGAATGTAGCAGACAAATTTAAAATTATTAATAAACCGAACAAATAATTAATAAAATTAAATTTTTAAAAAATGCACTTTTAAAAAATTTTGAAATTAATAAGTGCATTTTTTTTAAGTTTTATTTTATTAATTATTTACTACAATTATTTCGAATTTTAAATTTGACGTCTGCTACATTGACACTCATTTTTAATTTTGAAATTACAAAAATTTAAAAAAAAAAAAGCGCGATAGCGGAAGTTTTTATAACGAGATTGGACTGTAATGTACAATAGACTGATTCAAAAAAATCGACTAATTTTTTTTTTCTTCATTATATCGAAAATATTGTTGGAAATGACGAAAAAAAAATACTGTGAAAGTTTGAGCTCTTAATATGAATATTAACAACTGCCGCATCGCAATTTTCTATTTCCCGTTTAAATAACATGGGAAAATTTATTTTTTAAGGTTTGGAATTTTGTAACTCACAGTGGGGCCAATACTTTTGAATGTTCAAGACATATTCTTATGGGAAATTTGACGCTCTACAAAAAAGGTCTCTTATAATTTTTCGATATTTTTATTTCTTCAAAAGTTATTCAAAGTTAAAGTTAAATTGACGATAAATTTTTACATTTTTTAAATTTTTTGACGCAACCATCAACTTTATCCGAAAATTTTAGAGGACATTTTTTGTAGAGAATTTTATTTCCTACAACTTATCTCAGAGAAAATTTTCGATATTTCTCATAGGTCGTAAGTTATGCGCAATTAACTGAAAATTTAATATAATTAATTTTAATCAACAAAATTTAGATTATTTAAGAAAATTTTCAGTTAATTGCGCATAACTTACGACCTATGAGAAATATCGAAAATTTTCTCTGAGATAAGTTGTAGGAAATAAAATTCTCTACAAAAAATGTCCTCTAAAATTTTCGGATAAAGTTGATGGTTGCGTCAAAAAATTTAAAAAATGTAAAAATTTATCGTCAATTTAACTTTAACTTTGAATAACTTTTGAAGAAATAAAAATATCGAAAAATTATAAGAGACCTTTTTTGTAGAGCGTCAAATTTCCCATAAGAATATGTCTTGAACATTCAAAAGTATTGGCCCCACTGTGAGTTACAAAATTCCAAACCTTAAAAAATAAATTTTCCCATGTTATTTAAACGGGAAATAGAAAATTGCGATGCGGCAGTTGTTAATATTAATATTAAGAGCTCAAACTTTCACAGTATTTTTTTTTCGTCATTTCCAACAATATTTTCGATATAATGAAGAAAAAAAAAATTAGTCAATTTTTTTTAATCAGTCTAATGTACAAGTCCTTGGATATATATTTATCAATATAAGATATTTACCTAATAAATTTCCGTCGATAGCCGCATAGCCGCAAGAACAAGTCATTTTTTTATCAAGAGGAATGTCAATGAGAGGTGACGGAACAATTAAACTGGTCATAGGCCGTTCGTTGTGAATCTGCTGCTGATGTTCTTTGAAAGCCCGCCAGCAGCAGGTGACATAGCGGCACTGCAAGCAGTTCTGTTCCCCAGGGAAGTGTTCCTCCTCATCAATGTCCTCCTCGCATTCCTTGCAGGACATCGGCGCTATCGCCCGCGCAGGGACTTGATTGTACAGATTAAGTTTTATCGGGCCGGTGGCCCACTTCCTGATGTTGTCGTCCTCCGGGAGCTCCGGAGAAGGACTGCGTACAATAATACGTTTCAACTGGTGCTGAGATTTAGAAATTATGATGATGTTGCTCTTGTCCGAGTCCGAAGGCGGATGCTTGAAAGGATGGAAATTGCTCGAGTCCTTGGGGCAGTAGTAAGACTGGTGCAGAGACCGCTGGTGTCTCTTCAGCAGACTCTTTTGGTTGAACCACAAGCAGCATCTGCTGCACTTGTTTCCTCGTCCCTGTTCCCGTCTCACCACGTGCCGCTGCAGGTGGACCAGGTAGGCGTAGACATTGCAAGTGTTGGTCTTTCCGTCGACATTCAGCCGCATCAGCTTAAGGCAGTAAGGACACTGCAGTGATTCGCCCATGTCGTGGACGTCGTAGTAGTGGTCGATGATGTCTTTGTGGCTGGACGTGCGGTACCGGCAACTCTCGCACCGGTAGGGCATCTCCGAGGGCAAGTGCATGCAAGACATGTGATTGATAAGAAGCTGAGTGTTGGCGAATTTCTGCTCGCAAATTCCACATACGACCATAACTCCGTCGTCGCTTTTACCGAATGCGCTGTGGGCTTCGTCAATGTGCGTTGTCATTTGGTGCTTTGACGAGAAAGCTGCGCAGCAGTAACGACAAACGGAGTAATTGTTGCGGTTGCTTTGATTTTTGTTATTATTGACGCTGTTGTCATCATTGTCATTGTCAGTGGAGGTGTCATTTGAAGTGACAAACTGTCCAGGAGCCCGCGGGGGCACATGATTTATCATATGCTCCATCACTTGAGTATTTGATTTCAGTATACTATTGCACAAGAAGCACTTAAAGTTTATCGCATGCTTGTCTTCCTTAGCAACCAGCAGAGGGTTCCCGTCAACAGTCGCGTAGTAAAATTCGCTCAGTGGAATCTGGTCGTTTTTCAAACTCTCGATTCCTTTTGACTGAATTATTTTGTAGTCTAAATTAGGTCTTTTGGATTCGGGCCCAAAGTCCGACGCACCGGCAGCTGGCTGCTGTCTTTTGCGTTTTCGCTTGGGTCCGGGTTTCAATTGAACCGGCAAGTCATTGACTACCGGCTGGGCACGACTATTATTTTCTTTCTTATGATTGCTCGTCAGTCCTCCTTTGCAGGAGTCACAGGGTGCCGCGACACTCTGTACAGGTGCGACGTTGCTTGAATAAGACCAGTCGGTAAACGGGTTCGCTGAGATCCTGGCCAGCCGGTCTAGCAACGACTCCGTGGTGCAGAGTCGCGTTTGCTCAGCAAGATGTTGGATGATGTTGTTGAAGGCCCGGGCTGCGGTGCTCCCGAACATTTCACGCCAGACAAGTTCATCAAGGAACTGCTGTATCATCTGTCTGCTGAGCAGACTCAGGGTATTCTGAAACATTCTAGGTACTATTTTACGTAAATACTCCATTACTTGATAATTACTGCGCATGTTGCGGGGATTCTGGTCACTGAATGACGTCTGGTGGACCTGAGAGAAACCCATTTCCTGTAGAGTTGATTTGTCGACAGTAAAATCTGTCAGGATTTTCGATTCTTTGTGGACCCAGTCCTGAAGTGGGTGCAGAATGTTGTTGAACCTCCGTTTAAATGAACGGTCAGCATCATGAATAGGGTCGCAAGCTCTCAGTCTCAGTTGCCCGGTTTCGGCATCCAGGATCCCGAGGACTTCGACTTTTACTTGACGCATATTCCCGTCTTGGGACGTCGTCCCCAGACTTATCACGCCCACCTGAATGTTTATGTTCTTGCCGCCCATCAGCGAACTCTTGTCCCATATCGCGGCAGTGCAAACGCTTCTCAAGTTGGTGTAAAAATTCTTCACATAGACATTGGATACTTTGACCCAGGACACGACGTTCTGGACGTTTGTCTGACATGCCCAGTGGTAGATTAATTTAAGTAACACCGATGGCGGGTGCGGCGCTCCTTGGAATATAGACCCCGAGAAGACTGAGACGAAACGATTTGAGCAGCAGTTGGCAATCCAGACATACCCACCAGAGTACGGGAACGTTCCGGCGTCACTGTACATGCCGAGTTTTAATTTTTTACAATTAGAATTACCCGAGACTGTGACGACTCCAGATGTATGCCGGTTGCAAAACTGTTCGGAGCGAATCAGCCCTTTCTGTATCAACCACTCGGCGAATTTCGTGGGCGTGTAGACTAGGACACTCTTGACGGTGATGTCCAACTCACTTCTCTCCTGGGTCGCCGTTGCCGTCGTTATTTTTTTAGTACTGAGATGGGGCCGCGCAATGACAACCAACGACGGGAATGTTCTCGTCCCGTTTATTTTATTGAAGGCTATTTCTTTACCGTCAGGTAAATTTTTCTTCGCCTCATCAATTGAATCACTGGCTGCATTCTTAATTCCGACGCGGATTCCACCGATGCTCGTCTGCTCGGTTGGTCTTACGACCGTTATCGAGCTGGATGTCGTCATCTTGGATTTAGTTACCTGAGAATTCAGAGAAGGCGTAGCCGTTGTCGTCGTCGGAGTTGCTGCCGTCGTCGCCGCTTTGTTACGAAGTCTTAAAACAGGAGCTGGGGTTTCCTGCTCTTCCTGCAGCTGCTGCAGTGGGATAACTTTGGCTCTCCTCATTTGCGTCGGCGCCGTCGACGTGGTGGAATTTGTCGTGGAACCTGATCCTGCTCCAACGGTCGTCCTGTTAAGATTATTACTGTTTTCGCTGGTGCTCGTGAGAGATTTTTGCGACGCACTCGACAAAGTCGTGCCCGCGGTTCCCGCAGCCGCGGCAGTGAGTGTCGTGGTGACGGCAGAGTTAGACGATGACTGACTCGACACGACCGTACCCAGCAGCACTCCCATTCTCGGATCAACCACCAGCTGCATGTTACCCTGAGTTGTAGCTGCCGTCGTAGTCGCGCCAGAATTTGAATTGTCCACGACATTTAGTTTTATAGACTTGTTTTGATTGACGACATTCAGCTGATTGGTTTTCAAAATGGCTTGGGAATTACCTGGACCTGGTAGTTTGTACTGATAAGCACTCACGTTACCAACTTGAGTTATCAGCTGGCCACTGTGTTCTTTTATCATCTCGTCAAGGGTTGAAGCAACTCGGTCATAATTTTCTTTCAATTTAGTCCTCATCGTCAACTGGGCCTCGCTCAGAGGCTCCTCTGAACACTCGAGATTTAGTGTCATGTCAATGGGTCTGGTTTTTGAAACCGACCTATTTATCACTCGTCCTTTGGCCATAACTGAAGAATCTAAAAAAAGTCATAAAAATTATATTTATTATCAGCAAAAAAATTTTTTTTATTTTGGAAATTATTTTCACTCAACACCACATACATTTTTTTTATAAAATAGAAAAATTGTAGGTTATGATTATTAACTTTTTACTGATACCTGATTTTCCCGCCATATAATTAAATTTATTATCGTTACACTAAAAAGTAAGTCATATTTTGAATTTATTTAGTAATTTTATACTAACATATATATAAATATATTATTATTTATTGAATTATTTCAGGAAGTGTGTAAGCGGAGAGAACCAAACGTTGAATTTTTTTTTTAATATCGGCTTCTGCTGTTGGAGTACATATACTATAGCTATATATTTATATGTATATATATATATATATGTTTTGTGAAATTGTCCCACCAGCGGACCTCGGGTGTATTCGGTTTTTACCCCCACTCTGGGATTCTATGGACTAAATATTTTATGTGAATGTGGAATGATACTGAAGTTAGCAGACGTCTAATAATTTTTTGATTTCTTTTTTTAGACGTTAAAACATAAAAAAAAAATTTTTGAAAAAATTGCACCTGTAGTTTTTTAAATTTTCTACATGTGCATATTTTTATTTTTTTTTTTTGCAATTGATTTGTTGAAATCCGAAAATTCAAAAATTTTTAAATGTCTGCTAACTTCAGGATCATGAATGTGGATGATCCTGAAGTTGGCAGACAATTCAATCAGAAACTTTCGGATTTTTTTTTCAACAAATAAAATACAAAAAAACAAAAACCAAAAAAATCCACATGTAGAAAATTTAAAAAACTACAGGTGCAATTTTTTCAAATACTTTTTTTTTTTATTATTTATTATTTAAAAAGAAGTCGAAAAATTATTAGACGTCGGCTAACTTCAGTATCGTAAATGTAGCAGACATCAGATAACTTTAAAATTATAAATATTTGAAAAAATAAAATTTGAAAAAAATGCACTTATTAATTTTCAAATTTTGTAAATGCGCATTTTTTTCAAATTTTATTTTATTAATTATTTACTCTATTTATTTAAAACTTTAAATTAGTTGATATCTGCCACATTCACACTTATATATTTTCCTACTTTTTCTTGCGCATGCGCAGATTAAAAATAATTCTAGAAAGTAGTGGGGGTAATTTCCGAAGTTCATTCTCTTTCTGGGACAAGTTTACAAATATGAGTTCTACTACTCTCTCTTAAATAAAATATATATAAATCTGGTTTTCGTCAGAAAGCGAGGACAAATGTATGAAAAAGGTATATATTTAAGTAAATATATAAAAGAGAAAGAGAAACAGAGTGATAGCAGGTAGTTTTGATAATTATATATATACATATATATATTTTTTTTATGATTCTAAAAGTAGCAGACACTAAAAATTTCTTTAAAAAAAAAAAACTTTAAAATTGAGCGCAAAAATTTTTAAATATTTTCGCGCACTTTTTAAAATTTTATTTTTCATTTTAAAATTAAAAAATTTTCTGACTGCTACTTTCAGTATTATTTTTTTGCAGAAGTTTTTTAAAAACTCCAGCACATACTATAGATTATTATTGTAAATTAAACTGGATATATAAATATATGACATATAAACAAGAATGATTCGCTGGTGATCAGAGGTCTGAGGTCTTGTGAATTTCCAATGTAAATATCATAGATAATTGTTAAGTATGTCAAAGTATGAACTGAAAGATGATGAAGATTATTGGAACAGCAGCGAAGGACACTCGTTTAGCTTCGATCAGAATAATGAGGTTAATATTTCATATATTATTTAAATAGTAACAATAATAATAGTATATATGATATGTCATTTAGCCGGACAACTTGTTTGGAATTTCAAAAAATGGCACCGCTCAGCTCAGAGCTGGAATTTCAAACATCAGTTCGCCGACTGATCCGGCTCCAAGTTCTTTTTTAACTCCAGAAAGTGCGGATTCAACTTTCAAACCCTTGCTGGCAATTATATCTGAGCCGGTTTTGATGACAAGTAATTTTTATCATCAGGTAAAAGTCCCAATTATTGACACTGAAGTAAATCTTTTTTTTTTCATCAATGAGCAACACCAGGACTAATTGTCATTAAATAAATTAGTGTCAGTAATTGGGCCGTTTACTTCAGAGAATCGAATTTTATTTTCTATAAATGAATTTTTTTAGTCCTGAATGCTGACAACAGACATCTGATACCGGACAATAAATTAAATGTCAGTCCTTCAGTTACTGTGAGAAGAATTTTGTTGGGACAAAATTATTCCCTGGAGAATTACAAGTCACTGAGTAATAAAACGGCACTACTTGATGCTGCAATTGCAAGTGGCAGCGGCAATGTGATATTAATTGTCACATTATTTATTATCAAGACTCTGAAACCGGGACTGAGTCAAAAGATTTTTATGGACAGACCTGATGCCGTTAATGTTTACGTTCATTATTTGTCGACAAGACTCCAAGTCAATGAAGTCACGGATCTTTTAATGTAAAAAATTATTTATTATTTTATTTATAAACTATATATATGTATATATATTATATAGATCATATTTTTTAGGATGCAGGGTAGATTAGTAGACGCAGCGGTGAGTATTTGTATTTTTAAAACAAACGCGGGAAGAACTTTATCATTTTTTTCGGTTTTCAGTTTAAAAACTTGGCGATAACAATTAAAAACACTCGAGATGACGGTCGGCTGCTGCAGAAGTTAATCAAATGCTACAAAACTCAATTCGTTAATTTTACTGAGTACAAGGAGAGTTTATTTGTCAATAATTACATCAAATTGTTGGAATGGAAAATAGCTTTGAATAGTGGGGGCAATAAAAATTTAGTAAACAACTGCGTGCTTGATTGCTTGAAATATATTTGCGAAAACAATTGGAATAGTTCCCAAGATGCGTCTGTTTCGCCTGCTAAGATTTTTGCTAACCAGCATGACATCACTCCAAGGCAGTACCAGAAGACGGTGCTGAAGACTCGTGTTTCTGTTGGAGCTTGGGATGATGTTAATAATATACTCTTATCAAAGGTTTATTATTATTATTATTATTACTATTATTAACACGAAAGATCCAGTTCCTAATCAAGAAACTAGCACCCGATCAGGGAACTAGTATCCAATCAGGAAGCCAGTATCCACTCAGGGAACTAGTACTCGATATGGGAACTAGTACCTGATCACTCCATGTACTTTAGAGTGGTCCTTAAAAATTAAATTTTCTCAGACGCCCCATAAAAATTTTCTTTTTAGTAAAATAATAAGCGGGGAATTTGGTTTTTTCATTTTAAGTAAAAAGAACACGTGCCTCAGAACGATCAAAGTTCATTTTTCGATACAATCGCGGTTTTTTTCAAATATCTCATGAAATATGCAGATTAAAGAAAAAAATCATAGAAACAATTTTGTAGGAAATTCAATTTTTGACAAAAAAGGTCATGTTCATTTTTTCTATAAAATGTGTATTTACGAAGATATTTTAAAAAAACGTTTTTTAGAGCTATAAATTGAGCGTTTTAAGGATTACAAATGTTGAAAATAACATTTTTCTAAGTATATAGAAACTATAACAAGCATTAATGATTGATATGTTACGAGTTACGAAGTTGTCTATATTTAAGAAAAAACTTTATTTTTAACTTTCGTAATCCTTTAAATGCTCAATTGATAAGATGTAAAAAAGTTTTTTTTTAAATATCTTGGTAAATACACATTTTATAGAAAAAATGAACATGACCTTTTTTGTCAAAAATTGAATTTCCTACAAAATTGTTCCTATAATTTTTTCCTTTAATCTGCATATTTCATGAGATATTTGAAAAAAACCGCGATTGTATCGAAAAATGAACTTTGATCGTTCTGAGGCACGTGTTCTTTTTACTTAAAAAGAAAAAACCAAATTCCCCACTTATTTTTTTACTAAAAAGAAGCTCTTTATGGGGCGCCTAAGAAAATTTAATTTTTAACGACCACCCTAATGTACTTGTATATTTATATTTAGTAAAGTTTGTCGATCAGGTACTAGTTCCTTGAACGGGTACTGGGTCTCTTACCTTATTAGGAATTTTTTTTCTTGATAATTAAATTAATTATTAAATTTAAACTAGGGATGGCTAGGAAGCGAAAAGTTACAATCGAATTTACCAATAGAAGATATTTTAAAAATTTTACATCTGGGCCAGGCACCTACGAGTGTCATTGAAAAGTATCTAAAGTATGTTGATAATATGAGAAACAGATTGCAGCTCGCTAAGAATTATGGATGCGCGAAAGCGGTTGTAGAAGTAAGTAAGTTTAATATTATTTATTAAAAAGTGTGCGAAGTAGATTAATTAAGTTTTCATAATTTTTCTCTAGATACTCGGACTACTAGGCGACCGGACAGCTCTCTTAGAATACAAAGATACTTTGACGCCCCAATCTGAACCCCATTTTTTAGCTGAAAAAACTTTAGCCTCGTTGACAATAAGATGGAAATCTTAAAAAATAGTTTTTAACTTCTGATCACCAGCATGATCAGCGATACTGGACACTATTGCATCTGAATGATTTAAACCTACACCGGTTGCTGGCTGAGCTCATGATCCAGAAGTCATCCATGAACTTGAAGTCAGTGGAATTTTATTTACAGATTGGCACAGTTTCCTTGTGCACGAATTTTGTAGCAGGAATTCCCGCTGTGAATTTTCCTGTCACTCCATGCGCGCGCATCTTAAAAATTCACTCTCATAATTTTTTCATAAGGCGCCAAAAAAAGTATAATTAAAATAACTTGAAAAAATGATTTATTTTAATTATTTTTTAAATGTTTACAAAAAAAATATACATATAAAAATTTATACATATATATTTTGTCAATATGAGCTGATATAAAAAAGTAGAAAAGAGTATTTTAGTTGTGATATTATGAAGAAGTTAAATAAATAGGACCAGCCTTGTGTTTCCTTCGTTAATCTAAAGATCTAATTACTTTTTAACTTGAGACTGAGTCAGAGGCAAGGATTCGCTGGCCTGTGATGCAGGATACGGGTACGGAACGCAATTGGGTTGACCTGGAACGCACCAGTCTGGCTGCGAGTTCTGGCCCGGCATCCCCGGGAACATCGGGGTCAAGTGCGGCAGCAGAGGCGGACCCGGAGGGTACATCATCTGAGAATAAATCGGCGGCATCTGCTGGGGAAAATTACCCGAAGAGTACATGACAGCTCCCGAAAAGTTGTTGGGTTCCGGTAACTCGGAAGTGTGAGGGACGTAAGATACCGGGTACATGTTTGTGTGAGGCGGAGAATAGACGTTATTATTTTCTTGCTCGTTAGGATAATACGGAACGTTAGCAAAAGTCATTTGCTGTGACATTGTACAGTTGTTTTGCGGTGACTGATTTTGTGGAGCATCAGTTGGCACTAATTGGGTCTTTTGTTGCTGCTGTTGTGCTGCCGATTGTTGTTGGTAATCATAAGTAGTTTTTTTTTCAAATTTCTTCTTATAATTATCGTCTGGAGAGCAACTGGTGTATGATTTCTGATGATAGTCATTTTGATAATTCGTTTTACTGCAGGTACGATTTTGATATCCTGAAAAAAATTAATTAATTAATTAATTATAACACCGGCACACAAAAAAAAATAAGTTCTCTGTACTTTTGACGGGACCGATTTATTCCCATGTATTTTGACCCGCTGAATCCGAATCCGAGGTCCGTTTAACCCGTACACCCTCAAATTTTTGGAAAACTTTAAAAAACCTCAAAAATACACAAAAATCGACTGTTTTTCAAATTTATAAATTTTTTTAACCCTAACTAAGCATGATTTTTATGTACTTCGGTCCTCCACATACTAACCTGAAGTTTATTTAAAACATTAGCCATTTAAAGTCTGAGTAAATTCCAAAAAACCCCAAAAAATTGCAAAAAAGCAAAAAAATTCTTAGTATTGTGATGAAAAAAATTTTTTGAAGCATATTAAAATTTTTTTATGTTTTAGGCCAAAATATTTTTTATATATATATTACAGATCGAACAATATGATTTCTTTTATTTATTTCGATTTAAAAATTGATTTTTGTTATACCAAATTTTATTTTTTTCGATTTTTTGGGAATTTTTGCCATTTATTTAAAATTTTAGAGATATCTGAGCCATGGATGTTCGAGAATTATATGTGACAGATAAACATACATGAAAATAATTATTTATTTAGCCCTATAAAATTTTTTTCATCACAATACTAAGAATTTTTTTGCTTTTTTGCAATTTTTTGGGATTTTTTGGAATTTACTCAGACTTTAAATGGCTAATGTTTTAAATAAACTTCAGGTTAGTATGTGGAGGACCGAAGTACATAAAAATCATGCTTAGTTAGGGTTAAAAAAATTTATAAATTTGAAAAACAGTCGATTTTTGTGTATTTTTGAGGTTTTTTAAAGTTTTCTAAAAATCTGAGGGTGTACGGATTAAACGGACCTCGGATTCGGATTCAGCGGGTCAAAATACATGGGAATAAATCGGTCCCGTCAAAAGTACAGAGAACTTATTTTTTTTTTCTGTACCGGTGTTATTTATTTAAAAATAACAGCAGCCTTCATTAATAAAATAATTAATCAGTACCTTGATTAGTCTTTTTAAATTTTCCAAACTGATTTTTCCGCGGGCTATTGCCTCCATTTTCTTTCATATTTTCATTGTATCCTTGTATATATTTGGGTTTACCAAAATTGTACGCGTCTGCCGGTTCATTTTTATATTTCATCAAATATTTATTATTATTATTAGAATTAACCGGAGACTTTTTTCTGAAGTTCTTAAATGCCGCGGAATTATTTTCGCCAGTCTGGTTGTCATTAGGGCAGACGGGATTGATGTACCGGCGCTGCTGAGGATTTGGTGGCTGGGAATAATTAATCTGAGCATCAGCTGCGTTGTCGTACTGCTGTACCATGTTATCAGTTTGCACTTGGACGGATTCAACCGGAAGACCTGGAGGGCTTTCTGGAGTAAAATTGTGAGCGTGAGGTGACGGTGGTGGTGACAGCGGAGTGTTTGGCGGCGCTGCTGGATACGGGACCTCGCCCTGTGGCCACCACATTTGATTCACATGGAAATACTAGAAAAAATTAATTAATTAATCAACTGTCCGTGATCTCAGACGTGTTAATTAAAAGTAACGGACGTACTTCTAGTCCCAAGTTGAAGAAATATCTCAAGGTAGTGATGTCTGTAATTAAATTTATTTTTAATTGAGGTAAATTAATAATTAGCGATATTTTGTAGTTAATTATTACCAGAGTATGGCAGGTCATTGCCGTTTATATCAAGACTGGGCGAAACCCGGAAGTTGACTTGATGCGAGTAGTTTATGAAACCCCCGGGAGGTAAACTCTGGGATTCACCGAAATTTTTATCTTCACAGTAAATTTGATTTTGGTTTGTATACATTTCATCTGAGTGTGGTATGCATATGGAATTTACTACATTGATTTCATTGTAAGGATGAAATTCACCTGAAACTATAAATATATATGATAATTAATTATTAATTACATTTAATATTTTTATTTAAATAATTACCGGGTATAGGAAAAGTTTCAGGAACTGAATTACAAGGAGGACTAGAGTCCTTGTCATCGTGAGCTTGAAAATTATTTTGAATGTTACTTGCAGTGATATATTTATTGTCTTCAATAAAAGAATTTCTTCTTTCAAAATCTCTTACATCTGGCGGCAAATTTGAATTTGGGTTCGCGCTTTCGGGCAATGGCGGCTTTGGTAAAATTGACTGAGACTGAGACTGAGAATTCTGAAGTAGTATATATAATTAATTAATTATAAAGACAAATAAATATATATATAAATATATAAAGTTACTTACTGAGAATGTTTTCTTGTGTGAGTAATCCGCGTTTGAATTATTTTTCGCAGATGAATCACTTTTAGTCTTATTGCTGAAAAATATAAAGTTTTGATGATATATTATTACAATAATAATAAATAAATATATATATTAGAGTGTCTCAAAAAATCGACTTTTTTTTTTTTTCTTGAAGAACATTGAAAAATCGACAGAGTATCTCTAGACAAAGACCCTGTTAAAATATGAGACCTTAATATTAATATTTAAAGGTGGCGATTCACGATTTTCTATTTTCCATTTAAATAACATGGGAAAAAAAAAATTTTAATTTTGGAATTTTATACCTCGGCGATGGCTTATTGAACAGATAAGTTCAGGATATATTTTTGTAGGGAATTGAACGCTCTACAAAAAAAGTCTCTTATCATTTTTTGATAAATCCATCTGTTCAAAAGTAATTGGAACTCGAAGTCAAGTTAGAGTAAATTTCGAGATCTTTTTACTTTTCCGGCGAAACTATCGGACTTATCATAAAATGTCGTGAGATCTTTTTTGTAGACAATTTTATTTCCTACAAATTATCATTGATAAATTTTTTTCAAATTCTGCATTTTTTTCTAGTTGTTTCCATTTTAATGCCAAGCTCTTAAAATCGATCAGAACACTACTTTTTTAGGAGCTTGCCATTAAAATGGAAATAACTAGAAAAAAATGCAGAATTTGAAAAAAATTTATCAATGATAATTTGTAGGAAATAAAATTGTCTACAAAAAAGATCTCATGACATTTTATGATAAGTCCGATAGTTTCGCCGGAAAAGTAAAAAGATCTCGAAATTTACTCTAACTTGACTTCGAGTTCCAATAACTTTTGAACAGATGGATTTATCAAAAAATGATAAGAGACTTTTTTTGTAGAGCGTTCAATTCCCTACAAAAATATATCCTGAACTTATCTGTTCAATAAGCCATCGCCGAGATATAAAATTCCAAAATTAAAATTTTTTTTTTCCCATGTTATTTAAATGGAAAATAGAAAATCGTGAATCGCCACCTTTAAATATTAATATTAAGGTCTCAAATTTTAACAGGGTCTTTGTCTAGAGATACTCTGTCGATTTTTCAATGTTCTTCAAGAAAAAAAAAAAGTCGATTTTTGGAGACACTAATATATATATATATATATATATATATATATATATATATATATATATATATATATATATATATATATATATATATATATATATATATATATATATACAAATAATAATAACAATTACTTGAAATTATTAGAATAATTTATTTTGCTAGGCGAGGTCTTGTAATTAGTCGAGTTACGATTATTATTATTCTCATCATCATTTGAATTAAAGCGCGGGCTTGTCACAGGACTCCTGGAGTCTTTGGCTTTGCGGTAACCATTAAATTGTTGTTTTTTAAATTTATTATCTACAAAATAAATAATCAGTAATCAAATAATTCATTTACATATTTTTTATAAATAACTCCACACAAATTACAACTCCCACAATTCCAATAAAAAAATACTTCCGTACACTTAATTGTAATTTTTGTGGCAGACTTATTTACAATAAAAATTTAAATTCCGATAAAAAAAAATTACTTGTACTATCATCAGTTGATTTATTTTTTGGACTGACAGCCGACAGCATCATGGATGCTGGTAAATAATTATTACGTGAATGTAATGGAACAAGTGCCTTGAATGGTACAGTTTTTTTCTCACCAAGTTCTTCAATGAACACAACAACCGGGCCCTCGTTTTGGGCCATCTCTTGGATGTGACCAATCAGCATCAAATTTTTTCTCACATGACCATTATTATTATATTTATTATTATAATTATTATTATTAAGGTACTCATGGGCAATGTCAACATCATCATTGACTCTAACGAGACATTTGCCCCCAACTTGCAGCCGGTAATTATTCCACCGCAGCAGCCCAGCAGAGCGAACCTGACGTTTCAGTTCCCACCAGATATCAAAGTCAGTATTGCGATAAATGTTCGGATCTAGAGCCTTCGCGACCCTGTAGGGAAACGGCGGGGTGGCGGTCAACTGACCATCTGCTTTATTGAACAAACTCACCGACGACTGCTGATTGTCATGGCCATTGCCGTCATCGTGCAGCATTTTTTCTACAATAGCGTCGACGTCGGGCATCTTGAAGACGTTTTTATAAAGAATTTTGTAGACAATTGACTGACAAAATGCCGCGGTGGCGATAATGTGATTTTTGTAAACTGTCTCGTAGTGTCGCGGTGGAGTGAAGCAGAGATAAATATTTTTATCGAACCCATTGTTCGTCACTTCTTTCTTCTTCAGCGCCGTACTCTGCCCGGCATAGAAAACAACAAATTCTCTTTTGTACAACAGAGACATCGCTTCTATTTCAGTCATTCCTCCCCACTCACTGACACTAGACATTTGTTCCAAGTAATTGTCTATCGTCCCGATACCCTGCGTTCATTTTAAATAAATAAATAAATAAATAATTATAATTATCATCCATGACAGTAAAGTTAGCAGACATTTTAAATTTAAATAAATTTTTTTAAATAGATAAATAATTTTAAAAATATATTTTCAAAAAAATGCACATGTAGAAAATTTAATAAACTATATGTGCAATTTTTAAAAATATTTTTTTTAATATTTATTTTTTTGTTAGAAAAAATCAAAATGTTGTTAAATGTCCGCTAACTTTATTGTCATTTATCATCCACTTGTAAAAAAAAATTTTTTCATTAAAAAATTGTCAGTAATTTTTTTATGATCCTGAAGTTAGCAGATAATTAAAAATTTTTGGATTTATTTTTCAACAAATCAATCAGAAAAAAAAACAAAAATAAAAATATGCACATGTAGAGAATTTAAAAAACTACAGGTGCAATTTTGTCAAAATTTTTTTTTTTTATAATTGACTGTCTAAAATGAAATCCAAAAATTAATAGACGTCTGCTAACTTCAGTATCATATTTTTTTTACAGAGTGAATGAAAACTTTTGAATAAAAATTTATAATTTACCTTGTGGTGTTTTAACAAATGCTTGTTTTTTCTCATAAACTCAACGCATTCTTTCCTCACTCTTGTGTGATAAAATTGAGTCATATAAATTTGCTCACTTACTGCTCGGAATAAACAACCGGGATCTTTTGGTGCAGCTTTACGAAAATATCCTTCATTTTTTAGCCACTCGTCTACTGCCAAAGGCTCCACGTTCTTTTTGTTCATATTTCGGCGATATAAATTATCCATTCCTAATTTAAAATACAGACAGAATAAAATAATAATTCAAAAAAAAAACTACGACTTACACAGAAAAAAATAAAGAAGAAATAAATTATTAATATTCAGTACTGCGAATCCTTTGTTCTTATCTCGAGTTCTTGAGACTCCACGCTCCGGCAACCATCAGCACGTGTCGTGCTCGTTTATTTTATTTTTTTCAATAGTGTGTGGACATATATGTATATATATATCGTCAAGTCTATATATAACTTATGGAATGCACTATAATACTGTGAAATCACGTCACCACACAATGCCGTCAATTTTTATACCCCGTGTTCACATAAAAATTTAAAAAATTGCTATTTTAATAATTAAATTAAATTTCTTACCTTTAATTACAGTACTTGTGATTAATTAGACTTAAACTAATTAAGTATTGTCTGATATATATGTTTATAAATAATTGGTGAAAATATATGTGATGCGCTGCACACTCGGTAGACTAGAAAATATAAATTCTTATTGCGTATATTTATTATTTTTAATCCGCGGGAAATTTGAATTTAAATTAAATAATTACGTATTGTCTTGTATATATTTATAAATAATTAGTTAAAATATATGATATTTTTGTTGCTGCACTCCCAGTAGACTAAAAAATATAAATTTTTATTGCGTATATTTATTAATTATAATCCGCGGGAAATTTGAATTTAAATAAATTAATTAAGTATTGTCTTGTATATATTTATAAATTTTATAAAATATAAGTGATATTTTTGTTGTCGCACCCTCGGTAGACTATAAAATATGAATTTTTATTGCGTATATTTATTATTTTTAATCCGCGGGAAATTTGAATTTAAATTAAATAATTACGTATTGTCTTATATATTTATAAATAATTAGTGAAAATATATGATATTTTTGTTGTCGCACCCTCGGTAGACTATAAAATATGAATTTTTATTGCGTATATTTATTAATTATAATCCGCGGGAAATTTGAATTTAAATAAATTAATTAAGAATTGTCTTGTATATATTTATAAATAATTAGTAAAAATATGTGATATTTTTGTTGTTACACCCTCGGTAGACTAAAAAATATGAATTCTTATTGCGTATATTTATAATTCATAATTCGCGGGAAATTTGAATTCAAATAAAATGAAATAAAATGATTAAGTATAAAGAGATTTTTATTTACTGAAATTACTTTAGCATAGGACATGTGTATATAAATGTTGATAAAAAAGTACAATAGCCTGTTATATATATTTATAAAATATCATTCTTACAAAAGTATCTTGAGGTTTTAAATCTATACCACACAGATCGTATACGTCTGCAACATGAGTAAAAAATATTTACGTGTCACTTTAGCTTACAAAAGTTATAAAAAACGAAATAAATGATGATATTTTAAAGTAATAAACCTCGACAGCTTTATAGTTTTGTTAAATTAATGTGACTCTATATATATTGGTAATGAAAATAATTCCGCGGCTATCACATGCAAATATACGATAGTTTTTTTCTGATTTAATTGCACCAACTCATTGGAATAAATACTGGCCCAATGGTAGCTCAGTAATATAATAAGCCTACCCCATTATATATGAGTGTGTTTATATTATTATTATTATTTATAATTTTAATTTATAAGCAAATTTTAATTCTCGCAGAGACGTTTTCATTTTTTTAAATTACACACTTCTTCATTGCAAAGTAACACATGTATTATTAATATTATTATTATTATTACTGTTATTATTAATATTTATATTACGAAATATTTAATAATAAATTTAAAAGAATAGTTGAGATTTGCCGATTCGATGCCGGTGAACTTGGGCATCATTTAGGCTGAAACTTTTTCAGCGGCGATAGCTGCAATAAATTAAGTTTAAAATTAGTTTTTTTTTTATTTTAATTAGATTTTTAATTGCTTTACTTACTCTCTTTGGTTGGTAATACGTTTTTCTCCGTAGTTTCGGCGTGTTTCAATTTAGTTGGGTCAAAGTTCTCGATTCCGGAAATAAATTGCTGCTTTCCTTTTTCCTGCTCGATTGCTAATTATTTAAAAAAATTAATTCATTATTAATAATCAGACTTCATAAGAGCGTAAAAAATTTACTACAGCCGATATAAAAATTTTAAAATAAGAAATTAATTTTGAATTTTTTGTTACGCCCTCGGCTTCCGGTAACCATAAGAGTGCATTGAAAAAAAAATTTTTTTACGCCCTTATGGTTTGTGGAGTAGGTACCGAGTATCATAAGGACGCAAATTTTTTTTTATTTTGATACTTTTATTTTTTGTCCTTCGATTCCCGTACGCGTCTCTGGAACCATAAGGGCGCTTTTTTACACCCTTATAATTCCCTACACGGAAAGAAAATTATGGGAAGTTTTCCTATGCATTATGGGAATAGTTCCCATAATGGTATGGGAATAGTACCTATACTACTATAGGAATGGTTCCCATATATTATGGGAACCATCCCCATAATAGTATGAGAGTAGTTCCCATACCATTATGGGAATGGTTCCCATAATGATATGGGAATGGTTCCCATACCATTATGAGAATGGTTCCCACAATATTATGGAAACCATTCCCATATCATTATGGGAACCATTCCCATAATGGTATGGGAATCATTCCTATACTATTATGGGAATGGTTCCTATATTGGTACAGGAACTATTCCTATAATATTATGGGAACTATTCCCATAATGTTATGGGAACCATCCCTATAATATCATAAAATTTTTTTTTTGCACAATAGTGTAGAAATTTCCCAAAATTTGAATTTTCTTGAATGTTTTCTGCTGACAAAAAATTCTTGTTAAAAATTTTAATGTTTTTTTGCCAAATACGATTTTTTTTTCAATGTTTGAATTTTTGTTTTTATGTTTAATAATATTTCTGTGTATTGTAGAAGTGATTACCACACTTCTTTAAATTAATTTTTTCATGATAATATGGGAACCATTCCCATAATATTATGGGAATAGTTCCCATACTATTATGGGAATGGTTCCTATAATTTATGGGAATGGTTCCTATAAATTATAGGAACCATTCCTATAAATTATAGGAACCATTCCCATAAATTATAGGAATGATTCCCATAATATTATAGAAAGTATTCCTATAAATTATAGGAACCATTCCCATAATTATAGGAACCATTCCTATAGTGTTATGGGTATCATTCCCATAATTATAGGAACTATTCCTATAATTATGGGAAACATTTCTATAATTATAGGAACCGCTCCCATAATTTATGGTCGTAATTCCTATGATGGTATAGGAAAAAATTTCACAGAATTATGGGAACCGCTGCCATAATTTTCTTTCCGTGTAGCGTAAAATTATCTACTGTCACCTGTAACGCGATATCATTACTGTGGTCTGTATTAATAATTACCAGTTTTATCAGGAAGTGGATTTTTTTCATTGGTCTCAGTATGCTTCAACTTCGTAGGATCGAATTTCTCAATACCAGCGATTAGAGTCTGCTGATTCTTCTCCGCAGCAACATCTAGATTAAAAAAAACTAGATAAGTTTTTTCTTAAATAGCAAAAATTAAAACCCCAAAGCCCAGTTGCCGATTAACCAAAGCCACCGTAAAAACCATCACCATGGACCGAGCTAGTGAACTAAATACCATTAGATTAACAATCTGTACCTATAGCATTGGGCAAAATAATTTTTTCTTTAGTATCAGCGTGCTTGAGTTTGTTGGTTTCAAAATTTTCCACGCCGTGGATTAAATCCGAATGCTGGCGTTCTTGTCTCACATCTAAGTCATGTCATATTTGTTTAGCCGTTTAATTAAAATATCCAGGATCATCATCAGTAATAATTATTTAAATTTAAGTGAGTAATCAACAAACCTTCAGCAGAGGGTAAGACGTTTTTGATAAAAGTCTCAGCTTTTTTCATGCAGTCGTGTTTGAATCCTTCGAGCTCGCTCTTCAAATCCACCGAGACCTTCGGCAAGTCTTTCAATGATGGGCTCACTGCGTTCGACATTTTTAATTACTCTGCAATTATAATTACAAAATTATAAATTTAAAATATAGAGAGGAAATAACGGAGCACTAGACGGTTCCGTAAAGACTCCGATTCTATGTCATGTCCAAGATTTTGCTCCGTTCTACAGATCGCCTGCTCATTATCCTTCACTATCCTACACACTATATACCTATATTTGTACATATATATATATATATATATATTAGGGTGGTCCTTATTTTTGACATTTTTGAATTTTTAAGTTCCCAGAGGCTTATGTGGTTCGAAATAAATAAAAAAAAATATCCTCAAAGTTTCAGGTCTCTATCTCAATTTTAACCCGTGCCGCAGAGCGATGTAAGTTTCCCCTTTAAATAACACGGGGTTTTTGGCATTGAACGATTAAATTTTTATTCCGGCTAAAGTATTTGTTCGAAAAATTTGAAACTCTGTAGACTTTATCCTCATATTAGCAGCTACTCCTCAGAATTTTTACAGATTTTCAGCTACTATAATTTTTGGGGTACAGCATGATGAAAAAAAAGAAAAAAATTATTTTTTTTATTTTTAGCTAAAATTTTTTTCAAATAATATATCAAATCAGTCTGCATCCTTATCAGAAGTTCTTACATTTTTTCATTCTCGCACCTAAGTGGGTGAACGGTATATCTTTGTTGCACTAATACAGTAATCAGGAACTTTGCATTAGTGTGCAGTAAAGGGTTCCTTAAAAGGATTTTTTAAATTTATTACGATTACCTCACAAACGGTTTCAATTACGGCAGAAATATTTCCTCAAAGTTTGAGCTCTTAACTCCAACGGAACCACGTGTCGCAAATTTTGTTTTTGTGATTTTTTAAGTTTATTATATTTATTTATAAAAGAGATCTATTTTATTAATAATTTATTATAGTTAGAAAATTGTAAACAAATAATTATTTCGATATTATAATGCACAAAACTATCAACCTTTTGTTTATTATTTATTGCTTAAAACAAATAATAAACTTAAAGGTGACCAACTTATTTAAGCAAATATTGAAAGAAATTTAATTTATTGATAATATTTATCAACTGTTAAACTGAGACATAATATGATTAGTGGCATTGATATACCGATCTCAGATATCAATTGAATGCATTATGTACTTTTGAAAAAGACACATTGTCAAATAACATAAACAAAAATATTTCTTGAAAAAATCACAAAAAAAATTTAGCGGTAACTCTTCCCGTTAGAATTAAGAGCTTAAACTTCAAGGGAATTTTTTCTGTTGTAATTGAAAAAAAATGCTCGTGATTACTGTATTAGTGCAACAAAGATATGCCGTTCACCCACTTGGGTGCGAGAATGAAAAAAAGGAAGAACTTCTGAAAAGGATGCAGGGTGATTTGATATGTTTTTAAAAAAAAATTTTAGATAGAAATAAAAAAATTTTTTTTTTGTTTCTTTTCATCATGCTGTACCCCCAAAATTATAGTAGCTGAAAATCTGTAAAAATTCTGAGGAGTAACTGCTTATATTAGGATAAAGTCTACAGAGTTTCAAATTTTTCGAACAATTACTTTAGCCGGAATAAAAATTTAATCGTTCAATGCCAGAAACCCCGTGTTATTTAAATGGGAAACTTACATCGCTGTGCGGCACGGGTTAAAATTGAGATAGAGACCTGAAACTTTGAGGATATTTTTTTTTATTTATTTCGAACCACATAAGCCTCTGGGAGCATAAAAATTCGAAAATGTCCAAAATAAGGACCACCCTAATATATATATATGAACAAATACATATTTATCCTCCACACGTTTCAAAGTAACGGGCATGGAGCCATAATTTATTTATTAAGACTTTATATAGACTTTTAAAAATTGTAATAACATCCTATTTATATATTTATATTTCATATATATTATATCATAATTTAATAAATATACTATCAAATAATAAGTCATATATTTATTACATAGAGCGGGGATTTATCATCGCGCCTTATATGTTTGAAACTGTATGCCTTTATATGGACAATTCGAATGAGGTCGTCGTGTATATATATATATATATATATATATATATATATATATATATATATATATATATACAGTAACTGTTGAATGTAAATACAGTAGGCTTCAATAAAATAATGAATGTACTTGAACTAGTGTAAGAAAGAAGATTTTTTTAATCGGCAGCAGAACCGAAGATCGAGACGGGATAAATTTTCATTAATAAAATGAATTGTTTATATATATGTGTATATATATATGTGTATAATAAATAAGAGCATGTATAGCAAGCTTTGGAGTTTGGATATTATTATCGACGCGTGTGACCATGACGGTTAACGAACTTTTGTGTGCAGAGATCCGCCAGTTTTCTGTTTTGTTATACAGAATTTAATCGACCGGTTTTATTTAATTCAACACACGCTTGTAGATACTTTTATTTGTTGTCTGATTCGATGAATCAACATCTATGTGTATATAAATTTATATACTAAGTATTGTATTGTATTATGGAGAATAAAGGATTGAAAACTGAAAATCGTTCATCGATTTTCTCATTATTTTTTTTTTATTGCAGTTGATTATAAAGTTGATACTTTTTCAAGGCTACATATATATAAATATATATGTTCTTTATAAAATTTAATAAAATGTTTATGGTAATTTTTAAAAATTTGAATTTTAACTCCGTTTAAAAAATTTTTGTAAAAAAATGCGCTTATTAATTTTGAAATTTTTCAAATGCGCACTTTTTTAAATTTAATTTTATTAATTTTTTACTCTACTTATTAACAATTTTAAATTTTTCTGATGTCTGCTACATTCACACTCATAAAGTTTTTTGCTCTTTAATTTAAAATGAAAACTTTGAAAATCGTTCATTGATTTTCTCATTATTTATTTTTTATTGCAATTGATTATAAAGTTATATATATATATATATATATATATATATATATATATATGTTCTTTATAAAATTTAATAAAATATTTATGGTTATTTTTAAAAATTTGAATTTCAACTCCGTTTAAAAAATTTTTATAAAAAAATGCTTTTATTAATTTTGAAATTTTTCAAATGCGCATTTTTTTTTAATTTAATTTTATTAATTATTTAGTCTACTTAATAATTTTAAATTTTTCTGATGTCTGCTACACTCACACTCATAAAGTTTTTTGCTCTTTAATTTAAAATGAAAATTTAAAATGAAAACTTTGAAAATCGTTCATTGATTTTCTCATTATTTATTTTTTATTGCAATTGATTATAAAGTTGATACTTTTTCAAGGCTACATATATATAAATATATATGTTCTTTATAAAATTTAATAAAATATTTATGGTTATTTTAAAAAATTTGAATTTTAACTCCGTTTAAAAAATTGTTATAAAAAAATGCTCTTATTAATTTTGAAATTTTTCAAATGCACATTTTTTAAAAATTTAATTTTATTAATTATTTACTCTACTTAATAATTAATAAAATTAATTAATAATTTAAAATTTGTCTGATGTCTGTTACATTCACACTCAAGTTTTTTGCTCTTTAATTTAAAATGTTTACTATAATTATGTAATAAAAATAATTACCGATAAGTGAATTAAATAATATGTGTAAGTATTGTCAGTTGACCCTAAAATATCAATACAAGGGGAATATATATGTTATATATTGTATTGTATTATATATTATAACGTATCAGTAAATGTAATGCGTATTACTCCGAGTCAGTTCATCTTGTAGCTATGCGTCATCGCAATATCCTATATATTTTACTGTTATAAAATAATTCCCATACAATTTGCCATCGCGCAATTTTAAATTTCAAAAACAAATAGAAGTTATTTGCAATTTTTTTTTAGACCGTGAAAAAATTTGCAGCGGCAACAATTTTACCCGAGGAATAAAAGCGTAACGATAAAAAATATGAGCTGTTGTTTAATTCATTAAATATAACTAATGAAATTTATGCCGAGCAAGTTTTTCTTTTTATTGGTTCAAATAAAATATGATATTTTTATATATTTATATATTTATTATATTTGTAACTGAGTTTCCTGTGGTAGTGCATCGTTTTCAACCACGCCCTTGTCTCCAGACCGATATTTTTTCGACAAAACGGAGCTCGAGTCAAACATCTGCCATAAATATATACATATATATATTTTATATAAATTTATAAATAAATTACGACAAATTGAATCTTGTAAATGTAATTGATAACTTTATTCCAATTCATTGAACTCTTGCATATGTCAATTAATTGTTGGTTTAAATAAATTTGAATTTAAATTCAAATTCAAATTCAAAATTTTAAATTTTTACCACTAAAATTAATTAACAATTTTCTGTAAGTAAATAAATTTATAAATTTTCAAAAAAATAAAAAAAATACTGACCTGTCAAAAATTAACAATTCAAAAATTTATCACAATTTACTTTTGTATCGATTTTAAAATTCGATAATTTATTTTCGATTTTTTTTTTTATATAAAAGTATAAATTTATAAAATTTATATCAACACTTTTTAACTCTGAGCTGTACACAGGATGGGAAAACACTGAATGTATTTGGGGTCTTTGGTACACTCGGCGACTCTCTACTGTACAATGGATGTGTCAGTGATGTTATATATATTTATATATATATATATATGTTTGTCTGCTGTGAATGTCTATGTCTTGCTCAGTTCACTTGGATACCATGGAGCCACACATATATGAAGTACGGTTTGGTTTGGTACTTCAGTACATCCTCCCCCCACGTAATTCCGATCGTGCAGCTGCCAATTGGAGTGCGAGTTGGCCCCCACCTCACACAAAATTTCATATATTTTTTTAAAATTAAACATCCCTCCTTTGCTATTCCGCTTCTGCCCCATAAAAAAAAGACCGATGTCTGATGTGTCACTACCCTAGTCATATCCTGTGCCCTGTGCGCAGTTGCCCTCGTCCTTTTTTTCGCTTTTGCAAATTCTCTTCTATAAATACAAATTGTTAAATTACCCGAGGCCTGACACCCGGTATGGCAACCGCCTGCGCAGATAAATTATTATTATTTTTTATACTTTTTTTATTACTCATACTCTATTATATTTAAATGTTAAGATAAGAATGGACGCATGTTCCTGATAAAATAAATATTTAAATAATAATCGTGTTATTTATTTTACGGAAATAATTCAATGACTCATCGGCTTCAGCTCTCGTTGACGTGATGATTAAAATTTTTAATCATCGGATTTAAATTTGAATCCTGGTTACCAGGCAATTAGAAATTTTCGGATTTTTTTTTCAACAAATGAATTAAAAAAAAAACCAGAAACTAAAAAAATCCACATGTAGAAAATTTAAAAAACTACAGGTGCAATTTTTTCAAATATTTTTTTTTTATAATTTGTTGTCTAAAAATAAGTTCAAAAATTATTACGAAATATATCAGACTGATAATTGCGCTGCCTAAATTTATAATACTGAAGTTAGCCGGCGTCTAATAATTTTTTGATTTTTTTTTAGACGATAAACCACAAGAAAAAATATATTTGAAAAAATTGCACCTGTAGTTTTTTAAATTTTCTACAAGTGCATATTTTTAGTTTTTTTTTTTCTTCAAATTTAATTGATAAAAAAAAAATCCAAAAATTTTGAATTGTCTGTTAACTTCAGGATCATATTTATGATACTGAAGTTAGCCGACGTCTAATAATTTTTTGAGTTTTTTTTAGACGATAAGTTTAAAAAAAAAAATTTGAAAAAATTGCACCTGTAGTTTTTTAAATTTTCTACATGTGCATATTTTTAGTTTTTTTTTTCTTTAAATTTGATTGTTCAAAAAAAAATCCAAAAATTTTGAATTGTCTGCAAACTTCAGGATCATCTAAATTTTGGTCTTATATTCATATATTTTTTGACTCAATCAGTTTTGGATTTTTTTATGTGCCCTCATGGCTTCCGGTCCGAACCTCAGGCCACAAGAGCGTAAAAAAAATTCAAAATTAGTAGAATTTGTATTTTTATACTTTCAGACAAAAATTGATTAGCAAAAAAAAATTTATATGCCTGCGGCGCAATATGAATATTTAAAATAATAAATATGTAAATATTTATGACTGTTACAGTCCGTCTTGTTTTCAAAGCGGGGAGTAATAAACTTTAAATTAAAAAAAAAATAAATTAAATACAATTGATTTTTATTGATAAATTCAACTTTTAATTAAATACAGATATTACGTATTACTTAATTAATGTTAATCAAGAGTATATACAAAAAAATTGGTCGTTTAATGATCAAGTTTTTTCTCCCAAATTAAAGTTATGAAAAAACGGACAAATATAAAACTTTTAAATGCCTATACAATACTTAATTATTGTATCATCATTATTATTATTATTTTAATTAATTATAAATCTTTGTCAAATTGAACTCTAGTCGAAAAAAAAAAATTTAGTGATTGAGAAAAAAAAATGTATAAGTAAAAGTAATAGCCGTTTAGTAAACTTGTAGATATAAATAATTACAAGTTAATGAATTCCTGTCAGCCAGATTACATCAATACACTCATCACAACAATTATTTCTTTACTGTTACAATAATTACTTATTAATAAACAAAAATATATTGTAATAGGCTTAATTCTAGTGTGTAATTTAAATCAACCTGTTTTTAGTTTAGACTTTAATTATTTTTAGTTATCAGAATATAAAAATTTTAAGTTCAATCTTCTTTGTCTTTATTACTTTGAGGTGACTTGTCACCGTTCATTGGAGATCGTGAGCGGCTGTGACTCTTGCTGTGTTTGCTTTCCGATCTGGATCTGGATCTGTCACCTCGTGAACGCTCGCGGCTTGAACGTTCCCTGGAAAAAAAATATTTTTGTAAAATGTATATCCAGAGGCAGAAAGTATGATAGTCAAAAGTGAACGTACTTGGAAGGTGATTTGGCTTTTGATTTAGACTGTGATCGTGATTTAGATCTTTCGGTTTTAGATCTGGAGCGTGATCTAGACTTGGACTTGGACTTTGAACGATCTCTTGATCTAGAAAAAAAAAATTTGGTTAAGAAAAAATAATTAAGTATAAAATAAAGAGTGCAATTAATACTCACTTGGACTTGGAATGTGAGCGACTGCGTTCAGGAGATTTAGACTTGGATTTTGATTTTGATTTAGAGTGCGCTCTTGACTTGGAACGGCTGCTACGACGGCTGCGGCTGCGAGAGCTGCGACGGCTTCTGTAATTATTATTGATGTTAACAATTGGAAAAAAAGTAGTGTGTGGAAATAATGGGAAGATAAATTACCGTGAGCGAGAGCGTGAACGGCGACGTGAACGAGAACGTGATCGAGAACGGGATCTAGAGCTTGACGACCGGGAACGACGTCCTCTCCTCTTATCTTCAATCAGATGAATTCTTCGGCCATTTAATTCAGTGTCATCCAGCTTGTCGATGGCATTCTTTAGGTCTGAGTATGTTGCGAATTCCACAACTCTGTAATAAATTCAAATTTTAATTTACATTTGCAATTTATGATTATTAGAGCAGATAAAAAAAATTATTCTTTCAATTCCATTATTAAAAAAATTTACGGAGCTTCAATTTAAAAAAAAACTGACTAAAATTTTTTTTTTCTTGAGAATTTAATTTTTCCCAAATTTCGAATTTAATAAAAATATATTTTGAGTACAAAAAATGGCAGCAACTCCATTGTTTAGTATCGCGGTAATTAAAAAAATTTACGGAGCTTCAATTAAAAAAAAAAAAAACTGACTACAATTTTTTTTTCTCGAATTTTATTTTTCCCAAATTTCGAATTTAATAAAAATATATTTTGAGTACAAAAAATGGCAGCAATTCCATTGTTTAGTATCGCGGTAATTAAAAAAATTTACGGAGCTTCAATTAAAAAAAAAAAACTGACTACAATTTTTTTTTCTCAAATTTAATTTTTCCCAAATTTCGATATTAATAAAAAAATATTTTGAGTACAAAAAATGGCACCAACTCCATTGTTCAGTATCGCGGTAATTAAAAAAATTTACGGAGCTTCAATTAAAAAAAAAAAACTGACTACAATTTTTTTTTTCTCAAATTTAATTTTTCCCAAATTTCGAATTTAATAAAAATATATTTTGAGTACAAAAAATGGCACCAACTCCATTGTTTAGTATCGCGGTAATTAAAAAAATTTACGGAGCTTCAATTAAAAAAAAAAAAACTGACTACAATTTTTTTTTCTCAAATTTAATTTTTCCCAAATTTCGAATTTAATAAAAATATATTTTGAGTACAAAAAATGGCAGCAACTCCATTGTTTAGTATCGCGGTAATTAAAAAAATTTACGGAGCTTCAATTAAAAAAAAAAACTGACTGCAATTTTTTTTTCTCAAATTTAATTTTTCCCAAATTTCGAATTTAATAAAAAAATATTTTCTGCCCTCCGGCCGGAAAGTGGCAACTTTCGGGCCGCTGCCCTAAACGAAGTTGCAACTTTCCGGCTTCGTCGAGCAGAAAAATAGTATACGCACCTTGGCCAGTAAAAAAGAAAGCCTCAGAGCACATGTTTGTCAGCCTCGGCTTCGCCTCGGCCAACAATTACATGTGCTCTGAGACTTTTCTTATTTTACTGGCCTAGGTATGTAATATACTATTTGTGTACAAAAATTGACACCAACTCCATTGTTCAGTATCGCGGTAATTACAAAAATTTTTTTTCAAGCTTCTAAATAATTTTGAAAATTACAGGATTTTTAAAAGATCAAATTCTTTTTCATTAATAAAAAAAAAAAAATAATTACCCTTCATTTCGACGTTGCTTGTGGGCGTCAGCGTATGTAACTTCGCCAGCTTGTCTCATATAATCTTTCAAATCCTGAGCATGACGTAAAAAAAAAATAATAATTAATCAGTAATGAACATAAGTAATTATAAAAATATAAGTAAATAATTATTTGATATTGGACTATAAATTTGTAGTACTAATCTACTTGTTCCGAGGATTTGATAACGAATGTGCACTTAGATATTTGGCTCTCTTGACTCTTCAATTTAATATTGAGTTTAATTATCTCATTAATATTAATATTAATTATTATTATTATTATTATTTTTTAATAAACATAAAAATATGTCGTGCAATGTGCCCGAATTTAGTTATAATACGCAATTCAACTTTTCTTTAAATGCAACCCGATCCAGTAGAAAAAGTAAACAGATTTTAAAATAAAAAAAAAATAATTAATTCATAAATATATTCAACATGCAATAGAACTTTAGTCTACATTACAAAATTAACAAAATATATTTCAAATAAATAATAAATAACCCAGCAATGAAAGAACTTAAGAGTAGAGATAAAGATTAAGTGATTCCATGTAATGCCAGTGGATTGGTAATGAATCCAGAGCGATGTCCATAAGCCGCGTTGTCCAGTAAAAATTATCGATAATTATCTGATCCCTCGATAAATTTATTTTCTCATATCCGAAACGCCTCTTGGCCTTTATCGTTATCCTTTAATCCTCCGTCGTATTATCAATCAATCAGACTTGGATATTTATGGGTCATGTGTGGGTACCAGGTACGGCTTTATTCCAGAGCACTTGTAATTGGTTGTTTGAATAATAATTTCTTCATTTTTCATCTTCATCATCGATAGATACATCAAGTCCTGATTGTAATACTGCAGTTTTATTGAATCCTTTGTCGTTTCAAAATTAAAATTCATTCGTTGTTTCATTTTCTCAAGTGTTCACTGTCGAAAAATAACATTTCCCGGTATAGGCGTAAAGTAGCTCAAGGTCTTGCATTGTCAAGAAAAGTTGATTTTAATCGCGAATTATATAAATTAATCAAATCTATTATTATTATTAGACAAATTGTTGAGGAGAGTTTGCACTTTTTTATATTTTGCACTCGAGTGGACGAATGTAATTGTCTTTATTAGCATTTGTAAGGTAGGAGACCCAGTACCAGATCAGGTACCAGTTCTCTGATTAGATACTAGTTCCCAAATCAGGTACCAGTTCCTCGATTGGATACTAGTTCCCCAATTAGATGTTAGTTCCCTGGGGGTACCAGTTTCTTGATTAAATACTAGTTCCCTGATTGGATACTAGTTCTCTAATCGGGTACCAGTTTCCTGATCAAGTACTAGTTCCTAGATCAAGTACTAGCTTCCTAATTAGATTCTAGGTCCCTAATTGGGTACTAGTTCCCTGATTGGATACTAGTTCTCTAATCGGGTACCAGTTTCCTGATCGAGTACTAGTTCCTAGATCAAGTACCAGCTTCCTGATTAAATACTAGTTCCCTGATTGGATACTAGTTCTCTAATCGGGTACCAGTTTCCTGATCCAGTACTAGTTCCTAGATCAAGTACTAGCTTCCTAATTAGATTCTAGGTCCCTAATTGGATACTAGTTCCCTGATTGGATACTAGTTCTCTAATCGGGTACCAGTTTCCTGATCGAGTACTAGTTCCTAGATCAAGTACCAGCTTCCTGATTAGATTCTAGGTCCCTGATTGAGTACCAATTCCTAGATCAAGTACCAGCTTCCTGATTAAATACTAGGTCCCTGATTGGGTACTAGTTCCCTGATTGGATACTAGTTCCCAAATCAGGTATTAGTTCCTCGATCGGATACTAGTTCCCTAATTAGATGTTAGTTCCCTGGTTGGGTACCAGTTTCTTGATTAAATACTAGTTTCCTGATTGGATACTAGTTCTCTAATCGGGTACCAGTTCCCTGATCGAGTACTAGTTCCTAGATCAAGTACCAGCTTCCTGATTAGATTCTAGGTCCCTGATTGGGTACCAGTTCCCTGATCGAGTACTAGTTCCTAGATCAAGTACCAGCTTCCTGATTAGATACTAGGTCCCTAATCGGGTACTAGTTTTCTCCCTGATTGGATCTTAGTTCTCTAATCGGGTCCTAGTTCCCTGATTGGATACTGGGTCTTCTTCCGTACAGTATAGAGACTTTGTCAAAATTTTTATCATAACTAAATACAAATTTTCGAACCGTTAGAAAATAATAATCATGAGCAAACTCCTCTCAATAAAAAAAAACTCCTAATTTCGAGCACAGTATATACATATATGTATAAGATATTAGTTTTCTACAAAAGTATTACGCAGATAGAAGTGGATTAATTGTATATTTAAATATTTAAATATTTTCATATGTGTGTATCGTTGTCAATATTTAATAATAAGGATAATCACCATAATAAATCACCATTGCTAAACAATAAAAAACAAATACCTGTTAAAAAATTATTGTGCACAGTAATAATTATTGTTAATAGTATAGTTTTTATATGTATACTTATATTTATATATATATGTTTAAAGATATAGATATAACAATAATAATAATGATGATTAAAACCTATATCTAAAAGAACACTCGGTTAAGGTGACGCATTTACCTTAGGCCCAGGCACCACCTTGTTTACAGACACAGAGAGAAAGGCCAGACACACGACGTTTGGTCAGTGGGGGTCGAACGGATCGGATCTGAGGCACCTCAAGCGGATGCTCAAGACTTTGCACCACCGGTTTCCCTTCTCACGGGGATGCCTCGCTGTTTGGTTTGCTTTCATTTAATAGACGATGATACCGCACACTAGCAGCCGTGTAGTTGATAATGATAATAATTACAACAACAACAACAACAACATCATCAACAATAATTGCGATGTCGGTTCAATATTTTATTATTTTCTTCTTTCAATTACGATATATTTTTATATATATATTTTGTATATATTATCGTTAATAAAGGTACTGGTTTAATTACATGGGTAATTACAAGGGAAAATTACACCGGCACACAAAAAAAAATAAGTTCTCTGTACTTTTGACGGGACCGATTTATTCCCATGTATTTTGACCCGCTGAATCCGAATCCGAGGTCCGTTTAACCCGTACACCCTCAGATTTTTAGAAAACTTTAAAAAACCTCAAAAATACACAAAAATCGACTGTTTTTCAAATTTATAAATTTTTTTAACCCTAACTAAGCATGATTTTTATGTACTTCGGTCCTCCACATACTAACCTGAAGTTTATTTAAAACATTAGCCATTTAAAGTCTGAGTAAATTCCAAAAAACCCCAAAAAATTGCAAAAAAGCAAAAAAATTCTTAGTATTGTGATGAAAAAAATTTTATAGGGCTAAATAAATAATTATTTTCATGTATGTTTATCTGTCACATATAATTCTCGAACATCCATGGCTCAGACATCTCTAAAATTTTAAATAAATGGCAAAAATTCCCAAAAAATCGAAAAAAATAAAATTTGATATAACAAAAATCATTTTTTAAATCGACATAAATAAAAGAAATCATATTGTTCGATCTGTGATATATATATAAAAAATATTTTGGCCTAAAACATAAAAAAATTTTAATATGCTTCAAAAAATTTTTTTTATCACAACACTAAGAATTTTTTTGCTTTTTTGCAATTTTTTGGGGTTTTTTGGAATTTACTCAGACTTTAAATGGCTAATGTTTTAAATAAACTTCAGGTTAGTATGTGGAGGACCGAAGTACATAAAAATCATGCTTAGTTAGGGTTAAAAAAATTTATAAATTTGAAAAACAGTCGATTTTTGTGTATTTTTGAGGTTTTTTAAAGTTTTCTAAAAATCTGAGGGTGTACGGGTTAAACGGACCTCGGATTCGGATTCAGCGGGTCAAAATACATGGGAATAAATCGGTCCCGTCAAAAGTACAGAGAACTTATTTTTTTTTGTGTGCCGGTGTTATTGATGAGGTGACGGTGCAGATGATTTAGTGAGGAGTGATTGGAAAATGAGAAGTGATGATGTTATGGTTGGATTTTAAAAAGTTATCAAGGTGATGAGATGATAATGACATTAATAATAATAATATATTGTTGTGATGGATTTAAATGAACCAGCGTTTGACAATAATGAACTCGTGGACTGTTATTGACATCCAGTAGGATGTCAACGTATGGAGAGACAATAATGATCGTCTCTATCCCTGGGACAGGTGGCGAAGCTGCGGTGCGGGTGGTATACCTGGTGCCAGTATGCCTTGGTCTTTATTTAATATTTAAATATATATTCTGATAATCTTTGATCCTTCGTGATGCGGTACCCTGGTTGTTTATATTAACTCTGGCACCACTTGATCACAAGCTCGGGCCCGCCTCATCTCACGTGAATCTCGTCATCTCTTAATCGAACATCATCAGTATATTGGCCCTACCGTCCCGGTCACACCTCCACGGCGAAGAGGACATGGCTCTTCGGAAAGAACATGAATTTTATTGTTTTTTTTTCAAATTCCCAACTGCTGACCGAACGTAAATAAAATTTAAAACAAGTTAATAGTAATAATTATTAAAACAAAGAGATAACGGTTGCTACGATAAATTTAACTAACGTTTCAACAAATTATATCATTTTCAAATAAATTGCGAGATAAAAAATTTATTTTAAAACTGCAACGACATACATTTAATGTAAATTGATCAAGTAAGACTTGGCTACCAAATACATTTATTCCCAGTGGTCATTTCTCTCAATGGAACTCTTGGGTTTATTTATTCTGGGACCTGTCCAATCAGTGTCCTGAGTTTAATACTCCGTTAATTGAAACTCGGGCGTAGTGCTGCGTCCTGGTATTTCCCACAATCTCCATGGCTCCATGGCTTTTGGATCTCCACCACTCATCTGGATCACATCTCTGATGGTAATTGTCAACATCTTTATCTCTATTCAATACATCGACTGTTCAATCAGTGTCGAGTTCTTCGATGGATTATCGGTTTCAGTCCTGGCATGGCTCAGGTTATCGTTCATTCTTTAAACGAATTCATTTTCTCTGGTCTTGTGCACTCTGACACAGACTCTCATGTTATTCAAGTCTCATCCAATCTCATTTACTTAAAAATAGTGGTCTAGAAAAAAATGTATTCAACTTTTTTGATTCCAGGATCTTACTTGATCAAAATGTACATCGATTATCATTGCGGTGATAAGGGAGCTAATCTTATAAATAAACTGAGGAAAAAACAATTTATTTAATTTAAAATAAAATTTTTATGATGATTCAATTTATCAAATCACGATTAAATAAATAATTTATTTCTTTTACTTTTTATCGTCATCGTGCATTGCTGTTTTTTTTTTCTTTTTTAATTTTAGTTTCGTACCCGACACGACTTTATAAGAGATAAATAAATGAAAAGTATTTAAGAATATAAATTAAAAATTTATGACTGTGACTTACCTGCCAGCTTACGCGGCTCGAAAGATTTTCCACTGTCAGACGGTACTCGGTGCGGGTCGGCGGTCCATATCTGTACAAAAAATCATAAATATTAGTATTGAAATTAAATTTATTTATTTGATAAGTAAGAAAATTTAAAAGCTGATAGATTTTAGTGAAGTGAAGAAGAAAAATTTTAATTAGAGATTGAAAAAATTGATAGTGAATTTAAATTGATAGAAGAAAATGAAAGAAAATATGAGCAGTAGAGAGAAATAGATAATATTGATTAATATTTATATACCTGGGCAATGATTGCTTGTAGCTAGATGCAGTCCTTGTGTTTCTGTTCACACTATCTCTGCAAAAAGGGATTTTATGTGAACAGAAATAACGGATAGATGGCTAAACCTCCGGCAAATAACTACAGACCAGCACTCATTGCTCAAGCACACAATCATCAATCATCTGTTCAATCAAATCAAATCTACTCAATCAATTAATTAATCCAGCTATTGATCATACCTGTCGTGCCGCATATCGTCTCGGCTGCAACAAACAAGACCAATTTTTCTATTAGAAACTTTTAAATCTTTACTTGCCTAGCTTCTAATCTTTCAGACTCTAATTCTTTTTGTATTTCAATTGCAGCAAAAGTAACGCGATACTCAAGTTAACCGACCAATAATTTTTTGAATTTTTTCTAAGCGATAAATTAAAAAAAAAAATATTTTTAAAAATTGCACTTATAGTTTTTTAAATTCTCTACATGTGTATTTTTTTTTTTTTTTTTTTTTTGTTATTAATTTGTTGTAAAAAAAAATCCGAAAATTGTTAATTATCTGGGAACTCCTGGAGTTAACAGACAAAAAATTTTTGATTCTTTTTTTCTACAACAAATTAATGACAAAAAAAAAAAAAACTAAAAATCCACATGTAGAGAATTTAAAAAAATATAAGTGCAATTTTTTTAAATATTTTTTTTTTTACAATTTGTCGTCTTAAAAAAAAATTCCAAAAATTATTAGACGTCGGCTGACTTCAGGATCATAAAGTAAAAGTGAATGAATGTGAATGTAGCAGACATTAAACAAATTTTAAATTATTAATAAATAGAGCAAATAATTGATGAAAAAAAATTTTGAAAAAATGCGCATTCAAAAAATTTTGAAATTAACAAGTGCATTTTTTATAAGTTTTTTTTTTTTAATTATTTACTCCGATTATTTGTAATTTTAAATTTGTCTGATGTCTGCTACATTCACATTCATAAAAGTGACTAGACCAAGACTGATTTTATTTTGTTCATTAAAAAAAAAAAAAATAAAAAAAAAATGTAAATATAAAATTTAATTACAAGCCTGACTCTACTAATTATTCAATGATTGAGACCCATAATAAATGCCAAAGGTTTGCACATCGTCGCTCCAGTTATTTATGTCATTAGCACACAATAATCATCAGATACTTAAATAAATACTGATATGTCTATCAATAAATATATAAATAAAAAAAAATATAAAAAAAAAAAAAAAAAAAAAAAAAATTGCTTGTCTTACGCAGATCGTCTCGAGTCCCCATAACCACCACGGGAGTCACCATAGCGCCACTGGTCACTACCCCTAGGTGTTCCCCGGGCCCTCTCTACAGTAATTCTGTAACAAGATACATTGGATATGCTTACTTGTCTCTCCAGGAGCGTGAGCGTCCGTAGCCACGGTCGCCTCGCCTCCCTGAAACACCCCGTGCTATCTCGACCGCCACTCTGAAACACACCCAACAAAACCCCGCCTAAGTCCTCGACTATTTTTACTAAAATATTTTCTTATCTGTTTTTTTTTTCCCATTTCTCCACTCTCGCCTCACACGCTTACTTTTAATTCTTTATTAATTTTTATTATCGACATTATACCCAAAATCCGTTTTTTTTTTTAAATTTAAAATTTAAAATTTAAAATTTTAAGTAACAATTAAAAAAAAAAATGTGTTAATTATAAAAAATAAAATCCGTGAGTATTATTTATAAATTAAAAATAAAAAAAAAGTTAATGAAAAAAAAAAGTAAATAAATAAATAATAACACGAATACATTCGGGGAATTGATGGTAGTCGTTCAAAATGGCGGTAAAGTTTATGGATGTCAAAAAATATTGTATACTCGTCAAGCACGTTAATTTATAAAAAAAAAATCATGCCTACGTTATACACGTATGTCAATAATAATAACAATAATAATACACTTGTATCTAATTAATAAATATAAATACATAGATACAAACAGCATATGTATATATATTATTAATTGAAACAAAAATGTATGTACACGTACCTCTCGCCTAGTAATTCTTTACCATTCAGCTCGTAGACTGCGTCGTCGGCATCTCTGTAGTCATCGAATTCCTGTAACAATAATAATAAAAATTAACCAGGTGATTCAGGCTCGTTAAGACAATAATTAAATTTACAATTATAATATATAATATATAAATATATGTATATATTAGTGGTGCTATCGGTGGCATTTAAATTTCCCGCGTTCTTACCAGACCCCAATTCTCGTTTGATTATTTGTGTTTTTAACTTCGAATACTCACGACAAAGCCATAGCCGTTCTTGATGAGAACATCACGGAAATGGCCGTATCCTCTGAAAAATCTCTCAAGGTCTCTTTCCCTTGTCCCGTATGGAAGACCACCGACATAGACCCTTGTCCCTACCATGCTGTAAAAAAAAAAGAAACGATTGAACGATTTTACAACTTACCACAAAAGCATATCCATTCTTCATAGCGACCTCCTTGATTCTACCATATTTCCGGAAGAACTTCTCAAGGTCGCGCTCTCGCACCCGGTATGTTAAGCCGCCAACGAATACTCGGGTGTTCATTCTTAAAGGAAAATATAAAAAACACCTTACATAACAGGCCTAACAACCTGCCCTTTGTTTATTTTTATTTTATCATATCAATTACTATCATCATTGTGATAACACACGGAAAAAAATTAATCGTCAATGCAACATGATGCAGTCTTGGTAAATAAACATGATGAAATCATGTTGCATTCACATGATTTGTCATGTTTCGGTTACATGATAGTCATGTTGCGGTAACATGAGAACATCATGTTGCATTCACATGATTTGTCATGTTTCGGTTACATGATAATCATGTTTCGGTAACATGAGAAAATCATGTTGCATTCACATGATTTGTCATATTTCGGTTACATGATAGTCATGTTTCGGTTACATGATAATCATGTTTCGGTAACATGAGAAAATCATGTTGCATTCACATGATTTGTCATGTTTCGGTTACATGATAATCATGTTAGGGTAACATGAGAAAATCATGTTGCATTCACATGACAAATCATGTTGCTGCCACATGATTTTCTCATGTTACTGAAACATGATTATTATGTAACCGAAACATGACAAATCATGTGAATGCAACATGATTTTCTCATGTTACCGCAACATGACTATCATGTAACCGAAACATGACAAATCATGTGAATGCAACATGATTTTCTTATGTTACCGAAACATGATTATCATGTAACCGAAACATGACAAATCATGTGAATGCAACATGATTTTCTCATGTTACCGAAACATGATTATCATGTAACCGAAACATGACTATCATGTAACCGAAATATGACAAATCATGTGAATGCAACATGATTTTCTCATGTTACCGAAACATGATTATCATGTAACCGAAACATGACAAATCATGTGAATGCAACATGATTTTCTCATGTTACCGAAACATGATTATCATGTAACCGAAACATGATTATCATGTAACCGAAACATGACAAATCATGTGAATGCAACATGATTTCATCATGTTTACTTACCAAGACTGCATCATGTTGCATTCACGATTAATTTTTTTCCGTGCAGTAATCAATTATAAACTAATACTATTTAATGTCAAATCAGTACCAGTTGATTTGTGTACCGGCAGATGCTTACAGTTATCGTTACCCTGATTTCAAAAATTTTATCTAATCGTCCAATAGATTCTTTTACGTTATCAGTTTATTTTTATCACAATCAATGTTCTGGGTTTTACACAGATGAGAATCTATTGATTTTCAAAATCAGGCTATTGGATTCCTTTGATTAAATTCAAATACTATTAATATTTATTGGTGATTTTAAAAATTTAAATTAATGCCTGTAGACATCTGACGGTAAAGCTTTCAATCAATGGTCTTTAGTCTAATGAAAATAATTACGATAATTTTTTTTTTCTATTGAATTAACCACGTGAGCTATTAACAGCTATTGTGTCATTAGTACTCAGGGACTTTAATTGTAAAATAAAATTTAATTACTTTATTAATTATTCAAGAAAATCCTCAACTCAATGCGCTATCGCTACGGCTATTGTTATTATTTGTTATCACGGTGGAATAATAATTACCTTGTATTTATTTAATGTAAATATGAATTATTTATGATACTGAAGTTAGCAGACGTCTAATAATTTTTTTATTTTTTTTTTAGACGATAAGCCGAAAAAAAAAAATATTTGAAAAAATTGCATCTTTAGATTTTTAAATTTTCTACACTTACATATTTTTAGTTTTTGTTTTTTTGTAATTGATTTGGTGAAAAAAAAAAATTCGAAAATTACTAATTGTCTGCTAACTTCAGGATCATAATTATTTATGATCCTCAAGTCAGCAGACAATTAACTATTTTTGAATTTTTTTAACAGTTCAATTTAAAGAAAAAAAAATCGAAAAAAATGCACGTGTAGAAAATTTTGAAAACTACAGGTGCATTTTTTCGAAATATTTTTTTTTTTAAATAAAATTATTAGTCGGATGATTTCAGTATCGTAAATTATTATACTGAAATTAACCGGCGTCCAATAATTTTTGGATTCATTTTTAAATAGTCAATTATAAAAAAAAAAATATTTGAAAAAATTGCACATAAAATTTTTAAAATTTACTCCATGTGCATTTTTGTATTTTTATTTTTTTTTTAAATCAAGTTGAAAAAAAAAAATTCGAAAATTTTTAACTGTCTGCTGACGAGGATCATAAATTATTTACCACAAAAACAAGATGAGAAATAATTAATAAAATAATAATTATTACCGAGTAAAAAATTTTGAATTTCTATTTTCATTAATAACGAGATTCCAAAAAATTTTTTTTATTTGTTTCTTTATCAATGAAATTTGATTTCGTAATAAATTATCAACTGATAGAAGTTACTGGACGCTTGAAAAAAATAATGGATGCTAATGAATGTGTGGATGACAATTAGCAATTTTTTAAATTTCAGAATAAATAAATAAAATTCAAATACAATAAAAATTGAAAAATGCGCACTTGCATAATTTAAAAATCAGCACGCGCATTATTTAAAATTTTACTATTTCAATTAATTTATTTATTTAAAATTTAAAAATTGTCTCATGTCTAATGCACGCACACTCACTCGATGCTAATGATTTTAATGATAATTAACAGCAAAAATTAGCTGGCTAGCCACGGGTATTTATTTATATATTTATTCATCTTTATTTTTGGTAAATTATTATTAATAAATAATTAATGCTTACCTGGTTGTTTATTGATCAGTCTCTGTAACTTTAAACGCCGAAAACAAATTTTTTTAGTTAAGTAACAAAAAAAAAAAAAAATATACTTGTTAAGTGACGGTAAAAGTAAATTGTTACAAAGTTTAACAATAATAATTAATAGCAAAGTAATTATTGCTATAAGACACGTATTAGTACAGTTGATTATGATGAACGAGGCTTATGCAAAATGGCTATCGCATCACCATGTAATCCCAATGGTAATAACGGAAATATACGGGGTCAACATGAGTAAATTCATGGCCCGCAAACTCGAACCCGGACGTGACGAGCGCGCACAGCGCCACGATGCCTCCCATCAACGTGTCAGACTTTCGTTGGTATTCAAATTTACCGCCAAAATTTTATTTGCGACTGATCGGGTTTCTGTTGGTGGCTTGCAGGCACACCGTCAAAAGTAAAAATTTCAGAAGTATACCAACTTCAGAAACTCACAGTTAGGAATGTAAAAAATAAAGATGGTTCATAATTCAGAATGACAAATTATCACCTTGTCAAAAACATCGAATCTCTAATCTTTATATCAACACATACTCAGAATTTACAATATTCATTCTTTCGTAATAAAGAATTAACAATATTTAGAATGACAATATTTCAGAAATCCAATACTTCCGAAATATTCAAACTACGAACGCCAATTCTTCAGAATTACATTTTATACGAATGACCATTTTAGTAAAATTTTCTAAGCTTTGCTGACAGTCGGTATTACAGACTTTCCCTATGAATTTACCATTATCATGTGAGTGCTTTGGCGGATTGATTGGGTTTAAAAAATTTGTATGACTCGTTATGTAATAATTATATATGAATTTTACGAGTTTAATTTGTATGAAACGATTATATTGAATGTACTGAATTAAGATAGAAGTGCTATTTGTGGCCAGTAATAATTAAGTTCTAATAACTCTCTAAACATGAATAAGTGAAAATAAGTGAAGATTTATTAATGCCAAGTGCAAACCGAACCACTAATTTCAAAAAGTGGTTCGGTTGGCACTCAGAATTAGTGAATATTGACTTATTCATGTTTAGAAAGAATAGTTGAGTTATAATTATTTAAGCTTCAACATAAAATCGTAAAATTAGTGACATAATTTTTTTAACACATACTAATAAACAATATAATCTCATCTGTTTAAAAATAGTTTATAGATTTTAAATATTATCAATTTAACTAAACTAAATTTTAATCGAAACTAATCTTGATGTATATCAGTATATACCCTGTCCAAAAATTCTTGTAGAATCCACGTAACTGCGACAAAAACCGCATAGAATCCTATAGACTGTATTGGTTTCAATGCCGTTTTTGTCGCATGTGATTGGATTCTATGGGAATTTTCGGATTATTATTATTGTAACTTAATTATTATTAATGCTTGTGTGATGAATAAAAATACAGCCTAAATCAAATCCAGATGCATTTTTTATTTATAAATTTATAATTAACATATATGTTTATGTTTTATTAGGTCCAATATTTTAAATAATAATTATAATTCAAGAATAATTGATTCAATCTATTGGACATTGATCCGTGTATTATTTTCAATATCTTATTTAAATTTTATTTTATAATTCATATAGGATAGAAGTACCATTTTTGGCCACTTTAGTACCAGTTTTGGTTACTTCAAAAATTTTAATAAAATAATACGCAAAGTACGTAATGATATGATGAATTTTTTTAAATTCATTTAAAGGGAATTTTTAACTTCCCGCTAAGAAAATTGTAAATTTTCAAAAATTCGGGAAGTTATTGGTTTCGGTCCGATTTACGAAAATTGAATTTCCATCAGATGTCGACGTTTCGAGGTCCTAGGAAGCTATTCTGACTAATTTCACGATGATGTCCGAGTGTATGTATGTATGTGTGTACGTACGTACGTACGTACGTATGTATGTATGTAAATATTCATAACTCTTGAACGGATGAACCGATTTTGATCGTTGAGGTGTCATTCGACGCGGCTTGTTAATGTCTTGAAGCCGTGAAAATTTGAACTTAATCGGTAGGGTGCGTTCAGAGATATTTCAAAAATAAAATTTTTTCGAAAATGTTTTATTTGGATAACTTTTAATTTTATCGATAGATTGATTCCAAAATTTAATCAGCTCTGAAACTCTATAAGCCGCGTCGAATGCCACCTCAACCATCAAAATCGGTTCATTCGTTCAAGAGAAACCGTTAACGAAAGAATTCAAAAAAAATTTTTTCCTTGGTTTTATTGAAATTTCTCAAAAACGGCTGAATAAATCAATTTCAAAATTTGATCAGCTTCAGAACTTGATAAAACGCGTCGATTGCCACCTCAACCATCAAAATCGGTTAATTCGTTCGCGAGATATCGTGGGAGAAGGAAATGCTAAAAAATGGTTTTTTACAAAACAATGGCATAAAAAAGTATTTGCGAGCTCGAAGAGCTCGAAAATGTAATCACAATAATGTTTTCGAGCTCAGCGAGCTCGAAAACAGCGGAAAGTTTTGGGGCTGGCCCGCAGGGTCAACTGACAGACTGATTTTCTATTGATTTTCTATCGATTTTCTATGACAGCAACAAGTTTTTGTTTTCTGTCAATTTTCTATGGATTTTCTATCGATTTTCTATGACAGCAACAAGTTTTTGTTTTCTGTCAATTTCCTATGGATTTTCTATCGATTTTCTCTGACAGCAACAAGTTTTTGTTTTCTGTCAATTTCCTATGGATTTTCTATCGATTTTCTATGACAGCAACAAGTTTTTGTTTTCTGTCAATTTTCTATCGATTTTCTATGACAGTAATTATTGTGATAGCAATTGTATACAAATTATATATAAAATTAATACTAATAATAATTTTGATAGTAATTGTATACAAATTATATCTAAAATTAATACAAATAATTATTGTGATAGCAATTGTATACAAATTATATATAAAATTAATACAAATAATTATTGTGATAGTAATTGTATACAAATTATATATAAAATTTATACTAATAATTATTGTGATAGTAAATGTATACAAATTATGTATAAAATTTATACTAATAATTATTGTGATAGTAATTGTATACAAATTATGTATAAAATTTATACTAATAATTATTGTGATAGTAATTGTATACAAATTATATATAAAATTTATACTAATAATTATTGTGATAGTAATTGTATACAAAATTGGCTCAACGAGCTCGAAAACAGCGGGAAGTTTGGGGGCTGGCCCGCAGAGTCAACTGACAGACCGATTTTTTTTACTGTATTAGAATGAATTTTTTTTTTTTTTTATACTTCTCCATTAATTAAAATGAAATATTAAAGGTCTAAAAATAAAACACTGGCCACAAATAGCACTTCTATCTTAATTCAGTACATTCAATATAATCGTTTCATACAAATTAAACTCGTAAAATTCATATATAATTATTACATAACGAGTCATACAAATTTTTTAAACCCAATCAATCCGCCAAAGCACTCACATGATAATGGTAAATTCATAGGGAAAGTCTGTAATACCGACTGTCAGCAAAGCTTAGAAAATTTTACTAAAATGGTCATTCGTATAAAATGTAATTCTGAAGAATTGGCGTTCGTAGTTTGAATATTTCGGAAGTATTGGATTTCTGAAATATTGTCATTCTAAATATTGTTAATTCTTTATTACGAAAGAATGAATATTGTAAATTCTGAGTATGTGTTGATATAAAGATTAGAGATTCGATGTTTTTGACAAGGTGATAATTTGTCATTCTGAATTATGAACCATCTTTATTTTTTACATTCCTAACTGTGAGTTTCTGAAGTTGGTATACTTCTGAAATTTTTACTTTTGACGGTGTGCCTGCAAGCCCTGTTGGTTTTTTATTTTAAAAAAGGACAGAAGCGTAACCTTGTAATATATAGACTATGGAAATAAAAAAACACTGTAGAAAACGGAAGTTATACAGTTAAGATTGTAACAATTTAAAAAAATATGATGCTGAAGTTGGCCGACATCTAATAATTTTTTGATTTTTTTTTAAACAATAAATTATAAAAAGAAAAATATTTGAAAAAATTGCACCTGTAGTTTTTTTAATTTTCTACATGTGCATATTTTTACTTTTTGATTTTTTGTAATTGATTTGCTAAAAAAAAAATTCGAAAATTACTAATTGTCTGCAAACTTCAAGATCATAAAAAAATATATTATTATTATTATTTCTATTATCATCATTTTAATTATAATAATTATAATAGTTAAATTCAACTGATGTCCGATATTTTTCTGTATTTGCTATGAGCTAGACGCGAATTTGTTTAAAGTTAGTTATTGGGGGGCTGATGATAAAAACCCCCTGGGATTTGCGCGCGCATAAAGTTGCCCGAGCATACTGAAACGTAGCACAATCGAACAAAATAAGTTTAGTATTGGTGCGATAACACAATAATGATGCCAACTGACATAGAACGGTGTAAACTGTATGGTTTTTTTGTTATAATATTAAGATACTGTAAAACTATATTGCGAAGGAGTCCGTATGTTTTTTTTATAAATTTATCTAGAACGACGAGCACCGAACTATTCCCGCTGCTGCTGCCTGGCACCATAACTTACTCTCCTTCATATTTATCTTTTCTCCCAAAAAATTTTTTTCTTATGAATAAAAAGAGAATATAATAATAATAATAATTAATAAATTAATTACTGATGAAGATTTTTGTAAATTTAAATAAGTGGCGGCAAAATTTAAATTATCGTAAAATTTTAAATAAATAAATTTTACTAAATCATTTTTTATTTTTTAATGAGTCATTTTACACAGTAATTATTATAAGTTAGTACATGATAATTAGATATCATGAAAATAATAAATAAATAGTGATAATTGGGTACTATTTTTTACCCTTTTTCTTTTTCTTCTTTTGGGCTTCTGGCCACGGGAATCCGCGACATTTTAAAACGTCCATTATATTATGACAAGTATAGTACGCATTTTCCATCACCTCTTCATTGAAAATGTCCATTGTAAATCTAGATTTACCTCCACTTCGTTTAGTTTTTTTCGAACCTTTTCCTCCATTATTATTAGCTGCCGTAGTAGCTGCTGCCCCAGGTTTAGCTGTTGTACTGCCATTGTTACTGCCATTTCTTTTTTTACTTTTTCCCGGACCTGGCATTTGTAATGTTTATTCCATACCTCAATAAATAATGACACGACAGCTTAATAAAAAAATTACCAAATAATAAGTATTTGAAAATAATTGAAAACACTTACGGTATTTTTGTTTTTAATCTCAGGAATAAAATTCGTAAATATATTTTCATATATATTATATCAATACGTACAAATTTGTATCATTGTTACGTCAATAATTTTTAAATCAGTAAAATAAATAATCTGGAACTTGCGCAAGTGAAATTCCATGGCGCGAAAATTTAAAATCAAACTAAAAAATTTTTCGTGAAATGTCTGAAGTGATTGCGCGAAATTGACTTTTTTTGAAATTTCAAACCAAAAAAATCACTCAAAATAATTTAAACTGATGATGAAAACGTACAACTGACAGCAGTTATTTTTAAATTTTTTAAATTTTAAATTTCGCGCCATTAGTTTCTTTCGTAACGTCAGGGGCGCTGTCGAGATATCGTCCCAGCGAAAGTCTGGAATTGGCTCCTACTACAATTTTCTCCCCACCACCACAATATTTAGAGTTGCGCATGCGCAGATCATCTTTTTTTGAATATTGTAATGATGTTCGAAGACATTTCAGGGGGAGAGAAATTTCAAATTTTCGCTGGGAGAACTGTAAGACGAAGCCGACGATACCCGAATGTTTCTCTCGGCTCCACTAAATATATCACTCATATTTATTATTATTATTGTATCATATATCACATAAAATTAGCGGGAAAAAAGTATCGCAAACTAAAAAACAGTTTTAATAAAAAGTAGTGTAAAAAAATAATAATTATAATCAAGGCAATAAATCGATACTCGAAAAATAAAAATCCTAGATCATCAATCAACATGTCAAGTAAGAAATACATTTTATTTATTTTAACCTCAAACTTATAAGTAATTCACTTGTGAAAATAAAATAATAAATTAAATTTCCAGACATCAGAGACTGGACAGCAGAGTACTATGTGCAGAGTAAAGAGTTATGTGACTCTATCCTGGAATCAAATGATGATGTCCTTCGAGAAATTCCTTCTCTGAACTACTTACCAGTCCACAGTCTCCAAGATGGTCAGCTGGTGCGTTTCTCCGGCATGATCCAGGACATGTATAACCCGGAGTTGTATTTCGAGAGCTACCAGGTCAAAAATCTGGACACCGGTACCACCAGCATGAGGTCCGGGATGTACAGAGACACTGTCAAGTGCCTAGTAAGTAAATTTTTTTTTTTTTTACAACTCCCTTAGCTTCTTTTGAAAAAAAAAAAATTCTCAAGCCTTTACAGGGAATATCATTACAGTCCATGTCAGATCAATGACATCCAGACTCGATATGGGGCTTAAATAAAATATTTACAAGCAGTCCAAGGTGTGATAAGCTCAAAGAATTGTTTTATCATGTATGCTACTGCTTACAAACTCTGAAAATATTAAATTTCATCAATAATTATTCTTAAATAAATTATTCCACAGGCCAACGAGGATGTAGATTTGCATTCCAGTAAAAATACGAGCTCAGAACGTCAGACCTGCGTAATGATATCGATTCCTGGTCTGAACGATTGGGCGAGAAAGTCGGGACCTAAATTAGAACCAACTGGAGACGGTTCCTTGCCAGCTAAAGCTGCTCCCGTCTCGTCAACGAACAAACGAGCCCTAGATGACGGAGTTGGTAGAGGCGAGGACGAGCCGATGGATACAACGGAGCCTGTTTTGAAAAAAGAAAAGCCATCAGAGCCTTCAGGACCAGTAGCAGGTACCAGTGATGCTGCTGATGAACTCCGGCCCAAGGTAATTGTTTCCAAGGATCATTTGCTTAATTTTCCGGTTCCGATAGTCGATGGCAAAGCATGTATTGTCAAATTCTACAATGATAATCCTTACAAACTCAATCAAGTCTTGGATATAATTGGATTCGTGTCCTTGGATCCTATGCTAAGTGCATTGACAGTCGATGAGTCGATGGATGAGGTAGAAGTCGCTGAGGCTCAGACCCACAATCCACCAGCGTCAATGATTCCACGTCTCCATGCTGTAAAAATAAGCAAAGTAGTCCCCAAAATACCAAATGGTCCATCAATAATATCAAAAGCCAGCCTCATAAGGAGTGATTTGCATCTGGTGCTCAATCAGCTTCTATTTGGAGACAATCTGGCAGCTGATTACGTTATTTGTCACTTGATATCACGAATTTACACCCGCAAAGACTATCTGTGCTTAGGAAACTTTCCCCTGAACATCACTGGGTTCTCTGTCGATAAGTTCAATAATTTTACCAGGGATTTTTACGACATCTTGAGCTCATTCGTCAGCAAAACTCATTTGTTCGAATGCACACTCGATAATTTGAATAGTTTAAGTTTAGTGCCGCGCAAAGACTACGATTGTAATAGACTGACCAGTGGAATTTTGCAGCTGAGTGACAACACTCATTTGATAATCGATGAGACGAAATTAATTGCCGGTAAAATTTCGCCGAGCGGCAAACAAAATTACCAGGCGATAACTGATTTAATTAAATTCCAAAAAATAAGTTATGACTTTAAATACTACACCATGGAGTACGAAACAGACATCCCGGTGTTGATACTGTCGGAGGCTAAGTCTTTCGTTCCTTGTGTGATGCAAGTGCCGATAAAAGTTGACGAGGAAACCGAGAAAACTTATCCCCAAGTGGTTCAAGCGGCGAAAATGTTTCTCAAAGACGAGCAGAGGCTGGCTAATTTCCGAGGGTATCTAGAGCTGATGCGCGGAAAAGAGTTCAAGCTGGGAGATGACATTACTGATGTAATCCAGCAGGACTTTGTCGCTCTGAGACGCACTGACAGCAAGCTGGTCAACGCCGACAGCTTGCATGGGCTCATAGTCTTCGCCAGGTTGATGTCTCTCAGTTACGGCGAAGACTCTCTGTCGTTTGACCGGTGGAAGCAGACCTTTGAAATCGAGAACGAGAGACTTGGCCGTCTCTCCCAACGGAAATAGCTGTGTAAATTGTGCTTTAGGGTTACGAAAATTGTTCTTGTCTTTGATCATTCAAATAAATTTAATTTTTTACTTTTTAATAACAATTTTTATTCATACTACATATTTACAGTTATTTTTACAGGGCTAAATTTCATTTCTTTTATTAATTAAGAAATGAAAATAGCAATTCATTTTTTTTTATCTCGTAAATATTTCCGGAGAAATATTTTGAGATTTTGGACGGAATTTTTTTATAGGGTAGGGGGGGGGGGTACTGATATTCAAAGTGAATTGAAAAAATTTTTTTCCCCTGTTAAAAAATAATTTTTTTTTATAATTTTCGGGATATTCCATTTTGCCCCCCGCCCCCTAATCTTTGGAGGGTTTTTTTAGTGAGAGTTTCGAGTAAAAAAATTAACTAAATAAATAAAATATAAATAGGATTTGAGAAACTGGTTGATAAAAAAATATCATGTGTTAGTTTTTAAGATACTGGAGTCAGCCGACATCTAATAATTTTAGGATTTTTTTTAAGACGATAAATTATAAAAAAAAAATATTTTAAAAAATTGCACCTGTAGTTTTTTTAATTTTCTACATGTGCATATTTTTTTTTTTTAATTGATTGTCAGCTAACTTCAGGATCATTAGTTTTTTTATGCTCTAGTGTGACCAGTATCGTCAAGATAGTTTGTGTCTAAAACTCTTTGGATAGTTTCCGAGTCATTGATTGAGTCTAGTCGATTTTTTCGTTGCTCGTGCAGCGACTCCAGGCCTTTTCTCGCAGCCTGCGCGTATCTTCTCGACAAAGATATTTCACTTTTAGCCCCGGGAATGTGTCCAGTGTACCCGACAATCGGTGGCCTGTCTGCTGTCACTTGATTGTCTAAAAAAAAAATTGATTATTATATTTATCTATATTTAAATATATACATAAAATAATAATAAATTACCAAAATATGATTTATCACGATCGAACCCATGATCAATTTCAACATCAACATTATCAGTTCTTGCTCGTGACAATAAATTACGTGGATTTGTCCTCTCAACATGAGCGCGCATTGCGTCACGTCGAGCGCGTAATTTATTTTGCATTTCCCGCCAATCTTTCCCACCCTCTTCAACAGCTTGCATGAATGGAAGACCATAAATGTTATTAAATCCTGGAATGTAACCCGTGTAGCCCAATATAAATGGGGGTGTTTTATACATCTGCGCGTTGTTCTTCCAGTCCCTTCTTACGTCACGTTCACGTGCTATTGGCAGTAGTATGTCTTTGCCTGAATTGGGTCTGTATGGCCCAGTCTTGAGAATTTTTTTATCCAACAATTCCTGTCAATTAATTCAAATTAATCATTAATAATTATTATTCTTAGTGTACTTGTACAAAAAAAAAAGTTCTTGCTTCTAATTAATTAATTAATAAATAATAAGCAATTGATTTAGTGCAACACTAAGCACTAGTGAGGAAAATACTCCCGATAAAGACTCACGTGTCTCTTTTGACGGCCTTCCTCGTTATTTTTAATCATCTTGCAAATTAAATTTATGTACAATAATCAATCAATAATTAAAATTTTTTTTATTGAGGGCGGGTTCAATTCAAAATTTTATAGAAATTATTTAGAACACGGGCCCGTTTTATTATTTTTCTACTGATCTATTTTAGTAAATTGATCGGATGTTTTTTTTTAACGAAAGTGACTACTGACCTTCATTATTTCCTCTGTACTAGCGCCGAATCGCTTTCCTACTCGAAATTTCAAGGTGGGACAGTGTCCAGTGTATCTAAATAATTAGAAAATGTTATCGTTTATTAATTAAAAAAATCAACAAACCCTCGAATTATTTTATCAGTTGAAAAGAAAGTAAATCATCAATCAAATATTTATTAAAAAAATTAAAAATTGTAATTTCTGATGACCTGACATAATATGAGTAATTGCTGTCACAGAGTAGCCTCGACAACTGATAAAATAAAAATCGATCGCCCTTGTCACATCGTTTTATCAGATTGATGCAATTAATTAGCAACAAATAAAGACCAGATGTCTTTATAAATACATAGGGGAGGGTGGGGCAGAGCGGCCCCCCTAAAATTTTGACCAAAAAAAAAATTTTTTTTTTTTCGACTAATTACTATGAATCCGATATGTTTGCGCATTTTTACCCCTACGCATGACATTTGGGGCAAAATGGACAAGCCCAAAATTTTGAAAAAGTGATTTTTTCATATTTTTATCGTCAAATTAAAAAAAAATTATTATAATTCCACATTTCTAGCCCTACGCATAACACCTGGGGCAAAATGGACCAGCCGAAACTTCCGAAAAAATTATTTTTTCATATTTTTCGGCCGTTTCTTTATGTAAGAGGCAAATTTGGTCACTAAAAATTTATAAAAATTAATTTTTTTTTTTTAGTTGATAAATTTTTGAAATAAAGTAAAATTATACAATTGATGTTTTTTTTTATTAAATAACAATTAGTAATTAAGGTAATCGAGAGTGAACGATTTTTTACGCTTTAAAAATTTTTTTTCGAGTAATATAAAACCAAAAATAGTTGTCAAGAGAAAGAAATACATTCTTAATGATGAAAACAATTTAAAAAAAAAAAAAACGAAAAAAAAAATTTTTTTTATCACTTTTTGAAAGGGGGCCGCTCTGCCCCACAAAAAAAAAAAAAAATTTTCAGAATTTTGGCAAAATTTCCATAAATTTGTTCGAAATAGGACAAAAGTAAAGTGATCTTATAGTTGAAAGCCACAAAAAATAATAATTGGCTTAGGGGGGCCGCTCTGCCCCACCCTCCCCTATACATATAAATATATGTGCTCATTGTAATGAACCATTAAATTATTATTTTACATGGCATGCATCGTGAATAAGCAGCAACCAGCGCGCACCAGTGAACCGCTTCACCTTGATAACTTTTAAACATCATCTCGAACACTCTCTATTTTTTTTTGTCTATCATTCATTAATTTCCTTTTTTTCATAATTAAATAAACTCGTTTTCTTCAAACACCTCCAATCGATTCGCTCTGCATTGCAGATGGAATATTTTTTATGACAGCACTGTCATAAAAATCGATAGGGTGTTGATTAAGAGCGAGGAAAGGCTGCGGATAAGAATTACTGGGGGTTGTAAGATCGACATTTACATTTATAGTATGCGGTAGCTTTTAAATAGTTTTTATTCAAGGAAAATTGCATCGAGGAGGGTAAAGTTCTTTGGGGTAGTAGTTTTGTGCGTGATAAGAGCTTGCGTGGTAGCCGGTTCACTCTTATTTATACATATATTCATATATATATGGAGTTATTTCGTACCAGGCATCGTACAAGTATCAATAATTTCGAAAATTGTGTTATCGTACTTTCAATTTTATTTTAAATTCCATTTGAACGTAAATTTCTTTTTTAATTATGAGTTTATTTTACACGAAAAAAAATTAACTTTAAAAATTAGTGTTTGAAATTATAACCCGGAACCCGGGTATCAATATGGGGAATTTTAACATTCCAAATAATAAATTTTATCATACGTGTCGTCAATTTTCTAAGTGTCAGTTACGATTTTTAAAGTAAAAAGAGTAATTTTTCTTGCATAGACAATAAATTTTCATACTTATTCTGTAATTATTTACGTTTTTTAATCATAAATAAAAAAATTACTATTTAGAATAATAGTATTTACTGATCACTTTATCATTTTTTTACTTGTCGTTCTTAATTTATATAGTTCATTTTTTTCCGTGTACAAATTTGAAAAAAAAAATTTTTTTTAAATTAATAGAAATTTTTCATTAACATCGAGCCGAAAAAACGTATTTTAGACGTAGTCGACGTACGAAAATGTAAATTAGACTTTGGTAATCGTAGATACAACTTTTCAAAACATGCAATACAAAAATTAAACTTTATCGGAAACATTTCGCGGCCAAAAAAAAACAGCAGCCAGAAGACGGGAAATAAAAATTTTCATCAACTTTTGGAAAATATTTTGGGTGCAAGAGATAACTCTTTGAGACTTACGAGCCATCAGTAAAGTTATCTCCTACAAGGCCCAAAATTTTTTTCAAAAGCGGCTGAAAATTTTTAAAAAATTAAATTAATTTAAAAAACTTTTAAACTGCAGTTAGTTTGAAAAAAGAACCGACGAAGTAAAAAAAAACGGTTTGTTTATTTTTTCTAGAGCGAATACAAAACTTTCGATGTGAACGATAATGACGTTACTAATTGAATTAGTACCGGCAACTAGTGAACGAATTGAATTAACAAACGTTAACTTGTCGTAAGATTACACGGAAAGTAAAAAAAATTTTTAAAAATAACTTTTCATTTTTTTTTTAAGTTTTTTATAAAAGAAAAAAAAAATAATGAAAGTAAATATTTAATTACCAAATAATTATAAATTAAAATAATTTTACCCAGGTACGTGTGCCCCATATCCTTGTCTATAAAATTGTTTTCTCTGTTCACTAGTAACTGGATCGAAAACCATTTTTTACTTTTTGAGTTTTACCAAAAAAAGTGTAAAGAAAATTTGGAAATTTTTTTTTAAATTTTTGATGACAACATTAGTGTCAAAGTTTCACATTTTCGGTACTTGTGTATAGTTTTGAATGACGAAAGTAAATAATAAATTTTAAAAATCGTTGTGCCGAATGCCGAGGCGAGTAGAACACGAGTCGGCAATGAATTATCGCTCGCTTCAGTGAAACAGAACCGTATAAAGTCTGACTATGACTATGACTATCATTTAAAATACATAGTACACAAGCCGACGTTCTACTAAAGTGTACTAAAGTGAACCAAAGTGTACAAAACTGCACCCCCACCTCACTCTAAATTCAACGGAAACCGCGCCTCACTTTTAAGCTTTTTTATAAAACAATTTGAATCCTCATTGGTCAACAATTGTAATTAGACATACTTCGATTCCACTCTACGCTTGATTACTCCAAAAAAAAAAAAATGTGATAATAAGTGACCGTAGTTTCTTAGGAACACGTAAACATCGCGTTGTTACTCCAAGGAAAATCGATATCTTAAGGAAAAGGTGAATGTCCTCGATCGAGTCTCCTTCGTAGTCTTTAGAAAAAAAAAAAAATTTTTTCAACTCTTTATTCAAATGATAGCGATAATATTTCAATTCATTATCTAGTGGATCTTATCTCTGCCCTAAATTTGAATTTAAATGCAATAAATCCGGTCAATATTTTCTACTCTTCTTTACCGTTAATCGATAAATCGATAAGAGAGAAATTTTTTTTGTCGGTTTTATCGTTAGTCGACAAAATAAATGTCGATTTGAATTTTTCAAAATTATGAATTTTTATTTTTTTTTTCAAAGTTCTTATCGTCATTGATTTATGTTGACATTTATAATGAATATCTATTTATAGACATCGATTAATTTTATTTAATTGAAACAAAATATAAATAATTAAATAAAATTTATAAATATTCAGGAAATCGTAAATTAAAAGAAAATGGATTTTTAATTATTATTTTTTTTTTTTTTCAATTACGCCTACGCAGTAGATTTACTATATATAAAAACCGCGAAATGAAGTCATACAAACACCCATAAAATAAATAGAAATTTTAAGTGACCTTGACTTATAAATTTCAAATAAAATCCATTAATTCAATTTCCAAATATTTTTTTTTTTCGCGCGAAAAATTTCAAAATCCAAAATACGTCGACTTTTTACCGAATAAAATTTTCACTTGACCCCGAAAAAAAGTCGCAATTCCTAGTAATCAATTAAAAAAAAATTCCCTGTGTACCCATGCGCCAAAAAATTTTTTCTCATTTTAAATTTCAAAATTTTGCAAATTCCCGTGAAAAAAGTCATTAAAATTCCAGTTACAAATAAATGCGTAGTAAATTCCAGCCACGTGTTTTCTGACGCTCCAGTAAGTAGAAAATTAAAAAAAATTTTCAAAATAAAAAAACCTCGACTTTTTTCCGAATAAAATTTTCACTTGACCCCGAAAAAAAGTCGCAATTCCTAGTAATCAATTAAAAAAAAAATTTCCTGTGTACCCATGCGCCAAAAAATTTTTCTCATTTTAAATTTCAAAATTTTGCAAATTCCCTGCAAAAAAATCATGATACTGAAGTTAGCAGACGTCCGACAGTTTTTGATTTTTTTTAAAAACGATTAACTATAAAAAAAAAATATTTTGAAAAATTGCACCTGTAGTTTATTAAATTTTCTACATGTGTATATTTTTAGTTTTTTTTTTTTTTGTAATTAATTTATTGAAAAAAAAGTCCGAAAATTTGTAACTGTCTGCTAACTTCAAGATCGTAAAAAATCATTAAAATTCCAGTTACAAATAAATGCGTAGTAAATTCCGGCCACGTGTTTTCTGTCGCTCCAGTAAGTAGAAAATTTTTCAAAATGAGTTGGAGGTTCGTCAATAAGAAGGCCGTTTTTTATGATTATATAACCCAAGCAAGACTAATATGTAAAACCATATGGAATAATAATATAATATATATATAATGTATGAGCATGAGATGGGCAAATAGTATGAGTGTAACGTGACATCGACTCGCGGCTCGCGGTAAGAATAAAATCAATGGTGATATAGTGACGTAAGAGTCCCGCCTTAGGTTTGGCCAATAGGACAAGTGGGATCCCCACCCTGGGTTAAAATTAAAACAGAGTGCCTAGAGAGTAGTGGGCTTAGGATCGATGTACGCCGCTGCCGCCAAGCGTACTCATTCTGAAACAGGCTCCCGTGGTGAATACACAAAGTACGCGAAAATACTATATTTACGACAATACACAAATCAAAAACGGGTTGGAAAAGCAGAGTACCAATATTAACGTACTTCGATCGATCAACCTGAAAATCACTATTCAAAAATTTTTCAAATAAATAAACCCGCGTTTTTATTTTATACTTTTGTAATTTAAATAGTGCGCGTTCCGGTTTATCACAACTGTGACCCGTTAATTTATTTATTTATTCTTTGCCATAAACTGTTTTACTTATCGGTAATTGTTTATTGTTTATTGTTATATATTTAATAGCAATAGCAATAACAGTAACATTATTCAAAAATTAGTGAATAATAAAACCGAGTGCCTGTGAAATTTGAATACAAATAATTATAATAAGTATCAAAAAAAGGCTTGAGTGCATTACGGATTATCGAGATGGCGTTTATGATGCCCGTTGTCAAAAATGAGTGGGATATTTACAAGACCAACCGGAGTAGAAGGTCCTCTGAATGTTCTAATCCTCAGGCATGTCGTAGTCGGAAGGTAAGTCTAATTATAAATTCATTTTGTATACTTATACTTATATTTAAAGTAACGGGTAATTACTTCCGTCCCATGTGGATGACCAAATTTTGAAACATAAGAATTGTCAGCGTTTTCTAGAATCTTCCTTTACTGCGAAACGGTTTTAATTTATTCGAAATTTTCACAAAAGACCGTTAGCGCTAATTTTTTTAACCATTTTGAATATTTGTTCAAATTAGCAATCACCCAAAATGCGGGAAATTTGAATTTTTCAAAAGCCGGTAATTTAATATTTAATAATTGCTCATGGAAGTAAGAGAGATAGAGACATTTATTTCCACTAGTGCGACAAAGAGGGTGGCCACGTTTCACCTAAAATTATATATTCATTCATTTTTTTTATTTATGACTTCTGAATAAACAAAACGCTTATGTCTATTTTTAACTTTTATTAATTCATTATTCAAAGGTATTAATTTTTTTTAAATAAATTATGCCGGTATACTATTGCGCAAGTCATATTCCTCAACCAAATTTATGTATATGTATATATATATATATATATATATATATATATTTACTCAATAACGAAGTATCTATTACGTTTCATTTTTCTTTAACTTAGACGTCTACTAATATAATGAACTCAAAAGTTAAAACTCAAGTTAATGTAGATGACGAAATTTACTGAAGAAAGTGATAAAATTTTTCAAGATATTTCATCATTCAAACTTATTTTTGAATAGATAACTTTTCAAAGAGGGAAAGGTACGGGTTTAGTCTATAGTCTATTTATAAACCGTTAAATTTCATACCTGGACATTTAAATTCTTTGAAGTCTTATTTTTCAAAAAGAATTTGAACTCGCACGTGTTGTACGCAAACAAAAACATCAACAAAAAAAAGTTAATAACAAATCTTACTTTATTAGTAAATACTTTGAGCAAATATTGTTGAGTTTCTGGATGATAAAGCCAGTGCGTACTTAAAATTGTTATTTGCTATAATCATTACATCAGATGGTTGTAAAATCAGTCTTAATCTTAGAAAAATATAAACGGATGTGTTGGTGATTAAATATTGTTTATTTGAAATAAATTTTTAGTGTCAAGCTTATAATTGATATTAATAAATATAAATCGTCTTATAATGGTGTGAAAATTTTATCGTCATATCAAACGAGCAAGTGTCAATTGAATCCAAGTGCACGCACACTTAAGTAATCAATCACACTATTACTGCTCAGTATTACTACTTAAATTAATCAATTAATAATAATAAAAAAAAATGGTGATCTTTAAATAGATAATAAATTCGAAAACATATACATATATATCTGCATGTATATATTTCTAAGATTGAGACGCAATGAGATATCACAATCGCGTTAACGGAGTGCGTGTCGCTCGCCAATTCGTGTCTTTTGTGATATTACGCAATCGCTAGTTGATCTTTAATGTTTAAAAAATATATGTACTGGTCAAAAATAACTTTGATATATATGTGCGATGAGCAGTAGACAGTAGAATTTTTTAGAGTAAAAATTACCTATAAATTTTGGTACTGAGGATATTTAGTCAGTGACTAAATTTTTACTGTTTGTAAAAATGGCACTTCCGGGTCGAAAAATTTGGTCTGACTTTAGTCTAACTAGATTGTATTTGGACTAATTGGTCTGTTTTTGAATTTTTATATGAAAATTTGAGCGGTTTTTGATCTAAAGACGATCAAAAACAGGCTAATAAAAATAATTGGCAGTAAAAAGTCTGATTTTGATCTAGAGGCGATCAAAATGAGTCTAAAAATTATTGATGGGAAGGCTGTAAATTGTCTAAATAATTAAGAGTACGCGCAAAACTCAATTAAATTTTACATGTTAATTAAATACAAATGAAAACTAAAATTTACTAAAAATAATTTGAAATTTTTCCTTGATTTAAACCATCAAATTTTTGGACCTGGAATATACATGCTATCGAATACTATATTTTGCAATGTGCATGGAAAAAATTCAGATATTTACTATATGTCCTCACACTGAGAAAAAAAAATACTTTTATCAAGAACATTTACTTGATACAAGAACGTATATTCTTGATAATTTTCAAGAATATATAATTTTGTCTCAAGAATTCGTAGAATTGAAGGAAATAATTTTTATTTAATTCAAGTAAAGCTATTCTTTTGTTTTTTTAGAATATGATATCAAATTCATATAATAACAAAAATAAATTTGATGCTCTTCTCTCAAGAAATTGATAATTAATAATAATAAAATAAATATTTTGAACGGATTTCTTGGACCAAGAAATTCTTGTTTGGAAAATAGTACACAGTAAAAAAGGATTCGTCAAAATCAACACACACCGTGTGTAAAACGAACGTTTTACACTTATTTATATGTTACTTTAACATGTTGTGAGTGTTAAAAAAAGTTACACACGTATACGTTAAAAATAAAAATTTTCCAAGAATTCTTTTGTGATGATCGACATTATTTTTAACATATTTTGTGTGTTGATTTGACAGTAACATATAAAAAGTGTTACTTTCGAATAAAATGACATTTTCGTGTGTTAAAAAATCAATCGATTGCGACAGTTCAAATAAGATAAATACTGTGTGTTAAATTGACACACAAAAGTGTTAAAAATTCAACACTCAGAATTTTAACACACGTTTTTTTTACATTTTGACGATTCGTTTTTTACTGTGTATTTTTTTTTCTCAGTGCACAGTATCAAATTTTTTGAGTAATTTTCATTCAAAAACAATCAGCGTGCAGTTATCGCGCTGGAGAATAGAAGCAATGAATGAAAAAGTTTAAAAGTTAAATTGAGTAATTTTCGCGATTTGTATAACAACACTAACTCGATTTATTTTTCACTTATCATACTTTACGACGTATATATTCGTATATATATAGATTTCAATAAAGTCAATTAAATTAGCCATTCAATGTTGAAGCAACTAATCTGATTAGATTAAATAACTGCGAACACAGATATCACGCTGATTAAGTATTTTTTAACTCCTTAACATTCATAGGCTTTCTATTATAAATTTACGTATATTTACATATCTACGAAACATATCGTAATTGATGATCGCGTGGAAATTTTCCATTGACTTGAGATTAATTTATCAAAAGGAATATTCTGGCGAAATTTGAGGATTCTTATAAAAATTAGTGAGAAAATAAAAGATTATGATTGAATTAAAAATAATAATAGTAATCATTGAACTTTGGTTATTCTAAAGGTATCGGAATGTTCAAAATCCGAAGGGCCATCGCTCTCTACATCACCTGGATCCGACTTTCTGACGTCACCAGCCCACCGTTCGGTAGCAATGTCGCGTCATTTTTCACGGACATCCTCACGAACATCTCAGAGTTCTCTGCAGAGTCCATGTAAAAGTACCGGGTCCTCGCCGCCTAAAACCGGTAGTTCAAACTCGCTCAACAAATTTCACAATCGACTGGTCGACAAGCTTAAAAGGTCACTGAAGAAAGCTGACGACAGTTCCGAAGACCAGCGTAATTTGTCGTGAAACAGCCAAGGGGTTTTGGGCCGACCGCCATTATGCGCCAGCAGCTCAAACCCTATAGAGATAACAACGAGACGCATTTCGACACCCCTGATTTCAAGGAACTCCCTTGTAGTCGATGACGATAAGGTGGTACGGTCATGTCCCGATCGATCTGCGGCATGGTGAATTTAATTATACACGACCATTAGTACTACTAGTACACAACAGCAACAAAATGTCTGATCTGAGCACTAACCGGCTCTTCCTGTACACTCGATGTTATCACTCTATAGTTTAAACATCTGCCGCATACGTAATCGTAATGCTGATGGTAGATTGATCGTGGAAGTACAGCCAACAGTATTGGCGACAGTAGTGCCACCTTGATCATCGCCGCCATTACTTATCTGTACTTTTGTGTTAATCACGATCGTTAATTCAAATAGCCGCAGATCTAGGCTACGAGACGACTACGGCGACTATGACTACGACCACTACCAAGTTTATATGACCATTTGATATCGGCAATGGTTTATCATTTACTTTTAGTCTTTATTATAAATTTAATTACCTTTTTCTGTTGACAAACATCTTTTGTAACATTAAGTACATGTAGTATTTTTAAAACAACCGACTTAATGCAACGACTATTTCAATAATGACGGCTATATATATCGGGGTTGTAGAAGTTACTTTTATTTTTATTTATAAAACTCATGTTTTTCACGTTACTATAATAAAATATTGACGCAAACATGTGGAGACTAGTCGATTCAAGGTTAGTGTTATCTGTAATAATGTCGCGATATTATTATTATTATTATTATTATTATTATTATTATTATTATTACTATTATTATTATTATTATTATTATTGTAATTTTTTTATATTTCTTCCACACGCGAGCAATCACAGAGTTCTGATGCTTTATTGGTTTCTGCTCCCAATACTTTCCTCACTGCGGAAAAGACAATCGATTTTTTTTTAGACTGGGGTGAAACGGAGTACAGATAAATTATTATTCTTAATTTTTAAAATTAAAAGTTACATTTTTGAATTTAAATTTCCGAATTTTCTTTACTTTGCTAACTGTAGATATTTTATTTTGAAATTTACTAGTCATCTCATTTGGATTATCAATAAATACAGTAACGATACATCGTAATTAATTATAATTAACTTGAACGTAAAATTTTGGCGTTTAATTGAAATGCTCGCAATTAAATAAATTAGCTCCGAAATTAATTTAGTATCAATTACGTGAATTCGTTAGGAAATTAACGCGGATCAATATTAATTAGAGGTAATTTTAGACGAATATTCGAAATTAGAACCGATTTTATTTTAATATCTTTTGCGCTCTTCTGATATTGATAAAAAAAAACTAGAACTCCAATTTGGAATTTCAATACTCGGTTTAAAAAAATTATTCCATCTCGCCCCAGTCCGAAGTAGAAAAAAAATGTCAATTTGGATTGAAATATTTTTATTTTAAATACTAAAGAGTTTTTATAGTCAAAATTAATTTATTGTTATCCTATTCAAAAATTTATGAATTTTTAAATTTATTCAAATTTTAAAAAGTTTACAATGAAAATATTATCCAAAAATAGATCAACCTCTCAACTTTTTTCTTTGGGTAAAAATAAAAATTATGACTTACATCATTACAATCAATGACGTGATACTAAGGAATTTATGTAAACGCATAAAAAAGTATTTTAAAAAATAAATTTTTGAGTAGAGATACACGACTTAAGTTTCTTAATATAGAACTGTCAGGCTGTAATATATTTAATAAATTTTTTTTTATTTTTTTATATAACTCTACAATGACGTCTTTTCCTAGTTGGTAATATATATTTATATATATATAATAAATTAAAATTATATTATCTGTACAAATTAAATTTATTAATTGTAATGAAGAAATTTATGACGGAAGGTTTAAGGGAGCGATTTATATAATAGTATAAAAAAAATAAAAAAATAATATACATTTTGTGTATTATATTTTATCGTTATACGATATTGATTATCAATATTTTTTAGACGGCTTTCGCGATAAGAGAAAACGGAATATAAATAATAATTAATAATAACGTGTTATTAAAATTATATTTTGATATATTGAAGTTTATAAATAAATTATTTTCTTTAAATAAATTATAAACGGGTATTCCGTGTTTCGTTTCACTAAATTATTTAATCGCTTGTAAATTATCGATTACTAACAACGATGGTTATTTAATTGTACCAATAGTTTTTTTTAATTTAAAAAATTAACTGTTTCAAATAATTAATTTTTCACGAAAAACTGCTTAGGTCCGAATCGGATAATTTGAAAATTTAAAAACAGTTAGAGTTTTTAAAAAATTAAAATTACAGTCGAATTTCATTAACTCGGACAGTTAATCGACAGAGGAATGGAGATTTCTTATAATTTCCTAGTTAACGGATCCCCTTTCTCTTTTAAAAAGTTAACTATGGCGCATGCGCTCTTACATCTACATGTTTGATGCGAATATAAATGTATGACACATACAAATGTATAGCATCAAGTGGGAGCTCGTAGTGGGAGCCGAGATTGAGGGGAAGTTCCGAGTTAATGGACTTCGGCTTCATTTTATTCGAACTTTGAATCGAATAATATTCGATTTGATTAAATTCAAAAATATTATCGATAGTGAAAATTAATAATTTATCAAAATTACACCGGTCAGATAAAAATGAAATAATTTAAACAATAATAGTATTAAATTTTAATTTTTTATGGTAAAAATGAAACGTCAGGCTCAGCCTTGAAGTAAATAAACACAAAAAATAAATTATTTGAATCAGTTAATTTAATATTTATTTTCATCACGGTTTGACCGGGAACAATTAAAAAGTATGATCTATATATATTGTATGTACCGTATGTAACTCTGTGATACAGTATGCTGTAAGAATAGATTTATTTTGCAAAGATGAAAGTGATGGGAGAAAGTAAAATTAATTGATATTTAATAAATAAACAAATAAATAAAAATAAAGTTTAAAAATTTTTTTTTATTCATCGGCAAGCCCGATAGTGAGAGTCGATCTCTCATTTAGTTTTCTTAATTGTTCTAATTAATAATAATAAAGTCGTCTCGAAAGAAAAATAAAACGTGAGTTTATTGTACGCCGTAATAACCCTAAGACTATTAATTGTAACTTACATTAGTAATCAGATGATTAAATATTAGCCTGCGAGTAAATAATAAAAATACACATGGAGAAATTTTTCTTGTTTGAAATGATATAGTGACGTAGTAAAAACGGACATGGTTGGCCACCAACGGAAATTGAAGTAAACACACGCGAACATTACTATGGTCAGAGGAAAATTTACAAAGGTCAGTCATATGGGGCAAGTGTGCGCAAGTACATTCATTTTGAAGTAAATGCATGAGCTTGCGCACACTTTCCCCACATGACTACAGTAATTTCTGACATAATCATCAATTTTACTACACGGAAAGAAAATTATGGGAAGTTTTGCTATGCATTATGGGAATGGTTCCCATAATGGTATGGGAATAGTACCTATACTACTATAGGGATGGTTCCCATATATTATGGGAACCATTCCCATAATAGTATGAGAATAGTTCCCATACCATTATGGGAATGGTTCCCATAATGATATGGGAATCATTCCCATATTATTATGGGAATGGTTCCCATATTGGTATAGGAACTATTCCTATAATATTATGGGAACTATTCCCATAATGTTATGGGAACCATCCCTATAATATCATAAAATTTTTTTTTGCACAATAGTGTAGAAATTTCCCAAAATTTGAATTTTCTTGAATGTTTTGTGCTGACAAAAAATTCTTGTTAAAAATTTTAATGTTTTTTTGCCAAATACGATTTTTTTTTCAATGTTTGAATTTTTGTTTTTATGTTTAATAATATTTCTGTGTATTGTAGAAGTTATTACCACACTTCTTTAAAATAATTTTTTCATGATAATATGGGAACCATTCCCATAATATTATAGGAATGGTTCCTATAATAGTATGGGAACTATTCCCATAATATTATGGGAATGATTCCCATAATGGTATAGGAACCATTCCAATTGCATTATGGGAATCATTCCCATAATATTATGGAAATAGTTCCCATACTATTATAGGAACGATTCCCATAATATTATGGGAATGGTTCCTATAATTTATGGGAAAGGTATAAATTATAGGAACCATTTCCATAAATTATAGGAATGATTCCCATAATATTATAGAAAGTATTCCTATAAATTATAGGAACCATTCCTATAATTATAGGAATCATTCCTATAGTGTTATGGGTATCATTCCCATAATTATAGGAACTATTCCTATAATTATGGGAAACATTCCTATAATTATAGGAACCGCTCCCATAATTTATGGTCGTAATTCCTATGATGGTATAGGAAAAAATTTCACAAAATTATGGGAACCGCTGCCATAATTTTCTTTCCGTGTATGGCCATAGTAATTTTTCTATACGTTCATTTCAATTTCCGTAAGATGGGCAACATGGGCCGGCCCAGCATCTCAAACATGAATAATTTTTCCGTGCACAAAAAGTCGCCTATACAAATTGCATTTGGTGTACGAGTTTAAAAATAAATAATCTGAGTAAATGAATGCGTGGGTGTGTAATGTAATGAGTGATAAAAATAAACATATAAAATATAAAATTTTTTATTGGTAAATAATATAGTATACATGTACAATGTATAATTATTTAATACTGTAATAAAAAAATGTGAATAAGTAAAGAGTTGCCGCTTTACGTAAGACTGCTTTAATGAGAGATGATGATTACAATAATTTAAGATCGTTATTTACTGGTGCTGGTTTTTACGGATAAATAGTTTAGATTAAACATTAAGTTTTATGTAATTAGTATATTATTATTTTCACTTGATGTTTAATTTATTTATTCGTGGATGCCTTATGACCTGAACTGATTAGACTGTGAATTAGATATTTAATATATTAATTACTGATTCATGGATATGGAAGCGTTAATTATACATTATTGGTGTAGTGAGATAACGATCTATTTATTGCTGCGATCTTGAGCCTGGTAATAAGATAATGCATTTTTTTTATTTCAAATTATAATTATTTTTCTTGGCTTCAAATTTTTTTTTTCTTAATTGATTTAATTATTTATTACCCGGCACAAGTTCGCGACGTTACAAAAATTAATAATTTATTCAGAGATCGCAATATATATATGAACATATATATATTGTATTATTGTAATTATTAGTAATAGTTTGGGATTTTTGGAGCGGATTTTTTTACACACGGATAAGATTAAATTAGAACAGTTTTATTTATTTATCATAATTTAAACTTTTAAAAAATGATTTTTAATATTTTTGAGACTGACGTCAAAATTTGAATTCATTGCTGTTAGACGTCACAAAAAATTATTCTTCTACTGACGTATTTTTTTTTGTTATCAAAATGAATTTTACTGTTTATATATTTTACCTTATCCATGATTAAACATCACTGCCAAAAAAACCCAGTTAATTATTAAATAGATAAATTTAAGATGTGGAAAAAATTTTTTTATATATATGTAAAAAAAAATTTTTTTTACCTTCGCGCCAATTATTTTTATTATGTAATTTCATACAGTGTTTTTTTAAAATATATATCATTATTTATTATTAATAGTATAGCGTTTTTCATCCCTCGCAACCTTGGATTTTATTGTTTAATTATTTAACGTCAGAGTATCATTAAATGTTATGGTTATTTTATTATTTAATTAGTGTGCGATTTATTGTAATTAATTTAAATTTAACATACTCAGGGTAATGCGAGGTGGTAGTTACACATTCCAGTGTATTCGTATTATAAATTCATAATTTAAACAATTTGATATGTATATTATTAAATTATAGTTGGGAAATAATTGTAATTGTATTGGCGAAATATAATAATTGAAGCAATGAAAATATTATTTTAAAACAAACCATAATAAATCTGTTTTAAATGCTTAAATTATAAAATTAATATAAATTATTAAATTATAATGTATCGCGATTTTTATGTCATGTTCAATAAAGTTTAAAATACATACCTACTTTTTAGTTTTATTTTACTTATATTCCAATTAATAATTAACATTAAGATTATTTTTTAAGGTCACTACTAATCTTTTATAATTAAAATTTATCAATAATTGACTTATTATTTCGTGTCATTAATTTCATATTTTAAAATTCAATTAAAATTAAAACACTATCGAATATTTACTTACGCGAGTTTTTAAAAATTTTTAATTTCGGAACCGAGTCCTGGATTCGAACACTGAACCTTCGAATTGCAGCTCAAGCTTTAACCCGCGCGCCTACGGCAGATTATTTTTCACGCGCGTCCCCACGAAATAATTAGAATTTTTTTTTTCCAGTCTCTAATATGCGTACTCTGTAAAAAATCGAAAGTGAATTCATTTTTACTCCAATTAAATTCCGTCACTTGAATTCTCATGTACCTGAAAATCGGATCGTTTTTCGTGAAACGACAATAAAAAACAACGAAAATTTTAAAAACTTGGATCTAAATTTTTGAAATGTCTAGCATATGCGCTAGTATGTCAGTCGGAAATTGCAGATCACTTCTAACTACCCCTTAAGCAGTTAAATTACAAAAATTTTTCATTTTCGTTGCGTCAAAAACGTTCCGTTCTTCAGGTATATGAATTCTCGTGTAAAAAAAAAAACTCCGCTTACGAAGAAGAGTTTTAATATTCAAATAAATTTATATTCATAAAAAAAAAATTTTACAGTGTACATATTTTTGAGTAGATCTAAAAATATCTAGTGATATCATCGATCTAAAATTTGGAACATTCCGATCTACTTTTATTAAAGAAAATCTCTTAAGATTAAAATTTTTTTTTCCTCTTCATTTCACTTCGCATTTAATCCTCATTCATTCCGCAATTTTTTACAGTGCATACATACATATATTTTTATAAAAAGGAGTGGCTTACATTTTATATCAGTCATTGTAAACTACCGTTGACTACTTAAATAAAAGTCGCGTCTAAAACTATTAAGGAAAGTCATTACATTCTATTCGTGTACTTTTTCTATCTACATTTACACATATATACATCTGTAGTATATGTCTGTGTGAAAGTATATGATGAATTTATCTACGTTGTGACGATGTGTCTTCATCCCCTGACTGAAATAACTTTTGCCGAGTATTTCGTAACATAGGAGTCAGACTCAATTTTTTAAAAATTTCAAATAAAAATGACAATTGTTAATTTAAAAATATATAACACGTGAAATGTTACAATTGATTGTAGATTTTTATGAATAAATAGCCGCGTCTTTACACAGCATTCAATATCAATCCGTGAATCCTGACATTTTTGAATTATTCACCCAATTAATAATTTAAATATTCAAAAAATTAAATAAATTTTCTATACCACTTAATTTACAGTAACAATAGATGGCGTTAAAAATAAAATAATTATATATTTATAAGTAGTTACGCCAATGGGATCGACGAATGGAAATTTCCACTACTGAGTTAGAGCCCGCCGTGAGATTAAGTTCCCAAGAGTTTGACTCATTGCTAAAAAAATTAAATTCCTTTCAATTTCTTTTAATTTCACCGGTTCTGGATCTCCATCCAAAACTTTTCCATAAAAAAAAAAATCATAACAATTTAATTACCAAAAAATTCCTATTCTCATTAATTGTTATCATCCACAAATTTTTTTTTATCAGAGGTATTTTTGATAAGAAATAAAATCTTATCACAAACATAATTAAGGAAACATGAATATGTTCCCCGTATTACGTATTAGGAATCAAGAATGTCAAGGCCGCAGGATCAATAGTCCGTTGAATGTTACAGTGAAATAAATTCAATAAAAAATAAATAATTTATTGACTTAATTTGACCTCGTAAAGTAAATTAATAACTCCCTCTAATAAACTCTCTGTATAATCGTGTACTCCCATATAACAGCGTTATCTTTTTATAGTCTAGACAGTAGCAATTTTGTTGCTAATCTCGTACACACACCCCATTATTCACTACAACTACGCAGCTACAACTACAACTACAAATACTCGTTTGTTCGAACTACGTCTAGTCCGCGGACATTTTTAATTTAATTTGATAACAAAATTTGGGTAAAGGTAAAATATTTGTGTACAAAGTGCACTCTACTGATATGACATATATGTACAAGTAGTTTGCGACACAGGAATTCAGGTCGATGCACTTATTCTCTAGCTGATGTGTGGAATAGGGACGGCACTACCACCAGACAATCAATAAACATGTGCGTCGTACTTTAAAAATTATGTATTATCACTTTTAACACCTCGATTTAATCCTGGAGATGACTAAATTTATACCGCAAATATTTTCCGCCTGATACTTAGCATATGCATGCATGTATTTTAATCTTAAGCTATTTATCTTTAATCTTGCCGGTTATTTTTTAAAAATAAACGCGATAATTATTTATTATTGGAAGTATATAAATAGATATGTATTTTTTCTCGAAAACGTGTTAATCATTTCGCGAGATGTTAGAATTTTTTTTTAAATTTTAAATATTTAAATGCAAAGTTCAAGACCACGTCAGCAGAAGACTCGAGTCACGGACAAATTATTTGTTAATCGATTGAGATAAATTAAATAGAGTGTGTCAATTAAATCGTACAATGAGAATAAATAATTCTTGTTATCGTCATCATTATGATCAAACAAAAAGTTTGAGAAAATTACTGCATGACTAGCCGAGAAAAAAAATTTTTCTAATCCTAAGCGTATTTTTTATCAGGATTTATCAGGATTTTGGACTGATTTAGGTCTTATTCGGCAGTTTTTGTTGGATAAGTCTCAATTAAGCTTCAATAGTTTAACTAATTGGGTACCCTGATTAAAAACTCCGATTGAAACCGCTGAATTCCGATTGAATCCGATTCCTAGACAGCAAAATGACGTCTTGATGAGTTCTGAATGAGTTCCTATTTATGATTTGGACGTCTTAAAAACATGTTAAAGAAGTCTTTAAGAAGTTCTCAAGATGTCGAATGCGCCACCTAGCGAACTCAGTAAGACGTCTTTAAAAAGAGTTCTTTTTTCTGACTCCGCAAATAAGACTTCAGAATGAACTTACCATGACGCCTTAAGGAGTTCCTAATTTTGACTTCATTTTGACTTCAAAAAAGTTAAAAAAATAATACATTAAGACGTCACAAAACTGACGTCTTATTTATGGAGTCTTCAAGAACTCTTAATTAAGAGTTCTTAAAAATGACACCTTTAAGGTCATAAGACTTCTTGAAGACTCCTTCAAAAATACGTCGTAAAGCAGTCATTCTGACTTGAATGCTGTCTGGGTTTCAATCGGAATTCATTGGTTTCAATCAGAGTTTTTAATCAGGGTGTCTTATTTTGCCCTTAACGTTTGCCCTAAAAGTGGCAAAAGTCGCACTAATTGAGACTTTTCCAAATCGCGTGCCAAATGCCAAAAGGGCGTATTACAGCAGTTAGATAGGGTTCCATGCCAAAAAGGCGTATAAGAAAATTTTTTTTGTCATTCTTTTTAGAATCGCTCTAAACGTAAAGATCTGCAGAAAAAAAAATTTTGACGTACTATCGCCAAAAGGGCGTATATCTTTAGATCTTTGTATCTTTGTATCTAAAGATATACGCCCTTTTGGCTTTGGAAATTTTTTTTTTATTTTTAGGCTTAGAACATGTTTACAAAACGATTGGCACCAAAAACAAAAAAATTATACGCCCTTTTAGTTCTTCAAAGCCAAAAGGGCGTATAACTTTTATACGCCCTTTTGGCATTTGGCACGCGAAATTCTTATATATGAATTTTAAATGGTAAGGGCAAATTGAGGTAAACTTCAAAATCTTGTATTTGAGCTATAAAACCGGAATTATTTTTCGACTCGAGATAAACTTTATTTTGGTAATAAAAGCTGACCATTACTGGAAAATACTATAAACATCAAAATGTGTGCTGGCTATATATATGTCAGTTGGTAAATAAAATAAAAAACCCAGACAGTGTGAAATATGACTTGACTACGACACAAACGAGAAGTGACATGTATCCATCGATCGCGAGTATTTTTCCGCGGCGCAATATATTTTTTATTTTATTTATTTTACCAGCCAGGCTAAATGAAATTTGACCTTACTGATCAAGGATTTCCTATGTTATATTTATGTTTATAATAGTTAATCATATATAACAGACAATAATACATACACTTGAAGCACTTAACTAGTACACTCTAGTTCTTACTGCATGTGATGGCAATTTCGTTATTACTAGTATTATAAATCTGGGATTTCTTGGATTATTATTATACTAGAGTAGATTGAAAAGTATAGAGCCCGCGTGTTATTATTTTTGCCGCTGACTTTGATAAAGAATTTTTTTTTTTGAGTCAGTAAAAATGAGTAAACATTTATTACCTGTAATTTTAAAAACAATCTTTTAATAACAACAAAAAAAATTGAGTTGTTTATTTGTGAACTAGAAATGATTCAAAAAAAGATGTATATATTTTTAATACAAAGTGAGGATCGAGTCCTTGAAATTTATTTTTGTTTATAATTTAACGTCGTGTGAATATTTTCTTGGTATGTTGAGTAACATATCAAGAATAATTACTAAAAAAGATAAGTGATGCTAAGCTGAATAACGAGATTGGCGGCTCTGAGTAATTGGACACCTGCCGAAATTTTTTTAAAAATTTTAACACGTGGGGAGAACGTGAGGTTCCTGTAGAGTTAGTTTACAACTACTAGTTTCTTATGTACTAGTAGTTTTATTTGTTATATATTTAATTCTTTGTCGCGACAGTCCACGTTAGTTGTTATTTTTGGACACAGCCGCGTAATCAGTGGCGCTTAGTACGTTGCGTTGCACTAAAGGTGAATAGTTTTATGTCTCGACGCCTACTCGTACTTAAACATTTTTTGACGTTGCCAAGTGCGTTACTCTTGGAAAAAATATATTTTATTTACAGTTAATTATATAAGTTGTTTTTAGGAACAAAGGCGTGCAGTTTCAAAATTACTGCGCGGAAAGTAATTAATTACAATCTACTAGAATACAGTAATTTTTACTTTTGACAGTAAAAAGTACTAATCATTTGTAATTTTTAATTATGGAATAGTCATTTTTACTGTTAAAAAAAAAGTTACAGTATTCTCATATTGATTTCAGTTTATTTTCTACACAGTAATTATTACTATATCCCGAGATCTATAGTCGCGCTTCTAGGAACGAGAAAGTACAGTTTCAAGTATTCCGAGGAACTTTGAATTCAAAATTAGAAGAAATTCTGTCAAAATTACACTTTCGGATAAAAATTTTATCAAATAGAGTTATCAGGAGTAAATTTTGCTGTTCAAAATTCATTTTTTGCTCAGTACCCTGCTTAAAAAATCCGATAGATTCTTACAGCTGTATGTATAAGGTCTTATACTTACACAGAAAAAACAGATATCTTGAGTCAAGAAAATATTTTTGAAGACAAATGTTTTCGGGAACGAAGTCAAGATTTTCTTGAGCCAAGAGAATTCGTCTTGGTTGGAAAAGATTTCTACTTTATCTGAGAAAATTTAGGTCTCCAAAAAAATTTTCTTGAATCAAGAATATTTACTTTCAGTCGAGAATTTTTTTTTTGTGTGTAGCTATAGCATTTCTGCCCTGTTATGACAAAACGTATCTCAAAAATTATAGTTTCGAGAAAATACACTGAAAAAAAGATTTATTTGAGCCAATTATCAAATTATTTGAATCAACTATCATATTTTGTTGTGCCAAATATATATTTATTTGTCATTAAGAAATATTCAAAAAAAAGCCACAACTAAATTGATTTATTTGGGACAAATATTTCTTTTTTTCAGTGTAGCGTTTAAAGTTTTAACAGAATTTGAGTACAATTTAACAGAAAAATTAATTTCTGTGATGACAAAACGACGTATCTCGAGATACGTTTTTTGTATCGTAAGAAACTAATGCTTATTTTGAGAAATAGATGAAATTGTTATGACAAAACGCTGTAACTCGAAGAACTAAATTTTAACGTGACGAAACTATACGCACATTTGGTCAATATTATTGGCATAATTAATTAAATTAGTAAAATTTTGATGATGCCCTATTATTAAGTGACACCAAACAAACCTTTTTAGCTTTGTTACGACAAAACAGCGTATCTCGAGATACGTCGTTTTGTCATAACAGGGCAGATTTTTCATAGAAATTCATTCTTATAAAATTTCTATAGGAATTTTTGAGAACTTAATGGATTCTATGAGATTTTCTAAACAAGATAATTTATAAAATCCGAAAATTGATATCAAAACCCGTAATTTTTCCTGTTTTCTTTGTTCCATGTCTAATGAAGAATCTTATATTAATTACATACTTTAATATTATGGCTACTTGCCAAGATAAGATCATATGCAATACAAATATAAACACAATTCTCGCGAAATTATTAGATTCCGGCTCGGTGATAAATGTAACAAGTTTAACTCCACATACAATATAAATATACATGTAAATGTATACATAAACCTACGTCCTAAGTTAATGCTATACAATAATCTAGTTTGTATAGACGGAAGTGACGCCCACACTCTCCTACGCGTTTTCAAGATGAGTAGTATGACGTTATTGATTAGATTCGCAATAATCCATTAGGGATCATAAATATACAACAATGTCTCATGCCCACAATACATATCCCCAGATTGTACGACAGTCATTGTCGATGTGAAATGCGTTGGCGCATTATTCAGCTTATTATTTATAGAATATTAGTAAAAATTGAAATGTACATCCGAGTTATCGAACCGCCGATAAGGCTTTCGATGTTTTTTTTTATTCCTCCGATAAATTTACCGAACAAAATATCGTTATTACGCGCGGTAACATCGTTAGTTGTTGTTATCTTATCGGAAATAAGTGGTATTTATAATTTTTAGCATTGCCTTCCTTGTTACGTATTGAATGACGTTTTTGAAGAGTTATAAGGAAAAAATGTCATTGATGTCTAAAAATGTTGGCTTATTTAAAGAGGATTTAACTTGTTTCGAGTCACGATTACTTGTAAAGATTTTGCACGTGCGTCATGACGTTAATACTTGAAATGTATGTATACAGATATAATCATCATACATTTGTACGATTTTGATTTGCGTGTTTTTATGCCTTCGTTTCAATGACTCATTAGCTATCATGTTTTATTAATTTATACATACATTTGATGACAATAATGTCTATATATACATGGAGAAATTATTCTTGTTTGAAATGATATGGTGTCGTATAGTAAAAACGGACAGTGTTGGCCACCAACGGAAATTGAAATGAACACATGCGAAAATTACTATAGCCCCGAGTCGAAATATTAGACGTAAATTGAACGTTTTGAACGTAAATTGAACGTTTTGGACATTAAAAACTCAATTTGACAGCTTTTAACTTATTCAAAACGTCGATTGGAGTATCATAAATCGAAAACGTAACTAAAACCTATTTAGACTTGCAATAAGAAAACATAAGCATTCCAAAAAACTAAAATCATAACTCATGAAATTACCAATTTTTTACGAACCAAAATACAAAAAAATCGTTCAATTTACTTTCAAAACGTTAAAAACGTTCAATTCACGTTTAAAACGTTAAGAATGTTCAATTTACGTTTAAAACGTTAAGAACGTTCAATTTACGTTAAAAACGTTCAATTCACGTTTAAAACGTTAAGAATGTTCAATTTACGTTTAAAACGTTAAGAACGTTCAACTTACGTCTAATATTTTGACTCGGAGCCATAGGAAAATTTACAAAGGTCACAGTAATTTGTGACGCAATCATCAATTTTACTATGGCCATAGTAATTTTGACGAGTGCTTATTTAAAATTCCGTCAGATGGCCAACATGGTCCAGTTTTACTGCGACACCATATTTGAATTTCAAACGAGAATTTTTCCGCGCATATGTATATTTTTCTTTCTATTATTAACTTCTTATTCGAATTATTGATAATAAAAATGTATATTAAAATGCGTAATATATGTAAAAAATATTTCCATATTTATGTTACAAAAATAACTGATAGTTATATCACATATGTTGTGGTGTGTTTTAGTTTAATCATTTTAATCTTTTTTAATAACAACTCAACCGCATTACCACAATTGAGGTCATATGACAAATGTATAACAAAAATATAAATATTTAAAAAATATTACATGAAATAAAGACATTTGTTGACAGGAAGTAAGGCGTAATGTAAATAAACTTTTGCAATATTCTGGCGCCAGTTAATTGTATTACTGCTCTTACCACTACTACTATTGCTCTGTACGTCATCGCGGGTTTATCATTACGTTTTTTTTTATTATTGCCAAAGGAATGGAGAAATTTCTCGAAGGAAAATTCAATTTTTCTTGATTTTACTTCTTATGAAAAGACTAACTTAAATCGCGTGTTATTTATATTAGAAACTGTAAAAAAACGGGCGTATATCGCAACTGGGTCATTATGACGATGAACTCTTTGACATTTTACTTATTGTTTATTTAATTATTTTTCTCACTTAACTTAAGTCAATAAAAAATAATGAAATTCAAGTATAAAACTATTATTAGAGCACATCCGATTAAAATTATCGACTCGAAACAATGAACTGGGGGTCAACGTGACCTTGACATCTTTCGCTCTCAAGTTTCCTATCTGTCATTATAATATATTATTAACAACAACAACAACAAGATAGATAAAATATTAATTACAAATCTATTTATACACAATATTCCGCAATAATTGCATGTTACATATCTTTGTGTCATACATCTTACAGGTAAATTTAAAAGGCATGAATAGGAGTTAACAATAGATAAGATGACGTCACGCGTGAGATAATATAAAATTTTTTTATTTCGAGTTTATCGGGGAGAATAAAAAAGTAGAAAATACGTCGATGGGATAATTAAGAGTCAGTGGCCTGCTAGTGATATAGATAAATATCTGCGATATAATGTGTAATGTATTACATATACATATATTATTAATGAAGATGAAGGCGCGGCCTCGATGACGTCTTGGATTCTCCGCAAGGACGGAGACAACGACCAACGAGAAACATTTCCCGTGCTATACATTTTTCGCACCAATACAATATATGTACCTATGATACATACATAACATACCATGTACATGTACACATGTATGGGTGTATGTGTATATAGTTATACATTAGTGCATCCATATTTCGCACGATTCAAGGGAAACCAGTCTTAACCGGACTCGTGTACGTCTATTGGTATGTGCTCGGCATTGGCGTAGTCATAAATTATTGTATATTTATAAATTATTTTTTTTTAAATTATTTTTTATAAATTGTCTATTGAACGCGACGTCGATAACTGACCTACCCGTTGCTTCAATTGTTGGAATTATGTTAATAAAACGCAAATAAATAAATAAATAGATAATTCTAATGCGAGCGTGAATGTATGAATGAATTGAGTTTTATACGGGAGTTGGGTGAGATAATCATATGGCTGTCTGCAGCCTGGTGACATCTATCGTGCGAGTTGGATGTCATTTTTAGGAACCGAGATCCACGTGGTTGCATGGAGGTAGGGAAGGGCGCATGTGTACTAGTACTTGGGAAAGTAGGAAAATGTCTTAGCGATTGGTGGTTTTGGAAATCTATATATCCAGCAGCCAGTTCGTCTCGAAGGTCAAATTGCACAGAAACTTGACATCAAACTGTAGCAACTAATTTACGTCAAAATGAAATAGACATATTTTTATCTGAGCTTGATAGCAATAGTTTTTTGTTAGAAAGTTGACGTCAATTAGTTCTGGTCGACTTGACAACAATTTGATGGTAATTCCAGACTCAGTATGGCTTCGAATTTCTTAGCAAGTTGACGTCAACTAATTGCATTCAACTTGGTGATAAGGTGTGGCAGTAAATTAATGTCAATTTACCGTTAAGTTAGCTGTCAGGGAAATGGAATATAAATTGACATTAATTTTTTCTAGTCTTCCTCATTAACTAATGTCACCACTACTTTTTGTATGTGGGTTAGAAAGATTCAAAAAATTGATGTCAAGTTAATTTGAAGTCAAATTTTCCCTGAAAATTTTTCATTTTATTTAAACGTAAAGTTTCAGTGAAATTTCACTACAAATTGAGATCGACTGACTGTTTATAACAAAATTGCTGATTAGTTCTATTGAAACATTTGTTTTTATTAGCAATGTACACAAAATTTCATTTAAATAGCAATAACAATATTGACAAAAAAATTTGTTCAAATATATATACACATATTTAATTTATATATGACATAGAAATTCTGTAGTATCCATAACTATCATGTATGTCCTTGTGGACATGGCATATATTCCATTTTCTTAAATACTGTCAGTTTTCAATTTTCACGTTTTATTATGATTTGTTCAGGTTCCGGAACAAGACATCTTTTGTCTGTAAAGTTAAAATATTTTTTTCATTATTTTAAAACACAAGAATACAAAAAGTACTGCGTGAAAAATTTTCCAAAAACCTTCATCGCAGTAAGCTTCTGAATTTAATACAATTAAGAACAAACTTCGAGATAAACTTTCTGTACCCGTGTTTTGAATTTTACATAAACTTCAGAAAGTTCAGATTAATAATGAAAAGGTCATGAAAATTTGATATTTTTTTCACAAACGGAAAAAACTGAAGAATCTAATTTTGGAGAATGAACTTATTAAAACTTTTTTTCGTAAATTAAAAAAAACTTACGTACCTTAGTACCGATGTTTCGTGCAGAAATAGTACCAATAACGAGAATAATGGTACATAGTGTAGCAGATACTTTAACGTACATATTTTTAAATATATAACTTATGAGACTATTAGATAAAACTAAGTAAATAGCAGAGTGCGAAGCAAACTTGTAGCTCGAAGCACTCACGGTAAACTAATAACAGCCTATGGTCAACGTTGAAGTTACCGTAGCTAACCCAAAAATTTACTTCCCCTCATACCTTTATTTACTAGAAAATTATTTTTCCCTTCCTGCCACAATTTCCGCTTGCGTCATAAATTTTACCTGTGTAAGGGAGATAAAAATTATCTTGATGATAATTATAAACCCATTTTGGTGAGTCACTATATTGATGTTTATTTCGAAAGGAAAAAAAATTTTACGTGTTTATCTGCGGACTATAAAGTTTAAAAAACTAAGTGATCCATTGATAAGCGTACGCATTAACTCGCTTTTACTAAATTTCTTAATTAAGGCAAAGCCATGTCATTAATAGCTCATCGTCATTATTTACCATAAATTTATGTCCCTAAATTTATCATAGTTTGTCCATCATATATATATATATATATATAGGGGAAGGGGGGGCAAAACGGGATACTTAACGAAAAATTTAGTTTTTAGGGACATAAATATCGTAAATTGGCTTCATTTTGATTCTATTTGAAATAAATATAACGAATTTTAGACTGCCATCAGAAAAAAAATTTTTATTTTCTGCGGGCAAAATGGGATACCCCAAAAAAAGTAAATTTTTTTTTTTTTTTTAAGTGAATAAAATTGATGTAATAATGTCTATCTAAATTGATGTAAGTAATAAAATTTACTCACAACATATTTTTAAAGAAGTTTTTCCTTGTTATTTCTTTTCAAAATTTGAAATTGGCGCCAATATTATACTTTTCGCAAAAAATATAAAAATGTTTTTTTTTAGCTTTTAATAGTGTAAAATGATACTAGATGTCATTTTTGAACATTTTCCAAAGTTTTTCGAGAAAAAAAAATTTTGACGAAATTTTGAGGGTATCCCATTTTGCCGGCCTGTCCCGTTTTGCCCCCCCTTCCCCTATATATATTATTGTTTGAAATTTATTACTGCTCAAGTAGAAATATTTAGCCGAAAATACGCCGAAAAACCTAAATCTGGTTGAAATCACCTCGTAACCTTAGAATCCTATTGAAAGAGGCATAAATTCGACCGAAATCACGCCATAGAATTTTATTGGATAAGATTGAAAATTGGCCGACAAATTGAATCGGCCTATTTTAGACCATAGTCTTTTTTTCTTTGAAATAAAACTATAGAAATTGGAAAAATTCCAAGTTCTCAGTCATTTTTCCTGGGCCTTCTGTCGCCCACTTTTTGGCTGACAAGAAATTTTTTTTTATTTTTTTTCTTGAAATTTTTTTACCCGAATGAGCTGTAAGATAGAGAGTGTGCTATCATACACAGAAAAAAAGAATTTCTTGGTGCAAGAAATATTTTGTATTATGAATTGAAGACAAAAATTTTTCTTGGCTCAAGAATTTTTTTCTCGCCTAAAAAATTTTTTTCTTGTTCCAAGAAAATTTTATTTTACCCTAAGAAAAGTTTTGTTTTCACTTTATAATACAAAAAATATCTTGGGTCAAGTAAAAATTTTCTTAGAACAAGAAAAAATTTTTTGCGCCAAGAAATCCTTTTTTTCTGTGTAGGTTTTAGCTGATGGTTGAGTAATTAATTATGAAATTGGTTCCATACGCAATAAATGAGGTTTAATGTACACACAAAGATATAGCTCGGAAATAAATCCGCTTGGTGGTCTTTCGGATATTTATAACCGCGGATTAGTAAGCACATCAAATTAACGTGAGCATATAAACCGTAATCATAGAGTGTACGTTTTATTATACAACCCACGTAAATCCGATTACAAATAGTCTATCAACGACTTGCAGAAAAATATAAAAAGGAAATAAATGGAAAAATTTTACAAGAGTTTTCGAAGCACACAGTGGTGTAGTAATTTATCAAGAGACTGCATGCACATCCGATGCACTTGCGGTGTTTTGCATGTCTTAAGCTTGATTTCAGATATTCGAGTCGTGTATCAGCTGGTTGATCCAGGAGACGTTCTTTTCCGTTCACCCCAGCTGACTTTACTCATCCCTATATACACATTCATATGTACTTGATTCAATACCCAAACACTTTCATACATATATAAACATACGTTTTATATACTCGGCGAATTGATTCACCACTCAGTTTCCCGCCCGAAATACGGAAAAAGAAGAAGAAGAAAAAATATTCAAGCCAACTTTAGAGCTCGTAAATTTCTTACTTCGCGACTGAATGCATAATGCAGCGAATCGATTTCTCGGACCGGATACGTCTCGTTATTCCATCTCATTTTGGTTTGTTTTTTTTAAATTTCAAACAAAATCAAACTCTTTAAATAAAGTCTACCGGCTGTTAATTAAAATTTCGAAACAACTTACACCGTAAAAAAAATTGTTTGAATTTTCAAAGATTGTATATAACGCAATAAACACATACATTTGTGCTTGAAATTTCATTACTAATTTCATATAGAATTTAAAATACACGTTTTTGAATTTTTAAATTAACACTTTGGATTTTCAAATACTTTTTTTTGAATTTTCAAATAAGTATTATGAAATTTCAAATAGAATTTTTAAAATTCAATATATGTTTTAGAATTTTCAATACTTGCTTTGAAAATTTAAAAATCAAGTATAAATTTTCAGTACGTTTATTAAAATTCATATTTTTTTTCTTAATTTTGAATACCACCTTGATTATTAAATTACGTATATTAAATTTAAAGCTTTTTTCATTGAAAATACAATTCAAATATCTAGTTATGAAAATTCAATTCTTTTTGTATTGTAATTTTCAAATTATTTTTAACAGTGTATCGCTCAGTTGAATGCAGTATTTTAAGACTTAGCAAGCAGGGACGAGAATGAGACAGAATTGAGTTCATTTCAGTAAATTTGACGATTTTAGCCGGAAAAAAGACCCCGAATCCCAACAATTGATGGTCAACAAGTTATCTCGCGGTTTTATCTACGTTACCGTTCTCCCGAGACAATTCAGTCTTTCTGTCTCGCTGCGTAACTATAAACATATTTCTTATTTTCTTTCTCGGGCATTTTTCTTCTTAATACGCCCCGATTTATCGCAGATTGCTTTGTTTCAATAAATCAGCTCAAACGGAAAAATCCTGGTGAACTAGTTTTTTTTTTCTTTTCTTTTCATTTTCCAATGAAAATTCACGATAAATGTGTTTTATAATTTTAATTTAAACTTTCATAGCGCTTTGTCTTAATCACCATCCGCAAAATTTCACATGCATATTTTAGCGTAATAGACTTACTTGGGTAATGGCGCCAAGTGATTATATATGAATATATATATATATATTTATTCGCATAGATGTTATACTATATTTTAGAACCTAGCTACTGTACCCGGTGAACCTTGAGTCGAGATTCCCACAGGGATTACCTGATTGGATTTCCTGATATTGGAATAAAGAGAGAGAAGCTCCGATTACGTGGGTAAAAAAAAATTGTAATTGCAGTTGGCTGATTCCTAATCGAAATTTTTTACACATTTCCATTTTTCAAACAATAATTCCCGCTCATTTTAATAATTTGCGCCTTTTAGTTTTTTTTCTACCCCATACTGTAAGGGGGTAATTTCGCATATTTCACAAGTTGATACAGCCTGCGCTGAATTGGTGTTAATGACACAAAGCGCTTGATATGAAGCGTAGAAATGATGCAGGATATTGAATTTCTGATGTGCCGTCACTGTTAAAGTGTTATTTTATTACTCGTCTCATTGTACATCCTCGAATATCCTTCAAAATGGTTCGTGGAATTTGTAATTTTCATGGCAGCATATATTTTGCTACTATTACTCCCAAGTACGTCGTAGTCGAAATTAATGCTGAAAATATAGGTAGCATGTCATATTGAAAACCGATTCCATAATAACTTGTTTAAGTTACAATCAAGTTAAGCACTCGGTGTAATTATATGCAGATCCTTTCGAGGGAAGAACATAATAGCATCAAAATATTATTTTACTTTTCATGAAACGAAAAAAAAACGGATTTTATGCACAAGTTTCTATTTTCGGAGATGTAATTTTTAACTTCCCGCTAAGAAAATTGTAAATTTTCAAAAATTTGGGAAGTTATTGGTTTCGGTCCGATTTACGAAAATCGAATTTCCATCAGATGTCGACGTTTCGAGGTCCTAGGAAGCTATCCTGACTAATTTCACGATGATGTCCGAGTGTATGTATGTGTGTACGTACGTATGTATGTATGTAAATATTCATAACTCTTGAACGGATGAACCGATTTTGATCGTTGAGGTGTCATTCGACGCGGCTTGTTAATGTCTTGAAGCCGTAAAAATTTGAACTTAATCGGTAGGGTGCGTTCAGAGATATTTCAAAAATAAAATTTTTTCGAAAATGTTTTATTTGGATAACTTTTAATTTGCTCGATGGATTGATTCCAAAATCTAATCAGCTCTAAAACTCTATAAGCCGCGTCGAATGCCACCTCAACCATCAAAATCGGTTCATTCGTTCAAGAGAAACCGTTGACGAAAGAATTCAAAAAAAATTTTTTCCTTGGTTTTTTTGAAATTTCTCAAAAACGGCTAAATAAATCAATTTCAAAATTTGATCAGCTTCAGAACTTGATAAAACGCGTCGATTGCCACCTCAACCATCAAAATCGGTTAATTCGTTCGCGAGATATCGTGGGAGAAGGAAATGCTAAAAAATGGTTTTTTACAAAACAATGGCATACAAAAGTATTTGTGAGCTCGAAGAGCTCGAAAATGTATTCACAATAATGTTTTCGAGCTCAACGAGCTCGAAAACAGCGGGAAGTTTTGGGGCTGGCCCGCAGGGTCAACTGACAGACCGATTTTTTTTGTTTGGATTCAACTTTTTTATGGATGTTTTCTCTTTTATTTTTTTTTCATTACGCGTATATTTATATAAATATAAAAAGGGTAAAGGCCAAATCGTCGACCTAAATCTCAACGCGTCAATTTGTCTTTCATCGTGAGCTGTAGACATTTTTATCTGAACTAGGATCGTTGGATTGCGGTCGTATAACCGCTTTTACACAATGTATGTATATATATGTACATCACATCTCTCACTCAAGAGTATGTATCTCTTTTAGATGAATAGAGAGCATCAGTAACAGCAACATCATCATTCGGCTGTAATGTTCACGGACGTTATCAGTTGGTAAACAAACCCACAAGCAAATACTCGCTCGATGTGTGTTACGGGCTTATAAATACCTACATACTTTACAGTGTGGTCGAGTGAGCCGATTCCCTGTTTTGTATAAAATTTATAAGAAGGAGGGTCGCATGCTGTTTGTTACGAGAGGTTGTAAGTAAAGTGCAGTAGGAGTGTACGCTAGTATATATATATGTATATCTAGTAGGAGAATTTTGATTGGATGCAATATTGCATGGATCAAGAATGGCCTGGAGATCGATTCATTATTTCACGTCAGGCGTTGATTGGTGGCGTTAAAATAAGCCGATGATGTTCTATCGATCAGTATCAATGTGATGTACGGGTTTTTGATGATATGCTTCGCATCACTGCTCATCATCTGAACAATTCTATTGGTAGTTTTGCGTGATGGATAACGAGCGTGCATGTTTGCGGTGAGAAACTGTTTTGTTCCAATGCAGGTTATTTGTTTCGTCCAAACGATTTTGTTTGTGGAAATTACAGATACCCGTGTAAAAAAAAATTCGTTCCAAAAAGATTCCAAAAAAGTTCCGCATGTGGAACTTCTAAACATGAGACAGATTAGAACTTCGATTAGAACTTTTTTGGAACGTTAGTAATTTTTTTGGTAAAACAAAAGTTTTTATGAACGAATTCAGAGTCGAAAAGAACGTTCGTGAAACTTTTTTGGAATTTTTTATGGAAGTTTTCTTTAGTTCTATAAAAAATTCAAAAGTAGTGATTTTTGAACTATTTTGGCATGTTTCTAGAACGTCTTTATTCTACAAAAGATGCAAAAGAAGTTATTTTGGAAAGTTTTTGGAACGCCTTTTTCAGTCCATAAAAAAGTCAAAGGTGATTCTGTAACTTTTTTGGAATGTCCATATAAAATTCCAAAAAATTTCCACGAACCTCCTTTTCGATTCTAAACTCGTTCATAAAAACTTTTGTTTTACCAAAAAAATTTCTAACGTTCCAAATAAGTTCTAATCGAAGTTCTAATCTGTCTCATGTTTAGAAGTTCCACATGCGGAACTTTTTTGGAATCTTTTTGGAACAAATTTTTTTTACACGGGATAGTAGAGATTTTATTTTTGGAAACGATTTGAAACGGAAATTAACATAAAAAGTCAGTCATTGTTTGAGGTGATTGAACATTCAGTATCTCTATTTGTCAGAACAATGTGACACTTTTATCGGTTTGTTGTCCCTTTTGTCTAGTCTATCAGCCCTAGTGCTTACTTATCTTTTAGTGTTTTTGGTGTCACTGACCAGTGGTTTCAGTGACAGACACATCGTTGGAATCTAATATCTCTCCGCCGTAAAAGTTAATTTGATAGCTTCAGTGGAATTATTCCAGCCTCGCACAAAGTTCAAAGGCCTACTTTTAATATTGAATGACAGAGCTTCTTGACCACGTCCATTTAAAACCTTTTCGATTAAGCTTTCAGGTAATTAGCTAGGATCCACTGTAAAAAGAACGGCGGCAAAGCCTCTGTGCTTTGAATTCCGTCACAGAGTGTCCTCTTATAATCATTTTCACTTTTATCAACATTTTTACTTTTAAAATATAAAATTCAGCCAGAAAAATGAGTTTTCATGTCAGCAGGAAATTATTGGCACAAAAAATTTCCGGACATGGTTTGATAGCAGATCACATTGTCTTGTCGGTTGTATATGATCGATTATTAAATAACGGGCATTTTTCCCCCTCTTTTCCCTTTTTTCCCTCTCTCTTACTCTTTTTCGATCTATATCTACTTCCCACTCTTTGACTCTTGATCGTTTTGATAATTACGCTAACGAGAAAACATTTAGGTCGCGGTTAATCCATTAGCCCGTGCTACAGTTGATCCAACGAATTTTTTACTGTTATCGTAAAATAAAATATAAAAACAATCACTTAAGACTCTTTTATGTTATAACGCAGTACATAATGTGAGCCGAAAAATCTGTCGGCTGCTGAACGTATTTTTTCCTTTTCATTGTTTTAGTTCGCGTTAATTCGTTTCAGCCCTCGTCATAAATAATTTCGACTTATATAAAAAAAAAAAAAGTTATCATGCTGAAATGCTTGTAGGAAATTATTACATTCATATTTGAGTAGATTTACTCGAATATATAGGGGAGGGTGGGGCAGAGCGGCCCCCCTAAGCCAATTATTATTTTTTGTGGCTTTCAACCATAAGATCACTTTGCTTTTGTCCTATTTCGAACAAATTTATGGACGTTTTGCCAAAATTCGGAAAAAATTTTTTTTTTTTTTGTGGGGCAGAGCGGCCCCCCTTCAAAAAGTGATAAAAAAAATTTTTTTTTCGTTTTTTTTTTTTTTTAAATTGTTTTCATCATTAAGAATGTATTTCTTTCTCTTGACAACTATTTTTGGTTTTATATTACTCGAAAAAAATTTTTTAAAGCGTAAAAAATCGTTCATTCTCGATTACCTTAATTACTAATTGTTATTTAATAAAAAAAAAAATCAATTCTATAATTTCACTTTATTTCAAAAATTTATCAACTAAAAAAAAAATTTAATTTTTATAAATTTTTAGTGACCAAATTTGCCTCTTACATAGAGAAACGGCCGAAAAATATGAAAAAATAATTTTTTCGGAAGTTTCGGCTGGTCCATTTTGCCCCAGGTGTTATGCGTAGGGCTAGAAATGTGGAATTATAATAATTTTTTTTTAATTTGACGATAAAAATATGAAAAAATCACTTTTTCAAAATTTTGGGCTTGTCCATTTTGCCCCAAATGTCATGCGTAGGGGTAAAAATGCGCAAACATATCGGATTTATAGTAATTAGTCGAAAATAAAAAAATTTTTTTTTTGATCGAAATTTCAGGGGGGCCGCTCTGCCCCACCCTCCCCTATTAAAAAAAAAAATTAAGGGTAATCGAAATTTAATCGGAATCACGATAACGTTTTTTTCGAATTATTTTTTAGATAAAATTTAGGATTTCGTGTGGAATTAAGTAAATAGGTCACCCCAAGTCCCCTTGGGGTTGCAGCCACTGAATTATTTTCTCCAAACGGACGCGAGTTGGTTACAAAGTGAAGATGCCTGGAGACGAGTACCGTTGAAAAAATCTTTGGCAAAAAAGTAATAAAAGAGAGGGCGCATTTCCACTTGGTGCACTTTATAATTTCTTAGCGATGGTAGAAGTAAGGAATTTACCATAGTCAGATGAAATTGAATAGCTCAATGGCAGAGGGAAAAAGAATCAGTCAAGGAAGTTTGAGCTTGCTGGGCGGAAACGGCAAGTTCTTGTCCACGACCCCATCTTCTATTTGACAGGATAGAGAGTATTCTTGTAATACTAGTGTAAGAATAAAGATCGCGATGGCTACTGCATCAGCTACACTGCTCCATACCCTGATAGAGTTGAATAAAAAGTAGTTTACTGGATTCAGCAGCGGAGACAAAATTTTTGTATAGAAAACGCTCTTAAAAGTGCAAACTTCTCAAGGCGATTTATTTCTTCACCCGAGCAAATCGACTTCTTTATCTCTATTTTATTTTCTTTTACAAAACTATCACTCTGCTTTATTTATGTATGTACTTGTTGTTTCCGTATTTGTTATTTTTATCCCTTCGCATATACACATACATATACATGTATATGTACCCTATTATTTTTGAAAAGAGTTGGTCATTTCCGGGGCTCAAAATTACAATGAAACTTTCAAAAGATGAATTTTAGCATCAGAATATTATTTAAAATAAATTTTACCCTTCAAAATATTCTCTAACTATTGTACAAAACTTTTTTTTCGAAATTCAAATTTCAAACCTAATAAATAATGAAATTTTTTCTAGGCCGAAAAGTTGACGACTCAATATTTGGCCTTTTCCAATAAAATTCTAGGCCTCTGGTGTAGGGGAGGTCGGGCAGAGCAGCCCCCCTGAAATTTTGATAAAAAAAAAAATTTTTTTTTTTTCGACTAATTACTATAAATCCGATATGTTTGCGCATTTTTACCCCTACGCATGACATTTGGGGTAAAATGAACAAGCCCAAAATTTTGAAAAAGTGATTTTTTCATATTTTTATCGTCAAATTAAAAAAAAATTATTATAATTCCACATTTCTAGCCCTACGCATAAAACCTGGGGCAAAATGGACCAGTCAGAACTTCCGAAAAAATTATTTTTTCATATTTTTCGGCCGTTTCTCTATGTTAGAGGCGAATTTGGTCACTAAAAATTTATAAAAATAAAATTTTTTTTTTTTAGTTGATAAATTTTTGAAATAAAGTAAAACTATAGAATTGTTTTTTTTTTTTTTTATTAAATAACAATTAGTAATTAAGGTAATCGAAAGTGAACGATTTATTACACCTTAAAAAATTTTTTTCGAGTAATATAAAACCAAAAATAGTTGTCAAGAGAAAGAAATACATTCTTAATGATGAAAACAATTTAAAAAAAAAAAAACGAAAAAAAAAATTTTTTAATCATTTTTTGGAGGGGGGCCGCTCTGCCCCACAAAAAATTTTTTTTTTTAAAAATTTTGGCAAATATGTCCATAAATTTGTTCGAAATAAGACAAAAGTAAAGTGATCTTAAGGTCGAAAGCCACAAAAACTAATAATTGGCTTAGGGGGGCCGCTCTGCCCCACCCTCCCCTATTTTCGGTCAAATTTATGTCTCTTTGAATAAAATTGTATGCTTTCAGCGTGATTTCGGCCAGAGTTAGCTTTTTCAGCAAAATATTTTTACCCAGATTACCTCTAACTGCCCGAAAAAAAATAATTTTCCAAAATTATTTAATCTCGAGAGGCTTATGGTGATAAGCTGGGTCCCAACCGGATCATATTTAATGTCTCTCTCCAATGGCATTTTATTTATAATAAAAACCCATAATTTCGTGAAAATAAAAACATAGAATCCATAAATAAAACGCTTTGAAGCTCTGGAACATATACCGTATTATAAATATTTAATAATAGAAATAACAAAAAAGGTTTTACGTTACATTTATACATAAAGACCGTCTATCTCATGGATCGCGGATAACGTGCTTTTACATAATTGAATATTCCGTATAGAGTGATAACAATAAAAATAAAAAAGTTTAACGAGCGAATAAGTTGGCGTTTCTGTATAAACGGTTATAGAACTCGGAGATCTCACTTATACTGCGTGTCTCGCATTAAACTAAACGATGTCTCAAGCGCCACTTGCAAGAATAATGTTTAATTTAACAATTTAACTTGATAATAAACATTTTTATTTCATTCCGTTAATTTACTTTTCTTTTTACCCTCAAACGAACGTCTTTTTTTGTAAAACAGCTTAATGATTTCGATTAGACGCAGATAACTGGGCTCCCGGTCCTCACTTCTTTCGCAATATCGATTCGCAATGTAATTGCGATTCCTCGGGGTTATTGCAAGAACGACGTCTAGATTCTAGATTACACTTTAGTACACAGACGGATAGATAGTGGAATAATTCCGAGCGAAGAATAGAAATGTACAGGAGTCGAGAAAAAATGCGTGCTATTTTTTTTCTCTCTATTACTGTTTTTGTTTTTTTATTTTTTGGCTTCTATACACGTCGATTGTTAATCCCAATAGTAACATTCCAGATTAATACGTATTTTCCATTGTCAAGCTTTATCCAATGCTCCCCCGATACGATCGCTAAATTTTTCATTTATATTTTTTATATTAAAGTCCTCTCAACTAACTCAGTATTTACTCATGTTTGCATGCGTGTGTTAAAATGTTTTTCACGAATTTAAAATAAAACATTTTACTTTTTCAACATCAATGCTTTGACTAATTCTTTTTTACTAGAAATGTGCAAATAGTGTTGGAACGAAATGGAAAACTAGTATTCGAATCGATAAATTCGAACTTTAAAATTTTTCGTCAATTTTTTTGTTCCGTGAGTTGTGGCATTATTTGATTCCAATGTAATACTCCTCAAAAATTTGAGGATAACGTTCAATAATTGAGTGTAATCGCGAACTAACGAATAATTTTCAAGCAATTCAAAGTCACTAATTAAAAAAAAAATTACATGGGCAGTATGTAATCCCCATCCATCCTAATTTATCTTCATTTATCCTGATAAAGGTCTGAACTCAAAAAATAAATTTTTCTTGAGACTTATTATGGTTTCTCCTACAAAAGGTGTAAAGTTACGGAAGGTTTTGAAGTCCTCACGATATTTTTAGTTATCGTTTCCCCTACTCTTTAGCTCGTCGGAAACCCAGGGTCAGGATGGGGATTTCGTAACACAGATAATTACTAAATTTGTTTATTTCGACTTGAAATGCTTTTTATTCAATAAGATATGAAAAATGATGGAAATATAAACATATGAGATTTGTAAAAGAAAATATACAATATAAACCAAGATACAGCGTTACAATATTTCCTTTGAGTGTGACAAGCCGCGAGATTTTAATACTATTCCTAACCGAGATTCGCGTCGCGACCGCGGAGACTCGATCCTTCTTACCCCACGTTGTATCTAACTGGTACCACCGACCCTCTATCAGTGGGGAGAAGCCCTACTGCAAAATTTAAAGACACCAGCCCAGAAGCTACTCCTGAGGAACCCGTCGTGCCTTCCCCTAGAGTACACGAAACAGGTAAAAACTATTCCACGTGTAATCTACCTAGTGGTTTGTGCAAAAATGTCAATCTCTATCTCAGAGATATTAATTCAGAGAACCTCTGAATTAATATCCGACTATCCTCGATCAAAATATCAATTATATTTATTTGACGAGTTACACTCATCAAATAATATAATTAAACCGTTTCATAGATAATCATGTCCACCCATCTCCACCCAATCCTTATATGGATCTGGACTCCAAAAATAAATTTTTCTTAGGTCTTTTTATGGTTTCTCCTACTAGAGGACATTATAATGAACAAATAACGTTTATATTATGATGAGTTATTCCCAACAGGAGCAAAGTTACGGGCCACTCTTCATAGATAATCATCTCCACCCATGTCCACCCATGTCCACCCAATCATCATATGGATCTAAACTCTAAAAATGAATTTTTCTTAGGACTTTTTATGGTTTCTCCTACTAGAGGACATTATAATGAACAAAAAACGTTAATATTATGATGGGTTATTCCCAACAGGAGCAAAATTACGGGCCACTCTACATAGAGACTCATAGATTCATCTCCACCCATCTCCACCCATGTCCACCCACCCTCCTTTGGATCTTATCTCAAAATATAAATTTTTCTTTGGACTTTTTCGGGTCTTTCCTACTGGAGGACATCAGAATGAACGAAAAACGTTAATATTATGATGAGTTATTCTCAACAGGAGCAAAGTTACGGGCCACTCTTCATAGATAATCATGTCCACCCATGTCCACCCATCTCCACCCAATCATTATATGGATCTGGACTCCAAATAGTATATTACACTACAAGGGAAGAAAGTTGAAATTCCTGCCCTGTGTGATAAGATGCCCGAGGCGAAGCCGAGGGCATCATGACACACAGGGTAGGGCTTTCAACTATCTTCCCGTGTGGTGTATACGATTTTTCTTTATACCTGGTCGAAAGTACGTTTATTAATTACATTTTTGAATACTATAAACAATACAACCACGTTCTGCCTTCAGCTGACAGGTCGGCCATGTTTTTTTTATTTGCTCCCTATTGACGCGCCTCTTTCGGACATACATAAAACTTTAATTTTTTTCCGTCTCTCTTTTTTTTTTTGTTGCGTTTTTGATGCCTGCCCCGCGACATTTGAAAGCACGAGCGAAGCGAGTGCGTCTGGTCGGCGGGGGCAGGCATCAAAAACAAAACAAAAAAAAAGACATAATTATACTTATAAAAAATAAAAAATAAAAAAAAATTATTTTTTTTCGAAAGAAATAAATTTATGCCTATGAACAAGTTTTTTTTCCCTGCCAATAAAAAATATATAAATGAATACATAAACTTTCAATAATTAACCTCGCCTCTGCATCAAAATCTTTTATCACCTCATCCTCGTCCATAAAGTCATCAGATGATACTTTTTCAGTCATTTTATTATTGCAAGTACACTGTTTACTTAAAATATCACAAACAACGAGACACAAAAACACTGACATATATATAAATAAAGCAACGATCTATGATGTTATCGTCAAAAATTTTATTGATAAAGTGGTAGACGTTCAGTAGATGGCAGCAGCCGGCTGTTTCCGTAGGCACGAAAAAATTTTTTGCTCCCGGCGATATAAGTGGGGCGCGTGTAACTCCACCAGGAGAGGGAAATGAGACTTTAGGCCTTAAAATTAGGGAGGGAAGTGCGTACTTTCGACTAAGGGATAAAGAAAAATAAATTTTTCTTAGGACTTTTTATGGTTTCTCCTACTAGAGGACATTATAATGAACAAAAAACATTTATATTATGATGGGTTATTCCCAACAGGAGCAAAGTTACGGGCTACTCTACATAGAGATTCATAGATTCATCTCCACCCATCTCCACCCATGTCCACCCATGTCCACCCACCCTCCTATGGATCTTATCTCAAAAAATAAATTTTTCTTTGGACTTTTTCGGGTCTTTCCTACTGGAGGACATCATAATGAACGAAAAACGTTCATATTGTGATGTTATTCCCAACAGGAGCAAAGTTACGGGCTACTCTTCATAGATAATCATCTCCACCCATGTCCACCCATGTCCACCCACCCTCCCATGGATCTTATCTCAAAAAATAAATTTTTCTTTGGACTTTTTCGGGTGTTTCCTACTAGAGGACATCATAATGAACAAAAAACGTTAATATTGTGATGAGTTATTCCCAACAGGAGCAAAGTTACGGGCCACTCTTCATAGATAATGATCTCCACCCATCTCCACCCATGTCCACCCACCCTCCTATGGATCTTATCTCAAAAAGTAAATTTTTCTCTGGACTTTTTCGGGTGTTTCCTACTAGAGGACATCATAATGAACAAAAAACGTTAATATTATGATGCGTTATTCTCAACAGGAGCAAAGTTACGGGCCACTCTTCATAGATAATCATCTCCACCCATGTCCACCCATGTCCACCTATGTCCACCCAATCATCATATGGATCTAAACTCTAAAAATGAATTTTTCTTAGAACTTTTTATGGTTTCTCCTACTAAAGGACATTATAATGAACAAATAACGTTAATATTATGATGAGTCATTCTCAACAGGAGCAAAGTTACGGGCCACTCTCCATAGAGACTCATATATCCATCTCTACCCATCTCCACCCATGTCCACCCACCCTCCTATGGATCTTATCTCAAAAAGTAAATTTTTCTCTGGACTTTTTCGGGTGTTTCCTACTAGAGGACATCATAATGAACAAAAAACGTTAGTATTGTGATGAGTTATTCTCAACAGGAGCAAAGTTACGGGCCACTCTCCATAGAGACTCATATATCCATCTCCACCCATCTCCACCCATGTCCACCCACCCTCCTATGGATCTTATCTCAAAAAGTAAATTTTTCTTTGGACTTTTTCGGGTGTTTCCTACTAGAGGACATCATAATGAACAAAAAACGTTAATATTGTGATGAGTTATTCTCAACAGGAGCAAAGTTACGGGCCACTCTCCATAGAGACTCATATATCCATCTCCACCCATCTCCACCCATGTCCACCCACCCTCCTATGGATCTTATCTCAAAATATAAATTTTTCTTTGGACTTTTTTGGGTGTTTTCTACTAGAGGACATCATAATGAACAAAAAACGTTAATATTGTGATGAGTTATTCCCAACAGGAGCAAAGTTACGGGCCACTCTCCATAGAGACTCATATATCCATCTCCACCCATCTCCACCCATGTCCACCCACCCTCCTTTGGATCTTATCTCAAAATATAAATTTTTCTTTGGACTTTTTCGGGTGTTTCCTACTAGAGGACATCATAATGAACAAAAAACGTTAATATTGTGATGAGTTATTCCCAACAGGAGCAAAGTTACGGGCCACTCTCCATAGAGACTCATATATCCATCTCCACCCATCTCCACCCATGTCCACCCACCCTCCTATGGATCTTATCTCAAAAAGTAAATTTTTCTTTGGACTTTTTCGGGTGTTTCCTACTAGAGGACATCATAATGAACAAAAAACGTTAGTATTGTGATGAGTTATTCTCAACAGGAGCAAAGTTACGGGCCACTCTCCATAGAGACTCATATATCCATCTCCACCCATCTCCACCCATGTCCACCCACCCTCCTATGGATCTTATCTCAAAATATAAATTTTTCTTTGGACTTTTTCGGGTGTTTCCTACTAGAGGACATCATAATGAACAAAAAACGTTAGTATTGTGATGAGTTATTCTCAACAGGAGCAAAGTTACGGGCCACTCTCCATAGAGACTCATATATCCATCTCCACCCATCTCCACCCATGTCCACCCACCCTCCTATGGATCTTATCTCAAAAAGTAAATTTTTCTCTGGACTTTTTCGGGTGTTTCCTACTAGAGGACATCATAATGAACAAAAAACGTTAGTATTGTGATGAGTTATTCTCAACAGGAGCAAAGTTACGGGCCACTCTCCATAGAGACTCATATATCCATCTCCACCCATCTCCACCCATGTCCACCCACCCTCCTATGGATCTTATCTCAAAATATAAATTTTTCTTTGGACTTTTTTGGGTGTTTTCTACTAGAGGACATCATAATGAACAAAAAACGTTAATATTGTGATGAGTTATTCCCAACAGGAGCAAAGTGACGGGCCACTCTCCATAGAGACTCATATATCCATCTCCACCCATCTCCACCCATGTCCACCCACCCTCCTATGGATCTTATCTCAAAAAGTAAATTTTTCTTTGGACTTTTTCGGGTGTTTCCTACTAGAGGACATCATAATGAACAAAAAACGTTAATATTGTGATGAGTTATTCTCAACAGGAGCAAAGTTACGGGCCACTCTCCATAGAGACTCATATATCCATCTCCACCCATCTCCACCCATGTCCACCCACCCTCCTATGGATCTTATCTCAAAATATAAATTTTTCTTTGGACTTTTTTGGGTGTTTTCTACTAGAGGACATCATAATGAACAAAAAACGTTAATATTGTGATGAGTTATTCCCAACAGGAGCAAAGTGACGGGCCACTCTCCATAGAGACTCATATATCCATCTCCACCCATCTCCACCCATGTCCACCCACCCTCCTTTGGATCTTATCTCAAAATATAAATTTTTCTTTGGACTTTTTCGGGTGTTTCCTACTAGAGGACATCATAATGAACAAAAAACGTTAATATTGTGATGAGTTATTCCCAACAGGAGCAAAGTTACGGGCCACTCTCCATAGAGACTCATATATCCATCTCCACCCATCTCCACCCATGTCCACCCACCCTCCTATGGATCTTATCTCAAAAAGTAAATTTTTCTTTGGACTTTTTCGGGTGTTTCCTACTAGAGGACATCATAATGAACAAAAAACGTTAGTATTGTGATGAGTTATTCTCAACAGGAGCAAAGTTACGGGCCACTCTCCATAGAGACTCATATATCCATCTCCACCCATCTCCACCCATGTCCACCCACCCTCCTATGGATCTTATCTCAAAAAGTAAATTTTTCTTTGGACTTTTTCGGGTGTTTCCTACTAGAGGACATCATAATGAACAAAAAACGTTAATATTGTGATGAGTTATTCCCAACAGGAGCAAAGTGACGGGCCACTCTCCATAGAGACTCATATATCCATCTCCACCCATCTCCACCCATGTCCACCCACCCTCCTTTGGATCTTATCTCAAAATATAAATTTTTCTTTGGACTTTTTCGGGTGTTTCCTACTAGAGGACATCATAATGAACAAAAAACGTTAGTATTGTGATGAGTTATTCTCAACAGGAGCAAAGTTACGGGCCACTCTCCATAGAGACTCATATATCCATCTCCACCCATCTCCACCCATGTCCACCCACCCTCCTATGGATCTTATCTCAAAATATAAATTTTTCTTTGGACTTTTTTGGGTGTTTTCTACTAGAGGACATCATAATGAACAAAAAACGTTAATATTGTGATGAGTTATTCCCAACAGGAGCAAAGTGACGGGCCACTCTCCATAGAGACTCATATATCCATCTCCACCCATCTCCACCCATGTCCACCCACCCTCCTATGGATCTTATCTCAAAATATAAATTTTTCTTTGGACTTTTTTGGGTGTTTTCTACTAGAGGACATCATAATGAACAAAAAACGTTAATATTGTGATGAGTTATTCCCAACAGGAGCAAAGTGACGGGCCACTCTCCATAGAGACTCATATATCCATCTCCACCCATCTCCACCCATGTCCACCCACCCTCCTTTGGATCTTATCTCAAAATATAAATTTTTCTTTGGACTTTTTCGGGTGTTTCCTACTAGAGGACATCATAATGAACAAAAAACGTTAATATTGTGATGAGTTATTCCCAACAGGAGCAAAGTTACGGGCCACTCTTCATAGATAATGATCTCCACCCATCTCCACCCATGTCCACCCACCCTCCTATGGATCTTATCTCAAAAAGTAAATTTTTCTCTGGACTTTTTCGGGTGTTTCCTACTAGAGGACATCATAATGAACAAAAAACGTTAATATTATGATGCGTTATTCTCAACAGGAGCAAAGTTACGGGCCACTCTTCATAGATAATCATCTCCACCCATGTCCACCCATGTCCACCTATGTCCACCCAATCATCATATGGATCTAAACTCTAAAAATGAATTTTTCTTAGAACTTTTTATGGTTTCTCCTACTAAAGGACATTATAATGAACAAATAACGTTAATATTATGATGAGTCATTCTCAACAGGAGCAAAGTTACGGGCCACTCTCCATAGAGACTCATATATCCATCTCCACCCATCTCCACCCATGTCCACCCACCCTCCTATGGATCTTATCTCAAAAAGTAAATTTTTCTCTGGACTTTTTCGGGTGTTTCCTACTAGAGGACATCATAATGAACAAAAAACGTTAGTATTGTGATGAGTTATTCTCAACAGGAGCAAAGTTACGGGCCACTCTCCATAGAGACTCATATATCCATCTCCACCCATCTCCACCCATGTCCACCCACCCTCCTATGGATCTTATCTCAAAAAGTAAATTTTTCTCTGGACTTTTTCGGGTGTTTCCTACTAGAGGACATCATAATGAACAAAAAACGTTAGTATTGTGATGAGTTATTCTCAACAGGAGCAAAGTTACGGGCCACTCTCCATAGAGACTCATATATCCATCTCCACCCATCTCCACCCATGTCCACCCACCCTCCTATGGATCTTATCTCAAAATATAAATTTTTCTTTGGACTTTTTTGGGTGTTTTCTACTAGAGGACATCATAATGAACAAAAAACGTTAATATTGTGATGAGTTATTCCCAACAGGAGCAAAGTGACGGGCCACTCTCCATAGAGACTCATATATCCATCTCCACCCATCTCCACCCATGTCCACCCACCCTCCTTTGGATCTTATCTCAAAATATAAATTTTTCTTTGGACTTTTTCGGGTGTTTCCTACTAGAGGACATCATAATGAACAAAAAACGTTAATATTGTGATGAGTTATTCCCAACAGGAGCAAAGTTACGGGCCACTCTCCATAGAGACTCATATATCCATCTCCACCCATCTCCACCCATGTCCACCCACCCTCCTATGGATCTTATCTCAAAAAGTAAATTTTTCTTTGGACTTTTTCGGGTGTTTCCTACTAGAGGACATCATAATGAACAAAAAACGTTAGTATTGTGATGAGTTATTCTCAACAGGAGCAAAGTTACGGGCCACTCTCCATAGAGACTCATATATCCATCTCCACCCATCTCCACCCATGTCCACCCACCCTCCTATGGATCTTATCTCAAAATATAAATTTTTCTTTGGACTTTTTTGGGTGTTTTCTACTAGAGGACATCATAATGAACAAAAAACGTTAATATTGTGATGAGTTATTCCCAACAGGAGCAAAGTGACGGGCCACTCTCCATAGAGACTCATATATCCATCTCCACCCATCTCCACCCATGTCCACCCACCCTCCTTTGGATCTTATCTCAAAATATAAATTTTTCTTTGGACTTTTTCGGGTGTTTCCTACTAGAGGACATCATAATGAACAAAAAACGTTAATATTGTGATGAGTTATTCCCAACAGGAGCAAAGTTACGGGCCACTCTCCATAGAGACTCATATATCCATCTCCACCCATCTCCACCCATGTCCACCCACCCTCCTATGGATCTTATCTCAAAAAGTAAATTTTTCTTTGGACTTTTTCGGGTGTTTCCTACTAGAGGACATCATAATGAACAAAAAACGTTAATATTGTGATGAGTTATTCCCAACAGGAGCAAAGTGACGGGCCACTCTCCATAGAGACTCATATATCCATCTCCACCCATCTCCACCCATGTCCACCCACCCTCCTTTGGATCTTATCTCAAAATATAAATTTTTCTTTGGACTTTTTCGGGTGTTTCCTACTAGAGGACATCATAATGAACAAAAAACGTTAGTATTGTGATGAGTTATTCTCAACAGGAGCAAAGTTACGGGCCACTCTCCATAGAGACTCATATATCCATCTCCACCCATCTCCACCCATGTCCACCCACCCTCCTATGGATCTTATCTCAAAAAGTAAATTTTTCTCTGGACTTTTTCGGGTGTTTCCTACTAGAGGACATCATAATGAACAAAAAACGTTAGTATTGTGATGAGTTATTCTCAACAGGAGCAAAGTTACGGGCCACTCTCCATAGAGACTCATATATCCATCTCCACCCATCTCCACCCATGTCCACCCACCCTCCTATGGATCTTATCTCAAAATATAAATTTTTCTTTGGACTTTTTTGGGTGTTTTCTACTAGAGGACATCATAATGAACAAAAAACGTTAATATTGTGATGAGTTATTCCCAACAGGAGCAAAGTGACGGGCCACTCTCCATAGAGACTCATATATCCATCTCCACCCATCTCCACCCATGTCCACCCACCCTCCTATGGATCTTATCTCAAAATATAAATTTTTCTTTGGACTTTTTTGGGTGTTTTCTACTAGAGGACATCATAATGAACAAAAAACGTTAATATTGTGATGAGTTATTCCCAACAGGAGCAAAGTGACGGGCCACTCTCCATAGAGACTCATATATCCATCTCCACCCATCTCCACCCATGTCCACCCACCCTCCTTTGGATCTTATCTCAAAATATAAATTTTTCTTTGGACTTTTTCGGGTGTTTCCTACTAGAGGACATCATAATGAACAAAAAACGTTAATATTGTGATGAGTTATTCCCAACAGGAGCAAAGTTACGGGCCACTCTTCATAGATAATGATCTCCACCCATCTCCACCCATGTCCACCCACCCTCCTATGGATCTTATCTCAAAAAGTAAATTTTTCTCTGGACTTTTTCGGGTGTTTCCTACTAGAGGACATCATAATGAACAAAAAACGTTAATATTATGATGAGTCATTCTCAACAGGAGCAAAGTTACGGGCCACTCTCCATAGAGACTCATATATCCATCTCCACCCATCTCCACCCATGTCCACCCACCCTCCTATGGATCTTATCTCAAAAAGTAAATTTTTCTCTGGACTTTTTCGGGTGTTTCCTACTAGAGGACATCATAATGAACAAAAAACGTTAGTATTGTGATGAGTTATTCTCAACAGGAGCAAAGTTACGGGCCACTCTCCATAGAGACTCATATATCCATCTCCACCCATCTCCACCCATGTCCACACACCCTCCTATGGATCTTATCTCAAAAAGTAAATTTTTCTCTGGACTTTTTCGGGTGTTTCCTACTAGAGGACATCATAATGAACAAAAAACGTTAGTATTGTGATGAGTTATTCTCAACAGGAGCAAAGTTACGGGCCACTCTCCATAGAGACTCATATATCCATCTCCACCCATCTCCACCCATGTCCACCCACCCTCCTATGGATCTTATCTCAAAATATAAATTTTTCTTTGGACTTTTTTGGGTGTTTTCTACTAGAGGACATCATAATGAACAAAAAACGTTAATATTGTGATGAGTTATTCCCAACAGGAGCAAAGTGACGGGCCACTCTCCATAGAGACTCATATATCCATCTCCACCCATCTCCACCCATGTCCACCCACCCTCCTATGGATCTTATCTCAAAATATAAATTTTTCTTTGGACTTTTTTGGGTGTTTTCTACTAGAGGACATCATAATGAACAAAAAACGTTAATATTGTGATGAGTTATTCCCAACAGGAGCAAAGTGACGGGCCACTCTCCATAGAGACTCATATATCCATCTCCACCCATCTCCACCCATGTCCACCCACCCTCCTTTGGATCTTATCTCAAAATATAAATTTTTCTTTGGACTTTTTCGGGTGTTTCCTACTAGAGGACATCATAATGAACAAAAAACGTTAATATTGTGATGAGTTATTCCCAACAGGAGCAAAGTGACGGGCCACTCTCCATAGAGACTCATATATCCATCTCCACCCATCTCCACCCATGTCCACCCACCCTCCTTTGGATCTTATCTCAAAATATAAATTTTTCTTTGGACTTTTTCGGGTGTTTCCTACTAGAGGACATCATAATGAACAAAAAACGTTAATATTATGATGCGTTATTCTCAACAGGAGCAAAGTTACGGGCCACTCTTCATAGATAATCATCTCCACCCATCTCCACCCATGTCCACCCACCCTCCTATGGATCTTATCTCAAAAAGTAAATTTTTCTCTGGACTTTTTCGGGTGTTTCCTACTAGAGGACATCATAATGAACAAAAAACGTTAATATTATGATGCGTTATTCTCAACAGGAGCAAAGTTACGGGCCACTCTTCATAGATAATCATCTCCACCCATGTCCACCCATGTCCACCTATGTCCACCCAATCATCATATGGATCTAAACTCTAAAAATGAATTTTTCTTAGAACTTTTTATGGTTTCTCCTACTAAAGGACATTATAATGAACAAATAACGTTAATATTATGATGAGTCATTCTCAACAGGAGCAAAGTTACGGGCCACTCTCCATAGAGACTCATATTTCCATCTCCACCCATCTCCACCCATGTCCACCCACCCTCCTATGGATCTTATCTCAAAATATAAATTTTTCTTTGGACTTTTTTGGGTGTTTTCTACTAGAGGACATCATAATGAACAAAAAACGTTAATATTGTGATGAGTTATTCCCAACAGGAGCAAAGTGACGGGCCACTCTCCATAGAGACTCATATATCCATCTCCACCCATCTCCACCCATGTCCACCCACCCTCCTTTGGATCTTATCTCAAAATATAAATTTTTCTTTGGACTTTTTCGGGTGTTTCCTACTAGAGGACATCATAATGAACAAAAAACGTTAATATTGTGATGAGTTATTCCCAACAGGAGCAAAGTTACGGGCCACTCTCCATAGAGACTCATATATCCATCTCCACCCATCTCCACCCATGTCCACCCACCCTCCTATGGATCTTATCTCAAAATATAAATTTTTCTTTGGACTTTTTTGGGTGTTTTCTACTAGAGGACATCATAATGAACAAAAAACGTTAATATTGTGATGAGTTATTCCCAACAGGAGCAAAGTGACGGGCCACTCTCCATAGAGACTCATATATCCATCTCCACCCATCGCCACCCATGTCCACCCACCCTCCTATGGATCTTATCTCAAAAAGTAAATTTTTCTTTGGACTTTTTCGGGTGTTTCCTACTAGAGGACATCATAATGAACAAAAAACGTTAGTATTGTGATGAGTTATTCTCAACAGGAGCAAAGTTACGGGCCACTCTCCATAGAGACTCATATATCCATCTCCACCCATCTCCACCCATGTCCACCCACCCTCCTATGGATCTTATCTCAAAATATAAATTTTTCTTTGGACTTTTTTGGGTGTTTTCTACTAGAGGACATCATAATGAACAAAAAACGTTAATATTGTGATGAGTTATTCCCAACAGGAGCAAAGTTACGGGCCACTCTCCATAGAGACTCATATATCCATCTCCACCCATCTCCACCCATGTCCACCCACCCTCCTATGGATCTTATCTCAAAAAGTAAATTTTTCTTTGGACTTTTTCGGGTGTTTCCTACTAGAGGACATCATAATGAACAAAAAACGTTAATATTGTGATGAGTTATTCCCAACAGGAGCAAAGTGACGGGCCACTCTCCATAGAGACTCATATATCCATCTCCACCCATCTCCACCCATGTCCACCCACCCTCCTTTGGATCTTATCTCAAAATATAAATTTTTCTTTGGACTTTTTTGGGTGTTTTCTACTAGAGGACATCATAATGAACAAAAAACGTTAATATTGTGATGAGTTATTCCCAACAGGAGCAAAGTGACGGGCCACTCTCCATAGAGACTCATATATCCATCTCCACCCATCTCCACCCATGTCCACCCACCCTCCTATGGATCTTATCTCAAAATATAAATTTTTCTTTGGACTTTTTTGGGTGTTTTCTACTAGAGGACATCATAATGAACAAAAAACGTCAATATTGTGATGAGTTATTCCCAACAGGAGCAAAGTGACGGGCCACTCTCCATAGAGACTCATATATCCATCTCCACCCATCTCCACCCATGTCCACCCACCCTCCTTTGGATCTTATCTCAAAATATAAATTTTTCTTTGGACTTTTTCGGGTGTTTCCTACTAGAGGACATCATAATGAACAAAAAACGTTAATATTGTGATGAGTTATTCCCAACAGGAGCAAAGTTACGGGCCACTCTTCATAGATAATGATCTCCACCCATCTCCACCCATGTCCACCCACCCTCCTATGGATCTTATCTCAAAAAGTAAATTTTTCTCTGGACTTTTTCGGGTGTTTCCTACTAGAGGACATCATAATGAACAAAAAACGTTAGTATTGTGATGAGTTATTCTCAACAGGAGCAAAGTTACGGGCCACTCTCCATAGAGACTCATATATCCATCTCCACCCATCTCCACCCATGTCCACCCACCCTCCTATGGATCTTATCTCAAAAAGTAAATTTTTCTCTGGACTTTTTCGGGTGTTTCCTACTAGAGGACATCATAATGAACAAAAAACGTTAGTATTGTGATGAGTTATTCTCAACAGGAGCAAAGTTACGGGCCACTCTCCATAGAGACTCATATATCCATCTCCACCCATCTCCACCCATGTCCACCCACCCTCCTATGGATCTTATCTCAAAATATAAATTTTTCTTTGGACTTTTTTGGGTGTTTTCTACTAGAGGACATCATAATGAACAAAAAACGTTAATATTGTGATGAGTTATTCCCAACAGGAGCAAAGTGACGGGCCACTCTCCATAGAGACTCATATATCCATCTCCACCCATCTCCACCCATGTCCACCCACCCTCCTATGGATCTTATCTCAAAATATAAATTTTTCTTTGGACTTTTTTGGGTGTTTTCTACTAGAGGACATCATAATGAACAAAAAACGTTAATATTGTGATGAGTTATTCCCAACAGGAGCAAAGTGACGGGCCACTCTCCATAGAGACTCATATATCCATCTCCACCCATCTCCACCCATGTCCACCCACCCTCCTTTGGATCTTATCTCAAAATATAAATTTTTCTTTGGACTTTTTCGGGTGTTTCCTACTAGAGGACATCATAATGAACAAAAAACGTTAATATTGTGATGAGTTATTCCCAACAGGAGCAAAGTGACGGGCCACTCTCCATAGAGACTCATATATCCATCTCCACCCATCTCCACCCATGTCCACCCACCCTCCTTTGGATCTTATCTCAAAATATAAATTTTTCTTTGGACTTTTTCGGGTGTTTCCTACTAGAGGACATCATAATGAACAAAAAACGTTAATATTATGATGCGTTATTCTCAACAGGAGCAAAGTTACGGGCCACTCTTCATAGATAATCATCTCCACCCATCTCCACCCATGTCCACCCACCCTCCTATGGATCTTATCTCAAAAAGTAAATTTTTCTCTGGACTTTTTCGGGTGTTTCCTACTAGAGGACATCATAATGAACAAAAAACGTTAATATTATGATGCGTTATTCTCAACAGGAGCAAAGTTACGGGCCACTCTCCATAGAGACTCATATATCCATCTCCACCCATCGCCACCCATGTCCACCCACCCTCCTATGGATCTTATCTCAAAAAGTAAATTTTTCTTTGGACTTTTTCGGGTGTTTCCTACTAGAGGACATCATAATGAACAAAAAACGTTAGTATTGTGATGAGTTATTCTCAACAGGAGCAAAGTTACGGGCCACTCTCCATAGAGACTCATATATCCATCTCCACCCATCTCCACCCATGTCCACCCACCCTCCTATGGATCTTATCTCAAAATATAAATTTTTCTTTGGACTTTTTTGGGTGTTTTCTACTAGAGGACATCATAATGAACAAAAAACGTTAATATTGTGATGAGTTATTCCCAACAGGAGCAAAGTTACGGGCCACTCTCCATAGAGACTCATATATCCATCTCCACCCATCTCCACCCATGTCCACCCACCCTCCTATGGATCTTATCTCAAAAAGTAAATTTTTCTTTGGACTTTTTCGGGTGTTTCCTACTAGAGGACATCATAATGAACAAAAAACGTTAATATTGTGATGAGTTATTCCCAACAGGAGCAAAGTGACGGGCCACTCTCCATAGAGACTCATATATCCATCTCCACCCATCTCCACCCATGTCCACCCACCCTCCTTTGGATCTTATCTCAAAATATAAATTTTTCTTTGGACTTTTTTGGGTGTTTTCTACTAGAGGACATCATAATGAACAAAAAACGTTAATATTGTGATGAGTTATTCCCAACAGGAGCAAAGTGACGGGCCACTCTCCATAGAGACTCATATATCCATCTCCACCCATCTCCACCCATGTCCACCCACCCTCCTATGGATCTTATCTCAAAATATAAATTTTTCTTTGGACTTTTTTGGGTGTTTTCTACTAGAGGACATCATAATGAACAAAAAACGTTAATATTGTGATGAGTTATTCCCAACAGGAGCAAAGTGACGGGCCACTCTCCATAGAGACTCATATATCCATCTCCACCCATCTCCACCCATGTCCACCCACCCTCCTTTGGATCTTATCTCAAAATATAAATTTTTCTTTGGACTTTTTCGGGTGTTTCCTACTAGAGGACATCATAATGAACAAAAAACGTTAATATTGTGATGAGTTATTCCCAACAGGAGCAAAGTTACGGGCCACTCTTCATAGATAATGATCTCCACCCATCTCCACCCATGTCCACCCACCCTCCTATGGATCTTATCTCAAAAAGTAAATTTTTCTCTGGACTTTTTCGGGTGTTTCCTACTAGAGGACATCATAATGAACAAAAAACGTTAATATTATGATGCGTTATTCTCAACAGGAGCAAAGTTACGGGCCACTCTTCATAGATAATCATCTCCACCCATGTCCACCCATGTCCACCTATGTCCACCCAATCATCATATGGATCTAAACTCTAAAAATGAATTTTTCTTAGAACTTTTTATGGTTTCTCCTACTAAAGGACATTATAATGAACAAATAACGTTAATATTATGATGAGTCATTCTCAACAGGAGCAAAGTTACGGGCCACTCTCCATAGAGACTCATATATCCATCTCCACCCATCTCCACCCATGTCCACCCACCCTCCTATGGATCTTATCTCAAAAAGTAAATTTTTCTCTGGACTTTTTCGGGTGTTTCCTACTAGAGGACATCATAATGAACAAAAAACGTTAGTATTGTGATGAGTTATTCTCAACAGGAGCAAAGTTACGGGCCACTCTCCATAGAGACTCATATATCCATCTCCACCCATCTCCACCCATGTCCACCCACCCTCCTATGGATCTTATCTCAAAATATAAATTTTTCTTTGGACTTTTTTGGGTGTTTTCTACTAGAGGACATCATAATGAACAAAAAACGTTAATATTGTGATGAGTTATTCCCAACAGGAGCAAAGTGACGGGCCACTCTCCATAGAGACTCATATATCCATCTCCACCCATCTCCACCCATGTCCACCCACCCTCCTATGGATCTTATCTCAAAATATAAATTTTTCTTTGGACTTTTTTGGGTGTTTTCTACTAGAGGACATCATAATGAACAAAAAACGTTAATATTGTGATGAGTTATTCCCAACAGGAGCAAAGTGACGGGCCACTCTCCATAGAGACTCATATATCCATCTCCACCCATCTCCACCCATGTCCACCCACCCTCCTATGGATCTTATCTCAAAATATAAATTTTTCTTTGGACTTTTTTGGGTGTTTTCTACTAGAGGACATCATAATGAACAAAAAACGTTAATATTGTGATGAGTTATTCCCAACAGGAGCAAAGTTACGGGCCACTCTCCATAGAGACTCATATATCCATCTCCACTAGACCGGTTCAAAAAAATCGACTATTTTTTTTTTCAAAACCCGCAGTGAAATATCTTCCTAGTCATGAAAAAAGGAGCCTGTGGAAATGGGAGTTCTTAATATCGATTTTGAAAGGTCGCTCATCGTAAATTTCTATTTTACCTTTAAATAACATGGGAAAAAAAATTTTTTATTTTTTTATTTTTCTAGCTCGGCATTCGCACGTCATATAAATGAGTCCATAGCATATTCTTGTAGAGAATTTAACGCTCTACAAAAAAGGTCTCTTATCATTTTTTGATAAATCCATCTATTCGAAAGTTATCGGAGCTCGAAGTCCAATCTATAATAAATTTCCAGATTTTTTTACTTTTCCAGCAAAACTATCAGACTAATAAAAAAATGTCATAGAATCTTTTTTATAGACAATTTTATTCCCTACAAATTATTTCCAATGAAGTTCTTTAAAATACCGCATTGTTTTCTAGTTATTTTCATTTTAATGCCAAGCTCGTAAAAATAATAGTCTTCTACTTTATTCTGAGAACTTAAGATTAAAACGAAAATAACTAGAAAACAATGCGGAATTTGAATGAACTTTATTACAAATAATTTTTAGGGAATAAAATTGTCTATAAAAAAGATTCTATGACATTTTTTTATTAGTCTGATAGTTTTGCTGGAAAAGTAAAAAGATCTGGAAATTTATTATAGATTGGATTTCCAGCTCCGATAACTTTCGAATGGATGGATTTATCAAAAAATGATAAGAGACCTTTTTTGTAGAGCGTTAAATTCTCTACAAGAATATGCTATGGACTCATTTATATGACGTGCGAATGCCGAGCTAGAAAAATAAAAAAATAAAAAATTTTTTTTCCCATGTTATTTAAACGTAAAATAGAAATTTACGATGAGCGACCTTTCAAAATCGATATTAAGAACTCCCGTTTCCACAGGCTCCTTCTTTTATGACTAGGAAGATATTTCACTGCGGGTTTTGAAAAAAAAAAAAATAGTCGATTTTTTTGAACCGGTCTAATCTCCACCCATCTCCACCCATGTCCACCCACCCTCCTATGGATCTTATCTCAAAAAGTAAATTTTTCTTTGGACTTTTTCGGGTGTTTCCTACTAGAGGACATCATAATGAACAAAAAACGTTAGTATTGTGATGAGTTATTCTCAACAGGAGCAAAGTTACGGGCCACTCTCCATAGAGACTCATATATCCATCTCCACCCATCTCCACCCATGTCCACCCACCCTCCTATGGATCTTATCTCAAAATATAAATTTTTCTTTGGACTTTTTTGGGTGTTTTCTACTAGAGGACATCATAATGAACAAAAAACGTTAATATTGTGATGAGTTATTCCCAACAGGAGCAAAGTGACGGGCCACTCTCCATAGAGACTCATATATCCATCTCCACCCATCTCCACCCATGTCTACCCACCCTCCTTTGGATCTTATCTCAAAATATAAATTTTTCTTTGGACTTTTTCGGGTGTTTCCTACTAGAGGACATCATAATGAACAAAAAACGTTAATATTGTGATGAGTTATTCCCAACAGGAGCAAAGTTACGGGCCACTCTCCATAGAGACTCATATATCCATCTCCACCCATCTCCACCCATGTCCACCCACCCTCCTATGGATCTTATCTCAAAAAGTAAATTTTTCTTTGGACTTTTTCGGGTGTTTCCTACTAGAGGACATCATAATGAACAAAAAACGTTAGTATTGTGATGAGTTATTCTCAACAGGAGCAAAGTTACGGGCCACTCTCCATAGAGACTCATATATCCATCTCCACCCATCTCCACCCATGTCCACCCACCCTCCTATGGATCTTATCTCAAAATATAAATTTTTCTTTGGACTTTTTTGGGTGTTTTCTACTAGAGGACATCATAATGAACAAAAAACGTTAATATTGTGATGAGTTATTCCCAACAGGAGCAAAGTGACGGGCCACTCTCCATAGAGACTCATATATCCATCTCCACCCATCTCCACCCATGTCTACCCACCCTCCTTTGGATCTTATCTCAAAATATAAATTTTTCTTTGGACTTTTTCGGGTGTTTCCTACTAGAGGACATCATAATGAACAAAAAACGTTAATATTGTGATGAGTTATTCCCAACAGGAGCAAAGTTACGGGCCACTCTCCATAGAGACTCATATATCCATCTCCACCCATCTCCACCCATGTCCACCCACCCTCCTATGGATCTTATCTCAAAAAGTAAATTTTTCTTTGGACTTTTTCGGGTGTTTCCTACTAGAGGACATCATAATGAACAAAAAACGTTAATATTGTGATGAGTTATTCCCAACAGGAGCAAAGTGACGGGCCACTCTCCATAGAGACTCATATATCCATCTCCACCCATCTCCACCCATGTCCACCCACCCTCCTTTGGATCTTATCTCAAAATATAAATTTTTCTTTGGACTTTTTCGGGTGTTTCCTACTAGAGGACATCATAATGAACAAAAAACGTTAGTATTGTGATGAGTTATTCTCAACAGGAGCAAAGTTACGGGCCACTCTCCATAGAGACTCATATATCCATCTCCACCCATCTCCACCCATGTCCACCCACCCTCCTATGGATCTTATCTCAAAAAGTAAATTTTTCTCTGGACTTTTTCGGGTGTTTCCTACTAGAGGACATCATAATGAACAAAAAACGTTAGTATTGTGATGAGTTATTCTCAACAGGAGCAAAGTTACGGGCCACTCTCCATAGAGACTCATATATCCATCTCCACCCATCTCCACCCATGTCCACCCACCCTCCTATGGATCTTATCTCAAAATATAAATTTTTCTTTGGACTTTTTTGGGTGTTTTCTACTAGAGGACATCATAATGAACAAAAAACGTTAATATTGTGATGAGTTATTCCCAACAGGAGCAAAGTGACGGGCCACTCTCCATAGAGACTCATATATCCATCTCCACCCATCTCCACCCATGTCCACCCACCCTCCTATGGATCTTATCTCAAAATATAAATTTTTCTTTGGACTTTTTTGGGTGTTTTCTACTAGAGGACATCATAATGAACAAAAAACGTTAATATTGTGATGAGTTATTCCCAACAGGAGCAAAGTGACGGGCCACTCTCCATAGAGACTCATATATCCATCTCCACCCATCTCCACCCATGTCCACCCACCCTCCTTTGGATCTTATCTCAAAATATAAATTTTTCTTTGGACTTTTTCGGGTGTTTCCTACTAGAGGACATCATAATGAACAAAAAACGTTAATATTGTGATGAGTTATTCCCAACAGGAGCAAAGTTACGGGCCACTCTTCATAGATAATGATCTCCACCCATCTCCACCCATGTCCACCCACCCTCCTATGGATCTTATCTCAAAAAGTAAATTTTTCTCTGGACTTTTTCGGGTGTTTCCTACTAGAGGACATCATAATGAACAAAAAACGTTAATATTATGATGCGTTATTCTCAACAGGAGCAAAGTTACGGGCCACTCTTCATAGATAATCATCTCCACCCATGTCCACCCATGTCCACCTATGTCCACCCAATCATCATATGGATCTAAACTCTAAAAATGAATTTTTCTTAGAACTTTTTATGGTTTCTCCTACTAAAGGACATTATAATGAACAAATAACGTTAATATTATGATGAGTCATTCTCAACAGGAGCAAAGTTACGGGCCACTCTCCATAGAGACTCATATATCCATCTCCACCCATCTCCACCCATGTCCACCCACCCTCCTATGGATCTTATCTCAAAAAGTAAATTTTTCTCTGGACTTTTTCGGGTGTTTCCTACTAGAGGACATCATAATGAACAAAAAACGTTAGTATTGTGATGAGTTATTCTCAACAGGAGCAAAGTTACGGGCCACTCTCCATAGAGACTCATATATCCATCTCCACCCATCTCCACCCATGTCCACCCACCCTCCTATGGATCTTATCTCAAAAAGTAAATTTTTCTCTGGACTTTTTCGGGTGTTTCCTACTAGAGGACATCATAATGAACAAAAAACGTTAGTATTGTGATGAGTTATTCTCAACAGGAGCAAAGTTACGGGCCACTCTCCATAGAGACTCATATATCCATCTCCACCCATCTCCACCCATGTCCACCCACCCTCCTATGGATCTTATCTCAAAATATAAATTTTTCTTTGGACTTTTTTGGGTGTTTTCTACTAGAGGACATCATAATGAACAAAAAACGTTAATATTGTGATGAGTTATTCCCAACAGGAGCAAAGTGACGGGCCACTCTCCATAGAGACTCATATATCCATCTCCACCCATCTCCACCCATGTCCACCCACCCTCCTATGGATCTTATCTCAAAATATAAATTTTTCTTTGGACTTTTTTGGGTGTTTTCTACTAGAGGACATCATAATGAACAAAAAACGTTAATATTGTGATGAGTTATTCCCAACAGGAGCAAAGTGACGGGCCACTCTCCATAGAGACTCATATATCCATCTCCACCCATCTCCACCCATGTCCACCCACCCTCCTTTGGATCTTATCTCAAAATATAAATTTTTCTTTGGACTTTTTCGGGTGTTTCCTACTAGAGGACATCATAATGAACAAAAAACGTTAATATTGTGATGAGTTATTCCCAACAGGAGCAAAGTTACGGGCCACTCTTCATAGATAATGATCTCCACCCATGTCCACCCATGTCCACCTATGTCCACCCAATCATCATATGGATCTAAACTCTAAAAATGAATTTTTCTTAGAACTTTTTATGGTTTCTCCTACTAAAGGACATTATAATGAACAAATAACGTTAATATTATGATGAGTCATTCTCAACAGGAGCAAAGTTACGGGCCACTCTCCATAGAGACTCATATATCCATCTCCACCCATCTCCACCCATGTCCACCCACCCTCCTATGGATCTTATCTCAAAAAGTAAATTTTTCTCTGGACTTTTTCGGGTGTTTCCTACTAGAGGACATCATAATGAACAAAAAACGTTAGTATTGTGATGAGTTATTCTCAACAGGAGCAAAGTTACGGGCCACTCTCCATAGAGACTCATATATCCATCTCCACCCATCTCCACCCATGTCCACCCACCCTCCTATGGATCTTATCTCAAAATATAAATTTTTCTTTGGACTTTTTTGGGTGTTTTCTACTAGAGGACATCATAATGAACAAAAAACGTTAATATTGTGATGAGTTATTCCCAACAGGAGCAAAGTGACGGGCCACTCTCCATAGAGACTCATATATCCATCTCCACCCATCTCCACCCATGTCTACCCACCCTCCTTTGGATCTTATCTCAAAATATAAATTTTTCTTTGGACTTTTTCGGGTGTTTCCTACTAGAGGACATCATAATGAACAAAAAACGTTAATATTGTGATGAGTTATTCCCAACAGGAGCAAAGTTACGGGCCACTCTCCATAGAGACTCATATATCCATCTCCACCCATCTCCACCCATGTCCACCCACCCTCCTATGGATCTTATCTCAAAAAGTAAATTTTTCTTTGGACTTTTTCGGGTGTTTCCTACTAGAGGACATCATAATGAACAAAAAACGTTAGTATTGTGATGAGTTATTCTCAACAGGAGCAAAGTTACGGGCCACTCTCCATAGAGACTCATATATCCATCTCCACCCATCTCCACCCATGTCCACCCACCCTCCTATGGATCTTATCTCAAAATATAAATTTTTCTTTGGACTTTTTTGGGTGTTTTCTACTAGAGGACATCATAATGAACAAAAAACGTTAATATTGTGATGAGTTATTCCCAACAGGAGCAAAGTGACGGGCCACTCTCCATAGAGACTCATATATCCATCTCCACCCATCTCCACCCATGTCTACCCACCCTCCTTTGGATCTTATCTCAAAATATAAATTTTTCTTTGGACTTTTTCGGGTGTTTCCTACTAGAGGACATCATAATGAACAAAAAACGTTAATATTGTGATGAGTTATTCCCAACAGGAGCAAAGTTACGGGCCACTCTCCATAGAGACTCATATATCCATCTCCACCCATCTCCACCCATGTCCACCCACCCTCCTATGGATCTTATCTCAAAAAGTAAATTTTTCTTTGGACTTTTTCGGGTGTTTCCTACTAGAGGACATCATAATGAACAAAAAACGTTAATATTGTGATGAGTTATTCCCAACAGGAGCAAAGTGACGGGCCACTCTCCATAGAGACTCATATATCCATCTCCACCCATCTCCACCCATGTCCACCCACCCTCCTTTGGATCTTATCTCAAAATATAAATTTTTCTTTGGACTTTTTCGGGTGTTTCCTACTAGAGGACATCATAATGAACAAAAAACGTTAGTATTGTGATGAGTTATTCTCAACAGGAGCAAAGTTACGGGCCACTCTCCATAGAGACTCATATATCCATCTCCACCCATCTCCACCCATGTCCACCCACCCTCCTATGGATCTTATCTCAAAAAGTAAATTTTTCTCTGGACTTTTTCGGGTGTTTCCTACTAGAGGACATCATAATGAACAAAAAACGTTAGTATTGTGATGAGTTATTCTCAACAGGAGCAAAGTTACGGGCCACTCTCCATAGAGACTCATATATCCATCTCCACCCATCTCCACCCATGTCCACCCACCCTCCTATGGATCTTATCTCAAAATATAAATTTTTCTTTGGACTTTTTTGGGTGTTTTCTACTAGAGGACATCATAATGAACAAAAAACGTTAATATTGTGATGAGTTATTCCCAACAGGAGCAAAGTGACGGGCCACTCTCCATAGAGACTCATATATCCATCTCCACCCATCTCCACCCATGTCCACCCACCCTCCTATGGATCTTATCTCAAAATATAAATTTTTCTTTGGACTTTTTTGGGTGTTTTCTACTAGAGGACATCATAATGAACAAAAAACGTTAATATTGTGATGAGTTATTCCCAACAGGAGCAAAGTGACGGGCCACTCTCCATAGAGACTCATATATCCATCTCCACCCATCTCCACCCATGTCCACCCACCCTCCTTTGGATCTTATCTCAAAATATAAATTTTTCTTTGGACTTTTTCGGGTGTTTCCTACTAGAGGACATCATAATGAACAAAAAACGTTAATATTGTGATGAGTTATTCCCAACAGGAGCAAAGTTACGGGCCACTCTTCATAGATAATGATCTCCACCCATCTCCACCCATGTCCACCCACCCTCCTATGGATCTTATCTCAAAAAGTAAATTTTTCTCTGGACTTTTTCGGGTGTTTCCTACTAGAGGACATCATAATGAACAAAAAACGTTAATATTATGATGCGTTATTCTCAACAGGAGCAAAGTTACGGGCCACTCTTCATAGATAATCATCTCCACCCATGTCCACCCATGTCCACCTATGTCCACCCAATCATCATATGGATCTAAACTCTAAAAATGAATTTTTCTTAGAACTTTTTATGGTTTCTCCTACTAAAGGACATTATAATGAACAAATAACGTTAATATTATGATGAGTCATTCTCAACAGGAGCAAAGTTACGGGCCACTCTCCATAGAGACTCATATATCCATCTCCACCCATCTCCACCCATGTCCACCCACCCTCCTATGGATCTTATCTCAAAAAGTAAATTTTTCTCTGGACTTTTTCGGGTGTTTCCTACTAGAGGACATCATAATGAACAAAAAACGTTAGTATTGTGATGAGTTATTCTCAACAGGAGCAAAGTTACGGGCCACTCTCCATAGAGACTCATATATCCATCTCCACCCATCTCCACCCATGTCCACCCACCCTCCTATGGATCTTATCTCAAAAAGTAAATTTTTCTCTGGACTTTTTCGGGTGTTTCCTACTAGAGGACATCATAATGAACAAAAAACGTTAGTATTGTGATGAGTTATTCTCAACAGGAGCAAAGTTACGGGCCACTCTCCATAGAGACTCATATATCCATCTCCACCCATCTCCACCCATGTCCACCCACCCTCCTATGGATCTTATCTCAAAATATAAATTTTTCTTTGGACTTTTTTGGGTGTTTTCTACTAGAGGACATCATAATGAACAAAAAACGTTAATATTGTGATGAGTTATTCCCAACAGGAGCAAAGTGACGGGCCACTCTCCATAGAGACTCATATATCCATCTCCACCCATCTCCACCCATGTCCACCCACCCTCCTATGGATCTTATCTCAAAATATAAATTTTTCTTTGGACTTTTTTGGGTGTTTTCTACTAGAGGACATCATAATGAACAAAAAACGTTAATATTGTGATGAGTTATTCCCAACAGGAGCAAAGTGACGGGCCACTCTCCATAGAGACTCATATATCCATCTCCACCCATCTCCACCCATGTCCACCCACCCTCCTTTGGATCTTATCTCAAAATATAAATTTTTCTTTGGACTTTTTCGGGTGTTTCCTACTAGAGGACATCATAATGAACAAAAAACGTTAATATTGTGATGAGTTATTCCCAACAGGAGCAAAGTTACGGGCCACTCTTCATAGATAATGATCTCCACCCATGTCCACCCATGTCCACCTATGTCCACCCAATCATCATATGGATCTAAACTCTAAAAATGAATTTTTCTTAGAACTTTTTATGGTTTCTCCTACTAAAGGACATTATAATGAACAAATAACGTTAATATTATGATGAGTCATTCTCAACAGGAGCAAAGTTACGGGCCACTCTCCATAGAGACTCATATATCCATCTCCACCCATCTCCACCCATGTCCACCCACCCTCCTATGGATCTTATCTCAAAAAGTAAATTTTTCTCTGGACTTTTTCGGGTGTTTCCTACTAGAGGACATCATAATGAACAAAAAACGTTAGTATTGTGATGAGTTATTCTCAACAGGAGCAAAGTTACGGGCCACTCTCCATAGAGACTCATATATCCATCTCCACCCATCTCCACCCATGTCCACCCACCCTCCTTTGGATCTTATCTCAAAATATAAATTTTTCTTTGGACTTTTTCGGGTGTTTCCTACTAGAGGACATCATAATGAACAAAAAACGTTAGTATTGTGATGAGTTATTCTCAACAGGAGCAAAGTTACGGGCCACTCTCCATAGAGACTCATATATCCATCTCCACCCATCTCCACCCATGTCCACCCACCCTCCTATGGATCTTATCTCAAAAAGTAAATTTTTCTCTGGACTTTTTCGGGTGTTTCCTACTAGAGGACATCATAATGAACAAAAAACGTTAGTATTGTGATGAGTTATTCTCAACAGGAGCAAAGTTACGGGCCACTCTCCATAGAGACTCATATATCCATCTCCACCCATCTCCACCCATGTCCACCCACCCTCCTATGGATCTTATCTCAAAATATAAATTTTTCTTTGGACTTTTTTGGGTGTTTTCTACTAGAGGACATCATAATGAACAAAAAACGTTAATATTGTGATGAGTTATTCCCAACAGGAGCAAAGTGACGGGCCACTCTCCATAGAGACTCATATATCCATCTCCACCCATCTCCACCCATGTCCACCCACCCTCCTATGGATCTTATCTCAAAATATAAATTTTTCTTTGGACTTTTTTGGGTGTTTTCTACTAGAGGACATCATAATGAACAAAAAACGTTAATATTGTGATGAGTTATTCCCAACAGGAGCAAAGTGACGGGCCACTCTCCATAGAGACTCATATATCCATCTCCACCCATCTCCACCCATGTCCACCCACCCTCCTTTGGATCTTATCTCAAAATATAAATTTTTCTTTGGACTTTTTCGGGTGTTTCCTACTAGAGGACATCATAATGAACAAAAAACGTTAATATTGTGATGAGTTATTCCCAACAGGAGCAAAGTTACGGGCCACTCTTCATAGATAATGATCTCCACCCATCTCCACCCATGTCCACCCACCCTCCTATGGATCTTATCTCAAAAAGTAAATTTTTCTCTGGACTTTTTCGGGTGTTTCCTACTAGAGGACATCATAATGAACAAAAAACGTTAATATTATGATGCGTTATTCTCAACAGGAGCAAAGTTACGGGCCACTCTTCATAGATAATCATCTCCACCCATGTCCACCCATGTCCACCTATGTCCACCCAATCATCATATGGATCTAAACTCTAAAAATGAATTTTTCTTAGAACTTTTTATGGTTTCTCCTACTAAAGGACATTATAATGAACAAATAACGTTAATATTATGATGAGTCATTCTCAACAGGAGCAAAGTTACGGGCCACTCTCCATAGAGACTCATATATCCATCTCCACCCATCTCCACCCATGTCCACCCACCCTCCTATGGATCTTATCTCAAAAAGTAAATTTTTCTCTGGACTTTTTCGGGTGTTTCCTACTAGAGGACATCATAATGAACAAAAAACGTTAGTATTGTGATGAGTTATCCTCAACAGGAGCAAAGTTACGGGCCACTCTCCATAGAGACTCATATATCCATCTCCACCCATCTCCACCCATGTCCACCCACCCTCCTATGGATCTTATCTCAAAATATAAATTTTTCTTTGGACTTTTTTGGGTGTTTTCTACTAGAGGACATCATAATGAACAAAAAACTTTAATATTGTGATGAGTTATTCCCAACAGGAGCAAAGTGACGGGCCACTCTCCATAGAGACTCATATATCCATCTCCACCCATCTCCACCCATGTCCACCCACCCTCCTATGGATCTTATCTCAAAATATAAATTTTTCTTTGGACTTTTTTGGGTGTTTTCTACTAGAGGACATCATAATGAACAAAAAACTTTAATATTGTGATGAGTTATTCCCAACAGGAGCAAAGTGACGGGCCACTCTCCATAGAGACTCATATATCCATCTCCACCCATCTCCACCCATGTCCACCCACCCTCCTATGGATCTTATCTCAAAATATAAATTTTTCTTTGGACTTTTTTGGGTGTTTTCTACTAGAGGACATCATAATGAACAAAAAACGTTAATATTGTGATGAGTTATTCCCAACAGGAGCAAAGTGACGGGCCACTCTCCATAGAGACTCATATATCCATCTCCACCCATCTCCACCCATGTCCACCCACCCTCCTTTGGATCTTATCTCAAAATATAAATTTTTCTTTGGACTTTTTCGGGTGTTTCCTACTAGAGGACATCATAATGAACAAAAAACGTTAATATTGTGATGAGTTATTCCCAACAGGAGCAAAGTTACGGGCCACTCTCCATAGAGACTCATATATCCATCTCCACCCATCTCCACCCATGTCCACCCACCCTCCTATGGATCTTATCTCAAAAAGTAAATTTTTCTTTGGACTTTTTCGGGTGTTTCCTACTAGAGGACATCATAATGAACAAAAAACGTTAATATTGTGATGAGTTATTCCCAACAGGAGCAAAGTGACGGGCCACTCTCCATAGAGACTCATATATCCATCTCCACCCATCTCCACCCATGTCCACCCACCCTCCTTTGGATCTTATCTCAAAATATAAATTTTTCTTTGGACTTTTTCGGGTGTTTCCTACTAGAGGACATCATAATGAACAAAAAACGTTAGTATTGTGATGAGTTATTCTCAACAGGAGCAAAGTTACGGGCCACTCTCCATAGAGACTCATATATCCATCTCCACCCATCTCCACCCATGTCCACCCACCCTCCTATGGATCTTATCTCAAAAAGTAAATTTTTCTCTGGACTTTTTCGGGTGTTTCCTACTAGAGGACATCATAATGAACAAAAAACGTTAGTATTGTGATGAGTTATTCTCAACAGGAGCAAAGTTACGGGCCACTCTCCATAGAGACTCATATATCCATCTCCACCCATCTCCACCCATGTCCACCCACCCTCCTATGGATCTTATCTCAAAATATAAATTTTTCTTTGGACTTTTTTGGGTGTTTTCTACTAGAGGACATCATAATGAACAAAAAACGTTAATATTGTGATGAGTTATTCCCAACAGGAGCAAAGTGACGGGCCACTCTCCATAGAGACTCATATATCCATCTCCACCCATCTCCACCCATGTCCACCCACCCTCCTATGGATCTTATCTCAAAATATAAATTTTTCTTTGGACTTTTTTGGGTGTTTTCTACTAGAGGACATCATAATGAACAAAAAACGTTAATATTGTGATGAGTTATTCCCAACAGGAGCAAAGTGACGGGCCACTCTCCATAGAGACTCATATATCCATCTCCACCCATCTCCACCCATGTCCACCCACCCTCCTTTGGATCTTATCTCAAAATATAAATTTTTCTTTGGACTTTTTCGGGTGTTTCCTACTAGAGGACATCATAATGAACAAAAAACGTTAATATTGTGATGAGTTATTCCCAACAGGAGCAAAGTTACGGGCCACTCTTCATAGATAATGATCTCCACCCATCTCCACCCATGTCCACCCACCCTCCTATGGATCTTATCTCAAAAAGTAAATTTTTCTCTGGACTTTTTCGGGTGTTTCCTACTAGAGGACATCATAATGAACAAAAAACGTTAATATTATGATGCGTTATTCTCAACAGGAGCAAAGTTACGGGCCACTCTTCATAGATAATCATCTCCACCCATGTCCACCCATGTCCACCTATGTCCACCCAATCATTATATGGATCTAAACTCTAAAAATGAATTTTTCTTAGAACTTTTTATGGTTTCTCCTACTAAAGGACATTATAATGAACAAATAACGTTAATATTATGATGAGTCATTCTCAACAGGAGCAAAGTTACGGGCCACTCTCCATAGAGACTCATATATCCATCTCCACCCATCTCCACCCATGTCCACCCACCCTCCTATGGATCTTATCTCAAAAAGTAAATTTTTCTCTGGACTTTTTCGGGTGTTTCCTACTAGAGGACATCATAATGAACAAAAAACGTTAGTATTGTGATGAGTTATTCTCAACAGGAGCAAAGTTACGGGCCACTCTCCATAGAGACTCATATATCCATCTCCACCCATCTCCACCCATGTCCACCCACCCTCCTATGGATCTTATCTCAAAATATAAATTTTTCTTTGGACTTTTTTGGGTGTTTTCTACTAGAGGACATCATAATGAACAAAAAACGTTAATATTGTGATGAGTTATTCCCAACAGGAGCAAAGTGACGGGCCACTCTCCATAGAGACTCATATATCCATCTCCACCCATCTCCACCCATGTCCACCCACCCTCCTTTGGATCTTATCTCAAAATATAAATTTTTCTTTGGACTTTTTTGGGTGTTTTCTACTAGAGGACATCATAATGAACAAAAAACGTTAATATTGTGATGAGTTATTCCCAACAGGAGCAAAGTTACGGGCCACTCTTCATAGATAATGATCTCCACCCATCTCCACCCATGTCCACCCACCCTCCTATGGATCTTATCTCAAAAAGTAAATTTTTCTCTGGACTTTTTCGGGTGTTTCCTACTAGAGGACATCACAATGAACAAAAAACGTTAATATTATGATGCGTTATTCTCAACAGGAGCAAAGTTACGGGCCACTCTTCATAGATAATCATCTCCACCCATGTCCACCCATGTCCACCCATGTCCACCCAATCATCATATGGATCTAAACTCTAAGAATGAATTTTTCTTAGGACTTTTTATGGTTTCTCCTACTAGAGGACATTATAATGAACAAATAACGTTAATATTGTGATGAGTTATTCCCAACAGGAGCAAAGTTACGGGCCACTCTTCATAGATAATGATCTCCACCCATCTCCACCCATGTCCACCCACCCTCCTATGGATCTTATCTCAAAAAGTAAATTTTTCTCTGGACTTTTTCGGGTGTTTCCTACTAGAGGACATCACAATGAACAAAAAACGTTAATATTATGATGCGTTATTCTCAACAGGAGCAAAGTTACGGGCCACTCTTCATAGATAATCATCTCCACCCATGTCCACCCATGTCCACCCATGTCCACCCAATCATCATATGGATCTAAACTCTAAAAATGAATTTTTCTTAGAACTTTTTATGGTTTCTCCTACTAAAGGACATTATAATGAACAAATAACGTTAATATTATGATGAGTCATTCTCAACAGGAGCAAAGTTACGGGCCACTCTCCATAGAGACTCATATATCCATCTCCACCCATCTCCACCCATGTCCACCCACCCTCCTATGGATCTTATCTCAAAAAGTAAATTTTTCTCTGGACTTTTTCGGGTGTTTCCTACTAGAGGACATCATAATGAACAAAAAACGTTAGTATTGTGATGAGTTATTCTCAACAGGAGCAAAGTTACGGGCCACTCTCCATAGAGACTCATATATCCATCTCCACCCATCTCCACCCATGTCCACCCACCCTCCTATGGATCTTATCTCAAAAAGTAAATTTTTCTCTGGACTTTTTCGGGTGTTTCCTACTAGAGGACATCATAATGAACAATAAACGTTAGTATTGTGATGAGTTATTCTCAACAGGAGCAAAGTTACGGGCCACTCTCCATAGAGACTCATATATCCATCTCCACCCATCTCCACCCATGTCCACCCACCCTCCTATGGATCTTATCTCAAAATATAAATTTTTCTTTGGACTTTTTTGGGTGTTTTCTACTAGAGGACATCATAATGAACAAAAAACGTTAATATTGTGATGAGTTATTCCCAACAGGAGCAAAGTGACGGGCCACTCTCCATAGAGACTCATATATCCATCTCCACCCATCTCCACCCATGTCCACCCACCCTCCTATGGATCTTATCTCAAAATATAAATTTTTCTTTGGACTTTTTCGGGTGTTTCCTACTAGAGGACATCATAATGAACAAAAAACGTTAATATTGTGATGAGTTATTCCCAACAGGAGCAAAGTTACGGGCCACTCTTCATAGATAATGATCTCCACCCATCTCCACCCATGTCCACCCACCCTCCTATGGATCTTATCTCAAAAAGTAAATTTTTCTCTGGACTTTTTCGGGTGTTTCCTACTAGAGGACATCATAATGAACAAAAAACGTTAATATTATGATGCGTTATTCTCAACAGGAGCAAAGTTACGGGCCACTCTCCATAGAGACTCATATATCCATCTCCACCCATCTCCACCCATGTCCACCCACCCTCCTATGGATCTTATCTCAAAATATAAATTTTTCTTTGGACTTTTTTGGGTGTTTTCTACTAGAGGACATCATAATGAACAAAAAACGTTAATATTGTGATGAGTTATTCCCAACAGGAGCAAAGTTACGGGCCACTCTTCATAGATAATGATCTCCACCCATCTCCACCCATGTCCACCCACCCTCCTATGGATCTTATCTCAAAAAGTAAATTTTTCTCTGGACTTTTTCGGGTGTTTCCTACTAGAGGACATCATAATGAACAAAAAACGTTAATATTATGATGAGTTATTCTCAACAGGAGCAAAGTTACGGGCCACTCTCCATAGAGACTCATATATCCATCTCCACCCATCTCCACCCATGTCCACCCACCCTCCTATGGATCTTATCTCAAAATATAAATTTTTCTTTGGACTTTTTTGGGTGTTTTCTACTAGAGGACATCATAATGAACAAAAAACGTTAATATTGTGATGAGTTATTCCCAACAGGAGCAAAGTGACGGGCCACTCTCCATAGAGACTCATATATCCATCTCCACCCATCTCCACCCATGTCCACCCACCCTCCTTTGGATCTTATCTCAAAATATAAATTTTTCTTTGGACTTTTTCGGGTGTTTCCTACTAGAGGACATCATAATGAACAAAAAACGTTAATATTGTGATGAGTTATTCCCAACAGGAGCAAAGTTACGGGCCACTCTTCATAGATAATGATCTCCACCCATCTCCACCCATGTCCACCCACCCTCCTATGGATCTTATCTCAAAAAGTAAATTTTTCTCTGGACTTTTTCGGGTGTTTCCTACTAGAGGACATCATAATGAACAAAAAACGTTAATATTATGATGCGTTATTCTCAACAGGAGCAAAGTTACGGGCCACTCTTCATAGATAATCATCTCCACCCATGTCCACCCATGTCCACCTATGTCCACCCAATCATCATATGGATCTAAACTCTAAAAATGAATTTTTCTTAGAACTTTTTATGGTTTCTCCTACTAAAGGACATTATAATGAACAAATAACGTTAATATTATGATGAGTCATTCTCAACAGGAGCAAAGTTACGGGCCACTCTCCATAGAGACTCATATATCCATCTCCACCCATCTCCACCCATGTCCACCCACCCTCCTATGGATCTTATCTCAAAATATAAATTTTTCTTTGGACTTTTTTGGGTGTTTTCTACTAGAGGACATCATAATGAACAAAAAACTTTAATATTGTGATGAGTTATTCCCAACAGGAGCAAAGTGACGGGCCACTCTCCATAGAGACTCATATATCCATCTCCACCCATCTCCACCCATGTCCACCCACCCTCCTATGGATCTTATCTCAAAATATAAATTTTTCTTTGGACTTTTTTGGGTGTTTTCTACTAGAGGACATCATAATGAACAAAAAACTTTAATATTGTGATGAGTTATTCCCAACAGGAGCAAAGTGACGGGCCACTCTCCATAGAGACTCATATATCCATCTCCACCCATCTCCACCCATGTCCACCCACCCTCCTATGGATCTTATCTCAAAATATAAATTTTTCTTTGGACTTTTTTGGGTGTTTTCTACTAGAGGACATCATAATGAACAAAAAACTTTAATATTGTGATGAGTTATTCCCAACAGGAGCAAAGTGACGGGCCACTCTCCATAGAGACTCATATATCCATCTCCACCCATCTCCACCCATGTCCACCCACCCTCCTATGGATCTTATCTCAAAATATAAATTTTTCTTTGGACTTTTTTGGGTGTTTTCTACTAGAGGACATCATAATGAACAAAAAACGTTAATATTGTGATGAGTTATTCCCAACAGGAGCAAAGTGACGGGCCACTCTCCATAGAGACTCATATATCCATCTCCACCCATCTCCACCCATGTCCACCCACCCTCCTTTGGATCTTATCTCAAAATATAAATTTTTCTTTGGACTTTTTCGGGTGTTTCCTACTAGAGGACATCATAATGAACAAAAAACGTTAATATTGTGATGAGTTATTCCCAACAGGAGCAAAGTTACGGGCCACTCTCCATAGAGACTCATATATCCATCTCCACCCATCTCCACCCATGTCCACCCACCCTCCTATGGATCTTATCTCAAAAAGTAAATTTTTCTTTGGACTTTTTCGGGTGTTTCCTACTAGAGGACATCATAATGAACAAAAAACGTTAATATTGTGATGAGTTATTCCCAACAGGAGCAAAGTGACGGGCCACTCTCCATAGAGACTCATATATCCATCTCCACCCATCTCCACCCATGTCCACCCACCCTCCTTTGGATCTTATCTCAAAATATAAATTTTTCTTTGGACTTTTTCGGGTGTTTCCTACTAGAGGACATCATAATGAACAAAAAACGTTAGTATTGTGATGAGTTATTCTCAACAGGAGCAAAGTTACGGGCCACTCTCCATAGAGACTCATATATCCATCTCCACCCATCTCCACCCATGTCCACCCACCCTCCTATGGATCTTATCTCAAAAAGTAAATTTTTCTCTGGACTTTTTCGGGTGTTTCCTACTAGAGGACATCATAATGAACAAAAAACGTTAGTATTGTGATGAGTTATTCTCAACAGGAGCAAAGTTACGGGCCACTCTCCATAGAGACTCATATATCCATCTCCACCCATCTCCACCCATGTCCACCCACCCTCCTATGGATCTTATCTCAAAAAGTAAATTTTTCTCTGGACTTTTTCGGGTGTTTCCTACTAGAGGACATCATAATGAACAAAAAACGTTAATATTGTGATGAGTTATTCCCAACAGGAGCAAAGTGACGGGCCACTCTCCATAGAGACTCATATATCCATCTCCACCCATCTCCACCCATGTCCACCCACCCTCCTATGGATCTTATCTCAAAATATAAATTTTTCTTTGGACTTTTTTGGGTGTTTTCTACTAGAGGACATCATAATGAACAAAAAACGTTAATATTGTGATGAGTTATTCCCAACAGGAGCAAAGTGACGGGCCACTCTCCATAGAGACTCATATATCCATCTCCACCCATCTCCACCCATGTCCACCCACCCTCCTATGGATCTTATCTCAAAATATAAATTTTTCTTTGGACTTTTTCGGGTGTTTCCTACTAGAGGACATCATAATGAACAAAAAACGTTAATATTGTGATGAGTTATTCCCAACAGGAGCAAAGTTACGGGCCACTCTTCATAGATAATGATCTCCACCCATCTCCACCCATGTCCACCCACCCTCCTTTGGATCTTATCTCAAAATATAAATTTTTCTTTGGACTTTTTCGGGTGTTTCCTACTAGAGGACATCATAATGAACAAAAAACGTTAATATTGTGATGAGTTATTCCCAACAGGAGCAAAGTTACGGGCCACTCTTCATAGATAATGATCTCCACCCATCTCCACCCATGTCCACCCACCCTCCTATGGATCTTATCTCAAAAAGTAAATTTTTCTCTGGACTTTTTCGGGTGTTTCCTACTAGAGGACATCATAATGAACAAAAAACGTTAATATTATGATGCGTTATTCTCAACAGGAGCAAAGTTACGGGCCACTCTTCATAGATAATCATCTCCACCCATGTCCACCCATGTCCACCTATGTCCACCCAATCATCATATGGATCTAAACTCTAAAAATGAATTTTTCTTAGAACTTTTTATGGTTTCTCCTACTAAAGGACATTATAATGAACAAATAACGTTAATATTATGATGAGTCATTCTCAACAGGAGCAAAGTTACGGGCCACTCTCCATAGAGACTCATATATCCATCTCCACCCATCTCCACCCATGTCCACCCACCCTCCTATGGATCTTATCTCAAAATATAAATTTTTCTTTGGACTTTTTTGGGTGTTTTCTACTAGAGGACATCATAATGAACAAAAAACTTTAATATTGTGATGAGTTATTCCCAACAGGAGCAAAGTGACGGGCCACTCTCCATAGAGACTCATATATCCATCTCCACCCATCTCCACCCATGTCCACCCACCCTCCTATGGATCTTATCTCAAAATATAAATTTTTCTTTGGACTTTTTTGGGTGTTTTCTACTAGAGGACATCATAATGAACAAAAAACTTTAATATTGTGATGAGTTATTCCCAACAGGAGCAAAGTGACGGGCCACTCTCCATAGAGACTCATATATCCATCTCCACCCATCTCCACCCATGTCCACCCACCCTCCTATGGATCTTATCTCAAAATATAAATTTTTCTTTGGACTTTTTTGGGTGTTTTCTACTAGAGGACATCATAATGAACAAAAAACTTTAATATTGTGATGAGTTATTCCCAACAGGAGCAAAGTGACGGGCCACTCTCCATAGAGACTCATATATCCATCTCCACCCATCTCCACCCATGTCCACCCACCCTCCTATGGATCTTATCTCAAAATATAAATTTTTCTTTGGACTTTTTTGGGTGTTTTCTACTAGAGGACATCATAATGAACAAAAAACGTTAATATTGTGATGAGTTATTCCCAACAGGAGCAAAGTGACGGGCCACTCTCCATAGAGACTCATATATCCATCTCCACCCATCTCCACCCATGTCCACCCACCCTCCTTTGGATCTTATCTCAAAATATAAATTTTTCTTTGGACTTTTTCGGGTGTTTCCTACTAGAGGACATCATAATGAACAAAAAACGTTAATATTGTGATGAGTTATTCCCAACAGGAGCAAAGTTACGGGCCACTCTCCATAGAGACTCATATATCCATCTCCACCCATCTCCACCCATGTCCACCCACCCTCCTATGGATCTTATCTCAAAAAGTAAATTTTTCTTTGGACTTTTTCGGGTGTTTCCTACTAGAGGACATCATAATGAACAAAAAACGTTAATATTGTGATGAGTTATTCCCAACAGGAGCAAAGTGACGGGCCACTCTCCATAGAGACTCATATATCCATCTCCACCCATCTCCACCCATGTCCACCCACCCTCCTATGGATCTTATCTCAAAATATAAATTTTTCTTTGGACTTTTTTGGGTGTTTTCTACTAGAGGACATCATAATGAACAAAAAACGTTAATATTGTGATGAGTTATTCCCAACAGGAGCAAAGTGACGGGCCACTCTCCATAGAGACTCATATATCCATCTCCACCCATCTCCACCCATGTCCACCCACCCTCCTTTGGATCTTATCTCAAAATATAAATTTTTCTTTGGACTTTTTCGGGTGTTTCCTACTAGAGGACATCATAATGAACAAAAAACGTTAATATTGTGATGAGTTATTCCCAACAGGAGCAAAGTTACGGGCCACTCTCCATAGAGACTCATATATCCATCTCCACCCATCTCCACCCATGTCCACCCACCCTCCTATGGATCTTATCTCAAAAAGTAAATTTTTCTTTGGACTTTTTCGGGTGTTTCCTACTAGAGGACATCATAATGAACAAAAAACGTTAATATTGTGATGAGTTATTCCCAACAGGAGCAAAGTTACGGGCCACTCTCCATAGAGACTCATATATCCATCTCCACCCATCTCCACCCATGTCCACCCACCCTCCTTTGGATCTTATCTCAAAATATAAATTTTTCTTTGGACTTTTTCGGGTGTTTCCTACTAGAGGACATCATAATGAACAAAAAACGTTAGTATTGTGATGAGTTATTCTCAACAGGAGCAAAGTTACGGGCCACTCTCCATAGAGACTCATATATCCATCTCCACCCATCTCCACCCATGTCCACCCACCCTCCTATGGATCTTATCTCAAAAAGTAAATTTTTCTCTGGACTTTTTCGGGTGTTTCCTACTAGAGGACATCATAATGAACAAAAAACGTTAGTATTGTGATGAGTTATTCTCAACAGGAGCAAAGTTACGGGCCACTCTCCATAGAGACTCATATATCCATCTCCACCCATCTCCACCCATGTCCACCCACCCTCCTATGGATCTTATCTCAAAATATAAATTTTTCTTTGGACTTTTTTGGGTGTTTTCTACTAGAGGACATCATAATGAACAAAAAACGTTAATATTGTGATGAGTTATTCCCAACAGGAGCAAAGTGACGGGCCACTCTCCATAGAGACTCATATATCCATCTCCACCCATCTCCACCCATGTCCACCCACCCTCCTATGGATCTTATCTCAAAATATAAATTTTTCTTTGGACTTTTTTGGGTGTTTTCTACTAGAGGACATCATAATGAACAAAAAACGTTAATATTGTGATGAGTTATTCCCAACAGGAGCAAAGTGACGGGCCACTATCCATAGAGACTCATATATCCATCTCCACCCATCTCCACCCATGTCCACCCACCCTCCTTTGGATCTTATCTCAAAATATAAATTTTTCTTTGGACTTTTTCGGGTGTTTCCTACTAGAGGACATCATAATGAACAAAAAACGTTAATATTGTGATGAGTTATTCCCAACAGGAGCAAAGTTACGGGCCACTCTTCATAGATAATGATCTCCACCCATCTCCACCCATGTCCACCCACCCTCCTATGGATCTTATCTCAAAAAGTAAATTTTTCTCTGGACTTTTTCGGGTGTTTCCTACTAGAGGACATCATAATGAACAAAAAACGTTAATATTATGATGCGTTATTCTCAACAGGAGCAAAGTTACGGGCCACTCTTCATAGATAATCATCTCCACCCATGTCCACCCATGTCCACCTATGTCCACCCAATCATCATATGGATCTAAACTCTAAAAATGAATTTTTCTTAGAACTTTTTATGGTTTCTCCTACTAAAGGACATTATAATGAACAAATAACGTTAATATTATGATGAGTCATTCTCAACAGGAGCAAAGTTACGGGCCACTCTCCATAGAGACTCATATATCCATCTCCACCCATCTCCACCCATGTCCACCCACCCTCCTATGGATCTTATCTCAAAAAGTAAATTTTTCTCTGGACTTTTTCGGGTGTTTCCTACTAGAGGACATCATAATGAACAAAAAACGTTAGTATTGTGATGAGTTATTCTCAACAGGAGCAAAGTTACGGGCCACTCTCCATAGAGACTCATATATCCATCTCCACCCATCTCCACCCATGTCCACCCACCCTCCTATGGATCTTATCTCAAAAAGTAAATTTTTCTCTGGACTTTTTCGGGTGTTTCCTACTAGAGGACATCATAATGAACAATAAACGTTAGTATTGTGATGAGTTATTCTCAACAGGAGCAAAGTTACGGGCCACTCTCCATAGAGACTCATATATCCATCTCCACCCATCTCCACCCATGTCCACCCACCCTCCTATGGATCTTATCTCAAAATATAAATTTTTCTTTGGACTTTTTTGGGTGTTTTCTACTAGAGGACATCATAATGAACAAAAAACGTTAATATTGTGATGAGTTATTCCCAACAGGAGCAAAGTGACGGGCCACTCTCCATAGAGACTCATATATCCATCTCCACCCATCTCCACCCATGTCCACCCACCCTCCTATGGATCTTATCTCAAAATATAAATTTTTCTTTGGACTTTTTTGGGTGTTTTCTACTAGAGGACATCATAATGAACAAAAAACGTTAATATTGTGATGAGTTATTCCCAACAGGAGCAAAGTGACGGGCCACTCTCCATAGAGACTCATATATCCATCTCCACCCATCTCCACCCATGTCCACCCACCCTCCTTTGGATCTTATCTCAAAATATAAATTTTTCTTTGGACTTTTTCGGGTGTTTCCTACTAGAGGACATCATAATGAACAAAAAACGTTAATATTGTGATGAGTTATTCCCAACAGGAGCAAAGTTACGGGCCACTCTTCATAGATAATGATCTCCACCCATCTCCACCCACCCTCCTATGGATCTTATCTCAAAAAGTAAATTTTTCTCTGGACTTTTTCGGGTGTTTCCTACTAGAGGACATCATAATGAACAAAAAACGTTAATATTATGATGCGTTATTCTCAACAGGAGCAAAGTTACGGGCCACTCTTCATAGATAATCATCTCCACCCATGTCCACCCATGTCCACCTATGTCCACCCAATCATCATATGGATCTAAACTCTAAAAATGAATTTTTCTTAGAACTTTTTATGGTTTCTCCTACTAAAGGACATTATAATGAACAAATAACGTTAATATTATGATGAGTCATTCTCAACAGGAGCAAAGTTACGGGCCACTCTCCATAGAGACTCATATATCCATCTCCACCCATCTCCACCCATGTCCACCCACCCTCCTATGGATCTTATCTCAAAAAGTAAATTTTTCTCTGGACTTTTTCGGGTGTTTCCTACTAGAGGACATCATAATGAACAAAAAACGTTAGTATTGTGATGAGTTATTCTCAACAGGAGCAAAGTTACGGGCCACTCTCCATAGAGACTCATATATCCATCTCCACCCATCTCCACCCATGTCCACCCACCCTCCTATGGATCTTATCTCAAAATATAAATTTTTCTTTGGACTTTTTTGGGTGTTTTCTACTAGAGGACATCATAATGAACAAAAAACGTTAATATTGTGATGAGTTATTCCCAACAGGAGCAAAGTGACGGGCCACTCTCCATAGAGACTCATATATCCATCTCCACCCATCTCCACCCATGTCCACCCACCCTCCTTTGGATCTTATCTCAAAATATAAATTTTTCTTTGGACTTTTTTGGGTGTTTTCTACTAGAGGACATCATAATGAACAAAAAACGTTAATATTGTGATGAGTTATTCCCAACAGGAGCAAAGTTACGGGCCACTCTTCATAGATAATGATCTCCACCCATCTCCACCCATGTCCACCCACCCTCCTATGGATCTTATCTCAAAAAGTAAATTTTTCTCTGGACTTTTTCGGGTGTTTCCTACTAGAGGACATCACAATGAACAAAAAACGTTAATATTATGATGCGTTATTCTCAACAGGAGCAAAGTTACGGGCCACTCTTCATAGATAATCATCTCCACCCATGTCCACCCATGTCCACCCATGTCCACCCAATCATCATATGGATCTAAACTCTAAGAATGAATTTTTCTTAGGACTTTTTATGGTTTCTCCTACTAGAGGACATTATAATGAACAAATAACGTTAATATTGTGATGAGTTATTCCCAACAGGAGCAAAGTTACGGGCCACTCTTCATAGATAATGATCTCCACCCATCTCCACCCATGTCCACCCACCCTCCTATGGATCTTATCTCAAAAAGTAAATTTTTCTCTGGACTTTTTCGGGTGTTTCCTACTAGAGGACATCATAATGAACAATAAACGTTAGTATTGTGATGAGTTATTCTCAACAGGAGCAAAGTTACGGGCCACTCTCCATAGAGACTCATATATCCATCTCCACCCATCTCCACCCATGTCCACCCACCCTCCTATGGATCTTATCTCAAAATATAAATTTTTCTTTGGACTTTTTTGGGTGTTTTCTACTAGAGGACATCATAATGAACAAAAAACGTTAATATTGTGATGAGTTATTCCCAACAGGAGCAAAGTGACGGGCCACTCTCCATAGAGACTCATATATCCATCTCCACCCATCTCCACCCATGTCCACCCACCCTCCTTTGGATCTTATCTCAAAATATAAATTTTTCTTTGGACTTTTTCGGGTGTTTCCTACTAGAGGACATCATAATGAACAAAAAACGTTAATATTGTGATGAGTTATTCCCAACAGGAGCAAAGTTACGGGCCACTCTTCATAGATAATGATCTCCACCCATCTCCACCCACCCTCCTATGGATCTTATCTCAAAAAGTAAATTTTTCTCTGGACTTTTTCGGGTGTTTCCTACTAGAGGACATCATAATGAACAAAAAACGTTAATATTATGATGCGTTATTCTCAACAGGAGCAAAGTTACGGGCCACTCTTCATAGATAATCATCTCCACCCATGTCCACCCATGTCCACCTATGTCCACCCAATCATCATATGGATCTAAACTCTAAAAATGAATTTTTCTTAGAACTTTTTATGGTTTCTCCTACTAAAGGACATTATAATGAACAAATAACGTTAATATTATGATGAGTCATTCTCAACAGGAGCAAAGTTACGGGCCACTCTCCATAGAGACTCATATATCCATCTCCACCCATCTCCACCCATGTCCACCCACCCTCCTATGGATCTTATCTCAAAAAGTAAATTTTTCTCTGGACTTTTTCGGGTGTTTCCTACTAGAGGACATCATAATGAACAAAAAACGTTAGTATTGTGATGAGTTATTCTCAACAGGAGCAAAGTTACGGGCCACTCTCCATAGAGACTCATATATCCATCTCCACCCATCTCCACCCATGTCCACCCACCCTCCTATGGATCTTATCTCAAAATATAAATTTTTCTTTGGACTTTTTTGGGTGTTTTCTACTAGAGGACATCATAATGAACAAAAAACGTTAATATTGTGATGAGTTATTCCCAACAGGAGCAAAGTGACGGGCCACTCTCCATAGAGACTCATATATCCATCTCCACCCATCTCCACCCATGTCCACCCACCCTCCTTTGGATCTTATCTCAAAATATAAATTTTTCTTTGGACTTTTTTGGGTGTTTTCTACTAGAGGACATCATAATGAACAAAAAACGTTAATATTGTGATGAGTTATTCCCAACAGGAGCAAAGTTACGGGCCACTCTTCATAGATAATGATCTCCACCCATCTCCACCCATGTCCACCCACCCTCCTATGGATCTTATCTCAAAAAGTAAATTTTTCTCTGGACTTTTTCGGGTGTTTCCTACTAGAGGACATCACAATGAACAAAAAACGTTAATATTATGATGCGTTATTCTCAACAGGAGCAAAGTTACGGGCCACTCTTCATAGATAATCATCTCCACCCATGTCCACCCATGTCCACCCATGTCCACCCAATCATCATATGGATCTAAACTCTAAGAATGAATTTTTCTTAGGACTTTTTATGGTTTCTCCTACTAGAGGACATTATAATGAACAAATAACGTTAATATTGTGATGAGTTATTCCCAACAGGAGCAAAGTTACGGGCCACTCTTCATAGATAATGATCTCCACCCATCTCCACCCATGTCCACCCACCCTCCTATGGATCTTATCTCAAAAAGTAAATTTTTCTCTGGACTTTTTCGGGTGTTTCCTACTAGAGGACATCATAATGAACAATAAACGTTAGTATTGTGATGAGTTATTCTCAACAGGAGCAAAGTTACGGGCCACTCTCCATAGAGACTCATATATCCATCTCCACCCATCTCCACCCATGTCCACCCACCCTCCTATGGATCTTATCTCAAAATATAAATTTTTCTTTGGACTTTTTTGGGTGTTTTCTACTAGAGGACATCATAATGAACAAAAAACGTTAATATTGTGATGAGTTATTCCCAACAGGAGCAAAGTGACGGGCCACTCTCCATAGAGACTCATATATCCATCTCCACCCATCTCCACCCATGTCCACCCACCCTCCTATGGATCTTATCTCAAAATATAAATTTTTCTTTGGACTTTTTCGGGTGTTTCCTACTAGAGGACATCATAATGAACAAAAAACGTTAATATTGTGATGAGTTATTCCCAACAGGAGCAAAGTTACGGGCCACTCTTCATAGATAATGATCTCCACCCATCTCCACCCATGTCCACCCACCCTCCTATGGATCTTATCTCAAAAAGTAAATTTTTCTCTGGACTTTTTCGGGTGTTTCCTACTAGAGGACATCATAATGAACAAAAAACGTTAATATTATGATGCGTTATTCTCAACAGGAGCAAAGTTACGGGCCACTCTCCATAGAGACTCATATATCCATCTCCACCCATCTCCACCCATGTCCACCCACCCTCCTATGGATCTTATCTCAAAATATAAATTTTTCTTTGGACTTTTTTGGGTGTTTTCTACTAGAGGACATCATAATGAACAAAAAACGTTAATATTGTGATGAGTTATTCCCAACAGGAGCAAAGTTACGGGCCACTCTTCATAGATAATGATCTCCACCCATCTCCACCCATGTCCACCCACCCTCCTATGGATCTTATCTCAAAAAGTAAATTTTTCTCTGGACTTTTTCGGGTGTTTCCTACTAGAGGACATCATAATGAACAAAAAACGTTAATATTATGATGAGTTATTCTCAACAGGAGCAAAGTTACGGGCCACTCTCCATAGAGACTCATATATCCATCTCCACCCATCTCCACCCATGTCCACCCACCCTCCTATGGATCTTATCTCAAAATATAAATTTTTCTTTGGACTTTTTTGGGTGTTTTCTACTAGAGGACATCATAATGAACAAAAAACGTTAATATTGTGATGAGTTATTCCCAACAGGAGCAAAGTGACGGGCCACTCTCCATAGAGACTCATATATCCATCTCCACCCATCTCCACCCATGTCCACCCACCCTCCTTTGGATCTTATCTCAAAATATAAATTTTTCTTTGGACTTTTTCGGGTGTTTCCTACTAGAGGACATCATAATGAACAAAAAACGTTAATATTGTGATGAGTTATTCCCAACAGGAGCAAAGTTACGGGCCACTCTTCATAGATAATGATCTCCACCCATCTCCACCCATGTCCACCCACCCTCCTATGGATCTTATCTCAAAAAGTAAATTTTTCTCTGGACTTTTTCGGGTGTTTCCTACTAGAGGACATCATAATGAACAAAAAACGTTAATATTATGATGCGTTATTCTCAACAGGAGCAAAGTTACGGGCCACTCTTCATAGATAATCATCTCCACCCATGTCCACCCATGTCCACCTATGTCCACCCAATCATCATATGGATCTAAACTCTAAAAATGAATTTTTCTTAGAACTTTTTATGGTTTCTCCTACTAAAGGACATTATAATGAACAAATAACGTTAATATTATGATGAGTCATTCTCAACAGGAGCAAAGTTACGGGCCACTCTCCATAGAGACTCATATATCCATCTCCACCCATCTCCACCCATGTCCACCCACCCTCCTATGGATCTTATCTCAAAATATAAATTTTTCTTTGGACTTTTTTGGGTGTTTTCTACTAGAGGACATCATAATGAACAAAAAACTTTAATATTGTGATGAGTTATTCCCAACAGGAGCAAAGTGACGGGCCACTCTCCATAGAGACTCATATATCCATCTCCACCCATCTCCACCCATGTCCACCCACCCTCCTATGGATCTTATCTCAAAATATAAATTTTTCTTTGGACTTTTTTGGGTGTTTTCTACTAGAGGACATCATAATGAACAAAAAACTTTAATATTGTGATGAGTTATTCCCAACAGGAGCAAAGTGACGGGCCACTCTCCATAGAGACTCATATATCCATCTCCACCCATCTCCACCCATGTCCACCCACCCTCCTATGGATCTTATCTCAAAATATAAATTTTTCTTTGGACTTTTTTGGGTGTTTTCTACTAGAGGACATCATAATGAACAAAAAACTTTAATATTGTGATGAGTTATTCCCAACAGGAGCAAAGTGACGGGCCACTCTCCATAGAGACTCATATATCCATCTCCACCCATCTCCACCCATGTCCACCCACCCTCCTATGGATCTTATCTCAAAATATAAATTTTTCTTTGGACTTTTTTGGGTGTTTTCTACTAGAGGACATCATAATGAACAAAAAACGTTAATATTGTGATGAGTTATTCCCAACAGGAGCAAAGTGACGGGCCACTCTCCATAGAGACTCATATATCCATCTCCACCCATCTCCACCCATGTCCACCCACCCTCCTTTGGATCTTATCTCAAAATATAAATTTTTCTTTGGACTTTTTCGGGTGTTTCCTACTAGAGGACATCATAATGAACAAAAAACGTTAATATTGTGATGAGTTATTCCCAACAGGAGCAAAGTTACGGGCCACTCTCCATAGAGACTCATATATCCATCTCCACCCATCTCCACCCATGTCCACCCACCCTCCTATGGATCTTATCTCAAAATATAAATTTTTCTTTGGACTTTTTTGGGTGTTTTCTACTAGAGGACATCATAATGAACAAAAAACGTTAATATTGTGATGAGTTATTCCCAACAGGAGCAAAGTGACGGGCCACTCTCCATAGAGACTCATATATCCATCTCCACCCATCTCCACCCATGTCCACCCACCCTCCTTTGGATCTTATCTCAAAATATAAATTTTTCTTTGGACTTTTTCGGGTGTTTCCTACTAGAGGACATCATAATGAACAAAAAACGTTAATATTGTGATGAGTTATTCCCAACAGGAGCAAAGTGACGGGCCACTCTCCATAGAGACTCATATATCCATCTCCACCCATCTCCACCCATGTCCACCCACCCTCCTATGGATCTTATCTCAAAATATAAATTTTTCTTTGGACTTTTTTGGGTGTTTTCTACTAGAGGACATCATAATGAACAAAAAACGTTAATATTGTGATGAGTTATTCCCAACAGGAGCAAAGTGACGGGCCACTCTCCATAGAGACTCATATATCCATCTCCACCCATCTCCACCCATGTCCACCCACCCTCCTATGGATCTTATCTCAAAATATAAATTTTTCTTTGGACTTTTTTGGGTGTTTTCTACTAGAGGACATCATAATGAACAAAAAACGTTAATATTGTGATGAGTTATTCCCAACAGGAGCAAAGTGACGGGCCACTCTCCATAGAGACTCATATATCCATCTCCACCCATCTCCACCCATGTCCACCCACCCTCCTTTGGATCTTATCTCAAAATATAAATTTTTCTTTGGACTTTTTCGGGTGTTTCCTACTAGAGGACATCATAATGAACAAAAAACGTTAATATTGTGATGAGTTATTCCCAACAGGAGCAAAGTGACGGGCCACTCTCCATAGAGACTCATATATCCATCTCCACCCATCTCCACCCATGTCCACCCACCCTCCTTTGGATCTTATCTCAAAATATAAATTTTTCTTTGGACTTTTTCGGGTGTTTCCTACTAGAGGACATCATAATGAACAAAAAACGTTAATATTGTGATGAGTTATTCCCAACAGGAGCAAAGTGACGGGCCACTCTCCATAGAGACTCATATATCCATCTCCACCCATCTCCACCCATGTCCACCCACCCTCCTATGGATCTTATCTCAAAATATAAATTTTTCTTTGGACTTTTTTGGGTGTTTTCTACTAGAGGACATCATAATGAACAAAAAACGTTAATATTGTGATGAGTTATTCCCAACAGGAGCAAAGTGACGGGCCACTCTCCATAGAGACTCATATATCCATCTCCACCCATCTCCACCCATGTCCACCCACCCTCCTTTGGATCTTATCTCAAAATATAAATTTTTCTTTGGACTTTTTCGGGTGTTTCCTACTAGAGGACATCATAATGAACAAAAAACGTTAATATTGTGATGAGTTATTCCCAACAGGAGCAAAGTGACGGGCCACTCTCCATAGAGACTCATATATCCATCTCCACCCATCTCCACCCATGTCCACCCACCCTCCTATGGATCTTATCTCAAAAAGTAAATTTTTCTTTGGACTTTTTCGGGTGTTTCCTACTAGAGGACATCATAATGAACAAAAAACGTTAATATTGTGATGAGTTATTCCCAACAGGAGCAAAGTGACGGGCCACTCTCCATAGAGACTCATATATCCATCTCCACCCATCTCCACCCATGTCCACCCACCCTCCTATGGATCTTATCTCAAAATATAAATTTTTCTTTGGACTTTTTTGGGTGTTTTCTACTAGAGGACATCATAATGAACAAAAAACGTTAATATTGTGATGAGTTATTCCCAACAGGAGCAAAGTGACGGGCCACTCTCCATAGAGACTCATATATCCATCTCCACCCATCTCCACCCATGTCCACCCACCCTCCTTTGGATCTTATCTCAAAATATAAATTTTTCTTTGGACTTTTTCGGGTGTTTCCTACTAGAGGACATCATAATGAACAAAAAACGTTAATATTGTGATGAGTTATTCCCAACAGGAGCAAAGTTACGGGCCACTCTCCATAGAGACTCATATATCCATCTCCACCCATCTCCACCCATGTCCACCCACCCTCCTATGGATCTTATCTCAAAAAGTAAATTTTTCTTTGGACTTTTTCGGGTGTTTCCTACTAGAGGACATCATAATGAACAAAAAACGTTAATATTGTGATGAGTTATTCCCAACAGGAGCAAAGTTACGGGCCACTCTCCATAGAGACTCATATATCCATCTCCACCCATCTCCACCCATGTCCACCCACCCTCCTTTGGATCTTATCTCAAAATATAAATTTTTCTTTGGACTTTTTCGGGTGTTTCCTACTAGAGGACATCATAATGAACAAAAAACGTTAGTATTGTGATGAGTTATTCTCAACAGGAGCAAAGTTACGGGCCACTCTCCATAGAGACTCATATATCCATCTCCACCCATCTCCACCCATGTCCACCCACCCTCCTATGGATCTTATCTCAAAAAGTAAATTTTTCTCTGGACTTTTTCGGGTGTTTCCTACTAGAGGACATCATAATGAACAAAAAACGTTAGTATTGTGATGAGTTATTCTCAACAGGAGCAAAGTTACGGGCCACTCTCCATAGAGACTCATATATCCATCTCCACCCATCTCCACCCATGTCCACCCACCCTCCTATGGATCTTATCTCAAAATATAAATTTTTCTTTGGACTTTTTTGGGTGTTTTCTACTAGAGGACATCATAATGAACAAAAAACGTTAATATTGTGATGAGTTATTCCCAACAGGAGCAAAGTGACGGGCCACTCTCCATAGAGACTCATATATCCATCTCCACCCATCTCCACCCATGTCCACCCACCCTCCTATGGATCTTATCTCAAAATATAAATTTTTCTTTGGACTTTTTTGGGTGTTTTCTACTAGAGGACATCATAATGAACAAAAAACGTTAATATTGTGATGAGTTATTCCCAACAGGAGCAAAGTGACGGGCCACTCTCCATAGAGACTCATATATCCATCTCCACCCATCTCCACCCATGTCCACCCACCCTCCTTTGGATCTTATCTCAAAATATAAATTTTTCTTTGGACTTTTTCGGGTGTTTCCTACTAGAGGACATCATAATGAACAAAAAACGTTAATATTGTGATGAGTTATTCCCAACAGGAGCAAAGTTACGGGCCACTCTTCATAGATAATGATCTCCACCCATCTCCACCCATGTCCACCCACCCTCCTATGGATCTTATCTCAAAAAGTAAATTTTTCTCTGGACTTTTTCGGGTGTTTCCTACTAGAGGACATCATAATGAACAAAAAACGTTAATATTATGATGCGTTATTCTCAACAGGAGCAAAGTTACGGGCCACTCTTCATAGATAATCATCTCCACCCATGTCCACCCATGTCCACCTATGTCCACCCAATCATCATATGGATCTAAACTCTAAAAATGAATTTTTCTTAGAACTTTTTATGGTTTCTCCTACTAAAGGACATTATAATGAACAAATAACGTTAATATTATGATGAGTCATTCTCAACAGGAGCAAAGTTACGGGCCACTCTCCATAGAGACTCATATATCCATCTCCACCCATCTCCACCCATGTCCACCCACCCTCCTATGGATCTTATCTCAAAAAGTAAATTTTTCTCTGGACTTTTTCGGGTGTTTCCTACTAGAGGACATCATAATGAACAAAAAACGTTAGTATTGTGATGAGTTATTCTCAACAGGAGCAAAGTTACGGGCCACTCTCCATAGAGACTCATATATCCATCTCCACCCATCTCCACCCATGTCCACCCACCCTCCTATGGATCTTATCTCAAAAAGTAAATTTTTCTCTGGACTTTTTCGGGTGTTTCCTACTAGAGGACATCATAATGAACAATAAACGTTAGTATTGTGATGAGTTATTCTCAACAGGAGCAAAGTTACGGGCCACTCTCCATAGAGACTCATATATCCATCTCCACCCATCTCCACCCATGTCCACCCACCCTCCTATGGATCTTATCTCAAAATATAAATTTTTCTTTGGACTTTTTTGGGTGTTTTCTACTAGAGGACATCATAATGAACAAAAAACGTTAATATTGTGATGAGTTATTCCCAACAGGAGCAAAGTGACGGGCCACTCTCCATAGAGACTCATATATCCATCTCCACCCATCTCCACCCATGTCCACCCACCCTCCTATGGATCTTATCTCAAAATATAAATTTTTCTTTGGACTTTTTTGGGTGTTTTCTACTAGAGGACATCATAATGAACAAAAAACGTTAATATTGTGATGAGTTATTCCCAACAGGAGCAAAGTGACGGGCCACTCTCCATAGAGACTCATATATCCATCTCCACCCATCTCCACCCATGTCCACCCACCCTCCTTTGGATCTTATCTCAAAATATAAATTTTTCTTTGGACTTTTTCGGGTGTTTCCTACTAGAGGACATCATAATGAACAAAAAACGTTAATATTGTGATGAGTTATTCCCAACAGGAGCAAAGTTACGGGCCACTCTTCATAGATAATGATCTCCACCCATCTCCACCCATGTCCACCCACCCTCCTATGGATCTTATCTCAAAAAGTAAATTTTTCTCTGGACTTTTTCGGGTGTTTCCTACTAGAGGACATCATAATGAACAAAAAACGTTAATATTATGATGCGTTATTCTCAACAGGAGCAAAGTTACGGGCCACTCTTCATAGATAATCATCTCCACCCATGTCCACCCATGTCCACCTATGTCCACCCAATCATCATATGGATCTAAACTCTAAAAATGAATTTTTCTTAGAACTTTTTATGGTTTCTCCTACTAAAGGACATTATAATGAACAAATAACGTTAATATTATGATGAGTCATTCTCAACAGGAGCAAAGTTACGGGCCACTCTCCATAGAGACTCATATATCCATCTCCACCCATCTCCACCCATGTCCACCCACCCTCCTATGGATCTTATCTCAAAAAGTAAATTTTTCTCTGGACTTTTTCGGGTGTTTCCTACTAGAGGACATCATAATGAACAAAAAACGTTAATATTATGATGCGTTATTCTCAACAGGAGCAAAGTTACGGGCCACTCTTCATAGATAATCATCTCCACCCATGTCCACCCATGTCCACCTATGTCCACCCAATCATCATATGGATCTAAACTCTAAAAATGAATTTTTCTTAGAACTTTTTATGGTTTCTCCTACTAAAGGACATTATAATGAACAAATAACGTTAATATTATGATGAGTCATTCTCAACAGGAGCAAAGTTACGGGCCACTCTCCATAGAGACTCATATATCCATCTCCACCCATCTCCACCCATGTCCACCCACCCTCCTATGGATCTTATCTCAAAATATAAATTTTTCTTTGGACTTTTTTGGGTGTTTTCTACTAGAGGACATCATAATGAACAAAAAACGTTAATATTGTGATGAGTTATTCCCAACAGGAGCAAAGTGACGGGCCACTCTCCATAGAGACTCATATATCCATCTCCACCCATCTCCACCCATGTCCACCCACCCTCCTTTGGATCTTATCTCAAAATATAAATTTTTCTTTGGACTTTTTTGGGTGTTTTCTACTAGAGGACATCATAATGAACAAAAAACGTTAATATTGTGATGAGTTATTCCCAACAGGAGCAAAGTTACGGGCCACTCTTCATAGATAATGATCTCCACCCATCTCCACCCATGTCCACCCACCCTCCTATGGATCTTATCTCAAAAAGTAAATTTTTCTCTGGACTTTTTCGGGTGTTTCCTACTAGAGGACATCACAATGAACAAAAAACGTTAATATTATGATGCGTTATTCTCAACAGGAGCAAAGTTACGGGCCACTCTTCATAGATAATCATCTCCACCCATGTCCACCCATGTCCACCCATGTCCACCCAATCATCATATGGATCTAAACTCTAAGAATGAATTTTTCTTAGGACTTTTTATGGTTTCTCCTACTAGAGGACATTATAATGAACAAATAACGTTATTATTATGATGAGTTCTTCTCAACAGGAGCAAAGTTACGGGCCACTCTTCATAGATAATGATCTCCACCCATCTCCACCCATGTCCACCCACCCTCCTATGGATCTCATCTCAAAAAGTAAATTTTTCTCTGGACTTTTTCGGGTGTTTCCTACTAGAGGACATCATAATGAACAAAAAACGTTAATATTATGATGCGTTATTCTCAACAGGAGCAAAGTTACGGGCCAACTCTTCATAGATAATCATCTCCACCCATGTCCACCCATGTCCACCTATGTCCACCCAATCATCATATGGATCTAAACTCTAAAAATGAATTTTTCTTAGAACTTTTTATGGTTTCTCCTACTAAAGGACATTATAATGAACAAATAACGTTAATATTATGATGAGTCATTCTCAACAGGAGCAAAGTTACGGGCCACTCTTCATAGATAATCATCTCCACCCATGTCCACCCATGTCCACCCATGTCTACCCAATCATCATATGGATCTAAACTCTAAAAATGAATTTTTCTTAGAACTTTTTATGGTTTCTCCTACTAAAGGACATTATAATGAACAAATAACGTTAATATTATGATGAGTCATTCTCAACAGGAGCAAAGTTACGGGCCACTCTTCATAGATAATCATCTCCACCCATGTCCACCCATGTCCACCCATGTCTACCCAATCGTCATATGGATCTGAACTCAAAAAATAAATTTTTTCTCGGACTCCTAGGGTTTTTTCTACTAGAGGACATCATAATGAACAAAAAATGTCAAAATTTTCTTTCTGTCTGTACATTTATCGCATTCCATTGCCGATATATTTATCCATCGAATAAACATAAACAGCAGGGATGTAGAGGAGATTAAAAATTAAATCGGCGAGAAAACCCGTGCGACTCTGTACGTATTTTAACGGTAGTTGTTTGCGTAATTAGAAGGCTTTTGTTATTCCCGCGGGTAAGTTAGAGTCTGAGTCGGAGTCTCGAGCTACTCACCTAGTCATAACAGCTTACGCTACATCTTCATCTCTTTCTCCCTCACTTGCTCCTACTATATCCGTTCACAATTTATCTTAATTAATACATTAAGATTTAACTTACGTCTCAGTAAATGTTCCATAATCTCATTGCTCTTAATGCATCCTCGTGTAAATGGGTATTAATTCAAGAGTAATCCTTACAAAAATGCATAATAAATACATTAACCTTCACGGATTCCCCAAGTGTCTATTTTAGCGAAAAGTATCAGCGTTGAAAAGGCACGAGGACGTATAAAAATTTAAAAAAATGAATAAATACAAGTTTCACCCGTTCTGAATTTTATTCACACGCTCATAGTTCCTGGGATAGGTATCGGGAACCATAAGGGCGTATAGAATTTTTATTTCCATATATATTTACAGATGAACAATAGGTCGGCTTGTTGTATATAAAATTTTTTATGTGCTTTCATGGGATTTGTATCCCGATTCGATTGATTCGAAAGCTTTTTTTCATCATTTTATTTTTTTTCGTTCCACTAAATATTAAAAAAATTCAGTTATGGATACATTAGACTTTTATTATTATTATTATTATTATTATTATTATTATTATTATTATTATTATTATTATTATTATTATTATTATTATTATTATTATTATTATTATTATTATTATTATTATTATTATTATTATTATTATTATTATTATTATTATTATTATTATTATTATTATTATTATTATTATTATTATTATTATTATTATTATTATTATTATTATTATTATTATTATTATTATTATTATTATTATTATTATTATTATTATTATTATTATTATTATTATTATTATTATTATTATTATTATTATTATTATTATTATTATTATTATTATTATTATTATTATTATTATTATTATTATTATTATTATTATTATTATTATTATTATTATTATTATTATTATTATTATTATTATTATTATTATTATTATTATTATTATTATTATTATTATTATTATTATTATTATTATTATTATTATTATTATTATTATTATTATTATTATTATTATTATTATTATTATTATTATTATTATTATTATTATTATTATTATTATTATTATTATTATTATTATTATTATTATTATTATTATTATTATTATTATTATTATTATTATTATTATTATTATTATTATTATTATTATTATTATTATTATTATTATTATTATTATTATTATTATTATTATTATTATTATTATTATTATTATTATTATTATTATTATTATTATTATTATTATTATTATTATTATTATTATTATTATTATTATTATTATTATTATTATTATTATTATTATTATTATTATTATTATTATTATTATTATTATTATTATTATTATTATTATTATTATTATTATTATTATTATTATTATTATTATTATTATTATTATTATTATTATTATTATTATTATTATTATTATTATTATTATTATTATTATTATTATTATTATTATTATTATTATTATTATTATTATTATTATTATTATTATTATTATTATTATTATTATTATTATTATTATTATTATTATTATTATTATTATTATTATTATTATTATTATTATTATTATTATTATTATTATTATTATTATTATTATTATTATTATTATTATTATTATTATTATTATTATTATTATTATTATTATTATTATTATTATTATTATTATTATTATTATTATTATTATTATTATTATTATTATTATTATTATTATTATTATTATTATTATTATTATTATTATTATTATTATTATTATTATTATTATTATTATTATTATTATTATTATTATTATTATTATTATTATTATTATTATTATTATTATTATTATTATTATTATTATTATTATTATTATTATTATTATTATTATTATTATTATTATTATTATTATTATTATTATTATTATTATTATTATTATTATTATTATTATTATTATTATTATTATTATTATTATTATTATTATTATTATTATTATTATTATTATTATTATTATTATTATTATTATTATTATTATTATTATTATTATTATTATTATTATTATTATTATTATTATTATTATTATTATTATTATTATTATTATTATTATTATTATTATTATTATTATTATTATTATTATTATTATTATTATTATAATTTTTTTTTTTTTTTTTTTTTTTTTTTTGAGTCCTTATTTCCCTCGAAATCTCCAACAAAAAATATTCTCAAATTTAATAAATATAGAATGGATTTTTTTTACAAATTTATCTAAAGTAGAAGTACAAATTTCGAAAATTAGTAATTCATAAATTACCGCCACGAAAATTTCAAATTTTTCATAATTTGGCGGGACCCTGGTTTAGTTTGAATTCTCATTGATGTTTAGGGGGCTATAGTTAATTATACATGCAATTAATAACTAAGAATATGAAAAACAAATTAAAATAATTTATTATTCATTAATAATAAAATATCAAATATAAATATAAATATAAATATAAAAATACAACTATGTAATCTCGGTAACCACATGGGCATTTTTCATTTCCGTTGACACTCGACAATAATAATAACCGGTATTTATGACTCTCATCCGGCATACTTTTTAATTAAACATTTATAACCACGTGTTACACGATCTGGTCATAGTAATAATTATCAATTATTATAATACCGCTGCTGTTTTATTTATTTTTTTCTGAAAAACGCAATTTTCATTATTTTAATTATTTTCTCGCTAAGAAAACTGAAACTTTCCATACTTTAAATACCGAGCCCTTGGGCTAGATTTCTTAGAGGATTTCTCTAGGATTCAGAGAAGTCTTCTGTAAACGCTAGCACATTAAAGTAAAGGAACAAAATTTATACGCAAAATACCGATCCCTTATTCGTAAACATTTGAAATGTTCACAACAATGTTTTCGAGCTCAAGGAGCCAACCGATGCCCAGATTTGCCAAGAAAATTGTAAATTTTCAAAAATTCGGGAAGTTATTGGTTTCGGTCCGATTTACGAAAATCAAATTTCCATCAGATGTCGACGTTTTGAGGTCCTAGGAAGCTATTCTGACTAATTTCAAGATGATGTCCGAGTGTATGTATGTATGTATGTATCTACGTACGTATGTAGGGGAAGGGGGGGCAAAACGGGATACTTAACGAAAAATTTAGTTTTTGGGGACATAAATATCGTAAATTGGCTTCATTTGGATTCTATTTGAAATAAATATAACGAATTTTAGACTGCCATCAGAAAAAACATTTTTATTTTCTGCGGGCAAAATGGGATACCCCAAAAAAAAGTAAATTTTGCACGCCTCGGAAGCGAAGCGGAGAGGTTGTGCTTTATAACCGACCTGTCAAGGTCACACGATTTCCACTCATTAAAGTGCATATATTTTTTTTCTATTACTCTTACACATTATGAAAAACACATCAATATAAAGCTGAAACACTAATAAATAATCCTGATACTTTTTTTAATTTGTCTAATATGTATTAATATAAAAAAAAGTTCATTAAAAAAAATTTATCGTGGACGTCCATTAGTCTGTGGTTAAAAAAAACGGCGTGGTACGGATATCTCGAGAACGACTTGACGAAACTACTTAATTTTTTTTTCAAAATTTTCAGAAATAAGCAAAGAAGGTTCCTTTCGAAAATCACTACTGTAGGCCTTCTCGTATTTTTAAAAATAAATCATTACGGTTAAAACCGGCAATCTTACATGTAAACAAACACACACTGCCGCCATTTTTCATTAGGAATGTTCTCCTTATTTATTTTGCACGACTCATGATGCGAAGCATCTGAGATGTGCTTTATGATCGAAAAATTTAATTCGCCTCACTTCGGCAACTATTTCAATTATTATACCCTTGTTAGTTTACGGAATTGAGATATGTTGCATACTATTTTGAAGATAATGTAATGGAGATTAGTTCCATACTTTTCAAAAATTTATTTAGTTCAATAAAAAAGGAAAAAACATCAAAATAGTCTAAAAAAATTTCCTGTCCGTCAAGTATGAAACCCGTAGACACAATAACTTACGAAAAAATGCAGTAATTGAATCAAATTTTTTTTTTTTTAATTCTTTAAAAGATTTGTAGATCCCCTATTGCTACTGGCTAGGTAATTCAGTGTCGTTTAATGACAATTAATAAAAGAATAGAAAGGCTGTATAACTATATCTATATATATCGATGTCAAATTAACATGGATGCCGATATATCTATACCAATACATTATACGAACATTTATCCCACCAGGGGCGCTTGCGAATTACCATCCTAGTGTAGCTGTTTTTTTTTTTTTGCTAATTGGTAAGCCTGAATTGTTTCAGTTCAATTTTTTTTTATTTACATATATTTTTTTTGCTTTTGTTATTAATCGAGATATTTTGAGTAGGTTCTTTCATAATGATATAAAAAATACTAATATAATTTAAAAAAAAAAAATATTTAAGGAAAGAAAATTTTATATATTTTAAATTTATTCGTGCTTCCCGCCATTTTTTTATGATTATTTTATTATTTCATAATAAATGAGCATTATGAGTCGCGCGCTTTTGGATTTTCCAAATTTTTGACACTAGTTTCCCATCGGAAATTTCCCGAGGAACACGATCAGGAAAGTAGTTTAGCTGAGCAGTCCCTAGATTCGTCAGAATCAATCAAAATGCCCCGGAAGATAGAAATATTTCAGGTCTTGCCGTATCACTTCGTCTTTTGATTCTGATTTTTTTCGAAAATTAGCTATTTGACACTAGTTTCCCATCGGAAATTTCCCGAGGAACACGATCGTGAAAGTACTTTAGCTGAGCAGTCGCTAGATCCGTCAGAATCAATCAAAATGCTCCGGAAGATAGAAATATTTCAGGTCTTGCCGTATCACTTCGTCTTTTGATTCTGATTTTTTTCGAAAATTAGCTATTTGACACTAGTTTCCCATCGGAAATTCCCCGAGGAACACGATCAGGAAAGTAGTTTAGCTGAGCAGTCCCTAGATTCGTCAGAATCAATCAAAATGCCCCGGAAGATAGAAATAATTCAGGTCTTGCCGTTTCACTTCGTCTTTTGATTCTGATTTTTTTCGAAAATTAGCTATTTGACACTAGTTTCCCATCGGAAATTTCCCGAGGAACACGATCAGGAAAGTAGTTTAGCTGAGCAGTCCCTAGATTCGTCAGAATCAATCAAAATGCCCCGGAAGATAGAAATATTTCAGGTCTTGCCGTTTCACTTCGTCTTTTGATTCTGATTTTTTTCGAAAATTAGCTATTTGACTCTAGTTTCCCATCGGAAATTTCCCGAGGAACACGATCGTGAAAGTACTTTAGCTAAGCAGTCGCTAGATTCGTCAGAATCAATCAAAATGCCCCGGAAGATAGAAATAATTCAGGTCTTGCCGTTTCACTTCGTCTTTTGATTCTGATTTTTTTCGAAAATTAGCTATTTGACTCTAGTTTCCCATCGGAAATTTCCCGAGGAACACGATCGTAAAAGTACTTTAGCTGAGCAGTCGCTAGATTCGTCAGAATCAATCAAAATGCCCCGGAAGATAGAAATATTTCAGGTCTTGCCGTATCACTTCGTCTTTTGATTCTGATTTTTTTCGAAAATTAGCTATTTGACACTAGTTTCCCATCGGAAATTTCCCGAGGAACACGATCAGCAAAGTAGTTTAGCTGAGCAGTCCCTAGATTCGTCAGAATCAATCAAAATGCCCCGGAAGATAAAAATAATTCAGGTCTTGCCGTATCACTTCGTCTTTTGATTCTGATTTTTTTCGAAAATTAGCTATTTGACACTAGTTTCCCATCGGAAATTTCCCGAGGAACACGATCGTGAAAGTACTTTAGCTGAGCAGTCGCTAGATCCGTCAGAATCAATCAAAATGCTCCGGAAGATAGAAATATTTCAGGTCTTGCCGTATCACTTCGTCTTTTGATTCTGATTTTTTTCGAAAATTAGCTATTTGACACTAGTTTCCCATCGGAAATTTCCCGAGGAACACGATCGTGAAAGTACTTTAGCTGAGCAGTCGCTAGATCCGTCAGAATCAATCAAAATGCTCCGGAAGATAGAAATATTTCAGGTCTTGCCGTATCACTTCGTCTTTTAATTCTGATTTTTTTCGAAAATTAGCTATTTGACACTAGTTTCCCATCGGAAATTCCCCGAGGAACACGATCAGGAAAGTAGTTTAGCTGAGCAGTCCCTAGATTCGTCAGAATCAATCAAAATGCCCCGGAAGATAGAAATAATTCAGGTCTTGCCGTTTCACTTCGTCTTTTGATTCTGATTTTTTTCGAAAATTAGCTATTTGACACTAGTTTCCCATCGGAAATTTCCCGAGGAACACGATCAGGAAAGTAGTTTAGCTGAGCAGTCCCTAGATTCGTCAGAATCAATCAAAATGCCCCGGAAGATAGAAATATTTCAGGTCTTGCCGTTTCACTTCGTCTTTTGATTCTGATTTTTTTCGAAAATTAGCTATTTGACTCTAGTTTCCCATCGAAAATTTCCCGAGGAACACGATCGTGAAAGTACTTTAGCTGAGCAGTCGCTAGATTCGTCAGAATCAATCAAAATGCCCCGGAAGATAGAAATAATTCAGGTCTTGCCGTTTCACTTCGTCTTTTGATTCTGATTTTTTTCGAAAATTAGCTATTTGACTCTAGTTTCCCATCGGAAATTTCCCGAGGAACACGATCGTAAAAGTACTTTAGCTGAGCAGTCGCTAGATTCGTCAGAATCAATCAAAATGCCCCGGAAGATAGAAATATTTCAGGTCTTGCCGTATCACTTCGTCTTTTGATTCTGATTTTTTTCGAAAATTAGCTATTTGACACTAGTTTCCCATCGGAAATTTCCCGAGGAACACGATCAGCAAAGTAGTTTAGCTGAGCAGTCCCTAGATTCGTCAGAATCAATCAAAATGCCCCGGAAGATAAAAATAATTCAGGTCTTGCCGTATCACTTCGTCTTTTGATTCTGATTTTTTTCGAAAATTAGCTATTTGACTCTAGTTTCCCATCGGAAATTTCCCGAGGAACACGATCGTGAAAGTACTTTAGCTGAGCAGTCGCTAGATTCGTCAGAATCAATCAAAATGCCCCGGAAGATAGAAATATTTCAGGTCTTGCCGTATCACTTCGTCTTTTGATTCTGATTTTTTTCGAAAATTAGCTATTTGACACTAGTTTCCCATCGGAAATTTCCCGAGGAACACGATCAGCAAAGTAGTTTAGCTGAGCAGTCCCTAGATTCGTCAGAATCAATCAAAATGCCCCGGAAGATAGAAATATTTCAGGTCTTGCCGTATCACTTCGTCTTTTGATTCTGATTTTTTTCGAAAATTAGCTATTTGACACTAGTTTCCCATCGGAAATTTCCCGAGGAACACGATCAGCAAAGTAGTTTAGCTGAGCAGTCCCTAGATTCGTCAGAATCAATCAAAATGCCCCGGAAGATAGAAATATTTCAGGTCTTGCCGTATCACTTCGTCTTTTGATTCTGATTTTTTTCGAAAATTAGCTATTTGACACTAGTTTCCCATCGGAAATTCCCCGAGGAACACGATCAGGAAAGTAGTTTAGCTGAGCAGTCCCTAGATTCGTCAGAATCAATCAAAATGCCCCGGAAGATAGAAATAATTCAGGTCTTGCCGTTTCACGTCGTCTTTTGATTCTGATTTTTTTCGAAAATTAGCTATTTGACACTAGTTTCCCATCGGAAATTTCCCGAGGAACACGATCGGGAAAGTACTTTAGCTGAGCAGTCCCTAGATTCGTCAGAATCAATCAAAATGCCCCGGAAGATAGAAATAATTCAGGTCTTGCCGTTTCACTTCGTCTTTTGATTCTGATTTTTTTCGAAAATTAGCTATTTGACACTAGTTTCCCATCGGAAATTCCCCGAGGAACACGATCGTGAAAGTACTTTAGCTGAGCAGTCCCTAGATTCGTCAGAATCAATCAAAATGCCCCGGAAGATAGAAATAATTCAGGTCTTGCCGTTTCACTTCGTCTTTTGATTCTGATTTTTTTCGAAAATTAGCTATTTGACACTAGTTTCCCATCGGAAATTTCCCGAGGAACACGATCAGGAAAGTAGTTTAGCTGAGCAGTCCCTAGATTCGTCAGAATCAATCAAAATGCCCCGGAAGATAGAAATATTTCAGGTCTTGCCGTTTCACTTCGTCTTTTGATTCTGATTTTTTTCGAAAATTAGCTATTTGACACTAGTTTCCCATCGGAAATTTCCCGAGGAACACGATCGTGAAAGTACTTTAGCTGAGCAGTCGCTAGATTCGTCAGAATCAATCAAAATGCCCCGGAAGATAGAAATAATTCAGGTCTTGCCGTATCACTTCGTCTTTTGATTCTGATTTTTTTCGAAAATTAGCTATTTGACTCTAGTTTCCCATCGGAAATTCCCCGAGGAACACGATCGTGAAAGTACTTTAGCTGAGCAGTCCCTAGATTCGTCAGAATCAATCAAAATGCCCCGGAAGATAGAAATAATTCAGGTCTTGCCGTTTCACTTCGTCTTTTGATTCTGATTTTTTTCGAAAATTAGCTATTTGACACTAGTTTCCCATCGGAAATTTCCCGAGGAACACGATCAGGAAAGTAGTTTAGCTGAGCAGTCCCTAGATTCGTCAGAATCATTAAAAATGCCTCGGAAGATAGAAATATTTCAGGTCTTGCCGTATCACTTCGTCTTTTGATTCTGATTTTTTTCGAAAATTAGCTATTTGACACTAGTTTCCCATCGGAAATTTCCCGAGGAACACGATCAGGAAAGTAGTTTAGCTGAGCAGTCCCTAGAATCGTCAGAATCAATCAAAATGCCCCGGAAGATAGAAATAATTCAGGTCTTGCCGTATCACTTCGTCTTTTGATTCTGATTTTTTTCGAAAATTAGCTATTTGACACTAGTTTCCCATCGAAAATTCCCCGAGGAACACGATCAGGAAAGTAGTTTAGCTGAGCAGTCCCTAGATTCGTCAGAATCAATCAAAATGCCCCGGAAGATAGAAATATTTCAGGTCTTGCCGTATCACTTCGTCTTTTGATTCTGATTTTTTTCGAAAATTAGCTATTTGACACTAGTTTCCCATCGGAAATTCCCCGAGGAACACGATCAGGAAAGTAGTTTAGCTGAGCAGTCCCTAGATTCGTCAGAATCAATCAAAATGCCCCGGAAGATAGAAATAATTCAGGTCTTGCCGTATCACTTCGTCTTTTGATTCTGATTTTTTTCGAAAATTAGCTATTTGACACTAGTTTCCCATCGGAAATTCCCCGAGGAACACGATCAGGAAAGTAGTTTAGCTGAGCAGTCCCTAGATTCGTCAGAATCAATCAAAATGCCCCGGAAGATAGAAATAATTCAGGTCTTGCTGTATCACTTCGTCTTTTGATTCTGATTTTTTTCGAAAATTAGCTATTTGACACTAGTTTCCCATCGGAAATTTCCCGAGGAACACGATCAGGAAAGTAGTTTAGCTGAGCAAGTCCCCTAGATTCGTCAGAATCAATCAAAATGCCCCGGAAGATAGAAATATTTCAGGTCTTGCCGTTTCACTTCGTCTTTTGATTCTGATTTTTTTCGAAAATTAGCTATTTGACTCTAGTTTCCCATCGGAAATTTCCCGAGGAACACGATCGTGAAAGTACTTTAGCTGAGCAGTCGCTAGATTCGTCAGAATCAATCAAAATGCCCCGGAAGATAGAAATATTTCAGGTCTTGCCGTATCACTTCGTCTTTTGATTCTGATTTTTTTCGAAAATTAGCTATTTGACACTAGTTTCCCATCGGAAATTTCCCGAGGAACACGATCAGCAAAGTAGTTTAGCTGAGCAGTCCCTAGATTCGTCAGAATCAATCAAAATGCCCCGGAAGATAGAAATATTTCAGGTCTTGCCGTATCACTTCGTCTTTTGATTCTGATTTTTTTCGAAAATTAGCTATTTGACACTAGTTTCCCATCGGAAATTCCCGAGGAACACGATCAGGAAAGTAGTTTAGCTGAGCAGTCCCTAGATTCGTCAGAATCAATCAAAATGCCCCGGAAGATAGAAATAATTCAGGTCTTGCCGTTTCACGTCGTCTTTTGATTCTGATTTTTTTCGAAAATTAGCTATTTGACACTAGTTTCCCATCGGAAATTTCCCGAGGAACACGATCGGGAAAGTACTTTAGCTGAGCAGTCCCTAGATTCGTCAGAATCAATCAAAATGCCCCGGAAGATAGAAATAATTCAGGTCTTGCCGTTTCACTTCGTCTTTTGATTCTGATTTTTTCGAAAATTAGCTATTTGACACTAGTTTCCATCGGAAATTCCCCGAGGAACACGATCGTGAAAGTACTTTAGCTGAGCAGTCCCTAGATTCGTCAGAATCAATCAAAATGCCCCGGAAGATAGAAATAATTCAGGTCTTGCCGTTTCACTTCGTCTTTTGATTCTGATTTTTTTCGAAAATTAGCTATTTGACACTAGTTTCCCATCGGAAATTTCCCGAGGAACACGATCAGGAAAGTAGTTTAGCTGAGCAGTCCCTAGATTCGTCAGAATCAATCAAAATGCCCCGGAAGATAGAAATATTTCAGGTCTTGCCGTATCACTTCGTCTTTTGATTCTGATTTTTTTCGAAAATTAGCTATTTGACACTAGTTTCCCATCGGAAATTCCCCGAGGAACACGATCAGGAAAGTAGTTTAGCTGAGCAGTCCCTAGATTCGTCAGAATCAATCAAAATGCCCCGGAAGATAGAAATAATTCAGGTCTTGCCGTTTCACTTCGTCTTTTGATTCTGATTTTTTTCGAAAATTAGCTATTTGACACTAGTTTCCCATCGGAAATTCCCCGAGGAACACGATCGTGAAAGTACTTTAGCTGAGCAGTCCCTAGATTCGTCAGAATCAATCAAAATGCCCCGGAAGATAGAAATAATTCAGGTCTTGCCGTTTCACTTCGTCTTTTGATTCTGATTTTTTTCGAAAATTAGCTATTTGACTCTAGTTTCCCATCGGAAATTCCCCGAGGAACACGATCGTGAAAGTACTTTAGCTGAGCAGTCGCTATATTCGTCAGAATCAATCAAAATGCCCCGGAAGATAGAAATAATTCAGGTCTTGCCGTTTCACTTCGTCTTTTGATTCTGATTTTTTTTCGAAAATTAGCTATTTGACACTAGTTTCCCATCGAAAATTCCCCGAGGAACACGATCAGGAAAGTAGTTTAGCTGAGCAGTCCCTAGATTCGTCAGAATCAATCAAAATGCCCCGGAAGATAGAAATAATTCAGGTCTTGCCGTATCACTTCGTCTTTTGATTCTGATTTTTTTCGAAAATTAGCTATTTGACACTAGTTTCCCATCGAAAATTCCCCGAGGAACACGATCAGGAAAGTAGTTTAGCTGAGCAGTCGCTAGATCCGTCAGAATCAATCAAAATGCTCCGGAAGATAGAAATATTTCAGGTCTTGCCGTATCACTTCGTCTTTTGATTCTGATTTTTTTCGAAAATTAGCTATTTGACACTAGTTTCCCATCGAAAATTCCCGAGGAACACGATCAGGAAAGTAGTTTAGCTGAGCAGTCCCTAGATTCGTCAGAATCAATCAAAATGCCCCGGAAGATAGAAATAATTCAGGTCTTGCCGTATCACTTCGTCTTTTGATTCTGATTTTTTCGAAAATTAGCTATTTGACACTAGTTTCCCATCGAAAATTTCCCGAGGAACACGATCGTGAAAGTACTTTAGCTGAGCAGTCGCTAGATTCGTCAGAATCAATCAAAATGCCCCGGAAGATAGAAATAATTCAGGTCTTGCCGTATCACTTCGTCTTTTGATTCTGATTTTTTTCGAAAATTAGCTATTTGACACTAGTTTCCCATCGAAAATTCCCCGAGGAACACGATCAGGAAAGTAGTTTAGCTGAGGCAGTCCCTAGATTCGTCAGAATCAATCAAAATGCCCCGGAAGATAGAAATAATTCAGGTCTTGCCGTATCACTTCGTCTTTTGATTCTGATTTTTTCGAAAATTAGCTATTTGACACTAGTTTCCCATCGGAAATTTCCCGAGGAACACGATCGTGAAAGTACTTTAGCTGAGCAGTCGCTAGATCCGTCAGAATTAATCAAAATGCTCCGGAGATAGAAATATTTCAGGTCTTGCCGTATCACTTCGTCTTTTGATTCTGATTTTTTCGAAAATTAGCTATTTGACACTAGTTTCCCATCGAAAATTCCCGAGGAACACGATCAGGAAAGTAGTTTAGCTGAGCAGTCCCTAGATTCGTCAGAATCAATCAAAATGCCCCGGAAGATAGAAATAATTCAGGTCTTGCCGTATCACTTCGTCTTTTGATTCTGATTTTTTTTCGAAAATTAGCTATTTGACACTAGTTTCCCATCGGAAATTTCCCGAGGAACACGATCGTGAAAGTAGTTTAGCTGAGCAGTCCCTAGATTCGTCAGAATCAATCAAAATGCCCCGGAAGATAGAAATATTTCAGGTCTTGCCGTATCACTTCGTCTTTTGATTCTGATTTTTTCGAAAATTAGCTATTTGACACTAGTTTCCCATCGGAAATTTCCGAGGAACACGATCAGCAAAGTAGTTTAGCTGAGCAGTCCCTAGATTCGTCAGAATCAATCAAAATGCCCCGGAAGATAGAAATAATTCAGGTCTTGCCGTTTCACTTCGTCTTTTGATTCTGATTTTTTTCGAAAATTAGCTATTTGACTCTAGTTTCCCATCGGAAATTTCCCGAGGAACACGATCGTGAAAGTACTTTAGCTGAGCAGTCGCTAGATTCGTCAGAATCAATCAAAATGCCCCGGAAGATAGAAATATTTCAGGTCTTGCCGTATCACATCGTCTTTTGATTCTGATTTTTTCGAAAATTAGCTATTTGACACTAGTTTCCCATCGGAAATTTCCCGAGGAACACGATCAGCAAAGTAGTTTAGCTGAGCAGTCCCTAGATTCGTCAGAATCAATCAAAATGCCCCGGAAGATAGAAATAATTCAGGTCTTGCCGTATCACTTCGTCTTTTGATTCTGATTTTTTTCGAAAATTAGCTATTTGACTCTAGTTTTCCATCGGAAATTTCCCGAGGAACACGATCGTGAAAGTATTTTAGCTGAGCAGTCGCTAGATCCGTCAGAATCAATCAAAATGCTCCGGAAGATAGAAATATTTCAGGTCTTGCCGTATCACTTCGTCTTTTGATTCTGATATTTTTCGAAAATTAGCTATTTGACACTAGTTTCCCATCGGAAATTTCCCGAGGAACACGATCGTGAAAGTATTTTAGCTGAGCAGTCGCTAGATCCGTCAGAATCAATCAAAATGCTCCGGAAGATAGAAATATTTCAGGTCTTGCCGTATCACTTCGTCTTTTGATTCTGATTTTTTTCGAAAATTAGCTATTTGACACTAGTTTCCCATCGGAAATTTCCCGAGGAACACGATCAGCAAAGTAGTTTAGCTGAGCAGTCCCTAGATTCGTCAGAATCAATCAAAATGCCCCGGAAGATAGAAATAATTCAGGTCTTGCCGTATCACTTCGTCTTTTGATTCTGATTTTTTTCGAAAATTAGCTATTTGACACTAGTTTCCCATCGGAAATTTCCCGAGGAACACGATTAGGAAAGTAGTTTAGCTGAGCAGTCCCTAGATTCGTCAGAATCAATCAAAATGCCCCGGAAGATAGAAATAATTCAGGTCTTGCCGTTTCACTTCGTCTTTTGATTCTGATTTTTTTCGGAAATTAGCTATTTGACACTAGTTTCTCATCGGAAATTTCCCGAGGAACACGATCAGGAAAGTAGTTTAGCTGAGCAGTCCCTAGATTCGTCAGAATCATTAAAAATGCCTCGGAAGATAGAAATATTTCAGGTCTTGCCGTATCACTTCGTCTTTTGATTCTGATTTTTTTCGAAAATTAGCTATTCGACACTAGTTTCCCCCGAGGAACACGATCAGGAAAGTAGTTTAGCTGAGCAGTCCCTAGAATCGTCAGAATCAATCAAAATGCCCGGAAGATAGAAATAATTCAGGTCTTGCCGTATCACTTCGTCTTTTGATTCTGATTTTTTTCGAAAATTAGCTATTTGACACTAGTTTCCCATCGGAAATTTCCCGAGGAACACGATCAGGAAAGTAGTTTAGCTGAGCAGTCCCTAGATTTGTCAAAATCAATCAAAATGCTCCGGAAGATAGAAATATTTCAGGTCTTGCCGTATCACTTCGTCTTTTGATTCTGATTTTTTTCGAAAATTAGCTATTTGACACTAATTTCCCATCGGAAATTTCCCGAGGAACACGATCGTGAAAGTACTTTAGCTGAGCAGTCCCTAGATTCGTCAGAATCAATCAAAATGCCCGGAAGATAGAAATATTTCAGGTCTTGCCGTTTCACTTCGTCTTTTGATTCTGATTTTTTTCGAAAATTAGCTATTTGACACTAGTTTCCCATCGGAAATTTCCCGAGGAACACGATCAGGAAAGTAGTTTAGCTGAGCAGTCCCTAGATTCGTCAGAATCAATCAAAATGCCCCGGAAGATAGAAATAATTCAGGTCTTGCGTTTCACTTCGTCTTTTGATTCTGATTTTTTTCGGAAATTAGCTATTTGACACTAGTTTCCCATCGGAAATTTCCCGAGGAACACGATCAGGAAAGTAGTTTAGCTGAGCAGTCCCTAGATTCGTCAGAATCAATCAAAATGCCCCGGAAGATAGAAATAATTCAGGTCTTGCCGTATCACTTCGTCTTTTGATTCTGATTTTTTTCGAAAATTAGCTATTTGACACTAGTTTCCCATCGGAAATTTCCCGAGGAACACGATCAGGAAAGTAGTTTAGCTGAGCAGTCCCTAGATTCGTCAGAATCAATCAAAATGCCCCGGAAGATAGAAATAATTCAGGTCTTGCCGTTTCACTTCGTCTTTTGATTCTGATTTTTTTCGGAAATTAGCTATTTGACACTAGTTTCCATCGGAAATTTCCGAGGAACACGATCAGGAAAGTAGTTTAGCTGAGCAGTCCCTAGATTTGTCAGAATCAATCAAAATGCCCCGGAAGATAGAAATAATTCAGTAATTCAGGTCTTGCCGTTTCACTTCGTCTTTTGATTCTGATTTTTTTCGGAAATTAGCTATTTGACACTAGTTTCCCATCGGAAATTTCCCGAGGAACACGATCAGGAAAGTAGTTTAGCTGAGCAGTCCCTAGATTCGTCAGAATCAATCAAAATGCCCCGGAAGATAGAAATAATTCAGGTCTTGCCGTATCACTTCGTCTTTTGATTCTGATTTTTTTTCGAAAATTAGCTATTTGACACTAGTTTCCCATCGGAAATTTCCCGAGGAACACGATCAGGAAAGTAGTTTAGCTGAGCAGTCCCTAGATTCGTCAGAATCAATCAAAATGCCCCGGAAGATAGAAATAATTCAGGTCTTGCCGTATCACTTCGTCTTTTGATTCTGATTTTTTTCGAAAATTAGCTATTTGACACTAGTTTCCCATCGGAAATTTCCCGAGGAACACGATCGTGAAAGTACTTTAGCTGAGCAGTCGCTAGATCCGTCAGAATCAATCAAAATGCTCCGGAAGATAGAAATATTTCAGGTCTTGCCGTATCACTTCGTCTTTTGATTCTGATTTTTTTCGAAAATTAGCTATTTGACACTAGTTTCCCATCGGAAATTTCCCGAGGAACACGATCGTGAAAGTACTTTAGCTGAGCAGTCCCTAGATTCGTCAGAATCAATCAAAATGCCCCGGAAGATAGAAATATTTCAGGTCTTGCCGTTTCACTTCGTCTTTTGATTCTGATTTTTTTTCGGAAATTAGCTATTTGACACTAGTTTCCCATCGGAAATTTCCCGAGGAACACGATCAGGAAAGTAGTTTAGCTGAGCAGTCCCTAGATTTGTCAGAATCAATCAAAATGCCCCGGAAGATAGAAATAATTCAGGTCTTGCCGTTTCACTTCGTCTTTTGATTCTGATTTTTTTCGGAAATTAGCTATTTGACACTAGTTTCCCATCGGAAATTTCCCGAGGAACACGATCAGGAAAGTAGTTTAGCTGAGCAGTCCCTAGATTCGTCAGAATCAATCAAAATGCCCCGGAAGATAGAAATATTTCAGGTCTTGCCGTTTCACTTCGTCTTTTGATTCTGATTTTTTTTCGAAAATTAGCTATTTGACACTAGTTTCCCATCGGAAATTTCCCGAGGAACACGATCAGGAAAGTAGTTTAGCTGAGCAGTCCCTAGATTCGTCAGAATCAATCAAAATGCCCCGGAAGATAGTAATAATTCAGGTCTTGCCGTTTCACTTCGTCTTGTGATTCTGATTTTTTTCGGAAATTAGCTATTTGACACTAGTTTCCATCGGAAATTTCCCGAGGAACACGATCAGGAAAGTAGTTTAGCTGAGCAGTCCCTAGATTCGTCAGAATCAATCAAAATGCCCCGGAAGATAGAAATAATTCAGGTCTTGCCGTTTCACTTCGTCTTTTGATTCTGATTTTTTTCGGAAATTAGCTATTTGACACTAGTTTCCCATCGGAAATTTCCCGAGGAACACGATCAGGAAAGTAGTTTAGCTGAGCAGTCCCTAGATTCGTCAGAATCAATCAAAATGCCCCGGAAGATAGAAATAATTCAGGTCTTGCCGTATCACTTCGTCTTTTGATTCTGATTTTTTTCGAAAATTAGCTATTTGACACTAGTTTCCCATCGGAAATTTCCCGAGGAACACGATCGTGAAAGTACTTTAGCTGAGCAGTCCCTAGATTCGTCAGAATCAATCAAAATGCCCCGGAAGATAGAAATAATTCAGGTCTTGCCGTTTCACTTCGTCTTTTGATTCTGATTTTTTTCGGAAATTAGCTATTTGACACTAGTTTCTCATCGGAAATTTCCCGAGGAACACGATCAGGAAAGTAGTTTAGCTGAGCAGTCCCTAGATTCGTCAGAATCATTAAAAATGCCTCGGAAGATAGAAATAATTCAGGTCTTGCCGTATCACTTCGTCTTTTGATTCTGATTTTTTTCGAAAATTAGCTATTTGACACTAGTTTCCTATCGGAAATTTCCCGAGGAACACGATCGTGAAAGTACTTTAGCTGAGCAGTCGCTAGATCCGTCAGAATCAATCAAAATGCTCCGGAAGATAGAAATATTTCAGGTCTTGCCGTATCACTTCGTCTTTTGATTCTGATTTTTTTCGAAAATTAGCTATTTGACACTAGTTTCCCATCGGAAATTCCCCGAGGAACACGATCAGGAAAGTAGTTTAGCTGAGCAGTCCCTAGATTCGTCAGAATCAATCAAAATGCCCCGGAAGATAGAAATAATTCAGGTCTTGCCGTTTCACTTCGTCTTTTGATTCTGATTTTTTTCGGAAATTAGCTATTTGACACTAGTTTCCCATCGGAAATTTCCCGAGGAACACGATCAGGAAAGTAGTTTAGCTGAGCAGTCCCTAGATTTGTCAGAATCAATCAAAATGCCCCGGAAGATAGAAATAATTCAGGTCTTGCCGTTTCACTTCGTCTTTTGATTCTGATTTTTTTCGGAAATTAGCTATTTGACACTAGTTTCCCATCGGAAATTTCCCGAGGAACACGATCAGGAAAGTAGTTTAGCTGAGCAGTCCCTAGATTCGTCAGAATCAATCAAAATGCCCCGGAAGATAGAAATAATTCAGGTCTTGCCGTATCACTTCGTCTTTTGATTCTGATTTTTTTCGAAAATTAGCTATTTGACACTAGTTTCCCATCGGAAATTTCCCGAGGAACACGATCAGGAAAGTAGTTTAGCTGAGCAGTCCCTAGATTCGTCAGAATCAATCAAAATGCCCCGGAAGATAGAAATAATTCAGGTCTTGCCGTATCACTTCGTCTTTTGATTCTGATTTTTTTCGAAAATTAGCTATTTGACACTAGTTTCCCATCGGAAATTTCCCGAGGAACACGATCGTGAAAGTACTTTAGCTGAGCAGTCGCTAGATCCGTCAGAATCAATCAAAATGCTCCGGAAGATAGAAATATTTCAGGTCTTGCCGTTTCACTTCGTCTTTTGATTCTGATTTTTTTCGAAAATTAGCTATTTGACACTAGTTTCCCATCGGAAATTTCCCGAGGAACACGATCGTGAAAGTACTTTAGCTGAGCAGTCGCTAGATCCGTCAGAATCAATCAAAATGCTCCGGAAGATAGAAATATTTCAGGTCTTGCCGTATCACTTCGTCTTTTGATTCTGATTTTTTTCGAAAATTAGCTATTTGACACTAGTTTCCCATCGGAAATTTCCCGAGGAACACGATCGTGAAAGTACTTTAGCTGAGCAGTCGCTAGATCCGTCAGAATCAATCAAAATGCTCCGGAAGATAGAAATATTTCAGGTCTTGCCGTATCACTTCGTCTTTTGATTCTGATTTTTTTCGAAAATTAGCTATTTGACACTAGTTTCCCATCGGAAATTTCCCGAGGAACACGATCGTGAAAGTACTTTAGCTGAGCAGTCGCTAGATCCGTCAGAATCAATCAAAATGCTCCGGAAGATAGAAATATTTCAGGTCTTGCCGTATCACTTCGTCTTTTGATTCTGATTTTTTTCGGAAATTAGCTATTTGACACTAGTTTCCCATCGGAAATTTCCCGAGGAACACGATCAGGAAAGTAGTTTAGCTGAGCAGTCCCTAGATTCGTCAGAATCAATCAAAATGCCCCGGAAGATAGAAATAATTCAGGTCTTGCCGTATCACTTCGTCTTTTGATTCTGATTTTTTTTCGAAAATTAGCTATTTGACACTAGTTTCCCATCGGAAATTTCCCGAGGAACACGATCAGGAAAGTAGTTTAGCTGAGCAGTCCCTAGATTCGTCAGAATCAATCAAAATGCCCCGGAAGATAGAAATAATTCAGGTCTTGCCGTATCACTTCGTCTTTTGATTCTGATTTTTTTCGAAAATTAGCTATTTGACACTAGTTTCCCATCGGAAATTTCCCGAGGAACACGATCGTGAAAGTACTTTAGCTGAGCAGTCGCTAGATCCGTCAGAATCAATCAAAATGCTCCGGAAGATAGAAATATTTCAGGTCTTGCCGTTTCACTTCGTCTTTTGATTCTGATTTTTTTCGAAAATTAGCTATTTGACACTAGTTTCCCATCGGAAATTTCCCGAGGAACACGATCGTGAAAGTACTTTAGCTGAGCAGTCGCTAGATCCGTCAGAATCAATCAAAATGCTCCGGAAGATAGAAATATTTCAGGTCTTGCCGTATCACTTCGTCTTTTGATTCTGATTTTTTTCGAAAATTAGCTATTTGACACTAGTTTCCCATCGGAAATTTCCCGAGGAACACGATCGTGAAAGTACTTTAGCTGAGCAGTCGCTAGATCCGTCAGAATCAATCAAAATGCTCCGGAAGATAGAAATATTTCAGGTCTTGCCGTATCACTTCGTCTTTTGATTCTGATTTTTTTCGGAAATTAGCTATTTGACACTAGTTTCCCATCGGAAATTTCCCGAGGAACACGATCAGGAAAGTAGTTTAGCTGAGCAGTCCCTAGATTCGTCAGAATCAATCAAAATGCCCCGGAAGATAGAAATAATTCAGGTCTTGCCGTATCACTTCGTCTTTTGATTCTGATTTTTTTTCGAAAATTAGCTATTTGACACTAGTTTCCCATCGGAAATTTCCCGAGGAACACGATCAGGAAAGTAGTTTAGCTGAGCAGTCCCTAGATTCGTCAGAATCAATCAAAATGCCCCGGAAGATAGAAATAATTCAGGTCTTGCCGTATCACTTCGTCTTTTGATTCTGATTTTTTTCGAAAATTAGCTATTTGACACTAGTTTCCCATCGGAAATTTCCCGAGGAACACGATCGTGAAAGTACTTTAGCTGAGCAGTCGCTAGATCCGTCAGAATCAATCAAAATGCTCCGGAAGATAGAAATATTTCAGGTCTTGCCGTTTCACTTCGTCTTTTGATTCTGATTTTTTTCGAAAATTAGCTATTTGACACTAGTTTCCCATCGGAAATTTCCCGAGGAACACGATCGTGAAAGTACTTTAGCTGAGCAGTCGCTAGATCCGTCAGAATCAATCAAAATGCTCCGGAAGATAGAAATAATTCAGGTCTTGCCGTATCACTTCGTCTTTTGATTCTGATTTTTTTCGAAAATTAGCTATTTGACACTAGTTTCCCATCGGAAATTTCCCGAGGAACACGATCGTGAAAGTACTTTAGCTGAGCAGTCGCTAGATCCGTCAGAATCAATCAAAATGCTCCGGAAGATAGAAATATTTCAGGTCTTGCCGTATCACTTCGTCTTTTGATTCTGATTTTTTTCGAAAATTAGCTATTTGACACTAGTTTCCCATCGGAAATTTCCCGAGGAACACGATCGTGAAAGTACTTTAGCTGAGCAGTCCCTAGATTCGTCAGAATCAATCAAAATGCCCCGGAAGATAGAAATATTTCAGGTCTTGCCGTTTCACTTCGTCTTTTGATTCTGATTTTTTTCGGAAATTAGCTATTTGACACTAGTTTCCCATCGGAAATTTCCCGAGGAACACGATCAGGAAAGTAGTTTAGCTGAGCAGTCCCTAGATTTGTCAGAATCAATCAAAATGCCCCGGAAGATAGAAATAATTCAGGTCTTGCCGTTTCACTTCGTCTTTTGATTCTGATTTTTTTCGGAAATTAGCTATTTGACACTAGTTTCCCATCGGAAATTTCCCGAGGAACACGATCAGGAAAGTAGTTTAGCTGAGCAGTCCCTAGATTCGTCAGAATCAATCAAAATGCCCCGGAAGATAGAAATATTTCAGGTCTTGCCGTTTCACTTCGTCTTTTGATTCTGATTTTTTTTCGAAAATTAGCTATTTGACACTAGTTTCCCATCGGAAATTTCCCGAGGAACACGATCAGGAAAGTAGTTTAGCTGAGCAGTCCCTAGATTCGTCAGAATCAATCAAAATGCCCCGGAAGATAGTAATAATTCAGGTCTTGCCGTTTCACTTCGTCTTGTGATTCTGATTTTTTTCGGAAATTAGCTATTTGACACTAGTTTCCCATCGGAAATTTCCCGAGGAACACGATCAGGAAAGTAGTTTAGCTGAGCAGTCCCTAGATTCGTCAGAATCAATCAAAATGCCCCGGAAGATAGAAATAATTCAGGTCTTGCCGTTTCACTTCGTCTTTTGATTCTGATTTTTTTCGGAAATTAGCTATTTGACACTAGTTTCCCATCGGAAATTTCCCGAGGAACACGATCAGGAAAGTAGTTTAGCTGAGCAGTCCCTAGATTCGTCAGAATCAATCAAAATGCCCCGGAAGATAGAAATAATTCAGGTCTTGCCGTATCACTTCGTCTTTTGATTCTGATTTTTTTCGAAAATTAGCTATTTGACACTAGTTTCCCATCGGAAATTTCCCGAGGAACACGATCGTGAAAGTACTTTAGCTGAGCAGTCGCTAGATCCGTCAGAATCAATCAAAATGCTCCGGAAGATAGAAATATTTCAGGTCTTGCCGTATCACTTCGTCTTTTGATTCTGATTTTTTTCGAAAATTAGCTATTTGACACTAGTTTCCCATCGGAAATTTCCCGAGGAACACGATCGTGAAAGTACTTTAGCTGAGCAGTCCCTAGATTCGTCAGAATCAATCAAAATGCCCCGGAAGATAGAAATAATTCAGGTCTTGCCGTTTCACTTCGTCTTTTGATTCTGATTTTTTTCGGAAATTAGCTATTTGACACTAGTTTCTCATCGGAAATTTCCCGAGGAACACGATCAGGAAAGTAGTTTAGCTGAGCAGTCCCTAGATTCGTCAGAATCATTAAAAATGCCTCGGAAGATAGAAATATTTCAGGTCTTGCCGTATCACTTCGTCTTTTGATTCTGATTTTTTTCGAAAATTAGCTATTTGACTCTAGTTTCCCATCGGAAATTTCCCGAGGAACACGATCGTGAAAGTACTTTAGCTGAGCAGTCGCTAGATTCGTCAGAATCAATCAAAATGCCCCGGAAGATAGAAATAATTCAGGTCTTGCCGTTTCACTCCATCTTTTGATTCTGATTTTTTTTCGAAAATTAGCTATTGCACGACTCATGATGCGAAGCATCTGAGATGTGCTTTATGATCGAAAAATTTAATTCGCCTCACTTCGGCAACTATTTCAATTATTATACCCTTGTTAGTTTACGGAATTGAGATATGTTGCATACTATTTTGAAGATAATTTAATGGAGATTAGTTCCATACTTTTCAAAAATTTATTTAGTTCAATAAAAAAGGAAAAAACATGAAAATAGTCTAAAAAAATTTCCTGTCCGTCAAGTATGAAACCCGTAGACACAATAACTTACGAAAAAATGCAGTAATTGAATCAAATTTTTTTTTTTTTAATTCTTCAAAAGATTTGTAGATCCCCTATTGCTACTGGCTAGGTAATTCAGTGTCGTTTAATGACAATTAATAAAAGAATAAAAAGGCTGTATAACTATATCTATATATATCGATGTCAAATTAACATGGATGCCGATATATCTATACCTATACATTATACGAACATTTATCCCACCAGGGGCGCTTGCGAATTACCATCCTAGTGTAGCTGTTTTTTTTTTTTTGCTAATTGGTAAGCCTGAATTGTTTCAGTTCAATTTTTTTTTATTTACATATATTTTTTTTGCTTTCGTTATTAATCGAGATATTTTGAGTAGGTTCTTTCATAATTATATAAAAAATACTAATATAATTTAAAAAAAAAAAAAAAAAAATATTTAAGGAAAGAAAATTTTATATATCTTAAATTTATTCGTGCTTCCCGCCATTTTTTTATGATTATTTTATTATTTCATAATAAATGAGCATTATGAGTCGCGCACTTTTGGATTTTCCAAATTTTTAACTTCCCGCTAAGAAAATTGTAAATTTTCAAAAATTCGGGAAGTTATTGGTTTCGGTCCGATTTACGAAAATCGAATTTCCATCAGATGTCGACGTTTCGAGGTCCTAGGAAGCTATCCTGACTAATTTCACGATGATGTCCGAGTGTATGTATGTGTGTACGTACGTACGTACGTACGTACGTATGTATGTATGTAAATATTCATAACTCTTGAACGGATGAACCGATTTTGATCGTTGAGGTGTCATTCGACGCGGCTTGTTAATGTCTTGAGGCCGTATGAATTTGAACTTAATCGGTAGGGTGCGTTCAGAGATATTTCAAAAATAAAATTTTTTCGAAAATGTTTTATTTGGATAACTTTTAATTTGCTCGATGGATTTATTCCAAAATCTAATCAGCTCTAAAACTCTATAAGCCGCGTCGAATGCCACCTCAACCATCAAAATCGGTTCATTCGTTCAAGAGAAACCGTTGACGAAAGAATTCAAAAAAAATTTTTTCCTTGGTTTTTTTGAAATTTCTCAAAAACGGCTGAATAAATCAATTTCAAAATTCGACCAGCTTTAGAACTTGATAAAACGCGTCGATTGCCACCTCAACCATCAAAATCGGTTAATTCGTTCGCGAGATATCGTGGAAGAAAGAAATGCTAAAAAATGGTTTTTTACAAAACAATGGCATACAAAAGTAATTGCGAGCTCGAAGAGCTCGAAAATATATTCACAATAATGTTTTCGAGCTCAGCGAGCTCGGAAACAGCGGGAAGTTTTGGGGCTGGCCCGCAGGGTCAACTGACAGACCGATTTTTTTTTTTTTACTTTTATTACCGTATATTTACCATGGCAATTTCTATGGGAAAAGAGCGGGATGTTCAATTTTATTCGAAATTTAACTTTTAAAAAAAAACATAACATGAGCTTTCGAGGCGTGCACTTTTGGATTTTCCAAATTTTTTTTTTTTTTTTTCCAAGTGAATAAAATTGATGTAATAATGTCTTTTTAAATTGATGTAAGTAATAAAATTTACTCTCAACATATTTTTAAAGAAGTTTTTCCTTGTTATTTCTTTTCAAAATTTGAAATTGGCGCGAATATTATACTTTTCGCAAAAAATATAAAAAGGTTTTTTTTTAGCTTTTAATAGTGTCAAATGATACTAGATGTCATTTCTGACCATTTTCGAAAGTTTTTCGAGAAAAAAAAATTTTGACGAAATTTTGAGGGTATCCCATTTTGCCGGCCTATCCCGTTTTGCCCCCCTTCCCCTAAATACCTGTATCTTTTGAACGGATGAACCGATTTTGAACTTTAAGGTGTCATTCGACGCGGATTGTCAATATCGAAGAGCTCGAAAATGTATTCACAATAATGTTTTCGATGTTCTTGAGCTCGAAAACAGCGGGAAGTTTTGGGGCTGGCCCGCAGGGTCAACTGACAGACAGATTTTTTTCATTGGGTTGCAGTGTTTGCACAGAAAAAATTTGTGACTCTCCCTTACATAATGCTGTAGTAAATCACTGCAGTAGCAGTACTGCAATATGTAGTAAAGAGTTCTCATTAAATAGCACTGACAACTAAATGTTGTAGTCAACATTGATGCCTGTAGGTGGCGTTACTACGAGTGTGGTTGAGGTTATTCCGAAATGGAGTTGTCATTTCTTTGCTCCAACTTGTAGTAACTTCAGCTGCAGCTGCTGTTGTAGCAACTAAATATTTTTTCCATCTGGTTCTCACTAGACTCCCTTTATTGTATTTTATTAGATCTGCATACACGTTTTTTCTGAGAGACCTCGTCAAACTAAATCTGTCTCTTTGCTTTTTACGCCCAACGGAAAATTTCCAGAAAACCTCCGTCAGTACAGTCAGTGTTCTACAGATACTTCCGCTCGTCTAAGGGCTCAATTCCGGTTCTTTCTCGTAGTTGCGAATTTTTAATTTAACTCTCAGCCCCACTCAGTTTTAATTATTTCCGCTTAACGTATTTACTTATTACACAATTTTTCATTTACATCTTCTACAAATAAATATTTCATTAAAAAATAATTATTACCAGTACTAAAGTTTATCTTCCTTTTTAACTTGAAAGTCTTTAAATTAAAATTAATAAAAATACAAAACAATATTCTCATAAATATTTATCTGTCTAAATTAAACTCTACGATATGATTTTAATTCCAGAACTAAGTAGAAAAATGTTTATAATCAGCCTTTGAGATTTTTTAGCAGTAAAAAAAATTGTACTTTTTTCAACTCCCACATAAAAACAAGTAGTAACATTTATATTTAGCCAGACAAATGTTTACACACAGAGTCAGCGATGTTAGTGCATTTGCAATATCCCTTAAAACAACTAATGTATATAAACAACAAAAGTTATATTTTTTTTTTATTTTTCTTCCGAGTTTTCATAAGCACCTGCTTCCATTTTGTACATCTATATTTTCTCACTTCGCTATCTGGTACCTGAAGCTGTCGTTATTTTATTTCATAAAAATAACTCGCAATATCAGGTAATGAAAAAAATGAAAACAAAAATTCTATTGTTTATAGTCACACAATATCAAACAATACTCTAGTACCGTGGCAATAATTTACCGACAATGCAATAGAGGATAAGTTAAAGTGGACAAATGATCTAGTCGTTCGAAGTGGTCATTGAGAGGTCAATTGTACAAATTGGACAGTCGGCCCGATTTGGTGTGTCGCGAATAGTGAGAGGAGCAAGGAAGTAGTAAGGATGTTGGTAGATGTCACATGTGGATAGACGACAAGAGAATCCGAGGAGAATTCCAGTGAATTAATCCTAGTCACGTCAGTCCGCTTGCTCATCGTTCCACTCATGAGAATTGCCCTCCAGCGAGTAAGTTGTTGGGAGGACTAGGGAGCTCTGATTGATTAGTCACGTGAATCACGTCTTATTCTCTACCTGGTGTACCTGGTATTGATGTCTTGCTATGACATTCCAAGAAGACCCTAGAGTAACATAAGCATCCACTCATCGGCATGTTGGGACGTGATTTTCGGCGGTAACTCTAGCATCTATGGCCCTTGATCTTTACTGTTCTAGTCTAATGATTGGTACGGAAGAAGAGGTTCTGCTTTTGGCCAGATGCTGGACCCAGGTACGGTCATTTCTTTGATGTTGGGTTCAAGAGAAACATGGGATGCTATTAAGTGTTTCATCGAAGCAGTCATGACTGCAAAAGCCGCACAACCAGGGCCAGACTGACGTAATGCGAAACCGATTTCCGATCTTGCCTCTCTTCTAACACCTGAAGAGACGGAAAAGGAAATTTTTTAGTGATAAAAATCTCACACTACCGACCGCCTTCACTTAACACTTGTCGGTATGAAGTGAAGATTTTTTCTTCTCCCACAATAAAAAAAAAGTCTAATGGTTGTTAATTCCATTAATTTCGGTCAAAAGTTTATTTTGTTTTTCCTGCAGCAGAAGCCTTCTGTCGCGATGATAAAGAAAATTTAGGATAAAAAAAGTCTAATGGAAAAAAATGAGTTGTGATAACATGAATCATAGAGGAAAAGACTTGCTCTGGGCAAGTTAGGTCTTGTCTACAGTGGAGTAGAGCTATAATTCCTGGCGACCTTGACTCCTGAGGCAACCTCAGAGTCGTAATTTATAATGCGTGACTGGCGATAGCACAACTAAAAACACTGGAATTTCGGTGGCTCGGCGAGCTGGCAGGAGGCGCAAGTCTGAGCCCTGCTTGACATGTAGATCCGCAGCTCCGGAGTACGGTATAACTGAGTACGCTTCTCTTATCACCGGTTTTACATATCTGTGCGGCTCCAGCAGTTTTTCTCCGAATCATTTTTACATTTTTTAATAAATAAACGGAACGTCGTAAGAAAAAAATTCCTTGCTATCTGCATAAATTATTGAAATATTTATAACGATAGATATTTTTAAAAATAACACACACACCCACATTTGGTGACAAGTTTTAAAATAATAGCCCATTTTCCAATTTCCTTTTGCCATTTACTAAAAAATATTTTCTCAGTTACTCGGTTTTCTCTCAACTCACGTACGCCGGCTAATTTTTTTTTTACCACAATAATTTATCAACTCGTCTACTCATTGTTAGATTCTTCTAGCACCGAGTTTACATTTTTTATTAAGGGGGATAGCCACTGTGAGGATCGAAAAAATAGGTGATTTTCGGGAATTTTTTTGACTGGAATAATAAAGGAATTTGGGGATTGGGTTTTTTTTGTTTTCTAAAGTATACATTGAAGATAATTCTCCTAAATTTTCATTAAAAAATATCATGTTGTTACAAAGTTATAAGCATTTTTGTGGAGCAACAAAAAAATTTCCCCCACAACGGTGTCATCTCTAACTCAAAAACGGATTATCAGAAACAAAAAAACCAAACGGCGTTGTAATCTGTATGCATGTGGTTATCGTTGCACATAGGGGATTTTGAAAATTTGGATTTGAAAAAAAATGGCGACATATTAAAAATTTTTTCGTTATTTTTTCTCATTTTTTTGGATTCAAACAGCCCTAAAAAATCTTAAAAATCAAAATTTTCAAAATCCCCTACGTGCAACTTTAGCTACTGAATAGACGAATACGGCAAAAAAAAAGTTGCGAATCGGTTGATATTTATGCAAATTACAGATGCCACCAGTTCAAAAAAAGTAGTTTCGAGAAAAATGCGATTAAAGTTTTTAGTCGATGCAGCGGTCAGTTGACGCGCTGTCACAAAAATTACTATAACTTGAAAAATATTCGGAATTTTCATATAAAACTTTAGATATTTTTGAATGATACTGAAGTTAGCAGACATCTAATAATTTTTTGATTTTTTTTTTGACGATAAATTATAAAAAAAAAATATTTGAAAAAATTGCACCTGTAGTTTTTTAAATTTTCTACATGTGCATATTTTTATTTTTTTTTTTTCTTCAAATTTATTTGTTCAAAAAAAAATCCAAAAATTTTGAATTGTCTGCTAACTTTAGGATCATATTTCTGAACATATAGGGGAGGGTGGGGCAGAACGGCCCCCATGGGGCAGAGCGGCCCCCCTGAAATTTTGACCAAAAAAAAAATTTTTTTTTTTTTTCGACTAATTACTATAAATCCGATATGTTTGCGCATTTTTACCCCTACGCATGACATTTGGGGCAAAATGGACAAGCCCAAAATTTTGAAAAAGTGATTTTTTCATATTTTTATCGTCAAATTAAAAAAAAATTATTATAATTCCACATTTCTAGCCCTACGCATAACACCTGGGGCAAAATGGACCAGCCGAAACTTCCGAAAAAATTATTTTTTTCTATTTTTCGGCCGTTTCTCTATGTAAGAGGCAAATTTGGTCACTAAAAATTTATAAAAATTAAATTTTTTTTTTTAGTTGATAAATTTTTGAAATAAAGTAAAATTATAGAATTGATTTTTTTTTTTATTAAATAACAATTAGTAATTAAGGTAATCGAGAGTGAACGATTTTTTACGCTTTAAAAAATTTTTTTCGAGTAATATAAAACCAAAAATAGTTGTCAACAGAAAGAAATACATTCTTAATGATGAAAACAATTTAAAAAAAAAAAAAAAACGAAAAAAAAAATTTTTTTATCACTTTTTGAAGGGGGGCCGCTCTGCCCCACAAAAAAAAAAAAAATTTTTTCAGAATTTTGGCAAAATGTCCATAAATTTGTTCGAAATAGGACAAAAGTAAAGTGATCGTATGGTTGAAAGCCACAAAAAATAATAATTGGCTTAGGGGGGCCGCTCTGCCCCACCCTCCCCTACACTTTGATTTAATAAAAAAAAAAAATTTTTTTTTTTTGAAATTTCACAGTGGCTATCCCCCTTAAATTTCGAAGATATTTTTAAAAAAATCGAACACTGAATCGTGAAATTTTGTTTATTTAAAAAAATAATGAAAAATAATTAAATATTTAAATTTAAAAATTTTTGATTTTTATTTAATTTGAATTTTTAGTCCACCCGTGTAGGTTTAGTCGGGTTTAAAGCTCCGCAAGCTGAATAAACATTGAAACACCCATGAGTCTAAAATCAATAGAAAATTTCGTACTGAGCCAACCGCCACCTCCACCTGCTTCTATACATATATATGTATTTCATATATATCTAGGCACTAGGCTAGAATATATGCAGCAGTGGGTAGTGAATGTGCTTAACTCTGATCTCCAACTGCGTTTCGCCAATCACGATTCCTCTGCGTGTTTCAATGATATAAAATTCAAACCGTTTGTTCATACTCTACTCTTTTGTGTTACACATCGATATATGGGTCAAAAAATTTATTTCTTGTATTATATATGAGTGGCCTGAAACTTGAATTTTATCACTTTTGTTTCGTTTAAATTTTTCTTGGTCGTAAGATTGGAAGTACTGTTTTTACCTCCAAGCTGATATTTCTGCAAAAAGGTTTCATAAATCGTGAAAGCTCTGGATATATATAGAGATTTTTAAAACCTCTTTAAATTTCGCAGTTTAACAATAGAGTTGTGTCAACGATCCTCGGACGTTTAAGCTCCGGCATTAAAAAAATAAAAATAAAAAATATATTTACACATAAAAATTCAATGCTTTTAATTTTATACATCTCGGGAAATAGAATAAATAGAGAAAGCAAAATTACACAACTGAAAAATAAGAATATTATTTTCATCTGGTGTGTAGCAGTTTATTTATATGACCTAGTAATTTTTATTAGAATTTTCAGTAGAACACAACTTGCAATTGGATAAATAAAAATAATAATAACGATTTATAAATAATGTTCACGTCGATCTTGATGATAAAATAAATCATTATTTGTAAATCGTGAGCGTGAATAATTATTTACAAATAAATCATGAAAGCATTTATTTATTTTGAATATTTACATTTTAAGTTGTATCAGCACAAATGCATTCATTTATTTGTATATAATGTTATGAGTGTGCAGAATAAAATCGGAAATGGATTTTGTTTAAATTTAACTTCAATAGTGACAGTCTTTGTAGGCAGTAATCAATTCTATCGTAATTTGTCAATAGGGGAGGGTGGGGCAGAGCGGCCCCCCTGAAATTTTGACCAAAAAAAAAATTTTTTTTTTTTCGACTAATTACTATAAATCCGATATGTTTGCGCATTTTTACCCCTACGCATGACATTTGGGGCAAAATGAACAAGCCCAAAATTTTGAAAAAGTGATTTTTTCATATTTTTATCGTCAAATTAAAAAAAAATTATTATAATTCCACATTTCTAGCCCTACGCATAACACGTGGGGCAAAATGGACCAGCCGAAACTTCCGAAAAAATTGTTTTTTCATATTTTTCGGCCGTTTCTCTATGTAAGAGGCAAATTTGGTCACTAAAAATTTATAAAAATTAAATTTTTTTTTTTAGTTGATAAACTTTTGAAATAAAGTAAAATTATAGAATTGATTTTTTTTTTTATTAAATAACAATTAGTAATTAAGGTAATCGAGAGTGAACGATTTTTTACGCTTTAAAAAATTTTTTTCGAGTAATATAAAACCAAAAATAGTTGTCAAGAGAAAGAAATACATTCTTAATGATGAAAACAATTTAAAAAAAAAAAACGAAAAAATAAATTTTTTTTATCACTTTTTGAAGGGGGACCGCTCTGCCCCACAAAAAAAAAAAAAAAAAATTTTCAGAATTTTGGCAAAATGTCTATGGTTGAAAGCCACAAAAAATAATAATTGGCTTAGGGGGGCCGCTCTGCCCCACCCTCCCCTACGTCTGACTTCGTATTTTTGATTCAAAAGAGTTCAATAATATATCACAAGTAAAAAATTTTTTTTTCTCCATGAGTGTGAAGTAAGAGGGAAAGTACGGAAGTGTTTTAGTCAACTGTAATTTATGGATGACAAAAAAAAATTTATTTTATTACGTTAGAAAGACGTGTCCAGTTTTGAGCTTGGGACAAATTTACGATCGGCGAGCCACGTATGCTCCACACCTCTTTTACGTTATGATGCTCCTTACAGCATCAACTTGCTCATCAACCACTCCGCCTTTTACGAGTTTGCTTTATTATTATTAATTATTAAACTAATATATTATTATTTTAAGAGAAAAAATGACCTAGTAGCCAGCCAATGGAGCATTAATTTTTTTTTACCATTGGCTAAAGTGAAAAAGAAATTAAACTCAGGAAAAAAATGGCAGCTAAATTTGATACACGCTGACAATTTTCACTTTTTTATCAATAATGACTAAACATCAAATATTTAGACAGTATTTTGCTGGAAAGAAATTTGGTCGAGCATTATTTTGATTACTGAAGTCCGTACATATTAATTGACATCCTCAGTTTTTTAGATTAAAGGAATTTTTCAAAAATTAAAGGAGTCGTGAATGGACTTAAATTTTGTCAGGATGATCTTTAATAAATTTTCTTTACGATTGTACATTTTAATCTATTTGAGTGCATCCTTAAAAGTAGCATTAGTTCAACGGGAATAAAATACCCAACAATTTTAAAGCGATTGCGAATCACAGAATAGCTGTGATTTTTCCAAGACTCAGGACCTCCACATCAAATGAAAGTTCAATTTTAAAAAATTGGACTGCGGACAATTTTCAAATTTTTGAAAAGTTTCAATTTTACCGCCAAATTCAAAACTTGATCTAGATGCACCCAAAATAATATTTGGATGAAAATAAAGAATTACTAGACTTACAATTGGAAGGGGGGTTTAATGGTTAGATCGATAACAGAATCGCCTGAGGGTGTATCACAGACATTGAACGATTTGAGCAAGACGCGTGGTCGCGCAATTTTCACGGGTAGTCAGCCGGGTCTATAGTCTGCGCATCAACCGTGACGCTGATCGTCGCTCCATAAAATTTCACCGATTGTACCGAAGCTAAAAAAGCCATAAAACAGATGACGGATACAAGAAAATCCATCGTTTCGCTACGATAGACATTGCGCGCGAATTCGTATCTGGAATTTCCCGCAAAGAATAACGATCTGAAGCCAACCGTCACAATCTTATACATTCAAATGCCAAAGTTTAAATATGACATTCCAACTCATGCACGCATTCTTATCAATTCAAAGGAACCCAAAGCTTCAAACAATTTATTATCAATCGAAAAGATATTTCTGCAGCTCACAATAGATAACACAGTTACAGACCGGAAAAATGATAATAAATTTTTTAACGGTTAAATGAATATTATTTATTGTATCACAAATACTCTTTTTTATACAAATTCCATCGATAAAAAATAATTGAAGCCACTTCCAATGTAAGCGCATAAATAAATAAAATAAAGGGTTAATTTAAATCCGAGTAATTTACTGAACAGATAAAAATTAAATGATCTATTATTTTCCTCTCGCTTCAAGTACAACATTAATTCCTCGTTTTATCCTCCGATTTGTTGCTGCTCATGCTCTATTGCTAAAAATAAAAGTACCAATCTGCGCCCAAAAAAAGGTATGCATTTAAATAGCAATTACAGGGCTCAAAAAAAAACAAACTGCAGTACAATTTTTTTTCTCTAGTAAAAAAAATATTTTGATGATTTAACAGTAGGATACTTTAGCTCTTTTGATAATTTATCTGACATTCTGATAAATTTTGATTTTTAAATTCAGGTTTGAACTAATTTCGGTGTCTAATTAGTAGATTTCATAGAAATCTATCTTTTGCATTTGTCCTCATGGTGAAATTTTCAAAGAATTTTGTCATAATCTATCATAATTCATCGAGTAGGTTCCAAAAATACCATTGGTTCAAAAGTTTATATATATATGTAATATAACGCGCCATGTTGCGACGATAGCGGCCACAATTTTTAACGGATCTTAATGAAACTTGGTACACTTATTCTATGAACGATTAGCTTGGTTAAGTTCGAAGATGAGCAAAATCGGTCAACTAGTTTAGAAATGGTGAACATTTGAAATTTCAAAAAAAACGAAAAATTATACTTTTTTGCTTTTTTTCGTAAATAACTTTTTAACGGGTATATCTATCCTTATTACGTAAAAAGAACTTGATAGCCCATAGAATAAGCTATATTTTCCTTTTTTTATTTTTTGTTTTACGATAATTGTTCGACTTTTAATAAGGGTTCAAAGTCACATAATTGACTTATGTGTTACAGTAATAATGCCATTGTTTATATCTTTGAAAATTTTTGATGGGTGATTATTAAATTACATATACTTATTAAAAGTGGAACAATTATCGCACTGAAAAAAAGAAATATTTGTCCCAAATAAATCAATTTATTTGTGGCTTTTTTTTGAATATTTCTTAATGACAAATGAATATATTTGGTACAACAAAATATGACAGTTGATTCAAATAATTTTATAATTTGACGGAAACATATAATTTATTTGTGGTAAGTAATTGATATATTTGTGGTAAAGATATTAAATTTGTGACAAATAATCTAAAATTTGGCGATACTATACATATATTTGAAACCCTTATTTATTTGTAGCAATTGGATCATTTCTTTACCACAAATAAATCACTTATTTCACGCAATTAAACTACTCAAATATATTATATCTTTCTCACAATTAAATATTTATTTGGCTATATCCAAATATACGATATCTTTAGCTCAAATAAATATTTTTTTCAGTGCGTAAGAAATCTACTTACATTTCGGATGCCGAATGGCCTTTTTTTTTTTTAAATTAGAAACTTGACTAAAACGTCAGAATGTTACTTTCATGAAATAATCAATACAAGTATAATGGGAACGTCACAGTTGTTATTGATAATCAGTATGACCACTTTACGTGTTATCGGAATAATCTATTTTGAAAGTACATTCTGGACTATAAATACATTAACTCAGTAGTCTCTCGTTGCATGTTGTTGGGCACTGTTGTAGACACTCATGTTTGTAACCTGATGAAATTCGATTTCAACAGCTTATACTCGACAGTCTAGTTCCCTAAATCCCGTTTTAGAGTACTGCTGGTGTACCGTAGAGTACACTATAGATCTATTGAGAGTAGGATAATAATGTGACGACGACGGCCAGCGAATAACGTTTCCAATACCTCAATCATGTGTGTAATTATCTTGGTTCTGCAATTACTATAAATATGTATGTATATAGATATAAGTAAATATCAATTAAATGACCGATTGTTTATCATTCGGAGTTGTCTTAACGAGCTTACATTCTCTTGGGCTATTGATATGTAATAATTACATATATCTTCGTGATGTATTGACTCTACATGAGCAAATATGACGGAGATAATCGATGTTATGATTACACTAGTCAGTAATTATTTTGCGAAGGCAAAGATAACTTTTCTATTAAAATTGTATGAACGGAAGTTTCAGTTAAAGTTGTGTATGGAAATTAAAAGAAAAAAAAATTCAAGCTCGGATAAACACTACGAAGAATAGGAAAATGGGATTTAATAATGGGCGACAATAAGCTTGAAATGGGTGCAATTAACTGGTGTTTCAAAGGCAGGAACGCCTATTTTTAGTCCCTCTATTAAACGATAGCGAAAACAAAAACAGAGATAGTGTAAGTTTGGTATTATCCTCGCTGGCTGGTGCTTCGATCACACTATTGTTTTTTTCTCGAATTCGGAATACTTGACCCATACAATTGCAAATACTTTTTCTGTTACAAACTTTTTTTTATTTACACCAAAAAACTGGCTTTTAAATTTGCAATCAAAGTAAAAAAAACTTTTTCATGATACACTAATTTATACATATATATACAGAATGCGTAAAATTGAACGCATGTATATATATATATACAGTACATTGTCAAAATTTAGAATCAGCTGAATGTGGAAATGGAATTGGAACTTGCAATTTTCTTCGCGTCACGGTTCTGAATCTGATGGGAATTTGAAAGCCGAGCGGAAAGTTATGCTTGTTACGTTTGCTATCACTCTTCTGACTGGTCGTACCGCCATATATGTGACCTGCAACTCTACACACACACACGCTTACACATTCATCACCCGAATTTGCAATCGGATTAGCACGAGAATAATTTGCATTTATTTATTCTCCACCCGAAATCCAACGTATCGTGCGTCACAACTCCAACAGCCCATTCGATCCACCAAATCCACCATTTATTCAAAACTTTCTCCAGAAAAAGTGAAGCCTACAAAAGGTGTCACCCTCAATTCCGTCCCCAATAAATAACCCGAAACACGTATCCCCATTTAGGTTAACACATCATATATATGTATAAGAACATTATATACTACTGCTATGTATTATTCACGTCTTCAATATATCGGTTGTAACCATTACTGATGATGTTATATTGTTAATACGAGCGCACCGGGGTTTCCGTAGCCTACCTATCACTGCAACCCTTCAGGCAAATGCTACTATTGCTCCGGCTATTATTATTATTGTGATTGTTATTATCATAACTCGCGGAAGTTATGTGGCAAACATGTGTGGGAAGTCTCGGTAGCCGGACGTCGTCATCGTAAACCTGAATGAGCGTTTAGTTCCGGTTATATGTGTATCTGCCCTTTCTACATGGATACTACTAAACTGCACACGAATATTCTGAGTATTAGAACAAGTTGTACATGGACCGCAGCTGGGCTAATGGATAAATTTTGTTTATACCCTACCATCACTGCTGATAACGTCAGTCATATTGTTTGTTGGCTTATACGACCCTTGTTCGGCATGTTGTTGATAATTATTCTTTTATTGAACCCATGTTCGGATATGTTCCAGTTAGCGAAACTATCGATAAACATGAGATATTGAATTGAAAAAAGGCTGCGGGTTCACTGCGGAGCGAATTATTTTTGACTAAAGAAATTTGAAAATCCGAGTGACCGATTCAAAGTTAATTTTTGTCAAAATTGAAGAACTCAAAAGTCCCTCGTCTTCAATGCTAGCTGATGAATTCTAAAGATTATTCTAAAATGTGTTTAAAAGTATGATAATCAAAGCGAGAGATGTATTTTAATGAATTAAAGTTTTGAGATGTAAAGTAACATTACGGAGCCTTGACGACTACTCGAGATAGGAATACATTTTAGAGTTAGAGAACTAGGAGTCTGACAACTAGAGCTAGCAGCTGATTATTCATTTACCGTTCCAACAGTGTCAGAACGTGCTTTGCGATCCACAGCAGAGTAATGTTTGCCACCGTAGTGCTCCTCGTAACCCGTACCAACCTCACACCGCGGGTCTGTGTGCGGATGCTTTGTGGGAACTGTTTGGCTGCCGAGATAGATCGGCTGTGAGCATACAGACACACCACCCATCTACGGAGCATGGTTTTGTGAGCATGCACTGGCTCTGCCTATAGACACTTCGGGAATTCTCTATCCGTCACAGTATCCTGGGTATATACATTCACTTGGTGCCAAGACGTTTTTAATTGGACCCACAGCATCCACTCGATTTCTCAAGCACTTTTCTCGCTTCTTAAAGATTTCTAAGAAATGTCATTACATTTGTCGTATTGTTTTCCGTGTCTATAGATATATAGTGTCCCATCAGAGTGTGTCTTGGCAATGATGCTTAAATGGGAATTTATTGAACGAGAAAATCCACTTTGGCTTATTGTGTTTATCGGTCGGCGAATTCCTGGTACATCAGTTACTTCACCCTGAATGATAGCAATAGGAGAAAGTTGAGAATCTCAAGTAAATTGAATCGAGAATTCTTCTGGTGGAAATCATTTTCAACAAGCACGTCTTTGTTTTTTTTCTTTTCTCTTTTACTCGGCAGAAAAGTTTTAGTTTTTGTCTGAGCACCAGAACAGAAAACTAGAGAGTACATAAGTGGATTTTATGTCTGTATATGTATATAAGTGTGCAAATGTGTGTAAGTAAGCTTTCTCGATAATAACCAGCACGTAAAATTGGCTTACCCGAGTAACAAGTCTGGGACAAGGGGTGTTTCAAGCACTTGGGAAGCTTTCTCACCCTCTTGCTGAGCACACAATCTTCATTTTCTGGCTAATTCTACTCGAATTGATAAGGCCGTAACGAAAATATTAATAATTTTGTGTAGGGTAAAACAATGAATTTATTGAGCACGAAAGTTGTTTGAAGATCAGTTGATGGAAGTCCTGAACAAAAGAAACTAATGCACCGTAAATTGCATAAAGAAAGGGCAAAAGTATTTGCAGTCGAGACTGACAAGCGACCTGTATTGGCAAAGTTCGGGTTGTTTAGTTGACAACTTTTTGACCTCACAATTTATTTGTTTTGTCGAGAGTTTCCTCTATCCAGTCGAGTCTATACTCGACTCTCTTCCTGACTACTCTTTCTTCTTATTCTGCGACGATGTACTCACGGTTCTTTTCTCGTCTGCCTTTGTAGCTCTCGGCAATTTCGAAATACAAACTCATGTCTGTACATCCCCACCTAGATTTCAACACTCACTCTCATCTATTTCTGTCCTCTCGAGTATTTATAGCGTCTTTTCTGAAAACTAATTGTATATAAAGCCGTATTTCCTCCACACGGAAAGAAAATTATGGGAAGTTTTGCTATGCATTATGGGAACCATTCCCATACTATTATGGGAATGGTTCCCATATTGGTATAGGAACTATTCCTATAATATTATGGGAACTATTCCCATAATGTTATGGAAACCATCCCTATAATATCATAAAATTTTTTTTTTGTACAATAGTGTAGAAATTTCCCAAAATTTGAATTTTCTTGAATGTTTTGTGCTGACAAAAAATTCTTGTTAAAAATTTTAATGTTTTTTTGCCAAATACGATTTTTTTTTTCAATGTTTGAATTTTTGTTTTTATGTTTAATAATATTTCTGTGTATTGTAGAAGTGATTACCACACTTCTTTAAATTAATTTTTTCATGATAATATGAGAACCATTCCCATAATATTATAGGAATGGTTCCTATAATAGTGTGGGAACTATTCCCATAATATTATAGGAATGATTCCCATAATGGTATACGAACCATTCCAATTGCATTATGAGAATCATTCCCATAATATTATGGGAATAGTTCCCATACTATTATAGGAACCATTCCCATAATATTATGGGAATGATTCCCATAATATTATAGAAAGTATTCCTATAAATTATAGGAACCATTCCTATAATTATAGGAATCATTCCTATAGTGTTATGGGTATCATTCCCATAATTATAGGAACTATTCCTATAATTATGGGAAACATTCCTATAATTATAGGAACCGCTCCCATCATTTATGATCGTAATTCCTATGATGGTATAGGAAAAAATTTCACAAAATAATGGGAACCGCTGCCATAATTTTCTTTCCGTGCACTAGATTAGATCTCATCAAGTGATGTTGGTTTTTTCTTCTTATTCTTTCAAAAACTATTAAATCGATAATGACTGCACGAACTTTGAAACCAACTTTACACTTGGGACTAGCCAAGGAAGACGCTTCGTGGTTAGATGCTGTGGCTTGTGTGATGCCGGCACTTCTGATGCATTTTCCTTCCCTTCCACCATCAAATAGATACTGTCTAGCTGGTCTGGATTTAGGTCATCAGTAATTACCGGGGTTATTCACTCAACTATGCAGACGATGACGAAGATGACGGCGAGGCTATAGAGCACATGAAGATAGAACAGCATTGAAAACGAAGCGGAATTCAGATTTCACCGGGTGTTCATTTTCCCTTCAACGCTACTGTACCATCTCATGGGATTTTAAACAAAAGATGTTACATAATTTCCACAAGCAAACACAAGAAATTATTCTCCTGTTATTTCCAACAAGTTGCGAGTTGCATGAATAATATATTATTGCAAATACACAAATTATTTATTCCGGAAGCTTTCCGTTTTTCATTACCAGTATTATTATTATTTTTTTTAAGCTCTATTGATGTCAGTTTTTTTAAAAAAGTTTTCTAAACTTTTTTGTCAACAGTAATGACTATAAAGTTGATCTAGAAAGTTTGTAAAAGGCTTTTTGTTCCGAGATTTTACTTGAAATTAATTTTTCCAACTTGAATGAACCAAGTAATTTGTATCTTTTTGCACATTAACCAGGATTACGAGCAGCTTTTCCGGATATTATACCTGATCCTCATAATTTGCGTGATAATTTATGGCATTGATGCTCGCGGAGGCTTTGAGGGGCTCAAGTTAATTATTGCCTGAATAGACGACTTCGGAAAATAATGTTTTTTAGCTAAAATATAGCGCATGGATTTAGTATCTCAGTCAAGTTATTTTGGAAACTCTAAAATAAGTTTCTCATTAGCATAAAATAGATTCTTCAGTATTTGGACAATAAATCTTCAGCGTTAGAGTATTTTCTTAGTAGGACATGCAACGGGGTGGCATGAAGTTGTTTTAGTCTGCGCAGTTGTCCTGCTTCAAAATTTCAGAATTTCATCGACGATAACCCACTCACGGCAACTGCCATCCAGAGACCAACAGTCGAAGACGTAACTTTGAAATTGGACTTGGAAAACTATCTTGCGCTATTTCGCAGCAAATCGATCGTTCAAGTATCTTGTTCAACAACCTTCAGATAATAAAATACGTATATTGAAAGTTTTATTTCAATACTGTTTTATATTATTGAAAAATTTTTCAAATCTAAATTTCGAGTGTATGTTTACTATTTGCTCGAAACTTCAATTTTTATATCAAATTTATTGCATGCAGAGAAAAGACGGGGGTGGGGTAGATCTATGATCCATGATCCAAAATTGCTTCCAAAAAATATTTTTCCAGGGGAGCATATTTGTTCCGATTATTTTCGGAAAGTATTTATGGGTATTAGGGTGGCCCAAAAAAACCGACTATTTTTTTTTTTACCATCTCGCATGAAAATTTGTTGGTTTACGATGTTTTAAGAAGCCTCTCCACAAATCAGCTCGATAAAAAATTTTTAAGAGGTCGCTCACGAATTTTGAAAATATCAAAAATAATCGAAATTCGGATTTTTATTTAAAAATTTTTTTTTTTCTCGTGGCAGTAATAATTTATATTTGTAAAATCATGACTATGCTGAAAATTTCAACCCAAAATTTAAATATTTAAACGGCGCTCAAGAATTTCGAATATTAACTGATAATATGTAACTAATAGTTTGATTTAGTTTTTATAACTCAATTATTGTCATTTCACTCAAATATAACTTTTGCATAACCAAAAATATACAGGACAGTCTTAAACAATAAAATTTTGTAAGTTTTGAATAAGCGAAAAAACCTACAAATTGGATTAAAAAATAAAAAAGTATGTAAATAACTTATTATTTCTATTTCTCGGGTTATATTTTCATTCATTGTCATGCAAATTGATAGTGAAAAAATCGAGAAGCTTTATTATTAATATTTAAGGGTCGCTCAAAAACGTCCAAGAGACTGCGCTCGGAAACATTCAAAATTCTTGAGCGCCGTTCAAATATTTAAATTTTGGGCTGAAATTTTCAGCATAGTCATGATTTTACAAATATAAACTATTGCTGCCACGAGAAAAAAAAAAATTTTAAAATAAAAATCCAAATTTCGATCATTTTTGATATTTTCAAAATTTGTGAGCGACCTCTTGAAAATTTTTTATCGAGCTGATTTTTGGAGAGGCTTCTTAAAACATCTTGAATCAACAAATTTTCATAAGAGACTCAAAAAAAAAAAAATAGTCGGTTTTTTTGGGCCACCCTAATGGGTATTGTATTAGATTTTTTGTAGCTCATTACCAGAATAATTAACACGAATTTTCACTGACGAGTACCCTAGATATTGGGAATGAATGAACGAACGAACAAGTGATTGAGAAAGTAGGGGAAAATTGAAAGGATACGTAGAGTGAGTAGAGATCGGGTATTAACAGAACCAGCAACTGAAAGCTCTCAGTCATTCCGATGTCTCTCATTGATTTATTGCATTTCCCGCGAGGCTATTGATTAGTCCAGAAGTATCTCTAGAGCTTTCAATCGAAATACCTCGAACCTGTACAAAAATAGTTGATTATTAATTCATTCATTCCATATTTTTGAAAAGATACGAACCTCCTTTTTTTAATTTTTTATTTTATTGAATAGCAAAAATTTGTTTGAAAAATTTCATGTGATTATTTGATCATTTTAACCTTTTCAATATCACAAAAAAAAAAACTTTTACATTCGAAAATGTTTTGCTGCAGCAGTTGATTACAACCGATTGTAGTCCGCTGACGAAATAAATTTTCCAGTGACAATAAAATAAAATCAATGAACGAATGACATTATTAACGTGACGAAGTATGCAATTAAAAAAGTGTCACTAGTGCGTGAAATAAATTTCCAATGTGGCAAATATGTAGTAGATAGTTTTCAAACTATTTCCCATTACTTTTTTTTTTATTATTTATTTTCCTACTTTTTTTTTTTAAATATCTTCTGCCATCTGTCTTTCATGATTAACGACACCTGCCACCACACTTGGATCCCCAATCGACATTTCGTGTCTGCGATCACATGTAATTTCAAGTCAATTCGTATCCCATAGACATTTCGGATATTATACGACTCAATTCGCGGAAAAGTTGATTTATGTCACGCAAAGATGGAAATATAAGTGAATTCTCACAAAATAACATACTTTGGGTTCAGAACGAGTGTTTCTTTGCTGTAAATTCTATTCCGCCGTCGAAATTTATTGAAATGGGCTCGAAAAAAAAAAAAATGATTGAAAAATGTAATGCGTAGTGACAGCAAGAGATTAAATTGCGAAATTAGTTGTCACAAGTAGTTCTTTGTCAGGTCACACCAGGCTAATTGTGAGCGGAATTAGTTATTTACTTAGTCTCTGGCATCTCTATCTACATAACACGTGGAGCGAAAATGTAGGCGAGCTTAAAGTGTAACGAACCGTTAAAAAAATGAAATAAATGAGTAAACCAGAAAGTAGAAATAAAATAAGCCGAGGCGAATAAAACGAAAATGAAAAAAAAAAAAAAAAACAAGTAACAATCCATCGTGATTACACTAACTAACGAAAGTTTACTCGTAGCAAAAAAAGCAAAGGGGTTAAAGTCGTCTGTTATTTACTCCGGCATTTCATTCCACTCATTCCTATTCTCCGTGGTTTTCATTTAGATTTTTTGCATTCCCAGTGTTACTCACTCTCTCCGTCAGTCGCGTTGCTGGGGTTCTAACTTAAATTTCTTCTATTTTCCCACAGCAACGACATTTGTCTGGCAGCACTTTTCGTTTGTTCGCTGCTGGGTGTGTGGAATGCTGGTGTGCTGAGAACAATGGGAAACACGAATGCATCGCATTATTTTACCGTCCCAGAAAGCAGTTTGTCGTATAGTACCAAGCATTGTCTTGAACTACATGTACGACTATCGGGTGGTTGAAAATCCAGCCAATTAGTTGAAGGCCTAGACGAGCATGGCAATGATAAAGATAAAGAGCTATAGAAATATAAATAGAAATAGAAATAGAAACTGGCTGATATGCCAATTCATGGCTTGTTCATGCTGTCAAGTTTATAATGCCTACACTTGGGGGACTGCGCACGTACTATTCACTCACCACAAACTCTAACCGCAATACGTCACGTGTGTTCGTAGAAACCTCAATACACACTAAGGCCATGTGCATATCCATCCAATTAGACAGCTATGCTGGGAATGTCTTATTCATACTCGGAGATCTCACTAGTACTAATGCTACTTACCAACTACACAAGTAGTTTCAGTAGTTTTAAAGTCAGGCTTGTATACGCTTAGAGAATACTTGGGTTCATTAGTCGATTTGGTATATAATCCGCAATCATCAAAGACTCCTTGAAATTAATCAGACAATGATCTGGGACTTAAAAAATGATAGCTTCATTTTAATGAAGTACAGCAAAGTATTTAGTTTTCCAATAAGAAAAAAGTTAGTTACTACGCTAATTTTTCCAATTTTTGATTATTGTGCAGCGGTATACACTGACATTACAGGTCAGCAATAGATAAGACTTCAGCGAAAACTAAATGCATGCGTACGTTTTATTTATAAGATATCTAGATATGAGCATGTAACACATTATTATAATGAATTAAATTGGCTTACTTTAAAAGACAGACGTGAGTTTTTCTTATCATGTCTTGTTTATAAGGCACTATATCTAAACCAAAAGCTATTAATTAGTCAAAAATTGCATATACTTAAGCCTTGCTTTCGTAGAGGTGATGTCCGCGGTGATTATCTTGCATTACCAAGCTATCGCAATGTCAAGTATGAGAAATCGTTCTTAATATCAGCGATAAAAGTTTGGAATCAACTGCCTAATGATTGTACATCTAAGCCTACACTGAATGAATTCCGTATTTCTTGTTACGAGTACTTTCGTAACTCAAAAAATTAATGTTTTGATTACTGTTGATTTGTGAGTATTGATTTGTGAGTTGTGCTGATTGTTGAGTATTGATTTGATGATTGAGCGTTAAATTGTTAAATTGTTATATTGACATATTGTCAATAGGTTAAAATTTTAAGTTTATTATATTTAAGGTTTATTATGTTTTATGTTAAAATTATATACTATACTTTGTAATTATTGTATCTTTTTGGATGGCCACAAGTAGTTTCGACTACATGGTCAATAAAATAAATAAATAATAATAATAATAATGATGATAATAATGGAGATTAATAATGGAAATAAGTATTGTAATTTAAAAAGCGGCTGAATACCTCACGCTTGATAAATTAGCGCTCGGTATTCGGTTTTCATCGAGGATAATCTTACGAATTGACGCTCATCGGGTGAAAGAAGATTACGGATGAAAAGCTGCTGCCGAGAATGCAGTATATAAGTGAGAAAACCATCAGCAGAAGAAGCAGAGGAGACAAAGAGGTCGTCTGGATTGTAAATTTTCTCAAGGTATGGGATGGTGTCTCAGTGTCCGGGATTTATATTCGAGGACAGCTGAAAGGAGAACAGAATTTAATTTAGTCAGCGTGACTAAAAAGAGGCGAGTGTCTGTTTTTCGAGATGGTTACACTATTCCAAGTGTTAGTTTCCCAGTTGTAAGCTTGCTGGGAGATGGAGTACGATGTTCCACTCAGAGTTATTTGGCAAATAAAAATTAAGATAATTGTTTTGATGATAATTATTTTTGTTCACAACAATTAATAGAGTGACTAAATTATGAGAGAGCCGATGGTAATATTTCAAACTAGAAGCTTTTAGCGATTTAACGGGAGCAGGGTTAGGTCATCGGAAGCTATCAGAAGATACTACTGTGGGGTAGTTTGGTTGGTCCGTAAGTTGGTAGGTCGGTACTACAATAGCTGAGCTCATCGTGAATACGAATGAGGTCCCGGTTGATCGGGCTGAGGCTTTAATTGAGAAAGTTAGCTTCTAGACAATCTCAACTTCAATGACACGGCTCACAGCCTACGTTCTTCGTCCTACATTATAACATAACCTCTAACACGCCCTTCCCTTATGACTTTCTAGCACTCTGATTGTGATGCACCATTAAAGCTAATACTGCCGGGACTTGCCCGTATACAAAATGATCTAGATGTTCTCCTCAAGAGATTATTCCCAAGTTGCTGGATTTCATACAGTTTCTACCGGCAGTATTTTATAAGCCGGGTCTCATGTGTGATATAGGACCGAAGTGAGATTCTCGACGAATTAAGTTTCTTCGAAGGCACTAAGTAAGATTAATGCCACTATTTTTCATATCAAATATTAAATTCTATGAATAATGTTCAAGTCAATTACACTTTATTCAGCTGATTTAAATAAACTTTATTTCAATTAGCTGATGTGATGGCTGGAGTAAGAGCAAGAACAAGGGCAAGAGCGATAATTGTGATGACAGCAACAGCGTCAGTAGTATCCGGGTCATTGTTGCCACGAAATTTTCGTCCCCTTCAATCGAGTGCTTCCTTAAACGAAAATTAACTTTCTGTTCAACTGTATAATGGATTTTAAATGAGTGGGTTTTTGTTTTTCAATAAAACGCGCACTGCGGTGGCGGTATAGAGATGCGACGATAAATAATCCTTTATCTACCATGACAAAACAAACGCGATAAATTTATAGTGTCAACGAAAATACCCCCGGTGACCCTTATTGGCAACTACGTGGGCGTGTTAAATCTATCTCCCTTGTAGTTGCTGTAGTATTTCTCGTAATAATAGTAGTAGTAGTAGTAGTCGTCCTTGCTAGTAGTGCTGGTAGTGCTGCTGTTGCTTTCCTATAGTTGGGTATATTTGCATCGCTTGGTAATCTCTAATTAATTTGCTGCGGAAATTTATTAATTCCCCACAAATGCCAACTAAACAAGACTACTTACATATGTGCGCTGTCTATAGAGAACCATAGCCACCAACTTTTCGATATCCATTAAAACTGTTCAAGTATGCTAAATACTTTAGTCCAAGTTTTATTGAAAAGTTATTAAAATAACAGCGAAATATTAAATCGGGATATTAATTCAGCGGGAAATTTAATAAATTATTTGAATATTTGAAATTTTTCGTGGCGGTCAGTAGTAGGGACATAAAAATTTTTTTAATAATCGTAACAACAAGTAGATAGACAAATAGTAGGTCACAGAGGGTAATCTTGCCGGGGATATCGTGTGCCAGGAGGGTGCAATATTTAACCTCGAGCAACCGCGTACAGAGGGTTAGTGATTTATGAGCCCAACTTTGAATTATTGATCGTCTTGATATTAACGTTAATATACATACCGACGGACGTATTACTGGAGCAAACTCGGGGTCTTCTCACACATTCAACCCACACACACATACGGATACAGATATAATACATCCGGGCAGGTTACATGACGATGACTTTGAGGTTACGTGCCGGATGAGGGACTCGTGCCTATCACCCCAGTCCGCAAGCACTCGATCGAAAATACCTCCGTGCCAATATGGATCCATCATACGATCCCGTCTATCAAAAGTTAGTACTCGTAATTGCTTGCTGACATTATTACCCAAACATTTTGTTCGGCGAATTTTCTATTACGAAATCCCATTCACTGTTTGGTCAATGGCGATGTGGTGAAGGCATATGTGGTTAATATTTGAAGCAAATCAGAGGATTCATGATTTGTTGTTTGAGAGAGCTCTAAAGCACTTGAACACCCTTGTGCTTGGCGTCTGGTATGTTGCGGTTAGCTTTACCCTGAGTGTTGGTGAATGCTCTGTTTGGATTAGATCGAAAGGGACGTCGATTGTTTAATTTAACCGGCTTTACTCTACGGAATGGTACCCACTAGGTTTCTGACCACTTGGAATCCGACCTCCATTTACCTATCGGGTTGTCCAGCGCACAGTATTCTCATCTTGATTACTATATTCACCATATCTGACAGTCAAATTATATACTTTACCCTTGAATTTAAATTGCTCTTACTCGTGTTACAAAAAATCGTCTGGGTAATCTGGGTCGAAATTTCTGAATGACACTTTTTTTTTTTTTTTTTTTAAATTTATATGCCAAGGCATTGAGCCTAATGGTAAGTACAAAATTGTAACATTTTAATTCTATCACGTAAGTATAATATATATTTAGAACATAAAGGAACTAATTCTCTAATACGTAAAGGTACATAAACTGAAGGATATTTTGCAAAGCTAATATAAATTCATACAAATTTATACAGAAAAACAGTAGTCTATGCAATGTTCAGTAAGGGGTTGCAAACATAGTAATTGTCAAGAATTTGATTCTTTATTCATAAAAAATTTATATGCTTTATTTTTAAAGATTTGAAGTGACGATGAATTTGTAATTTCTGCTGGTAATTCCTGCCACAGACGAATAGCTGACACCAAAAAAGAATGCTCATAGACGATGGTAGTAAAATTAGGCATTTTGAACATATTATTATTTTTTGCTGCAAGCCTGTTTGATCTCCTGATATCAAGGTCTTCATTTGTAAATAAAAGCCGCAGGAATTTGTGTCTTGGTTTAAAATAAATTATTTTATCTAAAGACCAAGTGGTTTTTTTCTGAAAAAGATCAGCTTTTTATCGGAAGAAAAATGAATTATTTTAATTGTTATGGAAAAATATGTATATATGTTTTTTTTTAACTTTGGCGAGCGAACGTCGTCGTTATTGTCAATGTGATCACGATTTTAAAGTGGCTTTGAGGCGAGAAGGAAAAGAGAAAAAGAGAGAGAGAGTAATTCTCGAGATAATTAAAAAGTTTTTCTCGATAAAAAGTTTTAGAATTTTTTTTTCCCTTGAGCGTTATTTATACGCTGGAGTACACTTTAAACAAATGGAATTTCGTGTGACTCAAGTTGATTTTATCTTGTGTTATTTCGATTATTATTATTATTATCGTGCGGTTATACTCGTTTTAAGTTTTTAAAATAACGATAAAAAATAATTTAATAAATAATGTCGTTTTATTACTGCGTCGGTGAGTCGGAAAATTTTATTAAGAATTATTAAACCGAAATTATGCATTAGTAATAAAAAATAAGCTTATATACTCGGGTCGTCCAGTGTGTAAGGATACTCTATATTTTTTCGAAATAAAAATACAACTTTTTATTCTTAACGTAAAATAATGGTTACTTTCTTACGTCGTCGGTTTACTTGGCAGACTCATAACTCGTGGATATCAGAGCAGACAGAGCTCATTACAGCCAACAATTTTAAGCATTATAAATTATTAGAACGTCTGATCATTTTTATTTCAAACTCATAAAAGACAGATCGATAATTAGAAGTCTTTTTTCAATATTTTCCATAGACCAAATTTCAAACTTCCCGCTAAGAAAATTGAATTTTTCAAAAAAGGGAAGTTATTGGTTTCGATCCCCATTTTTCGAGATGACTCACTATATAATTTATCGAATGTACCTAAAATTGGACCGAGTCTACCTTTTTGTAGTCTCTTTCGATCACTACGGACTTTTCAAGCTCAAAGAGCTCAAAAATACTAAAAGACTCGAAGGTATTGTTGAGCTCGAAAAGCTCAAAAACAGCGGAGAATTTCGGGGCTGGTTAAAAAGGCAAACCAGTTTCCATTTGTTTTTTTGGCGTAACCTGACATTAAATTGATGCAACGTTTGTCGGGAAGAAATATTGCTGGTGACTTTTTGCGTAGAAAAAATTCTAGGTTAACTTTATTACGTCGCTCGTAAAAGCAAAAGAAGAAATAATGAAATAAAAAGTTTGCGTCATTTGAAATCAAGTTATATTGGTGGTTGTGCCTGGGGAGAGGAGGATATTCGTGAGTGAGTAAATTTGTTCCCATATTGTCGGTTTCAATTGTCTACTGCCTGACTCATAATACTAATGAAATTGTTCAACCAGAAATTCAACTCCGGCTCAATATTTTACTTTTTCTTTTTAATTTATTTCTCATTTCGAAATGGGAATAAATATTGAATGATACCTCAAGGTATTCATACTTCGAAACAATCCATGTGTTATGTTTTATTCAATCACATTCTTTCATGGAAATATATATTTTAGTAACATATATACATGTATATATTTTTTTAACTTCCCGCTAAGACAATTGTTAATTTTCAAAAATGTGGGAATTTATTGGTTTCACCCCGATTTTTGAAAATCGAGTTTGCATCAGATGTTGACGTTTTGAGGTCCTAGGAAGCTATTCTGACTAATTTCAAGACGATATACGAGTGTATGTATCAAGGAGCTCGAAAACAGCGGGAAGTTTCAGGGCTGGCCCGCAGGGTCAACCGATAGACAGATTTTTTCTCATAAAGATGGCGGTATGAAATTTATCATAATCGATAGTTATTAATATTTTATTATATCAATATCGATTAATGATATGATAGATTTCAATCTGTTGCCGTATAAAAATCTATCACAAAAATCAATACAAGACAAGGAATGAAACAAGTCGATTTCAGACGAGGGTGAAGTTGACTGGAGCCAAAATTTTCGCTTTGAAATTTTGAGTTTCCCTGCCTAGTAATATTTAGACGAATTTATATCGTTAGTTTCATCCTATACTGGGAAAGTCAACCACATCCTCATCCGAAATCGTCTTATTTTATGCTTTTTCACGCAGTATGGGATCTCTTTCAAAATTAAAAACTTGATATTAAAATTTTTCAAAGGATGTTCGTTTTATTAAATATTTGATCATCAAGCAAACAATTTTTTTTAACTTTCCATCAAGGATCACTAACTTTAACAAAGTAAATATCCATTACCCGCGATATGTAACTGCTCTGATAGCTTTTGCTCTTTATTTAAAATTCTCATAAAGTTTATGACACTTGAACCCTGACTAATGGCTGTTTCCCGCATTCGCTGGTCATTTCAGTGACCACGACCCGAAGAGAAAACATAAAAATGTAGAGCATATCGAGGACATTTGCAGAATTGTCCATTAAATCGTGGATCCAAAATTTTATACAACCGACAGATAATTTGTCGCGGTGCTCTGACCACGGACAAATTGATTCGCAAGCATGTCAACTGTTTTTATTTTTATTTTTTCCACATACATGTACTCAATAAATGCAGTAGTTTATCGACAAGTATCGCACTTGCAATTTCTATCGAGTCGAGTCTGTCCAACCGAGACAAAATATTTGCTGAGGCGAACAATCCCAAGTGTATGGATCGCGTATCCAGACGTCCGATGCTCGATATTCTCCGGGTAATGTATTGGTGTCTTTATAAAAATCATTTGTTGGCAAATAGTTTCTCATCTGTGTACTCAAGAAATAATCTAACCCATATATATCACGTATTTCTATATTTATAACAATAAAAATACAATATGCCTCCGTTTATCTTTCTCGTTATTTATTATTTATTTACCAAAATAACGGAAACACCAAATCTACCGAAAATATTTATTTCCGAAATAATAACCGTAATATATGATATATATATATATATATTGACAACTGGGTAAATTAAAGCAACCGCATAAAAAAGATGTATTTTTTTTCAATTGAAAAAAAAAATCGGTCTATCAGTTGACCTTGCAGGCCAGCCCTAAAACTTCCTGCTGTTTTCGAGCTCAAGAACCTCGAAAACATTATTGTGAATACATTTTCGAGCTCTTCGAGCTCGAAAATACCTTTGTATGCTGTTGTTTTCGAAAAAAAACGTTTTTCACCATTTTTTCTCCAACGATATCTCTCAAACGAATAAACCGATTGGGACGGTTGAGGTGGCAATCGACGCGTTTTATCAAGTTCTGAAGCCGATCAAATTTTGGATTCGATTTATCGAGTCGTTTTTGATATATTTCTGAAAAAATAAAAAAAAATAAATTTTTAATTTTTTCGACAACGGTTTCTCTTGAACGAATAAACCGATTTTGATGAATGAGGTGGCATTCGACGCGGCTTATGAAGCTTCAGAGCCCAGTCGATTTTGGAATCAATCCATCGAGCACATTAATAGTTTTCCAAAAAAAACATTTTTTAAAAAATTGTATTTTTGGAATATCTCTAAACGAGCCCTACCGATCAAGCTCAATTTTTTACAGCTTCAAAATATTGACAAGCCGCGTCGAATGACACCTTAAAGTTCAAAATCGGTTCATCCGTTCAAAAGATACAGGTATTTACATGCGTACACACATACAAGGAGAAAATTTAATGGTACTATTTACAATACAAAATTTGTAATTTTAACCATCTAAAATGGTAATAGCATTTTATCACCGGTAAAATGATTAGTTTTACTATTAAAAATGATAATAGTTACAATTGATGATGGTAACGGTTACTATTGAAAATGCTAATTATAACTATTAAAGATTGTAATGGTAACGATTGATGATGGTAACGGTTACTATCGAAAATGCTAACTATAACTATTAAAGATTGTAATGATTACAATTGATGATGGTGTAACGGTGACTATCGAAAATGCTAATTTTAATTATTGAAAATTATAATTTTTACAATAGAAGATGGTAAAACTTACCATTCAAAGTTGTAAAAATTCTTAACTAAAAATGTGTGTGCGCTGGCGTGAGTGTGTGCGTGTGTACGTGTGGGGTATATGTGTGCACGTGTGTGTACATGTGGTCGTGCGGGTGTGTGCGCAACCGTGTGCATGTGTGTGCAGCATGTGTGCGGGTAAGTGTGCGCATGGATGCGCGTGTGTGGGGGTAAGTGTGCGCATTTGTGGGGTAAGAGTGCGCAGGTGTAGGGTAAGAGTGCGCATGTGTGCGGGTAAGTGTGCGCATGTGTGGAGTAAGTGTGCGACCCCGTATTTATGTACATGTGTGCGTGCATGTGCACATGCGTAGATATATGTATGCACGTGCGTGCGCGCGTGTGTGTGTTTGTGTGTGTGTGTGAAATTAATCACTTCCCCAGTTAATCAAATTACACATAGACAAGCGTCTGACTATAACGTTTATATTTTAATTATTTATTAGCTTAGATGGTCATCATTATTTTGGCTGATAGAAACCATTACCATCAGGTTATTAAGAATTACGATTTTTTATAATAGTAGTAATTATTTTAGATAATAACAGTTATAATTTCTGATTATCATATATGATTGTAAAGTTTACCATACAGATGGTAGACAATACCATTCAGATTGTTTATTTAATAATTTAAATGATATTATCAATACATATCAGTTTAAAAATTGTACTATAACTTGATGGTAACTTTTACCATAAAATTTTCTCCGTATAACTTAACCATATAAATTATATATAAAATCTATACCCTGAGTAATACCATATAAATTATATATAAAATCTATACCCTGAGTAATACCATATAAATTATATATAAAATCTATACCCTGAGTAATACCATATAAATTATATATAAAATCTATACCCTGAGTAATACCATATAAATTATATATAAAATCTATACCCTGAGTAATACCATATAAATTATATATAAAATCTATACCCTGAGTAATACCATATAAATTATATATAAAATCTATACCCTGAGTAATACCATATAAATTATATATAAAATCTATACCCTGAGTAATACCATATAAATTATATATAAAATCTATACCCTGAGTAATACCATATAAATTATATATAAAATCTATACCCTGAGTAATACCATATAAATTATATATAAAATCTATACCCTGAGTAATACCATATAAATTATATATAAAATCTATACCCTGAGTAATACCATATAAATTATATATAAAATCTATACCCTGAGTAATACCATATAAATTATATATAAAATCTATACCCTGAGTAATACCATATAAATTATATATAAAATCTATACCCTGAGTAATACCATATAAATTATATATAAAATCTATACCCTGAGTAATACCATATAAATTATATATAAAATCTATACCCTGAGTAATACCATATAAATTATATATAAAATCTATACCCTGAGTAATACCATATAAATTATATATAAAATCTATACCCTGAGTAATACCATATAAATTATATATAAAATCTATACCCTGAGTAATACCATATAAATTATATATAAAATCTATACCCTGAGTAATACCATATAAATTATATATAAAATCTATACCCTGAGTAATACCATATAAATTATATATAAAATCTATACCCTGAGTAATACCATATAAATTATATATAAAATCTATACCCTGAGTAATACCATATAAATTATATATAAAATCTATACCCTGAGTAATACCATATAAATTATATATAAAATCTATACCCTGAGTAATACCATATAAATTATATATAAAATCTATACCCTGAGTAATACCATATAAATTATATATAAAATCTATACCCTGAGTAATACCATATAAATTATATATAAAATCTATACCCTGAGTAATACCATATAAATTATATATAAAATCTATACCCTGAGTAATACCATATAAATTATATATAAAATCTATACCCTGAGTAATACCATATAAATTATATATAAAATCTATACCCTGAGTAATACCATATAAATTATATATAAAATCTATACCCTGAGTAATACCATATAAATTATATATAAAATCTATACCCTGAGTAATACCATATAAATTATATATAAAATCTATACCCTGAGTAATACCATATAAATTATATATAAAATCTATACCCTGAGTAATACCATATAAATTATATATAAAATCTATACCCTGAGTAATACCATATAAATTATATATAAAATCTATACCCTGAGTAATACCATATAAATTATATATAAAATCTATACCCTGAGTAATACCATATAAATTATATATAAAATCTATACCCTGAGTAATACCATATAAATTATATATAAAATCTATACCCTGAGTAATACCATATAAATTATATATAAAATCTATACCCTGAGTAATACCATATAAATTATATATAAAATCTATACCCTGAGTAATACCATATAAATTATATATAAAATCTATACCCTGAGTAATACCATATAAATTATATATAAAATCTATACCCTGAGTAATACCATATAAATTATATATAAAATCTATACCCTGAGTAATACCATATAAATTATATATAAAATCTATACCCTGAGTAATACCATATAAATTATATATAAAATCTATACCCTGAGTAATACCATATAAATTATATATAAAATCTATACCCTGAGTAATACCATATAAATTATATATAAAATCTATACCCTGAGTAATACCATATAAATTATATATAAAATCTATACCCTGAGTAATACCATATAAATTATATATAAAATCTATACCCTGAGTAATACCATATAAATTATATATAAAATCTATACCCTGAGTAATACCATATAAATTATATATAAAATCTATACCCTGAGTAATACCATATAAATTATATATAAAATCTATACCCTGAGTAATACCATATAAATTATATATAAAATCTATACCCTGAGTAATACCATATAAATTATATATAAAATCTATACCCTGAGTAATACCATATAAATTATATATAAAATCTATACCCTGAGTAATACCATATAAATTATATATAAAATCTATACCCTGAGTAATACCATATAAATTATATATAAAATCTATACCCTGAGTAATACCATATAAATTATATATAAAATCTATACCCTGAGTAATACCATATAAATTATATATAAAATCTATACCCTGAGTAATACCATATAAATTATATATAAAATCTATACCCTGAGTAATACCATATAAATTATATATAAAATCTATACCCTGAGTAATACCATATAAATTATATATAAAATCTATACCCTGAGTAATACCATATAAATTATATATAAAATCTATACCCTGAGTAATACCATATAAATTATATATAAAATCTATACCCTGAGTAATACCATATAAATTATATATAAAATCTATACCCTGAGTAATACCATATAAATTATATATAAAATCTATACCCTGAGTAATACCATATAAATTATATATAAAATCTATACCCTGAGTAATACCATATAAATTATATATAAAATCTATACCCTGAGTAATACCATATAAATTATATATAAAATCTATACCCTGAGTAATACCATATAAATTATATATAAAATCTATACCCTGAGTAATACCATATAAATTATATATAAAATCTATACCCTGAGTAATACCATATAAATTATATATAAAATCTATACCCTGAGTAATACCATATAAATTATATATAAAATCTATACCCTGAGTAATACCATATAAATTATATATAAAATCTATACCCTGAGTAATACCATATAAATTATATATAAAATCTATACCCTGAGTAATACCATATAAATTATATATAAAATCTATACCCTGAGTAATACCATATAAATTATATATAAAATCTATACCCTGAGTAATACCATATAAATTATATATAAAATCTATACCCTGAGTAATACCATATAAATTATATATAAAATCTATACCCTGAGTAATACCATATAAATTATATATAAAATCTATACCCTGAGTAATACCATATAAATTATATATAAAATCTATACCCTGAGTAATACCATATAAATTATATATAAAATCTATACCCTGAGTAATACCATATAAATTATATATAAAATCTATACCCTGAGTAATACCATATAAATTATATATAAAATCTATACCCTGAGTAATACCATATAAATTATATATAAAATCTATACCCTGAGTAATACCATATAAATTATATATAAAATCTATACCCTGAGTAATACCATATAAATTATATATAAAATCTATACCCTGAGTAATACCATATAAATTATATATAAAATCTATACCCTGAGTAATACCATATAAATTATATATAAAATCTATACCCTGAGTAATACCATATAAATTATATATAAAATCTATACCCTGAGTAATACCATATAAATTATATATAAAATCTATACCCTGAGTAATACCATATAAATTATATATAAAATCTATACCCTGAGTAATACCATATAAATTATATATAAAATCTATACCCTGAGTAATACCATATAAATTATATATAAAATCTATACCCTGAGTAATACCATATAAATTATATATAAAATCTATACCCTGAGTAATACCATATAAATTATATATAAAATCTATACCCTGAGTAATACCATATAAATTATATATAAAATCTATACCCTGAGTAATACCATATAAATTATATATAAAATCTATACCCTGAGTAATACCATATAAATTATATATAAAATCTATACCCTGAGTAATACCATATAAATTATATATAAAATCTATACCCTGAGTAATACCATATAAATTATATATAAAATCTATACCCTGAGTAATACCATATAAATTATATATAAAATCTATACCCTGAGTAATACCATATAAATTATATATAAAATCTATACCCTGAGTAATACCATATAAATTATATATAAAATCTATACCCTGAGTAATACCATATAAATTATATATAAAATCTATACCCTGAGTAATACCATATAAATTATATATAAAATCTATACCCTGAGTAATACCATATAAATTATATATAAAATCTATACCCTGAGTAATACCATATAAATTATATATAAAATCTATACCCTGAGTAATACCATATAAATTATATATAAAATCTATACCCTGAGTAATACCATATAAATTATATATAAAATCTATACCCTGAGTAATACCATATAAATTATATATAAAATCTATACCCTGAGTAATACCATATAAATTATATATAAAATCTATACCCTGAGTAATACCATATAAATTATATATAAAATCTATACCCTGAGTAATACCATATAAATTATATATAAAATCTATACCCTGAGTAATACCATATAAATTATATATAAAATCTATACCCTGAGTAATACCATATAAATTATATATAAAATCTATACCCTGAGTAATACCATATAAATTATATATAAAATCTATACCCTGAGTAATACCATATAAATTATATATAAAATCTATACCCTGAGTAATACCATATAAATTATATATAAAATCTATACCCTGAGTAATACCATATAAATTATATATAAAATCTATACCCTGAGTAATACCATATAAATTATATATAAAATCTATACCCTGAGTAATACCATATAAATTATATATAAAATCTATACCCTGAGTAATACCATATAAATTATATATAAAATCTATACCCTGAGTAATACCATATAAATTATATATAAAATCTATACCCTGAGTAATACCATATAAATTATATATAAAATCTATACCCTGAGTAATACCATATAAATTATATATAAAATCTATACCCTGAGTAATACCATATAAATTATATATAAAATCTATACCCTGAGTAATACCATATAAATTATATATAAAATCTATACCCTGAGTAATACCATATAAATTATATATAAAATCTATACCCTGAGTAATACCATATAAATTATATATAAAATCTATACCCTGAGTAATACCATATAAATTATATATAAAATCTATACCCTGAGTAATACCATATAAATTATATATAAAATCTATACCCTGAGTAATACCATATAAATTATATATAAAATCTATACCCTGAGTAATACCATATAAATTATATATAAAATCTATACCCTGAGTAATACCATATAAATTATATATAAAATCTATACCCTGAGTAATACCATATAAATTATATATAAAATCTATACCCTGAGTAATACCATATAAATTATATATAAAATCTATACCCTGAGTAATACCATATAAATTATATATAAAATCTATACCCTGAGTAATACCATATAAATTATATATAAAATCTATACCCTGAGTAATACCATATAAATTATATATAAAATCTATACCCTGAGTAATACCATATAAATTATATATAAAATCTATACCCTGAGTAATACCATATAAATTATATATAAAATCTATACCCTGAGTAATACCATATAAATTATATATAAAATCTATACCCTGAGTAATACCATATAAATTATATATAAAATCTATACCCTGAGTAATACCATATAAATTATATATAAAATCTATACCCTGAGTAATACCATATAAATTATATATAAAATCTATACCCTGAGTAATACCATATAAATTATATATAAAATCTATACCCTGAGTAATACCATATAAATTATATATAAAATCTATACCCTGAGTAATACCATATAAATTATATATAAAATCTATACCCTGAGTAATACCATATAAATTATATATAAAATCTATACCCTGAGTAATACCATATAAATTATATATAAAATCTATACCCTGAGTAATACCATATAAATTATATATAAAATCTATACCCTGAGTAATACCATATAAATTATATATAAAATCTATACCCTGAGTAATACCATATAAATTATATATAAAATCTATACCCTGAGTAATACCATATAAATTATATATAAAATCTATACCCTGAGTAATACCATATAAATTATATATAAAATCTATACCCTGAGTAATACCATATAAATTATATATAAAATCTATACCCTGAGTAATACCATATAAATTATATATAAAATCTATACCCTGAGTAATACCATATAAATTATATATAAAATCTATACCCTGAGTAATACCATATAAATTATATATAAAATCTATACCCTGAGTAATACCATATAAATTATATATAAAATCTATACCCTGAGTAATACCATATAAATTATATATAAAATCTATACCCTGAGTAATACCATATAAATTATATATAAAATCTATACCCTGAGTAATACCATATAAATTATATATAAAATCTATACCCTGAGTAATACCATATAAATTATATATAAAATCTATACCCTGAGTAATACCATATAAATTATATATAAAATCTATACCCTGAGTAATACCATATAAATTATATATAAAATCTATACCCTGAGTAATACCATATAAATTATATATAAAATCTATACCCTGAGTAATACCATATAAATTATATATAAAATCTATACCCTGAGTAATACCATATAAATTATATATAAAATCTATACCCTGAGTAATACCATATAAATTATATATAAAATCTATACCCTGAGTAATACCATATAAATTATATATAAAATCTATACCCTGAGTAATACCATATAAATTATATATAAAATCTATACCCTGAGTAATACCATATAAATTATATATAAAATCTATACCCTGAGTAATACCATATAAATTATATATAAAATCTATACCCTGAGTAATACCATATAAATTATATATAAAATCTATACCCTGAGTAATACCATATAAATTATATATAAAATCTATACCCTGAGTAATACCATATAAATTATATATAAAATCTATACCCTGAGTAATACCATATAAATTATATATAAAATCTATACCCTGAGTAATACCATATAAATTATATATAAAATCTATACCCTGAGTAATACCATATAAATTATATATAAAATCTATACCCTGAGTAATACCATATAAATTATATATAAAATCTATACCCTGAGTAATACCATATAAATTATATATAAAATCTATACCCTGAGTAATACCATATAAATTATATATAAAATCTATACCCTGAGTAATACCATATAAATTATATATAAAATCTATACCCTGAGTAATACCATATAAATTATATATAAAATCTATACCCTGAGTAATACCATATAAATTATATATAAAATCTATACCCTGAGTAATACCATATAAATTATATATAAAATCTATACCCTGAGTAATACCATATAAATTATATATAAAATCTATACCCTGAGTAATACCATATAAATTATATATAAAATCTATACCCTGAGTAATACCATATAAATTATATATAAAATCTATACCCTGAGTAATACCATATAAATTATATATAAAATCTATACCCTGAGTAATACCATATAAATTATATATAAAATTACCATAAAATTTTCTCCGTGTACATACACTCGGACATCATCGTGAAATTAGTCAGAATAGCTTCTTAGGACCTCAACACGTCGACATCTGATGAAAATTCGATTCCCGTAAATCGGACCGAAACCAATCACTTCCCGAATTTTTGAAAATTTACAAGTTTCTTAGCGGGAAGATAAAAATAATGATTTACAAAATTAGTTGTAAATAGACTGAAAAAAAAGTAGACCTCCTTAAAAGACATTAAAGTTTTAGAATTGATATACACGATGTTCGCAAGCATGAGGAAAGAGCTGCTTGAAAATACCGAGAATTTTCCGACGCCTCAAGACGATGGATGAGAAATACGGGTCGTTGTTGATAGAGAGAGCTTGAGATAAACGGAAAAAAATAGTCAAGTGGGTGTTGAAAAAAAAATAAAAACCGATAGAAAGCCTTTTTCCCGAAATTTCTCGAAATAATAAATTATGCGAAATGCAGTTTAATGTTTCGTTTCCTTTTTCGAGATAAATTTTTTATAAAACTTTTTTCGAGACCAAAATTGTCGTTGCAATATAACTATTAGTATGTGGGAATTCTTTTAACTGCACTTACTCTGCCCACGAAACTATTTGCTAACTTTACAGCATGATCTATATTCATTTTTAAAAAGAGATGAATAAAATATTAAACTCGGGATTTTCTGATTGCGATAAATTTGTTTTCAAAATTTCATTTGTCGAAAATTAAATTTCCGAAGTCGTTTAAAATTCGTTTTAATATTTGTGGAATCGATAACGCACTGATGTAAATATTGAATAAATATAAAAGGTCAATGTGCCAAAAAAATAAAAAAATTTTCAATATTGTTTTTTCACAGATTTATTTTAACATGAAAGTTTTCAGATATTACATTTTTATTTGGGTTTAAAGGGAATTAAATCGAATTTGCTCGAAACGCATTCAGAGATTTTCGATAGTTTTCCATAACACAATTTTTTAGATTTTTTTTTTCACTGAAATCATGGAAACAGTTTCCATGAATTTTCGGAAACGAATTCCACAATAATAGAGAAATAGTAGAAATATTTTCCATAATTTATGTCAATGGTTTCAATAAATTTTGAAAAAGGTTCCCATAACTCACTGAAAATTTTCCGTTAATTTACTTACTATGGAGTTTAATTCGAAATTCGAGTAATTTATGGACCGCAATTTTTTATTCTTATTCTTCTTTATATAAAATACGAATAAATCTGCATCTGCTGTCAAGTTCGATTTAAAATTCAAAAACCGATTTATCGAAAATTCATGAAAAGTAAAAATTGACAATAATGACAATGAAGCTAAGATTTGAATTCCCCCCCAATGACATAAGTTGAAACTTTTAAAGAAGTTTGAATTTGAAAAAATGGTGAGACGTCATGTCGAGAGACCACGACACTGTCGGCCACTAGTACGAATACTCTGCGGTTTTTTATTAGTTTTACGAAAAAGGATTGTCCGGTCACGAGGACGATCACGAGAACGAGAACAAGAGGAAACTTAGTCTTTTGGTCGTTCTGCTGCAGTAGAATGAGAAGGTGGAAAAGCTCATGCTTGTGGGGAAATGGGGGAGTTTCGAGGGCGCCCAGAAAGAAGTGGATTGTTGAGTTGAAGATAGTAAAGTTTCGGTAAAAAAATATAAAAGTAATAATAAAAGAAAGAGATTGAGTAGATTTCGGGCAGGCCAAAGGGGCGAGAAGAGATTACCAGACACGTCTGCATTTTATTCAAACTCTCTAAGGTTAAACTTGAAATGCACGGTTTTCGGTAGCATTTCTTTTTTTTTTTTTTTTTTTACACTGACAAAAAAGCCCAAGCTGCCTAGATGAAAGAATAGAAAAAGTATTCGAAGAGTAAAAAAAAATCAGCTGAGTGAGGTTTCATCGTTTTATTTTAGTTTTTTTTAAGCTCAAGTACTCCGCTGAGACTCTGAATATTATTTTTTACTCGTTATCTTGTTTTTGTAACATTTTTTATTTTTCTGTATTTACTGAGCTTCAGATTATTTTCATTTATTTTTTTTTTTTTGTTAAATACTCTGAAGCTCTCGAGAAATTTTTGTTATTTAATAACCTCAGTATTACATTAATTAATAAAAATAAATTCTATGAAGTAGTTGAGGAAAATCTGGAAAACTTGCCCGAGTTTACCCTTCGGGTTGACCCAAAACCTTCCCTTCGAGAGCTAAAGAAAATCCTATTCGCGAAAATCGAACTCCAATTTTTTTACGTCTACTATTTCAGTGATGAAAATTTTTCAATGCTCGATACTGTTGCGAAAATAAAAATAACATGAGATATTTATTAAAGTATTTTTTACTAAAATAAACGCTGAGAAAAGTCGATTAACTATTAATACACTTAAAAAAATTGTAACTGTCTTTACGAAGGAAACTTTTAAAATCTAAACTCAGCCGGCCTCGGGTTGAGAAAAAAAGTGGAAATTTAATGTCGCCAACGATGATAAGCTTATTGAGAACAAGTTTTAAGTTAATTGTGACACTGAAATTTAAATTGAAAAAGAGTTAAATGAATCTAAAAATCAACAGTAAATAAAGGGAAGTTGAGTCGAAAAAAGTTTTAAATTTTTTTAAAAGAGTTTTATAGCATCTTATACTATTTCTAAAAGGTTAGGCATTCGATGGATTGGAAACAATAAATGAATCGTGAAAATAATAATAACAGTAAAATTCTTTTGTAGCAAAAAAATAACTTGGATTATGTCATTATTTTTTTTTCTACAAATAAAACATTTATTGATTTTATAAAATAGTAAACTTTATAAATAGTAAAATTAGGTTTAAAAATCACCGAAATTTAGACGACGACTGGACCTAAAAACGGCCGGAAATCAGGCGGACTTAATTTATTGGCCTATTTCTTAAGAACAACAAAATTTCGGCGGATTTTCAGCCAATTTTCGGCCTTTGACAATAAAATTCTACAGTTTCAGTGTGATTTCGGCCAATTCAAAATTTAAAAATGTCCACGGAAAGAAAATTATGGGAAGTTTTGCTATGCATTATGGGAATGGTTCCCATAATGGTATGGGAATATTACCAATACTACTATAGGGATGGTTCCCATATATTATGGTAACCATCCCCATAATAGTATGAGAATAGTTTCCATACCATTATCGGAATGGTTCCCATAATATTATGGGAACCATTCCCATATCATTATGGGAATCATACCCATACTATTATGGGAATGGTTCCCATATTGGTATAGGAACTATTCCTATAATATTATGGGAACTATTCCCATATATTATGGTAACCATCCCCATAATAGTATGAGAATAGTTTCCATACCATTATGGGAATGGTTCCCATAATATTATGGGAACCATTCCCATATCATTATGGGAATCATTCCCATACTATTATGGGAATGGTTCCCATATTGGTATAGGAACTATTCCTATAATATTATGGGAACTATTCCCATAATGTTATGGGAACCATCCCTATAATATCATAAAATTTTTTTTTTGTACAATAGTGTAGAAATTTCCCAAAATTTGAATTTTCTTGAATGTTTTGTGCTGACAAAAAATTCTTGTTAAAAATTTTAATGTTTTCTTGCCAAATACGATTTTTTTTTTCAATGTTTGAATTTTTGTTTTTATGTTTAATAATATTTCTGTGTATTGTAGAAGTGATTACCACACTTCTTTAAATTAATTTTTTCATGATAATATGGGAACCATTCCCATAATATTATAGGAATGGTTCCTATAATAGTGTGGGAACTATTCCCATAATATTATGGGAATGATTCCCATAATGGTATACGAACCATTCCAATTTCATAAATTATAAGAATGATTCCCATAATATTATAGAAAGTATTCCTATAAATTATAGGAATCATTCCTATAATTATAGGAACCATTCCTATAGTGTTATGGGTATCATTCCCATAATTATAGGAACTATTCCTATAATTATGGGAAACATTCCTATAATTATAGGAACCGCTCCCATAATTTATGGTCGTAATTCCTATGATGGTATAGGAAGAAATTTCACAAAATTATGGGAACCGCTGCCATAATTTTCTTTCCGTGGTCTGTAATTTAAAATCAGGGATGACAAACATTTGGTTAAAGCGCACGCGCCTATTCCGACCCTGTTATTTCGTAACCTGCTGCCCTATATATTTCATCACACGATCTATTTTCTTTTTTGTTCATCAATTATTCATCAAACCGGACTTTTACGTATAAATTAACGTCCAATGTAATTACGCCGTGAACAGAGACGTACAAGTAACTGAATTTCAAAATTATGCACGAATCATTCTTATTTGTTTATTTAAAATTTTTAAACATTAGCAATACTATTTATATTTATCAACTAAGGATCTATTTATTTGAATATTATAACGAAAAATTCATTAAAAAGATCCAAACTAAATAATGGAAGTGAAGATTGTCGGAAGCGATGAAAAGTATATCAGATTAACAGACGTTGCAATCGAGTTTTCCCAGTATAAATTTATAATGAAGTTGCGATAAAAAAAACTAAACAAAATGAAACTAATAGATTCACTAGTTGGAGCTGAGTGATGGGTGAATAACACAAGAAACAAGCACGAGAGAATAAAAAATAAAAAAATGAAAAAATAATCGCGCGTTTGTAACAGATTGGCAGCGAAACTGATGGGTCAGCATTTTTTTCCGGCACGGATTAAAAGATTTCGGCTATTTTCAGGAACCACTGCTTCCAATCCTCACAGATTTCGTATATTAAGAGTCAGCATTCTTCCAATATCATATATATATTTTATTTCGTTACACACCATTTACTTGTAATTAACTTATGACATTTATATACACCATAAATTTATATATTTTTTTACTTAATTTACTGGTTAATTTAATACTTATTTTTTTTACGTCATCTCGTTAAATTTTACAGCCGGTTTTCAGTTTCGACTTTTTCATTTATTTGGCATTTTTTGATTTTCCATACGGAATTTTCGTATTTCCCGGCTTTTTACCAAATATAGGGGAGGGTGGGGCAGAGCGGCCCTCCTGAAATTTTGACCAAAAAAAAAATTTTTTTTTTTTCGACTAATTACTATAAATCCGATATGTTTGAGCATTTTTACCCCTACGCATGACATTTGGGGCAAAATGGACAAGCCCAAAATTTTGAAAAAGTGATTTTTTCGTATTTTTATCGTCAAATTAAAAAAAAATTATTATAATTCCACATTTCTAGCCCTACGCATAACACCTGGGGCAAAATGGACCAGCCGAAACTTCCGAAAAAATTATTTTTTCATATTTTTCGGCCGTTTCTCTATGTAAGAGGCAAATTTGGTCACTAAAAATTTATAAAAATTAAATTTTTTTTTTTAGTTTATAAATTTTTGAAATAAAGTAAAATTATAGAATTGATTTTTTTTTTTATTAAATAACAATTAGTAATTAAGGTAATCGAGAATGCACGATTTTTTAAGCTTTAAAAAATTTTTTTCGAGTAATATAAAACCAAAAATAGTTGTCAAGAGTAAGAAATACATTCTTAATGATGAAAACAATTTAAAAAAAAAAAACGAAAAAAAAAATTTTTTTTATCACTTTTTGAAGGGGGGCCGCTCTGCCCTACAAAAAAAAAAAATTTTTTCAGAATTTTGGCACAATGTCCATAAATTTGTTCGAAATAGGACAAAAGTAAAGTGATCATATGGTTGAAAGCCACAAAAAATAATAATTGGCTTAGGGGGGCCGCTCTGCCCCACCCTCCCTTACAGACTGGGGACCGAGTGCTCGGCAGTAAGTGTGATTATAGATTGGGTTGGTCACGTGTCGAAAGGAAAAACAGAAAAAAAAGGCGGATAGCTATTTTTTATGCGAGACACTACTGGAGATGGTAAAGAAAAATAAAAAGCGTACAAGTAAGAAATGTATATGAGGCGGTCGTGTTATAAATAAGGGTAAAAGAAGTGTGTGGATATGTAGGGAGAGCCAGCTAGGCAAGTGAAAAGAGGTACTTTCGGAAATGGAATAAAATTTCTATATGCTTAGATAAACAGTAGCAATTTTGGTAACATCCAAACATGCTAAAAGCTTTTATACACATTTGGGGAAGATGAAAATAAAAAATTAACCATCACTTGGGCTTCTTTACTGCTGTATTGTATCGTGCTTCCAAAAACCTTTACCGCCGATTTATGGTGACACAAATTACTACTTGTTTTTGTCCCAAATAAATGAAAAATTTTAATTCAAGTGTTGCCATAAATATCACATTTATGTAAATCCACTGGGATAAATCTCTAAAATACTCCATATCTACTGTAATTTAGCTCTATTTAATCTTGTGAAAACATTTATTTGCTTATTTTCCATCAAATATTTATTATTTGCTCTGATTATATTTATGCAATAAATATAGATATAATCGATAACCAATTTCACTAACGTTTCCCGCAGTCTATTTATTTTTTTATTATTGTTTTGCATATATAACCTACATACAAATATATACCCAGATAAAAACTTTCAAGCCAAAAAGTAATAAAATCATTTTCCGATCGAAAAGTGGACGAAAACTAGAAAAATTTTCTAAAAGTTCTATAATTATTTTTTGAAAAAATACTATGGCCAAAAATAGGCTGACTCAATTTTTCAATTTTTGAATATTAACGAAATTTTGGTGTGTTTTCGGTCAACTTCCGGCATTTTCCAATAAAATTCTACGGCTTCAACGTGATTTCGGCAAAGTTTCGGTCCCTTTGATTGAAATCGTATGATTTCGACCAGAATTAGTCTTTTCGTCCAAATTTTGTCCGGGTATATACATACTTTTATTTTTTAAATTAGTCACCGGCCATAAATGCTATTGTTACGTCTGGCAAAATTTAGACGATTTTATTTTAATTTTATAATTTTTTAAATAAGTAAAACAGAATAATGAGAGTATACATTAAGTGCCTCGATGGTCAGTTTTAGAAATCGTTTTGGTGCGTCACAAAAGCTTTTAACGGCTTAAACCAAAACAAACAAATAAATAGGAATTTTTATCAGTTTTCGAATACTAGATAAGAGCTGAACACATTTTAAACTCATTAAAAAAAATGTTTTAACAAAACAAATGACTCATTTTTAATGTTTTAGCTAAAAATATTTCATAAAGATAATTCATAAAAAATTATTTCATAGTCCGATAAATAATAACATTTTATTATTTTTATAAATAATAAATAATGTTTAAAGGTTCTAGGTGAAAAATACCAGACCTAGTAAATAATATAATATTCTATAAATAATAATTAATAAATAATGTTAAAGGTTCTAAGTGAGGACACTAGACCTGGTAAATAATTTAGTAGGTTATTAATAATAATTAATAAATAATAGTAAAAGGTTCTAAGTGAGAACACTAGACCTGGTAAATAATATAATATTTTATAAATAATAATTAATAAATAATGCTCAAAGGTTCTAGGCAGCTTGCCAGGCCTGATAAATAATAGCCAATAATAAATAATAATTTAATAAATAAATAATAATTCATAATAGTAAAGATGATGTACATGAATATATGATGTACATGAGTATGTGTATGTATGCGTGTGTATGTATGCGTGTGTGTGTTTTGCTCACGTGTAAATGTGCTTGCGTGTGGGTGGACACATATACGCACACATATGTACACATACTCATACGAGGGCATCCACTTGTAGTGGGAGTTCATACGACACTCTGGAAAATCTAAGAGTGAGGGTAAGGGCCCAGGAATTCGGACACTTAATTGGTCACGCTTTTTCCCCCAATTGAGGTCAACTGGAACGCCCCGAAAATCGACACCCGAAAAATTGGTCGTGTGAACTCTCTCTCTTGACCAGGATCTCCAAGTATGCGGATCGTAAATAAAACTTAGGTTCAGTGGCCGGGTTCCCCCGGGATCCTCCACGTAGTATGGACAAGTATATTTTTAATTAGAGTCAGTGAGCGTTATACTAAGTGTTCTCTAGTATATCCTTTTATTTAAATATTTTCGCAACGATAAATACTGCAAGGTGAAAACCCAGGTATGTTAATAAATATTTAATATAAAATACCACAGATAAAATTTTGTAAGAGACTAAAAAATAGTCTGGTCACAAATTATTATATTTGAATTTATATGGGAATAATTAACTTTTGTAAGAGACTAAGAAATAGTCTGGTCACAATTTATTATATTTGAATTTATATGGGAATAATTAACTTTTGTAAGAGACTGAAAAATAGTCTGGTCACAAATTATTATATTTGAATTTATATGGGAATAGTTAAATTTTGTAAGAGACTTTAAGGAATAGTCTGGTCGCGAATTTTATTTTTGAATTTATATTTTGATTAATTAATTTTATTTAAGTGTTGTTTTAACATTTAAATTTTGTGTTTAGAATTTATATTGGAATAATCAATTTTTATTCGTTTTTAAATTGTATTTGAATAATTAATTTTTGCTACGTGCCGTTTATCATTTTTATTCGGTTTAATATTTGTATTTGAATAATTAATTTTATTAAGTGCTGTTTACACTTAATATTACGTTAAAAATTGTAATTAAATAATTTTCAATAACTAAATTTTTGTAATAGTTATTTAGCAACCAATAATATTTGTACGGTTTTACAATATATGTATTAAATTTAAACAGAGAATTCATCATTTAATTTAACCTTCACCAACAATATTATTAAGACAAAAACCTCTGGAGTTCCCGGTCTATAGGCTTCGGCTTGGGCCAAATACTCACAAACTTAAATAATTACGTACCAAGTTTTGGACGTAACAAATTGGCGCTCGAACAGGGACATGAGGTCTTTTTGTTTTAATGGTATCGTTGTTTTGTGAAGTTTTCAAGATATTAAAAAATTATATCCCATTGTAATTGTGAGATTTAGTGAAATTTAGTGGAAACTTTTACAAAATTTTATCTGAAATTTACTTGAAATTTATTGAATTTATTTGAAATTTATGTGAAAATTTTTTTTTTAATTTTTTTTTTAATGAAATTGTGACTAGGGATATTAATTACTTGATAATAAGAAATATTTTCGGGAGAAAATAACCTTTCCTAGCTCTTTATACCAGCCGGATGCGCGAATAAGCTGCTCTGGTTCCTAAATTCTCCAGCCGGATGCGCGAATAAGCTGCTCTGGTTCCTAAATTTTCCTCCAGCCGGATGCGCGAATAAGCTGCTCTGGTTCCTTAATCCTTTACCAGCTGGATGCGCGAATAAGCTGCTCTGGTTCCTTAATCCTTTACCAGCTGGATGCGCGGATAAGCTGCTCTAGATTCCATCCTGATATGCTTATCCCTTATGAATGCTTTTGATAAAGTATTTATTTGCTTCCCAGCATTGTTTGAATCAACAAAAAAATGATTTACAAAAAAAAAAAATAGAAATGTGAATTTCTACGTCCGGAGGTGAATTACCTAGGACACGTAATAAGTCGAGAAGGGTTGAAAACCAACCCTGAAAACTGGAAGCAGTAAAGAAGTTTCCAGTCTCGAAGACTCCACGAAAATAAGGGAGTTTCCAGACTTTAACTGGCTATTATCGCCGATTCATAAAAAAATTTTTTTTGAAAATAGCGAAACCTCTGACAAGGTTGATAAAAAAAAAAATAAAAACAGAGAACTTATGTGGTCTGAGGACGCTCAGACTGCTTTTGAAGATCTGAAAACAGCATTATGCAGTGCACCGGTCTTGCAATACCCTGACTTCTCGAAACCGTTCATAATAACAACGGATGCCTCAGGGGTAGCAATAGGGGCAGTACTTGTCACAAGGGGAAATAGGAAGCGTTGGCTATGCTTCAGGCAGAAAAAAATTTTCCGACCGTATGTATACGGACGTCGTTTTGACCTGGTAACAGACCATATGCCTCTGGTCTGGTTCAAAACGTCGAAGGAAGGAAAAGCCCGAATTTTAAAGTGGCGTTTATAGCTCGCTGAGTATATAAAAATGTTATATACAAGCCTAGCAGAATAAATTTGAACGCGGATGCGTTAACTCGTAACCCTGTAAAACCGGTAAACGTAACGACTCGTGCACAAAGTCGCAGTTTACCGCGGGTTATTGAGGAAATGGGAAGCTCGGAGGTGGCTAGAAGAAATCCTACGGAAAAAATAGTGGGTCCACCAAAGAGGGGACGTAGGGAGGCCGCGAAAGACGGTAGATCTCCTGAATCGTCCAACCTGAACCCGGAAAGCTCTCAGCAGATAGAGCGGGACAGGTCTTCCTGGAAAGCGAGCAAGCTTTAAAAAGGAAATCCGAGACCGCACCCAGGATATCTGCCTGCGAATCGGACAGCCCGGAAACAAAAGGGGATAATTATACAAGAAATAAAAAATGTTTCATCTCTGCAGAGCCCAGATGAATCGGAATTTTCAGAAAGTAACTCTGATACTGAAGACGGGACGTCTACCAGTGAGTCGTATTATCCCCGGGAGGGGCAAGATAATCAAACAAATGATAAAAATAAAAATGTTTCATCTCTGCAGAGCCCAGATGAATCGGAATCTTCAGAAAGTGACTCTGATACTGAAGACGGGACGTCTACCAGTGAGTCGTATTATCCCCGGGAGGGGCAAGATAATCAAACAAATGATAAATATGAAAAATGATTCATCTCTGCAGAGCCCAGATGAATCAGAATCTTCAGAAAGTGACTCTGATACTGAAGACGGGACGTCTACCAGTGAGTCGTATTATCCCAGGGAGGGGCAAGGTAATCAAACTTAAGTTCAGCGGCCGGTTTTTCTGCGTAGAACAGTAAAGTATAATCAAACAATTTTCCGTAAACGTTTTCGTGTAAGAATCGTTAGGAAAAAGGAAACATTTTTCCGTAAACGTTTTCGTATAAGAATCGTTAGGAAAAAGACAACAAATTTTTTGTAAACGTGTTCGTGTAAGAATCGTTAGGAAAAAGAAAACAAATTTTCCGTAAACGTTTTCGTGTAAGAATCGTTAGGAAAAAGAAAACAATTTTCTGTAAACGTTTTAATTGAATAATCAATTTTTTGTAAGAATCGTTAGGAAAAAGAAGACAATTTTCTGTAAATGTTTTGATTAAGAAATTTTTGTATTTGGAATATTTAACTTTTTTTTGTAAGAATCGTTAGGAAAAAGACAACAAATTTTTGTAAACGTGTTCGTGTAAGAATCGTTAGGAAAAAGAAAACAAATTTTCCGTAAACGTTTTCGTGTAAGAATCGTTAGGAAAAAGAAAACAATTTTCTGTAAACGTTTTAATTGAATAATCAATTTTTTGTAAGAATCGTTAGGAAAAAGAAGACAATTTTCTGTAAATGTTTTGATTAAGAAATTTTTGTATTTGGAATATTTAATTTTTTTTTGTAAGAATCGTTAGGAACAAGAAAGTAATTTTCTGTAAACGTTTTAATTGAATAATTAATATTTGTTTAGGAGTCGTTTAATAATTTTATTCGGCTTTAAATTTTGTATTTGAATGAAAGTTATTGTGTTGACCCCACAGGAGGTCACACCTTCTGGGATTCAGTACCACAGAGATATTGTAGAGAAAATACTTACTCTGTTTTATTTAGGGGACCATCGTCCAAATTAGTGTCTAAAACAGAAACCGTATTCTCAGTTAATGTAAGAGATACGAGTTTTTCGTTAGCAGTGACTGGAAATGAGGACTCATGTAGCCTTTCTATTTTTAGAACGGAACATCCGTGATTGTTTATTATCAAGGGCAAGGACCTTGCCACCTTGGAATCAAATATTGTTGAAACTAATCCAGATAACTTGGATCTTTTCATGTATGATAACGCTAAATTCATATACGTAGAAAGGTGCATCGGGAATCAAGTCCAGTCTTTTTACGTAGATGTTATGTTTATATTGTTGTAAAATTGAACGAGACATGTTGACAAACTCATTGGCCATTGCATCGACCCAGCCCGACGAGTTTGCGTATAGATTTATGGGAGGCCCAGGATACATGGTCGTCCTCGCTGGCGAAGTTATCCACATCGTCCAGTGCATTCCAGTGGAAGTGAAAATTCAGCACGCAACCAGTTGCTACAACCGGATTCCAGTAAGACGGGGAAATCTCACCATGTTCCTGATGCCAAGGACGCATGTCCTTACTCATCAAGCGGCAGAGATCCCGTGTAATTCGCCTTTGCTCCAACATTACAGATTGGGAGCAACCTGGTATAAATTTATGCCGACTCCGGTGGAAACCGTACCTCCAGTCAGTCTCAAACCTAATACTAAAGGAGACTGGAGCTATAGTAGTCCCACCAATTTAGCCATCAGCGAAATCTACACCAAAGACGACCTGGAGACTATGAAGAACCGAATTATGTTCACGATTGAACAGACCTCCGTGATAGAGACCATGGCTCAGCAGTTCACAAATGGATCAAGGGCATATCCGTCCATTTTGAATGTGCAGAATGAAGATGTCTTGGACCGCTTAGCCGAGAGTGCCTGGGATAAAACCTGGGGAAAATTTATAATGTTCGGCACATTCAGCGCCGGTATAATTGGAATACTGATGTGTCTTCGTGTAATAAAGTCAGTGGCCGATATCGTAATAAACGGATATGCGTTGCATTCCGCCTACGGTTGGTCATTTCATCTTTTAGGGGCCATATGGGACTCTTTAGCCCACCTCTTGCTACATCTAGCAAAAGACCCCGTAGAAGGATATCCGAGGGTTCCCGTTCAAAGACTCACTGAAGGGAACACCGTAGATGTAGAGATGGGATCTCTACCGACCGCTCCAGAGATATACCCGACGTTGCCAAACACCGAAGCTACCAACAACCACCCGACGCTGTCAATCAAGTAAGAAGAATGTCATTGAGTATGTCATACATAGTCTTGATTTCAGTATAAGAACTTGTAATTTAGTATAAGGATTTGAGACCAAACGAGAGATTTAACGTCGCTCTCGTTCTTTAACAAGTAAATTCACTCGTACTTCCGTCTAATGGCGGGGGTGTTACGTCTGGCAAAATTTAGACGATTTTATTTTAATTTTATAATTTTTTAAATAAGTAAAACAGAATAATGAGAGTATACATTAAGTGCCTCGATGGTCAGTTTTAGAAATCGTTTTGGTGCGTCACAAAAGCTTTTAACGGCTTAAACCAAAACAAACAAATAAATAGGAATTTTTATCAGTTTTCGAATACTAGATAAGAGCTGAACACATTTTAAACTCATTAAAAAAAATGTTTTAACAAAACAAATGACTCATTTTTAATGTTTTAGCTAAAAATATTTCATAAAGATAATTCATAAAAAATTATTTCATAGTCCGATAAATAATAACATTTTATTATTTTTATAAATAATAAATAATGTTTAAAGGTTCTAGGTGAAAAATACCAGACCTAGTAAATAATATAATATTCTATAAATAATAATTAATAAATAATGTTAAAGGTTCTAAGTGAGGACACTAGACCTGGTAAATAATTTAGTAGGTTATTAATAATAATTAATAAATAATAGTAAAAGGTTCTAAGTGAGAACACTAGACCTGGTAAATAATATAATATTTTATAAATAATAATTAATAAATAATGCTCAAAGGTTCTAGGCAGCTTGCCAGGCCTGATAAATAATAGCCAATAATAAATAATAATTTAATAAATAAATAATAATTCATAATAGTAAAGATGATGTACATGAATATATGATGTACATGAGTATGTGTATGTATGCGTGTGTATGTATGCGTGTGTGTGTTTTGCTCACGTGTAAATGTGCTTGCGTGTGGGTGGACACATATACGCACACATATGTACACATACTCATACGAGGGCATCCACTTGTAGTGGGAGTTCATACGACACTCTGGAAAATCTAAGAGTGAGGGTAAGGGCCCAGGAATTCGGACACTTAATTGGTCACGCTTTTTCCCCCAATTGAGGTCAACTGGAACGCCCCGAAAATCGACACCCGAAAAATTGGTCGTGTGAACTCTCTCTCTTGACCAGGATCTCCAAGTATGCGGATCGTAAATAAAACTTAGGTTCAGTGGCCGGGTTCCCCCGGGATCCTCCACGTAGTATGGACAAGTATATTTTTAATTAGAGTCAGTGAGCGTTATACTAAGTGTTCTCTAGTATATCCTTTTATTTAAATATTTTCGCAACGATAAATACTGCAAGGTGAAAACCCAGGTATGTTAATAAATATTTAATATAAAATACCACAGATAAAATTTTGTAAGAGACTAAAAAATAGTCTGGTCACAAATTATTATATTTGAATTTATATGGGAATAATTAACTTTTGTAAGAGACTAAGAAATAGTCTGGTCACAATTTATTATATTTGAATTTATATGGGAATAATTAACTTTTGTAAGAGACTGAAAAATAGTCTGGTCACAAATTATTATATTTGAATTTATATGGGAATAGTTAAATTTTGTAAGAGACTTTAAGGAATAGTCTGGTCGCGAATTTTATTTTTGAATTTATATTTTGATTAATTAATTTTATTTAAGTGTTGTTTTAACATTTAAATTTTGTGTTTAGAATTTATATTGGAATAATCAATTTTTATTCGTTTTTAAATTGTATTTGAATAATTAATTTTTGCTACGTGCCGTTTATCATTTTTATTCGGTTTAATATTTGTATTTGAATAATTAATTTTATTAAGTGCTGTTTACACTTAATATTACGTTAAAAATTGTAATTAAATAATTTTCAATAACTAAATTTTTGTAATAGTTATTTAGCAACCAATAATATTTGTACGGTTTTACAATATATGTATTAAATTTAAACAGAGAATTCATCATTTAATTTAACCTTCACCAACAATATTATTAAGACAAAAACCTCTGGAGTTCCCGGTCTATAGGCTTCGGCTTGGGCCAAATACTCACAAACTTAAATAATTACGTACCAAGTTTTGGACGTAACACTATAGATATCGGTAACGAGAGCTGGTCGTTCAAAAAGTATGTCAGAATGACTCGGTACTTTTGAGAACACTATAAAATTTCCAACCGAGAGGGACAAAAAAGTATTTACATGTCTGCAGAGGACTATATTCTTTTGCGGAGATAAACATCCCCAATAGGAGTTTACAGCAAAAAATATAGTAATAATGAAAAAATAAATAAAACCTCGATACTCTTTAGTATCTATATACATTTATACGATCGGCATTTTGGTATATGCTGTATTGAAGATTCGGGTGACCTCAGTGAGATCATACGTAGACTATCATGTTTGCCAAGAATACATAACCGTACCTTTTCTAGGATACCAATATCGATAAAAGTCCCTCCATCATATCCCACATATTATTTATATTACATATATACTTTTATATGATTTAATCTTTATAATAATGTCATTTATTACTTTATTTTATTCTCGAAACACCAGAAAAATTATAGAAAATTACTTTTACTGACAAAGTTAATTAAAAAATTTTTTTATTTCGACTGCAGAGAATTCAATCACGTTTATGTAAAAATGAATCCATATATTTATTGTATCGAGAATTTAAATGTCAGTTGTCGCAAAAGTTTTCATACATTGGCAATAATATGTCATTCTCACATAATTTTTATTGGTTGAAGTTTTTTTAGTCGACACTACAATTTTTAAAAAAAGTCAATAAATAAAAAAAAATGATACAATAAAAAGTATGATATATAAATTTATAAGCGTGTAAGAATATGATTCAGATTCAGTGATAAAACGGAAATATAATATCAAAAAGGGAATAGATGTTTGGCCCAAGCATATTTTTCAAAAGACTTTTGTATTTGGTTCACGTAACACTAGCTCGGCGATATCTTGTGTTGTACACCTATATCTTTGTACATATATATGTAGAGTAACACAACACCTTTTATTCTTTCGCCTTTTTCAGCATCCACCCTTTAGCCTTTTTCTTGTTTCTCCTTCTCGTCTTCCAGACTTTTTTTTTTGCTTCCATTTATCAAACAATCTATTATCGCGTCTATCCACTACGTATTATTTTACTAGACAGCAACAGGATTTAGCAGTATTAATATATATTCATTTCAATTAATTCCGTCTTATTCAAGACCGGGGCACGACGGCGATCCTAAGCCATAATTTTCTATGAAAAGGCTAAGCTGGCCCATTATCGATTATCAAAGTGATTTTTTTTTTCAAAATTTTTTGAGAAGTCCATCCCGAGTCGAAATATTAGACGTAAATTGAACGTTTTGAACGTAAATTGAACGTTTTTAAAGTTTTGAACGTAGATTGGAGTATCATAAATTGAAAACATATTTATCATAAATTTATACTTCCAATAAGAAAACATAAGTATACCAAAAAATTTTTTTCATCGATTTTGTACTCCTGGATTATAATCACGTCAATTCCCGAAAATTTTGTCGTCCGCTTTTCTGGCTCTTGAATAAAGAACTCGTATTTTGAAAAAAAATTTTTTTCAGTTTCATACTGCTATCTTTAACACTATATCTGTATATCTGTTCATATATTATGATATCAAGGTGATGAAAATTGTCATTACAAATATTGAAATAAATTAATTGATGTTATCATTAAACTAAAATCATAACTCATGAAATTACCAATTTTTTATGAACCAAAATACAAAAAAATCGTTCAATTTACTTTCAAAACGTTCAAATTACGTTCAAAACGTTAAGAACGTTCAACTTACGTCTAATATTTCGAATCGGGATCGTATCCCAGGTATTGCTCTGAAACCTGGTAAATATATCAAACTCATAAAAATATGACGATATAAAAAAAATTGTCTTTGGCAAATTTTCGCGGGGGTTTATTGTGCCCCGGTCTCTTTTTAGTCTCCATCTTGTTGATTTGTAAGCTCGTATTTTACAGTCTTCATTTCTTCTACCTTTTGCGATCATTAGAGTTTGGTATTAAAGTCGTAAGAACTGTAAACAGAAGTACAAGGAGCAATACCTTGGAATCAAATGACTTTTCAAGATGTACAATTTGTCGATTCCTCGATATACTCTAAGACCTTTCTATTGTATATTGTCGAGGTCTTAGACCATCGAATACCCAAACACGTTCAATCGATACTTTTGTTGCTAACGGAGCTGAGAGTAAAATAGAAGAGAGATAAAATTGTGTCTGCTGTGTCAGAGAAATGATACGACTTCCTACGATGAGTATCAAGGCAAGCCTTAGAATACAACAGTCGTAATGACGACGACGAAGACGACGATGCCAACAAGCTATTGCTTTTGTTGAAGTTTTCATTCGCCAAAGGCCATACTTAAATTTACAATGTGTCGGATCTTTTTTTATTTTCTACCCTGATAAAATAAAGTTTATTTTTATTTGGATGATAAAATAAAAATGTATATTCAATCTTTCTAATTTAATTACACTGTAAAAAAGTCGAGAATTAATTTGGAGTGATTACGAATTTTGTTCAAATTTGAATTCACTCCGTCAATCAGAGTTCCGGAGTTTTAGTTTAGTCCCCTACCCTACACTATTGCTTTTTATAGTATATATATTACGGTGTTTCAAAAAAAAAAAATATAGATAAAAAAAAATAGATTTCTGATTAATTTTAAGAGCTTGACATTGCAATGAAAATAAATTGAAAATAATGCGGAATTTCGAAAAATTTTATTTGTAATAATTTGTAAGGAATAAAATTACCTACAAAAAAATTTCTATGACATTTTTCGAGGAGACTGATAGTTTCGCCGGAAAAGTGAAAAGATCTCAAAATTTACTATAAATTTGACTTGAAACTTAAATAACTTTTGAACAGTGGGATTTATCAAAAAATAATAAGAGACTTTTTTTGTAGAGCGTTCAATTTCCTACAAAAACATTTGTTGAGTATAAAAATCCGTTGATTGGTTTATGATCTGAAAAATTCTAAAAAAAAAAAATTTTTTTTCCCGTGTTATTCAAATGGAAAATAGAAAAATGGATTGAGGCAAACCTTAATATCATTATTAAGAGCTCGGAATGGTACCAAAATTTTTATTTTTAGTTATACTTTCAATTTTTGAATACCAAAAAAAAATTCGATTTTTCTGAAACACCCTAATATATATTTTTATCGTAGATAAGAAATTATCAATTTTTAAACCGATAATTTTAAAATTTATCACAATTTCCATGAGTTTTTTTAAACGGAAAAGCTTACAAAGGAATTTTTAAAAGGTCATCAAAAATACTAGGAAGTGAAGGTATTGAATAATGGAGTAAGCGTGGTTCGAAGAGACGCATATATATTTATATACGACTCGATCAAACATTTTCCCCCAAACCATTTAACAACGGAAAATGAAAAAAATACGTTAAAATACCAACTAATTTACATTCCAGTGAAATATATTTGCAAACAGAGCCAGCCGCACTCAAATAGCCATCTCAGTTTGTAAACACCGCCAGTTATTCGATATTCCATATCCAAGTGCGAATATTCCTCAACCACGATCGCTTTTTTTCACCCACTCATTTTTAAAAAAAAACCTGAAAATAATATAAAGCCATTTTTTTCCGAATATTGAAATATTTATGTGTAAAAAAAAATATTGCAATCGAGTATTTATTTTTAACTTTATATTTAATATTGACGTCTACACAAGTGCTTTTTAAATTTTTTATTTCAATTTACCAGCATGTTTTTGCATTTAACTGCACAGATTTTTTTTTTTATTTTATTTATTTTACAAAATTGAAATTCCATCTCTGATTACTAAGTATTTAATTACTCGTGATTTAAAAAATTTTTTAATTTACTCGTAAAAATATAAATCGCAGCTTTCAACCCTCTGCATTTAATGGCGACGTTAAATTTAAAGTATGTACAGTCGCAATTAAAAATAATCTTTTTGACTCCAAGACGTGTTTTATTTGATAGTCAATCATAATTATAGTGCGCTTATGATCTCTTTAATTTTCATTAGCCATGCCGTTTGAATGTGCGTTTAATCCGGCAATATCTCTAACGATGAATTAAATATTTATATATAGATATATGTATAGATATACAGGCAGCAGTTGTCGGCTAAGTCTCTCGCCGCCTAGCCAACATACGTGAGGGTAAATTGGAATTAATATGCGGCAGCGAGGTCAACTAAAAGTGCTGGTTGATGCATATATGCATCCGCGTATAAACCATTTGCTTAGTTTCCGACGTTAGACTGTCTATATATATGTATACATATGTATATTTTATACATTCTAGGGTGGCTTGAAAATTTTGAATTTTTTCGCTCTCACCCTTAGAAAAGTCAGTGTATGGTAAAAAAAAATTCTTGCCAATTTTGATATTTATGAGCGGGCTTTCAAAATTCAAATTTTGAGATGACAATTTTCGGAGCATTTATAAAATATTATACATATGTATATTTTATATATTCTACGGTGGCTTGAAAATTTTCAAATTTTTTGCTCGCACCCTTAGAAGAGTCAGTGTATGGTAAAAAAAATTCTTGTCCATTTTGATACCAAAAATTTTGAAATTTTTGAGCGGGCTTTCAAAATTCATATTTTGAGATGACAATTTTTGGGGCATTTATAAAATATTATACATATGTATATTTTATATATTCTAGGGTGGCTTGAAAATTTTCAAATTTTTTGCTCGCACCCTTAGAAGAGTCAGTGTATGGTAAAAAAAAATTCTTGTCCATTTTGATACCAAAAATTTTGAAATTTTTGAGCGGGCTTTCAAAATTCATATTTTTAGATGACAATTTTTGGGGCATTTATAAAATATTATACATATGTATATTTTATATATTCTACGGTGGCTTGAAAATTTTCAATTTTTTTGCTCTCACCCTTAGAAGAGTCAGTGTATGGTAAAAAAAATTCTTGTCCATTTTGATAGCAAAAATTTTGAAATTTTTGAGCGGGCTTTCAAAATTCAAATTTTGAGATGACAATTTTCGGAGCATTTATAAAATATTATACATATGTATATTTTATATATTCTAGGGTGGCTTGAAAATTTTCAAATTTTTTGCTCGCACCCTTAGAAGAGTCAGTGTATGGTAAAAAAAAATTCTTGTCCATTTTGATACCAAAAATTTTGAAATTTTTGAGCGGGCTTTCAAAATTCATATTTTTAGATGACAATTTTTGGGGCATTTATAAAATATTATACATATGTATATTTTATATATTCTACGGTGGCTTGAAAATTTTCAATTTTTTTGCTCTCACCCTTAGAAGAGTCAGTGTATGGTAAAAAAAATTCTTGTCCATTTTGATAGCAAAAATTTTGAAATTTTTGAGCGGGCTTTCAAAATTCATATTTTGAGATGACAATTTTCGGAGCATTTATAAAATATTATACATATGTAGTAACATTTACTTTAACAAGAAAAAAATTTGAAAAAATATATATATATACCCGGGTCAAAAATAAAACTTGATTCAGGCTCGCTTCACCCTATTTTCTTTTGAACTTATCGATTTGCAATGATTTTTCGATAAGATCTCGACTTTTTCGAATTAAATTAGATTTTTTTGAACTTTTTTCATCTTAATTTCAACTTATTTGTAGTTTTTGATCTTAGTTTCAACTTATTCGTTTTTACTTCGAGCACAATGGTCATTCACCTTACTTTTGACTTGCTAAACTAAGTCGAAAAAAAGTTTGTTATTTGCCTTACTTTCGCCTTAGTATAGAAAAATTACTTCACCTTAGTTTTGACTTTTTCGCCTGATATTTTAAGTCGAATAAGTTGAAACCAAATCAATTTCGACTTGATTTAAACTTTTTCGTCTTAAATCGTGACTAAGTAAGCCAGTTAAGTCTAAACCAAGGCGAAATTCCATGTATTTCATATTTCCGTAAAGAAAAGTCGAGTTTGTCTTGTGAAAAACAGCTCCAAATTTCGACTTGTTAAACCAAGTCTAAATTAATTTTTATTTTTGACCCGGGTATATATATATATGTATTATGTACAGCCAATATGACCCCCGGCTAGACAGGCAATCATCCTAACTGCACTTTTCCAAACACTTTAAGTGCCGAGAGTTCATTGCCTTGAATTTTTTATCAGTAAATAAAAAGATAATTTATTTTACTACTCATAACGATAGACATTGAGATTTTTATATCTGTATGAAATTGTATTTCTTAAGAGTTATTTAAAGTTATATATATTTCTTTAGCTAAAGAAAAATTTAATTTTTTATAAAGAATATCTTTACGCCCGAGGCGTAAAAAGCGTTTTGTCAGACTGCTGAATTAACTTGCTTTATTAAATCAAATATATTTCAGTGAAGTTGTTGAATAAATTATTATTATATTTTTTTTCAACATTTATATAACTGCAAATATAAGTCGTTGTCATTCTTATTCAAACATAAATTTAATTTATGATGACGCGTTTTACTTTATAATAAATAAAATAAATTTTAATCAGCAGTCAATTCAATTACTTGATATTAAAAATTTCATTAAATTTACAGACGTTGTTTTTTCAGTGAGTAAAAAATAAAAGGAAATTTACTAACCTCGCTCTATAATATATATCATCAGACAGTGCAACATCTAGCAGAGTCATCAATTTTAAAAGTATCTTTTCCGGTTTAAATTTCTAGGTACACAAGGTCGCAACTGCTTCTCCTCATTTTTATCATTTTTCTCTTAAATTTTTTATTACTCATTTTTTATTTTTTACGTAATTTATTATATCATCCTCCAGGGGTTTGAGGTTAAACCGATACCAGCTACAAGAGTTGTCCGTGTGGTCTAGCAGTTTGTGCCAAATGACCAGAGACTTCCTTACATTACGGTGTACGTCTTGCGGTCGATGCACTGCAATAAACATCGGACATACGCTCGCTCCAAGACTGTGCCATTATCGTCTTGATTAACGTTATATTTCTTTACACCCCCCAGTTCATCCGTTAATTATTGTTATTATCTTCATAGACATGTCAAGTTTACTTTGTACATGAACGCCCGCAAAACCGCTCCCAATCACATCCTTCTGGTCATGGTCTCCAACAGAATTAAACTCTACCATCTTGTCCCAGAATAGTTTGCTGGGAGTCTCCTATAGGGACATTTTTATGACCTATTTTAATTTTTATATCCAGAAAAAACCGAAGTCGAAGAGAAATGTCACTAACCCTGATTAAACAACTAAATTTGACCGAATTAAAAATTTTAATTCTGTTATATTCTGTCGAATTCTGCAAAACAGAATTCAACTGAATTGAAAATTTGAATTCGAATTAAACAGAATAAAACCGATTTATAAATTTCAAATTCGTTTTAATTCAGTTTGATTCGGATTCAGAACCAGAAATTGGAGAATTATTTTTTAAGTAAACCGAATAGAATTATTTAAATTCGTTTTAATTTGGACAAATTCTGGTTTTCCTGCCGAATTAGACAGAATTCATTTTTAAGTTAGGTACCGAATTAACAGAATTTATCTGAATTAAATAGAATTAAAAATTTAATTCTGTTTAATTCGATCGAATGCAGTTGTTTAATCAGGGAATACTGCCTCCGCCATTTTTTCTAAATTTTAAATTTGATTAAAAAAATTTTTTTCTTTTTTTTAATTTCCCGCTGAAAAAATTGAAAATTTTCAAAAATTCGGGAAGTTATTGGTTTCGGTCCGATTTTCGAAAATCTAACTTCTATCAGATCTTGACGTTTTGAGATTCTAGGAAGCTATTCTGATTAATTTCACGTTGATGTTCAAGGGTATGTATGTGTGAATGTACGTACGTACGGACAAATCGATAGAAAACCCATAGAAAATTGATATAAACTAAAAACTTGTTGCTGTCATAGAAAATCGATAGAAAACCCATAGAAAATTGATATAAAACAAAAACTTGTTGCTGTCATAGAAAATCGATAGAAAACCCATAGAAAATTGATATAAAACAAAAACTTGTTGCTGTCATAGAAAATCGATAGAAAACCCATAGAAAATTGATATAAAACTAAAACTTGTTGCTGTCATAGAAAATCGATAGAAAACCCATAGAAAATTGATATAAAACATAAACTTGTTGGCTGTCATAGAAAATCGATAGAAAACCCATAGAAAATTGATATAAATTAAAAACTTGTTGCTGTCATAGAAAATCGATAGAAAACCCATAGAAAATTGATATAAAACAAAAACTTGTTGCTGTCATAGAAAATCGATAGAAAACCCATAGAAAATTGATATAAACTAAAAATTTGTTGCTGTCATAGAAAATCGATAGAAAACTCATAGAAAATTGACAGAAAAAAAAAATTTGTTCGTACGTACGGACGGACGTATGTAAATATTCCATAACTTTTGAACGGACGAACCGATTTTGATCGATAAGGTGTCATTCGACGCGGCTTGTTAAATACTATGTCCTGAGTATAAATTTTATATGGAATTTGGATGTTATAGCTATGGGAAGTCCTGAGTATGGAATTTATATGGAATTTGAATGGGTCGACTCTGGGACTTCCATATAATTTATTCAAAGACGATTCTAATTTTTTTAGCTTAAGGAGCTCGAATATGGCGGGAAGTTTTAGGGCTGGCCCGCAGGGTCAACCTATAGACCGATTTTTTAAAATGAGAAGTCATCGGGGAGCCTAAAAAAATAATTTATTTTGTAAGCAATGAAACGAAAATTATTTGATTTAAATGAAAGTGGACAGTTACAAGTATTTATTATCGGTCGATAACTCAAGTTATTTGTGATGAAAAGCTTTTTAATGAGCTTTTCTCGCTATCTTTAAAATTCAAATAAAAAATTTTCATGAAAAATGCCCGGTCATTAATATTCACTATCACCATATTTTTTACGATAATTCCCAATCGTTTGTCTGTTATTTCATCTGAGGTTAATGCCGTAACTTTTTCACAGTGATTTAGTGCATTTAATTTTTTATTTGTCTAATTTCGATAACTACTTCATGTAGTAATAAATGTCTTGCGCAAACTCCGTATGTCTAATTTAATAATTGATAATGTGAATAACTATGAGCGCCGTAACGCATTGTCATATGAAAATTTATGTCACAGGTAAAAAAAAAAAAAATAACAATAACGAATGAAGGAAAAGCATTTAATTCGTATCCTGGTATGGATTATATATAAAATTTTTTGTTTGTTAAAAGATTTATATTTTAATTAACAAAATAATTGTTTAAATCCCCTGTAATTTAATAAGAAAAAAATAAAAAAAGTTAACAATATTGTGAGGTCTAAGCCAACGGCAGTGAGCAAATAATTGGAAGAAATATAAAATATGAAGGGCATAAAAATATAAATTACTTTAAAAGCAATAATACGAACAAACAAAAGTATATATATTTTAATATAAATGTCTAATTTCCCGGCATATTTCGTCGTGGAACAGAACCAAAAGGTCACAGATCAAAGGCTTTTGAGTTTTCGACACGTACGTCTAATTAATTCAAAATTATTATACAAATATCACAGTTTTAATTTAATTCATATTAAAATATCGTCTCGACGTGCTTCCGAACACGAAATTAGTTATACCGAGCTCTCTAACGCCATTTCTGAAATATATACGAAAATTGTATGTACTATTTACGTGATCTATACATTTGTTAATTAATCCATTACAATGAACTAAATTGGCTTACTTTAAAAGACAGACGTGAGTTTTTCTTATCATGTCTTGTTTATAAGGCACTATATCTAAACCAGAAGCCATTAATTAGTCAAAAATTGCATATACTTAAGCCTCGCTTTCGTAGAGGTGATGTCCGCGGTGATTATCTTGCATTACCAAGCTATCGCAATGTCAAGTATGAGAAATCGTTCTTAATATCGGCGATAAAAGTTTGGAATCAACTGCCTAATGATTGTACATCTAAGCCTACACTGAATGAATTCCGTATTTCTTGTTACGAGTACTTTCGTAACTCAAAAAATTAATGTTTTGATTACTGTTGATTCGTGAGTATTGATTTGTGAGTTGTGCTGATTGTTGAGTATTGATTTGATGATTGAGCGTTAAATTGTTAAATTGTTATATTGACATATTGTCAATAGGTTAAAATTTTAAGTTTATTATATTTAAGGTTTATTATGTTTTATGTTAAAATTATATACTATACTTTGTAATTATTGTATCTTTTTGGATGACCGCAAGTAGTTTCGACTACATGGTCAATAAAATAAATAAATAATAATAATAATAATAATAATAATAATCCATGTGTCAAAATCACGGGATGCAAAATTACCATTGGCTTGAATTAAATCAAAATAATGATTTTGGTTTTTTTTCTACCAACGATCGAACTGTTTTTTTTTTTTGTAACTTGGCCTGTCAATGGGCTTTTCAAATTTACCAACTTTATGATTCGTCACGTATCGCACGTGCTGAGTTTGATTTTAGTTTAGGATCTGCTGCAGCGTGTATGTTGTACATATATATCTATATATACACTTTGCCGGGAGCTATTGGGTTTAGTAAAATGCCTCAATGATTTCCTATATATTTAGAAACCTGCCACTCGTATTGATTTCCCGCGTGGTTCGCGCTAGTAAACCAACAAAAGTTTAATAAAAGAACTCGAGCAAAATATATATATAATAAACAAATAAAAATCTCGGATTCACTGGAGAGTAAGCGTACGAATCTCCATTTATAGTTAAATGTGTTATCATATTGTGCTAGTTCGTGATGCGTTGTTATCAAACAGCTGTCTATTCACCTTTATTCGAATATTTATAATCTTATTTTAATTTGCCGCGTCTGTATCTGCTCTTGCTGGTAATTTCAAACGAATCGATATACTTTTTTTCGTTGATTCAATATTCTTCTTGACATCCGCAACTCTATCGTGCGTACGGAGCACGTGGTTTTGCGGTACGACCGCGTGAAAAAGTTTGACCCAAAAAATACCTCGCGGTTTAAATACGTCAGGTGGTTTCGTCAACGCTAAATTGTCAGTGTATTGACACTGTTGGGATTTATTTTACAAAATTATATGTCGTAGATATATGAACAATGATAATTATCCCTCAAATGACACACGTCGCTGTCACGCGGTGGCATTTTGATCCAGCGTAAAAAATTACCAACACAAGAGTTTTCCAAAAAAGAGTTTTTTTCTGAAGGATTGATGGTGGGGATGGTTCATTTCCAGCGGGAAAATTTGAAAAGAAACTGATCAAAAATGGTCTGCACGGAAAAAAAATTCTACCAAAATTTACGATGTTAACATCGTAATTTCGGACTAGACTTTTATTAACGTCAATTTTTAAATGTTTTATTTCAAAATTTATTATGTGGGTTATATTTTTTACTATTTAACATCGTAATTTTAACAAAGACTTTTAGGATTAAAAATTACTGCAAAAATTACAATTTAACATCGTAAAAAAAAATAAATAAAAATTACACTTTAAAAACTATATTTATTCGTACATTTAATATTTCTATTTACTTTTTAACAAAATAAATATTACAGTGCTGCCTCTGTTATAATACGATGGAAGCTATAAAAAGTACGATGTTACATCGTACTTTTTAAATAGTAACTGGGTCCTCCGCAAGTCGTTTATATGGATCTTAAAAATAACTTATAGTGTAGGCCCTTCAGTGGCCGAGTGGTCCAAGGCGACACTTCGCACTCGAAAGGACTCGGGTTCGAATCCAACTGCCGAACAATTATTATTTCAATCTTTTATTTAAAATTTCTCTTCAAATTTTACGATGTTACATCGTAATTTATATTAAAGAGCTTAAGACTTCGTATTGTTTGTCTGAAGTATTATTTCTTAAACAAAAATTCCAACCCTACATCGTAAAAATTACGATGTGAAAAATCTAGTCCACCAATACAATAATTAATAGGACAAATTACGATGTTAGCATTGTAAATTTAACTAGAATATTTTTTCCGTGTGGGGTCACAGTGGCGCCCGATGTCATTTGAGGGTTAGAATAATTAGTTTGTTTTATAATTTAATTTAATAAATGAATATTAATTAACAGCGTAATTTTCTGAACTAAGATTCATTCTGGTTGACAGGTGTGATGGAATAGTTCCAAAAAGTTAAATTAACTTACTGAAACTCATCACTTTCACTAAGAATATATCTCGACTATCTTAACTACGGGCACTACACACTAGACGCCACTAATATAACACCAACAGTATTAACTTGTACGCCATAAACAATTTACAGTAGTTACAACTGCTGACTGTAGACCATCGTGACATGCCCTGCAGTTTCATCTCATCCGCTTTATCCAAGATATCCCTTCTTCCTTACCCTTATTCTATACCCACTATTACATCACATCTTAAACTCAAACCCAAAAGTTTTCCATACCAATCTCTCTCTCTCTCTTTCTCTTTGTTGGGGTATAGCTCTGGTAGGTTTCAACAGTAATTTCAGTTGGGTTCGTTTGCGGAAGTGTTTAATGGGACGTAGCTCTCGAGACTTCCAGTGGTACAGCAACAACTACAACTACAACTACAACTAAAACTACGTCTAGTTAGGACGTGAATCGCCAGAAGCATTACCTTTACTACTACCAAAGTACTAACTGACTTTCAGATTATTATTAAGTTATTATCCATCAGATAATTTTATAAATTCATTAACCCTCATTTTTATTACACCACTATCTAATTTTTTTTCTCAGTTTACTAACAACATCAAGTAATTTTTCAACTTAATTTTATCTACAAACTGAAGTTCGAAGATCCAGTAAAATTCATTGTAATTAAAAATGTTGAATTATTCTGTGATGATGGAGTCTGAAAGCTGGGGTAGGAAAAAAGTTAATGGAAATGAAAGAAAAAAGACAATGAAAGGATAATAGAAGTAGAACGGGTTAAAGTGTAATGTGGATACGTCACGGGCCAGGATTGAGACCTTACTCTTTGACGATACGTTGACCCCCGATGTTATTTTTCTCTCTGCTGACGCTTATTTGTCTCTAGGTACTGCTGGGAAATTGCTGACGAGTGAAAAATCTATGTACTTCGTGCCTTAGAGCTACTTTTATACAGATATATATGCGGTGGTTTGTCTTTACCCAGTCAGGTGGCACTGGACAACTCGCGCCTCTCGCAATAGCTGCTCGATTCAATGCATTTATAACTTACAGCTGTATTTCCAATGGCGTCAATCTCTGAGTAGGTTTTTTTAATTTTTTATCACTTTCTTATAAATATGTCATAATATTTCACATATTAACGAAATTATTTTTTCAAATCGGTGTAGGGGAGATCGGGTACGGCGGACCCCTAATCCGCTAATAATTTTTTGTGGCTTTTGAGTACCGGGTAGTCGTTTTTTCCAACCAAAAATATTTGTATTGAAGAGGGAATTTGTAAATTACATCCAACTCATAAATTCAGACTTTTTGCACGCCTCGGACGCGATAGCGGGAGAGGTTGTGCTCTATAATCGACTTGTCGTGAAAACGGGATTTTCCTACTTTTAATCATTTCTGCTAATTTCATAAATCACCTCTATGGAAAAAAAAGTACACCAATGTCTAGAGAAAATTCTAAAGAATAATTTGGATTTAATTAAAAATTTCATTTAGCTACACTATAATAAGAAAAAAATTATTTAACATGAGACTAGTTGGACGTCAATTGGGATGTCCGTGTGTGAGCAAGATATCTCTCGAAAAACTCAATTAATCAGTCCAATTTTTTTTTCAATCGCTTCAGATTTTAGTAGAATTTAAGCCTTTTAAATATTACTACTGTAGTCCTTCTCGTTCATTTATTATCAATTAAAAACTGAAAACTGATTATGTTTACTAACGCTCAATCCGCCATTTTTCCCCCACAAATATAAGTCGGCATGATTATCATGAAACTTTGCTGATATTACAAGGCTCCACTTTACCATCAGATAATTTTTTTTTTTTTTTATTATATCGTGTGACAAATCGACTTGCCAACTGTTATCCAATTAACTAAATTAAAAAAAAAAATAAGGAATATCTAGATGTTTATTAAAAAATTTTGTAATAAAGAAAAAACATTAATAATTAATTTTATTGTAATATGAGCGTTCGAGGCGTGCACTTTTGGATTTTCCAAATTTTGTTTAATTTTTTGGGGATTGTCGTGACCTGGTCTCCCCTAATTATTAATCAATGATCACTGATTATAAAATTATCTATACTTACTTGACGCTGTTTTGTAAATAACTACAAAGTTTAATATTCAAATAGAGTTTATGCTGGACGTAGTATTTTCTGCAATAAAATTTTATCAATAAAATCGATCGAGGGAATTTAGTAGGAAAGCATCGGCCGTATACGGTATCAAGTGCTCCAGTAGCTTGCTCACTTTTATCCTCAATATTTACTTTGACTTTACGTGTTCAGAAGCGGTCCGCGTTTGTTTACCAACTCATTGTCTCTATTGTTTCATGCACTTTTTCCTCTTTATGAAAAAAAATATAAAAAAATCTTTGTCTATTTTTATTTTTTATTCTACATAGCGAGTAATTATACCGTTTCATATCCGTATTCATTAAAAAATATAAAAAATTCAGTTAAATTTTTTACAATGGATCTTCTAGTCTATTTTATATACATTATATTTTTTTTTTATCATTGTAAGCATTCCGGTGAAATATCTAGTGCAGAGATGAAGAAAGGAGCAAAAAATAAATGAAGCGTAGCTCGGGAAGTAATTTAGCAATTTACCATTACCGGTAAATTGCACTAACGAGTTATATGCATCAACCGTTATTAGAACAAGATTACTCGACTAGCATTTGGATCTTAGATCTCGGAAATTTATCAGTTTCTCCGGGTGCTGGTCTTATAGCCGTTAATTTGTTTAATTCGTCTCTCTGTTTCCATCTTTAGCTGATGAGTCTCGATGCTTGCAGACATCCGTCAGTGAATTCAGACGAATTAAGAAATTAGATGAGTCGAATTAGTAGTAGGATTCCTTGATCCTTATTTACCAGGACTATAATTTATCTAATAATATTCCTCATTTTTATTCATATATCATCATTCATAAATAATAAAAAAAAATTTGGAAAATCCAAAAGTGCACGCCTCGAACGCTCATATTACAATAAAATTAATTATTAATGTTTTTTCTTTATTACAAAATTTTTTAATAAACATCCAGACATTCCTTTTTTTTTTTTTTTAATTAGTTAATTAGATAACAGTTGGCAAGTCGATTTGTCACACGATATAATAAAAAAAAAAAAAATTATCTGATGGTAAAGTGGAGCCTTATAATATCAGCAAAGTTTCATGATAATCATGCCTACTTATATTTGTGGGGGAAAAATGGCGGATTAAGCATTAGTAAACATAATCAGTTTTCAGTTTTTAATTGATAATAAATGAACGAGAAGGACTACAGTAGTAATATTTAAAAGGCTTAAATTCTACTAAAATCTGAAGCTATTAAAAAAAAATTGGACTGATTAATTGAGTTTTTCGAGAGATATCTTGCTCACACACGGACATCCCAATTGGCGTCCAACTAGTCTCATGTTAAATAATTTTTTTCTTATTATAGTGTAGCTAAATGAAATTTTTAATTAAATCCAAATTATTCTTTAGAATTTTCTTAAGACATTGGTGTACTTTTTTTTCCACAGAGGTGATTTATGAAATTAGCAGAAATGATTAAAGGTAAGAAAATCCCGCTTTCACGACAAGTCGATTATAGAGCACAACCTCTTCCGCTATCGCGTCCGAGGCGTGCAATAAACATAATCAAAAATATTATCAGTAAGGCCAAGAATTTGGTTTTTTTAAAAGGAAGAGATAAAAGATGGGAGGAGCTGAATTTCTGATTGCTTGAATTCTTATAGATTTGTATTTGTTTATTTGCATGGAGTGAAAAGAGCGATGAAACAAAAATAAGTTTAATCAATGCAAAAGAAATATACTAGTCACATAATCATATATATTTGTAATCTTGATGTGGAACTTCGTTGGTTGAAACTCTAAAATATGCAGTCAACTACATTTTGAATGAATAGAAGCTGCCCAGCGTGCAAATCATGTTCCAATTAAAGAAAAATTTTTTAATCCGTCGGCTAAAGTAATATCAGCTAAAATATTTGCAAAATAATACCCTTAGTTTAAATTCATTCAAAATACAGTGCTATTCATTCAAATTATACTGCTTTAGATTTCTAAAAATTTTCAACATTTCGGTCAGTCCTGACCGAGCGTCAATCATAAATTTTTTTAACATTCGTGGCCTCTTTTACCTCAGAGTCAACTTCTTCTAGGTTTTTTTTTACCCCGTGTTTCTGTATTCTTAATAAATTTGGCCTTCTATAGAATGCATTAGTTTGTGAATTGTCCACAGAGTGATTAATGTTACGTAGTATAAATTCAAGTATGTGTATATGTGTATAAATATATAGTAGTAGTACAGTAGCAGTAGTAGTAGAGATGGTAAAACAACCAAAGGGTTTTGCTATTCGGACTTGTGAGTATCATTTTGTATTTCTCACGCCTTAATAGTTTCACGTACATGCTATTCGTTCCACTATTTTGCATACGTATATATATACAAAATGTATTTTGATATAATTTATACTAGGTTCGCCCAAGTTATTTCCATGCCAAGCTATTGAAATCCATAATATTTCATATAATAATTAAATATACAAAAAATTATAAATTTAAATCAGTTTAAAATTGAAATAAAAAAAATGAATGTTTCATATGAATCTACGATCCAATTAAAAGTTTTGATGAGTTACAGTATTTGTTACCGATAATTATATTTCAAATGAATTCCAGCTGTGAGCTGGACACTAGAAGTCAGAAAAAATTTGAACCATATATATGTACTTTTTTATTTTCATAAATTTTGTTGTTGTTGTTGTCTTAATAAAAAGTTTTATTTTATATAAAGACTCGAGTCTAAATAGTGCGCAATTGGTTTTATGACAATAACAGCGACAACAACAACAATTTATAAGTTTTCTACTAAATTTATAAAGTTGTACAGTGCAATTTATTCTCACCAGGTCTTGGGTACCAAATATGTACCCGACTATCCAAGTACACTTAAAATATACTAGTCGGATATAAAATATTACCGTCATCTATAAGTTGAGAAAATTTTTACTCGAAATTTTAACAGAAACCCAAATGATTATTTTGATAACTTCACGGCTTAAAAAAAATTTTTGAAGACTTGCAGAGAGCGATAGCTTTCGTTTTATAAAAAATTTTATTTTCCCATTGGGAAGTTTAAATAGAAGAAAGTGGGTAGATCTAAAAAATATATCAGTCGGGTCTTTGGATCACAAGTTATCGAGGATCTCTAGAGGCCTCAAAGGACATCAGGAAATCGGGTGAAATCGGGTAAAATCTGATATCATCTCGTGGTGGCTGAGTCTCCCAGTAGACTTGGCCTCGCCGAGAACCATCGCTCCCCCTCGAAGTTGTACATGTATCTAGTGTTACGTAGCTTCTGCTGCCGGACCTGTCTAATACTTTAGCAGCACTTGTTTGCTCCGCAAGCACCAGATAACCGGGTTGGCTTGGGTCCAACTTCTCCGCACTCTTTGCTTCATAAGCTCGCTATTCCAAATTTATACACATCTACATCTGGGAAAAAAAATTTAAAACTTTAATGGAAAAATTTAAACTTCAAAAGGAGCGAAGTTTTTATTTTATATTTCCCAAATGTTGTTATTATTAGTGTTTGTAGATATTAAATTTGTTGATCGCGAAATTAGTGAACATAATTTTGTATTGAACGAATGAGCTAATCGAGCTGCTCCATCATTAGATCTGAGTGGTTTGCACATGCGAGAAGCTTTGAAGATACGTTCATGCTACTGGCATTAGCAAATTTTATCCAGATAACTGGATATTCCATTCGTTTGATCAAGTTTATGTACGGCCAAATTTTATGATTAAACCTGGTTAGTTCTCCTTGTGGTGGATTACAGTGATATGAATAGATATCTAGTTTAGAACAAGTTGTCTGTCCCCATTATCCACTACGCTGCACATCGGAAACAAAATTACAATATTTGTCATAATTTTAAATCCTAATTAAACTTTCAGTGTCGCGATGCTAATTTCGCTGTGATAAAAAAATCTGTTGCTGATGAATATTTATTGATTCACGGAAACATTATTCTCGTCTGAAATGCTATGGTGTCATAGTATACATTCCCATAGTAATTTTTCCATGTGTTTATTTCAATTTCCATCAGATAGCCACCATAATCCGGATTTACTATGACACCATAACATTTTAGACGAGAATAAAAATAATTTTACACCTTTTTGGCGGCGGGAAACCAAAAGAGCGTAAAAAAATTCAAAATTAGTGTTTTTTCATTTCTCGATAAAAAAGACTATCGTGTCCTTTCAATGGTTTCTTTGCTAGGATACGCCCTCATGTCATCTGTAATGGGATATATTTTTATCTCAAGATCGGCATAAAAAAAATTTAGTTTAATTGAGTAATTTTTTTTTCTGCTTTTTTTGTGAAAATTATATAATTTATTTTAGATAATTCGTGAGTCACTAACAGTATTTAGTTGGAAAATTTATTAATGCGAATTGTGGCTCTATAAAAAAAGAAAAAAAAATTATGAATTTATTGATATGGACATGTCGCTGTTACTCGCATTAGATTATTTTTTGTGAGGACGCCCTACTTCTACGGGTCTCATAAATATGATTAGTCGTGAGTATAATTATGAAAAAATTGTATTATCTACGAAAATCCATTTTTCACTTTAAATAAAAAATTTAATTAATTCATTAAACGTCAATTTTTTATTTCTAACTTTTGTATGAGTAATAACGAGAAAAAATTATCAGAATATCGATAAAATGTTCGTTAAAAAATAACATGAGATGTATTGTTGAGTTGTGGCTGTTGTTTTTAAAATTAATTAATAGACGGATACGGAATTGAACACAAAATACAAAAATAAATGAATGCAAATATTTGTAAGCTAACGAGCTATGTTTGTGTTTATCGGTAGTTTTTATTATTGTATTTCCGGTCGTATTTTCGTCAGATTGTGAATATGTTTTATCAAGTGGGTCAGTTTAAAATACAAATTTTAAAAATATATGAAAGGTTAAAAATACATTTGTCAAATTTAATCGATGAAATTTGTATGGACTTTTTTCCGTTGCCCATTTTTATATATCACACATTTATTTTTATTATGTCACTTTATATTTCACCTGTTTATCAATAAAAAATTGCATATCAGTTATTGGAAATATTATTCAAATATAATTGTTGATAGCTTACTCCGATAAAATGCATTTTTATTTCGTTTTTTAATTTAATTAATAAATTTTATTTGTTATTTGAATCACTAAAGTTTGTAAGTTTATGAAAAAAACGCAGCTCTGGTAATATAATTTAATAATACGACATACCGACTTTTACTGTAACTGAGCGATAAAAAACTTTAAACACTGCCGCAATGTGGTTAAAATAAAACTTTAAGTAATTACTTAGTGACTGAAAATATTGTTATGTATTTTTTAAAAAATAAAAAAAATAATAATAATTCATGAGTCTAGATTTTCCTAGAGCTTAAGCGTTAATAATTTGTATTATTAGAATAATAGGGTAAATTTTACTCTAGCTGTATGTCGTCATACAATTAGATAAATTTATTAAATTTGGTACCACCCGCATGGAAAAGCTATATATTGTTAAAAGTATATAAAAAAATATATCGTGCATATGTGATAAATATATAGCGGCAAAAATATCGATATTGAAAAATATATGTTTTTTACATATATTGGATTATATATTTATCATAATATATTTACTTGTATATAATGTTTTGTATTTTTCTATATATATTATCTCATATAATGCTCAATATATTCTTATCATATATGGATAGTATATATATAATTTATAAGTATAATATAATAAACTTGATATATATATCCATATATTTTGACTCATATAATTAGTGGTATATGGTCTCTATATAATTGATTATATATGAAAGAATTTATATGATTAAATATATGGTTCGCGGTATATTGGAATTATATTTTTCCAGTATATTAAAACTTATATTTTTCGCAATATATTTAAAATTTTATTTTTTAATATACTTTTTCAATTTCTACACAATCCCACAAAAAAAAGTCAAATTTGTTATTTTTTCTCCTTCTTTTCATTGACCTTATATTTACTGGCAATAACCTAAGAAAAGTAAAAAAAGTGCCATATATTTTACAATATATTGGAAACCATATATTTCGCAATATATTGGAAAACATATATAAAAAATATAAAAAATACTATATATTAATTAATATACTACCTCCAATATAATATGTCAATATAAAAAAGATATATTAAAATATATGTAAAACATACATAAAAAGTCATATATTGATAAATATATTGATAATATATTCTAGCAATATATTTTTATTCAATATATTATCATATATTAATACGGCAAAAATATAAATATTATTTTATATACTGTACAATATATCACATCATAATTTTCATATATTTTATCATATATATTTTCACATATAAAGTTTTTTCATGCGGGCGTCGAAAATCTCTCAAGTTAAGTATGTGCTTATTAATGGTTTCATACTTTCGTTAATTCATTGTGACGAGGTTAATACCGTCGACTCCCATTAATACTGGCCCTTAAAAAAAGTATGCGCAGAAACAGTGCGCATCTACATGCGCCGCGCATGCGCGAAAAAAATTCTAAGAAAGCGATCATTTGATGAGTCTGAATTTCAAGAATTTGCCGCCCAAATTTGAATTTGAAATTAAAATTTGAAATTTTCGACTCGAGTACAGAAAAATTCGCGCTCTTTTCATTTTTAACGAAAAAACGATCAGAATATTAATACTACTAACTGATTTAATTATTTATCTACAACCAATGCAAATATTGATAATAATTATAATAATTGTTATTATTATTGCTTGTAATGAGTAATATAAATATAGACCATAGAATATAGACAGAGTTGTTTGTCTCAATTAAATATAACCCGAGCTCGCAAGCACAATTTGTCGTAGCAATAATCGAAAAGTATCGACATCGAATACAATAGCAGACTGCACAATACTAATTCAAATATAATTATATAAAACCCGATAATCTAATTGTTATTGAGTATGCTAATTTAATTTAATTGTTAATCTAAAATGTTACGTGCGCGAAAACAATACCCAAAGTTATCGTTGCAGTTAACACACAAGCGCTTCCAGATAGAGAGAGAAAGCGAATAACTTTTATTAAAATAATGTTTTATGTACTAGTTTATTCATTATATTGTACGATGGAGGATATATTATTATATGAAAGTTACGAATAATAACAACACTAGCCAACTACCTCCACACCGTTACGTGCAGTACTTTTGTGAGCGCATACATAACAGTTTCGCAGGTACAATCTCGAGCTTATTATTATTATTGTTGTTATTATTATTATTACTATATATAGATATATACATAGTGAAGAGTTTCAGAAGTTAAGATGTTAAGTTTAAATAAACTCTTGTCTGCCATCGGATAGATAATCATAAACTTGTTAGCTATAGTTATGTTGACGAAGATCTACTTAAAAATAAATTATTTTTTATTTTCGCTGCAGTAGCGCAGGGGGGGGGGAGTCAATTTTTTCTGCCGCCAACTGATTCTTGTCAATTTATTTTTTGAAATAATTAAATTATTTTTTATTTTATTTAAAATCAATTAAATTCCGATTAAAAAAAAAAAAACACGTCAAGATTGCCGACGTTAACGATCAAATGGCAGTAACGACCAAACAAAATAACGAAATATCTCAACGAGAATTTTCGAGCGCTAAATCCGAGAGAATTTTTATCCAATTGTCAGCCATGTTCAGTAATCAATACTCGAGGACTTGAAGCCCTCGGAAATAAAAAATATCCAATGGCTCTGATGATGATGATGATGACGATGATAGGAGTACAGGGAGGAAAGGAAAAATTAATGGATAAAAAAGCGGCAAGTTGCCAGAAGGTGATGCTCATCTCTCAACAATTCCTATCCCTCGCAACTTCCATTCACTGCCGCTACACTTTGCTCTACTCTTGTCACGACCTCTTGACTTGGAGCTGCTAACACCCCTGCTGACGTGTGAAACACTCGAGTATATTCGCTATATCCGTACTATTCTGAATCTCAACATTCACTTATTGTCAGTCGATCACATAAAGCTCACATTTGTTCTCCCGTCACTTTATTTATTCTTACAAAGAATTTAATTTGAACCAAAATATATTTGTATTCTTCACTGACTCCCTGACAACAACATCCTAGACAGGAAAAATTTCTCAGACCGCTGAGGATTTTTATTTCTCTTGACGTTTGACGGGTTACTAGTTTTCAGTTTTATTCCGCCATCCGCTGTCATGATAGAAATTCAAAATAAAAAAAAGTCTTGACAGATAGTTTGTAATCAGTTGAATCATCGTGTATATTTTACGGGATTTTATGATATTTAATGGCAATAAAAAATTTTTTACGATGACACGTTTATCTATCACGTTATTCGGTGACAATAAAAAATTAGATTTACGAAAATATTTGTCAGGATGAAAAAATTATTTTATGTAGAACGCCATTAATCGCGGGATATATTGTCAATATATATGTATATATATTTGGGTGTTTATATATATAGGTAGCCAGTGATTTCCCAAATGACCTTCATTGCTCTAGCGTATTTTTTCCAAAACTTTATCCGCGCAATACATTTGCCGGATATGCATTTAAATAAACACGAGTTGAAGTTTCGTGAGATAAAAATACTTTTGGATACACAAACTCCAAAAGACGGAGGATAAATAAAATCAACGTCTAGAAAAATATTTCACTGCAACTGTATCAGTATACACAGTTGTCTCGCTTTTTATTTAAGATTTTTTCCCGGGATAATACAATGGAGTTCTCATTTTGACAGACAACAAATATCAAGATCGTTACTAACGACGATGTTATATATTACCGTACATGTATATGTATACTTTTTTTGCTTTGGAACAAAAGAAACATGAATAAGATGTACATTTGTCTGATATTCTATCCATCGATTTTATTTCTTGCCGAGTAACAAATGTTCATATTTTATGATATTATATCATGAATTTTGAATAAATTATTATTATTATTTTAGTGATAAAGAAAATGTAGAGGAAGGGGTGGCTCCTAAAGTTTCTCGTAAATTTAAATTACGCGATGCAAAAAGGCGCCACTAATTTTTGTTCTAGCAAAATAGAGGTTAAGAGACAAATTTTGATTATTTCGCATCGTATTGGCAACAAATTTTAATTTTTGGAAACAAAAATTTAAATTGACGTTTTTATTTTCGCGAGTTGATTTCGCCCCCCGCACAAAAAATATATAAATAACATATATGTCCCATATAGTCGATACATTGATGCATATATGTCATATATATATTTTTTTGTGTGGGCCTCCCCCTCCCGTTTGCTAAATAAGATAGATATAAAGTAATAGAAGATATAAATGAAAATGTAACGATTAACAGAAGGAAGGACATAAAGGATGTGAGTAGATGAGGGCGAGAGAACGGAAGTGGCGAACAAGGCTTTCGAGGTAGAGAGAGACATGACAGTGCGCTGGAATAAGTCAAGTGAAAATACCAGTGGTATGGTGATAAAGTATTGTGTGCGCACAGCCACCCGTAATTGTCACGTAATAACAGTCCTGAACGGCCGACGTAAACGTTCCTAAATTGCTCTTTTAATTGGGGTACATCGGTACATATGTGTAGGACCGGGTAATGGAGGGCCGAGGGAGCACAATAATACGCTAAATGTTTAAATGTTCCGACGCACAGCGCGACCTGTGTCAGTTCATCACATCCGTGTCCTCAGCGCTAATGCATTGTCGATTTTACAGACCATCAACATAACGATCCATCCATCACTCGAAAATTTTGTACAAATTACACACACGACAAACTCTTTAACGATTCAAAATTATAATGTCGCTGTTAATTTATTCAAATGTTTGTCTCAATTAAACGGATTTCATTTTTTACTTTTTTAGTCGATTTAATCCCCAATAAATGCAATTGTCAATTTTAATTTATTTTCAAATATTCAATTTTTTTTCTTAAGTAAATTTATTTATATAGGAAATGGGAAAAAAAATTAAGTACGAAATTACAAAAAAAAAGAATTTATTTTTTGCTACACTACGTGCTACATGATTACACAATCTGTTATTCCACGGGATATTAAACACACCGGGAGTTTATGTTATGTATACATGTACAAAAGCTTGCTGCGCTGATTATAAAAAGACTGAGTTATATATAAATATATATAAGCATACAGAACTCGTGTACTTTAAAATCTATAAATTGGCGGCAATAAAATATCTCTATAAAAATCCCACAGCCCATAAATCCTGAGACATTAATACAAAAATTTAAATCGTCACCTTTATTTATATCCGAGTATCGGAATTAACGTTTAACAACACCGCGATTAATTAAATAATAAATAACATAAGATTAATGAGTTTAATTATAATTATTTATCGACGTATAGTAATACCCGTGTAGGTGAATAAAAATAAAAAATAAAGTAGCTGAGGTAACCGGATCAATAGACTTCTCTAGTTACTCCGGTATTCCGGTACTCTGGTACTCGTTACTGGTGTACCTTTCATTTCACTAGTAGTATATGTAAGTATTACGTCGGACATACTTTCACAGTGAATCTTACCAATTAGTGCGTGTAATTTGACACAGAGGACTTTTAACGAACAAGGCATTAACTTTATTAACTTTATTGGCTGCACAATTTCAAACTCAATTTTATTCGGGTAATTAAATTAGTTTTTTAATTAATTATTTGTTTATTCAATTAGGGAAGAGGATTAAAATAAACTCTTTTTTTTTACTTATGTTTCAAGTAATTGAACCAAATTCACAGTTTTCATAAAAAATTTTTTTTGGCGGCCAGAAAAAAAAGTCAACAAAATTTTGAACAGAGTTAACTTTGGAAAAATTATAATAAATTTTATAAATGACAGATGCGTTTTGAGACAGAAGTTTTTTTACCCACCCTCTACCCCCCTACAACCCATACAAAGTTTGGAAATTGGCCCGAGATTGGGCCATTACTAGGCCAAGAATGTCGATTAATGGCTCAGCAATGGAAATTTTCATTGGCCGATAAACGGCTTATAGTCGGGATGATAACCTCGGCCCATTAATGGCGCTCGACTATCGGCCGATTAATGGTAGCCAGCAATCAGCCAAGCAAGCAAATAGATTTAATTAATAAAAAATTTTATTTTTATTATCCTAGTAGAATTCATGATCATTAACGTTTAAACTATTTAAGTGGGGTAAATGATGTGAAAAAAACTTGGTGAAAATTTTGCTGGGCTCTGGGCGCGAACTGCCGTCCCTCTGATTGCTGGGTCTGAACACTGGCTACTGGACGAACCTACTAATGTTGAGCTGATACTTTAATATGATCTACTTATTCAGTCTACTTCAACAACAATCAATCATGGAACACTGATTCACCAACAGTAGCCCAACGTTGCGAACCGATAATCGGCCAGTCGTAAGCAGCCATTCATTGGCCAGCCATCGGCAGCGTCGTTTAAAAAATTAAACGGCTGCTAGTAATTAACCAGGTTTGGGCCATTACTAATTGCCAATGCTTGGCCGACTGACGGCAGTCAGACATCGGCCGATCTACGGCATTTTTTCCATTAACGGCGACTTTGTATGGGAATGAAGAGTCAATTTATTTACGAGCCAAGACAATTAAAAAATTAAACCATCAAATATCCAACGAGGGTTGTCTTAAATTCAAATTGGATGTAACTGAAGAAAAGTAGTGGCAGTAGCAGGTGTAGCGCGTATTATAATTCAGTGGCTGTTGCTGCGTGATTGGCTGGGGGTGGGGTGGGTATGGGGATTATATATAGCTGAAAGTATAAAGCCAATCAGTAACACAATCACGTAACGGGTATTTTGGATTCTACTGGCTAAAGCTTCGCGTCATATCCAGAGAGACGAAAATGGGAAAATGCTCTTCATTGTTGTCAGTGTAATCTTCTTTTGTTCACTATACAACTACTCCGTCTAATGGATCACTGTGTGAGTGTTATGTATATATATAACTGTTGTACAACTTTCGGAGTAGAGAGTTTACGCGGCGCAATGTTGATGCTTCCAATCCCGTGTATCTCTGATCTCGTGGGTCTATGCGGTCACTGACTTTTTTATCATTTTTTTCCCAATCCTTTTTGTTTGAATGATATGTGGTTGCACTTTGCAACCACTTTTTATGCATCTCTACATTTTAAAAGTTATATTTAACGTGCATCGAATCAAATAGTTTCCACACTTAATATCATTTACATTTTATTTTGTCTTTAGTGCCATTGATGAAAGAAAATTCACGCCTAGGATTTAACTATCTACCCGTGAAAAAATATTCTGATCAGACTATATCAGGCCTGATATGGAAATTGGCCATATCAGACTATATATGCTTTGATATAAGTATATCAGACTATATATCAGACCAAATTTATTTAAAAAAATATGTAAAAAATAAATATCAATAAATTTTTATTGTGTATAAAAAAATCTATCGTGTTCAACTTTCATGACACATCTTTTCGAATACAATTTGAGGTAACTTGATATTTTTAACCTCTATAAAGGCTTATCAAATTATATCAAGTCTGATCAGGATTTTTATTCACAGGTATATCAATTTATATATATATATATCAGACTATATAAAGTCATATCAAGTTATATCAAGCCTGATCAGGGATTTTTTTTTTAAGTATATCAAAGTATATATAACTTTATAAGGTTATATCAGGCCATATCAGGACCTATTAGAAATAAATATAACATTATATATGAGCTTATCAAGTTATATCAAGTCTGATATAGGCATATCAAATTGATAAGGCTTGATCTGGCCTGATATGGCCAATTTTCATATCAGGCCAGATCAGGACCTATCAAAAATCAAATATGGACATATCAGATCATATCAGGCCAGATATGAATGTATCAAAAATTTTGATATGGCCTTATCAGCTCATATCAAGCCTGATCAGAATATTTTTTCACGGGTAGATAATTAGTTTTTAATTACAATACAAAAGGGCCTAATTTCGGTAAGTGGTGGACCGGTTTTTGAAAAAATAATTTAGAAGCCTCGTCCGTGTCAATGTGCCGATGAATACTTAAATGTCGAGCTTTGAATTTAAAATTTATTACTACCTACGGGTTCAATACTACACTGATATATAAACATCGATATGCCAATATGTATAGATATATGTAAATGTATACATAATATAGCATGACGCCTTGTGATATTACGTAATAAATCATAAGAATACAGAAGTATCATAGAAAATATGGATCCACGTTAACCAGGTCTCTTTCGCTATATTTTTACCATCCTCTCAACTGCTATACATATTATCGTTTCGTTCCATTCTACTCCACACTCTTTGTATCTGATCAAAGTCAATCTATTTCATATTTCCAATTTATTCCTCAGGGTATATTAATATATACATTCATACTTGCTCTTTATCTCTGCCATATCAGTTGTCTGTATTCTTCAATATTATATCTCATAATGTCAATGAACGGTATATTTAATTTTTCGACAGAGGTTCGGCAGTAAATTTATCCAGTATTCAGCAGCAGTTCAAATATTCCAGTAAAAATGGAAATTTGTCTTGAAGAAATGGACAAATGTCCTGTCTGAATTGAAATGAAATTTTTCGAGTCCTGAAGGCTGTCGATGGTCACCTTCTTTGTGGATTAATCGGTAATTTTTTTCATTCCGCCTTCTGATTATCATTCCAAATTATTTTCAAGGTTTTCTTAAAGCAATATAATATAAAATATTAACATTATTATCGGTGTTGAAATATTTCATTGATGTGTGTGTATGCATGTATACATCAATTGGCATTTAATCGATAAGACGACATTGGAACACCTCTGTTGGGAATGATTTATAGTATTGTATTGCTACGGCACGACAGTTTGATTTTATTGGCCGGAAGGGATGAACGTTTGCACAGTTCATGGATTTTGAAGCCTGCCAAGTGGGCATTTTCCTATCGAGTACAGACGTGTGAACATATATACATATATACCTACATTACTACATTATATTATTGCTCATGGTCACATAAGTTCGTCTACTCAACACGTATTTAATGTTTTTGCGGGCTCTCTCATATTTCTCGCATAATTTCGCTCTATGGAAACTCGTTTACAACCCCCTACAATTGCTTATAACGAGCTTGGACTGTACAATGAAATGTTCGCACAGTGGAATACTTTTAAAATTCAATTTTTTTAATAAAATATAAATTTTTTGACAGCAATTATTAGTTTGTTTGGTAACTTTTTTTTTTTTAATAAATAAGTAAAAAAAAAATAAAGGCAATATTCAGGTGAACTCAAATGAGTACAAAAAAAAAAAATTTGGAAAATCCAAAAGTGCACGCCTCGAACGCTCATGTTATGTTTTTTTTTAAAAGTTAAATTTCGAATAAAATTGAATATCCCGCTCTTTTCCCATAGAAATTTCCATGGTAAATATACGGTAATAAAAGTAAAAAAAAAATTAATAAGGAGAACATTCCTAATGAAAAATGGCGGCAGTGTGTGTTTGTTTACATGTAAGATTGCCGGTTTTAACCGTAATGATTTATTTTTAAAAAAACGAGAAGGCCTACAGTAGTGATTTTCGAAAGGAACCTTCTTTGCTTATTTCTGAAAATTTTGAAAAAAAAATTAAGTAGTTTCGTCAAGTCGTTTTCGAGATATCCGTACCACGCCGTTTTTTTTAACCACAGACTAATGGACGTCCACGATAAATTTTTTTTAATGAACTTTTTTTTATATTAATACATATTCGACAAATTAAAAAAAGTATCAGGATTATTCATTAGTGTTTCAGCTTTATATTGATGTGCTTTTCATAATGTGTAAGAGTAATAGAAAAAAAATATATGCACTTTAATGAGTGGAAATCGTGTGACCTTGACAGGTCGGTTATAAAGCACAACCTCTCCGCTTCGCTTCCGAGGCGTGCAAAATAATAAATATAACGTAAAGAAGAATGGAGTAAATTAATAAATTTTTAAAAGAATAGAGTAATCAACGAAGCAAACGGGGAGAGGCTTGCGTTTACGGTAAAAAATAAAAGTGAGCGAGTAAGAGGGATTTAAGTATAGAGTACAGAACATAATGTCTAGAGGCTAGAGAGACCTCGAGTATCCTGATATACGGTGGAAAGGAACAAGGGCCTCGGGTAAAGTAGTGTGTTCTCAATTCCTTTGACAGGGTATGACCAGATGAGGACCAAATTGCCTTTGAGACAACTCGGAAAACATTCTTTTGCACTTAACTATATATTGACAAAAAATAAACAATCTCCAGTCCAAGTTTTAACAAAAAGTTTATGAGAAAATATTTTTAAAATACGTCAGTTTAATCCATTGGAGCTCTATATATGTACATGTATATAGATATATGTCATTGATCAAACGCTGCAATATATATATATATATATATATATATATATATATATATATATACTTTTCCTTACTTATTTTTATTTTTATTTTTATTTTACTCTTAAGCTCATCGACATTTTCCAATACAATACTCAATCATCCTTCGGAACTTTATCGAATCGTAATGTAGTATCCAGTGGGTGATTTTATATTGATTGAACTGAAACTCTTAAAGATATAAATTGTACAGCGACAAAATGAAAAATAATCTTTGAGTGTATGATTTTTAGTTTCCGTCGATAAATACTTTTTATATATTTATTTATCCGGATATTTTTTGGCCCTGAAGCCGAAACTTACTGAGGGTCGTATTTTTCAAATTAATTAATTAATAAAAAAAAAAAAAGTATAGTTATTATATGTATTCAAGCATTGAATTGAAGAAATATAATTCATTAATACCACCAGCAGAATTTCTTTTATCGAATTTATCTATTGAAACTATCCAACAAATTTTTTAATTAAAAATATTTTGAATTGACGCGTTTTTATTTTTACAAAACAAAATTAACTAATTTATAAATACAGTTTAAATACTGAATATTTTTTTTAAAAATAGGTTAGAGGGGTATGTAGTTACCGTGGTAATTAATCAACATCGGGCATGAATGTTGTATTTAACAAGCGATGAGTTGGTACGGGCTATTAGCCAACGTTCCCTTATTCGTTTTATCCGACAGTTAAGACCGATGACGTGGGACTTTAAATACCCGCTCACTTACCCGATTATTCTGCAATTATACTACACTGAAAAAAAGATTTATTTTAGCCAACTAAGATTTATTTGAGCCAAAGATATCGAATATTTGGATATGGTCAAATAAATATTTAATTGTGAGAAATATATAATATATTTGTGTAGTTTGATTGCGTAAAATAAGTGATTTATTTGTGGTAAAGAAATGATCCAATTGCTACAAATAAATAAGGGCTTCAAATATGTGTATAGTATCGCCAAATTTTAGGTTATTTGTCACAAATTTAATATCTTTACCACAAATATATCAATTACTTACCACAAATAAATTATATATTTCCGTCAAATTATAAAATTATTTGAATCAACTGTCATATTTTGTTGTACCAAATATATTCATTTGTCATTAAGAAATATTCAAGAAAAAGCCACAAATAAATTGATTTATTTGGGACAAATATTTCTTTTTTTCAGTGTATTTACTATCCCAACTATTATATTTTATAAACATATGTAATTCATAATATAGGGGACGGGAGGGTAAAACGGACCACCCCAAAGATTTGGTAATTAAAGACGAAACTAAAATATACTGATCAATAAAATTACTTCAAATAGAAAAAGAGATCTATTATTTCCTTGGCGGCCCCATTTTTTCCGTCTCTCTCTAAATTGTCAAAAATAATTTGAAAATTACAATACAAAAGGAATTGGATTTTCATAACTAGATATTTGAATTGTATTTTCAATGAAAAAAGCTTTAAATTTAATATACGTAATTTAATAATCAAGTTGGTATTCAAAATTAAGAAAAAAAATATGAATTTTAATAAACGTACTGAAAATTAATACTTGATTTTCAAATTTTCAAAGCAAGTATCGAAAATTCTGAAACATATATTGAATTTTAAAAATTCTATTTGAAATTTCATAATACTTATTTGAAAATTCATAAAAAAGTATTTGAAAATCCAAAGTGTTAATTTGAAAGTTCAAAAACGTGTATTTTGAATTCTATATGAAATTAGTAATGAAATTTCAAGCACAAATGTATGTGTTTATTGCGTTATATACAATTTTTGAAAATTTAAACAACTGCACGCCTCGGAAGCGAAGCGGAGAGGTTGTGCTTTATAACCGACCTGTCAAGGTCACACGATTTCCACTCATTAAAGTGCATATTTTTTTTTTCTATTACTCATACACATTATGAAAAACACATCAATATAAAGCTGAAACACTAATAAATAATCCTGATACTTTTTTTAATTTGTCTAATATGTATTAATATAAAAAAAAGTTCATTAAAAAAAATTTATGGTGGACGTCCATTAGTCGGTGGTTCAAAAAAACGGCGTGGTACGGATATCTCGAGAACGACTTGACGAAACTACTTAATTTTTTTTTCAAAATTTTCAGAAATAAGCAAAGAAGGTTCCTTTCAAAGATCACTACTGTAGGCCTTCTCGTTTTTTTAAAAATAAATCATTACGGTTAAAACTGGCAATCTTACATGCAAACAAACACACACTGCCGCCATTTTTCATTAGGAATGATCTCCTTATATTTTTTTTTACCTTTATTACCGTATATTTACCATGGAAATTTCTATGGGAAAAGAGCGGGATATTCAATTTTATTCGAAATTTAACTTTTAAAAAAAAACATAACATGAGCGTTCGAGGCGTGCACTTTTGGATTTTCCAAATTTTTTTAATTTTTTTTTTTTACAGTGTAGATCTCTAATTTCAACATTAATTTTACATCTTCTCATTAAAGTATCAAATGCATAGAATCCTTTTTCAAGATCAGTGTTTCAATTTAAAAAAAAAAAAGTGAAATTAGGTCATCTGACAATTTAAAATGTATAAAAAAGTTTTTATGTCCAAGTTGGATTACATGGTTACTCAGTAATCTTGAACTAGCAGTACAAGAAACATAAACTTTTTATCAGTTTGATATCATCCAGTGGTCTACAGTACGTGTGCTAAATCATAATACTGCAATTGCTATTTTTTTGTTCATCAATTGACGTGGGGTAATAATATTACTGCAATATTTTCAAATTTACAGCACGTCTAGTTTTGTTATCTCACGTAGTCTTCGAATTCCTACAGTAAATAACCATTTGTAGTTACTACATTACACTTTATTTTAAATTTCCTGTCCCATATTAACGAAAATAACAATAGCAGGCTTAGTATCTTGTCGTTCTCTGTTGCCAAATAATTACAAAATATTGAAATTATCCATAATCATAGATCTTAAAATTCTTAATATTTCTCATTAGTGCGAGATAATTTATTTTTCATACCTAGACAATTTACAAAAATTAGAAATTAAAGACCGTAATTTTCAATTTGTACCTGAGATGAATTACGGGCTAATGTCTAGAACATTAAGATTTTTAAATACGTCGCCAGTCTGCTGATAAGTGGAGGGGAGTAATTAGTCTCGATGTATGTAAGGTATAAAGGGCACAGCGTATTTCTAAAATATTCATTTCAGTATTGAAAAACTTCCGAGTCGGATCTAAGAAAAATACGCTTAGAAGAACTGGTAAAATTGTTGTTCAATTATAGAAAAAAATTGTGTTGTGTTTTTTTGTGAAAGATATAAAGTATGGTGATCATAAAAATGGCAAGAGTTGTAGAATATTTAAGTCGTAAAGTGTCGGAGCAAGTCAAAAGAATTGCTGAGCACCAATCGTGTTCGCCTCTGGTGAAAAAACCTAGACATGTTCAAGGTGTCTATTCTGAAGCTGTCTTGAGTGAATCGGGAGCATTCAAAGAACTTGAGAATGAACCGAAAACATTTGAAGTGAGTGATGAAGAAGAAGCGAAGTCTGAAGCAGATGATCTGACGACTCTAGAAGAAGCTCAACAACAAGGAGCATCAACTGATACTGAGTCGCTGGAATTGATTCAGCCAAAGTCTGACGCAAATAATAATAATTCAGCAGAAGTGCCAGTTGCTGAATCACCAGAATGGTCATTGCTCAAAATCACTATCCACAGGTGCCTCCATGAGCGATTACTAAAATTTCTCGTTGGACCGGAACATGACATTGAAAAATTTGCAAAAAAATGGATTATTGCATGAATTCAATCCCTATAATTATGGTTCCAAATACTTGCGAGTCATTGGTTCGCATTTTCAACATTAAATATTTGCTTCAAGATTTGAAATTCGAGAGGAATGTAGAACGGCCATATTTCATTGGCAGATCTTCTATAATCATATGCAGACCCGATTCAAATGGCAGTTCATCACCTTATCAAATCTGTGACGATCCTAGGTCGTTGATAACACGAGATTGGCTTCGTGTCGTAGCGGCATTCACTGACGTGCAAACCCTCCCAGTTCATGGGATGGCCTTGCAAAGGCGATCCATCTGTTATTTTAAGAAAAATTTGTGGTTTCCATGTTAAATATAGTGATGTTCCAATTCATAAAGATGTTGAAAGACAAAAAGTTTTTGTCATTGAAGTGAGCCGCACTGACAGGACCAAGGACACCGCAGCTCTTTCCAACATTTGGAAAGTAATTGATTCCAACATGTCAACAAATACCTCTAAATTATTATTTTTTGCAATTTAATTAATTAATTAATTTATTTATTTATTTCTTTATTTCCTTATCAACTCATGTACAAATAATTTTTTGCAATTTAATTAATTAATTAATTTATTTATTTATTACTTTATTTCCTTATCAACTCATGTACAAATAATTTTTTGCAATTTAATTAATTAATTAATTAATTAATTTATTTATTTCTTCATTTCTTTATCAACTTATGTACAAATAATTTTTTGCAATTTAATTAATTAATTAATTAATTTATTTATTTATTTCTTCATTTCTTTATCAACTTATGTACAAATAATTTTTTAGAATACAAGTTTATGATTAACATGTGTAAATAAGCATAGATAATATTTACTCTAGGAGTATACCTTTAAAATTTAATTTCTAAAATTAATTGATTTTCATTTTTTGTACATGATTGAAATAAAACAAAATTGAATTTATATTTGTGCATTTTATCAATAATTTATTCTTTACTTAGTAATTAGTAGAACATTTTTCAGGAAAAAATCATCAGACCTGGTCATGCATGATCATGCCCGAATATTGGCCCGCCCATATTGGAATCCAGATACCCATGGTTTTTCATGAATCCTGCATGACTTTTCTTTCTTCGCCATTCATGATCATGCATTGAACAGAACTTTTCATGATCATGCATGAATCATGAAAAGTTATGTCTGTATAACGATTTTCTCCCGGGTTGTCAGCATGCGAGCGCGAACAATGCTTGTATTGTTTGCTCAAATGTCAATCTCACCAATTAAACATTCAATTAAACCCTTACAGACTGCAGATGACGAGTCTTGGCTGTTCATAACCTAGTGTAAAATACTGTTCCAACATTCGCATTGCTCGGGTATTACGACATGCATGCACTTGCAGATATTCCTCTAAGCATAATAAGTAATAAGACAACACAAGGTACGAGGGTTAAGATGCTTCTGCCTCGGTTTTACCCTCACCCCATCTTCACCCTCACCTCATCTTTATCCGGTTTCCAGGATTCAAATAACCACCCACCTCGTCACTAGAATATATTATGTATGCAAGATTGCATCCAACAATTTGCAACATCCCCGGTATCACCAAGTTATACGCGGTTGAGCCTCGTAACCGCGCGCATTCATACGCGCACGCGGTATAAGCTGCGGCAAATGCAGATCCAGATCTAGATCCGGATCTAGATCTGCATCAGCATCAACTGAACTCTTAAGAGAAACAGACGAGCTTTGGATTGCAAGAGCTTCAGAATTGCCTACACTAGTCTTTACAGTGAATAAAATCAACAATTGAACTAGTTATGCGTACGCTGTACACAACTTTCATATATATGTGAATTAAAAATAAACGATGCGCATTTTGTGTAGTCACGCGTATACACTTTATTGTTTTATTTTTTTTTTTTTTCTATACCTGAGTAGTTACTCGCTCATTAATGAGCTATTTTTTTCGAGCGTACTTGGACAATGATGATGACTATGACTTTCTCTCTCTCATTGTTAAAATCCCGACTTAAGCCTCCAGGCAGCTAGTTATAAACTTTATGAAAAGATATTATTCACCTTTCAACTCTATTATTTTTTTTTTTTTGTAACTTTTATTCATGTTTCGTCTTTGGAAGTTGAGCGAATTTTTTTTTCTTCAAGACTTGATGAAGTCGTAGATAATTTTAAAGTTGATGAAACATCCTGAATAATTATACATTTCACTAATTTTTTTTTACTCTCAAGAAAAAAATAAATTCTTAAATGAAGTTTTTTTAAAATCACTCGGGTATCAGAAAGTAGGGGAGACCGGGGCAAGACGGCCCACCTGGGGCAAGAAGGCCCACCTCAAAAATTAACCAAAATTTTTTTTTTCTTGTTTTCTCTTGATTATCACAAATTTAGATTATTTACTCATTTTTAGCCCGATACGTGAAACTTGGGGCAAAATGAACCACTCAAAAATTCTAAAAGAAAATGTATTTCATAGTATTATAACCTGGTCATGATTAATTTAATATAAATATCATTTTTTGGTTAATTATATGGATTTGGATTAAAATAGAGCATTTGAAAAAGTTAAAAAAACCAATAATCAATTTTCTACAGAAGTGAAAAAATGACTCGTATTATATCAAAAAAGGTTATTTCGAGTAATATTAAAGTAAATACAGTTGTTAAAGAGAAAAATATAAACATTTGTTACGCAGGAAATTTTTTTGCAATTAAAAAAAAAAAAATTTTTTTCATTTTCATTTTTTTTCGGAGGGGGCCGTCTTGCCCCAAAAAAAAAAATTTTTTTTCAGGAGCTTCACCTAAATTTTGGTGAATTGAGTTCAAGTTGGACAAGAGTAAATCGACTTGATGGTTAAAAGCCACAAATAATAATAACCGGCTTAGGTGGGCCGTCTTGCCCCGGTCTCCCCTAAGTACTTCATATTTTTTAGGGAGAATCCCATTTCGCCCGCAAAAAATGAAAATTTTTTTTATTTCCTCCCCGAAAACTTATTATTGTTTTAAACACCCCGTTTTGCACCCCTCCCCCTCTCCTATTTAATTAATATTAAAAAGGAGAACTAAATTATGTTACTAATTTCGAGCATTATTTGATAGAGAATAAAAAAAAGCTAAAGTAAAGTAAAGAGACGTTTGCTTTGTAAATTATTAAAATGAAAGAGCTAGGTAAAACTGATTTGGAAAATGAGCGCGTACAAATTACAAGAGCTGGTATAAAGCCGGTACTACTGTGCGATGTTACCTCTTGGCTCTTAGCTCTATCCGTGGGCTCTGGCTTAGTTTAAAAGTGCCCGAAACCGGGTGCATGAAGCGAGTACAGCTAGACGAGGAATAAGAGAAGAGCAAATATGGAGTAGAGTGCCGAAAACGAGGAGTAAAGAGAAAAGGAATAATATGTATAAAGGAAGCCAGCCGCCGAAGAACGCCGATATTTTAGCTGCTGAAGGAGGAGTAAACTAAGTACTCTGTTTAATCTAGCATGTTGCATAAATGCATAATCCTCAGTCCTCCTTTATTCTCTCATTCTTGTGCTTTTTTGTCTTCACTCATTTTTTTTATCAAACTGTCATTCGTGTTTTTCATTTCATCAACATTAGCATTACTAACAATACCAAGCACTGGTTACATTTTACGAGAAAAATATCCGCTCCCCTGAGAAATGATTTCCATCTCTATTTCGTTTCATTTAATTTAAACTTTGTTCCTATTTTTTATAAGTTATTTAAAGTCGATCGAGCGCGTTTGGTGGCGTACGTGGGCGTCTTTTATTCAAATCGAGGAGCGCCTTACCCGGGGCCGTTCAATGAAATAAAACGTGGGTGCGATAAGAGAGCCTTTAAAATCGATCCCACGTTTCATCCACTTTGGGTTAAATTCTCTGTCTCACAGCATTTTCAACAAATAAAAGTAACAGTTATCCCAGTTATTGATACCGCTAACCGCCCGAGCATATATTAGCTCGAGAGCTATGCAATACGTATTTTAAATAAATTACTATCTGCTCTAAATTTAAGTGTAAACTCCCGATGAAAAAAGATTTTATACAATTGTATAAAATTATATACAAAAAATGGCCCGATCCAATTGTATACAACTGTATAAAAATTGTATACAATTCTATACAAATTGTATACAAGTCTATATAATTATATACAATTTTATATAAATTATATACAATTCTATATAATTTTATACAATTCTATATAATTATAGACAATTCTATATAATTTTATACAATTCTATATAATTATATACAATTCTACATAATTTTATACAATTCTATATAATTATATACAATTCTATATAATTTTTATACAATTCTATATAATTTTATACAATTCTATATAATTATATACAATTCTATATAATTATATACAACTCTATATAATTTTATACAATTCTACGTAATTATATACAATTCTATATAATTTTATACAATTCTATATAGTTTTATACAATTCTATATAGTTTTATACAATTCTATATAATTTTATACAATTCTACATAATTATATACAATTCTATATAATTTTATACAATTTTATATAATTTTATACAATTCTATATAATTTTATACAATTCTACATAATTATATACAATTCTATATAATTTTATACAATTCTATAATTTTATACAATTCTTTATAATTATATACAAGTCTATATAATTATATACAATTCTATATAATTTTATACAATTCTATATAATTGCAATATATAGAATTGTATATAATTATATATACTTGTATATAATTATATAGACTTGTATACAATTTGTATAGAATTGTATACAATTTCTATACAAATTGTATACAATTGGATCAGGACATTTTTTCTATCCAATTATATATAGTCTATATATAATTATATATAGTCTAGATATAATTGATATATAATTCTATACAATTGTATAAAATCTTTTTTCATCGGGCTGTGACGTCATTAAATAAATAAATACAGAAAAGTTCGAGGCAAAACGAGACACCATTTTTCAAGGGAAATTTTTTTTCCCTAAAATAGGCCGCAATTGCAAAGAGGAATTTTCATCTCTAGAAATGTAATAATTTTTCTTTTTATAAATAAATTCTCCTTTTTAGAGTCGAAAAAAAAATTTAATAATGGACGGACAGAAATAAGTCAATGGTGGATTATTAGAGAAAAAAGATATTTAACGAGCACTTAGATTTTATTACTGCTTACAGTACATTTTAAATATTTGCGCAGAGATCGCAATTAGAATCCCAATGGAGCCCTTTAAACGATATCGCTTGTTCTGTAACATCACTTGAATATCCTCAAGAGATATAGAAAGAGTATATTAATTTCTGTCGTTAGCCCGCTGTCTGAGCCATCAGTTAAGTGTCTGGTAAATAGATTCCAATAGTATCCATTCGATTCCGGCTCTGCAATTTACTCAGCTTCCGTAAGCTTTTTTAAAATTAAACCTTTTAGTTAAGTATTTTGTACGTAACTCAGAGAATTATCGACGCAAGGATCTTTTTTTAAATATTAAAAAATTAGCATATAATAATTAGAATTTTATGCCGTGATTAAACTAGATTTTATCGTCATCAAGACCTTACACTTTAATGACAAACTCTTGTGTGTAGGAACTTGTACTGCAGGGTACTTAAGTCGAGGACTCATAAACTTTTATACGCGCATTATATTAAACTTGTTGATATTTAAATTATCATATTATTTTTTATCATAAAAAACCCCTATGAAAAAAATTTATAAAAAAAATATATTTTTCATATAAAAAAAATATATTAAAAATACATAAATATATATAAAATATGTATAAAAAATATATTTTAAATAGCTAACTTTACGCCGATTTTCGTATATATTTTATATATTTTAAATATGTTATAAATATATAAAAAATACATGTATAAAAATATATTTTTTATATAATTTTTATATATTTTTAAATATAAAAAAAAATATATTTTTTGTATATTTTTATACATCTATTTTTTATATATTCTAAGATATATTTTTAATATATTCAAAATATATAAAGTATATACGAACATCGGCCAAAAGTTAGCTATTTAAAATATATTTTTTATACATATTATATATATATTTTTTATGTATTTTTAATATATTTTTATTATATGAAAAATACATTTTTTTTATATTTAACATATAATTTTTTATAAATTTTTTTCATGGGGGAAAATTTACATATTTTTTATTAAATAATTATTTGAAAAATAAAAAAAAAAAATAATTCATTTACGCAAAAAGCTGAACGTACTTCCGTTCAATTAATCAAAATTTCAATACCCACGAGAAATTTTCACAATAAATACCAATTACATAAATTAACAATTACATTCATGAAAATACACGATAGCTTTTAATTATAAATTTATAATTAAATCCTTTTTCCATTCGTCCTCAGCGCGATATTTGTTTTTAATTGAAGGCACATAAAAAAAATAATTATTTTTAACCCAATACCGATTTACAAATAAATAAATTGCAAGTAATGTGTCTATATATTTTCTTAGTATTTAGCGATTATAAATTTAATATCAGCGATTTCTTTTCGAAACTTTTTTTCCGGCACGTGTATTTAAACTTTTTTTTTTCTGACCAGCGTTGACCCATATCGCGGTGTTTTATTGCCGCAACTTTTTCGTCTCTTTGCAGGGCTTTTCACTCTGCTAAAAAAAAGGTAAAAGTTATTTTCATGTATTTCTTTGTATCGTTAAACAACAATCAATCTCTTTTTTAAGCTTACAATATATTTTGTAGCGAGATGTGATACCCAAGCAAAAAGCTCTTTCATAAAAACATAAATATTCTAGGATCCTGATCGTTTAAAATATATATAGATATATATGAAAAATGGGTTCATTTAAGTCAAAGGGATTAAAGTTTATAAAGGCTGGACAGCACTAAAGCCCAGATTTTTTAATACTCTTGACCAGTTGAATAAATTTTATTTCAAGTGCATTTTAGATTTGAAAGCTTCAAAAAAAAAAGATCAATATTACACCTTAGTGCTGCTTTTTTATCAACTTGCTATTTACTTATATTTATTTATTTCGGGTTATTTTTATATTTCATCCGCGAATATTTCAGTTTCTGACTTGCATTGGATGTCAGAGTGGTTTATTGTTCCGAGTCAACATTAAAAATTTACCTACGTCAAAGTATATGTATATTTTCATATGAAAATATATAAAACTTTAGAATTGCATCGCTGAATTATTTGTGACTCCATCAATGTTATATCCATGGTTCATGGAAATAGTGTATATATTATTTATATTCAGACGTTGAATATGAATTTGCGATCTCTGAATTTAAAAGTATGACTTACTTGAAGACTGCTGCTATTTATTAATCCATATTGACAGATATCATTTATTCAACTTATGTCAATTGTGAATCAGAAATTATATACATTATCCAAAGACAAATTTATTATTCTTGATTGTAAGAAATTTAATATCCAGGATTTAAATTCTACAAGAAACTTCATCTCTTTATATTTATACCGTTTACAAAAAAAATCTATTTGATACTGGGTAAAAAAATTTCAAGCCAAAAATAATATTCAAATTTTTTCTCGACCGAAAAAAGGCCTAAAGAAAACCAAAAAAAATTTGGAAAATCCAAAAGTGCACGCCTCGAACGCTCATATTACAATAAAATTAATTATTAATGTTTTTTCTTTATTACAAAATTTTTAAATAAACATATAGACATTTCTTATTTTTTTTTTTTTAATTTAGTTAATTGGATAACAGTTGGCAAGTCGATTTGTCACACGATATAATAAAAAAAAAAAAAAAAAATTATCTGATGGTAAAGTGGAGCCTTATAATATCAGCAAAGTTTCATGATAATCATGCCTACTTATATTTGTGGGGGAAAAATGGCGGATTAAGCATTAGTAAACATAATCAGTTTTCAGTTTTTAATTGATAATAAATGAACGAGAAGGACTACAGTAGTAATATTTAAAAGGCTTCTATTCTACTAAAATCTGAAGCTATTGAAAAAAAAATTGGACTGATTAATTGAGTTTTTCGACAGATATCTTGCTCACACACGGACATCCCAATTGACGTCCAACTAGTCTCATGTTAAATAATTTTTTTCTTATTATAGTGTAGCTAAATGAAATTTTTAATTAAATCCAAATTATTCTTTAGAATTTTCTCTAGACATTGGTGTACTTTTTTTTCCACAGAGGTGATTTATGAAATTAGCAGAAATGATTAAAGGTAGGAAAATCACGTTTTCACGACAAGTCGATTATAGAGCACAACCTCTCCCGCTATCGCGTCCGAGGCGTGCAATAGGACGATTCAATTTATCGACCTGTTTATTCCCAGGTGGAAAAATATTATAATGTCATTATAATGCGTGTCAAAAATATTTATTTTTCCGAAATTTCCCATCAAAAATACCAAAAACTCTGTGTTAAGATAATTAGGTTTAAACTGGAAACAGTCAAAACGAGAAAGGTCAAGAAAAAATATTTTTGCGCAGTGTTCCGGAATCGTTGTACAATTTTTTGGTGAAATTTGAGTAAACCTCCTTTGATTTAATCGTTTAAGTAAAGCTTATGAAAAAAACGTCTTAGTACTAAGTTTCTGATCCTTCAGAAAATTTTATTTTAAAGTTATAAATTGACCTTTCTCGCTATGACTGTTTCCAGTTCAAACCTAATTATCTTAACACAGAGTTTTTGGTATTTTTTAGATTTTTTATGAGAAATTTTGGAAAAGTAAATATTTTTGACACGCATTATAATGACGTTATAATCTTTTTCTACCTGGGTTAAGAATATTCAAATTTCGGCGAAATTTTGGCCTTTTCCAGATTTAGTATTTTCGGCTCTTTTTCGTGATTTTTGATCCGCGGCAATCAAAGCCGACCTGAATTTTTCCGGACGTACATTCGGTCATTATTTTTTTAATAAAAGGACCAGATAAAAAAAAATAAATAAATTTTATTGCAACATCCGAGATGTGGATTTTTAAGTGCAACACGTTAGTCCATTTCAGGAGAGAAACCATCGTCAGAGTATATAACTCGGGTATTTCGCACGCTCGTGCAAGCTTCCGGTTGACGACCCCATTCTCGGGTAAAATTCTTCCGGGTTACCCACAACCGCAATTCCGCCACCGTAAATGCTCCCGAGTATCGCTCTACCTACCGGACATATCTTACTATTTTTTTTTATTCTCTCACATTTTTATATGTGTTCTTCTATTATTTTCCAACGAAACAAAATGAAAATGAAAATAAAAAAATACCTTTCAAAATGACTGTAATTTCACGCCCTTGGACGGCCTTCCTGATAAATTTCTGATGCAACCAACAAACACAATGCAAAATTCAAACTATTTTCAAATTTAAAAAAAAAACATTTCAATAACTCATCCAACTGTTAATCAAATTCCGGAATTTATAACGAATTGGGGAACAAAATAATCCATCAATGCAGACAAAAAGTAAATCTACAGCGATCCCACGATAATTTTAAACAATATTTTTTTTTCTCAGCTTCAGAGTTTCTCTTCTCCAGTTTTCCGTCTTTTCCATCGCTCCAGTAACTTTTTTTTTTCTTTATTTTTCTAGTCGGCTCATGTAGTCCGTATTCGCAGTGTAATCTATGGGGCGTGGCGAAATAGTTTTCGATTTCTCAGTTGCGACTGAGACGACCAAAATTTACAGCTTCTCAGTAATACAGAGTTACTTTTTTATATCCAATTCTTTCTTCTCTTCTCTTTCCCCATTTCCCAACTGACAGTAAAATACCTCGAGATCTGTCTTACGGTTGAATTATAATTTTCTTACACCTCAATCATTGGGTATATTTTCTGGTTCATTTATCCGACAAATTTCCAGCACAGGTACGGTGAGAAATAATAAGTCGAGATCAAGTAAATTTGATGAATTTATAATTGGGCGGTAAATTTTTCTCATGACTGATCGGAACCGCAGAAGATTATCAATAATATTGAACTGACGTGTCTTGATCAGTGGGTTCACTATCGAGTAACTTCTTGATCCCGCGGATTTCGATGGTGTCACTGGGTTAGATGATAAAATACTCAGGAAACTCTGGGTTATGGGCTGGTAGTAGCATCTGCTGGCTAGACTCCAATGTTTGTTGACTGGAAATTTACCGACCGGCGATTGTTTTGGCCGAGTGCCATTATCTTTGCGAGAAATTTTGACCGGCTCGATGACTCGTGAATATACAGCATAACATTGTTTTATAACTGTACATATATTTCATATTAAAGTCCTACGGGTTAAAGAATTTGAAACATGAAAAAAATTTCCCGTTGAAAAGATTTAGGGGAAGGGGGGCAAAACGGGATAGGCCGGCAAAATGGGATACTCTCAAAATTTCGTCAAAATTTTTTTTTCTCGAAAAACTTTCGAAAATGGTCAAAAATGACATCTAGTATCATTTTACACTATTAAAAGCTAAAAAAAAACATTTTTATATTTTTTGCGAAAAGTATAATGTTGGCGCCAATTTCAAATTTTGAAAAGAAATAACAAGGAAAAACTTCTTTAAAAATATGTTGAGAGTAAATTTTATTACTGACATCAATTTAGAAAGACATTATTAGGGGAGGTTGGGCAAAGTGGGCCCCTTGAGGCAAAGTAGGCCCCCCTAAAATTTGGAAAGCCTCCAAAATTTTTGGGAAAAGTGGGCCCCCCTAAAATTTGAGAGCAAAGTGAGCACCCTGAAATTTTCTATGAACGAGGCTCATAATAAGTCACCTTCAATTTTTTACGACTATTCATTTATTACTTATTAGCTTATTTATGGCTTACCCATTTTTGCCCACTTTGCCCCATATTTTAAAATTCGTAATTTATTATGAACACAGCTTATTCATAACATTTTCAAAGTAAAGAATTTAAAAAAAGTAAAACGAGCAATAAATTTGTCTCACACAATTTTTTTAGATGGGGGCCCACTTTGCCCCTAATTTTCGATTTTTCAATTTTAATGGACACAGCTTATCAATGTTAAATAACAAACAAGGGCCTATAAAGTAGTGTAACGAGTAAAAAAAAGTAAAGATAATCCCATTTCTAGCTTACGGGGCCCACTTTGTCCCACCCTCCCCTACATCAATTTTATTCAATTGAAAAAAAAAAAAATTTACTTTTTATTGGGGTATCCCATTTTGCCCGCAGAAAATAAAAAATTTTTTTCTGATGGCAGTCTCAAATTCGTTATATTTATTTCAAATAGAATCAAAATGAAGCCAATTTACGATATTTATGTCCCTAAAAACTAAATTTTTTGTTAAATATCCCGTTTTGCCCCCCCCCCCCCCCCCCTTCCCCTAAGTTTCCATTTTTTTGTTATTTTCTTGTCATCATTCGTTAATTTATATATTTGCTGGTCATTCAGCAACTCCGACTTTTAAGATACAGAAAAAAAGTTTTAAGACTGGTAGTAGAATAACTATCATATTTCTTGGGCTGGCAAATGCTTGTGATACGTATCACGTGATGTCAGAACGCGAATTGCAACGTAAATATTGGACGTGAAACCAGGAGGGAAGCATGAAGTAGTAAAATAAGAAAAGTGAGTTTTTGTTGAAATTAGATGTCAGCATGTGTCCCTATTACTCACTAATAAAAAAACTTTTCTCATAAACTTGTTTATTTCTGTTAAACATTTTTCATTAACTCATTTATTCATAGTACTTCTCTAAAGTCTGTAGTAAAATAAAAATACATAAATATCCCAATTACTTAATAAATACATTAAAATATCTTTTCATCAACATCAACATAAATATTTTTTATACTGAGTTAAAATGGATAAAAAAAATATCTAAGTAACCCAGATTTTCACTCACAACTTTTTCCTTTTCTAACTCGAGCTTTCAGAGGCTTTTATTTTTAAAAATTTTACATTTCTTACTTTTTAAAACTTGCAAGCAGACGCGACTGTGACGGAATAAGGAACCTACTGAGAAATAAAGAAGATGAAGAAAATGAAGGAGAAGAAGAAGAAGAAGATGTTGAGTAGTACTTTTTAAAAGTGGTTATGACGCTGGAGGTTTTATAAAGCGCGAGCTAAAAGCCATTACCGTTTTGGACTTTCTTAGGTTTCGGTTCGTTTGTCGGTCACCTCGTTCGCTATTTAGACATTTTATACCACCGAAGCTTACAGTTACCCAGACAACTGCATTCCAGTTATTCGGCGTTTAAATTCGTTGAAGACAAAGATGCGAATTGCTAATTACAGGTCAAACCCGTATGAAAAAACCATATACTGTCGATAATATATAAAAAATATATGGTAAATAACTGAACATATATGGCGGCAAAATTATTAATATTGATTAATATATGATTTATCATATATAATAATGTATACGTTTAATATTATAATAATCCATATCATTTATAATATATGTGATTATATACATGTGATATTGTATCAAAAATTATATGACCGCTTTATATATTAATTTATAACGTAAAATATATGTTTCATCTTATAAATTTATTTATAATTTCAATATTATTATAATCTATATAATTTATAATATATATAATTGTATACATATGATATTACATCTCAAATTATATTCTCGTTTTATATATAAACTTATAATTTCAATATTATAAAAATTTCGATATTATTATACATAAATAATTTAAAAAATACACTCCTACCAAAAATTAAAGGAAAAAAAAATTTTAGAAATTTTTTAGTGATTTTTGCAAGACTGTAACTTCATGAAAAATAATCGTATCGAGATTTGAAAAAAAAAGCATTTTATAGCATGAAATCTTTAGTTTTATATTTGTAAAAATATATATAAACATATATCTATATAAATATATATTAACATACATTTATACAAATATATGTGAACATATATTTATATAATTATATATTTACATGTATAAATATTATACTTCAGTCATATAATTAAATCATATATCTTATCATATAACTTAAAGTATAGTATAAAATATTATAAGCAATATTTATAAGTTAGCATGTAAAAAAAATATATTACCGATATATATGTTGCAAATTATAAAATCATATAATATTTCGGCAAAATTTTGTATATGGCTCCATATATGACTTCTTATAATTCCATATAATTTATCATATATTTTTAATTATACTGAAGCTCATATATTGCTTTTTCATACGGGCAACTTTTGAGTGAAAATCAAAATCAATGGGAATGAATGATGATGATGATGATGATGATTGATTCGTACAAAGCAGCGTGTTAAGTTGAAGTTCTTAAGTACGAAGCTATTCAAATATCGCAACTCGAAGGAACAAACTCGGATTTAAGTTATGCAAGTACATGCTGAACACACGCTCGAGAGATATTACAGATAATCCCAAGTGTATGGCTGTGCATACATCACGCCTAAGGCACTCATCAGTCCATTTCTCTACGTCATTGCAAATGTGTTCTTGATGAAATCGCAGTCCCTGATCCGGCGGTTCCCCACGGGCAGTTATGCCCAACGTCCATCTATACACCCCGTCATCACCATTACTATCACCATCATCGAGCACTTCTGAGCTATTTGCGACCATTAATCCGCGATATATATTCCACATATGGATTATTAATCAAGGCTCCAGTTGATTTCAATCCTCACTTCCTTATCGCTATTTTAATTTCTGTTATTTATTCATAACTCATATAAATACATTCGTTTCAAAATCAGGTTAATCGAAAATAATTTACCCTTAATTTGCAATGCTAATAACATATATTATTTATTACATAAATTATTGTAAAACTTTCTGAGAGTTATTTCTATTTAATTTAAAAATAAATTAACTAAATCTTAACATTATTCGATACTTGAAATTGAAGACGGAAATATCAAATCAAATTTTTAATTTTATTTACCAAGCAGGGGACGTCATATTCTGGATTTATTGAATAAATGAAATCAAATTATTCATTCATTAATTCATTTTATGTAGAGATATTGTAAAACTGATCATGTCATTTGAAAACTGACGTTCAAATTAAAATTGACACTGAACATGATCTCCGCTGTTGTAAATTTTGACCCAAGAGATATTTTTGAAAAAAAAAAATAAAATATCGTTCTACTGAAAATAACATCTCGTCTTATCGAGTAAATTAATTGGCAGCGCGGTTTGCTTTGACCTCTGGCTCTCAACAGACACGAGCATTCACCAAATAGCGAATTTATGCTCTCCCGCGGGTTTATATTTCAAGACTCCCATTCAGTTCCACCCAATCGCTGGACGTTATTTCCATTTTCAATACCCCTGGTTCCTCAAAACTATTTGAATATCGTCAGTAACATCTGCTCGAGTAGTTTCTTCTCCAAGTCTTCCACAGTACCGCCCGTCTGCTATCCTACACTTGTGACTTCTATTAACTTTTTTTCCTCCTAAAATTTTATCCCTTTTTACTTTTATATTTTTTGCTAATTTTTTCTTCGCCGTCCAGTCGAATCTTTCCAACACGAGAATAATTTTCCATCCAAACTTTATCGACAAAAAAAGTAGTTCAATAATTTTTAGATCATCGTCACAACTTTCAAATAATTCACAATTTCATCTTTAAACATTCACATAAAATCTAGAAGTATCACAAAAGTTATGATGACATGTAGCTCAACAGACCTGAAAACTTCTTGCTATATATATATATATATATATATATATATATATATACAAATTCCAACAAACTGCACATACTCAAATTTCCATACAAATGTATATTTATTTACCGTCATATATAACGCACATGTCAACGCTTAAAGAAACATTGAAATATAATTCACTGACGGCAAATGTCATAAATCTAAGCTAATAATTTAACGATTCAGCCGTATTTACTTGAAAATATTATTTGCCCACAGTTAACTAAATTCAGCGAGAAATTTTAAAACACATATATTTAACTTTGTTCAGTATCTTTAAAGTTTGCACACATTAACTGCCATAACGCTCTAATCTCCCCCTAAACACACAAAAAAATTTTCCGCCCTCAGTATTTGATTATTCCTTCATTCGGGGTTGGGATGAAATTATAACACATAATTATACTCGCCTGCTAATTCTTGTAAGACAAATTTGCACATGGATCATCATCATCATGGTCCTTACAGGAAACATAAGATTTTTCAGGACTCCTATAAGATCTACACTGTAAAAAGAGCGGTGTTAAAAATGGACTCATTTCAACTCCGCCCGGTGTTAAAATAAAATTACACCGGTGTTAAAAATACCGGTGTTAAATCGGGGTAACCGGTGTAAAAGCGGAGTAAAATCGGTGTAAAGACGGGGTAACCGGTGTAAAAGCGGAGTAAAATCGGTGTAAAGGCGGGGTAAAATCGGTGTAAAGACGGGGTAACCGGTGTAAAAGCGGAGTAAAATCGGTGTAAAGGCGGGGTAAAATCGGTGTAAAGACGGGGTAACCGGTGTAAAAACGGAGTAAAATCGGTGTAAAGACGGGGTAACCGGTGTAAAAGCGGAGTAAAATCGGTGTAAAGGCGGGGTAAAATCGGTGTAAAGACGGGGTAACCGGTGTAAAAGCGGAGTAAAATCGGTGTAAAGGCGGGGTAAAATCGGTGTAAAGACGGGGTAACCGGTGTAAAAACGGAGTAAAATCGGTGTAAAGACGGGGTAACCGGTGTAAAAGCGGAGTAAAATCGGTGTAAAGGCGGGGTAACCAGTGTAAAAACGGAGTAACATCGGTGTAACAGCGGGATAACCGGTGTATAGGCGGGGTAAACTGCGTCCGCTTGGATTATTAACTTTAAAGATTATAAAACACAAAAAATGTCAGTTCTTTATGAAAATTAATAAAAAATATCATTTAGTAACAAGTATAGTGATCGAGTAAGTAAAAATATCCACAAAGTAAAATATTTTAACACTGGTAAAGGATATCTACCCCGGCGGCGGCGTTATTTTAACACCAGTCTAGAATATTTACACCGGTGGCGGCGTTATTTTAACACCGGTCTAGAATATTTACACCGGTGACGGCGTTATTTTCACACCGCTTTCAGGGGTAAATTTAACACCGATAATTTTAACACCTACACCGTTTGGACTTACCCCGGTGATTTTTTACAGTGTAGGAACCTTACAAGAATTAGCGGGGTAGGTAATTGAAAAACTGATGGTGAAAAAACGGAACCAGCAGCTTTGCCGTAAACAGGAGACTTATCATGGGCGATCAATCTGAAGTTAAGCCCACGTGATGCGTGACAAGCTGGTAGATATAACGAGATTCAACGGAGTAGCTTTTCTAGTATCTGGTTACAGCATCTAGTTAGCCCAGAGGCAGTAGTACCAAGTAGTATAGAGTTGACTGGAAACTCTCACATCGTGGGATGTTGCTTCTGGTACCGGGTCTGCTAGTGCCAGTAAGGCTCTTGCTGCTTTACCTCGAGTAATTAATAAGGGCGACGTTATTGGCTTTGCCTCGCTGGACAGTCTATCGAAAATTTAGCAAACTAAATACCATCAGAGCTAACCTATTGCGTTTCACATCATTTCACGATGGCATGGACGTATTTGGACCTTTTGCCGATAATTTCTCATGAATATTGTATCCCAGGGCAATCATTTTTTTATCCTGTCTCTGATATTCCCAATATTTCTTCAGCTTCTGAATTCTAGGCCCCAAATAACTATTTACTATCAATCTGTCTATGCTATTTTGGCGCCCAAATTTTGAAATTCTTAATTATTGACATTGAATTTATTATTTATCAATAATTCTCGGCTGTTTTTAGAATAATAATAGGGGAGACCGGGACAAGACGGCCCACCTCAAAAATTAACCAAAAATTTTTTTTTCTTGTTTTCTTTTGATTATCACAAATTTAGATTATTTACTCATTTTTAGCCCGATACGTGAAACTTGGGGCAAAATGAACCACTCAAAAATTCTAAAAGAAAATGTATTTCATAGTATTATAACCTAGTCATGATTAATTTAATAGAAATATCATTTTTTGGTTAATTATATGGATTTGGATTAAAATAGAGCATTTGAAAAAGTTAAAAAAACCAATAATCAATTTTCTACAGAAGTGAAAAAATGACTCGTATTATATCAAAAAAGGTTATTTCGAGTAATATTAAAGTAAATACAGTTGTTAAAGAGAAAAATATAAACATTTGTTACGCGGGAAATTTTTTTACAATTAAAAAAAAAAAATTTTTTTTTTCATTTTTTTTCGGAGGGGGCCGTCTTGCCCCAAAAAAAAAAATTTTTTTTCAGGAGCTTCACCAAAATTTTGGTGAATTGAGTTCAAGTTGGACAAGAGTAAATCGACTTGATGGTTAAAAGCCACAAATAATAATAACCGGCTTAGGTGGGCCGTCTTGCCCCGGTTTCCCCTAACAGTAACTTTATTCTTAAAGAAATATCAAGTGACAAAAAGAAAAAAAAAATTTGTTGAAATGAATTTAAGGTAAGAATTCACATTTCGGATGAAATTAACTCAACGGATTATTAATCGAGCTGGCACCAAGCCAATGCATAGCGAGGAGGAGTTGCTGGGTTACCTTTTAATAAAATGATTCCACGTCAGTCCGAGTAGTTCCTTCATTTATAAAGTTTGCTCAAAGTTTCGTCGCCGGTTTTCCTTTCCCGGCACGATAATCAATGAATTGAACGGCTCTTGCCGCCGTACCGCGGATTTCGCGATTCTTTCAGCGCCGACCCGAACCTCGGCTCTCGTGACCCCACGTCCCCACCAACTGTAGTAATAACTGTAACTCATTTTCGCGACTAAAACAAATCTCGGTTCCATTTTCCGAGGCCACAAATGTCGAAAAATATTCATATTCATATACATTAGTATAATAAAATATGAAAAATCTCGGGAAAGTTCATAATTGTTAAATAGAAAGGGTATCCTGGTATCGATCGATTTAATAGGTTTCCTACCCGTGTTCCGTGTGAATAGTCAACACGTGAACACACCTATGTCATCGCCGTATCGCATCGTACATAATATCCGCTTAATTCTGCGCATCGTTTGCTTGCCGGTAAGAAGACTTTGAGCTTGAGTGATTCAATGCTACTCCATCTACCAGCACGCAAACGGTCTCTCTGTGTATCAACTACCAGAATACAAGGTACTTTAGTATCTCTGGTGTCTGTAGTCTGTAAAAGCGTAACCTCAAGCATATATATATACACATACATATATATGCATTCATGTACTTTTATATCGCAAAGTTCAGACACTACTTTATAGCCACAGCCTTCCTTCGCTTTTCAGTTCATTCGCCATGAAATTTTCTGCGGCTCGCACTTTCTATACATTTTATATAAAAAAAAAATACTTTTACATATAGATATATATCACTCTTTTCAGAACGTAAACAGGAATAAAAAAAGAACAAATTTTTTCATCAAACCAGGGTCTCTTTATTTCGGACATGCCCACACGGAAAAAAAATTCTAGTTAAATTTACAATGCTAACATCGTAATTTGTCCTATTAATTATTGTATTGGTGGACTAGATTTTTCACATCGTAATTTTTACGATGTAGGGTTGGAAATTTCATTTAAGAAATAATACTTCAGACAAATAATACGAAGTCTTAAGCTCTTTAATATAAATTACGATGTCACATCGTAAAATTTGAAGAGAAATTTTAAATAAACGATTAAAATAATAATCGTTCGGCAGTTGGATTCGAACCCGAGTCCTTTCGAGTGCGAAGTGTCGCCTTGGACCACTCGGCCACTGAAGGGCCTACACTATAAGTTATTTTTAAGATCCATATAAACGACTTACGGAGGACCCAGTTACTATTTAAAAAGTACGATGTAACATCGTACTTTTTATAGCTTCCATCGTATTATAACAGAGGCAGCACTGTAATAATTATTTTGTTAAAAAGTAAAAAGAAATATTAAATGTACGAATAAATATAGTTTTTAAAGTGTAATTTTTATTGCACGCCTCGGAAGCGAAGCGGAGAGGTTGTGCTTTATAACCGACCTGTCAAGGTCACACGATTTCCACTCATTAAAGTGCATATATTTTTTTTCTATTACTCTTACACATTATGAAAAGCACATCAATATAAACCTGAAACACTAATAAATAATCCTGATACTTTTTTTAATTTGTCTAATATGTATTAATATAAAAAAAAGTTCATTAAAAAAAATTTATCGTGGACGTCCATTAGTCTGTGGTTAAAAAAAACGGCGTGGTACGGATATCTCGAGAACGACTTGACGAAACTACTTAATTTTTTTTTCAAAATTTTCAGAAATAAGCAAAGAAGGTTCCTTTCGAAAATCACTACTGTAGGCCTTCTCGTTTTTTTAAAAATAAATCATTACGGTTAAAACCGGCAATCTTACATGTAAACAAACACACACTGCCGCCATTTTTCATTAGGAATGTTCTCCTTATTTATTTTTTTTTTTACTTTTGTTACCGTATATTTACCATGGAAATTTCTATGGGAAAAGAGCGGGATATTCAATTTTATTCGAAATTTAACTTTTAAAAAAAAACATAACATGAGCTTTCGAGGCGTGCACTTTTGGATTTTCCAAATTTCATTAGACCTTTTTATTTTTTTTTACGATGTTAAATTGTAATTTTTGCAGTAATTTTTAATCCTAAAAGTCTTTGTTAAAATTACGATGTTAAATAGTAAAAAATATAACCCACATAATAAATTTTGAAATAAAACATTTAAAAATTGACGTTAATAAAAGTCTAGTCCGAAATTACGATGTTAACATCGTAAATTTTGGTAGAATTTTTTTTCCGTGCATTAGAGGGTAAAATTATTAAAGTTAATGGTTGGAGATTTTTGATGGTTAACATTCCGAATAATCGTTTTATGTAAATGAAATTATTCAAACTAGTGTGTAAAGTGAATATATATATGTATGATCATTTAAAATAAATATTATGATGAAGGTAAATGAATTTAATTAAATAGTGGATAATTGACCCATTGATACGAAACACGCGGGATGAACACACATTGAAGGGTATATTGATGCAGTGGCTCGGATGCGTCGAACGCGGGACAATTATCCACTTGGGTACTCAGCAACGAACTTGGTTATATTCACCAGATTATATATAGGACCAATAGAAATTTCACCGTCGCTCAACGACGCACTTGGGACACACACTAATGACTGAGCCTCGTACACAACAATAATCCAGATAGTAATCATAATAATAATAGTTCCGACACTATCAATATTACCCTGGATGTATTGACGTTAAATTGTTTGATAAACAAATTACATTTTAAAACTCATGATCTCTATCACGCATAAGTCAACCCGCGAAATGTATACCCGCAGATATTATCGCGTGTAAGCCAATATTGATAAAACGGAAAAAATAGGCCGCAAAGCTTTATAGGAAGCTACGACTGCTCCAAAAATTATTTTTATTTTCCTGCGAACCTCGTAGCTAACATTCAAACATTTTTTTTTTACTGTGTATGCTCGGGAGCTAAATCTAGAGCTAGAGCTTTATTCACCCAATTTTTTTTATTTTTACTGCAAGCCCGTGAATATAACTTGAATACTTTTAACCTTGAGCAGTTATCCTTTTTTTTTTAAATCCCTTGGAAAATCTTCTTATTCAACCAATAGCAGATCTTTTAATATTTCAGAAGTTTATTTACAACTTATTTGTATGCAAAATTCAGATCTCGAGTTTTTATCATATATCGGTCCTTCAATATATCCGGAATCATTTCTCATAATTTTTAGATGAATGTCCGTCTTGGATTCGAGTACTTTCTAAATTATTTTCAAAAAATAAAAATAAATAAATTATCAAAATTTGATCAGATCTACATTTTAATTTTTACTTTTTTTGACATTTATGTTTTTTAAAATAAATATAGGGGAAGGGGGGGCAAAACGGGATAGGCCGGCAAAATGGGATACCCTCAAAATTTCGTCAAAATTTTTTTTTCTCGAAAAACTTTCGAAAATGGTCAAAAATGACATCTAGTATCATTTTACACTATTAAAAGCTAAAAAAAAACATTTTTATATTTTTTGCGAAAAGTATAATATTGGCGCCAATTTCAAATTTTGAAAAGAAATAACAAGGAAAAACTTCTTTAAAAATATGTTGAGAGTAAATTTTATTACTTACATCAATTTAGAAAGACATTATTACATCAATTTTATTCACTTGAAAAAAAAAAAAAAAAAATTTACTTTTTTTTGGGGTATCCCATTTTGCCCGCAGAAAATAAAAATTTTTTTTCTGATGGCAGTCTAAAATTCGTTATATTTATTTCAAATAGAATCAAAATGAAGCCAATTTACGATATTTATGTCCCTAAAAACTAAATTTTTCGTTAGGTATCCCGTTTTGCCCCCCCCCCCTTCCCCTAAAAATTAAATTATTTATTAAAATCAAAATAATAATAATATAGATGTGAATATTTATATATTTATATTAATTTAAATATAGCAAGCAAACAAAATATTTTGAGCTTATACAATTATAATGAATATGAATATAACTCGTGTTCATTAAAGTCTAATTGCATTTAATGATAGTATAGACGTGAGTATTCGCATTTGCTTTTGACTCGGATGAACGTGAAAATTAAATTTGCTCTCACATACTTCATTAAACAATTAGAACAAAGAACAGTTTATTATTATTCATCTCATAAAATATGCCGTTTAGTGATGAATCATTACAGAAGATGCTACCGCATACTTAAATAACTCATTAATTAACAAATAAACTCTTTCGTTTCGAATACCGTCACTTGAATTATTTCACCAGCCAATTTGTTTTATATACTTTACTCAAAAATGGAGTAGAGTAGACGGATAAATTATGTAGATTTTAAAAAAGAATAGGATAAGAAGTGAAGGGAAAATATAAATATACGATGTAATCTAAGATGTGACGTTGCATGTTATCCACTTTAGTTGGCCGAGCTGCATCAGCCCTTTAGGCATCGCAACAGTCTTTGACATGCAAATACATTTTGTAACTGCATAATAAACATACCCTTGTTCATATTTATTTTCTTTTATATTCAGATTCTGCTGCTACTCTTTTATTCATTTATTATTATTTTTCTTTTTATACTAAATTTAATATCCATTGATGAAGTCCATTTTTATCAAGACCAATTGCACGAAAACGTTGATATTGTGTAGAGTCTTTTCCAACAGGAGCAAAGTTATGGACTACATAGAAAGACATAGACAGTGTCATCTTCATTTATTCTCATCCATCTTCATTTATCCTCATATGAGTCATAAGTCAGAAAAAAAATTTTTCTCGGGACTTTTTGGAGGTTCTCCTACTAGAGGACATCATAATGAACAAAAAACGTCAATATTGTGATGGGTTATTCCCAACAGTAGAAAAGTTACAGGCCACTATTCATCAAAAGTCACAGACACCGTCATCTGCCCGTATCTGCCAGGTGTCGATAACTCAAAAGATAAATTTTTCCTAGGACTTTTCCGAGTTTCTCTTACTAGAGGACATCATTATGAACAAAAAACGTTTATATTGTGATGGGTTATCCCCAACAGGAGCAAAGTTATGGGCCACTCTTCATAGACAGCCTCATCCTCACCCATTCTCACCCATCTTCACCCCTCTCCACCTAATCCTCATATGGGTCTGAACTCAAAAAATTAATTTTTTCCAGGACTTTTTAGGGCTTCTCCTACTAAAGGACCTCATAATGAACAAAAAACGTTTATATTGTGATGGGTTATTCCCAACAGGAGCAAAGTTATGGGCCACTCTTCATAGACAGCCTCATCCTCACCCATCCTCACCCATCTTCACCCCTCTCCACCTAATCCTCATATGGGTCTGAACTCAAAAAATTAATTTTTTCCAGGACTTTTTAGGGCTTCTCCTACTAAAGGACCTCATAATGAACAAAAAACGTTTATATTGTGATGGGTTATTCCCAACAGGAACAAAGTTACAGGCCACTATTTATCAAAAGCCACAGACACCGTCATCTGCCCGTATCTGCCCGGCGTCGATAACTCAAAAGATAAATTTTTCCTAGGACTTTTCCGAGTTTCTCTTACTAGAGGACATCATTATGAACAAAAAACGTTTATATTGTGATGGGTTATCCCCAACAGGAGCAAAGTTATGGGCCACTCTTCATAGACAGCCTCATCCTCACCCATCCTCACCCATCTTCACCCCTCTCCACCTAATCCTCATATGGGTCTGAACTCAAAAAATTAATTTTTTCCAGGACTTTTTAGGGCTTCTCCTACTAAAGGACCTCATAATGAACAAAAAACGTTTATATTGTGATGGGTTATTCCCAATAGGCGCAAAGTTACGGGCCATTCTTCGTAGGAAGACATGGACAGCCTCATCTCCACCCATCACCACCTAATCCTCATATGGATCTGCAGTCAAAAAATAAATTTTTCTTAGGACTTTTTATGGTTTCTCCTACTAGAGGACATCATAATGAACAAAAAACGTTTATATTATGATGAGTTATTCCCAACAGGAGCAAAGTTACGGGCCACTGTTCATTGGAAGACATGGACAGCCTCATCTCCACCCATCTCCACGCATCTCCACCTAATCCTCATATGGATCTGAAGTCAAAAAATAAATTTTTCTTAGGACTTTTTATGGTTTCTCCTACTAGAGGACATCATTATCAACAAAAAACGTCTGTATTGTGATGAGTTATTTCCAACAGGAGCAAAGTTACGGGCCAATTGCTTCAGCAAAATAAAATAATTTATTTTTCAAAATAAAAAATAATAGTAATAATGAGGTCAATAAAATGTCCCAAATTTTTTTTTACAATAGTGGCCCACTCTACCTCACATTCAGATTCTAGGTTCCAATAAAATTAAAAAAGAATTTTTCTTATTAAAAATTTTTAATTCACCCCATTGTCGGGGCTGATTAACACGCGATCCTATTCTCCAAAGCGTAACTAAGCTTTTTTAAACAAATAAAATTTTTCTCTCTTCATAATGGTGTCCCATTTCCACCCAGGTTCCTTTACATACATTTAAATAGAACAATGGAAATCGTAAAAAAATATAATTAAATTAAAACTAACATTGACTCGGTGAGCAGCTCAATTGTTAATAGTCATAATTGTGACATAAATTATTGGATATATACATATATAAATATAAGCTCAAATACCTCAATTATAATAATCAAATTGAGGTATCAGCTTTAGAATGCTTTGTCATAAATTATTTATTAATTCATGGTATTATTCACTGTTTTGTAAATCGATTCAATTTTACACATTGCCAATATTTTAATAATAAAAAATTTTAAAAAGGACTAATGAATATTTTTACCGACTTTACCGCGGATTAACATAAATTTAATATCGGGTTAAATAATACCCTAGTAAAAAAATGACTTAAAATATTTTATTTTTTTTCGCCCCTTTTCATTCAAGTACTTGTGGATTTTTATTGCCTCGGAACAATGACAGGTCAGAGTTGGATTTTATTAGAATGAAAAAAAATGTAAGAGGATTTTTATCATTTTTTTTTAGATGCAGTAAAATCAACCGATCAGCGGCAACGATTTTTGACAGCCGCTTGTCAACTGATGGCCAAAGTTGTCTCTGCACCCGAGTTTGTTATATTTTATTTTTTTTTTACTCCCTTTTTTTCCTGGTACATCAGTAAAATAAGTGAAAAAAGAGTTAAAAGATCGAGTCCCTTGCGGTCCGGGGGTTAGTTGTTTAAGACTCGAGGGCGCTTGCGCAGCTTTCAGGTATGCCGATCCCTGTGTGGGGGTTAGTCGTTCGCCAACATTACAACGCGTCGCGTGCTCTGCTACGCACCCCCGTCAAGGTGCTCTTTGCTCTCCCGCTCTCGGAATTCAAATCTTCGCTCACTTTTTATTATTCAAATACCGATCAAATAAAAAATGTCACCTCATAATTTTATTTTTTCTCCCCATATTTAATTTTTTTTTCTCGACTTGTTAATTATTTTATTAGTGATGTTAATTAATAACTATTCGAAATTTTACACTAAAGTTAATATAAAAGTGACAGTGGCATGTGTTTATAAATATATAAATTTATAAAAACTTGTGTTAAATTTTTTTTTGTTAATTAATTAATTTTATTGTTATAAGACAGCAATGAAGAGTAATTAGTGTTTTATGTATAACACATCAGTGTTAAAAAAAAGGTATCAAAATTTTGTATTTTTTATTAAAAAGTAAAAAAAAATTTTACTTCAAACGAATAATTATCATATTTTAATGAATAAATTTTGTCAGATTACTTGGCTCGTATTTTTGTACTGAAATTTTTTTTAATTTTAATTAGAGAGAAAAAATTTTTAATTAGAAATTTTAGCGACAATTATTTGGCCGTTAATTAATGAGGGTGATAATTAAGAATTCAAAAAAAAAATATTAGAGAGATGATTCGATGACGAATATCGTGACGTAGTAACGAGATATATATGACAAATATAATATATGAATTGTGATATTATATATAAGCCCTTGAGCGTTGATGATTATTCGCTGCAGTGGAACCAGTGGAAGCAGCAGCGACACGCCCGGACTGAACGATCCCGAGATTAGAGATAACCCCTCAGACTTTTACTGCAGCAAAGCGCGAGATAAGACGGCGAAATGAGCGAGCTCTTCATTCCAGGTAAATTTAACTCTTTCCATCTGGTCTCTGGTCCCTAAAACCATTCAAAGTCTGTTTGTTCCTCGGTCGCGAAATTTATCTAGAATCTCGTCCGAAATGACACTCGATTATTTTATATATCCTTGAGGCAAAAGAGGGAGGAACAGACAAGTGCAATTAATTAGTTAAAGTGAAGTGAGAGAAAGAGAGGAAAAGGACTCAAGAGTGTCTACAGTGGATGTAACGTGGCACAAAGTTGCGTCGAATAATAAAAAATTAAAATGGGGCTGGCGAGAGCCCGGAGAAAAACCCTCGACAAGGACGTGTATGTTCCGGTCTGCTGAAGAGATAAAAGGAACCATCCGACCCTACATCACATCCACTGGTAGAATAATTTGCGGCGCTCTACCCCACTTGCCATTTTATATAGAGATACAAAAGAAAATTTTTAGACTAGAGACACCGTCGTAATGAAAAAAGTATCTGCTGAACGGTTCACCCATCGTTCAACATTTTTTTAATATTATGAGTTATTTTCGGTATTTACTAATTAGTTCATAAATTATATTCATGTCGAAATTAGGAGTGTGCCAATTATGTCCAGTTTCAATTTTATACACTGTAAAAAATCACCGGGGTAAGTCCAAGCGGTGTAGGTGTTAAAATAATCGGTGTTAAATTTACCCCCGAAAGCGGTGTAAAAATAACGCCGCCACCGGTGTAAATATTCTGTACCGGTGTTAAAATATTTTATTTTGTGAATATTTTTACTTACTCGATCACTATACTTGTTGATAAATGATATTTTTTATTAATTTTCATAAAGAACTGACATTTTTTGTGTTTCATAATCTTTAAAGTTAATACTCCAAGCGGACGCAATTTACCCCGCTTTTACACCGGCATTACTCCGCTTTTACACCGGTTACTCCGCTTTTACACTGGTTTTACTCCGCTTTTACACCGGTTTTACTCCACTTTTACACCGGTTACCCTGATTTAACACCGGTATTTTTAACACCGGTGTATTACTCCTCCTACACCGGTGTAATTTCATTTTTACACCGGGCGGAGTTGAATTGAGTCCATTTTTAACACCGCTCTTTTTACAGTGTAGTAATCAAAAAAATTTTAAGATTAAAGTTAAATTTTTTGATTTGAACCCCGGGTCTGAGTTGACAAAAAAATTCTAATTTTATTCCTTCAACACCTCAACTTTGAAATAATAATAATAAGAATTAGTTTATACGAATACGTGGTTCGAATTTAATATAAAGTGTATTCAGTGTTGGTCAGCAGCTGAACAGTGCTGACCTTTACACACATACTGAACTTGTAAACCACTCGGAGAACTACCACGAGAATTAGAAACTTTACCACATATACTTCTATAAATATAAGTATATATACATAAATATATGAATCACATTATTATCAATCTCACATGCGAAAGTTATTACATGAAATTGTCCACACAATAATAACAACAACAACAGCAAAAACCACATGCAGGTGGTATAAACTCACTTACTTCCACGTAACTCTTTTGTTCCCTTTACTTTTATTTTTTTATTTTTTCACATTACTCTGATTATTTATACTTTTATACAAATACATATAAAGCCGCTTACAGCCGCTTACAAGCTGACTAACGATAAGTCATGCGAATGTAATTCTATAAAGTATAAGGTTTAGTATCAACACCCACCCCTATTTAAAATAAAGAAAATATTTACAGCGACATTTCGAATGACTTTCAAGGTGATAAATTGTCATGCATGTCTGCTGCCATTGAAAAAAATAAAACAAAAATGTTTAGAGATAAATCATAAAATGTCACAGTGAATTGCCATCTCCCGGAGTAACTTATTAAATATGTGATTATTATTATTATTATTATTATTATTATTTATTGTTTTAAGGCCATGGAGTTATAGCTCCTTGCGGCCCTCCAAAATAGGGGAGACCGGGGCAAGACGGCCCACCTAAGCCGGTTATTATTATTTGTGGCTTTTAACCATCAAGTCGATTTACTCTTGTCCAACTTGAACTCAATTCACCAAAATTTTGGTGAAGCTCCTGAAAAAAAATTTTTTTTTTTTGGGGCAAGACGGCCCCCTCCGAAAAAAAATGAAAAAAAAAATTTTTTTTTTTTAATTGCAAAAAAATTTCCCGCGTAGCAAATGTTTATATTTTTCTCTTTAACAACTGTATTTACTTTAATATTACTCAAAATAACCTTTTTTGATATAATACGAGTCATTTTTTCACTTCAGTAGAAAATTGATTATTGGTTTTTTTAACTTTTTCAAATGCTCTATTTTAATCCAAATCCATATAATTAACCAAAAAATGACATTTCTATTAAATTAATCATGACTAGGTTATAATACTATGAAATACATTTTCTTTTAGAATTTTTGAGTGGTTCATTTTGCCCCAAGTTTCGCGTATCGGGCTAAAAATGAGTAAATAATCTAAATTTGTGATAATCAAAAGAAAACAAGAAAAAAAAATTTTTGGTTAATTTTTGAGGTTGGCCTTCTTGCCCCAGGTGGGCCGTCTTGCCCCGGTCTCCCCTACATTACAATGAATGTTAATCAACAAAATTAGTGTAATACAGATAGTAGTAATACTTGATATATATTATACATAATACATACATCAATACATCATACATCAACATATCACTCCATCATCAAATAGATAATTTCATTAGTGATTTTGACCAAATCACGCATTCTCTTCACTCAACAAGAACTCAAAACACGCTTTGCGGAAAGTAGGAAAAGACGGTTGTGAAGTACAGTATTAAGGTAATCGATTCCATATTCTAATCGCACTTACTAAAAAAGATTTGTCATACTTGGTGCTGTCCCGCATGGAAAAGCTATATATTGTTAAAAGTATATAAAAAAATATATGGTAAATATGTGATAAATATATAGCGGCAAAAATATCTATATTGAAAAATATATGTTTTTTACATATATTGGATTATGTATTTATCATAATATATTTACTTGTATATAATGTTTTGTATTTTTCTATATATATTATCTCATATAATGCTCAATATATTTTTATCATATATGGATAATATATATATAATTTATAAGTATAATATAATAAACTTGAATTATATATCCATATATTTTGACTCATATAATTAGTGGTATATGGTCTCTATATAATTGATTATATATGAAAGAATTTATATGATTAAATATATGGTTCGCGGTATATTGGAATTATATTTTTCCAGTATATCAAAACTTATATTTTTCGCAATATATTTAAAATTTTATTTTTTAATATACTTTTTCAATTTCTACACAATCCCACAAAAAAAAGTCAAATTTGTTATTTTTTCTCCTTCTTTTTATAGACCTTATATTTACTGGCAATAACCTAAGAAAAGTAAAAAAAGTGCCATATATTTTACAATATATTGGAAACCATATATTTTGCAATATATTGGAAAACATATATAAAAAATATAAAAAATACTATATATTAATTAATATACTACTTTCAATATAATATATCAATATAAAAAAGATATATTAAAATATATATGTAAAACATACATAAAAAGTCATATATTGATAAATATATTGATAATATATTCTAGCAATATATTTTTTTTCAATATATTATCATATATTCTAGCAATATATTTTTTTTCAATATATTGTCATATATTAATACGGCAAAAATATAAATATTATTTTATATATTGAACAATATATCACATTAAAATATTCATATATTCTATCATATATGTTTTCACATATAAAATTTTTTCATGCGGGGTGGCAACCCGGTACAACAATATGATAAGGTCTTATTTGCATCCGCGAGTCTATCACCAACAGCGGCAAGGAAAATAAGAGCAACGAAGCGGTAGAAGCTCATCGTCGGGCGGCAACAGCAATAAACAGTTTGTTGGGTTCGTTACTGCCAGCTCTTGTGCCATATAAACTTGGAGCGAGCACGCTTGCTCTTACGCCTTGGCTTGTATCTTGGCTTATAAACCTCATCGCTGTTTTACTCGGTACGCGGGACTTCGGGCCGACTGACCCGCTCGAGGGGCAGAGTGAACCAGCAAGTGGATGATAGTCCAAAAGTTACGGTTAGTTAGGATCATTACTTGTTTGCCAAGTTGTCTTTGTTATCACTACTTCCATGACAGCTATTTCTTTTCAACGCTATACACAACGGCTTTATTTATGTTTCTTTATTTTTACACTTCTTTTCATCTTTATCATCAAAGTCTTGAATAAATAAAGACAAACAGTAACTAAGATACCATACAAGAGTGCTGGTCTCAAAACTCCTTAAAACAAAAAACACAAAATTCAAAACAGCTTCATTATTTTTTTTTTTTTTTGTTGCAACAAAAAAAGTTACAATAGGCAATTTTTTTAATACGCTTTCTGAGAATAATAAGCACAGAATGGAATCTCGAAATTAGGTATAAAGACGAGCATAAATTCTTTTTAGAAAAATTTTCTTTTATTTCCGACTCACGAACTGGAATTTTTTCACAGCCGACTAGTAATTGAATGTAATTAAATAAAAGAGGTGTAATGTGGGTACAATTATTGTGCGGAAAGGGTGAAAAAATAAGGGCGAGTCCCTTTGATAGTTGACAAGATTTCCAGATGGTGAAAAAAATATTAAAGTAACCATTTTTACGCAAAGTCACTTTGTTCCGGTACTTTGCGGTATAGTTGGTCACATTCAATCCCAACTCTCAAAAGTGAATTAATTTAAAGTACTACAAGCTAATTGCTAATTAAAAAGTCACTATTCTTGCCTTAATTGATAATCAGAAACAATAGAACTTATGACAAAATTTTGAATAAATGGGACAGATAACTTTCCTTGGAATATTTCACCTGATTCTGAACATTGATTCAATAATATTTTACTTAGCATAAAAAACACATGAAATAAAAATTTAAGAGAATAAATTGGTGTGCATGTATGATTTTATGCAGACAAGTAGACTCAGGCCTGGGTCTAAGTACCTTAATAACAGAGTATTGTAAAGAAATATGTTATTCATGTAAAAATAGTAAAGTTGTCGTATGAATGAAAAATAGCTTAAGTACAGGGTTGTCCTTACATTTCAATAGTGAACCTTGGGCATTATATAACTCGAGTGCACCTCACACAAAACACACATGGAGGTTGTTTTATAATAGAGGACTATAAGATACTCGTTACTTTTCATTCTATCGATTCGCATTTAAATTTATCACCAGGGGAATTGAATTCTTTCTCACATTCTAACCTTTAGAGCTTCTGTATAGATCCACTATACATTCGTTTCTATAAAAAATGAAAACAACAGTACTTACTTTGAGATCAGACAGGATGACACGGCTTTTAGATACAAGAGAATTTCTCTTCTCTCAGATCCCAGATCCCAAAGGAACCAGTTTCAAAGGCTTTCAGTCATTGAAAAATACTCGGGAGCGTCGTAACCATCGATCATTTTATTTATCAGAAAGAAAATAATTCATGTTCTGTGAGAAATATCAGAGCTGTGATGGTTGACCGTTTGAGAATGACGAGATGGTGATGGAAATGCGCTCACAGAAGGGAGATGTGTGGAACGAACACACACCTGCACACACACGGATTTAATATTTTATTATGCAATTGGTTCTATCGAACGGCGCAGAACTCGGTCGAGGGTTACGACCCTTACGCCTAACCGATACAACGTATAATTGCAATTTATAGACACCCAGTGCACCGCATAGACAACCGCCGAGCCAGTGAACCATTCGTTGAATGAACAAAACCGTCGGTATCGATTGATTTCAATATAAAAAAAGTACTATGCATATTTTTTATATTCATTTGTCGTTTCAACGTTTTGTATTTTATGGATACTCATTATCGATAATTAGGAGAACGAGAGCAAGTAATAGGAAAAACCCGGAAAACGGTAAATTGTGTGAGTTTTTTTCTGAGGTCACGTCAAAACTCATTCAAAAAAAATTATTTTGAGAACTTATTGGGTTTTTCCTATTAGAGGACACTCTAGGGAACAAAAAACGTTGATATTTTGTAGAGTTTTTCCCAACAGGAGCTAACTTACGGGCTACTCTTCATAGAAAAACATAGACAGTGTCATCCTCATCCATCCTCATTTATCCTCACATGGGTCATAAGTCAGAAAAAAATTTTTTCTCGAGACTTTTTGGACTCTTTCCTACTACAGGACATCATACTGAACAAAAAACGTTTGTACTGTGTGGAGTTATTTCCAACAGGAGCAAAATTATGGACTACTCTTCATAGAAAGACATAGGCAGTGTCATCCTCATTTATCCTCATATGGGTTATAAGTCAGAAAAAAATTTTTCTCGAGACTTTTTGGACTCTTTCCTACTACAGGACATCATACTGAACAAAAAACGTTTGTATTGTGTGGAGTTATTTCCAACAGGAGCAAAGTTATGGACTACTCTTCATAAAAAGACATAGACAGTGTCATCCTCATTTATCCTCATCCATCTTCATTTATCCTCACATGGGTCATAAGTCAGAAAAAAATTTTTTCTCGAGACTTTTTGGACTCTTTCCTACTACAGGACATCATACTGAACAAAAAACGTTTGTACTGTGTGGAGTTATTTCCAACAGGAGCAAAATTATGGACTACTCTTCATAGAAAGACATAGGCAGTGTCATCCTCATTTATCCTCATATGGGTTATAAGTCAGAAAAAAATTTTTCTCGAGACTTTTTGGACTCTTTCCTACTACAGGACATCATACTGAACAAAAAACGTTTGTATTGTGTGGAGTTATTTCCAACAGGAGCAAAGTTATGGACTACTCTTCATAAAAAGACATAGACAGTGTCATCCTCATTTATCCTCATCCATCTTCATTTATTCTCATATGGGTCATAAGTCAGATACAAAATTTTTCTCGAGACTTTTTGGAGTTTTTCCTACTACAGGACACCATACTGAACAAAAAATGTTCATATTGTATGGAGTTATTTCCAACAGGAACTAAGTTACGGGCCGCTCTTTATAAAAATCTATAGACATCATCATCCGTGACCTAACAAGGCATCCCAAGTCAGAGAAAAATTTTTTTCTGGACTATTTTGAATTTTTCCTTCTAGATTACACTATAAAGACCGTAAAAATTTTTATATAGTATGGCGTTATAAACGGAAAAATTTTCAAGAGGCTCATTTTGCTTCCCGCTTCCGTAGATAAAATATTCTAGTCTAATATTGATTCGAAACTTCTGGGAAAGAACACGGTAGTTATTCCTCGAAAAGTTGGATAGAATTAAGTGCGGATGTATAATGTAATTGGGTTATCTCCTCGTTTTCTATAGAAATCGCTCGACGGCTTGAGGTAACGCTCGTCGTACAGATTCAGTAAAACATTCGCCAAGAATGGCTCTTTAAAAAAGTAATTATTATCTTGAGGTGTCAGATGTCCTGAACCGTAAAGTCTCCTTTCAACTCCAAGGGTTCTTTTATTCGCGTTAAAACAAAACGAGTCTGATCGAAGCCTCATAAAAGAACGTCGTCCTGTATGATAAGGATCTTTTTAATGAGCTTGTGAAAATGTCATGTATAATATTTCTAAAATGTCCTTCTGTTATTTCCACTGACAAGTAGACAAACTCATTTTCTCATATTAAACCGTTTATATAAAATGTGTTTATCAAAAAAATTACTCGCTTATTTTTAACATCAAGAGATAAATGAGTAAGTATAAATATAGAAAAAAAAACTTTGAAATTTGATTTTATCTTCTATACTTTTTCAGGTGTTCTTTCTGGAAAATAAGTAAACTTTAAATTTCTTCCATACCCAAGTTTTAGTATCCCTGTAAAAAACTTAAAAACTTGATTTTCAAGTTCCCAGAGTCCTTTTTTTTACTCAAAGAAGACAAACTTATCAAAAGCGTTCACGTTTCAAAAAATAACTTATAAATTTGATTTTACAACTTTTTAGATACTTTTCATAAAAAATCGCATTAACTGTTGCACGGAAAATTTTCATATTTATTCAAATAGACGAATTGCCTACTCGCCTGCGGGAAAATTTATCATTAATGAGAGATTCATTAAAAATATCCAAAATCGTACGAATTGAGCAGCAAAACTGAAGCAAACACTCCGGAAATGAGGGCAACCCGTGAAAAAATATTCTGATCAGACTATATCAGGCCTGATATAGAAATTGGCCATATCAGACTATATATGCTTTGATATAAGTATATTAGACTATATATGCTTTGATATAAATTGTCTATAAATTGTCTATAAAAAATTACATCTGTAAAAGACCAAATTTAAAAAAAAAAATATGTAAAAAATAAATATCAATAAATTTTTAATGTGTATAAAAAATCTATCGTGTTCAACTTTCTTGACACATCTTTTCGAATACAGTTTGAGGTAACTTGATATTTTTAACCTCTATAAAGGCTTATCAAATTATATCAAGCCTGATCAGGATTTTTATTCACAGGTATATCAATTTATATATATATATATATATCAGACTATATAAAGTCATATCAAGTTATATCAAGCCTGATCAGGGATTTTTTTTTTAAGTATATCAAAGTATATATAACTTTATAAGGTTATATCAGGCCATATCAGGACCTATTAGAAATAAATATAACATTATATATGAGCTTATCAAGTTATATCAAGTCTGATATAGACATATCAAATTGATAAGGCTTGATCTGGCCTGATATGGCCAATTTTCATATCAGGCCAGATCAGGACCTATCAAAAATCAAATATGGACATATCAGATCATATCAGGCCAGATATGAATATATCAAAAATTTTGATATGGCCTTATCAGCTCATATCAAGCCTGATCAGAATATTTTTTCACGGGAAATGTGTAGCGCAATAAAATAGAGAGCAGAATCACAATATTTACATATTCCATCAGAAAGTAACAAAGTTAAGATTCATTACGAATAGAACCGAGGAACGAGCGAACCATTGACCTAAAGGACTGCCAAGCCGTTATTTCCCATTGTTAAAGTCTTATATATATATATAAAAAAAAAAAAAAGAACGAGTCGCCGTTATTTGCCAGAATCTTACTCTTCTATAGAAGATATATATAGAATTGATTCATGAAACAAACGTACTCGACCTCGACAATTTTTCTCGAGTCTTTTCTCCTACAAGGATCCTCTCCCGTTCCCAGTAGTCGGCTCAGGGCACCCGATTTTCAGGATCAATACTGTCACAATGACTATCTATTAAATGATAGACTAGTACCAGCATAAAACTATGTGCATACCAGAATATATATATATGTATACGAAAGTACACAACAATCTATTTGAGCTGACGTTCGTGAGTAGATTTCCCGGTTTCGCAGATTCTTACATTAACTCTCTATCTCTCTCTGTCTTTTCTTTCTCATTCTCAATACCTGCATGCTGATATATACCTATATTAGATAAGTTTAATAGCTGACTTTGCGTAATGCGCTCAAGCATTTCCCAAGGGCACGATATGCCTTTATCCTATTTCTCTCTGTCTACAGAACTCTTCACCCACTCGCTATATGCCAGCAAATAATGCTGATATCGCTTCTTGATAAATTCCACACTTATATTTTTCACTTCAACTTGAATCTTCTTTGACTTCTTGTTATCTTACAAATTTATTAATATCATTCATTATTGCTGCAGTGTGAAAAATTTTGAAAACAGGCGCGGATTTAACGCGGAATGGAACGTGTGGCTTTTTACCCGTAGGAAAATAACATATATGGTCAAAATATATGTAAAATATATGATAAATATCAGAAAATATATGTGGCGAATTTAACTATATTTTCTGATATATTTTTTTTTTATATTAAAAAATATAATACTCATCATATACGAGTCCGTATATGTTTAGCATGTATAAAATATATATGTCAATCATATACAAAAAATATATTTTTATCATATATGAAAATATATATTCTTTTCATATACGAAAACTATATTTTTATCATACATAAAAATATATATTTTTATCATATATAAAAACATATATTTATATTGTGTATGGAAAAAAAAAAATTTCTTATTCGTATGACTAACTCCAATTAAATTAGATCTAAATTTTAATATAGGGGAGGGTGGGGCAGAGCGGCCCCCCTGAAATTTTGATAAAAAAAAAAATTTTTTTTTTTTTTCAACTAATTACTATAAATCTGATATGTTTGCGCATTTTTACCCCTACGCATGACATTTGGGGCAAAATGGACAAGCCCAAAATTTTGAAAAAGTGATTTTTTCATATTTTTATTGTCAAATTAAAAAAAAATTATTATAATTCCACATTTCTAGCCCTACGCATAACACCTGGGGCAAATGGACCAGCCGAAACTTCCGAAAAAATTATTTTTTCATATTTTTCGGCCGTTTCTTTATGTAAGAGGCAAATTTGGTCACTAAAAATTTATAAAAATTAAATTTTTTTTTTTGTTGATAAATTTTTGAAATAAAGTAAAACTATAGAATTGAATTTTTTTTTTATTAAATAACAATTAGTAATTAAGGTAATCGAGAGTGAACGATTTATTACACTTTAAAAAATTTTTTTCGAGTAATATAAAACCAAAAATAGTTGTCAAGAGAAAGAAATACATTCTTAATGATGAAAACAATTAAAAAAAAAAAAAAAAAACGAAAAAAAAAATTTTTTTACTATTTTTTGGAGGGGGGCTGCTCTGCCCCACAAAAAAAAAAAATTTTTTTTTAGAATTTTGGCAAAATGTCCATAAATTTGTTCGAAATAGGACAAAAGTAAAGTGATCTTATGGCTGAAAGCCACAAAAAATAATAATTGGCTTAGGGAGGCCGCTCTGCCCCACCCTCCCCTACTCTTTAAATTGCAGTTTAAATTTTCAAAATTAGTTAATTTGATGCGAATATATAATATCCCAATATACATATACATACACCGAATAAATTATATGCTTAAATATAACAAAGAAAATATATGGTGCCATATATAATATAAATTATATGCTACCATATATTTCATTTCATATAAAAATTTTATATTTTTTTAATATAAAAGAAAATATATCAATACAATATATTATAATGTAAATGTAAATTTATATATAGCTTAAAATATAAAAAGCATATAAGTTTCATATATGGAATACATATATTTACTACTGTATATAATTTTATATTAAATCGGCGAAAATCTCTATATGATTTTTTATAATATACAATATAATATATCATATATTGTTTTGTTGCAAACATATATGATTTTATATATTTTAACCATATATTGTTTTTTCATACGGGTATTTATTTACCCCCTTTGGTGTAAAATTTACTCCAAGGAAGACTTGGAATAATTGCTTGCTCACAACTTCATGCGCAGTAATATTTATTTCAACAAATTCAGCTAAACTTTTTAAGCTCTTGTTCCATTAACTCTTTTGAAACTAACTTATAATTACTTTTCTTTGCAAAAAAATTTTCACAATTGAATAAACAAAAACAATAATAATATTAATGGCATTGTTCAAATTTACGCTGACGTATTTTTAAAATGGACAATTTCAAAAATATATATCAGCGGCATTTATTTATTCCAACGCAATGTCACTCAAGGAACGTTATTAATTGTCATGCACACACGTACAATACTGCTGTTGATATATCAATCGCCATGCGTGATCACGTACGTCATATAAATAAAAATACAAGTCGCACGTGTGTGCCATCATTTCAAAAGCTATTGAACACAACCAAATGCCGATCAATTGTGTCGCGGACTAAGTACCATTTTGAGCAATTACCGGGGACAATTGCTCGCAAAAAAAAGGAAACAATTATTTCGATCGATTAAACCATTTAATCTAAAACGTTTATTTTTAAACTCCGTGTCGTATTTTTTCGGTTCAACGAATCCCCTCGGCGTATTTGTTTACTATGTTAATTTATTCATACTAGTAATTAAATAGGTATTTGAGGTCTTAGTAGCTTATCGCAAGATCTAATCCTCAATAACATACACGAGAGCTTATGCGATAGTTAACTTTTCCTTATGTTCACCCTCGGATATATTTCATTTTATTTATTTATTTATAAATACACGGAAAGACAATTATGGGAAGTTTTGCTATGCATTATGGGAATAGTTCCCATAATAGTATGGGAATGGTTCCCATAATAGTATGGGAATAGTACCTATACTACTATAGAGATGGTTCCCATATATTATGGGAACCATCCCCATAATAGTATGAGAATAGTTCCCATATCATTATGGGAATGGTTCCCATAATGGTATCGGAATCATTCCCATAATGGTATCGGAATCATTCCCATACTATTATGGGAATGGTTCCCATATTGGTATAGGAACTATTCCTATAATATTATGGGAACTATTCCCATAATGTTATGGGAACCATCCCTATAATATCATAAAATTTTTTTTTTGCAGAATAGTGTAGAAATTTCCCAAAATTTGAATTTTCTTGAATGTTTTGTACTGACAAAAAATTCTTGTTAAAAATTTTAGTGTTTTTTTGCCAAATACGATTTTTTTTTCAATGTTTGAATTTTTGTTTTTATGTTTAATAATATTTCTGTGTATTGTAGAAGTGATTGCCACACTTCTTTAAATTAATTTTTTCATGATAATATGGGAACCATTCCCATAATATTATAGGAATGGTTCCTATAATAGTATAGGAACTATTCCCATAATATTATGGGAATGATTCCCATAATGGTATACTAACCATTCCAATTGCATTATGGGAATCATTCCCATAATATTATAGGAACCATTCCCATAATATTATGGGAATGGTACCTATAATTTATGGGAATGGTTCCTATAATTTATGGGAATGGTTCCTATAAATTATAGGAACCATTTCCATAAATTATAGGAATGATTCCCATAATATTATAGAAAGTATTCCTATAAATTATAGAAAGTATTCCTATAATTATAGGAACCATTCCTATAGTGTTATGGGTATCATTCCCATAATTATAGGAACTATTCCTATAATTATGGAAAACATTCCTATAGTTATAGGAACCGCTCCCATAATTTATGGTCGTAATTCCTATGATGGTATAGGAAAAAATTTCATAAAATTATGGGAACCGCTGCCATAATTTTTTTTCCGTGTAGTCATTTTAATTAAATATTCTACTTTGCAGTTCAGTGTCTAGACTCTATCAATCAATTTCAATGTTTGACATTTCGATTTCATTCATTTTTTTCGGTTATTAGTCAATCACTTGAGGGTAAAAAGTCAATCAAATTGAAATGAAGGCTTCAAATTTGGAGAATATCTTAGTTTTTTACTCAAAATTTGTAAAATTGAACCGTGGAAAGTGATGAATTATTTGATGAGTGTTTTAGGCTCATAAAAAAAAGTGTAAAAAAGATAAAAGGTACTTTGAAACTAGTATTAGATGAAAGTGACCTAGTTCAGTTGTCTAAACGAGACAGAACAATCCAACGAATCGCTGTTTTATTGGCTCTCTATTTTACCACCTTGTCTATCTTTTATTTTTTTACTCTTCACAATATATACACACATGTAAACTCCAAATGGATATACATATATATATTTCGTTACTTTTACTATTTAAATTTGCATACAAACTGCCCGGCCAATCGATACAGATTCCAACTTACTTCGTGAAACGAACGATTTTCATTTTTATTTTTATTTTATGTTACTTTCAATTTATATTATTTTGTATCTTGTTATCAAAGAGAATTCACTTATAAACTTGAAATCATTAAATTTAACGAGAGTTTAGTTTTAATTAGTATTCTTTTAGTTTAAAATACATGAGTTCAACTTTATTTTATTTTTCATGCTAATAATTAATTTCGTTTTTATGATCAAAAGTGTTTTTGGTTTTATAAAAAAAAATTTCATGCTATCTGTGCTTTGGGAATTAAATTTGGAAGCATTCTCTAAACATTAATTAGTGAAAATAAGTGAATATTCACTAATTTCAAGTGCAAACCGAACCACAAATATCAAAAAGTGGTTCGGTTGACACTTAGAATAAATGAATATTCACTTTTTTTCACTAATTCATGTTTAGAGAGTTCACGGAAAGAAATATATGGGAAGTTTTGCTATGCATTGTGGGAACCATCCCCATAATAGTATGAGAATAGTTCCCATACCATTATGGGAATGGTTCCCATAATGATATGGGAATGGTTCCCATACCATTATGGGAACCACTCCCATAATGGTATGGGAGTCATTCCCATACTATTATAGGAATGGTTGCCATATTGGTATAGGAACTATTCCTATAATATTATGGGAACTATTCCCATAATGTTATGGGAACCATCCCTATAATATCATAAAATTTTTTTTTTGCACAATAGTGTAGAAATTTCCCAAAATTTGAATTTTCTTGAATGTTTTGTGTTGACAAAAAATTCTTGTTAAAAATTTTAATGTTTTTTTGCCAAATACGATTTTTTTTTTCAATGTTTGAAATTTTGTTTTTATGTTTAATAATATTTCTGTGTATTGTAGAAGTGATTACCACACTTCTTTAAATTTATTTTTTCATGGTAATATGGGAACCATTCCCATAATATTATAGGAATGGTTCCTATAATAGTATGGGAACTATTCCCATGATATTATGGGAATGATTCCCATAATGGTATACGAACCATTCCAATTGCATTATGGGAATCATTCCCATAATATTATAGAAAGTATTCTTATAAATTATAGGAACCATTCCTATAATTATAGGAACCATTCCTATAGTGTTATGGGTATCATTCCCATAATCATAGGAACTATTCCTATAATTATGGGAAACATTCCTATAATTATAGGAACCGCTCCCATAATTTATGGTCGTAATTCCTATGATGGTATAGGAAAAAATTTCACAAAATTATGGGAACCGCTGCCATAATTTTCTTTCCGTGTTGGATTCCATTTGGAAATCGCTCATTTCTATTTCATGAACTATGCAGTAGTAAATTGGAAATTTCCATTTGTGCATTTTTTTCCAAAAATGAATTTTCAAACCATTCCATGGCAAATTTTCTGAGCTTAATCAAAAAGGTGGCAAATTTACTACATGTTACTTGGAAAATTTGCTCCCCAAAAAAATTTCTCGACTCATTTTTTGTATAACTCGAAAAAATTTCGTATCCTCAGACTCTTCCCAAAAATAGTTATCGTCCATGCATGGAATTTAAAGGAAATGCTTAAAATTTTCATCAAAATTTCGATGACCGAATTTCTCGGCTTAATTTTTCTAATTTCAAAAATGTATTCTCAATATATTATTGTTCTACCAATCAAATTTTATTAAATAGACTACGAGACTATTAGTTATATAGAATATAAATCCCGATATTAAATAATTAAAATAAAAGCAATAATTAATTCACACGTGAACAGATGTGTAGCGTTGATTAAAAGTTATAACGAACTAAAACACGACGTGTGAATCAAGTCACGATCTAGGATCTAAATAGTATTTTATATTTGAGATCGGGAGCATTAAATGCATACGAGTTTGACCGTAAGTTAAAGCGTAGCTCAGTTTAGTTGAGGTCACTAGACAATCTGAAATATTTGTGATACGACATTAATGATAAAATTATCTAATTAACAGGAGGAAAAGGAACTAGGCGTTGTTAAAGTTAGGATATGACATAACTCAATCATATTTATGGTATCGGATAGCACGAGCAGTGCGCTTGTTATCGTCAGTGGACTTAACTATATATAAAGGGGATACTAGTATCGAAGCTTTTAGTTCCACTATTATAGTTTGTTCTACACTAGGTCAAAGTATTTCAGTATTTCGGTACTATCTTTAATCATATAACACAACACAACACAACACAACTGTTAGACTTAATATTCATATTCGGCCATAACCGACAATTATATGACGGCGGGTATGAAATCAATGCAATCTGTTATTTTTCATTACTCCATAAAAAATTTTGAGTCCGCGGTCTTGTGTGAATGATTTGGTATTAAAATACTCAACACTGCCGGTGTGAAAGAACACACTCATATCGTATGAAAAGTTCACACCAAGCAGACCGTGTAAAGTCCTCTGGGATCATTCTCACACCAAAAATTTTTTACAGTTTAGGGGAGACCGGGGCAAGACGGCCCACCTAAGCCGGTTATTATTATTTGTGGCTTTTAACCATCAAGTCGATTTACTCTTGTCCAACTTGAACTCAATTCACCAAAATTTTGGTGAAGCTCCTGAAAAAAAATTTTTTTTTTTTGGGGCAAGACGGCCCCCTCCGAAAAAAAATGAAAAAAAAAAATTTTTTTTTTTTAATTGTAAAAAAATTTCCCGCGTAACAAATGTTTATATTTTTCTCTTTAACAACTGAATTTACTTTAATATTACTCGAAATAACCTTTTTTGATATAATACGAGTCATTTTTTCACTTCTGTAGAAAATTGATTATTGGTTTTTTTAACTTTTTCAAATGCTCTATTTTAATCCAAATCCATATAATTAACCAAAAAATGATATTTCTATTAAATTAATCATGACTAGGTTATAATACTATGAAATACATTTTCTTTTAGAATTTTTGAGTGGTTCATTTTGCCCCAAGTTTCACGTATCGGGCTAAAAATGAGTAAATAATCTAAATTTGTGATAATCAAAAGAAAACAAGAAAAAAAAAATTTTGGTTAATTTTTGAGGTGGGCCTTCTTGCCCCAGGTGGGCCGTCTTGCCCCGGTCTCTCCTACATTTTAAACTTTATCGTGATAAAAAATTTATAAATAATTTTTTCCTAATATTATACTGCATTTTCTTTCATTTGATTCAGTTTTTCATTAATTTCTGTTTGAATAATAAATTACCTATGGTGGAAATTTTATTTAATAATCGGTAAGTAACTTCTTTTTACGAAAAGATCTTTCATATTTTATTAGCGATCTATTGCCGTCATACTACAAAACTTTAATATAGTTTTGAATTTCGTCGAGTAGCTTCCAAAAATAAGATCGGTTCAAAAATTTATATAATTATATATAGACGGAATGTAGCGCTTCTTATAACTGCGATAACCTTAATAAATTTAGCGTCTGAAATTTTAAAAACTAATTTGAATTATTTAATTGCAATAATTTATATTTAGAATACCGAACCACAAGTAGATTAATTAATCCTTATGTTTAATGACACAGAATTTATATGAATAAAAAATTAGCAACATAATAAATTGCCGATCTTAATCAGACACATTATAATCCCAAGAATTAAGTGCCTGGAATATTAAACTCAGTGGTCTTATCACGCATCGCGCGGTCGATTTAGATTTGCATAATTACTTTGCACAGCTTTACTACACAATTCTCTGTCGCATTATACTTTTTCGGCCATTGGTCCACGTGCTCTCATGAAAAATACTGCCTTTTAATGTCCAACCCATTTATACATAAATATACATATCGGATGGGGGAGGGGCAAAACGGGTACTTAAGAAAATATTGTTTTCGGGAAATACGTTAAATCGTTTTTCTTTAATGATTTTCGAAATGACTAGAAAAAATTTTCAGCTGCCGTTAAAAAAAAAGTTCCATGTTTTTTGCGAGCAAAATGGGGTCCTCCCTCCCCTATACACGGAAAGAAATTTTCGTTAAAAATTACCGTTAAATTCACTGTAATCGTGGGACATAATGCGGCGCTTTTATTTATTACCATTTTCAAATTAAAAATTACGGAAAAATTTATTTATTTTGAGGTTAGACTTCATAAAATTTACCGAAACCCAATTAAAATTTACAGTAGACTACGGTAAAATTTGTTGAAAAAAAGTTAAAAATTATCTCACTTACCGATAAATGATTAGGTCGTGCTATTTGTCCCACGATTACAGTGAATTTAAAGGTAATTTTTAAAGAAAATTTCTTTCCGTGTACTGATGCCCAGTTTCTAGGGTTTTTTCGGGTCTTACGGACTACCTAGAAGCTTGTAGACAAAAAAATTTCCGATGTAGCTTAATTGTTTTATTGCCAGTTTTGAAAGGTTGTGTCTACGATTTACGATTACGCAAGTCTTATTTACGTTTTCGTACGTCAACTACGTCTAAAATACGTTTTACGACTATTTCCGTCTTCAAAGGTTGAAATTACGTTTTCAACGTCTTGTACGTTCGATCTACGATTTAAATTTCGACTCGGGCCGTTAAAAAAAAAAGTTCCATGTTTTTTGCGAGCAAAATGGGGTACCCCCTCCCCTATAGATGTAGGGGAGGGTGGGGCAGAGCGGTCCCCCTGAAATTTTGATCAAAAAAAAATTTTTTTTTTCGACTAATTACTATAAATCCGATATGTTTGCGCATTTTTACCCCTACGCATGACATTTGGGGCAAAATGGACAAGCCCAAAATTTTGAAAAAGTGATTTTTTCGTTTTTTATCGTCAAATTAAAGAAAAATTATTATAATTCCACATTTCTAGCCCTACGCATAACACCTGGGGCAAAATGGGCCAGCCGAAACTTCCGAAAAAATTTATTTTTTCATATTTTTCGGCCGTTTCTCTATGTAAGAGGCAAATTTAGTCACTAAAAATTTATAAAAATTAAATTTTTTTTTTAGTTGATAAATTTTTGAAAGAAAGTAAAACTATAGAATTGATTTTTTTTTTTTATTAAATAACAATTAGTAATAAAGGTAATCGAGAGTGAACGATTTATTACACTTTAAAAAATTTTTTTCGAGTAATATAAAACCGAAAATAGTTGTCAAGAGAAAGAAATACATCCTTAATGATGAAAACAATTTAAAAAAAAAAAAAACGAAAAAAAAAATTTTTTTATCACTTTTTGGAGGGGGGCCGCTCTGCCCCACAAAAGAAAATTTTTTTTTTTTCAGAATTTTGGCAAAATGTCCATAAATTTGTTCGAAATAGGACTAAAATAAAGTGATCTTGTGGTTGAAAGCCACAAAAAATAATAATTGGCTTAGGGGGGCCGCTCTGCCCCACCCTTCCCTATATATCTACTAAAAAATAACAATGCATGTCTCGGGCAGAAGAGAGAAGTGAAATTTCTGAAATCTATATAATTCACAATCATTGATTGTCACGTACGTTTTCGAGTACCGTACAATTATATTCCGATAGTTTATCGATCGATCATCAGAGTTTCAATACCCGATGAATTTTAGCTGTTCGAGTGTTAGTTGTGGGCATAGCGCGTACTAAGTGGGTGGTCAAGCTCTACTGTGAGATCGTTAGTTCGCCACTCGTCATGTGTGGGTTATCTATATATATACATATATCTTTCTCTCTGTCTATCTATACATCGAGTTAGATTAAACACAATCAATCTATTAAATTGAAATGTGATAATGACACTAATTACTTCATCAATATATAAGTACCTATAAATTTTAAATCCTTCATTTAGCAAAAAACGTTAAATTTTTATCATTACTCTAAAGTATTAACAAAATATTGCAAAAAAATCCGAGGGAATTTGTAATCCGAATTTACGTCACTCGAAGTTCCGGAGTTTAAAAATAATCCCTAGATTTTATTTTAATCCTCATCCACTCTGATTACAGAGTTTTGATGTTTAAATAAATTTATTTTTAATAAAAAAACGTTTATACGAAATCATAAATAAACTATTTATTAGAGTATGAATAATTTTTATTCCTCATATTTCACTCGGAAATTTTTTGCAGTAATTATTTGCGCGTAATCCAGTTTCTGTTTAAAAAATTCAAGTCAATAAATTATTTTTAAAAATCATAAAACTCCATTAGTCAGTGGAATGAATAAATTGCTAACGAATTTGTGATTTCAATAAATCATCCTTTTTATATCGCGAACAAAAACCTCGATAACTTTTATTGAATCAATCATGTCCGACAACTCACTAGCGGGTGTAAGACTTATCTGAATGTAATCGGCTTAAGATTTTTAAATTCCAGCTCAGCTTAATTTGTTACCTTGAGAAAAATCCAAAGGAATTTTCGCTCACCCGTCTCGAGTTCCCGAGTTTATTTAATTTTAATCTTAATCTTTATCTGAAAAATTAATTGTGTTATTTTTTCCGCTGTAAAGTAAAACTACACGGAAAGAAAATTATGGCAGCGGTTCCCATAATTTTGTGAAATTTTTTCCTATACCATCATAGGAATTACGACCATAAATTATGGGAGCGGTTCTTATAATTATAGGAATGTTTCCCATAATTATAGGAATAGTTCCTATAATTATGGGAATGTTCCTATAATTATGGGAATGATACCTATAACACTATAGGAATGGTTCCTATAATTATAGGAATGTTTCCCATAATTATAGGAATAGTTCCTATAATTATGGGAATGATACCCATAACACTATAGGAATGATTCCTATAATTATAGGAATGGTTCCTATAATTTATAGGAATACTTTCTATAATATTATAGGAACCATTCCCATAAATTATAGGAACCATTCCCATAATATTATGGGAATGGTTCCTATAATAGTATGGGAACTATTCCCATAATATTATGGGAATGATTACCATAATGCAATTGGAATGGTTCGTATACCATTATGGGAATCATTCCCATAATATTATGGGAATAGTTCCCATACTATTATAGGAACCATTCCTATAATATTATGGGAATTATTCCCATATTATCATGAACAAATTATTTTAAAGAAGTGTGGTAATCACTTCTACAATATACAGAAACATTATTAAACATAAAAACAAAAATTCAAACATTGAAAAAAAAAATCGTATTTGGCGAAAAAACATTCAAATTTTTAACAAGAATTTATTTGTCAGCACAAAACATTCAAGAAAATTCAAATTTTGGCAAATTTCTACACTGTTGTGCAAAAAAAAAATTTCATGATATTATAGGGATGGTTCCCATAACATTATGGGAATGGTTCCCATAATATTATAGGAATAGTTCCTATACCAATATGGGAACCATTCCCATAATAGTATGGGAATGGTTCCTATAATGATATGGGAATGGTTCTCATAATATTATGGGAACCATTCCCATAATGGTATGGGAACCATTCCCATATCATTATGGGAACCATTCTCATACTATTATGGGAACTATTCTCATACTATTATGGGGATGGTTCCCATAATATATGGGAACCATCCCTATAGTAGTATAGGTACTATTCCTATACCATTATGGGAACCATTCCCATATTGCATAGCAAAACTTCCCATAATTTTCTTTCCGTGTATTAAGGTAATACTAAGTAAGCTTATTTATCGGGAGTATCAATTTAATTTAAACGTTTATTTTGGTCTTGTATTTCTTTGTTCCCGAAAGCAAACTACTCAGCCGGAATAATGCTAATTAACAAAATGCGTCGGTGTAAAACTTAACAGCCAGATTTTTAGTCAATAAAAATTCAGTTAACTGGTGGAAAACTTAAATTAAATACAACAGTGCAATCCCATTTGTAAATTACTGGTCTTACTTAAAATAAATTATTTAATTTCGAAACTCGGTAAAGTTTTTTTTTTCATTTTAAATAAAAGTAATGAAGTTTATGGAATAAATAAATAAAACTTGGTAGTCAAGTAGTCTGATAAAGAGAATGAGAAACGAATTTTCATTTGACTACGGATTTTAGTGGTTTAACTTTTAAGGTTTTACTTGGCTGTAGTTGTAGATGGTGATGGTGATGGCGATGCCTAAGGCTTGCAGGTAAAACTAATAGACGAGCTTTAACTACTCACGATTAATAGCTATCCACTTATATATATTCGACTCTCAAGTTTTCTCAACAAACGACCGAGCGAACGAACGATTCTTAAACTGACGGCATCAACTTCTCTCCAGAGCTTTTACTTCTATCCAACTTTTCTCTTCAACGGATAAAATTGACTAGTCCTTGATTTTAAAGATCGCGTACTAGAACAACTTTCTTGTTCTTTTCAGCCGAGGAAATTTAATTTACGGAATCTAACAACAATTTATTATGTTCCTGCTCTTATGGCTGAGTGACTTTCTATTAGATTTTATAAAGATCCAAGTATCGTATTTGCCTTCAGAGCGCGGCTTATATGAAATTTTGCTATAATATGTTTCAAATTATCTCTGTGGGATAAAAAGCGCCTTATATCGATAGCGCGTACAGTTCTTATCAGATCGCAATTAAAGTTTGAAAATTATTGCAGGGCGGCTTGATCAAGTCCTAAGATGGGCAAAATTGAACCTTTAAGTTTGGAAATTTCGGCCATTTTTTAAATTAGTCCAAAAAATTAACGATTAATTTCTATAGATTTTTTGAGAACGACCCTGATAAAAAACTAACGCGTCGTTTTGACGACCCATGAGTCCGAAGACATGAGTCTCCATTTTCGATAGAATTTCTTAGACGACGATCTTGATCAAATCTTTTAGAAAAATGCTAGTGCATCAAAGTTTTGAGGCTGGTCTACAGATTAGACCTTTTTTTAGATTTTGCACGCCTCGGAAGCGAAGCGGAGAGGTTGTGCTTTATAACCGACCTGTCAAGGTCACACGATTTCCACTCATTAAAGTGCATATATTTTTTTTCTATTACTCTTACACATTATGAAAAGCACATCAATATAAAGCTGAAACACTAATAAATAATCCTGATACTTTTTTTAATTTGTCTAATATGTATTAATATAAAAAAAAGTTCATTAAAAAAAATTTATCGTGGACGTCCATTAGTCTGTGGTTAAAAAAAACGGCGTGGTACGGATATCTCGAGAACGACTTGACGAAACTACTTAATTTTTTTTTCAAAATTTTCAGAAATAAGCAAAGAAGGTTCCTTTCGCAAATCACTACTGTAGGCCTTCTCGTTTTTTTAAAAATAAATCATTACGGTTAAAACCGGCAATCTTAGATGTAAACAAACACACACTGCCGCCATTTTTCATTAGGAATGTTCTCCTTATTTATTTTTTTTTTTACTTTTGTTACCGTATATTTACCATGGAAATTTCTATGGGAAAAGAGCGGGATATTCAATTTTATTCGAAATTTAACTTTTAAAAAAAAACATAACATGAGCGTTCGAGGCGTGCACTTTTGGATTTTCCAAATTTTTTTCAAAATTAAATTACTACTTCATTATTATTAAAGACAAAAATAAACGAAGCGTTGTCAAATAACAATAGTTATTATTTATATATTAATCAACAGAATCTGGCATTGTCAGATTGAAGAAAAGACGGGTTTCCTTGTTGACAAAATTAAATTTACAGAAAACGATAAAACTCTCAGGTAGTAAAGTACATTTCTCAGGTAATTCAATTTACGTTTAAGAATTGTATTCACCGCTCACAGTGACAATCCACTCACTCAATTAATTATAATTCAATTTATTGTCTGTTAAATTACTTTACTTGTTTAAAATATAATATACGCGTTAATTAAAATAAATTCATAATACAGACTCGCGGAAAAACTTCATCAAAATTTCCCAACTAAATTAATATTTTAAAATGTAATAAAAATTCTCATAATCGACCTTATAAATTTCATGTACACAGAAAAAAAGAATTTCTTGGCGCAAGAAATATTTTGTATTATGCATTGAAGACAAAAATTTTTCTCGGCTCAAGAATTTTTTTCTAGCCTAAAAAATTTTTTACTTGTTCCGAGAAATTTTTTTCTCACCCCAAGAAAAGTATTATTTTCACTTTATAATACAGAAAAATTTCTTGGGTCAAGTAAAAATTTTTTGCGCCAAGAAATCCTTTTTTTCTGTGTACCTAAAGATCGGAACGTTTTTTGAGCAACGGAAAAAAAACAAAAATTGGAAAGTAAAAAATCTACTGGATAACTAGATTTTTGAAATGTTCGTATAAAGATGTTGGTAAGTCAGCCAAAAATCTTGGGCTACTCTGACCACCAGACTACCCCTTAAGTAGTCGAATTACATGAATTTTTTCATTTTCGTTGCGTGACAAACGTTCCGATCTTCAGGTACATTAAATTTCAGCTTCTAAGGGCAAGTAGATTTTCAAAGAAATAAAATTAATCTGGATCTGTAGTGGGAAAAATATATATATATAAATGTATTGATGAATCGGCATATACATTTAAGTGCTAATAGTGTAAGAACATGACGTCAATGTCCGGGAAACCGCACAAAAACCAATTGCAGAGAGCTCGTGATAGAGATTAGAGTAAATCCGCCGACCTAACTGATAATACTCGTTTCAGAGGCTTCACCTGATTAATACTTTTATTTTTACATTGTAATTCCTATCACTTTCAAATAAATTATTCAAACTCGACATTAATAGCGAATTAATGAATTTCCGAACTCTGATGGAAATAAAATGACCGTTCAAATTTTTTCTAAAATTACTATTTATCGATTCGTAATTATTCATTTATTTTAAGGTTCATTCAAGACTTTAATAATATTTTAATATTTATAGGGGACGGAGGGGCAAAAGGGGGTAGGGTAGGCAAAACGGGGTACCCCCAAAATTTTATAAAAAAAAATTTGATATTTCAAATGGTTTTTAAACATTCCAAAATCACTTTTGTAAATATAATTGAGTGTTATTTTGAATTTTTTTTGTCAAACTTTATCATAAATCAATTGTCAGTTAAAAAATATTAATGACTTTTGTTTTATAATAAAAAATTTTTTTCTCTCTTTGCATCTAATAATCATCTGAAATATAATTTTCCTTCATGTAAATTACTTACAAAAAAATTAAACTTAATGAAATTCATTTAAAATCCATAAATTTTTTTTTTTTACCTTTTTTAGGAGGTACCCCATTTTGCCCGCAAAAATGAAAAATTTTTTTTCTAACGGTAACTGAAAATTTTTTCTATTTACTTCGAATATCATTAAAAAAAAAAAGATTTGGCTTATTCAAGTCCTCGAAAACATGGAATTTCCTTAAGTACCCCGTTTTGCCCCTCCCTCCTCTACACGGAAAGAAAATTATGGAAAGTTTTGCTATGCATTATGGGAATGGTTCCCATAATGGTATGGGAATGGTTCCCATATTGGAATAGGAACTATTCCTATAATATTATGGGAACTATTCTCATAATGTTATGGGAACCATCCCTATAATATCATAAAATTTTTTTTTGCCCAATTGTGTAGAAATTTCCCGAAATTTGAATTTTCTTGAATGTTTTGTGCTGACAAAAAATTCTTGTTAAAAATTTAAATGTTTTTTTGCCAAATACGATTTTTTTTTCAATGTTTGAATTTTTGTTTTTATGTTTAATAATTTTTCTGTGTATTGTAGAAGTGATTACCACACTTCTTTAAAATAATTTTTTCATGATAATATGGGAACCATTCCCATAATATTATAGGAATGATTCCCATAATATTATGGGAATGGTTCCTATAATATTATAGAAAGTATTCCCATAATATTATGGGAATAGTTCCCATACTATTATCGGAACCATTCTTATAGTGTTATGGGTATCATTCCCATAATTATAGGAACTATTCCTATAATTATGGGAAACATTCCTATAATTATGGGAAACATTCCTATAATTATGGGAAACATTCCTATAATTATAGGAACCGCTCCCATAATTTATGGTCGTAATTCTTATGATGGTATAGAAAAAAATTTCACAAAATTATGGGAACCGCTGCCATAATTTTCTTTCCGTATACGTTAACTTTAATTATGAAATTTAAACGAAAATTTATTCCAGTTTTCATTTTATTTTTTTTTTAATCTTTGGGCTGTTGAATAAAACGCAGCATCAGTAAAAGTACATGATGTTACGTATCAGTATGTAAATATCAAAGAATATTGTCGGCTGAATTGTAAATTCCAATAGACCAGAGTATAAAGTCCGATGGTGGCAGTCCAATGCCAGGCAGAATGAAAACGCGTTGGCGCGGCTCGTTGTTTGCTCGTAATCACGATTATTTAGAGCTCCCGTTTTCCACAGCTTCATTTGCTCTGCATACGTTTCTTTTTTACGATTCACTAGTTGCTACTGCCGCCTCAATACCTTCACTAAATATTTATATTTTTTAGCTTTGCTGTTTATTTATTTTTATAATTACACTAGATATTAATTAGACGGTCCATATGAAAATAATTAACGACCGAAAAAAACAACCGATGGTAAAGACAGGGATCCGCGTGTACTCGACGTTTCATACTGTTTTATATCTATTACATATTTATAATATTTTTTATCACAGCCATTTGCTTGTGTTTTATAACGAACCGCGCAATTTATTAATACGATGTTATCGCGTCACATGAGGAATAAATTACAAAAAAATGTATGTAATAAATAATTCGCTACAGTTCGCTTTACATTCAAAAATTAGTGCCGGATTAATTAGTACGTGAGTAGCCATAATATAAAAAAATAATATTGTTAATTCATAAAAAATATGACAAAAATAATTCAACAGATCCGCATTTGCATTTTAACAAATGGCAATTTGGGATTGCGGCGGTATATTTATTGTTTAAATTAAATGGCTGCTGGTGATAAAATTCTCATAGGAATATAAATTTTATCATTGGCTTTATGTAATTACAAATTTTAATTACTAAGGATTACATGAATATATTTTTAAATAACTCATTTATTTTACATTTTCATTATTTTGATAAATTAATTATTTATTCAAACTAATTACTTCTATGATTATTTTACCCACACCCCGTATGAAACAACTATATACTGTTGATAATATATAAAAAAATATATGGTAAATAACTGAACATATATGGCGGCAAAATTATTAATATTGATTAATATATGATTCATCATATATAATAATTTATACGTTCAATATTATAATAATCCATATCATTTATAATATATGTGATTATACACATGTGATATTGTATCAAAAATTATATGTCCGCTTTATATATTAATTTATAACGTAAAATATATGTTTCATCTTATAAATTAATTTATAATTTCAATATTATTATAATCCATATAAATTATAATATATGTAATTGTATACATATGATATTACATCTCAAATTATATTCTCGTTTTATATATAAACTTATAATTTCAATATTATAATAATTTCGATAATATTATGCATAAATAATTTAAAAAATACACTCATAACAAAAATTAAAGGAACAAAAAAATTTTAGAAATTTTTTAGTGATTTTTGCAAGACTGTAACTTCATGAAAAATAATCGTATCGAGATTTAAAAAAAAGCATTTTATAGCTTGAAAACTCTAGTTTTATATTTGTGCAAATATATATAAACATATATCTATATAAATATATATTTATATACATTTATACAAATATATGTGAACATATATTTATATAATTATATATTTACATGTATAAATATTATATGTCAGTCATATAATTAAATCACATATCTTATCATATAACTTAAAGTATAGTATAAAATATTATAAGAAATATTTATAAGTTAGCATGTAAAAAAAATATATTACCGATATATATGCTGCAAATTATAAAATCATATAATATTTCGGCAAAATTTTGTATATAGCTCCATATATGACTTCTTATAATTACATATAATTTATCATATATTTTGGATTATACTGAAGCTCATATATTGCTTTTTCATACGGGACATGTGACGGAATCAATTCAATGCTGGTTTGTCACTCCGAGGTCTAGGGTTCGAATCCTGGCTTGGGTTTTTTTTCGCATTTAACAGTATTGGGGGGGGGGGGGGGGTACGTCAGTAATAAGGTGCCCGACTTTACCAGCTGAGTTTTGGCGTCTTAAAGAAGGAAAAAAAAAAACTATTATTCTAAAATGGCTGCCATAGGAAATAAATAAACTTTCTATAGAACAAACATATAAAGGCCATTGAATTTAACAAGCGTCACCTTTTATGGAAGCAATTGAATTGAGAAAGTCTTTTGCAAACACTCGTTAATCTCGTCACGTAATCTTTCAATGAGATCCTGATGTTCTTCTCTCATTGAGCTGAACATTAGTGCGGCCAAGACTCGTTGGCCTGAGTGTTAAATGTGAAAAATTAAAGTGTACTTACGCTTGGTATAAATATTTTAAAAAAGTAGCGAAATTAGTTGAAAAATTACTTGACTACTTCCGTATTTAATCACAATTACTTTTGAATAAATGGAGATATTTTTATTTTTAAAATATATACGAGGGTATTAAAAGTATTACTTGTGATTTGTCTCATGTAAAATGTTCTTCTGTAACTTTTTTATATCTGACTTTTAAGTTTTACGATAACTCTTGCAAACTTACAAGTAGTTTTATTGCCAAACTTGTGGAGAATAAAAATTATTTGAATATTTATAATATTCTGGCAATAAATTTTTTTTTTTAGATAAAAATTTTATTAAATTATCATAGTAATTAATCATGTTAATTTAATCTCTTAACTTTGCCCGGAAAATACTTTACCGGATTTAATTAATATTTAATAATTGCTAAAATATATAGAAAAAAAAAGTTGACTTTATAAAATCATTGATCTAGTAGAAAAAAAAAAATAAAAAAAATGAGAACGCGGTAAAGTGGATAAAAAAAAGCACCGTGACCGACAAAAAGCATCTTTCTCTTTTGTTTGCCTCGGGGTTCTATTTCTCGATTGAAAATTTTCCAATCACACGTGTCCTTTATTGAGCCATCGACCTTATCGCCCTATGTTCCATCTAGTCTTTTATAAAAATAAAAAAAATAATAAAAGTGCAACGAAACTAAATAACAAATTTAAATTCAAACGTAAATAAAGATCCATAATTTCATGCCAATTATTTTTCATTTTTTTTCTGTTACAGGTTACGAGATGTTCTGAAGTATCGAAAAAAAAAAATATAATTAATTTAAAATCATGAGGATAGCTCTCATTTTAGTGACTCTCGTGTTCGAGATTAATTTATATTTTACAGGTAAGATATGAATTATTCATTTTCTCGTCATAATCATTTGGGCTGACGTATAAATATCTACTGCTAGTAAAAAAAGTTTTTGATATTAATGTACAATACTTCTGGTCATGGATCGTGGCCCGCGTTTCATAAGAAAGTTATATAGACGATACATGAATTTGGTGGAGAAAATATTCGCGAAATCTGGAAGCGATCCAATAGCCGTTCCGCCGAAAGATCCTCGAAGGCTGATGTATATTATAGTGGAAAATTCTCTAGAAAGCTCATGAGGTCTGTCGGAAATAAAGGGTCTAGCCAAAAAAGTATACATTATTTTTATTAAACTAAACGCGTTTAATGGTCCGATAAATATAAACTCGCGTAAAAGAATATTCCGCATGAGAAACTTTTAAATTTCCTATAAATCGGAGCGTTAATTTTTCAGTAGACTTGAAAAATTAAAGATCCGAAATTAGTACTTTTTCCAATTTTATTTCGCTGACACTCTGAAAAAGCACTGAATTATTTTTAACTTCAGTTTTGAATTTTTAAAGGTTACTAGAACATGTAACTCAAAGTTTCAAATGTCTGGGATTTCGAAATTCCTCATTAGGAAAGTTTTCGGAGGTGTTGGTTTTTTTTTACGAATAAGTTTACACGAAAAGCACTTTATTCAATCCATCTTGTGTTTAAGGAGTAATTTCCGGTTAATATGGCTGTCGTTGAAGTTAAACTGACAAGTTTGTGCACACGATTTATTAAGTCTACTCATAAGATGGGCTTTAAAGTTGACGACGTGACTAACCGCTGATTATGAATTATGTCAATGAAGATATAGTACTTTCTCAAACTTTCTAAGCCTACTTTGTCATTATTTAGTTCCATATATAGGGGAAGGGGGGGGGGGGGCAAAACGGTATAGGCCGGCAAAATGGGATACCCTCAAAATTTCGTCAAAATTTTTTTTTCTCGAAAAACTTTCGAAAATGGTCAAAAATGACATCTAGTATCATTTTACACTATTAAAAGCTAAAAAAAAACATTTTTATATTTTTTGCGAAAAGTATAATATTGGCGCCAATTTCAAATTTTGAAAAGAAATAACAAGGAAAAACTTCTTTAAAAATATGTTGAGAGTTAATTTTATTACTTACATCAATTTAGAAAGACATTATTACATCAATTTTATTCACTTGAAAAAAAAAAAAAAAAAAATTTACTTTTTTTTGGGGTATCCCATTTTGCCCGCAGAAAATAAAAATTTTTTTTCTGATGGCAGTCTAAAATTCGTTATATTTATTTCAAATAGAATCAAAATGAAGCCAATTTGCGATACTTATGTCCCTAAAAACTAAATTTTTCGTTAAGTATCCCGTTTTGCCCCCCCTTCCCCTACATACCGAAACCTAAAATTTTTTTTTCCCTATACAATACTGACAAAAAAGTAACGAATACTTCAGAGAACATTTTATTCCTACTATAAATTAGGCAGCCATTCACATTTTAATAAGAAATAGTCGTCTATACCAAAGACAATAAAATATTTCATGCTCTGTTTGCGTAAGAAAAATAAATTTTTAAAAAATCTTGTCCTCCAAACGTAACTTTATTTTTTCATTTTTCTGCGTCAATACATTCCATTTTATTGCTGGATAAAAAAGGTAACTTCTGCTTAAAATGGTTATAACTCAAATAAAAAAAATTTAACCTGGCTTTTGAATAGCTCATTCCAGAGCTTAAATTTCGGTATTTTTTTTTATTTGCTTGATTTATTCTTTGTTCTGCAGCTTACAGGACATTATTTGACCACTAAAATTTTTAAAGAATCCGGAAATAGTCACTTAATGCTTTCAAATAAAAAGTTTTTCATTCCCATACTACAATCCTACCCCATTATGGTATTTTTAAATGAGCATTGAATGAAAAAACCACCTTTTCATTTTTTTTTTAAATAAATTATAAATTTACATAAATTTGCCAATAAACCCAGAAAATGGAACTAAAAAAAAATGATGAAAATTGAATTTGTATTCAAACTAAAAATAATTAGAAAAAATTTGGAAAATCCAAAAGTGCACACCTCGAACGCTCATGTTACAATGAAATATATAAATTATTGATTTTCTTTTTAATTACAAAATTTTTTAATAAATATCTAGAAAGAAATTCGTCATTTTTTTTTTTTTTAATTTAATTAATTCTATGACAGTCGGTAATAAAAAAAAAAAAATTATTTGATGGTAAAGTAGAACCTTATGATATCAGCAAAGTTCGATGATAAAAAAAAAAATTCCCGATAAAATAAAAAAATGGCTGCAGTGTGTGTTTGTTTACATGGAATAGTGCCGGTTTTAACAGAAATGATTTATTTAAAAAAAACAAGAGGGTCTACAGTAGTGATTTTCGAAAAGAACCTTCTTTGCATAATTCTGAAGACAGTGAAAAAAAAATAAAGTCATTTTGTCAAGCCGTTCACGAAATATCCATGCCACAGACTTTTTTTGGACTACAGACTAACTGACGTCCACGATAAATTTTTTTTAATGAACTTTTTTTTATTATAATACGTATCGGACAACTTAATGAAAGTATCAGTCGTATTAATTAGTGTTTCCTCTTTAGGTTAATGTGCTTTTTATAACGTGTGAGTGTGACATAAACATAATATATACAGTTAAATGAGGAAAAGTCAAGTGACTTTGACAGGTCCGTTATAAAGCACAACCTCGCCGCTTCGCTTTCGAAGCGTGCACAATTCTAATACTTAAATGGAAATTTATGATGTCAAAATGTTGACACAGATGTCAATTGTCCTTCGGAAAAATATCAGTAAATATATAAATCAACACATTCACGCTGACCTGTCCCAGTTAACGACCAAATATCCACTTACATGCCCAATTATTAGCTTACTGAAATAATTATATCGATATGCATTACTCATTAAATTAACTATAATTGAGCTTTAATTAAGTAAAATTGGGTGAAATTAAAAGCGACAATTTAACAGCACGGGTCGATACTCTCGAACACAAACAAATTTAATATTTCACTGAGCATTGGAAAGATAATCTAACAGACTTCTAATTAATTAACTTAACAATTGTTAGTGAATTTCGAAATACAAGTGGAACTCGGCGGTAACCGTCTAAGTTAATTTGTACTTGCGGATAACCGAAGAACCTTTCCTTTAATTTAGCCAAATGTACCCACGTGCTACTCGCTACTTCCCTAGTACTCGATATACATGCAATTAGTCATCAAGTGTCTCTTCCTTTCATCAATTTTAATCAACTATAATAATTAACGTTAATTTTGTAGGTTAATTTTATCACAAATTATTATAATTGAAGCCCTCTGGCACTGAATAAAAAATTTTATTGAAAAATTTATGTCCGATACTAAAAAATTATCAGAATTTAATCGAAAATTTTCTGTAGGATATCGCTTGATGCTTATAATAGTCATTGTTATTATTAGGGGCAAGATTTGAGCCTTATTTTTGAAATTAATAGTTCAAATTTTTGATATTACGGGGAAAATATCGGTCTTAGTAAAAAAGTTTTTGAACAAAAGTTGTAGGAAATTTAATTTTCTAAAAAAAATGTATCTTATGATTTTCTTATACGATCAATATTTCTACCGTAATTCAAAAATTAATATTCATAATGAATGATTCAAAATTTTGTTAATTATGAAAATCTTAATTTTGAAATTACGGCTTTCTTATTAGTCATATCAAAAAATTATAAGAGACATTTTTTTTAGAAAATTAAATTTCCTACAACTTTTGTTTGAAAAATTTTTTAATACGACCAATATTTTTACCGTAATTCGAAAATTAATATTCATAATGAATGATTCAAAATTTTGTTAATTATAAATATCTTAATTTTGAAATTACGGCTTTCTTATTAGTCATATCAAAAAATTATAAGAGACATTTTTTTTAGAAAATTAAATTTCCTACAACTTTTGTTTGAAAACTTTTTTCATAAGACCAATATTTTCCCCGTAATATAAAAAATTCCACACCACTAATTATTAATTGTTTTTGAATTAACGCCAAAATCCTGGGCCTAGTTATTATGATTAATATTAATAAATTGATGTATTAAATGACGCAGAAAGTGAGGCCATGCAGCAGCAGAAGAAGACAAATGGCGATAATGCGATTGTCCGTACAGATGATAATAATAAACTCGCTGACGAAGAACTTGGCGCTCGTGCACGTCAAGTTGTTGCACAAAAAGGTGGAACTGCAACATTGCCATGTAAATTTTCTGAACCCGGTGCTGGAATCGTAAGTATTCTATTACCATTTTTCTTTCTTCATACATTTTTTTCATTTGTATAATTACGTAGTACACCAGTAAAATATTTTACTTTCATTTCATTCGAAGTAAAGTATAAAACACAATTAAATTTCGTTTCGGCAAATTGATTCTTACAAAGACGTCGTACTTTTTAATCAGATCACGAGGCCGCGGGAATTTATTTATTAAAATGGAAGGCATTAAATTTAAGAAAAATAATCGCGTGTATTGGAGCGCAGTTTTATGGTTATCTCCCATAGAAATGAAAGGAGAGCAGACACTCGGAACAAAGTCTGTCGATAATAATACTTTTGGAAGAGGGAAAATAAGAAAAGCGGCGTATCTGGTGCACATAACTTGTCTCCCTTTTTCAGTTTAATCTTGATAAAAAGATTACTTATCATCATAATTCTCCATTATTTTCTCTCCGCTTTATACTTTTCCTTTCTTCTATATTATATATTATTATTATTATCATTAATTGCTTAGCACGAGTTATAAACTCAAGACAATAATATCGTATTTTCGTATTGAAATGAATTAAAAATTTACGGAGACAGTTCAAAGTTTTATTGGGTTACTATTTATTGTCTATTATATTAAGAAAAAAGGTACTACACTGTAAAAAATTCGCGGAGTGAATGCGGAGTGAATGAATTTTTAATTATTAACTCCCCTCGGAGTGAAATTCACTCCGCAGGGGAGTTTTCGCGGAGTAGATAATTTTTTATTAATTTAATCCCTCCGGAGTGAAATTCAATTTGGAGCGAAGTTTTGAAAATATTATTAATAAAATATAACTCTGCATAATAAAATCGAAGTAAAAACTCGCATATTACATTATTGATCAGCTGATATGCACACACATACACACATACATATTTAGGCACACACGCGCACTCGCACACTCACACACGCACACATTTGCACACACGCACAAATTTTCACACATGCAAACATTTGCACACACGTACACAAATACCTGCACACACCCAAACACACACACGCACGCAAGCACACACTCGCACACACACACACGCACACATTTGCACACACGCACAAATTTTCACACATGCAAACATTTGCACACACGCACACAAAACCTGCACACACCCAAACACACACATGCACGCAAACACACACTCGCACACACACACACACGCACACATTTGCACACACGCACAAATTTTCACACATGCAAACATTTGCACACACGCACACAAAACCTGCACACACCCAAACACACACATGCACGCAAACACACACTCGCACACACACACACACGCACACATTTGCACACACGCACAAATTTTCACACATGCAAACATTTGCACACACGCACACAAAATCTGCACACACACACACACACACACATTGTTTAGCAGTTTCATATAAATTAATTTAAATGTTAAAACTCCGGACCGGAGTGAATCGGGAGTGAAATAAAATCCGCGTCACTCCGAGATCACTCCGCTAAAAAAAAACTCCCAATTCACTCCGCATGCGGAGTGATTTTTTGCAAAACTCCGGAACTCCGAGTGGCGGAGTAAATGCGGAGTGAATTCGGATTTAATTTCACTCCGAATTCACTCCGGATTTTTTACAGTGTAATTTTAACTATCCTAGAGTTCGGAAAATTAATGAATGCGGGCAATTAGGTCAAGATATTATTTTAAAACTTATCGAACAGTGTTATTTATACATATTTTTTATTTTCGCTAACAAGTTTATCGGAAAATACAGATTATAATGGCAATTAGCGTTGCTCGTAATTAGTTTGTCGACGAGTTGAGATTACATCGAGTTTAACATCGCGCTGTTTCCACGAATATTAATCACACAAATTTATACATTGTCAGATAATTTAATTACATTTATTTATTTTTTTTTTATATTCGTTAAAATGTAACAAAAAGTAAAATCCACTTATTTACGATTAATTTAACAAGTTTATGATTGTCAACAATTGATACTTTAAATAATTACTTTTTGTAATAAAATTATGATTATGAAGATAAAATTAAATGATTAATTTACTAAGGAGTGAATAAAGTCACGAATTTATAAATAATATATGATAAGACTATAAAACTAGTGACTCAACATGACTATTATTATATTTGATTGAAAATATCAATCACGTGATGATAAAATTATTTATTACGATCCTAAAAAATTGTCTAATAGTTTTGAAATTAAATTGCATATCATTTTTGACAAATCGTATGGTGACCTCATGATTTTCCAAACTGACTATCTGGATAATGAAAAAATTTATGACTAAGTGTCAAAAGTGGTGACAAGAAAAATAAATTACGACCGTATTTTGAAATAAATAAGAAAATTTCACTTTAGACATCATTTTACTACTGACTGAGGCCATAAGAACAAAGCGATTGTCCGATGTACTGATAAATTGAAAATTGCATCAGTAATTAAAATGACAAGTGGAAGTTGTTTATTTTATTATAATAATTTATTGCAATATAAAAAAGTAGTTTTGTAGTTGAGAAGACTTATTTTCTACGAAACGCATTTAATGCAACAGATTAAGGTATCTATTAAAGCAAAGTTTATTCGTAAATTGGCGATAGTAATCTCACAATGATCAGACCTGTAACTGCAATTGTTTGTTTGTTTGTAATTATTTCATTGGTAGCCATAACATTATACTTCACTATTCGTCAGCCGAGTGATAATGCAATCAATAAAGTCGTCGATGATCCAAAAGAAGAAAAATTCAAAAATAACGTAAAATCAGCATCATCATTACTTCGCAATCTTCGGAGTGTAGAGTATTGTCAACCCATCGTTGATGAAGCAAATGATCATGATTTTATCAATAAATTATTGAGACGTCTTAAAATTGTGAATTTACAAGATGATGGATCAATAGGAAAATTAAGTAATTTCGCTTGCAGTATATCACATCACTATGCAAATACAAATAAAAACGTAAATTATAAAGTTTGTCTTGAGAAAATAATTAATTATATTTATGATGAATTGTTTCAAGATTTTAACCCACAGTACGTAAGCATGAATTATTATAAGTATGCTGAAAAGTATGCAAGAATTTTTCTTTTATACGGGTATCATTTGGAAAACGATGGAACAGCCGGCCTCTATGAAGAACAATGTCATCCCGTTATCGTCAAATTGTTGCCGAAATTGAATTATATTGTTGATGCTAATAGCTTTGAGGATGTTGATTTTCTTTGGATTAATACAACCCGCCTGTTAACTAATTATCTCTGCGATAAAGACCAGTATGATAAAGATGTAAAGAGTCCTGAAATGACAACATTTCGTAGTTCAGTTGATTCAAATGCAGCAAAAGATTATAGTGATACGTTATATTTAGGTAAGGAGTACGACTTTTACTTTAGATTGTATAAGATTATAGTTGAAAGCTTATAATGAACAAATTATTCATTATTTTCATGATTAATCATTAAATAATTAATCATATTCGAGTACGATTTTTAAAAAGCTGAATTACACGGAAATAAATTTACGGTAATAATTACAATATCCTATGAAATTGGTTTCCATCTCTTATGGTAACAAATTTTTTCAAAATATCGATCATAAAAATGGCACCTATACAAAAATTATGATAACCATTCTTATCTATAAGAATAGTTCCTACGAAATTATGGTAATAATTCCCATAAAATTTAGAAAATTTTCATATTACAGGAAAAATTACCATAGTAATATGGCGACGATTACTATAATATTATAGAAATATTTCATATATATTATGGGTACAGTATTATGCTAGTTATCATGATGTATATGGTCTACTCTTATACGCATCTAGGAACCGTTTCAATGTGGATGTAGGATTTGCTACTATGTGTCTATGGGAAGTTTTTCCATGAGTATGGTAATTATTACCATAATTTTATCTCCATACAATATACACTGTAACAAATCCGGAGTGAATTCGGAGTGAAATTAAATCCGAATTCACTCCGCATTTACTCCGCCACTCGGAGTTCCGGAGTTTTGCAAAAAATCACTCCGCATGCGGAGTGAATTGGGAGTTTTTTTTAAGCGGAGTGATCTCGGAGTGACACGGATTTTATTTCACTCCCAATTCACTCCGGTCCGGAGTTTTAATACTTAAATAAATTTATATTAATTTATATTAAACTGCTAAAAAATGTGTGTGTGTGTGTGTGTGTGTGTGTGTGTGTGTGTGTGTGTGCGAGTGTGTGTTTGCGTGTGTGCAGGTGTTTGCGTGCGTGTGTGCAAATGTGTGCATGTGTGCAAATTCATGCGTGTGTGCAAATGTGTGCATGTGTGCAAATTCATGCGTGTGTGCAAATGTGTGCATGTGTGCAAATTCATGCGTGTGTGCAAATTAGTGCATGTGTGCAAATTCGTGCGTGTGTGCAAATTCGTGCGTGTGTGCAAATGTGTGCATGTGTGCAAATGTGTGCGTGTGTGCAAATGTGTGCGTGTGTGAAAATGTGTGCGTGTGTGTACAAATATGTGCGAGTGTGTGTTCGATTGTGTGCTTGTGTGCAAATGTGTGCGTGCGTGTGTGTGCAAGTGCGCGTGTGTGCCTAAATATGTATGTGCGTATGTGTGTGCATATCAGGTGATCAATAATGTAATACGCGAATTTTTACTTCGATTTTATTGAGTGGAGTTATATTTTATTAATAATATTTTCAAAATTCCGCTCCGGAGTGAATTTCACTCCGGAGGGATTATATTAATAAAAAATTATCTACTCCTCGAAGACTCCCCTGCGGAGTGAATTTCACTCCGAGGGGAGTGAATAATTAAAAATTCATTCACTCCGCATTCACTCCGGATTTAATCCGCATTCACTCCGCGAATTTTTTACAGTGTAGGAACTATTATTATAATAATAGGAATTGTTCCCATGGTTATGAAAACTTTTTTCAAAAATTATGGGCGTATATCCCATAATGCCAAGTAATTTTTACCATAACATTATGGGTTGATATTTCATAAACGCACTCGAAAAAGTTACCATAATTTTCTTTCCATGCAGTAGATTAAGGAACTTTCATTTTTGTTTTACTTAATTAGATACTCGATGAAAAAGATAGCGCACCATAAAAACAATTGATAGCACACTACATACGGGTAACGATGTCTCATACCACGAACCTACGATTGAGTGACTCGGCTGTACATTCCATGTGTACTTGAGATAGTTGTTATTTCTGATCACCACGCGATAACACCAAATGACCCACCGTAACATAAAAACCGCGCGTTTAACATTTTTTTTATTTCAAACTCCGGCAATCTTGTGCATTAAAACTTAAGCGCGTCCAATAATCTCTCCTTCCATCTCCTAAAAAATTTCTTAATCTTGTAAATAAAAAATTAAACTCAAGTGTTGTAAATTTTTTAAACTTTTCATTAAAAAAGAAATAAAATTGTTTTTTCGCAACCACAATTTCGTGGTCCAAAAAATCGCAATGAAGCAGCTCTTGCCATTTTTGGAGCTTGCTCGGCTATTCGTACATATATATATATATATATATATATATTTAATATCAAAGACTGTCGTTTTAGATGTAAATGTCGCATGAAATATGATCGCGCTCAAAGACCTTTTCAAATGTTCAAATGCTTTAGATATATATGAGAACTTTTAAAGAGTGACAAGTAGTCAAAAAAAATCTTCAGTACTCAGAAAATATTTCACGGAAATTATTAAATCAAAGGAATACTTGATAAATTTATTCCCATTAACTATCTCGTTAATGGAAATTAAATTTATCTTCATATAATAACTTAGTCATTAAATGATTAATTTACTAAGCAGTGACTAAAGTCACGAATTTATGAATAATATATGATAAGACTATAAAACTAGTGACTCAACATGACTATTATTATATTTGATTGAAAATATCAATCACGTGATGATAAAATTATTGATTACGATCCTAAAAAATTGTCTAATAGTTTTGAAATTAAATTGCATATCATTGTTGATGAATTGTATGGTGACCTCATGATTTTTCAAACTGACTATTTGGATAATGAATAAATTTATGACTAAGATGTCAAAAGTGGTGACATGGAAAATAAATTACGACCGTATTTTGAAATAAATAAGAAAATTTCACTTTAGACATCATTTTACTACTGACTGAGGCCATAAGAACAAAGCGATTGTCCGATGTACTGATAAATTGAAAATTGCATCAGTAATTAAAATGACAAGTGGACGTTGTTTATTTTATTATAATGATTTATTGCAATATAACAAAGTAGTTTTGTAGTTAAGAAGACTTATTTTCTACGAAACGTATTCAATGCAGCAGATTAAGGTATCGATTAACGCAAAATTTATTCCTAAATTGGTGACAGTAATCTCAAAATGATCAGACCTGTAACTGCAATTGTTTGTTTGTTTGTAATTATTTCATTGGTAGCCATAACATTATACTTCACTATTCGTCAGCCGAGTGATAATGCAATCAATAAAGTCGTCGATGATCCAAAAGAAGAAAAATTCAAAAATAACGTAAAATCAGCATCATCATTACTTCGCCATCTTCGGAGTGTAGAGTATTGTCAACCCATCGTTGAAGAAGCAAATGATCATGATTTTATCAATAAATTATTTAGACATCTTAAGGTTGTGAATTTACGAGATGATACATCAGTAGAAAATTTAACTAGTTTCGCTTGCAGTATATCACATCACTATGCAAATACAAATAAAAACGTAAATTATAAAGTTTGTCTTGAGAAAATAATTAATTATATTTATGATAAATTGTTTCAACATTTCAATCCACAGCACTTCGAAACTTATCATTATTTTTATGCTCAGAAATATACAAGAATTTTTATTTTATACGCGTATCAGATGGAAATAGATGGAACAGCCGGCCTCTATAAAGAAAAATATCATCCCGTTATCGTCAAATTGTTGCCGAAATTGAATTATATTGTTGATGATGAGAGAGATGGTCTTGATAATGTTTGGATTAATACAACCCGTCTGTTAACTAACTATCTCTGCGATAAAGAAGCGTATGATGAAGATGTAAAGAGTAATGAAATGACATCATTCCGTGGTTTTGTTGAGTCAATTAAAGCCAATGAATTTAGTGCTCCGGTTTTTTCAAATCTCGAAATTAAGTTTTACTTTAGATTGTATGAGATTATAGTTTCGAGCTTAGAATGAAAAAATCATTTATTATTTTTATGATTAAACGTTAAATAATCGATCATTATTTCAGACAAATTAAAAAACCATGATAGCGATACGACATATTCAGATGTCGAGTATAAATTTTATCTTAAATTGTATGAAGCTATAATTGACAGTTTATAATGAATAAAGTGTTTATTATTTAAATGATTAAACAAAAAAAAAAAAAAATTATACGGAAATAAATTTATGGTAATAATTTTTTTTTTTTTCAAATACCGATTGTAGGAATGACACTCACACAATTTATGAAAATAATTTGTATGTCATTAGGGTAATCGTTCCTATAGATTAAACTGTTAACGTGACCATATATTATACACTGTAAAAAGAGCGGTGTTAAAAATGGACTCGTTTTAACTCCGCCCGGTGTAAAAATGAAATTACACCGGTTTAGGAGGAGTAATACACCGGTGTTAAAAATACCGGTGTTAAAGCGGGGTAACCGGTGTAAAAGCGGAGTAAAACCGCTGTAAAAGCGGAGTAAAACGGGTGTAAAAGCGGAGTAAACCCGGTGTAAAAGTGGAGTAATGTCGGTGTAAAAGCGGGGTAAATTGCGTCCGCTTGGAGCATTAACTTTAAAGATTATAAAACTCAAAAAATGTCATTTCTTTATGAAAATTAATAAAAAATATCATTAATTAACAAGTATAGTGATCGAGTAAGTAAAAATATTCACAAAGTAAAATATTTTAACACCGGTCTAGAATATTTACACCGGTGGCGGCGTTATTTTAACACCGGTACAGAATATTTACACCGGTGGTGGCGTTATTTTAACACCGCTTTCGGGGGTAAATTTAACACCGATAATTTTAACACCTACACCGCTTGGACTTTCCCCGGTGATTTTTTACAGTGTAGTAATGATTTCCATAATGTATCATATATAAATCATTACCATGATATTTTGATGATCGTTACCATAATATTTAGAAAATCTTCATATTATGAAAATCATTATCATAAAATCATGGCAATGACTCTTATACGTTACGGAAAACATTTCCATGAATATGGTAATTATTACCATAATCCAATTCCCATACGACATAAGAACTATTATCATAATAATGAGGATTGTTTCCATAGTTATGTAAACTTTTCCCAAAAATTCCGAGCGGATATCCCATATTATACAATATTGTTGACAAATCGTAAGGTGACCTTATAAGTTTGCTTACTAACTGGATACTAAATAAAATAATTCTAATTTACACATCATTGTACTACTAACTGATGACATAATCACAAAGCGTCTTTGCAACGTACTGATAAATCGAAAATCGCATCAGTAATTAAAATGACAAATAGAATTTATACATTTTATTATAATAATTTATTACAAGGTAACAAAGTAGTTACGTAGTTAAGAAGACTTACTTTATATGAGAAGTATTCAATCCAACAGATAAAGGTATCGATTAACGCAAAGTTTATTCCTAAATTGGTGATAGTAATCTCAAAATGATCAATTGTAATCAGCCGAGTGATATTGCAGATAATGAAATTATAAGGGAAGAAGAAGGGGGTAATAGTGATCCCAACCAAAACAATCCACGGTCAGAAGAACCAGAAAAATGTAAATCTGACGAGAATCCAAGTGATGGAAATCCTAATGACGATCAAATCATTGACACCGGACTCAATGAAGTGGTCGATGACGAAAAAGTAGAAATATTAAAAAATAACGTAAAATCAGCAACATCATTACTTGGCCATCTTCGGAGTGTAGAGGATTGTCAATCTATTGTTGATCAGGCAAATGATGATGATTTTATTGACAAATTAACTAGACGTCTTCATATTTCGTGTATGGAAAATGTCAAATCGATAGCAGACTTAACTAAATTAGCTTGTAGTTTATTACATCTCCATGCGAATTTCAATGAAAACGTAAACTACAAAATTTGTGTTGATAAAATATTCAACTTCATATATGATAGCCTGTTTCAAAATTTTGATCCACCGTGCTATGAAAGTATGCTTTATTATTATACTCAGTACTTAGCAAGAGCTCTTGTATTATACCCGTATCATATGGGAGAAGATGGAGCAGTCAACATCTATAAAGAAAAATGTCATCCTGTTATTGTAAAACTGGTGCCAAAATTGAATCACATTGTTGATCGACAGTTCGATGATATTAATGTTCTTTGGATTAATATACCACGTCTGTTAACTAATTATCTCTACGATAAAGACCAGTATGACAAAGATGTAGTAAGCGATGAAATGACAAAATTCCGTAATATAGTTGAGTTAGATAAATTAAAGGATCATTCTACAGTAGTGTATTCAATTATGAAGTATAAATTTTACATAAGATTGTATGAAATTATAATTTCAAATTTACAATAAATTAATTATTTATTATTTTGTCCATTTTTGGAGCTACCTCGGCTATTTGAACATACATATTAGACTGGGCCAAAAAAATCGACCATTTTTTTTTTTCAACGATACTGTGAAAATATTATTTGGGATGACAAAAAAAAATTATTGTGAAAATTTGAGCCCTTAATATTGAAACTAAGAGGTGTATCATCGCAATTTTTGATTTTTTCTGAATGAGCGGGTTTTTGTCTCATAACTCTCAAATCATCGAGATAATCGCAATCGACTTAGATACATTTTTTGAAGGAAATTTAATGCTCTACAAAAAAGGTCTGATTGAAATTTTTCGTCAGATGAACAGTTTTCTTATAATCATGCTTTGAACATTGGTATGATTTTAAAATTTAATTGTTCAACTTTGGAATTTTGTAATATATGTAAAAATAAGTTTCCGAAAAAAGCCAATCAATAATCTTGAAGGAAATTGAATGTTCTACGAAAAAGGTCTCTTAACAATTTTCGCTAAATTCACTCCTTCAAAAGTTATTCATGATTATTAAAGTCGTTTTACTTAACTTCAACCTTGAACAACTTTTGAAGGAGTGAATTTAGCGAAAATTGTTAAGAGACCTTTTTTGTAGAGCATTCAATTTCCTTCAAGAATATTGATCGGCTTTTTCCGGAAACTTATTTTTACATATATTACAAAATTCCAAAGTTGAACAATCAAATTTTAAAATCATACCAATGTTCAAATCATGATTATAAGAAAACTGTTCAACTGACGAAAAATTTCAATCAAACCTTTTTTGTAGAGTATCAAATTTTCTTCAAAAAATGTATCCAAGTCGATTTCGATTATCTCGATGATTTGAAAGTTATGAGACAAAAACCCGCTCATTAAAAAAAAATCAAAAATTGCGATGATACACCTCTTAATTTCAATATTAAGGCCTCAAATTTTCACAATAATTTTTTTTTGCCATCCCAAATAATATTTTCACAGTATCGTTGAAAAAAAAAAATAGTCGATTTTTTTGGCCCAGTCTAATACATATATATATATATATTTAATATCAGAGACTGTCGTTTTAAATATAAACGTCGTATTTAGTATGATCGCGCTCAAAGACTTTTTCAAATGTTCAAATACTCTAAATATATATGAGTACTTTATAAAGCGGCAAGTAGTCAAAAAAAAACCTGCAGTGGCCGGAAAAATAGTTAACTGAAATTAATAAATCAAAGGAACACTTGATAAATTTATTCCCATTAACCATCTCGTTAATAAAAATAAAATTTATCGAAATAAATAATTAATGAAGTTTTTAATAAAATAAATTAATCAATTTTGTTTATCGTGGCGTGTTGGACTAACAGTAAATGTGACTATTTATAAAGCGACACAATATATCATTAATAACAAATGTATCATACTACTGTAACATATATATATGAATGTTTATAGCTTAGACTAAGCTCTAATAATTCACAGCAATCGACTTTTATCACAAGTGCACGCGACGGTCTGACACAAGGACAGTCGCAATAACCATTGTGGGTATGGTTTAGACTATTATTATCACTACAATAATTAATACTAAAGCTTGTAGTCTATTGTGAGTATTAACTTGACCGATTTAGTTCATCTATAGACTGCAATATTATTTATGATGAAAACAATAATAGAAAAAATTCATTGATTGATTAATACATTTAATTTTTAAAATCTTTATCAATGGCGAGGTATTACAGGACCGTAGTTAATAAGTCTTGGAGCTATTTCCGTAATACGGTATTGGAATAGCGGGATAATCCTCGGGGTGGGTAATCCACGTATTCTTGGAAATAGCTGATTTTAGTTCCGCTGCAACGGGCAAACCTCAGGAACAAACTTACTGTAAGTTACAATTCTGAGCCAGTGCTTACATTCTTGGCAAGGACAACTTGATAAACTCGCTCTCTCTCTCTCTTTTCTTGAGCTTACGTTTATGGAATCGGATAAACTTTTGCTTAGAATCGCACGTGACAGAGTTGGATCGTATCATTTTGTAATTAACGCTTGTAATTAGGATTATTTAAGAATTCATTTATTAATCGATAGATTTACTTATAGATGATAATTGACAGCTACTAATTTCCTTGATGAATTTTTTATAAATTATAATTTTTTTAATGAAATGGAATTTTAATTTTCGATCACTTAAATGTCAATTTAAAATTTATTGGGATCAATGTTCTGAAAAATGAGCGAGAAAAGCCAAAATTAGGCCAAAAAAATTTTTTATAGGGGAGACCGGGGCAAGACGGCCCACCTAAGCCAGTTATTATTATTTGTGGCTTTTAACCATCAAGTCGATTTACTCTTGTCTAACTTGAACTCAATTTACCAAAATTTTGGTGAAGCTCCTGAAAAAAATTTTTTTTTTTGGGGCAAGACGGCCCCCTCCGAAAAAAAATGAAAAAAAAAATTTTTTTTTTTTAATTGTAAAAAAATTTCCCGCGTAACAAATGTTTATATTTTTCTCTTTAACAACTGAATTTACTTTAATATTACTCGAAATAACCTTTTTTGATATAACACGAGTCATTTTTTCACTTCTGTAGAAAATTGATTATTGGTTTTTTTAACTTTTTCAAATGCTCTATTTTAATCCAAATCCATATAATTAACCAAAAAATGATATTTCTATTAAATTAATCATGACTAGGTTATAATACTATGAAATACATTTTCTTTTAGAATTTTTGAGTGGTTCATTTTGCCCCAAGTTTCACGTATCGGGCTAAAAATGAGTAAATAATCTAAATTTGTGATAATCAAAAGAAAACAAAAAAAAAAAATTTTTGGTTAATTTTTGAGGTGGGCCTTCTTGCCCCAGGTGGGCCGTCTTGCCCCGGTCTCCCCTAAATTGAAATTACGAGAGGCAGAATTGGCCCTAAAATTTGAATAAAAAATCAGCCTTACAAATTATTATTTTAATTGAATTCAAAATTTCAAAGCTTTAATTAGAAAATGAATTTCAAAAGTTTTAAGAAATTTTTTTTTTATTAACTACTTTTGACGCCTTCTTGTCCTATTTCCGAGCTATAACTTTGAAAAAAGAAATACTAAGGAAATTTAGTTCCTCTAATTTAAAAGTGCCAAGACAATTTTATAATTACAGCAATTTACAATATCTAACACGTTTATTAATTAAACTTTAACAAAAAATGAAGAATCCCTTCATTTACTTTCTATTAAAAAGTTTAATTAAAAATACATAATACACGCGACTATAATAACTTTTTTTTTTCGCGCTGTTCTTCAAGGAAATTTTAACTTCCGCCTTTGTATTTTTATTCACGACGCTAATAGCCATTAGCATCACCGATGTGATTAAACAATTAATCCAATTCCCGCATGAAAATAACATATATTTTGATTATATATAAAAAAATATACCGTAAATATATAATTTTATAAAACGGCAAAAATGTATGTATAATAAAATATAATATTTATATAAATTCAAAGTTATACTGTGATTTATAATTTACATTATAAAAAAATATAGGGGAGGGTGGGGCAGAGCGGCCCCCCTGAAATTTCGACCAAAAAAAAAATTTTTTTTTTTTTCGACTACTTACTATAAATCCGATATGTTTGCGCATTTTTACCCCTACGCATGACATTTGGGGCAAAATGGACAAGCCCAAAATTTTGAAAAAGTGATTTTTTCGTATTTTTATCGTCAAATTAAAAAAAAATTATTATAATTTCACATTTCTAGCCCTACGCATAACACCTGGGGCAAAATGGACCAGCCGAAACTTCCGAAAAAATTATTTTTTCATATTTTTCGGCCGTTTCTCTATGTAAGAGGCAAATTTAGTCACTAAAAATTTATAAAAATTAAATTTTTTTTTTTTAGTTGATAATTTTTTGAAATAAAGTAAAATTATAGAATTTATTTTTTTTTTTATTAAATAACAATAAGTAATTAAGGTAATCGAGAGTGAACGATTTTTTACGCTTTAAAAAATTTTTTTCGAGTAATATAAAACCAAAAATAGTTGTCAAGAGTAAGAAATACATTCTTAATGATGAAAACAATTTAAAAAAAAAAAAAACGAAAAAAAAAATTTTCTTTATCACTTTTTTAAGGGGGGCCGCTCTGCCCCACAAAAAAAAAAAAAAATTTTTCAGAATTTTGGCAAAATGTCCATAAATTTGTTCGAAATAGGACAAAAGTAAAGTGATCATATGGTTGAAAGCCACAAAAAATAATAATTGGCTTAGGGGGGCCGCTCTGCCCCACCCTCCCCTATACATATTTTCATAATATGTAATATAATTATAAAATATAATTTTTAACTTATAAAATTCATTATAAATTTACATATATTGGAATGATATATAATAGAATATATTTTTTTATATATTAAATATTATATTGTTAAATATATTTTTTTATATAATTGACGTTGGAAAATCTCAAGATATTGAATTGTATATTGTATTATATAATACATTATATATCTAAAAATATAAAATAAAATATGAAAAATAAAGACTTTCAGTTTGACGATGATTGTGAGTATCAATGAGAATATATTTTATTCGAGTAAATTAAGTATGTAGATCGAACTTGAAAGGAAGTTTGTAGAGAGAGTCGTTATGACTATAAATTTTCATTTATATGATTAATTTTTAATATAAAAAAATAATTACTCAAAATAAAATAAGTTTTAGAGGATACCGAAAGAGCATTCATGGAACTGAAAATTTTTCGAAGCACAAAAGTGTCATGTATATTTTTTAATACACTGAGAGAAAAGTGCTTAGTAACCTGAACTATTCAGCGACAGATATAAAAATATAGTCTCCCTAACCAATTTTCATTGTTACTGGAACTATATACTAGTGTGAATCAGCACGAAAAACTAGTTACATTAACTAAACTTAAGAAACTATTTTTGCCTCATTATGGTCACTACAAAACTTTAATCTTTTTAAATCAAGGCTTAGTAGTGAACACAATATTACCTTTATCATTGGGTCGATTAACATAATATAGATACAGTAACTATGTTAGCTTAGTAACTGTATAATAGTTGGTAGAAATAATTTTAATAGTTGACTCAACTAAGAGTTTAGTTATCGTCTCATAGAACTGCATTTATTTAGTTTCTTTTACTACTGACAAAAGTATCAACCGTACTATTTCATCTTAGTTGTCTAAACAATCAATTTCCAGTTAATTCAATAATTATAGACTATTTCTGCTGACTAATAATCAACTTTAAAAAAAAATTCAAAGGAGAATATAGTTATGGATATCCTTAATATTTAGTTTCCCTGGCTATAAATTCCGATCCTAATGCCAAAAGTGCGTACTGCAAAATATACGCCTTATTGGTTCTGCTGAGCCAAAGAAGCGTATCAAACATTTTTTTTGCTTATCAATTCCGAATTGTTAAAAATGTGAAGATCGATTAAAAAAGTAAAAAAAAATTTTTTTTTTATATCAAAAGGGCGTGTAAAAATTTTTTGTTGTCAATCAATTCGGAATTATTTATTAAAATGGAAATTAATCAAGATAATATATATATCTTTTCTCCCAATCAATTTTCCTTTTAGCTTAAACAACTTTTTTTTTTCTTTTTTTTTTTTTTTGGTTGAAGCATACAAAAATTCTCGCGTTAAAAAAGTTGTAGTTATTAAGAGAAAATTTATTTTCTTCAAACTAAAAAATGCAATTGTTACTAAAAACTAACACATCTTGCTACAAAAAATATTTCCTATATTGAGAAATTAAAACTCGTTAAATAAGTAAAAATTTTTCGATTTGAGCGTGAGAATATGTTGACTTGAAAAAAAATATTTCGATTCGAGATAAAAATTCAAGATAAATTTTTACTTGTTACAGAAGTTTTTATTTCTTAATATTAAATATTTTTTTGAAGCAAGATGTATTAGTTTGTTGTAGAAATCTGCACTTTTTTGTTTAAAGAAAATAAAATTTCTCTCAATGAGTATTATTTAGCGCAAGAACTTTTCATGCTCCAACCAAAACAGAATAGTTGCTTAAACTAAGGGATAAATTTCTTGGGAGAAAAGATATATATGGAGGAGAGGGAAGTCACCAGAGCAAGGCAACAGCCTTGAGAGTAGTTTGGTGCTCGCCACTAGATCGCGCACACCTTTTGTAGTGTCCCTGGTAAGAAACTTATTTCAGAAGTATTATATTCCTAGCTTGAGAACAATTCCGGCATTAGTATTTCTCTGTTATTTGACAGAGTGACTAGTATCAATTTTGATTGTAATATAGTTTGTACGAAATTACATTATGACATTAATGTTTAACATTAATGTTTCCTAAAATAATTTATGTAATAATAGAAAAACATCAAGTACATTTAATGTAATAGAAAAAAAATTTTCTGTATTTATCACATAAGGGTTGGCTATTAAAGAAAAAAGAATTCAGTAACAATAAAACAAAATTTGCACTACAGATCGCTAAATAATTTTGTTTCTTGCAATGGCTACTAAATTATGACAATGGTAACTATGAATGTTTAGTTACAATAAGTCAAATTAGTACATTCGCAGAAAGTTCGATTTTCTAGTGTGTACATCTAGACACAAATACTTATTGCTACTATCATAAATGATCTGAAGAACTCAGTGTACATTATTAACATCACAATTATCTTAATGTTTATTAGACTAAGAATAAATTGCTTACTACAACATAAATTATAGTTATGTTAACTTTAAACTGGTAGTAATAAAGACTTTCCCTAAACTAGCTATGTTCATTATTGCTATCTTAGTATATGTAACTAAAAATAGTAAGAACGACTATGTAGTCGTAGAGCACTCTACTGTGGCGTATTAGTTACTGAAACTGACTTCAATAGCTGAGTCGTCTGTGAACTACGATTCCTTAGTTCAGAAAACCGATTTTTTCTCTCAGTGTATATACAAGCTTATATACGAGCATTATATATTATATTATACTGTTAATAATATAATTTGAATTATAAAATCATAATATATATAAACCTATAAATTGATACTATATAATGACATATATTTTTTTTATATAATCTAATATTATATGGAGTTTTTATAATGATAATATATGCCAAAATATAAAATTATATATTATATTGATATACTTTTAGAATATAAAGTTTTATATTGAAAACGGCAAAAAAGTAGTTATTTTTAAATATATAATTATTTATATTCTAAATTATACTATAATATAATAAATATTATATTATCTGATATAATTTTAGAGTATAAGTTTTTTTTATGCGGGTTTGTAAAAATACATTCTTGTAGCCGCGTGCTAAAAAAAGCCGATGGAAAGTCAATAAAATAATTGAACTGAATTTATAGATAACGTGTCCTCGTTTGATATATTTGTTACAGGTGACATGGGTGAGAAGAAGAGACAGGCAATTGTTAACCGTCGGAACGGCGACACACTCAGTGGATAATCGATTTATGATAAGAGTGTCCAGTTCTGATTGGGCACTTGTTATTCGTCGCGTTACACTAGATGACGCTGGTCTTTATGAGTGTCAGGTAATCAATCAACCAATCAGTCAATCCATCAATTAATTAATTGATCAATTAATTATTAATCAATGTCCAGATTGCAACTTATCCAGTAGAACAACACTTTGTACGTCTGGCGGTAACAGAAGCGTACTCGGTGATACCCGGTGGCCCGGATCTACATGTCAAGCAAGGCTCGAGTTTGAAACTCGAGTGCCACCTGATGGCAGCCACCGAGCCGCCAAATTTCGTGTTCTGGTATCAGGAAGGACGCATGATTAATTACGACGCGGATCCTCGTGTCAGCGTTGAACTCACTCAGAATGGGTCTATTCTTAAGGTTGAAAAAATTAAAATTACACATGGCGGCAACTATACCTGCTCCCCCAGCAACGCGAAATCATCTTCTGTTAATATTCATGTTATCGAAGGTACGGTAATTTGATTTTTTTTTCCAAACTTTTTACGAAACAATTAGGGGAGACCGGGGTGCTTTGGCCCCCTGGGGTACGAAGGCCCCCCTCAGAAATTACGTAAAAAAATTTTTTTTGATTTCCGTTAAGTTATGACCCCTACAATTTTTTTATCACATTTTAAGTCAATATGTAATATGTGGGGCAAAATGAACCACTCGAAAAAAAAATTATAACAAAAAAATTATTTTTTTTTCATTTTCCGTCAAATTATGACCTCTATAATGGTTTTATTATACTTTAGGTCAATATGTGATATGTGGGGCAAAATGAACCACTCGAAAAAAAAATTATTTTTTTTTTTTCCGTCAAGTTAATTTTTTCGTCACAATTTTTTTTTTTGAGTGGTCCATTTTGCTCTACATATCACATATTAACCTAAAATATAATAAAAACATTATAAAGGTCATAACTTGACGGAAAATAAAAAAAAAAATCATTTTTTCATTACAATTCTTTTTTTCGAGTGGTCCATTTTACCCCATATATCACATATTCACCTAAAATATGATAAAAACATTGCAGTAGTCATAACTTGACGGGAAATAAAAAAAATTTTTTTTTATAATTTTTTGGAGAGGGGGCCTTCGTGCCTCAGAAAAAAAAAATTTTTTTTTTCGATTTTTTACAAAATTTCGACTGATTCTTCCAAAATAGACGGAATATAAACGAATCTGATGGTCAAAAGCCACGACAAGAAAAAACCGGCTTAAGGGGGCATTCGTACCCCAGTCTCCCCTACATGTTTGAAAATGAATACAGGGGAGAGTTTTTTCTGTTAAAAATTCGTGTCTCATTTTACCCCACTCTCCCCTAAATTAAAAATAAAAAAATCGCATTTCGAGCATAAACTCCCGAAAAATTTCTTGTAATTGAGAATCGGTTTGAAATTTATTTTTTTCTGAGCTTGTAACAAATTTTGAAAAATTTCCTTGAAAAAAAAAAATTTTGTGATCCATTAAATATTTTTAAAAAAAAAAAAAACTAAATGTCTATTTACGGTTTACCGTAATCTCATGGGTCAAAAGTTATAAATAAGCAGTAACACAGTGTGATAAATTTTTCAGAAGAAGAAAAACCAGCCGCAATGCACGGTGGCGACAGACGGAACCCCAGCCCGGCGATACTTGCAAGCAACTTTCTCGCTTCCTTGTTGGCCGCCGTCAGCTGGAGGATACCCGCCTTCTCGAGTCTCTACCCAACGTGAACAATTCACTTGCTCACAAAACTTTAATCCGTGTGCATGCGTGCCGAGTGTTATTGTTGCAAACTTTGTGGTTTAAACTTAAAGTTATTGTGTCCTACGATACGATACTTTATTTACAGTGACTCCTTTCCATATATATATAACATATATTTATTACTAAAGTCGCTGCCACTGAAAACTTATTAATTTTCCGTGCTAATTTATTACGTAAGATTGCTATCTGCTTATCGTTCAAATTTAATGACCTGCACAGAAAAAAAAGATTTCCTGGCGCAAGAAAAAATTTTCATTACGAAAAAACAAAATTTTCTTGCACAGAAAAAAAGAATTTTTTGGCGTAAAAAATTTTCACTTGACCCAAGAAATTTTTTGTATTATAAAGTGAAAACAAAACTTTTCTTGGGGTAAGAAAAAATTTTCTCGGAACAAGAAAAAAATTTTTTAGGCGAGAAAAAAATTTCTTGAGCCAAGAAAAATTTTTGTCTTCAATTCATAATACAAAATATTTCTTGCGCCGAGAAATTTTTTTTTTCTGTGTGGGACTAGAAGAACTTTCTTGGCTCAAGAAAATTTTTTCTCGCCCCAAGTAAATTTTCGTGGGAATAAAAATTTATTGCGCCAAGAAATTATTTCTTTCCTGTGTAGGAAACGTGTGATTATAATTAATTAATTAATTAATAATAATACTAATTGTTTAATGTATAAATTAATGAGATCGGATGATTGAATAAATAAAGTGAGTGCTCAATGAGTGTAATGGGATATATTTGTCTTGTGTAAATTAAAAGTATCCTCGATGAAGGGAAGCCTTCCAATAAAATAACAGACTTGTAATCCGAGTCGCTATTAAATTTTGTAACCAAGACAACACTGAGCTATTGTTTATCCTCGAGGTCTTTTGTACTTGTATATATTTTTTTAAATCTACTTAATATTATCAACAGTAATTATTAATTAGTAATTACTAATTAGTCTTCGTTGTAATTAAATAATTATAACTTTTATTTACACAGTAAAAAATATTGTGTTAAAATCAACACAATTTGTGTGTTAGAAACGGTCCACACAATATTTGTGTTATTTTTCAACACAGACTATTTGTGTTAAATTTCAACACAAAATTTGTGTTAAAATTTCAACACAAAATTCGAGTAACATAAGAAGTAACTTCAACACTTTTTAAATGTTAATGGTGACACAAAAAAAATGTTAACTTTTATATTTGTACCATGGATTATTTTTAGGTTATCAAAAGTGTCAACAATTATTATTTAACATTGAACTATTATGTGATAGTAAACATGATCCTAAAGTTAGCAGACAGTCAACAATTTTTGAATTTTTTAATCAACAAATCAATTACGAAAAAAAAATAAAAATATGCGCATGTAGAAAAATAAAAAAGCTACAGATGCAATTTTTTAAATATTTTTTTTTTTTAAACTATACGAATCATGAACTTTGTCAACTTTATTTTTTCATGTCCAATTGAAAATAAATAAAATCAATGTCCCAAAAATAATCTAACTAAGCAAAATGATGCTTAATGGCGCTTCTCGCGTGAATAGAAGGAAGACATTTTTTTTAACACAATTCAACTGTCGTTTCAACACTTTTTTTGTGTTGATTTTAAAGTAACACTTAATAAATGTTGATAATATCGATTTTTGTACTAGGTAACACTTTTAAAGTGTTGAATAGGAGATCGATTGAAAATTTTAAAGTAACACAAAGAATTGTGTTGATTTGACACAAAATAATCAACACAAAAAATTTAACACGGACCGTTTTTAACACAGATACACAATATTTTTTACTGTGTATTTTATTGGATTGTGGAAGGACTTCTCTTCGTACGATTTAAATATTTCACGTTAATGTTATTTGAATTTAAATATATATTTAATAATAATGTTACTTATACTTTTGATTTATTATTTATGTAAATAATATCAAAGGATTTGTTTTTATTTCGTTTGACAGAGAGAAGGCCGGCTTTTGAATTTCTTTTTTTTTATGTGCTTGTAGAAAATTAAATGCTGAATATGTATGAATGGGATGTGATTAAATGTATGTCGAAGTAGAGGAAATTGATAAAAAATTTTAATTATGAAAATCGTAATTTTAAAATATTGTACCAACGGTTTTGACTTCAAAAGCCACCGGTCCTTCGATAATATAAATATATATATATATCTATAAATTATATTATAAATTATAAATTAATTTATATGGTTGATGACAATTAGATTTTAATTAACAATTAATGTAAATATTAATATATAAGAAAATTAAAAAAAAAGTCTAATAAATATTTCATTGTGATTTAATTTATTTATTTTTATTTAATAAATTTAATAAATTTTTTTTCAGCTGATAAATATTAATAATAAAAAAAAATATTAAAAGTAAAACATCAGAGGTGTGTGCGAATAATTTAAACTTACACAGAAAAAAAGGATTTCTTGCCTCATGAAAATCTTTTCTTGTCCCAACGTATGAATTATTTGTCAATTTTCGAGTTTCGAGAAAATCTGAATTATTAATAAATTATTCAATTAAATTTTTGTACACCTAATTTTGAATTAAAAAATCGGTCTATCGGTTAACCCTGCGGGCCAGCCCCAAAACTTCCCGCTGTTTTCGAGCTCGTTGAGCTCGAAAATATTATTGTAAATACATTTTCGAGCTCGATAATACTTTTGTATGCCATTGTCTTAAAAAAAACCATTTTTTAACATTTCTTTCTCCCACGATATCTCGCGAACGAATTAACCGATTTTGATGATTGAGGCGGCAATCGACGCGTTTTATCAAGTTCTAAAGCTGATCAAATTTTGAAATTGATTTATTGAGTCGTTTTTGAGAAATTTCAAAAAAACCAAAAAAAAATTTTTTTGAATTCTTTCGTCAACGGTTTCTTTTGAACGAATAAACCGATTTTGATGGTTGAGGTGACATTCGACGCGGCTTATAAAGTTTTAGAGCTGATTAGATTTTGGAATCAACCCATCGAGCAAAATAAAAACTATCCAAATAAAACATTTTTGAAAAAATTTTATTTTTGAAATATCTCCGAACGCACCCTACCGATTAAGCTCAAATTTTTACAGCTTCAAGATATTAACAAGCCGCGTCGAATGACACCTCAAAGATCAAAATCGGTTCATCCGTTCAAGAGTTATGAATATTTACATACGTACGTACACACTTACGTACACACATACATACACTCGGACATCATCTTGAAATTAGTCAGAATAGCTTCCTAGAACCTCAAAACGTCAAAATCTGATCGAAATTCGGTTTTTGCAAATCGGACCGAAACCAATAACTTCCCGAATTTTTGAAAATTTTCAATTTTCTTAGCGGGAAGTTAAAAATTTTATGTCCTAATTTTGAAGCGAATATTCGAATTTCCATCGATTAATAAAAAAATTTACGAATAACTAAAAAAAAGTCAAGTGGTTCGGAAACGTTGAATACTTCGAGTCCTTGAATAAACATTTTTTTTTTTGCATTAGAGTTTGGACTATTAATAGAGTAATGTACAATTAACTAAATAAATTTAAAATAATGTTGAGAGCTATATATTAAGGGCTCCTTTGTACTGGTAGTTAATGGCAGCAGTACCAGCTAGTATAAAGGCACGAATGACGACTCACTTTTTTTCCTCATTTTACAAACCAACGCTTTGAATAAGAGTATAAGTACAACTTTACCGGTGATAAAACTACATTCAAGTGTTTTTTTACTATTGTTGTAAATTGAATCACTACTAAAAATAAATTTAGTTGTTTTAGTCCTTTTCCGAGTGAAAACATTTAATAACCATTCGGCTGCACTAATTTACTTAAACTCTTGCATTTAACGTCACTCACTAAATTTTACGATGATCAAATAAAGGCATTACGGGTTGGAAGAAGATTTTAAGGAAAAAAAAGGGAGTAAATATTTGCGTAACTTGTATTTGTAGATGTAAGAGCGCAATAGCTGGCAGTTGAACGATCTCTGAGTGGGATAGCATAAAATAGGTTTGTGTAGGAAAGGTATAAAGGATATTGTGGAGGAATTGGAGCTTGGCCCAGAATATGTCTACAGACATATTTGTCCCCGGAGAATACACGCGAGAGTCTTCTGTATAGATATACGCGGTATGTATTAGTAAGTAAGCTGGTTTACCGACGAAATATCACCCAACTGGATGCTGAGTAAAAGCGGTTTTGTAAATTCTTCCTGGCCTTTATTCCAGCAATTAAACTACCTAATGTTATATTATGCGAATCCTGTACATATTCACTTGAGAATAATTTATCTTAATATATCTTCATACAACAACTATAATTAATTGAGCACGAGAAATTTGGTACATATATTGTGATATTTAAATAGAAAGATGGTGACAAAATGAAAAAAATATGAAAAACGGGAGACCTTGGGGACCAATCTCAAGAGTTTTCGCTGGTTTGGAGCTCAGAGAAGTGTTTTGATTTGAAAATAGTCAGCCGTGATTAAACAGCTGAATTCGAGCGAATTAAAAATTTTAATTCTGTTATATTCTGTCGGATTCTGCAAAACAGAATTCAACTGAATTGAAAATTTGAATTTGAATTAAACTAAAACCGAATTAAAAATTTCAAATTCGTTTTAATTCAGTTTAATTCGGATTCGGAACCGAAAATTGGAGAATTATTTTTGAATTAATCAGAATTAAACCGAATAGAATTATTTAAATTCGTTTTAATTCGGACAAATTCTGGGTTTCCTGCCGAATTTGATAGAATTCATTTTTAAATTAGGTACCGAATTAACAGAATTTATCTGAATTAAATAGAATTAAAAATTTTAATTCTGTTATATTCTGTCGAATTCTACAAATCAGAATTCAACTGAATTGAAAATTTGAATTTGAATTTAACAGAATAAAACCGATTCAAAAATTTAAAATTCGTTTTAATTCGGATTCAGAACCAGAAATTGGAGAATTATTTTCGAATTAAACCGAATCGAATTATTTAAATTCGTTTTAATTTGGACAAATTCTGGGTTTCCTGCCGAATTAGACAGAATTCATTTTTAAGTTACGTACCGAATTAACAAAATTTATCTGAATTAAATAGAATGAAAAATTTTAATTCTGTTATATTTTATCGAATTCTGCAAAACAGAATTCAACTAAATTGAAAATTTGAATTTGAATTTAACAGAATAAAACCGATTTAAAAATTTAAAATTCGTTTTAATTCGGATTCAGAACCAGAAATTGGAGAATTATTTTCGAATTAAACCGAATCGAATTATTTAAATTCGTTTTAATTTGGACAAATTCTGGTTTTCCTGCCAAATTAGACAGAATTAATTTTTAAGTTAGGTACCGAATTAACAGAATTTATCTGAATTAAAAATTTAATTCTGTTAATTCGATCGAATTCAGTTGTTTAGACAGGGAGAATAACGTTCGAGGACTCGAAAGTAGCTGACATTCTTTTCTATTCACTTTAAATATCTTTAAAAAAAAAAAAAATTTAACGTATTTGAATCCCCGAAAATTCAGTACTTCCTTAAGAATCTCTACCGCTTCCTTAAATAGGGTTGTAAATTTAAATAAACTTGAGAAAGTTAAATTATGCTGAGCAATAATTGTTGGAATCCGAACAAGAGGAAAGTTAATTTTTAGTTGCGCGTCTAATCTGCATTTTTTCTTCTGTTACATTTTAAACTTTCTCAGTTCAGTTTTACAGTTGTCGTCTCTCTGAGAGTAAACTAGACTCATATATATATATATATATATATTCGCAGTGACAATAATTAAGTGCTTATGTAGCCTCAGCCTCTGGCAGAGAAAAGCGAAAACAACCGGATATGAGTCCTTAGGGTCTCGTTTTTTTTCACACCCTCGTGTGCGCTACTTTTCCAAAGATTAATAGTCTCTTCTATACATTTTCTTTTTACCTCTCATTGAATTTCATTACTAATTAGTAATTATTAATTACCTATTCCCGGAATTGAAAAAAAAATAAGTAAATAAGTAAAACTTAGTTACAATAAGTGGGAAATTACTTTTATTTTTAACTTATTTATAAAAGTATAAGTGCCTTGAAATAAAAACCGCCTTGAGGAAAAAGCTCTCAGCTGGTTTAATTTTTCTGTTTCTTCATTTTTTTTATCCTTCCTCTCAAGACCTTCACCCATTTACTATTCCACCTGAGGCCATAAAAAAATCCTTGAATGTATTTCCGTACAAATAAATAAAGTGCGATGCAGAAATCGAATGAGGTGAAAATTTAAGCCGGAGGTCACGAAAAAAAATAATAATAATAGTAAATAAAAAACAATTGGTATCAAGGTGACTTATAATTATTTTTTAAATAAAAAGTAAATTACTTTTGTTAATAAATATAAATTTGCATAGTCGAGTATTAAAAAAAATAAAACAAATTAAGACTTTAATAAAATAAAAAATGAGTGAGTTGTGTGACGAGTACAGAATTGAATTTTACTAAATTAACATTCATGATTATTTTCCGTAAAGTCCTGGCTGTAGAAGATAATATAAATGGTAATTGGGTTATATTGTTTTCGCTTAACCGTAACTATTTTACAAAAATTATTATTTTTCATTTTTTAATAGTTTTTTTTTCACTTAAGGCCATTCTCAGACAGCGCTCCCCACTTTTTAAAAATTTTCAATGACTTTCTACTGTCATAAGCGTATGAAATTTTCATCAATTAATTAAAAAAAAAATTAAAGCATTAATTGAAAAAAGGACAACGTAGTCGTAATTTTGCCGATATATAGATTTTTAAAAAAATTATTTACATTTGATATCTATTAGGAGTTAAACAAAATTCGTTAAATAAATTTCAGTAAAATCGTTCTGTCAATTTTATAATTTGAATTTTTAAATTTTGGCGGCTAAAATTTATTCAACGAATTTCGTTTAACTCTTAATTCAAATCAATTGTAGGGGGAACCGGGGCAAGACGGTCCACCTGGGGCAAGAAGGCCCACCTCAAAAATTAACCAAAATTTTTTTTTTCTTGTTTTCTTTTGATTATCACATATTTAGATTATTTACTCATTTTTAGCCCGATACGTGAAACTTGGGGCAAAATGAACCACTCAAAAATTCTAAAAGAAAATGTATTTCATAGTATTATAACCTAGTCATGATTAATTTAATAGAAATATCATTTTTTGGTTAATTATATGGATTTGGATTAAAATAGAGCATTTGAAAAAGTTAAAAAAACCAATAATCAATTTTCTACAGAAGTGAAAAAATGACTCGTATTATATCAAAAAAGGTTATTTCGAGTAATATTAAAGTAAATACAGTTGTAAAAGAGAAAAATATAAACCTTTGTTACGCGGGAAATTTTTTTACAATTAAAAAAAAAAAATTTTTTTTTCATTTTTTTTCGGAGGGGGCCGTCTTGCCCCAAAAAAAAAATTTTTTTTTCAGGAGCTTCACCAAAATTTAGGTGAATTGAGTTCAAGTTGGACAAGAGTAAATCGACTTGATGGTTAAAAGCCACAAATAATAATAACCGGCTTAGGTGGGCCGTCTTGCCCCGGTCTCCCCTAAGTAATTTTTTAAAAAATCTTTATCTCAACGAAATTACGACTACGTTGTCCTTTTTTCAATTAAGGTTTTAATTTTTTTTTAATTAATTAATAAAATTTTAATACGGTTATGACAGTTAAAAGTCATTGCATATTTTTCAGAAGTGGGGGGCACTGTCTAAGAATGCCTTTAATTGCGGTTATAAGAAATTATCTTAGGTTATCATTAACAATAGGGGTTGGAAAAAATGTAATTATGATTATTAATCGATTTGTTTAATAAAGAGAAATTCATTAAAATTTATGAGTATAATTTTGAAAAGTATAAATCTATTTAACACTGAAAAGTGGAGAGGAATTCGAAATAAGGTCAAGTGAGATAGGTCACTACATTCTTAATTTGCTTCATAATCCACCTTACCCCCTTTCACATTCAGCAAGAAAGTCACTTGCTCTCTTAAAATAAACCAGTGAAATTTCACTGATTCTCCACTGGTTCATTTTAAAAGAATGGTTTTAATGATTTGTCTAGATACTTTTCTACTTTTCAAGTGATTCAACTCGACCGACAAATAATTCATTTATACATTTATGATGAAATTATTTATTATCGAGCTCTGCGGTTGGATTTTTTTGAAAATTGCGCGGGAATTTTCTTGAATTCAAAAGATTTAAAAATTGCGCGTGAATTTTCTTGAATTCAAAAGATTTAAAAATTGCGCGGGAATTTTCTTGAATTCAAAAGATTTAAAAATCGCGCGTGAATTTTCTTGAATTCAAAAGATTTAAAAATTGCGCGTGAATTTTCTTGAATTCAAAAGATTTAAAAATTGCGCGTGAATTTTCTTGAATTCAAAAGATTTAAAAATTGCGCGTGAATTTTCTTGAATTCAAAGGATTTAAAAATTGCGCGTGAATTTTCTTGAATTCAAAAGATTTAAAAATTGCGCGTGAATTTTCTTGAATTCAAAAGATTTAAAAATTGCGCGTGAATTTTCTTGAATTCAAAGGATTTAAAAATTGCGCGTGAATTTTCTTGAATTCAAAAGATTTAAAAATTGCGCGTGAATTTTCTTGAATTCAAAAGATTTAAAAATTGCGCGTGAATTTTCTTGAATTCAAAAGATTTAAAAATTGCGCGTGAATTTTCTTGAATTCAAAAGATTTAAAAATTGCGCGGGAATTTTCTTGAATTCAAAAGATTTAAAATTATTCTAAAATATTAAATATCAAAATTTTTCGAGCCTGTTTCCCAAGCGCAATAAAAAATTTGAACGAGTAAGAAAATAATGGGACTGGTTTGCGTAATTTAATTAAACAATTACTTAGTTTTGGCAAAGTTAATAGAGTAGGGATTATAGTGGACAGAGGGCTTAGACACGACAAGCGAGGACGAGAGCTAGTGAACGTACGTCATGTTGTATGTCAGCTATAAAGAGATGCCGTAGTCGTAGTCGCAGTCATTGCCATTGCTGTTGTTGTTGCTATTATTGTTATTGTCATGATCTTGCTGTTGTTGTTGGTTTAATTTAATTCACATCAGAGATCCTTGGAGATTACAGAGCTGATTGTATGACAGCGACCACGTCGCTGTCCACGGGCATTATAATATATTACTGGATGATATACAATCCTACAGCTGCGTCCTGAACAATCATGATTGTATTAATTTCTGTATAAATAATTGGTCACCACTACTATTATAAATATTATTATTATGGTATGGGTTGTAGGGTTGTTGAACATTTGAAACGGGCAATAAAATTAAGGACATTACGTATGAGTTGCTGTTGGGTACAGAAGTTTGAGTAAAATAGAATAAAATTCTCCGGAAATGTTTATGACCTTTGAGATGTAAAGGCTGGACCTGGACCACGTGAGGAAGAGTGAGAATTGAGAAAGGACAAGGGTGTGAGAAAGTCTGGCTAACCACGTGGAATGATCGCTAAGAGAAGTTTCAAGTTGGCGACAACGCGAGTACGCGACTGGAATTATTGTATCTCGGAGTAATCTATTTTATTTTCGATTGGACACTGCAGTGGCCACCCCTCAATTGGAGACGTGCGCTTGACAAGTCAATGGTCCATCCAGTGGAATTTCAAACGAAACAATTATTAATTTTTTCATTTTCGTTCTCTGTAGTTACACTTGTAAGGTTTTGTGTCGGCGTATGATAAATTTTTTGTTATCCTGTGAAGGATAATGAGGGAGCAGAAACAAAGTTGCAACTCTGATCAGAAACTCTGGCTATTACCCTGTTAGCCAAGTTGGCGAGAAACTGGCGTCAAACTAACAGCCGCAACTGGATGTCAAGTTGGCCGCAAAAGTTGCTACTTCCAAAGCTGATAGACACTTTCTCAGAAAGTTAGCGGTAACTTGTAGCCAAAAGTTGCAAAAGCTAGAGTTGTCGACAACTTGTCATCAATTTGGTCGCAAACTAATAAACCAACTTTTTGACGAGCAACTCGTGCTATCAGGGTAGGGTCAGGAGAGTGATATCCACCTGGTTATCTATTGTAGTTAAGAATCTTGATGATGGAATAAATATTTTTTCAGTTACTGCTGATAATAAAATTTTCGTATGAAACAGTTACCCAGAAAGCTGAAGCCAACTTGTAGCCAATAGTTGGATAGTCAAATGTTACCCTCAACTTGACCGCCTATTGACTGAAACTATTTTTCCTTACCCTCATAGTCAAGTTGACGACAACTGGACGCTAAGTTTCGCAGAAGGTTGGCGGCAGATTGCGACCGTACATTGTCGCCAATTTTCTGAGAAAGTTATTAGGAATTTGCAGTCAATAGTTACAAAGGCTGGAGTTGTCGTCAACTTGTTCCCAACTAAATGACACCAACTTTCTTACCAAAAAGTCTTGTTGCCAGGGTACGGAAAAACAGACAATATTTCGTATCATACATGAAAAAAAAAATTTATTTTATCAATAGCTGGTCTCACTATCATTTGCTATCGGATAATAATTTTGAACCCTCACTACAAGGGTTGAAACTACATTATCAACAATTTCATCGAAAAAATTTATATTTATATCTTTTTCCCCTCTAAATATTTTTTAAAACCAATAATAATAATAATAATAATAATAATAATAATAATAATAATAATAATAATAATAATAATAATAATAATAATAATAATAATAATAATAATAATAATAATAATAATAATAATAATAATAATAATAATAATAATAATAATAATAATAATAATAATAATAATAATAATAATAATAATAATAATAATAATAATAATAATAATAATAATAATAATAATAATAATAATAATAATAATAATAATAATAATAATAATAATAATAATAATAATAATAATAATAATAATAATAATAATAATAATAATAATAATAATAATAATAATAATAATAATAATAATAATAATAATAATAATAATAATAATAATAATAATAATAATAATAATAATAATAATAATAATAATAATAATAATAATAATAATAATAATAATAATAATAATAATAATAATAATAATAATAATAATAATAATAATAATAATAATAATAATAATAATAATAATAATAATAATAATAATAATAATAATAATAATAATAATAATAATAATAATAATAATAATAATAATAATAATAATAATAATAATAATAATAATAATAATAATAATAATAATAATAATAATAATAATAATAATAATAATAATAATAATAATAATAATAATAATAATAATAATAATAATAATAATAATAATAATAATAATAATAATAATAATAATAATAATAATAATAATAATAATAATAATAATAATAATAATAATAATAATAATAATAATAATAATAATAATAATAATAATAATAATAATAATAATAATAATAATAATAATAATAATAATAATAATAATAATAATAATAATAATAATAATAATAATAATAATAATAATAATAATAATAATAATAATAATAATAATAATAATAATAATAATAATAATAATAATAATAATAATAATAATAATAATAATAATAATAATAATAATAATAATAATAATAATAATAATAATAATAATAATAATAATAATAATGATAATAATAATAATAATAATAATAATAATAATAATAATAATAATGATAATAATAATAATAATAATAATAATAATAATAATATTAATAATAATAATAATAATAATAATAATAATAATAATAATAATAATAATAATAATAATAATAATAATAATAATAATAATAATAATAATAATAATAATAATAATAATAATAATAATAATAATAATAATAATAATAATAATAATAATAATAATAATAATAATAATAATAATAATAATAATAATAATAATAATAATAATAATAATAATAATAATAATAATAATAATAATAATAATAATAATAATAATAATAATAATAATAATAATAATAATAATAATAATAATAATAATAATAATAATAATAATAATAATAATAATAATAATAATAATAATAATAATAATAATAATAATAATAATAATAATAATAATAATAATAATAATAATAATAATAATAATAATAATAATAATAATAATAATAATAATAATAATAATAATAATAATAATAATAATAATAATAATAATAATAATAATAATAATAATAGTAATAATAACATTACTGATAGATATTATTTGTTATCGAACTAAATATTTAAGTGGCCTGACGATACTGTAAATAATTCATGAATAAAGTAAACAGAAAGCAATTTATCGAATTGAATTAAAAATGAAATTGATATCGCCCGAAAATAATAAATAGCAAATAACGCGAGAAGATAAAATAAATTTTTCGTGATACAAATAAATGGGTGTGATATAAAATACATAAAGAAACCGCTCAGTGCCTCGATCCACTTGTTTGTCCCTTTTACGGTATTTACAAAGAGCGTTTTTTGTTGTTAGCATTGCATAACAGCGTATACATAACGTCGACTAGCAAAGAGGGGGGGGGTAGATAGAGAGGGTGAGAATAATAATTAGCATATTCATGAACAGTCCTCCTACCTGCTCGGGAACGTCAAAATGCGCAGCAAGTGGATTTCAAAGTAAGATGAGTGCCATAAGAGAACCACCAGCGTATTCAATTGAAAACAACTTTATTCAGATTTTTACCTCCCACACTTTGTTTATTTTTGTATGAACGCCCACTAGAGTGCCCGACAAATTACCGCTCTTAATTACTAAATTAATATGCTGATTTTTATTTTTTGGATTTACAAAAAAATTATCAATTATATCTGCCACAGAAAAAAAACTTTTTTTGGCGCAAAAAAAAATTCTTGCGTCAAGAAATATTTTCTAGTCCTAAGAAAATTTTTTTCTTCAACTCATAATGCAAAATATTTCTTGCGCAAAGAAAACCTTTTTTTCTATGCAGTAAAAAGAATAATTTACGCAAGCAAAATAAAATAAGAATTTTTGAGTACGGGAAAGAGTCGCGAGTATTAATGTACCCTTTATAGCTTTCATCCCCACGATTAAACCCTCCCTTAGACTATCCTCAGCTACGTGTGATGTAAGTCTAGATTAAAGAAGCCTTACAAATACTTGCGCATTCATTCCCGAATAAGCTAAAGCTAGAATTATTTAATTTACATGGATCCGTATAATCATTACTTTTGTGCATAAAAGATAATCTATTTACGCTGCCTCAAAATGGACTGCAAAAAAAAAAAACACAATTGTAGAGTGATCTCTGTTGCCGAAAAATGATTTTTAAAAATAATTTAAGCGATAAATAATTCATTTTGAATAAGTATATAAATGGAATGTATATTAATTCATAAGCAAGTAGGTCACACGTACACAAAAAAAATTATTAAGTTACCCTCTTATTATAATTATCAAGTTAATGTCACAAAGCCACGAATAGTTATGATTATTATTTTTCACTTTAAACTCCTCTGAGAAAAAATATATTATTTATTTGAATATTTTATTACATCGCTATTAAATTATATCCATGTTTAAATTCCACTCGCGTATTTGTAACAGTATTGCCTGATAAATATATCAATTGACGAATTTAACAATCCGTGCAGGTAGGGCAGATTTATTCAAAATGTAAATGATTAACGATGGGTTCGAAATTTGAATGATGGTTCAATTGTATGATAAAAATTCGTCCAGTTCTAATGTAACGGATATTATTACATCGATACAGCGGAATTTATAAGAGCGTATTAGTGAATTATGTACGGATAGTAACATAAAATAGCGTTGAATTGAATGCAGCTGGCCGTTATGAGTACGAATTACTTAATTTTTATTTTATAATAATTTTCACCGGTTTTATGGGGGTTCAAAGTTTTCAAAAAATCTATCGTCCATTTTAGCTGCCATCATTTTTTTATTACACGTAATTTAAGTAGAAGTCAAATTCGGATCACAGCTAAAAAAATATCTTATGATTATACCGGCGCACAAAAAAAAGACGTTTGTATATTTGACTAGACGTACTGAGGGTTATGTATTTTGATGCGATGAATCCGAATTTGCGGTCGGTATGGCCCGTACACCCCCAAAATTTTGAGTAAATTTCAAAAAACTGTCAAAAATCACGAAAAACTGCAGTTATGAAAGCGAAAAATTTTTTTTCGACCTAAATCAAGTACGTTCTTTATGTATTTCGATGCGCTGAATCTGAATATGGATATTATTTAGCTCTTCAAGCCTCCAAAATTAGAGTAAATTGCAAAAAACCGACAAAAATGACTAAAAATCACGAAAAAATGCAGTTATGAAAACGAAAAAATTTTTTTCGACCTAAATCAAGTATGTTTTTTATGTATTTCGATGCGCTGAATCTGAATATGGATATTATTTAGCTCGTCAAGCTTCCAAAATTAGAGTAAATTGCAAAAAACCGACAAAAATGACTAAAAATCACGAAAAAATGCAGTTATGAAAACGAAAAAATTTTTTTCGACCTAAATCAAGTATGTTCTTTATGTATTTCGATGCGCTGAATCTGAATATGGAGATTATTTAGCTCATCAAGCCTCCGAAATTAGAGTAAATTGCAAAAAACCGACAAAAATCACTCAAAATCACGAAAAAATGCAGTTATGGAAGCGAAAACATTTTTTTCGACCTAAATCAAGTATGTTTCTTGTGTATTTCGATGCGCTGATTCTGAATGTGGAGATTATTTAGCTCGTCAAGCCTCCAAAATTAGAGTAAATTGCAAAAAACCGACAAAAATGACTAAAAATCACGAAAAAATGCAGTTATGAAAGCGAAAAAATTTTTTTTGAACTAAATCAAGTATGTTCCTTATATATTTCGATTATTATTGTTATAAGTATATTTAATTTAAATATACAAGCAACTGTTAATAATGAGCAGGTGCAATAATTACACAAAAAGAAAGAGTGTCTGAATGTTGTCGACATGACACTGAAATTAACCGTCGAAAGTTTCAATGAATTTCCCAACTTGGAAACAAGACTGAAACGGGCCTTCGAAAGTTTTTACCCAAGCGAAAGTAAGATAGAAAAGAAAATAAAAGAAAGAAGAAGTGTCGAATCTCGGGCAATCGTGATGCTGCCAAAAGCTCAAACAATCACGAACATCGTGAATATTCGCGTCACACTGACTGGGCGATAACTCTTAATGAAATTTTTTTTTTTACTAAGAAAGTTGAATCTCAGGAGTAATGTAGAGTTGAGAAAGTCGCCGAGTTTATCATTATAAAATTAACTTCCGTGTCAAGGTAAGTATTTAAATCTAACATTTTATTAACGACGTGTATAAATAATGATCAAAAGTTATTGAATTCTTTTGGTATATATAGCACATATATATGTATATCAGAATATTTTATGCTCTAGCCGGCCGGAAAATAAATGACTAACCAGGCTGATGATTGTCAAAGTTTTAAAGTTTTGATAAATAATTGCTATTTCATGCCAAAGTAATTACTATCTATTTCCAGAGCGTTATAATCCGTTATTTGTTTATTTATTTATCCTGAAGTATAAATTAAATGCTCAGCTGTCACGGTCAGTAAAACAAATACTTGATTATTAAAACGTTTAACTTTTAAATAGATTGTATTTAATTTGTAATTTATTTTTAAATAACTTTTTAAGTAAGCGCTTTCGCGGTATTCGCTGAAACGAACTTACATTACTTAGATTACTTGCGGTATTTCTTGAAAGGGTTCGGTAAAGTTTACTAAACTTGTAAACACTTTGTTTAAATTGTTGAGGCCCGAGTTACAAACGCCACGTCGATGTGAATGTGACAGTGGTCGCAGTAGAAATGAGTTCGGTCTGCTGCGATCCCTCCTTTTATACTCCGACTCGCCTGACCTTGAGCTCTGGAGCGCTGGAGGGGGAACACAAGACGCGGGAAAATTTGAACATGATTTCAACACTCAAACGCTCGGATCACGAAAAATGAATTATTTTCATTTGGTAAAGAGTTTAATCACGATAATATTTTATAATTTAAACATGAAGTTTGCGAGTGAAAGGATTCGATGCATGTAGAAAGAGATTTTATCTTCCATTCGTCTCAATTACGGCGAAACTGTTAATATTTAATGAATGAAAATTAACAAAACAGATTTTCCGTGAAGGGAATAATGAATAAATAGCACATGAGATTTAATTTTAGTTTAGCGAGATAGATACTATCGTACACGGGCTTTTGAGAGAGTATCAATGGTAGTAAAATGTTGAGATAGCAAATTCAATATGTAATCTATGTGAATAGACGCATTGAGGATTGAATATATCCAGCATTCAGGATCGAGCATACAGGATATACAACTGCATTAACTTAACATTTATCAACTGACGTTGATCTAAACGGATGCGTGATTTTACGGAACGCAAGACCGATCCTATCCTATCACTGCTACGGTACTCTTGCTATCACTCAATATTAATAGATAATAATCAAGAATAATGGGATTCTACGCCCGCAAATAACTCGAATAAAGTTGTCACGCTGATCCACGTGTCGACAAATTGCTTATAATTAACATTATTAAATATGACGTTTGACGCCGTCATTACTATGTTTAATCTGTCACGTCACACTTAAAACTCCGTGCACTTGTGTTTAAATAAATTTATTATAACCGGCTGACGGCATCGATCGAGCGAATAATAACAGTAATGAGAAAAAAACGATAATTTTTTATGCTTTACTTTTTTGTACCTAAATAAAATTCCGGGAATGTTTCGTGCGGATCTAAAGTGAAATCTTATATTCTGGCAATCCAATACCAGTTTAGTAGAGTTTCGTGTTCGTTGTATAGTCCAACGGCTTTCAAACGATCAAAACTTTTGTAAATGATAATAACTTAATGCTATTGTTATTGTTGTTGTTTTGAATTCTATTATGATGTTGTTTTTTTTTTTTTTTGGGGTTTTTTCTTTTTTTTAATTAATTAATGACCATGACGGTGGTTAATTTTTGTTTTTCCTTATCAAACAAATCCATAGAGAAATCCAACATGGATTCCCTGGTGGCTTTGAAAATTATTTTCTGTGGGTTTAATCGCGGAGTCATATATAAATTAGGTATGTGTGAATAGAATTCAAATCAATGTAATATTGGCTTGGAGTTAAATCCAATAATTCGAATTATCGGTTAATTTTCCAATTATTTTTGATTATCGAGTTTCTAACATGAATTTTTAAATTCACAGCTCGCGAATTGTTTACACGGAAAGAAAATTATAGCAGCGGTTCCCATAATTTTGTGAAATTTTTTCCTATACCATCATAGGAATAACGACCATAAATTATGGGAGCGGTTCTTATAATTATAGGAATGTTTCCCATAATTATAGGAATAGTTCCTATAATTATGGGAATGATACCCACAATTATAGGAATAGTTCCTATAATTATGGGAATGATACCCACAACACTATAGGAATGGTTCCTATAATTATAGGAATGGTTCCTATAATATTATGGGAATGGTTCCCATATTATCATGAAAAAATTATTTTAAAAAAGTGTGGTAATTACTTCTACAATACACAGAAATATTATTAAACATAAAAACAAAAATTCAAACATTGAAAAAAAAAATCGTATTTGGCAAAAAAACATTAAAATTTTTAACAAGAATTTTTTGTCAGCACAAAACATTCAAGACAATTCAAATTTTGGGAAATTTCTACATTATTGTGCAAAAAAAAAATTTTATGATATTATAGGGATGGTTCCCATAACATTATGGGAATAGTTCCCATAATATTATAGGAATAGTTCCTATACCAATATGGGAACCATTCCCATAATGGTATGGGAACTATTCTCATACTATTATGGGAATGGTTCCCATAATATATGGGAACCATCCCTATAGTAGTATAGGTACTATTCCCATACCATTATGGAAACCATTCCCATAATGCATAGCAAAACTTCCCATAATTTTCTTTCCGTGTAAAAAAAAATTAAAAATACTTTGTCGAAATTTTGAATTTCTTAAAAAAGTTAAAAATTGATCAATGATTCAAAAAATCGAATTATTTGAACCGAATATTGATATTAATTTTTGCATACTCCTCGTATAAATTTTCAAATTTGTTTTTTACAAAATTATGATTTTTTCTTGATTACTCCGATTGTTCAAGAAATTAGGAGTTAGAAATTAATAGCCAAGTTTATTACAACTCTTAATAAATCAGTCGGTTATCTATTGATAAGTATTCATATCCATATCCATCTATACATATATATATATATATATATATATATATAAAAGTATATGATGTCTGTATAGATGGGTATGTAAAGTTTACAAAGTTGAGACACGAGTTAAATTTGGATGCCGTGGGAGTAAAATGAAAGGAACTTAACTTAAAGTTGTTCCACGACCGAGAATAATAGCTTCCGGTCATTTGTGTAATAGTAGCAATCAGTTATTGCCAAATATCTCAAGGGATATCTACGACGAGGACGATGACGACTGTGACGGTAGTTCTACCAGAAAGCTCTTACGCGCACACACACAAGCATATTAATAACACGGGGGCTTGAGTAAATATACACTCACAAAACAACTCCAGTAAACAAACTTGAGCCCTCATACTTGAGACCATAACGGTTATGAGTCAGCTTGAATAATATAAATAAATATATATGTGAATTATTTTTCCTTGTTATATAAAAATATCAATTTATATTTTTTTCGTACAGAGAAAATGTTACTTCGACACTCGATTACTTTTTCAATCGACCGGCTTATTTTTTAAAACCATTCATATATAAATATTTACTGATATATTTAAATAAACGTGACACACTATTTTTTAATCTTTCATTATTCAAACACGCAGTCTTTGACGTTTATTAAAAAATGTTTAAAAAAAATATTCAACCTGGAATTCAATATTTACTAGCCGTATTTTATATTTTATTTTTTTCGTGTGTAAATCTGTCATATCAAAGTACTTCCATATGAATTTTATATTTATTTTTTTTAAAAAAATTTTTAGGGGAAAAAATATAAATTTGAATTTAATTGTTATATCTAAAATTTATTTGAATTCATATTTTATAATTTCATTGGAAGCAAAATTTTACGGTAATTAAATTTTTTTTAATAGGGGAGGGTGGGGCAGAGCGTTCCCCTAAGCCAATTATTTTTTTTTGTGGCTTTCAACCATAAGATCACTTTACTTTTGTCCTATTTCGAACAAATTTATGGACATTTTGCCAAAATTCTGAAAAAAATTTTTTTTTTTTGTGGGGCAGAGCGGCCCCCCTTCAAAAAGTGATTAAAAAATTTTTTTTTTCGTTTTTTTTTTTTTTAAATTGTTTTCATCATTAAGAATGTATTTCTTTCTCTTGACAACTATTTTTGGTTTTATATTACTCGAAAAAAATTTTTTAAAGCGTAAAAAATCGTTCACTCTCGATTACTTTAATTACTAATTGTTATTTAATAAAAAAAAAAATCAATTCTATAATTTTACTTTATTTCAAAAATTTATCAACTAAAAAAAAAATTTAATTTTTATAAATTTTTAGTGACCAAATTTGCCTCTTACATAAAGAAACGGCCGAAAAATATGAAAAAATAATTTTTTCGGATGTTTCGGCTGGTCCATTTTGCCCCAGGTGTTATGCGTAGGGCTAGAAATGTGGAATTATAATAATTTTTTTTTAATTTGACGATAAAAATATGAAAAAATCACTTTTTCAAAATTTTGGGCTTGTCCATTTTGCCCCAAATGTCATGCGTTGGGGTAAAAATGCGCAAACATATCGGATTTATAGTAATTAGTCGAAAAAAAAAAAATTTTTTTTTTGGTCAAAATTTCAGGGGGGCCGCTCTGCCCCACCCTCCCCTATTAAATTTACGAATATTTATAAAACTAAAAAATTCAAATTTCAATCAAATATTAATATTCGATTCGACACGAGTAATTTACAAGTACATCATTATTTTCAGCCCCTTTATAAATGTATCAAAGTAATAAATCAAAGTATCATCGCCTAATTACTCGAAAAAAGAGATTTAATATGAAATAAATAATTTAGCCAGAAGAGCAAAAAAAAAAAATAAAATAATAATAATGACAAAAACATTAAGAGGGACGATAGTAAGAGTATAGTGATGAGAATAGTGATGGGATAGGTAGTAGTAGGGATAGAATAATACAGGATTGGTATAGAGGTTCTGCGAGGGGTTGAAACGGCGCCGAACATCCCCTCGCACGTCGGCGTTCGAGGCCTGGTCGGCGGATCTGCTGTAGCACACACCAGACAGCCAGTCGCGAGCCGTACACGTTCATCGCCGCACGCTGTTACACTTAAATTGTTGAACATGAGTACCACGAGACTCAAACAGCATTCGAACCTCGTTCATTATCACTTACAAATTTACTAACCGCCATTGACTGCTTTCATTATTTCCAAATAAATATTTTTTTTTTTTTTTGAAAAAGTTTTTGATTCGAAACTAAAGTAGTGCAATTTATTTATTTTTTATTTGTGATTGAAGTTGAATGCCTTGGAGCGAAAAACAAGATTGAGAGAGAGATAGAGGCTGAGATAAAGGAAAAGAATAAAAGTAAAATGAATAAGAAGAAGCAGTAGTACGAAAGATTGTCGATTAAGGTCAATCGAAGTTGATAGCTGCTCCAGGCAAATCTCCAAGAAACATTCAAGAGGCTCTATCGGATTTAATGATAGCAGTTGATCTGCTCACTTATGCGACTGCACACTAAAAATTATCATCTTATTTTAAGTGACTAAGTGACTGGGGTTATAAAAGTCAAGTGTCTAATAGGAAAAAAAAGTAAAAATTTTTCTCTTAAGGTGGGGAATTTATTTATCAACTATTTGGTGATCGATAAGACGTTAAATTATGCTGTGAGTGATAAAAATTAAAATTTGAAGCGCAGGTATTTGGTTTTCGATATATGAAAATATGATGATTAGGAAAATATTTTTGGTGTAAGGGGTAGTTATATGGAGATTGAGATGCAGTGCGATGGGTGACGACGCCTCGAGCCCTATTGAAATTTTATGACGAGACGTAAAAAAAAGAAGAGACGACGCAAGCTCTGAGAGATGTAACAAGTTACTGGTTTATAGGCGTCACCCTAGTGTGACTCGTCGTCAGATCATCGCCACGGATATTAATCACTTGCTCTACATTCTCTTTATCCGAGTTGCTGATTATAATATTTTATATAAGTCATTCAAAATATAACTTTTGTGGTTACGCGAGTTACTTAAGAGGAAGCTGAATCTATCAAGTCAACACTACCGGTAATTATTATTCACTCAAATTTTTTATTTTTGCTGACACGATAATTTATCATCAGCTATTTTTCAAAACTACACGAAAATTGTTTCCTATATTTTTTTTTTAAATTCAAAATATTTGAATTTTACCGTAGAGTCGTACGTAAAAAAAAGTAGTGAGGACCATTTATAAATATTTTTTTTTTTTTGACGAATTTAAATGATGATTTATAAAGAATAAAATCGTAAATTCTCAGCGAGATATTTGAATTGTAAAATGACTCGCGGCTTAACTCCATCAGAGCTCAATCTGTAAAAAAAAAAAATAAAAGAAAAGAAATTTAATTTTTAAGACGTCAGTGAGAGTTAAAATGAATAATATTTTTTAGCCGCTTCTGGTTCGCGGGAATACATTAAAAAGTTATCGAAAATTAATTTTTCCCATCGAGCCGATATTGAAAGTCCGCAATCACTAAATTGCTCAACTACCGTGTCCACGGTTTTTAAATATTTTATCTACGTATTTATTATTATTTTTGAAATATGAATATATAGATGGAGATGTAGATGCACTGAGTCGAGTGCGAGGTAGAGTATCAAAGATGGAAAAAATAATAATCTCGTGAAATGAGACGATGGAGTCGAGTTCGAGTCACTTAGTCGTTAATTATCCTCACTCGAGTGACTTTATTGATTCAAATTTAACTCCCTCTCGCTCTCTCGCCCTCTCTTCTCCTGGTTTAATACTAAGGCTACGGCACACATAACACTATTGCAGTGTTATGTATCATTATATAGCGTGTTGTTAAACACACGAAGCACACTCGCTGACAAGACCCTAATACTCATTTTAAATATCTTGATCTTATCGTGGATTCAGTTATTTACATTTTCGTGATACCGATTCCGCGGTGACTTTGACATTTTTATGTTAATTATTACATGAAATAAACACTCAAAGTATTGTTATTTAAAAGTCATTCAAATCCACAGAACTTGCAGGGAAATAAATTTTTATTTACGTAGACCTAATTTCGGTCATTGTGTAGATCTTTGTAGATCTAGATCGAAATTTATAAAAGCCAAGTTACCAAATAGTGAAAATTCAAAATTTTGATTTTAAACAAATTTCGAAGCTTTTTGAATTTTTTTTTAAATTTCAGATTCAAAGAGATCTACTAGATATTAGTAGATCTAAAATTGTGTATTGTCTAGATCTATCTAGATTAGCTAAAAAAAGTCAAATTAAATTGTCGAAGTTCGAAATTTTGATTTTAAACAAATTTCGCTGCCTCTTGAATTTGATCTAAATGTCTATTTCAAAGCGATCTACTAGATCTTAGTAGATTTAATTTTGTATATTGTCTAGATCTATCTAGATCAGCTAAAAAAAAGTCAAATTAAATTGTCGAAATTCGAAATTTTGATTTTAAACAAATTTCGTTGCCTCTTGAATTTTATCTAAATTTCTGTTTCAAAGAGATCTACTAGATCTTAGTAGATCTAAAATTTATATTGTCTAGATCTATCTAGATCAGCTAAAAAAACGTCAAATTAAATTATCAAAATTCAAAATTTTGATTTTAAACAAATTTCGTTGCCTCTTGAATTTTATCTAAATTTCTGTTTCAAAGAGATCTACTAGATCTTAGTAGATTTAATTTTGTATATTGTCTAGATCTATCTAGATCAGCTAAAAAAACGTCAAATTAAATTGTCAAAATTCAAAATTTTTATTTTAAACAAATTTCGCTGCCTCTTGAATTTTATCTAAATTTCTGTTTCAAAGAGATCTACTAGATCTTAGTAGATTTAATTTTGTATATTGTCTAGATCTATCTAGATCAGCAAAAAAAAGTCAATTTAAATTGTCAAAATTCAAAATTTTGATTTTAAACAAATTTCATTGCCTCTTGAATTTTATCTAAACTTCTGTTTCAAAGAGATCTACTAGATCTTAATAGATCTAAAATTGTATATTGTCTAGATCTATCTAGATCAGCTAAAAAGAGTCAAATTAAATTATCAAAATTCGAAATTTTGATTTCAAACAAATTTTGAAACCGGGTAAAAATTTTTTTTCAAATTTAGATCATCTCAGATCTACCCGGATCTCAGTAGATCTACGTTCATCAAATCAGATCAGATTTAGATTATTTTTTTCATCTCCGATAAAATACGTCCTTCAAATTTCAATAAAAAATAATCCCACATTATTATTATTTTTCATCAACTTAATTCGCCATTTTCAAGATCTAAATAAATAAAAATACAATTTAAATTTTAATAAACCCAACTCCTTGAGATTTAATAAATTTTTTATTTTATTTTCAACGACTGTATTAATATGATTAGAATCTTTCTGTTTACTCAAGAAAATAATAAAAAAGCTCTTAGCAGAACAATGAGACAGAAGGTTCTTAATAATAAATAAAAAAAATTAAATTATCTAACTTCTAGTAAATTAAACATTTCATATTTTATTATTAAATAATTACTGTATTTTTTTTTTTTTTAATGAATAAATTTGAAAATTTCCCTTGAATAATAACCAGCCATGCTTTTCTTCAGACACTTTTGTCTTTACAATACTCTTGCAAGTACTCGTTATTAAATTTTTTTTTTTTTCAAACAGTTCTTTGACACGTGAATTTAAAAAATAACTTTCTAACCCACGTTAAAAATTACTGTCATAAAAAAATTTTAATTAATTAAAAGTAATTACAATCATCAATTAGGACTCCACATGTGTACTTGAAATATTAATTAACATAATTTTAATTAATATATTAATACCAATTTATTATTAGGGGAAGGGGGGGCAAAACGGGGTAGGGTGGGCAAAACGGGGTACCCTCAAAATTTTATGAAAAAAAAAAATTTTTTTTTTTCGTCTAATTAGTATAAATCCGATATATTTGCGCACTTTTAGCCCTACGCATGACACCTGGGGCAAAATGGACCAGCCGAAAATCCTGAAAAAATGATTCTTTCAAATTTTTATCGTTAAATTAAAAGAAATTTGATATATTTCCGCATTTTTAGCCTTACCCATAACACCTAGGGCAAAATGGACCAGCCGAAAATTTTTAAAAAATGATTCTTTCATATTTTTATCGTCAAATTGAAAAAAATATAATACATTAATCCATTTTTCGGCTGATTTGTTATAGCTGGGGCAAATTTGGCCACTAAAAATATTTGAAAATAATATTTTATTTTTTTATTGATAAAATATTTTAAATAATGCAAAATAATCTGCAATCTAAAAAATCAAAAAACACGTTTTTTGGGTTCAAAATAATGCCAAATAAGAAATACAGAATTGTTTTTTTTCATTAAATAGCAATTAGTAATTAAGCTAATCGAGGGAAAACCGATTTATTACACTTAAAAAAATTTTTCTTGAGTATTATAAAACCAAAAATAGTTGTCAAGAGAAAGAAATACATTCTTAATAATGAAAACAATTAAAAAATAAAAAAAAAAAAAAATATCATTTTTTGGAGGGAGGCCTCTCTGCCCCACAAAAATTTTTGTTTTGCCTTCGTGTCCACCAATGATGTGAAATGTAATTTTTCTTTATGTACACGGAAAAAAATAAATAGAACTGGCTACCATGTCAGATAGTAGTCAGTGCCATCTGTAGAAAAAAAAAATAGAGATAGCAGTGGGTCCTATCTACGTAGTACTGGCTACTCTCTACATTGTTCTCAGCGCTATGTCAGATGTTGCTCACTACTATCCTACATAGTACACTCTTACATATTGCTCAGTTCTATGTACATAGCAGCCAGTCGTATGTCAGATAGCATTGGTTACTTTTTAAACATATTACCCACTGCTATCTGCAGATAGCGCCTGCGTCTATGTCAAGATATTGCTGGTTACTGTGTAACATAGTAGAGAGTTCTATGTAAGATAGCAATGAGTACTATCTGAGATTTTTTTTCCGTAAGGACTTGAATAATTTTTTTTAGGGATGGCGCTGGTATTTATTATTGACAACGAACAAATAAAATTATTATCAAAACTAAATTAATTATGACTTATTCAACTACGTTTACGTATTTAAATATATAATTATTAATTATTATAATAATTATAATAATAAATAAATTATAATAATAATTATTATTATTATAAATTTACTACCGTAAATTAAAAAACCTTAATTTATAAAATAAAATTCAAAATTCAAGTGTTTATTAATTATAATTAATAATTGTAATTGTATAATAATTGTTGTTATAATAAATTTATTATCATGAATGAAAAAAACTTATTTTATAAAATAAAATTTAAAATTTAAGTATTCAGCAATTAACGAACTCATATGATGTAATTATATTTTTTAATACGTAACATAAATAAATATAAACAAATAAAAAACAATATCATATATAATTAATAATTATATATTTAAATACGTAAACGTAGTTGAATAAGTCATAATTAATTTAGTTTTGATAATAATTTTATTTGTTCGTTGTCAATAATAAATACTAGCGCCATCCCTAAAAAAAATTATTTAAGTCCTTACGGAAAAAAAATCTCAGATAGTACTCATTGCTATCTTACATAGAACTCTCTACTATGTTACACAGTAACCAGCAATATCTTGACATAGACGCAGGCGCTATCTGCAGATAGCAGTGGGTAATATGTTTAAAAAGTAACCAATGCTATCTGACATACGACTGGCTGCTATGTACATAGAACTGAGCAATATGTAAGAGTGTACTATGTAGGATAGTAGTGAGCAACATCTGACATAGCGCTGAGAACAATGTAGAGAGTAGCCAGTACTACGTAGATAGGACCCACTGCTATCTCTATTTTTTTTTCTACAGATGGCACTGACTACTATCTGACATGGTAGCCAGTTCTATTTATTTTTTTCCGTGTATATTACATATAAAAGATTCAAGTAATAAAATTTGATCAATTTTCAGAAATTTTTTTTTTTCAACTTTTTTTAAGGGTACCCCGTTTTGCCCGCCAAAAATAAAAATTTTATTTTTTAACGGCAGCTAAAAATTTTGTCTATTTACCTCGAATATCACTAAAAACAAAAAGATTTAGCGTATTTTAGTCCTCGAAAACTTAGTATTTCCTTAGGTACCCCGTTTTGCCCCCCCCTCCCCTAATAATTAAATTTAGATTTTGAAAGCTCTATTAATATTAATGATCCTTATAAATAATAAATTCACTTAATGGTTACATAAATTAAATTTTAATGGCGAATGTGAAACTTTTTTTTAAAAATTGATTTTATTTTTATAGCAAAATATAAAATCAATTTTTCATTACGAGTATTGCCAGATGGCAATTTTTATTTTTATATCTAGAAGTGAGAAAATTTTGTTAGGCCGTAAAAAATGTACATTAAGAACAGAATAATAAGGACAATATTATGGCTTTTTGGTGTATCGCCAGTGATATCTGAAACAAATTGAGGTTGTAAATGTTTTATGTGATGAGATTTAAGTTATATACGCAATCAAATGTGCTGAAAGATACAATAGTATTATTTCCTTGTTTTTATTTTCATTTTAAATTTAAATTTTATCGCTTGTAATTTTTAACATTTACTTTTATGATAATTACCCGCGTAATTTATTTAATTATTATTCTTGATAATTAAAACTTTTTCCGGTTAATTTATTTAATTACTACGGTATTAAGTTTTAAATAATCATTTTTAATAAAAATTATTATTATTACTATTAAATACTAAGAAAAGTTCTAAGACTTAATCACCAATGTCGCGGCTAAGCAGGTGAATCTTCAGTTACTAGTGTCAAAATTAGACCCGGGTAAAAATGTCTGGCTGGAAATACTTCGAAAAGACTAAATCTGGCCGAAGTCGAACCATTTATCCAGAAAGACCGAAATTTTGTTGAAAAAGGTCGAAAATATGCTGAAATTTTATTATTATTAATGAACATAGCGAAAATTTGCTGATAATTCAAGTCGGCCTAATTTCGGCCATAATATTTTTTTTTTAAATGAAATTATAGAACTTACAAAAATTTCAAGCATTTCAAGACAGAACAGAAAAATTTCAAGTTATCGGTCAATCTTAGGCCTAATTATCGGCCAAATTTCGACCTTATTTTCAGTATTAAGACCATTTGTCGGCCACCTTTCGATAAGACTTTTTCAGAAGAAACAAAATTTTTATGAAATTGAACGCGTCATTAATTTTCGGTAATAAAAAATTTATATTCAGGTATTTCGCTTACATACTAGACTATCGTAATTTGCTAGCGTGTAATACTTCGAAGAAAGTGTAGTTTGTTATTTAATTACAAGAATAAAAATTAATTTGGGATAAATTCGGCGCGAGGGTCGGGTGAGTTGGTTTCGTCATAGAGCGAGTGAGTGAATGAGCGAGTGAAGTACCGAAGGGAAAAAGACACTAGTCGGGATTCTCGGAACGAAAGAATGTCGTTCTACTGAAATACCTGGTCTGGTGGGTCTCTGTTATCAAAGGAGCGTAATATCACACGGGCGGTAGCATCAGCTGAAAGTACATCAAAGGGGTGAATAAAAAATATAAAACCCCTCTCACTTTTTTATTATTATTTTTACTTATCGCCGTATAATGCATAAAAAGTCCAACTAAAATTTCACTTACCACTTTAACAGACCTTCAATCAATCGCATTTCATCTAATTCACTTAATACTATTTTTATTAATTATTTAATTATTATTATTTTCTGTTTCCACTATTATTTTATCTGTCACCTCGAAATAAATTTTATTTACACTTGAGCGTTATTAAAATTCTGTCAGCGTGTTTCAGCATCTCTCTCTATATATATGTAGACATACATATAGATATATGTATATATATGTAGCCAGTAAAATGTATACCTTTGAATTGAATTTCATTTGTTGAAAACGGTTTGTTGGGTCTCTGGGAAAATTTTTCGTTCTGCATGGAATATAAAAAATCCAAATGAGATAGAAAGATGTCGTAACATAAATATATATATATATATATATACATATATGTGTCTGTCATTTGTAAAGCAAAAGTTTATAACAAATTTTTATATTTTTCTATCTTCCTAGTAAAGTAATGTCCTATTCATATTATTTTAGAAAAAAATATATATATTGCAAATATGATAGATATTCGTGAGTAAAATATAAATATAAATATGCATGTTACTTGTAATATGGCTTTACTTAGTCGCGAATAAAAAATAATATTTCAATTCCATAATAAGTAAATAATGTTTCTGCGTATCTCAGTGTGTACATATAAATATATATAGTGGAAAATGTATCAGGAAAAAAATATGGTAACGGTATTGAGTTGCCTAAGGAGTATATATAAAATATAAATATATGAAAAGTAGAGTAGATTGTATAAATAATATTTTTTCTCAAGAGAGTACTTTTCGAGAGCCGAAACTCACGATAAGACAACAGTCACGATAACAAACAAAAACACTTTAATGCGTGCGCATTTGGAAAAAAAACATTTAATCCTCATACGTCTCCGGGTGAAAAAATTTTAAGCCAAAATAATATTAAAATTTCTTCTCGCCCGAAAAGTCGGTACACGGAAAGAAAATTATGGGAAGTTTTGCTATGCATTATGGGAATGGTTCCCATTATGGTATGGGAATAGTACCTATACTACTATAGGGATGGTTCCCATATATTATGGGAACCATCCCCATAACAGTATGAGAATAGTTCCCATACCATTATGAGAATAGTTCCCATACCATTATGAGAATAGTTCCCATACCATTATGGGAATGGTTACCATACCATTATGGGAATGGTTCCCATAATATTATGGGTACCATTCCCATATCATTATTGGAACCATTCCCATAATGGTATGGGAATCATTCCCATACTATTATGGGAATGGTTCCCATATTGGTATAGGAACTATTCCTATAATATTATGGGAACTATTCCCATAATGTTATGGGAACCATCCCTATAATATCATAAAATTTTTTTTTTGCACAATAGTGTAGAAATTTCCCAAAATTTGAATTTTCTTGAATGTTTTGTGCTGACAAAAAATTCTTGTTAAAAATTTTAATGTTTTTTTGCCAAATACGATTTTTTTTTTCAATGTTTGAATTTTTGTTTTTATGTTTAATAATATTTCTGTGTATTGTAGAAGTGATTACCACACTTCTTTAAATTAATTTTTTCATGATAATATGGGAACCATTCCCATAATATTATGGAAATGGTTCCTATAAATTATAGGAACCATTCCTATAAATTATAGGAATGATTCCCATAATATTATAGAAAGTATTCCTATAAATTATAGGAACCATTCCTATTATTATAGGAACCGTTCCTATAGTGTTATGGGTGTCATTCCCATAATTATAGGAACTATTCCTATAATTATGGGAAACATTCCTATAGTGTTATGGGTATCATTCCCATAATTATAGGAACTATTCCTATAATTATGGGAAACATTCCTATAATTATAGGAACCGCTCCCATAATTTATGGTCGTAATTCCTATGATGGTATAGGAAAAAATTTCACTAAATTATGGGAACCACTGCCATAATTTTCTTTCCGTGTACCCAGGTAGTGAACACAAGGCTCAAAACTACTCTCTAAAAACGAATTAGTGAAAATCACGTGGCAATCACTATTTGGCAGTGAATAGTCACTTATTGCTGGTGAAAAATATATCACTATTTGAGTAGTGACACACTTTTCACTAGAAAACAGTGAATAGAAAAATGGCTGATGATTAGGCCTAAAAAAACCGAAAATAGGCCGACCCAGTTATCGGCCTGTTTATTTTCGCCGGACAAATATAGATCTTAATCAGTTTCATTGTCTTCGAATAAAGATTAAATCTCGTCAGATTCTATTAAATTAATCATCCCTAAAAAATAAAAAATTTTTTATTGAATTTCTATGGTAGCTGATAGATGTCCTCTCTTTAGTTACAGATACCCTCAGTAGACGACACTTGCCAGCTCGATACCAGTCGCCAGAATACCGGAAACAAAGCTAACAGCTAAATTGGATAAAAATGAAGAGCAAAAACGGAAAACTGTGGGCCAAGCAGTCCAAGATTTCGTGATCGCAATTTATCAGGACGAATTGAATTTCCCCCTATTTCTAGGCTACGAATATACTGAAGAAATAAGCAAACAAACAAACAAACAAAAATTGCAAACAATAAATCATTAAAGAAGATATGGGAACGCGTTTAGCCAGCAGTTATTCCATTACCGATGGGGGGAATTCATCTTACGAGCACCTAAACTTTTCGATTGACGCATCAGCAACGCTGGTGGGGACTGCGTCAACAAAAGTGATAACAACGCTAGCCGATTTCCGCGGCAATCAAGTCGACGGAGAAGGAACCGGATTAGGAGGAATCGAGTTCGGTTGGAGCAATGATTCAACAATAATCAGCTCGACTGCCAGCAATACTACGATAAATATCGGAGCTGGTGGAGTCGGGAGTGGTATTGGAGCTGGTAGTAATTTAAGTAGCTCGATAGCGGACAACTATACGTCAATATCGGATCTCTTCGTATTCAACGATCTCAATGACTACATAAACAGGCTCAATTACAGTGCGTTTGCGAACTTGAGTGGGTACTACGACGGTGGTGTGATTGGTGGTCTGAATCTGACTGGCACAGTAAACGCCAGTTGTGTGTCTATCAATCAAACAACCAGCGGCAACGGTGTTGTCTCGGTCGGTGGTGAGTGCAGTGTCAATGAAGATGAAAAGTCCGATGTTAATAATTGGTGGGCTCTAATTCTCGTTATCGTACCTTGTTTAACATTGTTTGGCAATGTCCTCGTCATACTCGCGGTCTTCAGAGAACGAACCTTGCAAACTGTTACCAATTACTTCATTGTTAGTCTAGCTCTCGCCGATTTACTTGTCGCGGTTGTGGTTATGCCTTTTGCTGTTTACGTTTTGGTGAGTATTTTTTTTTAGTTACACCATTTTTACCCGGAAAAACAATTCAGATTTAATGAGATCTTCGGGTCAAAAACAAAACTTGATTCAGGCTCGCTTCGCCTTATTTTCTTTTGAAGTTATCGATTTGCCGACGATTTTTTTATAAGATCTCGACTTTTTCGACTTAAATTTAATTTTTTTAAACTTTTTGAACTTTTTTCATCTTAGTTTCAACTTATTCGTCTTTACTTTGAGCACGATAGTCATTCACATTAATTTTGACTTTCTAAACCAAGTCAAAAAAAGTCATTTATTCGTCTCACTTTTGCCTTAATATATAAAAATTATTTCACCTTAGTTCTGACTTTTTCGACTTATAATTTGAGTCGAATAACCCGTGTAAAAAAAATTCGTTCCGAAAAGGTTCCAAAAATGTTCTGCATGTGGAACTTCTAAACATGAGACAGATTAGAACTTCGAATGGAACTTTTTTGGAACGTTAGTAATTTTGATGGTAAAAAAAAGTTTGTATGAGCAAATTTAGAGTCAAAAAAGGATGTTCTTGGAACTTTTTTAGAATTTTATACAGACATTCCAAAGAAGTTCAAGAATCACCACTTTTGACTTTTTTATGGACTAAAAAAGGCATTCCGAAACATTCCAAAATCACTACTTTTGCATCTTTTAGAGACTAAAGACGTTCCAAAAACATGACAAAATAGTTCAAAAATCACTACTTTTGAATTTTTCATACAACAAAAATTAACATCCATAAAAAATTCCAAGAACGTCCTTTTTTGACTCTAAATTTGCTCATAAAAACTTTTTTTTTACCATCAAAATTACTAACGTTCCAAAAAAGTTCTATTTGAAGTTCTAATCTGTCTCATGTTTAGAAGTTCCACGTGCGGAACTTTTTTGGAATCTTTTTGGAACGAATTTTTTTTACACGGGAAGTCTAAACCAAGTCAATTTCGACTTGATTTAAACTTTTTCATTTTAAATCGTGACCAAGTAAGCCAGTTAAGTCTAAACCAATGGAAAAACTCAACGTATTTCATACCTCCGTAAAAAAAGTCAAGTTTGTCTTGTGAAAAACGGCTCAAAATTTCGACTTGGTAAACCAAATCTAAATCAAGTTTTATTTTTGACCCGGGTTGTTTGTTCATATTTAAGATCTCCAAGAAAATTTTTTTTTTCAATTTATAGTGCAAAAAGTTACTGGGGGCAAGTAAAAATATTTTACACCCAGATCCTTATTTTCTGTGTATGAATAATTCGTAAATTCGAATTATTAGTACACCATTGAATTAACAATTGCCGGAAAAAAAAGTTATTGTAGCCAGAGGGTCAATAATATCACAGCAAAATTATTTATTTGTTTGTTTATTTTTATTTTTTTTCGTTACTACTGTTCGAATCACTTTGGAAAAAAATATTTATTCAGAGATAAAATTTATCAAATATTACGGCTGGGAATACGCTTTCGATTTATAAATCGGGTGTATTTTATGGGTGTGTAGATGCGATGATACCAACAGTGTGGAAAAATTTACAAACCTCCTCTCATTGGTTTTCATATCCTCGATAAATTTATTTATTTATTTATTTATTATTTTTACAAAGCAAATAGATTTTTTTATTTTCTTGTTGTTGTCTGTAATACAAAACGCCAAAAGCAAATTCGTGATAGAGTGCACAGATATTTAATATTTTATTTTTTTGACATTAAAGTTGACTGAGAAAAAAAATTAAACATCTCTCTGGAGGCATTCAATTAACTTGCAGAGGATCTATGGCAAATTGAAAAATCATTCAATAACGCGTTCAACGTTTTTCAAATTATATTTTTTAATGGAACAATATAATAAATAGTATAAAAAAAATAAAAGCTGATCTTTAAAGTGCGGAGATGGAAGAAGTGAAGAAGGAGGTGGATTAGGATGAGGTAAAGTCTGCGTGATCACGAACAATTTAAGGCTAGGGGCTTGTTGGTGCGACCCCTGCCACCGGGGTGGAATAACACGGGTGATCGTGGGGCAAGGTCTATGTTAATAACACAGATCATTTGATCGCATGCATTTTGATTAGTTAGGATGTTGTGAAGCACTGTTTTCATTCGACGGCAGTCTCTTTACTTATATTATATAGCCCGCAAGGTGCATTAAACGTTTTATGAATATTAATCCTATAAAATACGCGGATCTGTTTATTATCCCTATCGTTTTTTTTTTTGCTCATAATGATAGCGCTGTCCCTATGAATAATAATACCGGCAAGAAAATTTGTTAAACCGGAAAATCAAATATCCTTGGTTTACTGAGGTTGGATAGCCTCCTGCTCGTCCTTGAGATTATATTCAATGCTGTCGTGCTTGCAATTTTACGATTCATTTTTTTTTATAACTCAATTGTGCTGTAATAATTTTTGACCTCCTCGGAGTCGAAATATTAGACGTAAGCTGAACGTTCTTAACGTTTTAAACGTAAATTTAACGTTTTAAACGTAAATTGAACGTTCTTAACGTTTTAAACGTAAATTGGACGTTCTTAACGTTTTAAACGTAAATTTAACGTTCTTAACATTTTAAACGTAAATTTAACGTTTTAAACGTAAATTGAACGTTCTTAACGTTTTAAACGTAAATTGAACGTTTTGAACGTAAATTGAATGTTTTTAACGTTTTGAAAGTAAATTGAACGATTTTTTTGTATTTTGGTTCGTAAAAAATTGGTAATTTCATGATTTATGATTTTAGTTTAGTGATACCATTAACTAATTTATTTCAATATTTGTAATCAAAATTTTCATAACCTTGATATCATAATATATGAAAAGATATAATAGTGTTAAAGATAGAAGTATGAAAGTAAAAAAAATTTGAGAGAATTGACGTGATTATAATCCAGGAGTACAAAATCGATGAAAAAAATTTTTTTTCAAAGCTGTCAAATTGAGTTTTTAATGTCCGAAACGTTCAATTTACGTTCAAAACGTTCAATTTACGTCTAACATTTCGACTCGAGCCGCTATGAAAATTGACAATTTTACAAAAAGCTCTGGGTTCTGTGAGCGAGAAGTTTCGGGTTTGGCCCACAGAGTCAACCATTTTCTGATTTTTTTAATGAACCAAAGGAAATTTAATTTTCGTCAAACTTTTATTTGGATTTAATTGATAAATTTTTTCAAAGTCCTGTAACTTTTAAACGGCTGATCTTCTGCTTACATTTATAAGAAGTGAAGTTGTAGGAAATTTAATTTTCTTTTCAATGATCACGTTAACTTTCTGATTGTCTTAATTATTTTTCGGATGCTAAAATTTTTCGTTTGTCCAAAATGTTAATAAATAAAATTAAAATTTTAAATTGCCAGGACGGGAAAGTGATAGATTGAAATATTTAATTAAACTTGAGTAAATATGTGTATATATATATATATATATATATACGTTTGTTGAATACTCTGGCAACACACAAAAACCCATTAATTGGAATTATTGTGGACGAACGCTGCTTGATGCTAATTTTGTAAATTCAATTATTTATTCGATACTTATATTTATTACATAATATATAATATTGAGCCTCAATACTGATATTTATTTGAATTCATTAGCTCAGCAGCCACTCCGACCGCCATTACAATCATATTTTTCCATACCCCCTTGGAAATCGAAATTATTGAATTCGGCATCCAATAAAATTGTTATTTCGCATCGATTTGTTTGCGTTACTTGTATTTCAATACACAATTTAATTTTGTTACAATCAATACATAGTCATAATGAATATATTGTGACCAACACAATTCATTTGTAATTTGTAATGAACGTCCATTAAATTAAAACTCATCCGATAAAATGATTATGTAAATATTTTATTATCGATGGCCCACTTTATATATTTTTACAAATTTTCACTCAATCAATTTTAAATTTAACATATTTACTAAAAGTGTCCAATCATAATTTGACCTGGAAATATAAATTTTATCTCCACAAAATTGAGAAATTTTATGAATTTTTGAGCGGCCGTATAATTTTTTTCAAACTCAGTTCTCTGCAGCGTCAAGTGACAAAGTCGATGAAAAATAAAAAATAAAATTTAAATTTAACTCACAACCTGGTCCTTGACTCGTTTGTCCGTCCTCGAGGTCTAGGTAATCACGAAACCTCAACTCAGAAGCCCAGCACGCACGTACGAACCATAACTCCAAGGTGTTCAACTATCCACGTTTCTGACGGGATAATAGTTTATAAGACGTCTCTAAAAAATGAAAAAGAACAGAAGAAAAATCTACGGGACTACTTAGCGCCGTCTCACATCTATATCATTCGGAAATAAACTACTGTTATCATTATTATCGTATTTTATTAATACACGGAAAGAAAATTATGGCAGCGGTTCCCATCATTTTGTGAAATTTTTTCCTATACCATCATAAGAATTACGACCATAAATTATGGGAGCGGTTCCTATAGTTATAGGAATGTTTCCCATAATTATAGGAATAGTTCCTATAATTATGGGAATGATACCCATAACACTATATGAATGGTTCCTATAATTATAGGAATGGTTCCTATAATTTATAGGAATACTTTCTATAATATTATAGGAACCATTCCCATACTATTATGGGAATGGTTCCTATAATAGTATGGAAACTATTCCCATAATATGATGGGAATGATTCCCATAATGCAATTGGAATAGTTCCTATACAATTATGGGAATCATTCCGATAATATTATGGGAGTAGTTCCCATACTATTATAGGAACCATTCCTATAATATTATGGGAATGATTCCCATATTATCATGAAAAAATTATTTTAAAGAAGTGTGGTAATAACTTCTACAATACACAGAAATATTATTAAACATAAAAACAAAAATTCAAACATTGAAAAAAAAAATCGTATTTGGCAAAAAAACATTAAAATTTTTAACAAGAATTTTTTGTCAGCACAAAACATTCAAGAAAATTCAAATGTTGGGAAATTTCTACACTATTGTGCAAAAAAAAAATTTTATGATATTATAGGGATGGTTCCCATAACATTATGGGAATAGTTCCCATAATATTATAGGAATAGTTCCTATACCAATATGGCAACCATTCCCATAATAGTATGGGAATGATTCCCATACCATTATGGGAACTATTCTCATACTATTATGGGGATGGTTCCCATAATATATGGGAACCATCCCTATAGTAGTATAGGTACTATTCCCATACCATTATGGGAACCATTCCCATAATGCATAGCAAAACCCCATAATTTTCTTTCCGTGTAGTCATGGAGATTACAATCCCAAATCAATTAAACATATTAATCAATAGCGTCAATAATTGAGTTTATTGACAGGGATAACAAGCCACCGTGACAACGACTCTATTATCAAAGTTTTAATTAATTTTCAACGTTTGAATTTCTAATGGATTTATTAATAATAAAATTTGTTTGTTAAATTTTTTATAAAATATTTTAAATATTTAGATGTTTAATTTTTCATTCGAAAAATTACGCCTCAATAAAAACGTTTAATGTGACGGGGATTTATTTTTACAACCCGGAAAAGTAATATCCATGAAAATAGACGAAAAAAAAAATTGCAAATAAATAAAAATGAAATAACGAGAGTAGGATATACGCCGTAAAAGCAATAAAGAGTTAGTGTCCATCTTTTTAGTCCAGTCGGTCTTTAACTCATGTAAACTTTATATATTTTTACACACGCCCAGAGCTTGGTAGAGTCAGTGTGGGTGAATAAAGAGCGCAAAAACTACTGAAAAGTTTAAATACGTTTTCAGTTAGTCGTTAGTTTCTGGGCTTCTATCTTTACGCCTTTACCCGAGTACTGCTCCCAAGTTCATTTAACTCCTCGGTGTAATATATTATATACAAACATAAATGTATATAAACATATACTACACATGTTCTTTGCAGATTTAGTGCGTACAGAACATGAAATTAAACCTTCACCTTCTAATGAGCAACAAAACAAACAAACAAACAACAAAATTCATTTATTTTCAAAATAAATATTAATAAAGATGAGTGTCAACTTTTTTATGATAACATAGGGGAGGGGAGGGGCAACTGGGTACCCCGAAAATGTTATAAAAAGATTTTTGAGTCACTCGAAAAATGGTACACGGAAAGAAAATTATGGGAAGTTTTGCTATGCATTATGGGAATGGTTCCCATAATGGTATGGGAATGGTTCCCATAATGGTATGGGAATAGTACCTATACTACTATAGGGATGGTTCCCATTTATTATGGGAACCATCCCCATAATAGTATGAGAATAGTTCCCATACCATTATGGGAATGGTTCCCATACCATTATGGGAACGGTTCCCATACCATTATGGGAACGGTTCCCATACCATTATGGGAACGGTTCCCATAATGATATGGGAATGGTTCCTATACCATTATGGGAACCATTCCCATACTATTATGGGAATGGTACCCATTTTGGTATAGGAACTATTCCTATAATATTATGGGAACTATTCCCATAATGTTATGGGAACCATCCCTATAATATCATAAATTTTTTTTTTTGCACAATAGTGTAGAAATTTCCCAAAATTTGAATTTTCTTGAATGTTTTGTGCTGACAAAAAATTCTTGTTAAAAATTTTAATGTTTTTTTGCCAAATACGATTTTTTTTTTCAATGTTTGAATTTTTGTTTTTATGTTTAATAATATTTCTGTGTATTGTAGAAGTGATTACCGCACTTCTTTAAATTAATTTTTTCATGATAATATGGGAACCATTCCCATAATATTATAGGAATGGTTCCCATAATATTATAGAAAGTATTCCTATAAATTATAGGAACCATTCCTATAATATTATGGGAATGGTTCCTATAAATTATAGGAACCATTCCCATAAATTATAGGAATGATTCCCATAATATTATAGAAAGTATTCCTATAAATTATAGGAACCATTCCTATAATTATAGGAACCATTCCTATAGTGTTATGGGTATCATTCCCATAATTATAGGAACTATTCCCATAATTATGGGAAACATTCCTATAATTATAGGAACCGCTCCCATAATTTATGGTCGTAATTCCTATGATGGTATAGGAAAAAATTTCACAAAATGATGGGAACCGCTGCCATAATTTTCTCTCCGTGTAATGACTTTTGTTTGATGATACATATTTGAGTCCCCAAAAACTTTGTATTTCCATAAGCACCCCGTTTTGCCCTCCCCCTCCCCTCCCCTATATAGCAATAAATGTCTGAGAGTTTGAGTAAGAGCCGTACTAAATAAATAGGCCTAACTAAGGCATGTATGTCATGGGGTGAGAGAATATAAGATTAGTTGAGTGAGTTTTGCTGAAGATGGACATCAAATCCCTTGACGGGAGCTTTGCTGATCAACCGTTGTTTCCGAAATTAGTTTACGCCATCCCCTGCAGTCAAGTGGATGATAGTATACCACTGTGCTCACTCTCTTTACCGCTGTTACCAACACTTCTGTCTTGTTACACTGGTGTTATAGTTGGAAGCATCAGAAGTGACGGATTTCAGCGGTATGGGAAACCAAGAAGGGTCTTTTCCCTCATCCCATCAACGAATCACGACATTTAACCTCGTGTGACACTCTGACGTGGTTTCCAAGAGAGCACAGAGACGGTATCTCACAGCTCTGGACTCGGTCTGGTGCTCGTGGACTTGGGACCGCGTCGAATGACCTCTTGTCTCCTTGACCCAATAACCACGTGCTGCTGACTTTTATTTATTTTCTCGTCTTAAAACTATACTGCGGTTTCATTGAATATCAACGAGATATTTCGGAGCCGACGAGTCTTGCGAGACCTTAAATAAGCATTAAATAATGTCTTTACGAGTCCGCGTAAACGAGTGCACATGTAGGTGTGTGAATGTGTGAGCGAGTGTGTGAATGGATGATGGGTTGGAAAATTTTAATTGAATTCCCTAGGGCGTTCCGAACATTAGTAGCTCGGGCTTTTGAAACACGAGGCCGGAGCTTAATCATCATCGTCAGAGGAACTCTTGAAATACCGTTTGACGAAACACGTGAAACATTCAAAAGCAATGTTACGAACGTAATGTACGAATGGGGTTTTCTCTCGATTCATTTATATATATATGTATGTACGTAAATGTATATAGCCCACGGAAAGCCCGCGTTCTTCATAAATTTATAAAATTTGATACTTTGTTCCCTTTATTTTTCTTTCATTCTCGACATTCTTCTGCGGATGCGTTAAATTCTCTAAAACTTTAGCTTTTAAATAAAAATAACTACTCAATGCCGCTGAAGTAAAAAAATTTAATTCCTAAGAGTTTAAAAGTTAATTTCGTGGTACTCTTAAATTTTCTTTAAACTTTAAAATTAAATTTTTTTTTTTTTAGTATATAGGGGAAGGGGGGGGGGGCCAAACGGGATACTTAACGAAAAATTTAGTTTTTAGGGACATAAATATCGTAAATTGGTTTCATTTTAATTCTATTTGAAATAAATATAACGAATTTTAGACTGCCATCAGAAAAAAAATTTTTATTTTCTGCGGGCAAAATGGGATACCCCAAAAAAAAGTAAATTTTTTTTTTTTTTTTCAAGTGAATAAAATTGATGTAATAATGTCTTTCTAAATTGATGTAAGTAATAAAATTTATTCTCAACATATTTTTAAAGAAGTTTTTCCTTGTTATTTCTTTTCAAAATTTGAAATTGGCGCCAATATTATACTTTTCGCAAAAAATATAAAAATGTTTTTTTTTAGCTTTTAATAGTGTAAAATGATACTAGATGTCATTTTTGACCATTTTCGAAAGTTTTTCGAGAAAAAAAAATTTTGACGAAATTTTGAAATTGGCGCCAATATTATACTTTTCGCAAAAAATATAAAAATGTTTTTTTTTAGCTTTTAATAGTGTAAGATGATACTAGATGTCATTTTTGACCATTTTCGAAAGTTTTTCGAGAACAAAAAAATTTTGACGAAATTTTGAAATTGGCGCCAATATTATACTTTTCGCAAAAAATATAAAAATGTTTTTTTTTAGCTTTTAATAGTGTAAGATGATACTAGATGTCATTTTTGACCATTTTCGAAAGTTTTTCGAGAAAAAAAAATTTTGACGAAATTTTGAAATTGGCGCCAATATTATACTTTTCGCAAAAAATATAAAAATATTTTTTTTTAGCTTTTAATAGTGTAAAATGATACTAGATGTCATTTTTGACCATTTTCGAAAGTTTTTCGAGAACAAAAAAATTTTGACGAAATTTTGAGAGTATCTCATTTTGCCGGCCTATCCCGTTTTGCTGCCCCCCCTTCCCCTATATGTATTTTATTACGAAATTTTTCGGATAATTATTGGGTGTCCCATAAATATTTATCGACGCAGGATTTCTATAAATATATAAACCGCTTTGGTGAACATATATATAGGTATAGTGGCATATGTCTAAAGCAGACGGGCGAACAATCGATTGAACGCTTTATCTACGGGACTTGGGCCGATGTAACGGGCAATCGCCTTTGATCTGCTTCAGGTCTCCCCGGAACACCGTCCGTAGATTTAAACTCGGCGACAATGGTTTTGGGCATCAATCACCCACGTGACATTATCCAGCTAATGAATCTCGAATCAGGAGATTATTCGAATCAGATAGATGGCTTCGATTTGAATGCCATCGTATAATAATTAATGTATGTAAGGGATACTCGTTACATTGAATTATTATTCCTCGACTCTGTACAACGCACATCCACCCACTGCACTCATCTCTATCTGTACATATACTTGTCGAGGATGAATTTTAACCAGAGTTTGCACAAACACAAAATCCAACTCTCCTCATCCATGCCTTTCCATATGCATCAAACATTACGCTCTGTTTACTCGCCATACATTCCGATTTATTTCCAAATTACCTTCCATTATATATGTCAACATATTTTTTTCCTTTCCTCATTATTCTAGCACACACTCATTATCATTATTATTATTATTATTTTATTGTTATTATAGAAATAAAACATCCGATATTGTTGGCGCGTGAAAATATACATTTTTTCACTGATTTTGTATCAAAACAAACTAATATTACATCACAAATTTTTTTTTTCAGTCAATATTCCGCGTTACTGATGCCATAAGAGCGTATCCTGAAAAAAAAACCCTTACAAAGGCATAAGGGCGTATAAAAAAATTTTTTCCTGGAATCGACGTAATTATGCCTGAAACGGGCAGAAATGCAAAAAAAAATTTAGGTACGCCCTTATGGCACCCAGAGTACCTACCGGGAGCCATAAGGGCGTACCAAAAAATTTTTTTCGAGAAACAACGTATTTTTACTTGAAACGCGTAGAAATGACGAAAAAAAATTTTTTTCAAATTTGAAATTTTTTGGTACGCCCTTATGGCATCCGGAGTACCTACCGGGAGCCATAAGGGCGTACCAAAAAATTTTTTTTCGGGAAACAACGTATTTTTACTTGAAACGCGTAGAAATGACGAAAAAAATTTTTTTTCAAATTTGAAATTTTTTGGTACGCCCTTATGGCACCTAGAGTACCTACCGGGAGCCATAAGGGCGTACAAAAAATTTTTTTTTCGGGAAACAACGTATTTTTACTTGAAACGCGTAGAAATGACAAAAAAAAATTTTTTTCAAATTTGAAATTTTTTGGTACGCCCTTATGGCACCCGGAGTACCCACTGGGGGCCATAAGGGTGTACAAATTTTTTTTTTTTGCATTTCTGTCCGTTTTAGGCATAACTACGTCGATTCCCGGAAAAAATTTTTTGGTACGCCCTTATGGCGTTTGTAACGCGATTTAATATGGGTGTGGAAAAAATTCAAATTCCAATATAAAAATTCAAACACCATTAGCACACCCGTAGTATTTAATTATTTACCCTCTTTGTCGCGTTTTATTACCTCAAAGAAAAAAAAAATTAAATCACTCTTGAAATAAATTTTCGTAATACCAACTATCACGAGCATCATTACGTACTCCTTTTGAAAATGTCAAGATAAAAAAACTCGTCCTCGCCCTCACCCTCATCCTCATTCTCTTCTTCTTCTTCGTCTTATTCTTGTTCCAACTCTCCCTTTATTTCTTATTTTCCTTGTGCTTCCTCTATTCCCAGTTAAAATAACGAGGGTTGTAAAGTTGTACCAATAGACTGTACTTAAAGTCAACCCAAAGTGCAAGATTCAAAGACTCGGTGTCATTTTATTTTCCAATCTTTTTACTTTTACTTTTTTTACTCTATTTTATTTTTATTCTTTACTCTCCACTTACTCTAGTCACCAGCCAGACATCAGGTGCCTCATTTGTAAGGCTTGTTCACCTCTTTTTTCCTAGTTCGCTCACTCGTATTTTATTTCCCCCCACCGCCAGTTCCTTTACTTATTCCCAACTCGGTTCCATCTTTGATTACGGATCCTTCCGGTCTTCAACGACCAGATCTGTTACGAATTTACAAATTTTTGAATCTATATGACAACGAACCATCACACGAGTAATTTAAAGTCTTAAATAATTGCAAGAATAAAAAATTAGTAATTAATTGTATTAGTTTGAACTTAAATTACTAATAAAAAATCACAAAATATATATAAGTAAACGTTATGGGTGGTCGTAAGATAGGAAATTTAATTTCCTGAAATTTTTCTTAAGGCAAAAAATACCGTAGAACTTTAAGTTTTAAAGTTATGGCTCTTTAATAAATTTCATAAACTTTTTTTTCGACTTGAAATTGTATTTTTTGAAATATTGATCCTAGTAATTTTTTGTAAGGGTCAAAATTGTGGAAAATTAAAAGTGAGAGGCAAAATGGGTCATCAGATATTTTTTAAAAATTTTTAGAGGCAACATACTCTCTAAAACTAAATAAGTGAAAATTTCACTAATTGAAATAGTGATCTTAAAATTCACTACAAAATTAGTGATTTTGAATTAGATTCACTAATTCATTAGTGATTCCCCGGATTCTACAATGATTACTAGTGGCGCCTCGCTTAAGGACTTTTTATTCTATCGTTGAATTATCAAATTCAGGGCAAAATTAATTACGATAATTTTTAAATACAACTGAACAGTATTAATTCAAGTAAGTTAATTAAATAAAACCTAATTTAGTTGCTAAATAATACATCTTGTTATTTTTTAATAGCTTTATATTTTTACTCCAACTTTTTTTACCGAACCTGAATCAAAACCATCATTGACAATAGATTCAGGTTATGAGTTATAATTATGATATAAATATTTACCGTATGAAAGTAATTTTAATTTTTAATTTAGTCGATCAAGTTGCTAAAAAAATTTTATAATCAATTACAAATAATAATCATAATAATAATAATATTTTGATACAATATTATTAGCAACGATACAATATTTTTCCAAATAAATCCTCGTCAACAAGTGAATTAGTACATTTTTGACTAATTCAATCAGTGAAATTTTCACTAATTCTATATGTTGTTTTTTTTACTAATTCAAAAAGTGAATAGTCACTAATTCATAGTCGTATACTTTGGACAATTTAGATTAGTGAATATTCACAAGTAATTAGTGGTTTTTCACTAATTTAGTTTTAGAGAGTAGACATAAGAAACTTTGGGCCACCAAAAATTGCTTTAAAAAATTAAAATAAAATTTATTTAGAAAAAATACTGAGAGCCCATTTTGCCCCGTATTATTATTTTTTTTTATGACCGGATCATGTTTATACCAAGAGCTTATTTGGGGAATAAGAAGAGTAGGATTAGTAAAAAAAAAACCCTATTGACATTTTTTCGCTCCCTTGCCCTCTTACCCAAAGGGCGAAAAAATTAATGAGGACAAAAAAAAAAAATGTTTTTCAAAAGCGAAAGGAATTCGGAGTAAGCAAAAAATTTTTGATTGTTAATGAATAATAACAATAATAAAAAACAAAATAAATGAATATTTTGGCGCTGAGTTAGCAGTAAACAGTGACAAGAAGTTGGTTATCACCTCAGGCGATTCGATAACAATTTAACCGACAAAAAATTATGATCTCTGCAAAAGAGGGTTATGGATAAACGAAAAAATAAGATAAAAAAAAAGTAAAATAAAGGAAAAAGTAGGCAGAGGTGGAGCGATATCGACGACTCAACGACTGAATTCTGTTTCTTACTGGCCCTCTAATACGTAAAATTGCCGTTAGGGAATCCTCGAATGGTTTCTATTGCTCAGCGCCAGTAACATTCTTTCCATGTGGGACTATTTCAATATAATTTTATCCAGAATAAAACGCGACAGCCCGAATCTAGAAATTTCATCTCCTACTTTCTAATACAAATACGTATCTCTTATTCTCCTCTCTTCATCTCATTTAACTTTTTATTTATTTTTCTCCTCGGATCGCCCGACGTATCCCGAACAAAAAAAATCCATTGATTAAAAAAAAATAAAATAAATATGCAATTGACGTCAGATAAAATGGATGTGAGATTTAAAATACTTTTTTCTCCCGGGCATTGTGTATTATCGACACATTCACTCTGATTACTTTTTCCATAACCGGTAAATAATAATAATAATAAATTGTCGGTCGACATCGAGCTAGACTACCCGAAACTAATGGGTTTAAATTTTTATTCATATAAATTTTAATATTTTACTTTAGATTTGAATTTTTTATCGGTGGTCAGCAATTGCGGGATTCTGTCCCAATCATTTTTACGCTTGTTTTACTTTTTTTACAACCTTTTGTACTGACCAAACCCACCACCGGACGTGTTGGGGCAAAAAACTATAAAAAATCGCTCATGCAATTGAGACAAATCGACCGCCAAATTTTCGCTTTATTCGTATTCACTTTTTTATAAATATTTCTATTCAGTGTTGAAAAAAATATGGTAAGCAGAGGGCATAAATTACAATAAGAAAGACAGTTCCTTTTTCAGGGTAAAAAATGAATATTTTATAAACTTTTTTACATCAAGATTTTCAAATGAAAAGATTTTTAGTTATTAAAAAATACGTATTTAAATTTTACGTATCAGTAATGCGAGGTTGAGTCAAAAAAATGTCTCATGGGAAATCGAGAGCTCAATAATAATAATAAATAAATAATAATAGAGGTGGTTGAGATGATTTAATATCGAGTCATGACAAAAGACTTTCGCGTATATTGTGTACTGTCCCTCATATATATATATATATATACTATATCTTTTTCGTAAAAATATCCAATATATATTTTAGTTAAAGGCAAGAAAGTAAAAAAGTATAGGAGAAGAAGAGGAAAAAAAGTCGATAAATTAACTTGAGACATGATACAATAATCGTGTGTGTGGAAGCCAAAAAATTACATTTTCTCAATTCAATATAAATTTAATAATATTTATCTTCAACACATTACTGAAAAACTTTATTTTATCAACTTTATCTCACAAAGTTACATGAACAAGATTGTAATCTTGATAAAAAACTCTGGAAAACGTCTCGCCCTGGGGGGCTAAGCTTTGAAACTTGGAGCTCAAACAGATTTTCAGCTCTGTGAGCTCAAGAGAAATTGCTGTTGACAATTTTATGTTTATAATTGATTCAAAAAAGGCGAAATTTGAATAAACCATCGTAATTATATTTGATGGTCATGTAGAGTGATATCGCATCATCGCAGGTCCTCGGAGTAATTAGTTGGGACAATGTTTGTCCAGATGGATTATAATCGCAAATTATCATTATAAATTAACAGTTTACTTGACACAATAAATTATGACCCGCTAAATAATAATAATGAATAATTTTGTAAAATAAATATTTTCCCGAGTCAAAATATTAGACGTAAGTTGAACGTTCTTAACGTTTTAAACGTAAATTTAACGTTTTAAACGTTTTAAATGTAAATTGCACGTTCTTAACATTTTAAACGTAAATTTAACGTTTTAAACGTAAATTGAACGTTCTTAATGTTTTAATTAAACGTAAATTGGACGTTCTTAACGTTTTAAACGTAAATTGAACGTTCTTAACATTTTAAACGTAAATTTAACGTTTTAAACGTAAATTGGACGTTCTTAACGTTTTAAACGTGAATTGAACGTTCTTAACGTTTTAAACGTACATTGAACGTTCTTAACATTTTAAACGTAAATTTAACGTTTTAAACGTAAATTGAACGTTCTTAATGTTTCAATTAAACGTAAATTTGACGTTCTTAACGTTTTAAACGTTAATTGAACTTCTTAACATTTTAAACGTAAATTTAACGTTTTAAACGTAAATTGGACGTTCTTAACGTTTTAAACGTGAATTGAACGTTCTTAACGTTTTAAACGTAAATTGAACGTTCTTAACGTAAATTGGACGTTCTTAACGTTTTAAACGTGAATTGAACGTTTTTAACGTTTTAAACGTAAATTGAACGTTCTTAACATTTTAAACGTAAATTTACGTTTTAAACGTAAATTGAACGTTCTTAACGTTTTAAACGTAAATTGAACGTTCTTAACATTTTAAACGTAAATTTAACGTTTTAAACGTAAATTGGACGTTCTTAACGTTTTAAACGTGAATTGAACGTTCTTAACGTTTTAAACGTAAATTGAACGTTCTTAACATTTTAAACGTAAATTTAACGTTTTAAACGTAAATTGAACGTTCTTAACGTTTTAAACGTGAATTGAATGTTTTTAACGTTTTGAAAGTAAATTGAACGATTTTTTTGTATTTTGGTTCGTAAAAAATTGGTTCGTAATTTCATGAGTTATGATTTTAGTTTTTTGGAATGTTTATGTTTTCTTATTGTAAGTCTAAATAGGTTTTAGTTACGTTTTCGATTTATGATACACCAATCGACGTTTTGAATAAGTTAAAAGCTGTCAAATTGAGTTTTTAATGTCCAAAACCTTCAATTTACGTTCAAAACGTTAAAAACGTTCAATTTTCGTCTAATATTTCGACTCGGGCTAGTATCTGAATAAAATATATTTGATTTTTGTGGATTTTAGCATCAACAGGTGCACGGCAGACATGAGAAATATATATCGAGTGTACGTAGGCTTCAGCCTGTGCTCCAATTGAATAGGCAAACTTAGGTTTTTTATAAAAATAAATATAAGCCGGAGTTTTTTTTCTTTTATCTGTTGATGTTTCACAATTCAAGTATTTTTCATTTATTTATTCATGCTGTTGAGTTATAAAAGAATTTTATAGTTGATCAAAGCAGGAAATAGCTTGAGGTGACTCACTCGTGTTTTAAAAATTTTTTTTATGCATAATACTTAGCAGAAATGGAGCTGAAGAAATATATTTTTCCATCACATGCACCAGTTGGTTTTAAGTTTTTAGCTGAAGAATAAGAGGAACAAAAAAATAAATTATGTATATGGATACGAGTATGGGTATGGATATGGGAATAGGAATGGGCGTGAGTGAAGGAGACATGCAGATAAATAATCCAAGAGGGACTTGACGTCTTTATAAAACGTAAGGCTCCAGGAAATCGAGCCGCTCAATCTCCGGTGAGATGAAAAAAGTTGGCTTTGAGAAAACCATTTTACCGCATCAGTGAATCTCAACGAGAGCTGTCCGACGATCGTAAAGTACCTATTGCATTTGTACATCATACACAACTTCAACTCGAGACATATATGTCAAGACGTTATTTCACCGGTAGATTCTTCAATGTTACAGTTCAATAGTTACCGGAAAATGTAACTCTGCAATGATAAAAATTTTTTTTTTTAATTTACCGAGACGAGGATTCGAACCGAGTCCGTAACCGGGCGCAGCTGCAGCAGGGACGAAATCATTGCACGCGTTGTTATATATGTATATATATATATATATACTAGTGTGAGTCTGAAGAGTATCCAGACTAAGTGGATAGAGTCTTAGTGCAGTCAGACGCAAAAGGGAACTTTACTCTTGAGAGAATTAATTACTGTTACTTGAGGGAATGAAATACAGAGAAATTGAAATTGCTTTTATTTCAATTAAATTACTTGTTCACTGATTCAATTGTAATTTTATTTCACTTAAGTTTTTTTTTTGCTTAGAAATTTAGTTGCTTTTTGTCTCCTAGTCAGTATATTATCTTGTTATTATTATTATTTATGATATAATTTTTTATTGTTCGTCTGCGATGTTTAATTTTTTGTGATAAAATTTTTTTTAATGACATGCAATTATAGTTGCTGGAGAACTTGACAGGAAAATGTTCATTTACGCTCAAATTAATTCGTTCATTGTTGATAATGAGAAAATAAATAGTAAAGAAGAAGCTGAAGGCTTCATTATAACGTGTATTTAAACAGCGCAATAAATATCAAATTTTTTTTATCGTTTTTTACGGAAATATTTTTCAAATTTTTTTATAATTGTTAATAATTGCCGTCGATAAAAAACCGAAATGACGCAATAGAAAATTGTTGTCTAAGGGGGGGGGGATTAAAACACTACTGACATCATGGGGAAATTGGGCCACCCAAAATTGCTTAGAAAAAATAGACATAATTTCGGTTTACGCAAAATTTTGAAATTTTTTTTATGCCTGTGTATTGATACCAAAAACTAATTTGTGGAAAAGCTCACACTGATTAAATTTTCTTCTCAGAGCGCACGTTTTGTCCCCTTTCCTTTAATAGTAAACACATAAAGACTAATATGATATAAATTAGTGGTTTCGAAGTTTCGGATCCAGAAAAGTCAAAAGCCAACAGTAAAGTTAATATTAAATGAAAATTCGATTGAAAAGTTTTCTCAAGATTATCGGTACTAGCTCGTAAAGTATATAAAATATATAAAATTGCTAAGATAGCCTTTTTAAAAGTTTCCTCTCCCCCTCTCACTTTTTTACCCGCCCTCCCGCCCATCTATTTTATATTTAATTTATTATACTCACAAAAAAGTTTAAATTAATTCCCAAACATTTCTCATAAAAAAGGTTTTAAAAAATCTCAGCTATTTTTTATTCGAAAAATCAGAAAAATTAAATCTACCGAATTTTCCCGCTATCACTGACAGTAACAAATAATTCAAATTTAATCTACTGATAAAATTATTTTTCCTCTATTGATAGGGGAGACCGGGGCAAGACGGCCCACCTAAGCCGGTTATTATTATTTGTGGCTTTTAGCCATCAAGTCGATTTACTCTTGTCCAACTTGAACTCAATTCACCAAAATTTTGGTGAAGCTCCTGAAAAAAAATTTTTTTTTTTGGGGCAAGACGGCCCCCTCCGAAAAAAAATGAAAAAAAAAATTTTTTTTTTTTAATTGTAAAAAAATTTCCCGCGTAACAGATGTTTATATTTTTCTCTTTAACAACTGTATTTACTTTAATATTACTCGAAATAACCTTTTTTGATATAATACGAGTCATTTTTTCACTTCTGTAGAAAATTGATTATTGGTTTTTTTAACTTTTTCAAATGCTCTATTTTAATCCAAATCCATATAATTAACCAAAAAATGATATTTCTATCAAATTAATCATGACTAGGTTATAATACTACTCTCTAAAACTAAATTAGTGATAAACCACTAATTACTTGTGAATATTCACTAATCTAAATTGTCCAAAGTATACGACTATGAATTAGTGACTATTCACTTTTTGAAATAGTAAAAAAAACAACATATAGAATTAGTGAAAATTTCACTGATTGAATTAGTCAAAAATGTACTAATTCACTTGTTGACGAGGATTTATTTGGAAAAATATTGTATCGTTGCTAATAATATTGTATCAAAATATTATTATTATTATGATTATTATTTGTAATTGATTATAAAATTTTTTTAGCAACTTGATCGACTAAATTAACAATTAAAATTACTTTCATACGGTAAATATTTATATCATAATTATAACTCATAACCTGAATCTATTGTCAATGATGGTTTTGATTCAGGTTCGGTAAAAAAAGTTGGAGTAAAAATATAAAACTATTAAAAAATAACAAGATGTATTATTTAGCAACTAAATTAGGTTTTATTCAATTAACTTACTTGAATTAATACTGTTCAGTTGTATTTAAAAATTATCGTAATTAATTTTGCCCTGAATTTGATAATTCAACGATAGAATAAAAAGTCCTTAAGCGAGGCGCCACTAGTAATCATTGTAGAATCCGGGGAATCACTAATGAATTAGTGAATCTAATTCAAAATCACTAATTTTGTAGTGAATTTTAAGATCACTTATTTCAATTAGTGAAATTTTGAAAACAAGAAAAAAAAATTTTTGGTTAATTTTTGAGGTGGGCCTTCTTGCCCCAGGTGGGCCGTCTTGCCCCGGTCTCCCCTAAGTAACGACATGGCTGAAAATAAGTGCAATTATTTGTCAAGCTTTTAATTTTAAATGACACTTTACAATCTGTGTATTGTATTTATCACTCCACCGTGCTTTTAAATTGAGTCTATACTCGGAGTTTAAGTGAACGGAATAAAAAGTAATTTTTTTTTCTTTAACTAGAGATAAAAGATTTAATGTTTTGCTGGGTGAGTTGTTGAGGATCGAAGAAGAGGCTGAACCAGAAGTCGGAGAGCAGAAAGCAAGAGTAGGTAAATTGAAAAAGTCGGAGGGTTTTGAAAAATAAGGTTGACTTATTCAGTCGACTACATCAGGCGTCGTCTGATGGCATTGAAATATATGTTAGTGTACGTAAACATATAAAACTGCTGACGTGGACTGAAATACATTCGATATCGTGTTGTAACCTATGAAACTTTTAAGGAAAAGAAAAAAAAATTGTATAGATCAAATGGAATAAAATGATTCCTTTTATAATCTTTCGGATGGGATGAAAAAAAAGTAAAATGTTGAATGAAAAAATATCTGGGTTACTATTATCGTATAAGTGTCCGGCTGTCCGTTTTCGGTCGGAGGATTTACCGGCGACGAGACCCGGCCCTGCACGAGATATCAAAGTCTCGGGGAGATAAAGGCGTGAGTGGTTGGGCTCTCGAGGGTCTCTTCTCGGAAAGTTTTCGTAGGAACGTGGAAAAAGAAGGTGCTAGTGAGAAAGAGTTGATCCGCGCTACTACTGGCCCCCGTTTTTCTCGTAAAGACACTCCTTCGGGGATTTAAAGATAACACTAAAGCTTCCGGCCAAAGGTATCATGCTACTCACGAAGAAAATAAGGATTACTGATTATTACTTGAGTTGACTTGTAAACTACTTACGCTGAGTGATAAAACCAAATTCACTTTTTTTTTCTTTACACGGAAAGAAAATTATGGGAAGTTTTGCTATGCATTATGGGAATGGTTCCCATAATGGTATGGGAATAGTACCTATACTACTATAGGGATGGTTCCCATATATTATGGGAACCATTCCCATAACAGTATGAGAATAGTTCCCATACCATTATGAGAATAGTTCCCATACCATTATGGGAATGGTTCCCATAATGATATGGGAATGGTTCCCATAATATTATAGGAACCATTCCCATATCATTATGGGAACTATTCCCATACTATTATGGGAATGGTTCCCATAATGGTATGGGAATAGTACCTATACTACTATAGGGATGGTTCCCATATATTATGGGAACCATTCCCATAACAGTATGAGAATAGTTCCCATACCATTATGAGAATAGTTCCCATACCATTATGGGAATGGTTCCCATAATGATATGGGAATGGTTCCCATAATATTATAGGAACCATTCCCATATCATTATGGGAACTATTCCCATACTATTATGGGAATGGTTCCCATATTGGTATAGGAACTATTCCTATAATATTATGGGAACTATTCCCATAATGTTATGGGAACCATCCCTATAATATCATAAAAATTTTTTTTTGCACAATAGTGTAGAAATTTCCAAAAATTTGAATTTTCTTGAATGTTTTGTGCTGACAAAAAATTCTTGTTACAAATTTTAATGTTTTTTTGCCAAATACGATTTTTTTTTTCAATGTTTGAATTTTTGTTTTTATGTTTAATAATATTTCTGTGTATTGTAGAAGTGATTACCACACTTCTTTAAATTAATTTTTTCATGATAATATGGGAACCATTCCCATAATATTATAGGAATGGTTCCTATAATAGTATGGGAACTATTCCCATAATATTACGGGAATGATTCCCATCATGGTATACGAACCATTCCAATTGCATTATGGGAATCATTCCCATAATATTATGGGAATAGTTCCCATACTATTATAGGAACCATTCCTATAATATTATGGGAATGGTTCCTATAATATTATAGAAAGTATTCCTATAAATTATAGGAACCATTCCCATAAATTATAGGAATGATTCCCATAATATTATAGAAAGTATTCCTATAAATTATAGGAACCATTCCTATAATTATAGGAACTATTCCTATAATTATGGGAAACATTCCTATAATTATAGGAACCGCTCCCATAATTTATGGTCGTAATTCCTATGATGGTATAGGAAAAAATTTCACAAAATTATGGGAACCGCTGCCATAATTTTCTTTCCGTGTACGGTTTTGATAAATTTTTTTCTTTTTTTTGTTTTCTCAATTCATCGATAATTAGTAAAAATAACTTTTCATCATGACATCCAATTATTGGTGTTGACAAATTCTATATCGGTATTTTTATCAATAAAAAAAACTCGAGAAAAATTCAATTTGAGTCTGAAAAAAAAAAAATCCGTTTGCTCGATTTATTTATACCAATAAATATAAATATAAAAAAAAATATTTGCATATTTAACTATCGAATCAAACTCATGCCTAATTAAGCTTTTGAAGAACTTACTAATTAACGCCATGAAAAAAAATAAACGAAATATTTGTAAGTTAAAAAAAAAAATGCATGTTTTGTTGCAAAAGTAAATTTACACCTGGTGAAATTGTTTTACCATATGAAATCCATAGGCATCGCTTTGTCAGCGCGGGGGGATATTTCACGTTCGATAGACGACTATGAGCTGGCGTGTATAGCCGTCGGTTGACGGAACGTTCGGAAAAGCTCGCTGGCACATAAAATACCTGGGCGATGAAGCGTAGAAACGACGAATGTCCATCTCACACCCGTTGACCCGTGTCATTTTGTCTGAACTTTTTATGTTTTTATTTTACCTACATATATATATTTATATATATAATTTTATTCTGGTCATTTCACTCGTGTCGTTACGCCGTACCAGACGTCCAATACATTTAAACGTCACACAAATCCATTATAATTGAGAGACACAGCTTCAAGCTTTTGACACAACTCGCATTTGTTATTAAACTCTATCTCCATTTTGCTATCCGCCATCAACTATCCACTTTATATATTTGTAATACGCTAATTAAATACACGTTTGTTAGCTAGTTCAAGGTCCGACACAATTTTTATTCCGAACCGAACCTCAAGAACAGAAAAAAAATATTTAATCAATAGCAGAACCGAATTTCCTTCGTGCTCATTAAGAAAAAAAATCGCCAGGACGTTTGTGGTCGCAAAAAATTCCCCACCCCTTCGACGGTATCGGATCTGTTCCCAATAGTGACGAGCCAGCTTTTTTTTCTGGACAAAATTTCTTTTATTCTCTGCTCTGTCAATTAGATGCTCCAGATTATTTAATGTGATAATATTTTCTCAGCGACGATTAATAATAAATTATTTTCCTCCTGCATGCTCTACGACCAGAGTTCCCCAGTTCTTTTTCAATGACCATTAATAAAGCTCGATCTGCTGAGACGCCAAAAGCTCGGAGATTCCCGCATGATAAGCATTTAAATTACAGATAATGGAAAATCCGTATTATTGTTCAGTACTTTTGACTCTATTATTATTGCTATCATTATTATTTTTTTTTTGTTAGCGAGAGAGTCTGGCAAGTTTTCTTGGGGATTATTTCAGATTAAGGGAGAATTTTATTCGTAAGTTTTAAATTTAAGAAACACAAAGTCGTTCGAAATTTTCAAACTCCATTTCCACTCTATTGTTTATTTATTATAATTTTCCTGAAATTAACGGATAGCTGTAGCTTACATTATAAAACCATTTGTGTTTATTGTGAGGATTTTGTAAAAATTAATTAGCAATTATCTTTTTAAATTAAAATGGTAATTATATTTTTAATGACAACATAAAAATTATTTAAAAACAGGACACAGTGCATACAAAACGAGGAAAATAAAAAAAAGTAAAAAATTGAACGGAATATAGTATAGTGCCGGATAGCTCAACTGGTAGAGCACTCGGCGTGATACCGAATTGGTCTGGGTTCGATTCCCAGTTCGGGTTATCTATATTTTTCTCAATTTATCTATAAATTGTCTTATTGAGAAGTTTGCATGTTTAGGTTTCCACTATATTTAAATGGTCATCGATTTTCTATGGGTTTTCTATCGATTTTCTATGACAGCAACAAGTTTATGTTTTATATCAATTTTCTATGGATTTTCTATCGATTTTCTATGACAGAAACAAGTTTATGTTTTATATCAATTTTCTATGGATTTTCTATCAATTTTCTATGACAGCAACAAGTTTATGTTTTATATCAATTTTCTATGGATTTTCTATCGATTTTCTATGGCAGCCAACAAGTTTATGTTTTATATCAATTTTCTATGGATTTTCTATCGATTTTCTATGGCAGCCAACAAGTTTATGTTTTATATCAATTTTCTATGGATTTTCTATCGATTTTCTATGACAGAAACAAGTTTATGTTTTATATCAATTTTCTATGGATTTTCTATCAATTTTCTATGACAGCAACAAGTTTATGTTTTATATCAATTTTCTATGGATTTTCTATCGATTTTCTATGACAGAAACAAGTTTATGTTTTATATCAATTTTCTATGGATTTTCTATCGATTTTCTATGACAGAAACAAGTTTATGTTTTATATCAATTTTCTATGGATTTTCTATCAATTTTCTATGACAGCAACAAGTTTATGTTTTATATCAATTTTCTATGGATTTTCTATCGATTTTCTATGACAGAAACAAGTTTATGTTTTATATCAATTTTCTATGGATTTTCTATCGATTTTCTATGACAGCAACAAGACGGTGTGGCTCAATAAGTTATAGATCAAATTGAACGGAATATAGTATAGTGCCGGATAGCTCAACTGGTAGAGCACCCGGCGCGATACCGAATTGGTCTGGGTTCGATTCCCAGTTCGGGCTATCTATATTTTTCTCAATTTATCTATAAATTGTCTTATTGAGAGGTTTGCATGTTTAGGTTTCCACAATATTTAAATGGTTTTAAATTTAAGAAACACAAAGTCGTTCAAAATTTTCAAACTCCATTTTCACTATTGTTTATTTACTATAATTTTCCTTAAATTAACGGATAGCTGTAGCTTACATTATAAAACCATTTGTATTTATTTTGAGGATTTTGTAAAAATTAATTAGCAATTATTTTTTAAAATTAAAATGGTAATTATATTTTTAATGACAACATAAAAATTATTTAAAAACAGGACACAGTGCATACAATACGAGTATTTAATTTTTATCACCAGAGCGTTGCCCGGAAATGAGTACCGTGAAAACGCGGCTTTCATCTGCGGTCAAGCATAAAATAATTCACATGACTGAGTACCCAGAGGTAAAATACCTGACGCAGTATCGTCAATTAGACTCGACACCACATCCGAGACACTTGTCCATTACTTAAATTTTTTTGCGTCTTATTTACTCCATTCTTATCCCGAGGATGCAGACGAAGGCTTCTTTCTTAATTACTATTTTTTTTAACTCTCCATTCCTCTATTTCAATTTTTTTTTTTTTTTTCACACACTTCCATTAAAACTTTTCTTTGTTTTCATTTCAAACAGCCGAGTCCAAGTCACGGAATTTATAGCCGACGGCCGTATTTATTTATTATTATTATTTTTTTTTTCGCGCTGTCACCTTTTTTTTTATTTACTGTTATTGGAAGTTTTTTTCCTTTTTATAAATATTAAACCTTAAAATTCTGACAGGTTAAAAAATGAAAAAAAATTTAACACAACACCATAAATAGCATGAAAATTTTCTTACCTTTTTACCATATAATTTTGAAATAAATTTATGACCACCCTTGTTATTATTATTATCATTTTTATCCTCACAAAAGAGGATGTTATTTATTTTAAAAATAAATAAAACAACAATTTGCAATATATTAAATTTAAATTTCTATTGACTAGAGCAAGAGAAGTGTAAATTGAGAGATAGGATTGTCAAAAATATTTAGGGTGAAAAGATTATCGGCTTTGTAGTTTAGAAAACTCGAGTTAATACGAAAAGCTCAACGCCGACTTATCGCTATTCGCCATTCTCTCCCTTTTAGAATTGAATTTTCTTACAATTTATCTGCATCCATACAAATACACCCATATATATATACATTTTAATACATATATATGTACACAAAATGATAAGAAAATGTGCAGAGAAAGTGTGAGATGAGGAAGAAGTAGTTGACACTCGAAATCGTCTTAGCGATTGTTGGCACTCAACTTCTGCTTGCTCTCTTTATGACGAAAGCTGTTGACAACTTGTGTGCCACTCAGGTGTCGACTTGTTGAATACCCTCAAGTGCTTTATGTATGTACTTGCTTTGTGATCTTAACTCCTTTAAAATAACTTAACAATAACTTTTATACAGTTAAATCCGTACAACTCATTCATTAAACCCCTTGTTTGCTTGTTTTATTTTAATTATCATTTAATTAATGCGCTGTTTTCGTTCACGATTTTACATTACTGGTTACTAAACTAAATGGAAGTTCATTAATTAATCAACTTTTAATTAATATCCGTTCATTTTAATTTAGAATTCATTGTTTTCAATTCATTTTCTATATACGGAGAGAAAATTATGGCAGCGGTTCCCATAATTTTGTGAAATTTTTAGCTATACCATCATAGGAATTACGACCATAAATTATGGGAGCGGTTCCTATAATTATAGGAATGTTTCCCATAATTATAGGAATAGTTCGTATAATTATGGGAATGATACCCATAACACTATAGGGATGGTTCCTATAATTATAGGAATGGTTCCTATAATTTATAGGAATACTTTCTATAATTTATAGGAATACTTTCTATAATTTATACGAATACTTTCTATAATATTATGGGAATCATTCCTATAATTTATGGGAATGGTTCCTATAATTTATAGGAACCATTCCTATAAATTATAGGAACCATTCCCATAATATTATGGGAATGATTCCCATTATGCAATTGGAATGGTTCGTATACCATTATGGGAATCATTCCCATAATATTATGGGAATAGTTCCCATACTATTATAGGAACCATTCCTATGATATTATGGAAATGGTTCCCATATTATCATGAAAAAATTAATTTAAAGAAGTGTGGTAATCACTTCTACAATACACAGAAATATTATTAAACATAAAAACAAAAATTCAAACATTGAAAAAAAAAATCGTATTTGGCAAAAAAACATTAAAATTTTTAACAAGAATTTTTTGTCAGCACAAAACATTCAAGAAAATTCAAATTTTGGGAAATTTCTACACTATTGTGCAAAAAAAAAATTTTATGATATTATAGGAATGGTTCCCATAATATTATAGGAATAGTTCCTATACCAATATGGGAACTATTCACATAATAGTATGGGAATGATTCCCATACCATTATGGGAATGGTTCCCATAATGATATGTGAATGGTTCCCATAATATTATAGGAATAGTTCCTATACCAATATGGGAACTATTCCCATAATAGTATGGGAATGATTCCCATACCATTATGGGAATGGTTCCCATAATGATATGTGAATGGTTCCCATAATATTATGGGAACCATTCCCATAATGGTATGGGAACTATTCTCATACTATTATGGAGATGGTTCCCATAATATATGGCAACCATCCCTATAGTAGTATAGGTACTATTCCCATACCATTATGGGAACCATTCCCATAATGCATAGCAAAACTTCCCATAATTTTCTTTCCGTGTAAATTATTTTTTTACGTAAATTCGAGTGACCCAAAATTCATAATTTCGTATAAAATTTTCGGGGTTATCCCATTTTGCCCCTTCCCCCCACCCCCAAATAAAAAAAATAAATATTTTGCTAGTGAATTCACGATAAAAAATGTAGTATTTTGAATAGTAATCAAAAACGTTCAATACATTTTTATCAATCAATGAAGGAAGCTCAATACCAAATCATGATATATTATTTGTACGGAATAGTAAGATGGAGCGGCAAGCTCAAAATGACGATTGAATCCGAGTTCCGAATGCTCAAGCAGCCAGCCTCATTTTTTCTTCATTTTCTTTACATATTACGTCACGTTATCGACAGACACATAAATATATTTATATATAAATTTATAAATAGACGTAATATGTTTCCATGCTCTCGTTGTAAATTTTGTCATGGCTCATGATCGATCCGACCTGATAACCAAATACGATACCGATTCTGCATACAAATATTTTTACAATTACCGATCAAATATTTTTATCTCTTTTAACCTCACTGTTAATGTATCATAAATTGAATTTTATTGGCAAATAAAATATCTGCGTCCGCCCGTTAACGGAAGGTCAGCGGTTCGAGTCCGCACCGGACCTTTTTTTTATCTCCATTTTTTTTTTCGACTCCCATCCATTGAATTGAATGTAAAGAACAAAATTTGTGCACAAACTCATAGGGGAGGGTGGGGCAGAGCGGCCCCCCTGAAATTTTGATAAAAAAAAAAATTTTTTTTTTTTTGACTAATTACTATAAATCCGATATGTTTGCGCATTTTTACCCCTACGCATAACATTTGGGACAAAATGGACAAGCCCAAAATTTTGAAAAAGTGATTTTTTCATATTTTTATCGTCAAATTAAAAAAAAATTGTTATAATTCCACATTTCTAGCCCTACGCATAACACCTGGGGCAAAATGGACCAGCCGAAACTTCCGAAAAAATTATTTTTTCATATTTTTCGGCCGTTTCTTTATGTAAGAGGCAAATTTCGTCACTAAAAATTTATAAAAATTAATTTTTTTTTTTAGTCGATAAATTTTTGAAATAAAGTAAAACTATAGAATTGATTTTTTTTTTTATTAAATAACAATTAGTAATTAAGGTAATCGAGAGTGAACGATTTTTTACGCTTTAAAAAATTTTTTTCGAGTAATATAAAACCAAAAATAGTTGTCAAGAGAAAGAAATACATTCTTAATGATGAAAACAATTTAAAAAAAAAAAAAAACGAAAAAAAAAATTTTTTTATCACTTTTTGAAGAGGGCCCGCTCTGCCCCACAAAAAAAAAAAAAAATTTTTCAGAATTTTGGCAAAATGTCCATAAATTTCTTCGAAATAGGACAAAAGTAAAGTGATCTTATGGTTGAAAGCCACAAAAAATAATAATTGGCTTAGGGGGGCCGCTCTGCCCCACCCTCCCCTACATTGGTTGAAAAAAAAATGAAATTAATAGCAGACGCGGTATCTTGAAGATAATTAAATCAAGAATATCTAGGATAATTTTCTATATATAGATAAAGGTTTATCGCCAAAAGACTCTTGACCGTCAGATCCAGAAATTCTCAATTGAGAACACTTATGCAGATTAATATAGAGCCGTTTGATTAATCGGAAACCAGCGGGCGTTTGCATATCAAGTAGTGACGGGGATGAGGCTGAGGGACCCGGGGGGAAAGGGGCGCAGGGACTCGCCTGGTGGAGAATTCAACGGGATAAATGTAGGCAGGATGAGGCTGTGCTGGTAGTGGTAGTGCCGATAGGAATGACTAGCCGACCAGCGGATACGAGCTTCGTTTTGACTCGCAGAATATTCAACACCGTTTCAGTAACGAATGACGGAGTTGCCGAGTTACAGCCTCCGGGATCCTTGGTCACTCGTATTAACGTCTAAATGCACATTATATTCTCTCGTGGATTATATTTTATGCAAGTTTGTTTTAGGCTTATCCGCAACACCGTCCAAATATATATACACATATATGGCTCTGCAGATTACAACTCTGTTTACAATTAATTTATAACACTATTTGCATTTATTTTTTCACTCGAAGTTTAAATTAAATTTTTTATTTCAAAATTCACTCATCTGCAAATTTATTTAACATGTGATGTACACATTTTAATACAAATTTATTTAAGGGCTCTTTGAATCGGGAATTTTATATCATTCAGTATTTATTTTTTGTATTTACGAATTACACGGGCATAATTTTCAAAAGCTAGTAAATCAAATAGCCGAAATTTTAACTAAAAGTTACAATATTCCTATCCAATTATTTTTTAAATTCAATTATCAAATTTTGATTTAAAAAACCTGGACATTTTTTTTTTTCGCGCATCCGAACGGTGAACAAAAAAAAATTTCTTTTGTTTTATTATACTGATACGGATATTTGTTAATAATATAATAACTACGGACGTAGTGCGTTTTAATTTTTTTTATTTTCTAGTAGCGCTAACGAGATATTCAAATTTTTCATCATCGCGCCGCTATGAAAATTAATAAAAAACATTATTGTTATTATCAAATATATTCATTTGTTTTTTCAGCTCTACAATAGCCGCTATCACCGAATATCCCATTAACGTTGTTTCGATTTAATTAATAACACCGTATATACATAAATATATCTACAGATTTATGATAAATTTATTTTCTCCCACTCAACGGGCAAAATAATTTAATTTTTTGTCACAACACGTTATCATATTTAATTATCTATTTGCCCGATACACGGAAAGAAAATTATGGGAAGTTTTGCTATGCATTATGGGAATGGTTCCCATAATGGTATGGGAATAGTACCTATACTACTATATGGATGGTTCCCATATATTATGGGAACCATTCCCATAATAGTATGAGAATAGTTCCCATACCATTATGGGAATGGTTCCCATAATGATATGAGAATGGTTCCCATAATGATATGAGAATGGTTCCCATACCATTATGGGAACCACTCCCATAATGGTATGGGAATCATTCCCATACTATTATAGGAATGGTTGCCATATTGGTATAGGAACTATTCCCATATCATTATTGGAACCATTCCCATAATGGTATGGGAATCATTCCCATACTATTATGGGAACTATTCCCATAATGTTATGGGAACCATCCCTATAATATCATAAAATTTTTTTTTTGCACAATAGTGTAGAAATTTTCCAAAATTTGAATTTTCTTGAATGTTTTGTGCTGACAAAAAATTCTTGTTAAAAATTTTAATGTTTTTTTGCCAAATACGATTTTTTTTTTCAATGTTTGAATTTTTGTTTTTATGTTTAATAATATTTCTATGTATTGTAGAAGTGATTACCACACTTCTTTAAATTAATTTTTTCATGATAATATGGGAACCATTCCCATAATATTGTAGGAATGGTTCCTATAATAGTATGGGAACTATTCCCATAATATTATGGGAATGATTCCCATAATGGTATACGAACCATTTTAATTGCATTATGGGAATCATTCCCATAATATTATGGGAATGGTTCCTATAAATTATAGGAACCATTCCCATAAATTATAGGAATGATTCCCATAATATTATAGAAAGTATTCCTATAAATTATAGGAACCATTCCTATAATTATAGGAACCATTCCTATAATTATAGGAACCATTCCTATAATTATAGGAACCATCCCTATAGTGTTATGGGTATCATTCCCATAATTATAGGAACTATTCCTATAGTTATGGGAAACATTCCTATAATTATAGGAACCGCTCCCATAATTTATGGTCGTAATTCCTATGATGGTATAGGAAAAAATTTCACAAAATTATGGGAACCGCTGCCATAATTTTCTTTCCGTGTAGATAAAGATTTAATTCAATTTTGGTCTTCAAAACCGTCGAATGTAACTAACGTGAGGTAAAAAATTTTCACACGTCAGATGAATTTAAGTTTTAATCTATTTTAGTCGTCGAATCTGAATGCGCGAAAGCAATTGCCGGGGACATTGAAAAACACATTCATTCCAGAGCTCCGCTAATTTTCGTTGTCTGTAAACAAAAAAACCTGCATGGGTTTTATTTTGCTTTAATATTTTTTCCAACGTTTATGCAAATATTTTATTTGTCGACGGAATGAGTGCAGTGACAAAAACAATGACGGAATACTTGTGGATATTATTTATTTCCGTCGCCATGAGGGTAAGAGTAAAACAAGTTATGATTGAATAAGAGTACTTGGATCTTTCACTGCAGATGCTCAGCCGTTCTATATATTTTTTATCATCCCATATTTTTTATTCCACCAGCACAAGCAATATTGTAAATTTCATATTGTGTATTGCGACAATTGTTTGCTATTTAATTAAATATGACAAAGAAAAATGGTGATCACAAAGGCGAGTTATAAAAAAGATTCACTTTAAATAATGTATTTTTATAAAAATATAATTGTGAAGCTGAAAATGTGTACGGATGCTTCTGAAAATTTAAAATTTCTATTGTGGCAGCTGATGTCGCCGAACAAAGCCTCGGATTTAAGTGTCAGTGTGTATGTGAGAATTCAGGTCACTTTATTCCGCCGCCGGTTGCTGCTTTACTATCATTCTGTTTAACAAATATTTTAAATATACATCATTTATTTTTCTTCTTCGAGCGTTGCGTTGAATAAAAAACGCGCTGTTGGATTTTCCTCATACATTTTTCGCTTATCACTGCACAGTCTGTTCCTATTAAAAAGTACTCACTTATATTGCGTTGCAACCCGACTAAATCTGCCCGAAATCATGCAATTTTATTGAAAGAGGCCTCAAATTGCCCGAAAATACACCGAAATTTTGTTATTCTTAAAAAACAGGCCAAAATTTTTTTTCTCGTCCAATTATAGGGGAGGGTGGGGCAGAGCGGCCCACCTAAGCCAATCATTACTTTTTGTGTCTTTCAACCATAAGATCACTTTACTTTTGTCCTATTTCGAACAAATTTATGGACATTTTGCCAAAATTCCGAAAAAAAAAAAATTTTTTTGTGGGGCAGAGCGGCCCCCCTCCAAAAAATGATAAAACAATTTTTTTTTCGTTTTTTTTTTTTTTAAATTGTTTTCATCATTAAGAATGTATTTCTTTCTCTTGACAGCTATTTTTGGTTTTATATTACTCGAAAAAATTTTTTTAAGGTGTAATAAATCGTTCACTCTCAATTATTTTAATTACTAACTGTTATTTAATAAAAAAAAAAAAAAATTCTATAGTTTTACTTTATTTCAAAAATTTATCAACTAAAAAAAAAATTTATTTTTATAAATTTTTAGTGACCAAATTTACCTCTTACATAGAGAAACGGCCGAAAAATATGAAAAAATAATTTTTTCGGAAGTTTCGGCTGGTCCATTTTGCCCCAGATGTTATGCGTAGGGCTAGAAATGTGGAATTATAATATTTTTTTTTAATTTGACGATAAAAATATGAAAAAATAACTTTTTCAAAATTTTGGGCTTGTTCATTTTGCCCCAAATTTCATGCGTAGGGGTAAAAATGCGCAAACATATCGGATTTATAGTAATTAGTCGAAAAAAAAAAATTTTTTTTGATCAAAATTTCAGGGGGGGCTCTTCCCCACCCTCTCCTATACCAGAAAATTTTCGAGTTTCCAAAACAACCAGAATTTTTATGAATAAATAAATAATGAAAATATAATTTTGCCCAGGAAATTGATTATGAAATAAAACAATAATTAAAGCATAATATTTAACGGGTATAATAACTCTATCGTAAAGCTTAACTGTAAGCTCTTCTCAACACTTGCAGCAATATTCATAAAACGTACAAACCGTTTTATTGAACATGTACAATCTACGCGCATATACATATATATATTTTCCATGAACGTAAGTTGAATTTAGCAAAGCCGCATCTGGCGTATTGCCTCAGTATTTTCACTATCACGAGATAAACGATCGGCTGAGATTTCAATCGCGTAGCATGAACCTCCCAAACAACTTTTAAATCCCGTAGCACGTAGCATATTTTCCTTGTCTATAAATAAAATAAAAAATAAAAAATAAAAAAATAAAAATTGTGTTTCTCTAACAATGTAAATGGTTGTAACTTTTTCAGAGCAACTTCTTCACTATCTCGAGCTCTATGTCCCTCCATTACCACCTAGTCTTTGGCATAATGCTCGAGCAAGCCATCGCGAAAGTTGCACTTTTATCCGAGTTGCCAAGAGAAAAACAAACTCACTGAAAGTTATTTTTCTTATGGCATACACTTTTGAATGCAACTTTTTTTTCCATCCAATACTTTTAAATGCATCCACAAAAATCACCCCACACCTCTATATTTCTTTTGTCTCGAGCGATTGCACACCAGCTCACCAAAAGTTATATTGAACTTTCGCGAAAGAATAACTCGGAAAAAAGCCCCATCTATAAACTAACAATTTACTCCTATTTTATAACCAATCCGAAGTAAATCTTAAAAAATAAACTGCTTTTATTTTCAACACACCAAAGAAATCAAGTGAAATTTAACTGGGGATGGATAAAAACTCGATTATCGCGGGTTTTTCTACAGTTTAACCCGAGAAATCGCTCGCGCTTCTGATGCAAAAGCTGACTCTACGCTTCCGCCACAGCAAAAAAGATCCATTTTCTCTGATCCTTCTTTACAAAACCGTTTGTTTGTTTATTTTATTTTATTTACCCAATCAAGCCTCGGATTTTTTATCGAAAAAATCAATTATTCACTCCCACGTACCATGAAATTTATCTTTAATCATTTTCTCAGCATAAAAAACGCTACACGGAAAGAAAATTATGGCAGCGGTTCCCATAATTTTGTGAAATTTTTTCCTATACCATAATAGGAATTACGACCATAAATTATGGGAGCGGTTCCTATAATTATAGGAATAGTTCCTATAATTATGGGAATGATACCCATAACACTATAGGAATGGTTCCTATAATTTATAGGAATACTTTCTATAATATTATGGGAATCATTCCTATAATTTATGGGAATGGTTCCTATAATTTATAGGAACTATTCCCATAAATTATAGGAATGATTCCCATAATGCTATTGGAATGGTTCGTATACTATTATGGGAATCATTCCCATAATATTATGGGAATAGTTCCCATACTATTATAGGAACCATTCTTATAATATAATGGGAATGGTTCCCATATTATCATGAAAAAATTAATTTAAAGACGTGTGGTAATCACTTCTACAATACACAGAAATATTATTAAACATAAAAACAAAAATTCAAACATTGAAAAAAAAAATCGTATTTGGCAAAAAAAAAAATTAAATTTTTAACAAGAATTTTTTGTCAGTACAAAACATTCAAAAAAATTCAAATTTTGGGAAATTTCTACACTATTGTGCAAAAAAAAAAATTTTATGATATCATAGGGATGGTTCCCATAACATTATGGGAATAGTTCCCATAATATTATAGGAATAGTTCCTATACCAATATGGGAACCATTCCCATAATAGTATGGGAATGATTCCCATACCATTATGGGAATGGTTCCCATAATATTATAGGAATAGTTCCTATACCAATATGGGAACCATTCCCATAATAGTATGGGAATGATTCCCATACCATTATGGGAGCCATTCCCATAATGGTATGGGAATCATTCTCATACTATTATGAGGATGGTTCCCATATAATATGGGAACCATTCCTATAGTAGCATAGGTACTATCCCCATACCATTATGGGAACCATTCCCATAATGCATAGCAAAACTTCCCATAATTTTCTTTCCGTGTAAATTAATAACCAATTTTCCTTACCTTTAAAACTTATATTTTATATTTAATTTTTCATCTCATGAAAAATTTTCCACTCTCGTCTTTACTTAAAAAAATAAGTAAATAATAATAATAATAGTTTTTAATACACGTAAAAAAACTAGCTATTTTAAAAGCCCATTATTTACACTTACTCGGGGCATGAAATTAGTTTCACGTAATTTTTCGTCCATGAAAAGTGACCGGTGTGTGTGTGTGTGTGTGGGTGGGTTGAGTGTCAGGTAATTTGTCGTCACAGTTCTTGCATTTAGTTTTCCCCGACAAATAATATTTTTATTTTGTAACTAATAATATGAGATTTATCCGGCACATTGTTGGATATTAACCTCTCTTTATTTTATAAATGTGTTTTTTTTTTCATCAACTCTATATATATACACAAAATGTACGACAGAGGGTCAGGACACAGAGTAGTTTGTTCCTTTCTGGCCTGGTTTTCTCCCCGGGATCAAGTTGGTAAAATACGTCGGGAAAGTTGCCAAAGCGACATTTGTTTTACGTACAGTGAACAAAAAAAAATAACCTCGAAAAAGGTGCCGTATGACACGGATCCGAGAACGAATCAATTGAATCATTCATCACGGAAAAAAGTTGTCGCCTAAATAACAAACAAAAAAACTGCAAACAGCAGGAGCAAAAGCGTAAAATAAAATCTGAAACAAGTATCCGTAGATTGATTTGTAGGGGATTAAATAATCTTTGAATTCAAATCACGCGCCTTATCTATCGATAATATTGATTTTTAATTATTCAACGTGACGAGAAGCGTTCTGGGGACAGCGGTGATTATCCAGGTCACGTGGATTTAAACTCATCCATTCCCGGGCGACATCGATCATAATTTATGTCTTGGAAGGTTATCAATCTGAGGTACGATTTCCAGGAGCCTTGTTCCCGAGTACGGAAGGATGTTAATTGCCTGGACATTATGCTCAATGACTTACATTTTGGCTCGCTAGTCTTTGCTCTGTTGGCCATGTCATACATATATACGTCGCCCTTATCGCCCCAAACATGCGCTCTCCTTGACATCATATATATATAAGGGAAGGGGGGTTGGGTAATTACGGAAATTCAAAGTTTTCGGGGACTTAAATACGTTGAATATTTTTTTTGGACGAATTTCAAAGTGAATAGAAAAAATTTTCAGCTACCGAAAGATTATATATACACTAGAGTGTCTCAAAAAATCGACTTTTTTTTTTTCTTGAAGAACATTGAAAAATCGACAGAGTATCTCTGGACAAAGACCCTGTTAGAATATGAGACCTTAATATTAATATTTAAAGGTGGCGATTCACGATTTTCTATTTTCCATTTAAATAACATGGGAAAAAAAAAATTTTAATTTTGGAATTTTATACCTCGGCGATGGCTTATTGAACAGATAAGTTCAGGATATAATTTTGTAGGAAATTGAACGCTCTACAAAAAAAGTCTCTTATCATTTTTTGATAAATCCATCTGTTCAAAAGTTATTGGAGCTCGAAGTCAAGTTAGAGTAAATTTCGAGATCTTTTTACTTTTCCGGCGAAACTATCGGACTTATCATAAAATGTCATGAGATCTTTTTTGTAGACAATTTTATTTCCTACAAATTATCATTGATAAATTTTTTCAAATTCTGCATTTTTTTCTAGTTGTTACCATTTTAATGCCAAGCTTCTAAAAAAGTAGTGTTCTGATCGATTTCAAGAGCTTGGCATTAAAATGGAAATAACTAGAAAAAAATGCAGAATTTGAAAAAAATTTTTCAATGATAATTTGTAGGAAATAAAATTGTCTACAAGAAAGATCTCATGACATTTTATTATAAGTCCGATAGTTTCACCGGAAAAGTAAAAAGATCTCGAAATTTACTCTAACTTGACTTCGAGCTCCAATAACTTTTGAACAGATGGATTTATCAAAAAATGATAAGAGACTTCTTTTGTAGAGCGTTCAATTCCCTACAAAATTATATCCTGAACTTATCTGTTCAATAAGCCATCGCCGAGGTATAAAATTCCAAAATTAAAATTTTTTTTTTTCCCATGTTATTTAAATGGAAAATAGAAAATCGTGAATCGCCACCTTTAAATATTAATATTAAGGTCTCATATTTTAACAGGGTCTTTGTCTAATGATACTCTGTCGATTTTTCAATGTTCTTCAAGAAAAAAAAAAAGTCGATTTTTTGAGCCACTCTAATATACACTGGTCGCAAAAATTAAGGGATAGAAAAAAAATTCTAAATTTTTGGGTGATTTTCAACATGTTGTAACTCCGTGAAAAATGGTCGTAGAGAAAAATTAAAAAAAGCAAATTGTAGCCTCAAGTTTCTAGTTTTCAGATCTGGAGTTTAAATTTTTTCATCATGCACGGTTCCGAAGTAATCTTAAGAAAACCGACGAAAAAAAAATTTTCAAAATTTTTGATCTTCCAACAAGTCTATGGGCTTCAGTAAATTTTTTCAGATAATCTGACCTTTCGACTCTTTTCGGAAATTTTATGCCCTTTAATTTTGCGGCCTAAAAAAGTGTATCAAAATTTTTCATTACTCCAGTAAAAATTGTCACTGGTGACGTGAGCAACAGAGCAAAAGTATGATACTGAAGTTAGCAGACGTCTAATAATTTTTGGATTTTTTTTTAGACGATAAATCATAAAAAAAAAATATTTGAAAAAATTGCACCTGTAGTTTTTTAAATTTTCTACATGTGCATATTTTTATTTTATTTTTTTACAATCGATTTGTTGAAATACGAAAATTCAAAAATTTTTAAATGTCTGCTAACTTCAGGATCATAGCGAAAGTTTGAATATTCCACCGATTCCAAAATTATTTAAATATTAACCATCCACTTTTGCTACTCGAGTGATTTTTCGTCTGCTCAAGACACAAAAGCTTCTCTTAAATATTTTGTTAGCAATTTATAAAAAATAAACTCTCAGCAGAGGGGAATTATAACAACTAAAGGCTTTTATCCGCATAACTTAATTCAGCTTTCTGCATTTAATTGTTTTACTTAATCATTTATATAAAATGTACTCCGAGTATACCGTCTCCTTTTATGACCTACTATACTTAACCTTCTCGCTATTGAGATCAAAGACTTTATTAGACGGCAGTTCCCGCAATTCAACGTCACTATATCGCATTGTGTCTCAGACAAATTACTTATCCATACATCCACTGCTAGCTACCAATTATGCATAATTTAATTAACTAATTAATTCAATACAAACCACCACGTGTAATTTATTCAAAATATCAACTCTCGATTGTATACAGGGTAAGATGTTGTTGTTATCATATTGGAATTCAATGTTGCTTAATAATTAATCCATCTTAATGGAGCTTAATTACAGTCAATCTGTAGTTACTGTAGTGCTCGATGATGAATCCAGTGATGATCGAATGCTATCAAGACTCCTCCTTCATTCAGACATATATATATTGATGATAATAACGAGAGAGTCCAAGATTGATATGTTAGAAAATTAGACAATGCTATGTGAATTACGTTTGCAGACTATTGTAGACAATAATATCCTCAATATATACGTGCACAATATTATATACTACAGCCTTGGCTGTTGTGACATCTCATTGCTCAGGATACCGACCACAGTATCTATTGTACCAGACGCAATTCCCTCGTTGCTCCAACATACAACAGACGTCAGTTTATGTCCCGACGATATTAACTTTTACAAGGATGGGCATTGTTAATTACCAATAATTTGATGCTAATTGTCGAGCGATATTGCTTGAATTAAACCCACACGGAAAGAAAATTATGGGAAGTTTTGCTGTGCATTATGGGAATGGTTCCCATAATGGTATGGGAATAGTGCCTATACTACTATAGGGATGGTTCCCATATATTATGGGAACCATCCCCATAATAGTATGAGAATAGTTCCCATACCATTATGGGAATGGTTCCCATAATGATATGGGAATGGTTCCCATACCGTTATGGGAACCATTCCCATAATATTATGGAAACCATTCCCATAATATTATGGGAACCATTCCCATATCATTATGGGAACCATTCCCATAATGATATGAGAATCATTCCCATACTATAATGGGAATGGTTGCCATATTGGTATAGGAACTATTCCTATAATATTATGGGAACTATTCCCATAATGTTATGGGAACCATCCCTATAATATCATAAAATTTTTTTTTTGCACAATAGTGTAGAAATTTCCCAAAATTTGAATTTTCTTGAATGTTTTGTGCTGACAAAAAATTCTTGTTAAAAATTTTAATGTTTTTTTGCCAAATACGATTTTTTTTTTTCAATGTTTGAATTTTTGTTTTTATGTTTAATAATATTTCTGTGTATTGTAGAAGTGATTACCACACTTCTTTAAATTAATTTTTTCATGATAATATGGGAACCATTCCCATAATATTATAGGAATGGTTCCTATAATAGCATGGGAACTATTCCCATAATGGTATACGAACCATTCCAATTGCATTATGGGAATCATTTCCATAATATTATGGGAATAGTTCCCATACTATTATAGGAACCATTCCCATAATATTATGGGAATGGTTCCTATAATATTATAGAAAGTATTCCTATAAATTATAGGAACCATTCCTATAATTATAGCACCATTCCTATAAATTATAGGAACCATTCCTATAATTATAGGAACCATTCCTATAGTGTTATGGGTATCATTCCCATAATTATAGGAACTATTCCCATAATTATGGGAAACATTCCTATAATTATAGGAACCGCTCCCATAATTTATGGTCGTAATTCCTATGATGGTATAGGAAAAAATTTCACAAAATTATGGGAACTGCTGCCATAATTTTCTCTCCGTGCAGATGGAGAAAATTTTTGTCCAATAAAATGTTTTATTATTAACGGACATCAAACGGTATTTGGATTTAATACTTGGGAGGATCAAAGCGAGCCGTGTTCTCATATTGAGCTAAATATATAAGCGCGCTTGATGTCTGTGTCGGGGGTGTGGGAGGTATATTTATTGGTATATGTATATAGATATGTATATGCATATATGTAGGACAGACTATAACCGCTCGAGAGGAAAACGCCATCGACTCGTGACCTGATCTATTCAATTTATGCGACGAAGATTGTTTGTGATGTACATAATGCGTGATTATTTTATTTTTAATTACACTCAGGAAAATGGGTTTTAATTATAAATAGTCGGAAAAAAACAAGAGTCTTTCAATATTAAGCAGGGAAAATACATTGTCGGCATTTGCGTGACTTGTTTTACCCCAAAAATATTTTCTTGCCGTAAGATCTATTTCCTCATTAAAATAATCATTAAAAGAAAATAATTCTCCCCATTAAAGTCCTTATACCCGCAGTATTTTTCCAGGCTCCCTATTCTGTTTCACCATCCCCTAAATTTTTATCTTTTTTTTTTTTGCGTCATACAGATAATAGTATATTGATTAAAAAACTACAGTATTAACTGAATGAAATTTATGGACTGGAGATTAAAAAAAAGCTCTTGCCGGCTCGAAAACGATGGCACCACATTTGAAGGCTCCAGATGACTAATGTTCTCGCTACGAAAATGAATGAAAAAAATTTAGGTGAAAAATATGTATATGTGTATTTGACATAGATTCAAAATTAAAGTGACTATGATACACATCTGTGCGCTGATACTTTTTGTGTAACGGGAGGTATTGTGTATTTGAGATGTGTAGATCTGTAAATATATATGAATATATGGCGGAGGTTATGTCGGCGAGACCGTTAATCTTAGCTCTTTGTTTTCTCGCCGTACAAAGATAACGCGGGATGATATGATGGGAAAGAGAAAGAGAATAGATGATAGCGAGCCAGTATATTGTGCACACACATACAGAAATCCACATTCACACAAATACCCTCGGGTTGCTGCTCGACGCTACCAACCAAATGGGACAAACTAATCTTCGGGGATAGCCAACGCAGTATTTCACTGAAAATCGGCTTCTGAGGTGTCATGATAAAAAAAAATATATAATAATGGTAATAATAAAAATAACCCAAGTCACGACGGATTTTCGTTACAGATAACCCTAAATATCAAGCCAAAAGGTTTATGTACTGTTACACGGAAAGAAAATTATGGGAAGTTTTGCTATGCATTATGGGAATGGTTCCCATAATGGTATGGGAATAGTACCTATACTACTATAGGGATGGTTCCCATATATTATGGGAACCATCCCCATAATAGTATGAGAATAGTTCCCATACAATTATGGGAATGGTTCCCATATTGGTATAGGAACTATTCCTATAATATTATGGGAACTATTCCCATAATGTTATGGGAACCATCCCTATAATATCATAAATTTTTTTTTTTGCACAATAGTGTAGAAATTTCCCAAAATTTGAATTTTCTTGAATGTTTTATGCTGACTAAAATTCTTGTGAAAATTTTAATGTTTTTTTGCCAAATACGATTTTTTTTTTCAATGTTTGAATTTTTGTTTTTATGTTTAATAATATTTCTGTGTATTGTAGAAGTGATTACCGCACTTCTTTAAATTAATTTTTTTATGATAATATGGGAACCATTCCCATAATGTTATGGGCATGGTTCCTATAATAGTATGGGAACTATTCCCATAATATTGTTGGAATGATTCCCATAATGGTATAGGGACCATTCCAATTGCATTATGGAAATCATTCCTATAATATTATGGGAATAGTTCCCATACTATTATAGGAACTATTCCCATAATATTATGGGAATGGTTCATATAATTTATGGGAATGGTTCCTATAAATTATAGGAACCATTCCCATAAATTATAGGAATGATTCCCATAATATTATAGAAAATATTCCTATAAATTATAGGAACCATTCCTATAATTATAGGAACCATTCCTATAATTATAGGAACCATTCCTATAATTATAGGAACCATTCCTATAATTATAGGAACCATTTCTATAGTGTTATGGGTATCATTCCCATAATTATAGGAACTATTCCTATAATTATGGGAAACATTCCTATAATTATAGGAACCGCTCCCATAATTTATGGTCGTAATTCCTATTATGGTATAGGAAAAAATTTCACAAAATTATGGGAACCGCTGCCATAATTTTTTTTCCGTGTACCTTTTTCTTGAGCTTAATAATTATTTTAATCTCCAATAAGCTCAGAAATGATAAATATTCGGTACTTTACATTTCAAATTACGGGGAAAAAATTATTTTAATTTTTTTATTGCGGCGGCGTTTTAAGAAACGCGATACCTGGGATTCAACCCCAGGCTGCTGTTATTTTTAAAATGGAATAAAAATATAAATAATGCTGTTTTCATATTCCGATGCCATTAATATAAATTTAAAAAAGGGTTAGGGCTGAAAAAATTAATTAAATAACTCTGATAACCGGCGTATAAATAGCGGCATATTTTTCAGTTTCATATTTATAATTATAATTTGGGCAATGGGAAAAAAATGTAAATGCGTTGGCTGAAAGTATTTAAGTGAATAATTATAATTTTAAATGATATTGATTTAAAATATTTATTAAATATGGAGCCTTGGTTCTAGTAAACACTCTGTTATTGCAAAAGGTATTCATGTGTAAATAGAAATGAAGTTTATTGCGAAATGCTGCAATTGCACTTTACACTCTATTGAGTACTCACGTAATTCATTGCTTAGAAACCAAACGCTTCAATAAATTTAAATGCATACATTATAATAATCAATTTAATGTAGATCTACGCAGGAATATTTTTATAAAATTTAATCCACGTAAAATCATTTTTTACTTCTTTTAAATTTCATTCAACTATTCCTTGTACAGAAAGAAATGATTTCAGAATAATTCGATATTTTCATTCATGAAAAAAAATTCATAATCAATATTTTCTAGCCGAAGAAAAGAAAATTTTTTCATAATAATTAATTTTCTGGAAAAATGAAATTACCAAATACACACACGGGGAAAAATGTTGGCTCGAAACCTACCAATTTTTGTTATGCTGTCGACCAAATTTGAAACAGGAATTGAAGCATCCAAAAAATTATTATGCTCATACGAAAAATTATTATGCTGTCACGATACTTACTACGCGCAAGAAAATGATCGACAATAAGCTTTAATAAAAATTCCTTTCATACATTATTATAATTGTGATGCGGCATAATAATTTTTTATAAAAACATAGGGGAGGGTGGGGCAGAGCGGCCCCCCTAAGCCAATTATTATTTTCTGTGGCTTTCAACCATAAGATCACTTTACTTTTGTCCTATTTCGAACAAATTTATGGACATTTTGCCAAAATTCTGAAAAAAAAAATTTTTTTTTGCGAGCCAGAGCGACCCCCCTCCAAAAAGTGATTAAAAAAATTTTTTTTTTCGTTTTTTTTTTTTTAAATTGTTTTCATCATTAAGAATGTATTTCTTTCTCTTGACAACTATTTTTGGTTTTATATTACTCAAAAAAAATTTTTTAAAGTGTAATAAATCGTTCACTCTTGATTACCTTAATTACTAATTGTTATTTAATAAAAAAAAAAATCAATTCTATAGTTTTACTTTATTTCAAAAATTTATCAACTAAATAAAAAAATTTAATTTTTATAAATTTTTAGTGACCAAATTTGCCTCTTACATAGAGAAACGGCCGAAAAATATGAAAAAATAATTTTTTCGGAAGTTTCGGCTGGTCCATTTTGCCCCAGGTGTTATGCGTAGGGCTAGAAATGTGGAATTATACTAATTTTTTTTTAGTTTGACGATAAAAATATGAAAAAATCACTTTTTCAAAATTTTGGGCTTGTCCATTTTGCCCCAAATGTCATGCGTAGGGGTAAAAATGCGCAAACATATCGGATTTATAGTAATTAGTCGAAAAAAAAAAATTTTTTTTGATCGAAATTTCAGGGGGGCCGCTCTGCCCCACCCTTTACTACTAACTTGTTAGATGCTTTACTTCCTGTTTCAAGTTTGGTCGGCAGCATAATAAAAATTAGTAGGTTTCGAGCCAACATTTTTCTCCGTGCAGTCGGAAATTTAGTGTTCTTGTGTATAAAAATTCAATGGTTAAATATTTTGTGTCAATTATTTGACACCATCAGATATGAATTTAACTAAAGTTGAATGCGTTATCTGATCTCAACAAGTTGTAAGCCTGTATTGATGTTTGACACACGTGCAGAGTGTTAAATTAACCCAAAAAATTGAGTGGACCGTTTGGGACATGTGTTAAATTAAACAGAAGTTTTTCAACTGCGTAGTGTAGAGCAATAATGAGAATCCAGTTGATTGAAAGATTTAATTGTAAACAGTTAATAGTGAATGTAAATTAAATTAATAACAAATTGGTTTATCTGTGAATAGAGCCAACACTCGAATCTACGAATTACACAATAATTTGACACAATGTGTAACTTTACAATGAAATGTAGCAGAGACATTCCCATCGTGATTGTGTCGTTGTAGTCGTCGTCGGTAGCGGGTAGTAGTTGTCGGTAGCTCTGCTAGCTGCTGGGATCAATTGATTGCAAGCACGTGCACGAGTGGGTAGATTTAGTTGGTTACACGATAATAAATGGGATAGAACTTGGAAACTCGTTCATGCTCCATGTACCTCTAGGTATGTTCGTGTGAATGGGAACTAACTAGAAAATTAGTTGCACTTGTACACGCGTTTTACTTATTTTAAATCCTTCACTGTCTTTCGCCTCTTCACCCCCCCCCCCTTAGTACTTTTACTCTCGCTTTTATTCCGCTATCAACTGCCAACTACTTCACAACTTTTTTTTTTTTTTTATTTCAGACTTTCTTTGCCGTCGTCGGTAAATTTTAACTCGATAGTTACTTTTTAACTTGAATTAGTAATATCTCAGGAAATAAATAAGATAAGTCAGTATTTAGGGTGGTCGTTCAAAAGGAAATTCAATTTTCTACAATTTTAATTCGCATAAAAAAATGTGTAAAGTCAATCGTTCAAAAGTTACAGCGCTTTTAAAATATATTAGTCGTTTTTTTTTAAAAAAACTTTTAATGGATACACATTTAGAAGTATTGGTCGTTAAATGTTTTTTATGGGGACAAAAATTGAAGAAAATTTCATTATATTGTCACTGACCTCCGGAAGTATGTAGAGAAACGCAGAAAGAGCCAAAACGGGTCCCATAAACTTTTTTATAAAAAATTATGTTTCAATTTTTTACCACAAATAATTATTGAGATGCCAATAAAATCCATTTTGTTATTTCTCATTTCCAAAAATACATTTTTTTATTTTTACTTACTTATTAAATTGGTTTCTTAATAAAAATAAAATGACGTATGGAAAAAATAAATTATCAGCAATAAAAAAATAATAATTCCAAAAATAAATATTTCAAGTAGACTGACCTTGAAAGATTGCAAAAAAAAATATAAAAAAGAGCCTCGATATCAATAAAATAAAATCACCCGGTTGAAAATCCATATCAACTTAAACTACAATTTCGTTATCTATTTTTCCATCAAACTTTTTGTTAATTTTTTTTTTTAATTTTCTGCAACTCATTCCTTACAGTAGGGGAAGGGGGGGGGGCAAAACGGGCCCCCCAAAATTTTGGATGCCTCGAAATATTAGGGGGCAAAATGGGCCCCCCAAAGTTTTTAACATGAAAAGTGTTTGGAGCGGGGAAGGGGCAAAATGGGACATTGAGGCAAAATGGGCCACTGAGGCAAAATGGTCCCCTCAAAATTTTTAACATGAAAAGTGTTGGGGAGAGGGGGTAAAATGGGCTGTCTAGACTTTGAAAACCTACGAATATTTTTTAGCCAACCGGGTTCCTAAAATTTTTTTAACAGATATGATTAAAGAATTATGATAAGAAGCAAACTAGGTCACGAGTTCAACAGCATTACTAACTATTATTTTTTTCAAAAACAATTTATTCTATATAATCGAAAATAATTAAAATATAAGCAATCAAGTAATGAAATTAAGTTATTTTTATGTCCAAATTTTCACTATCAACTCTTTTTTATACTAAACACACAGCAAAAAGTTTCAAAACACAAAACAAGCGACAAACATACATTGAGTTTTGTTGGGGGCCCGTTTTCCCAACTTTTCAGGATTTTTTAATTTTCATAGACACAGCAAATTAACACCAAAAACTCAGCAGAAGGAAAAAAAAGTGAAAGAAGCTGAAAAACTCGCATTATAAAAATTTTTTGAGGGGGCCCATTTTGCCCCACATTTTTTAATTTTTTATTTTTAATCGACAGAACAAATTAACGTCAAATACTTGGCGAGGGAGTAAAAAAAAGTAATACAAGTAAAAAAAACTGAGGATTTGAAAATTTTTTTCTTAAGGGGCCCATTTTGCCCCCCCCCTTCCCCTAATAAAATTATAAATTATAATTAATTGAATAATAGATTCTTAGTGATTGCAAGTAATCGATAACTCTTCTCCTCAATGCATTATCTCTATCTCGATTCAGTTAATGTTCACTTGAATCCAATATGTACAGGCCAATAGAGCTCTAGGTTCTCGATAATATAAAATGCTAGTTAAACTAATGCCGGATTCAGCGGATTTTCCTGCGGGCAACAAGCCAATGAATTTTTTTGCAACATTACTATATTATCCATACCAACTGTAGTACCAGTAATTTATTTTTTTCCTACATCCCAACTAAATTATACATTTTAATAAAGAGTTCACCGACTCAATAAATATTTTTTTTGTCATAACCCGTGTAAAAAAAATTTGTTCCCAAAAGATTCCAAAAAAGTTCCGCACATGGAACTTCTAAACATGAGACAGATTAGAACTTCGAATGGAACTTTTTTGGAACGTTAGTAATTTTTATGGTAAAAAAAAAAGTTTTTATGAGCGAATTTAGAGTTGAAAAAGGACGTTCTTGGAACTTTTTTGGAATTTTTTATGGACGTTTTTTTTTAGTTCTATAAAAAATTCAAAAGTAGTGATTTTTGAACTATTTTGGCATGTTTCTGGAACGTCTATATTCTACAAAAGATGCAAAAAAAGTAATTTGGGAAGGTTTTTGGAACGCCTATTTTAGTCCATAAAAAGTCAAAAGTGGTGATTCTGCAACTTTTTTGTAATGCTTTTGGAACATCTACTTTAGTTCCATAATAGGTTGTAAAGTAACGATTTTTGAACCATTTTTGAATGTATAAGTAATTTAATTACGTCCAGTAAAATGATATAATACTAAAATTGTTCACAGGAATTCAGGACAAATAAAATTCAAACCATTATTTGATCTTTGTTGAACGTTTCGTCCTTTATTTGGACTTCATCAGCAACTAAATTTAAAACATAAATAATTATAACCTTTCTTTACAAAATAAAACACATAACCAATATAGCCATACCTTAATTCTTATGGTTTATAATCTATTATTTGTTATTATATAAAACGTAAGAAGCATTGGTAAAATTGTTATAATGAATCTATTATCAATTAACATTCTTATTTTGAACATAACGTTTTAAATAACGTGTTTGTTTATGTTCAAAATAAGAATGTTAATTGATAATAGATTCATTATAACAATTTTACCAATGCTTCTTACGTTTTATATAATAACAAATAATAGATTATAAACCATAAGAATTAAGGTATGGCTATATTGGTTATGTGTTTTATTTTGTAAAGAAAGGTTATAATTATTTATGTTTTAAATTTAGTTGCTGATGAAGTCCAAATAAAGGACGAAACGTTCAACAAAGATCAAATAATGGTTTGAATTTTATTTGTCCTGAATTCCTGTGAACAATTTTAGTATTATATCATTTTTGAATGTTTTTGGAACGTCTTTTTTAGCTTTCGAGCAAGGCCAAAATTAGTGATTATGGAACTTTTTTTGAATGTCCATTTAAAATTCCAAATATTTCTAAGAATGTTCTTTTTTTACTCTAAATTCACTCATAAAAACTTTTCATTTACCATCAAAATGACTAACGTTCCAAAAAAGTTCCATTCGAAGTTCTAATCTGTCTCATGTTTAGAAGTTCCACATGCAGAACTTTTTTGTAATCTTTAAGGAACAAATTTTTTTTACACGGGAAACTAAAAAAGGAAATTCTGATTCAATAACATATCAGATTTATCAACTAAAAATAAGCCGCAAGACGTCATTTAAACTTCTGGGGATATTAATACAATGGAGGACAATCGCGTTCGCGCATCAGATGAATTAAATTTACAAAGTAACTACCGAGCACGTCAATACGTCGATAGATCCTCCCCTGGACGCTGTAAATTACAAACGAACGAACGAACGAACGAACAGAAAGCTCTTTAGCATCCCGGGCCGAGCTCGTCGACGGTGCCCTGGACACTCTCTCGGCGTATCAGAAAAATAGATAAAAAAGTGATGAAAATAAAAAATTTAAAAAGATAAAAAATATAAAATAGTGGATCGGATAAATTTATATAGATATATATTGCATTGGTATCGATTCTCTGGTCGGAGGACGATAAATCTGAAGACACGCCTCGATATCGTGTAGTTTAAGCAGCGTGAGAAAATTTTATCGTACGTTTTTTTTCACCCTCGACTTGGTAAAGGATAAAACCAATGGGGAAGTGGATGAAAAAGAGAAATAAAGTTAAGAAAATGTGTTGTAAGTTGCATTCAAGAAGTGGGTGAGCAGAAAACTACTTTCACCGTTCACTCGTTCACTCGCTCACTCACTCGCTCGGGGTACTTTTTACCCCAGATATCTTTTGCCAGCGGGTAGTGGGTAGTGGGAGTACATTATGATCATGGATATGGCGGCAAAGGAATGTGGGCTGTGGAGTGTAATACCAGAAGCCGGGGAATAGAAAAGCTTTTGAATGAATCCTAGAAAGACTGTAGGATTTAATGTGCTTTGATGCCAAATCCTTATTACTTTTTAGAATCCTTCTTTCTCTTATTTATTCTTACTTTTATTTCAATGCTTTTTCCTCAATATTTTACTTGTCTATTTCTAGTTAAACTTCCGAGCTGCTTCGCGGAATGAATTTAATTATTATTACTGTGTAATTTACTCCTGGATTATTAGGAATTAGAGAAATTATTTGGACGGTTGATTAAAATTTTTTTTATCTCCGGTTCTGATGGGGACTTAGAAGCAGAAGCAGGACAGGGGACAGCGGGAAAATAAATAAAGATCGCTGAGATTTTCAGTGAGTGTCTGCCAGGAAATCCATTTAATCCAATCGTCTTTTGTCTTGTGTTGAAACAATGCGTTTGAGAATAAAAAGTGAGTTTGTCTAATGACGGTTAGTAACTCGGATTTAAAAGGTCGGAAATAAACTTTTTTGCAGTTAAGTGTAGTAAAAAAGTGTACACGGAAAGAAAATTATGGCAGCGGTTCCCATAATTTTGTGAAATTTTTTCCTATACCATCATAGGAATTACGACCATAAATTATGGGAGCGGTTCCTATAATTATAGGAATGTTTCCCATAATTATAGGAATAGTTCCTATAATTATGGGAATGATACCCATAACACTATAGGAATCGTTCCTATAATTACAGGAATGGTTCCTATAATTTATAGGAACCATTCCCATAAATTATAGGAATTATTCCCATAATATTATGGGAATAGTTCCCATACTATTATAGGAACCATTCCTATAATATTATGGGAATGGTTCCCATATTATCATGAAAAAATTAATTTAAAGAAGTGTGGTCACTTCTACAATACACAGAAATATTATTAAACATAAAAACAAAAATTCAAACATTGAAAAAAAAAATCGTATTTGGCAAAAAAACATTAAAATTTTTAACAAGAATTTTTTGTCAGCACAAAACATTCAAGAAAATTCAAATTTTGGGAAATTTCTACACTATTGAGCAAAAAAAAAATTTTATGATATTATAGGGATGGTTCCCATAACATTATGGGAATAGTTCCCATAATATTATAGGAATAGTTCCGATACCAATATAGGAACCATTCCCATAATAGTATGTGAATGATTCCCATACCATTATGGGAATGGTTCCCATACCACTATGGGAATGGTTCCCATAATATTATGGGAACCATTCCCATAATGGTATGGGAACTATTCTCATACTATTATGGGGATGGTTCCCATAATATATGGGAACCATTCCTATAGTAGTATAGGTACTATTCCCATACCATTATGGGAACCATTCCCATAATGCATAGGAAAACTTCCCATAATTTTCTTTCCGTGTATAATAAAGATGAAAATAAAAATAAAAGAGGTTTTGAATTAGATTTTTAAAACGATGAGGACAGAGTTCCAGGTTGTAACTCGTAAATCGTCGGAGATAGGTGTGAATTGGCTAGTAATTTGATAACGTCGTGCTCAACGGGTAGTAATTTTATGCAAATCGGATTCTACGGACAATCCGATATGCGTTTATGTGTGTAGGTGTACTATGTGCATAGACTGTAAGAACTTATTTAATTATTCTGGGAATATACGTGTGCACACTGGTTATAACGAATTATTCTCTATGGATATCGTATTATATTGTATTTAGATTATTAACAATGCAAGAATTTATTAATGAAAACTTTATCCCCTTGATTTATTTTCATCCCTATTATTTTACAAATGAGCAACAGATATTACATTTTATTTTTTTTTTGGTGTCACTGAAATTGGAGAAATAAAATTTCGGGTGCTTTATTTGCGAATGCGCAACTAATTGATTTTAAAGTTTTTTTTTAAATACGAAAATAATGAGCTCTGGTTATTGGCGTTAATGAAATTAATTGAGGTATGATTGAACAAAGGGAATTTCATTTTCCATTTAAATGTAATTTTTTTTAATTAACTTCAGCACAAAGGGATTTTTAGTTGATTAATATTAATTTAATTAATCACTCCGTTTCAAATGACATATTTTTTAAATACATCGATAACCAATTACTCATTCGAAAATAAATGGTAAATATTTTTGTTTATTTAATTTGTTGAGTGAATTTTGTCAATTTATTTGCGGGCATATGAATATTTTTTTAAAAATTTTATGCGTACTCATACAATTCCGGTATCTTTTGCTAGAGTACGCGCTTAAGTATATCAACTAAATATAAATTTTTGTATGGTATGTAGGGGAGGGTGGGGCAGAGCGGCCGCCCTGAAATTTTGACCAATAAAAAAATTTTTTTTTTTTCGACTAATTACTATAAATCCGATATGTTTGCGCATTTTTACCCCTACGCATGACATTTGGGGTAAAATGAACAAGCCCAAAATTTTGAAAAAGTGATTTTTTCATAATTTTATCGTCAAATTAAAAAAAAATTATTATAATTCCACATTTCTAGCCCTACGAAAACACCTGGGGCAAAATGGACCAGCCGAAACTTCCGAAAAAATTATTTTTTCATATTTTTCGGCCGTTTCTTTATGTAAGAGGCAAATTTGGTCACTAAAAATTTATAAAAATTAAATTTTTTTTTTTAGTTGATAAATTTCTGAAATAAAGTAAAATTATAGAATTGATTTTTTTTTTTTATTAAATAACAATTAGTAATTAAGGTAATCGAGAGTGAACGATTTTTTACGCTTTAAAAAATTTTTTTCGAGTAATATAAAACCAAAAATAGTTGTCAAGAGAAAGAAATACATTCTTAATGATGAAAACAATTAAAAAAAAAAAAAAACGAAAAAAAAAAATTTTTTTATCACTTTTTGAAGGGGGGCCGCTCTGCCCCACAAATAAAAAAAAATTTTTTTCAGAATTTTGGCAAAATGTTCATAAATTTGTTCGAAATAGGACAAAAGTAAAGTGATCGTATGGTTGATAGCCACAAAAAATAATAATTGGCTTAGGGGGGCCGCTCTGCCCCACCCTCCCCTATCAACTGTATATAAATTTTTGAACCAATCCCGTGCAAAAATTGTCATTACAGTGAACTTTTCCACGGGATAGTATTTTCAAAATCTATTCCATGAGTTGAAACATATTAGACGATAATTTCTTAAAACTGCAGCATAAAGGCCACTGCAATTTTTTTAAGTGAAACTTTTTATTCTCTATATTTACTTATTATTATTATTATTTTTAATTCTGTTAATTTTATTTCCATTTGAATAATTAAGTACAAAACCGGCGAGTGGCTAATTGTAATTTCATTCTCGGTTTTCTCCTTTCCCTCCTCCTTCTTCATGTCCTTATCTTCCTTTTCTTGAGCTGGGTCACAAACGCGTGTGCTTAATCGATCGAGCATTCATTTTCCCGTGGCTTTATCCATCTATACCCAGAAGTCTTATGATGAGAACCCGTCTGCCTGTTTTCTCTTAAATCCCACCTTATTTCCAATTTCGTTGATTCTATTTGTCGTGACACTCGAGCTCAATGTGATGAGTTAACGAATTTCTTTACTTGTTTTATTTTCTGTTCCTCCCACTCCTCCCATCCCATCTTCTGATTATTCCTCTTTTTATCTCAATTTTATTTTCCGCTCGTTTACTCATTTACTGCCTCAACTCGCAAACAACAACAAAAAAACACCATCACTTTTTATATTTTTATTTATTTCAATTTCCTCCGACGACAGCCGATTCATTTATTTTCTATGCTGTCCAAAGTCAACAAAATATAAGACCATTAATAACAAATCCGACTTATAATCGCATCTCACCTTTCTTATATTTCTTTTAATCACAAATATCTACACAGATATTTTTCATATTTTAATTTATATGCACGTGTTTTCCCCAAGAGACTCATCAACCCAAGTCCTTGTTCCACTAACATGCCAACAACATATATATTATATAATGTATATATTTAATTGCTATTTATGAACCTCCGCGACTTTTACCCGCATATTCCTCACATACATTATTAATTATTATTATTATCATTATTACCATCATCGTTATTGTTATGATAATACTTATATAGATGATACTTGTTACCACTCAGTTTATTTAGCTTTTCCAACTTGCGTGCAAACAATATAAATGGCGACCTACCGCTGCCGCTAATGCTAATATTAATACTAATTCAAATATCAACATTTGAATCCTATCTGTGTATTTGGGAAAAAAGTCTAGATCTGCCTAGATCAAATTTGATCAGGTATGGTCAAATTTTATGCATGGAAAGGTATGAACAGATCTGATTTGCTCTGTTCAGATCAAAGTAGATCTAGGCTGATATAACTTTCGGCTCAAAAATCTGCCTGTCTAAATTTGAACAGATCTAATTTGATTTGGGCAAATATAGACAAAATGCAGATCTACGCTGTAAAAAGAGCGGTGTTAAAAATGGACTCATTTTAACTCCGCCCGGTGTTAAAATAACATTACACCGGTGTTAAAAATACCGGTGTTAAAGCGGAGTAAAATCGGTGTAAAAGCGGGGTAACCGGTGTAAAAACGGAATAACATCGGTGTAAAAGCGGGGTAACCGGTGTAAAAACGGAGTAAAATCGGTGTAAAGGCGGGGTAAATTGCGTCCGCTTGGAGTATTAACTTTAAAGATTATAAAACACAAAAAATGTCAGTACTTTATGAAAATTAATAAAGAATATCATTTATTAACAAGTATAGTGATCGAGTAAGAAAAAATATTCACAAAATAAAATATTTTAACACTGGTAAAGAATATTTACACCGGCGGCGGCGTTATTTTAACACCGGTCTAGAATATTTACACCGGTCTCGGCTTTATTTTAACACCGGCCTCGAATATTTACACCGGTGGCGGCGTTATTTTCACACCGCTTTCGGGCGTAAATTTAACACCGATAATTTTAACACCTACACCGTTTGGACTTACCCCGGTGATTTTTTACAGTGTAAACATTTTTTCTCGGGATTAGAAAAAAGTCTTTACAAAAAATATTCCAAAAAGTTTTGTTACCGTGGCCTTTAAAATTTGAAAAAAATCGAAACTGGGTTGATAACCCACACGGAAAAATTATATATCCGTATATATTCGGGCAAATCTGAATATATGCGGCATATATTCAGATTTGCCCGAATATATACGGATATATAATTTTTCCGTGTGGAAATTTTTTAAGCGAACATAATTTGACTTGAAAACTTACCTGGTTTGAAAAACATTAACAAAAAAATCTTTAAAGCGTTTTCTTACTTTTTATAAGAACTTTTCAAACACGAGGTCTAAAGATTAAAAATTTTTCTACTCTTGAATTTTTTTAAAGCTCCAAAAATTATCAACGAAGTGCAGAATTGTGTCAAATTTCGAAGTTCTCTGTTAGGAACTTTTTTTACATGGGTAATTTGGTCTATAGAGAGTGTAAGTAATCCATAATAACTTGTATTGTTTACCTCGTGGCAAACTAATCATACCCATCTATCATTAAACTAAAACAATCTAATCTCACCTTCATAAATATCTTTAAACAATGGATACATATATATATAATATATAAACACGGGAGTATCTGTTATCGATATACTTGATTCAACAAACGTCTATTGTCTTTAAATAATTATTTTTATTTTTATCTCCGTCGTATAGAACGATTTATTATCTGACAGAAATACCCTCACCCGCTTATTTCTTCAGCGCCCGCTCAAGTTGATACTAAACATACTTTTATATTTTATTTAGCTTTGGAAAATAATACTGATGAAATTTTAAAATGCAATTGTTTTGTTTCGATATAATGATCGATCTATAAATTTTATTGTCAGTTTTAAGTTTCAAATAAATAGAGAATAAGATACCAATAGCGCCCTCTTCAATAGAGGGCCAATTATTATTTCTTTTCATAAATGAAAAAAATTAGAAGTAGGGGAGGGTGGGGCAAAGCGGCCCCTTTGAAATTTTGATCAAAAAAAATTTTTTTTTTTTGACTAATTACTATAAATCCGATATGTTTGCGCATTTTTACCCCTACGCATGACATTTGGGGCAAAATGGACAAGCCCAAAATTTTGAAAAAGTGATTTTTTCATATTTTTACCGTCAGATTAAAAAAAAATTTTTATAATTCCACATTTCTAGCCCTACGCATAACACCTGGGGCAAAATGGACCAGCCGAAACTTCCGAAAAAATTATTTTTTCATATTTTTCGGCCGTTTCTTTATGTAAGAGGCAAGTTTGGTCACTAAAAATTTATAAAAATTAAATTTTTTTTTTTAGTTGATAAATTTTTGAAATAATGTAAAATTATAGAATTGATTTTTTTTTTATTAAATAACAAGTAGTAATTAAGGTAATCGAGAGTGAACGATTTTTTACACTTTAAAAAATTTTTTTCGAGTAATATAAAACCAAAAATAGTTGTCAAGAGAAAGAAATACATTCTTAATGATGAAAACAATTTAAAAAAAAAAAACAAAAAAAAAAATTTTTTTTATCACTTTTTGAAGGGTGGCCGCTCTGCCCCACAAAAAAAAAAAAAAATTTTTCAGAATTTTGGCAAAATGTCCATAAATTTGTTCGAAATAGGACAAAAGTAAAGTGATCTTATGGTTGAAAGCCACAAAAAATAATAATTGGCTTAGGGGGGCCGCTCTGCCCCACCCTCCCCTATAATTAATTTTTTTTTTTTTTTTTAAGTATTCGCTTTTGGTCTCGTTACTTTATTTTATAGGTTACGCAGTTGAAAAGATCGAAAATAAAATTTCTCATTTTCAACGAAAGTTTAATTTAATTTTTTTTTTTTTTTTTGATAGAATTACAAATTATTTTTTATTCACAGCTACTCGAATTGACTTTTTTTACCTCTTGTACTTATAAAATATTAATACTATTACATTGTTATGATTATAAATAATAAAAAAAGAAAAAAGTTTATGCTACTCGTGAAATGTTCTCAATAAAAAAAAAAAATTATTTAGTTTTTAAAACTCCGAAACTCATTTTATACGATCGAGTGTATTTCATCAGAATAATAAGGCCTCTATTTCGTTTTATTTCTTTTTTTATTTTTTTATTAATGAGAAAAGTTTATAAACTCTTAATAAATAGAGCCCCACTCAGATATTGAATAACTCGCACTATATAGTAATAATTATAATAATAGAAAAAATTAATTTATATTAAAATTAATCTAACTTTTTATAGGACTGTAGTTTATGGATCGTGTAGTGTGGATATGAAGAAAAAACGAAATTCGGTGCACGAAATAACGATTAAACAATAAAAAAGGGGAAATAAATAACCAGAGAAACTATAAATTATATTTATATATTCAATTTTTATGCTTTATTTCCTCCGGTGGATTACGATCTACAAACAAGGATTAGTTTGACGTACTTGTAATGTATAATAAATCAATTTTTTTTTAAATGTTTATTTTTGTAGAGGCGAATTAAATAAAGTGATTTAGGGTAAAGATCAATGGCAGAACAATAATAATTTTTTTTTATAAATTAAAAGAAATCAGAAGTTCAATTACATTTTTTTTCTTTTAAATACCAGAACAATACAGGCCAAGTTGATCAACTCGAATATTTTTATATCGCCCTTAAGAATTTCTACAGAAAGTCGAAAGTAATTCTAGACCCAAAAAAACTTTTTACCTTCTGTGTGCTAGCATTCTTCCAGAAAACGCCGTCTAAGAAAATATAAAAAAAATCTAGACTCTGCTTCCTGCCCGGGTCAAAAATAAAAATTGATTCAGGCTCGCTTCGCCTCATTTTATTTTGAAGTTATCGATTTACCGACGATTTTTTGATAAGATCTCGAATTTTTCGATTTAAATTCAATTTTTTTCAAGTTTTTGAACTTTTTTGATCTTAGTTTCAACTTATTCGTCTTTATTTTGAGCACGATAGTCATTCACATTATTTTTGACTTGCTAAACCACGTCAAAAAAAGTCATTTATTCGCCTCCCGATGAAAAAAGATTTTATACAATTGTATAGAATTATATATCAATTATATATGGACTATATATAATTATATATGGGCTATATATAATTGGATAGAAAAAATGTCCCGATCCAATTGTATACAATTTGTATAGAAATTGTATACAATTCTATACAAATTCTATACAATTCTATATAATTATATACAATTCTATATATTTCAATTATATAAAATTGTATATAATTATATAGAATTTTACATAATTATATAGAATTGTATATAATTTGTATAGAATTATATAGACTTGTATACATTTTGTATAGAATTGTATACAATTTCTATACAAATTGTATACAATTGGATCGGGACATTTTTTATATATAATTTTATACAATTGTATAAAATCTTTTTTCATCGGGCTTACTTTCGCCTTAATATATAAAAATTATTTTACCTTAGTTCTGACTTTTTCGACTTATAATTTGAGTCGAATAAGTCTACATCAAGTAAATTTCGACTTGATTTCAACTTTTTCGTTTTGAATCGTGACTAAGTAAGCCAGTTAAGTCTAAACTAAGGCGAAAACTTAATATCTTTCATACCGTAAAAAAAGTCGAGTTTGTCTTGTGAAAAACGGCTCCAAATTTCGACTTGATAAACCACCTCTAAATCAAGTTTTATTTTTGACCCGAGTGAGTTCAAAAACAGCGGGAAGTTTTGGGGTTTTACCGCAGAGCCTACCATTTTTTTTGTTTTTCTTAAAAATTTTTAGTTAAAAAAATTCAAATACTGACCACTTCATTTTTTTTCTGAACAATGGTGTCAATTCATCAAATATTTGACTTGATACATAAAATTTTTCAAATTAAATATGGCAATTACTTTGAAATTCCTTAAGTTGTCTCACTATTCGTTTCGTTCCCTTTTTTTTAAACTTTAAACCCGTGGGTCTTATAAAATAATAACTTATGCTAATGTGCAAATTAATAATTGATAATTTAATGGACCTCTCTTGTTAGTTTATAAAAAAATATGTACATATATTATCGCGTAAAAGTTATCCATTAGCGAGGGCAGCTCGTAGATTCCAAAGGTGAGGCCAAAAACTGGCTAGTGGTTTAGTGTGTACTGTGCAAGTAAAGGCGCATATTGCTATTAAAGACGTTAGTTTATGAATTTCCTGTCGACACCACAGGATAATTTCCGGTGACGGAAGTACCCATGATTACTGGTTTTATATAGATATACGTGCGCATAAAATCAGACAATATTATTATAATAATAATTTAATTGGGAAAATAATTAAAAAGTCAGTAATTGATAAGTGTAAAGTTAATTTTTTTAGTTAAAAAAAAAAAAAATATATGATAATAAAAATCAAAGGCTTTGAGATACTTTGTGCTGTGTAGAAAAGAGTAATGATCGTGAAGGGAAGCTTAATAATTACAAGTACTTATAACAAAAAAAAAAAAATCCTGTTTGAAATTACTGTTTAAGAAGTTTCAAAGGTAGAAGCACAAGTTTAGTAAAACTTTTTTGTCCCAGTTTGCGTTGTTTGTCTTTGCTTTTAATTAAAAAAATACATACTTGCATAATCGCCTGACTTATTTATTTTTGTATGTGTCAAAAAAAAATGATTTAATTTCTGTTAGTTTAAACTTTAACAACTTGCAGCATCTCGTTAAATAAATAAGATAAGGAGGCGCTTAGGGAGGTCATTAGAAACGTAATTTTATTTTTTGTTTTCTAAAGTTTTTTCGGGGTAAAAAACAGCGTAAAACCTTTCGTTTAAAAGTTACCGCTGTTAAAGAAATCAGCAATTTTTTACAACGACTTAAAGTTGCTGCCTTCGCTGGATTTTATGCCAAGATACTTATTTTTTTTATTTGTGCAAATTAAAATTTTATTCGATGACCTCTTCTCTTAAACGAGTTGAGCCTAGAATTTTTTCTGTTCATAAATAAATAATTAAGTGATGATAAAGTTAGAAAATGAGGATGAATTATTTATTTATTGACAATGATTAAGTCGTAAAAAAGTTTTGATAAAACTAACGAGTCTCGTAAACGATTACCCTCTTAAATTATTCGGGCTATTGCGGTCCCGGGAACCCAATGCGGTCTGCTACTGAAACGTACACCTCATAAAGCTTATGCTTGGTTAGAAACTAAAAAAATTCACGCAAAAAAAATAAAAAAGGTAATCGATGAAACCCTCACGACTTAACCCAATTCTTTCTTAAATTTTCTCCTTTCTTTTTTCTATCATTTTTTTAGTTTCCTCGTTTCTTTGGATTTTTTCATTCCGCCCAGTACGTCTGGTTGTTTGCAAGCTTTTTATTTGTCTTAATCCACGGAGTGGTTTGTATCTTGTGAATTTATTAGCCTGGTAAATCACGTCCAGCCTCGTTTTTAAGTTACAACACTTACACTTATACTTATACTTACACTTGAAAGAAAAAAATTTAATTTTGTTCATTATCTAGACGGAAAGAAAATTATGGGAAGTTTTGCTATGCATTATGGAAATGGTTTCCATAATAGTATGGGAACAGTACCTATACTACTATAGGGATGGTTCCCATATATTATGGGAACCATTCCCATAATAGTATGAGAATAGTTCCCATACCATTATGGGAATGGTTCTTATACCATTATGGGAATGATTCCCATAATATTATGGGAACCATTCCCATATCATTATGGGAACCATTCCATACTATTATGGGAATACTATTATGGGAATGGTTCCCATATTGGTATAGGAACTATTCCTATAATATTATGGGAACTATTCCCATATGGTTATGGGAACCATCCCTATAATATCATAAAATTTTTTTTTTGCACAATAGTGTAGAAATTTCCCAAAATTTGAATTTTCTTGAATGTTTTGTGCTGACAAAAAATTCTTGTTAAAAATTTTAATGTTTTTTTGCCAAATACGATTTTTTTTCAATGTTTAAATTTTTGTTTTTATGTTTAATAATATTTCTGTGTATTGTAGAAGTGATTACCACACTTCTTTAAATTAATTTTTTCATGATAATATGGGAACCATTCCCATAATATTATAGGAATGGTTCCTATAATAGTATGGGAACTATTCCCATAATATTATGGGAATGATTCCCATAATGGTATAGGAACCATTCCAATTGCATTATGGGAATCATTCCCATAATATTATGGGAATGGTTCCTATAATATTATAGAAAGTATTCCTATAAATTATAGGAACCATTCCCATAAATTATAGAAGTGATTCCCATAATATTATAGAGAGTATTCCTATAAATTATAGGAACCATTCCTATAATTATAGGAACCATTCCTATAGTGTTATGGGTATCATTCCCATAATTATAGGAACTATTCCTATAAATATGGGAAACATTCCTATAATTATAGGAATAGTTCCTATAATTATGGTCGTAATTCCTATGATGGTATAGGAAAAAATTTCACAAAATTATGGGAACCGCTGCCATAATTTTCTTTCCGTGTAGAAGGAGAAATCTCGAATACTAAGTCGGCATTGAAAAACTGATGATTAAAAATTAAATTGAACAGAAATAAATTATTTTTTTAAAGTCTACTTAAGATTTTCTTTTCATCTTTTAAATATAAATGTCTTCGGACGTAAACATTTTATTCTTTTTCTTCATTTCCGGTACATACATTTTTTATTGCTACTCGCATTATTATTATTATGTTTATTTTTATCGTAGTTGCACGTGGATTCTTTGGAAGCTTTCACGCCGCTGTCGCCTGTCGAGGAAAAGGAAAAGCGACAAAAAAAAAACGCGAAAGTGGAAGTGGAAGAGGGAAAGGGAGAGTAAAATGTTGTAAAAGAGGAAGTGAGATCGTTGGCTAGAGGTAAAAGATTTCTTCACAAAAGAGAAAATCCTTCCAACTCGGTATCGAATTCCTCTTAGACTTCTCCACTCTAGTACACGAGCTTCTGCACGCAAGTGTACTGGAGTGAGTCAGACAATTGAATCGACCATTGAAAGGCATTCAGGTGAAGAAAAGTTAGATCCAAGTTATATCTCTTCGTCCATCCTGCCACTGCTATTGCTTTTGCAATCGTCTAATTGGAATGTCCAATAACTCTATTTAATTGCCCGTAACTTTCATAATAAACTTGAGCCCTCTGATATTTCTTGTAATCCTCAATTACTACATTTTTAAATAATAATAAAAATAATTTACAAGATAATTTGGATTTTAATCGGCAACTCTGTAATATTTCCTTCACAAATTAAACTATCAGTATTTCATGAATAATTATAATGGAAATTGTCGAGGGTCACAAAGGACGCTATTAAAATACATGCACAGAAAAAATATTTACACGAGACACAAATTAAGTTGGCATGTTAAATATTCAGATGATGTTTTCCTCGAGAATGTTAACTCAATTAATATATCATTTGTATTGCAAACGTGGCTCGTAAACTTTTGTCAAACTGTGTGGGGACATATGAATATTACGATGAGTATTACCCTTACATACAGGGGCTCTATTTAAAGCCCGACTGTTCCCCAGTAGAAAACTCGCCGCTTAGTCAGACCGCAGCTTAAATTTTTTTTTCAACTCAACAACTTTAGTCGACATTATTTACATGTAATTAATGACGATATTTATATTTATTTATCATTTACTGTGCAGCAGTCTATACTGACATTACTAGTAAACAGCAAATGAGACTACAAAGAAAACTTAATGCATGTGTCCGGTACATTTTTAAAATCTCAAGATATGAACATGTCACTTATTATTATAATGAGCTTCGATGGCTCACTCTAAGGTCTAGGCGGGAGTTTTTCTTATCTTGTATTGTTTACAAAGCGTTATATTTAAATCAAAAGCCCCTAATAAGGAACGGCTTGTATATTTTAGAGCCCCGTCTGCGTAGAGGTGATGTCCGTCAGGATTACCTTATTTTACCGGGATGTCATAGTGCTAAGTATGATAAGTCATTTATTAGGGGAAGGGGGCGCAAAACGGGATAGGCCGGCAAAGTGGGATACCTTCAAAATATCGTCAAAATTTTTTTTTCTCGAAAAACTTTCGAAAATGGTCAAAAATGACATCTAGAATCATTTTACACTATTAAAAGCTAAAAAAAAACATTTTTATATTTTTTGCGAAAAGTATAATATTGGCGCCAATTTCAAATTTTGAAAAGAAATAACAAGGAAAAACTTCTTTAAAAATATGTTGAGAGTAAATTTAATTACTTACATCAATTTAGAAAGACATTATTACATCAATTTTATTCACTTGAAAAAAAAAAAAAAAATTTACTTTTTTTTGGGGTATCCCATTTTGCCCGCAGAAATTAAAAATTTTTTTTCTGATGGCAGTCTAAAATTCGTTACATTTATTTCAAATAGAATCAAAATGAAGCCAATTTACGATATTTATGTCCCTAAAAACTAAATTTTTCGTTAAGTATCCCGTTTTGCCCCCCCCCCTTCCCCTATATCTGCAATAAGAATTTCGAATCAATTGCCTGATTATTGTACTACAAAGCCTACCTTTGCGGAATTTCGTACCTCGTGTTATGAATATTTCCTAAGTTTAAATTAATGGTAAATGGTATGATTACTGTTAGAATTTATATTTATGTGATGATTGAGTGTGATATTGTTATATTAAATTAATTAATAATATATTTATTTTTACTCTTATATATACTATACTATTGTTATATTATATTGTACTAAGGGATGGCCGCAAGAAGCTTCGACTTCATGGCCAATTAAATAAAAAATAATAATAATAATTTACTGGGTGCGAACAAACAGTTTCAGAATTTACCACAATTTTTTTTTTTTTTATAATAATAATTTTGGTTGGACTTAAAATTGAAGTAAAAAAGAAAACAAATATTTAAAGTAAAAAATATGTGAATTCATCGGCCTGGTGGCCGAAACGTTGGGAATTGACGCAATGCAACACAGCATGACAATTCACATCCCACATACGTAGATACATACGAGTGACGGATGTTGTCCTGGGGTGGTTGATCAAAACCACGAGTAATGGAGCAACGCAAATAGATATCCAGTAGTACTGTACGGAGTTGACGCGACCCAAGCCACAATTGGTACATCGCGCCCGGCGTGTTCTCGCTCTCTTCATGGGAATCCGCAGCACACATCGGCCCCACTATCCCCACCGCACAACATCCTCTGTGTATTTTTCAGATGACCGACCCTCGCGTTTGTCATCCACCTGAATTTACATGTTAACTTTACTCTCTAAACTTTACATTTTGTTCCATCATTTTTTTAACCCGACTCCAACCTCCATATCGACCGTTCGAGCTGTCATGTAAATTGTCCCTGACTATTTCTGTTACCACTTAAGCTTTAAAACGTTAAAATTACTCACCCGATTCCACTTACTGAGCATTATTATCCTCATCATCATTATCATTATCATAATCGCGGTCTAATTAATTCGAAATTACGAAATACGTCTTTTTTAATGAAATGAGGAATTTTTAAGTTCCGCTTGTAAGTCAGTCAGGAATATTGAGTAGTTTTTTTTTAGGAACTCGTTCATTTCAGAGAAAAATTTCAAGTTCCGGGTAAAAAATTTCAAACCAAAATAATAAAAATTTGGAAAATCCAAAAGTGCACGCCTCGAACGCTCATGTTATGTTTTTTTTTTAAAAGTTAAATTTTGAATAAAATTGAATATCCCGCTCTTTTCCCATAGAAATTTCCATGGTAAATATACGGTAATAAAAGTAAAAAAAAAAAATAAGGAGAACATTCCTAATGAAAAATGGCGGCAGTGTGTGTTTGTTTACATGTAAGATTGCCGGTTTTAACCGTAATGATTTATTTTTAAAAAAACGAGAAGGCCTACAGTAGTGATTTTCGAAAGGAACCTTCTTTGCTTATTTCTGAAAATTTTGAAAAAAAAATTAAATAGTTTCGTCAAGTCGTTCTCGAGATATCCGTACCACGCCGTTTTTTTTAACCACAGACTAATGCACGTCCACGATAAATTTTTTTTAATGAACTTTTTTTTATATTAATACATATTAGACAAATTAAAAAAAGTATCAGGATTATTTATTAGTGTTTCAGCTTTATATTGATGTGTTTTTCATAATGTGTAAGAGTAATAGAAAAAAAATATATGCACTTTAATGAGTGGAAATCGTGTGACCTTGACATGTCGGTTATAAAGCACAACCTCTCCACTTCGCTTCCGAGGCGTGCAATAAATTTTTTACCGGCCGAAAAATGACCAATAATTAAACATATATCAATATGACTTATATATCGATACATAAAAAATCATATTAAAAATTTTCCATCTATTTCCTCTCCGCGGGAAATTAATTTTTTTACACGATATATAAATAAATAACAATAAAAAAGTAAGTAACCACTCTTAGTCTATTAAATAATATGATAGTGTTGGCTTATAATTTTTAATATAAATGATTTATGAAGAAAAAACATTATCCAAAGCTGTCGACAATTATTTAAGCTAGAGCGCCAGTGGCGGGTACAGGAGCCGAGGTTTAGTAATAGCATAACCGTGAACCGGCAGCTTATGAGGCCATAAACCATTTCGATAATGATACTGGTATACACACTGGTATACTTTTAGCATTACACGGGCGAGAAAACCCGCAAACATTGAGAACTGTTCACCGCAGGTATTTTCCCCCGTTGGTGACACTGCCACTGCTGGTGCTAGTGCTACTGCACACAACTTTCGGTGTATCATCGCATACACACGTATATTATGTTACGTATGTTAAAATGTACAAGACTACTCACGGACTTGGCCTGTTAGTCAGAGCCCGCGTAATGTTTAATGTGGCTTTTCCAACAAGGCAACCCGTCTACAGCTTGTGGAGCTTTTCCTCTAATCCGCGCGAAACTCTCGTTCCACTGGGACCCACTACTACTCCACTACTTATAATATTACTGCTACTGCTTTCACTCGTGAACCACCACCAGATGTCCTGATATCTCTGCATATTTCTGTATCATCATCATTCAACTCCACAGCATATTCATAAGTTCGAAACTTGATATCACCACAAATTGGTTTTATTATTTTTTTTTAACAAACAGAGAGCGTAAAAGGAGCACATGGCTTTTGAAGTCAAGTTTAGATGGAACTGGAGCTGTAATGAACTAGGAAGTTTAGTTGGGAGCAAAAGTCAGGAGTCGGATTTGGCTGAATATCGCGTGGCCGAGGTTGTTTGTGATACTGGTGCTCTCAAGGATGAGAATAAAAACTATATAAACTTTTTTACGAGCCCTTATGGTCTGACAGAGCTACACTGAAACTACTGACGCTACAGTATCTTTTGTCTGATTGTGAGAGTTTGTAAGATTAAAATGCTCGGGTGACAAAAATATAAAACTTGGGCGATTACGTTACTTGGGAAAAAAAATACTCTAGCACATAGGGGAGGGTGGGGCAGAGCGGCCCCCCAGAAATTTTGATCAGAAAAATTTTTTTTTTGACTAATTACTATAAATCCGATATGTTTGCGCATTTTTACCCCTACGCATGACATTTGGGGCAAAATGAACAAGTCCAAAATTTTGAAAAAAAGAATTTTTCATATTTTTATCGTCAAATTAAAAAAAAATTAGTATAATTCCACATTTCTAGCCCTACGCATAACACCTGGGGCAAAATGGACCAGCCGAAACTTCCGAAAAAATTATTTTTTCATATTTTTCGGCCGTTTCTCTATGGAAGAGGCAAATTTGGTCACTAAAAATTTATAAAAATAAAATTTTTTTTTTAGTTGATAAATTTTGGAAATAAAGTAAAACTATAGAATTGTTTTTTTTTTTATTAAATAACAATTAGTAATTAAGGTAATCGAGAGTGAACGATTTTTTACGCTTTCAAAAATTTTTTTCGAGTAATATAAAACCAAAAATAGCTGTCAAGAGAAAAAAATATAGGGGAGGGTGGGGCAGAGCGGCTCCCATGGGGCAGAGCGGCCCCCCTGAAATTTTGATCAAAAAAAATTTTTTTTTTTTCGACTAATTACTATAAATCCGATATGTTTGCGCATTTTTACCCCTACGCATGACATTTGGGGCAAAATGAACAAGTCCAAAATTTTGAAAAAAAGAATTTTTCATATTTTTATCGTCAAATTAAAAAAAAATTAGTATAATTCCACATTTCTAGCCCTACGCATAACACCTGGGGCAAAATGGACCAGCCGAAACTTCCGAAAAAATTATTTTTTCATATTTTTCGGCCGTTTCTTTATGTAAGAGGCAAATTTGGTCACTAAAAATTTATAAAAATAAATTTTTTTTTTTAGTTGATAAATTTTGGAAATAAAGTAAAACTATAGAATTGTTTTTTTTTTTATTAAATAACAATTAGTAATTAAGGTAATCGAGAGTGAACGATTTTTTACGCTTTCAAAAATTTTTTTCGAGTAATATAAAACCAAAAATAGCTGTCAAGAGAAAAAAATATAGGGGAGGGTGGGGCAGAGCGGCTCCCATGGGGCAGAGCGGCCCCCCTGAAATTTTGATCAAAAAAAATTTTTTTTTTTTCGACTAATTACTATAAATCCGATATGTTTGCGCATTTTTACCCCTACGCATGACATTTGGGGCAAAATGAACAAGTCCAAAATTTTGAAAAAAAGAATTTTTCATATTTTTATCGTCAAATTAAAAAAAAATTAGTATAATTCCACATTTCTAGCCCTACGCATAACACCTGGGGCAAAATGGACCAGCCGAAACTTCCGAAAAAATTATTTTTTCATATTTTTCAGCCGTTTCTCTATGTAAGAGGCAAATTTGGTCACTAAAAATTTATAAAAATAAATTTTTTTTTTTAGTTGATAAATTTTGGAAATAAAGTAAAACTATAGAATTGTTTTTTTTTTTATTAAATAACAATTAGTAATTAAGGTAATCGAGAGTGAACGATTTTTTACGCTTTCAAAAATTTTTTTCGAGTAATATAAAACCAAAAATAGCTGTCAAGAGAAAAAAATATAGGGGAGGGTGGGGCAGAGCGGCTCCCATGGGGCAGAGCGGCCCCCCTGAAATTTTGATCAAAAAAAATTTTTTTTTTTTCGACTAATTACTATAAATCCGATATGTTTGCGCATTTTTACCCCTACGCATGACATTTGGGACAAAATGGACAAACCCAAAATTTTGAAAAAGTGATTTTTTCATATTTTTATCGTCAAATTAAAAAAAAATTATTATAATTCCACATTTCTAGCCCTACGCATAACACCTGGGGCAAAATGGACCAGCCGAAACTTCCGAAAAAATTATTTTTTCATATTTTTCAGCCGTTTCTCTATGTAAGAGGCAAATTTGGTCACTAAAAATTTATAAAAATTAAATTTTTTTTTTTTAGTTGATAAATTTTTGAAATAAAGTAAAACTATAGAATTGTTTTTTTTTTTTTTTATTAAATAACAATTAGTAATTAAGGTAATCGAGAGTGAACGATTTATTACACCTTAAAAAATTTTTTTCGAGTAATATAAAACCAAAAATAGTTGTCAAGAGAAAGAAATACATTCTTAATGATGAAAACAATTTAAAAAAAAAAAAAAAACGAAAAAAAAATTTTTTTATCATTTTTTGGAAGGGGGCCGCTCTGCCCCACAAAAAAAATTTTTTTTTTCAGAATTTTGGCAAAATGTCCATAAATTTATTCGAAATAGGACAAAAGTAAAGTGATCTTACGGTTGAAAGCCACAAAAAGTAATAATTGGCTTAGGGGGGCCGCTCTGCCCCACCCTCCTTTAGAAGAAAAAAATGAGATCTGTCCGGATCTTGTCAGATCTAATGTTTTTTACGAGCATGTTAATTATGAGTGATTTAATTTATAAAATTATATTTCGGGGTCGCTGTGTTTTAGAGTGAAGTGAAAATATATAAGTTTATCATAAATTTTTGTTGCTATAAAATTAGACTAAGTGCACTTAAACGTGACCTAGCAGTAATATGACTTATTATTTGTGAGATCGGGAGCCAGCACTTTAGCAACCGGCGTGCGTACTCGAATTACCATATTATGCATATTTTGCAAATGGTCAAACCCTCTGCCCATTTAATTAGCAGACCTACTGCTACTGAAATTTTAAAAGACCCACGAGAGTATTAAACCCGTTAATAGTCAGTTCACGCGTCACGGGCAAAAACAATCACCATTTTTTAATATTTTAAATTATAGGATAAAATCGATTAAATTAAATTATAGAAAATTAAGTTTTTTAATTTACCATTAAATTAATTAACTGCCGTAATTTTCTACTTTATCTCCCACTTTGGTTCCCTGAGTCTCGATAAAGCAAAAATTTTCTAAGCTCTATAAATATTTATGAAAAAAAAAAATTAAAAATTGGAATGTGAATTAAAGCGAATCGCGAGCTTTGAATAGAAATGTATCTTGGCAATGTATCCAACGAGCTCATGGCAGCAGCAGAGAGAACTCAGGATACGATCAAGGCACACATAAATCTATCTTAAAATTAGATTTCCTATTGAGCTTTCGAGGCCTCACGAGACGAATAGCTCCAGGCAACAGAATTTTCGATTCCACTAGTCTTCAATAATGCAACAGCTATATATATATAAATATATATTGCCTTCCATGTGATCCTTATCCCTCGACAAAAATAAATAAACAGATAGGGGAAGGGGGGGGGGCAAAATGGGCCCATGGGGCAAAACGGGCCCCCTAAAATTTTGGATGCCTCGAAATATTAGGGGGCAAAATGGACCCCCCAAAGTTTTTAACATGAAAAGTGTTTGGGGCAGGGAAGGGGCAAAATGGGGCATTGAGGCAAAATGGGCCACTGAGGCAAAATGGTCCCCTCAAAATTTTTAACATGAAAAGTGTTGGGGGGAGGGGGTAAAATAGGCTGTCTAGACTTTGAAAACCTACGAATATTTTTTAGCCAACCGGGTTCCTAAAATTTTTTTAACAGATATGATTAAAGAATTATGATAAGGGGCAAACTAGGTCACGAGTTCAACAGCATTACTAACTATTATTTTTTTCAAAAACAATTTATTCTATATAATCGAAAATAATTAAAATATAAGCAATCAAGTAATGAAATTAAGTTATTTTTAGGTCCAAATTTTCACTATCAACTCTTTTTTATACTAAACACACAGCAAAAAGTTTCAAAACACAAAACAAGCGACAAACATACATTGAGTTTTGTTGGGGGCCCGTTTTCCCAACTTTTCAGGATTTTATAATTTTCATAGACACAGCAAATTAACACCAAAAACTCAGCAGAAGGAAAAAAAGTGAAACAAGCTGAAAAACTCGCATTATAAAAATTTTTTGAGGGGGGCCCATTTTGCCCCACATTTTTTAGTTTTTTATTTTTAATGGACAGAACAAATTAACGTCAAATACTTGGCGATGGAGTAAAAAAAAGTAATACAAGTAAAAAAAACTGAGGATTTGAAAATTTTTTTCTTAAGGGGCCCATTTTGCCCCCCTTCCCCTATCAATGATGATAATAATTGATTATTAATTATAAATAGTTATTTATAGATTTATTGGATGATAAAAAATGAAATTAATTAGGATATGAATACGTACTTGACCCAACAGATTGAGATACACAATTTCCCAAAACCACGCACTGCCTTGCGCTTTGATGAATTATTAACCACTGCGGCAAGCGGTGATCGATCACATCTGGGCACACGCACAAATTCCATTGGTTTGTGTGTAATCAAGTTAGGAGGCTACCCAGAGAGTCACACACTGTAAACTCAACTGCTTCTGCTTCTGCTTCTGTTCTTGCTGCTGCTGCAACTGCTGATGTATACTATCAAATTCGCGACCAATGATAAATTGCATCCAAGGCTCTATTTCTACTGGATTAATGATCAATCATCCCACATGTGCATACAATATCTACCCTATCAACTGACTTACACGACTGTCTAATTAAATTCCAGATATTGAATCTGAGTAAAAATATTTGACCGAAATCAGGCCGAAACCGTAGAATTTTAATCAAAGAGGCCTAGATTTCGCTGAAATCATGTCTGAGTCACAGAATTCTAGTAGAAAAAGCCGGAAGTTGGCCAAAAACACGTCGAAATTTTATTATTCTTACACAATAATACAAGAAAGAACCGAAAATTTTTAAGTTTCCGGCCATTTTGAGGCCTAGTCATCGGCTAAATTCCGGGGAGAATAAATTATATTATTTTTTTTTGTTTGAAATTTTTTTTCCACCCAGGAAATATCAGATCAGACTATTTATGGATTAAATTTTTTTCGATAGGGATCAGTAGTTGAGCGGTAGGAAAAAGTTTGAATTTAAATGAGTTTCAGGTTTATTCAAACTCTCACTTTGACAACAGTCGACGTACTCACGAATAAAATACTTGGTGATTTAGTGTGAGGATACTCGCCCGGCGTTTCAAACTTGCCGGTGATTTTTTTTATGGAGTATGTCCTAGAACCCTCGTAAATCACCGGGGACAACACTTTACCACAGCCCACGAGTTTCTTGCTTCCAGCCCAGTGTCACTAACTGATGGCTACTTTTTTCATTCTTATTCCTTCTGACTTCTCTCTTTTACAAAGTCACTTAAATTGGCTCTGCTTTTAATGTGTCAACGATTCGCCAAATACACCGGTTGTTACCAATAATTAACTTTTGTTTTTTTCTCAAACCTCTTTATCTTCCCCAGGACCAATAACTACAACACGGAAAGAAAATTATGGGAAGTTTTGCTATGCATTATGGGAATGGTTCCCATAATGGTATAGGAATAGTACCTATACTACTATAGGGATGGTTCCCATATATTATGGGCACCATCCCCATAATAGTATGAGAATAGTTCCCATACCATTATGGGAATGGTTCCCATAATGGTATGGGAATGGTTCCCATAATGATATGGGAATGGTTCCCATAATGGTATGGGAATAGTACCTATACTACTATAGGGATGGTTCCTATATATTATGGGAACCAACCCTTATAATAGTATGAGAATAGTTCCCATACCATTATGGGAATGGTTCCCATAATGATATGGGAATAGTACCTATACTACTATAGGGATGGTTCCCATATATTATGGGAACCATCCCCATGATAGTATGACAATAGTTCCCATACCATTATGGGAATGGTTCCCATACTATTATGGGAATGGTTCCCATACTATTATGGAAATGGTTCCCATATTGGTATAGGAACTATTCCCATAATATTATGGGAACTATTCCTATAATGTTATGGGAATCATCCCTATAATATCATTAAATTTTTTTTTGCACAATAGTGTAGAAATTTTCCAAAATTTGAATTTTCTCGAATGTTTTGTACTGACAAAAAATTCTTGTTCAAAATTTTAATGTTTTTTTGCCAAATACGATTTTTTTTTTCAATGTTTGAATTTTTGTTTTTATGTTTAATAATATTTCTGTGTATTGTTGAAGTGATTACTGCACTTTTTTAAATTAATTTTTTCATGATACTATGGGAACCATTCCCATAATATTATAGGAATGGTTCCGATAATAGTATGGGAACTATTCCCATAATATTATGGGAATGATTCCCATAATGGTATACGAACCATTCCAATTGCATTATGTGAATCATTCCCATAATATTATGGGAATAGTTCCCATACTATTATAGGAATCATTCCCATAATATTATAGGAATGATTCCCATAATATTATAGAAAGTATTCCTATAAATTATAGGAACCATTCCTATAATTACAGGAACCATTCCTATAGTGTTATGGGTATCATTCCCATAATTATAGGAACTATTCCTATAATTATGGGAAACATTCCTATAATTATAGGAACCGCTCCCATAATTTATAGTCGTAATTCCTATGATGGTATAGGAAAAAATTTCACAAAATTATGGGAACCGCTGCCATAATTTTCTTTCCGTGAACACTAACAATGATTACTTCCCCATTAATATTCTGATAAGTTCCCGTAAATAAAGTTCTGTGTTTCGACATAAATTAATAGTGATTTATATAGCGAGTACACAAAATTATGCATCAGCAAGAAAATATATAGACTAAGTGTTGAATATAGTCTCGTGGAATCTCCCAGGAGGGAACATAATGCTTGCAAGAAGTTTAAGCCCCGAGCGGAGGCGTCTCTCGATATCTCGAGCCAGTAGACCTGCACGGGCAAAGTTGATGTTCCAACTGGAGCAAGTAATACTGCCGCAGTGATGGAAGCCGGTGAGCTTTCATATGAACCAATAACTTCTTCTTTACCATACTTACACTTTCCTTATCTTTATATCCGGCAGGCAATCTATTCGGAAGTATGCATAGAACCAGTTGTTGGAGTCGAGTGCTCCGGTAAAGTACACACCCAGTGGCTATATAGTAACACTGCCCGAACAAAATTGAATTAATTTGAATAACTGTTATATATTTTTGCGCATCTTCATACTTATACTCATACTCATACTCGTACTCGTAGTCGTACCGCGAGTTTAATATTTCCGTCAGTACTTATATACTTTACCTATTGCGCAATATTATGAGGAACATTATCCTGAAACGAGAACGCCGCAACCGCAACGAGTTATTTTGTTTATTATATTATGTATTACTTTATTTTATTTTATAAACATTTGATGCATATAAATTGTCTTTATTCAAATTAAATTTTTTATTTTTTATTTTTTATTTATTTAAAGTCGCATCAACTACTCTCTAAAACTAAATTAGTGAAAAACCACTAATTACTTGTGAATATTCACTAATCTAAATTGTCCAAAGTATACGACTATGAATTAGTGACTATTCACTTTTTGAAATAGTAAAAAAAACAACATATAGAATTAGTGAAAATTTCACTGATTGAATTAGTCAAAAATGTACTAATTCACTTGTTGACGAGGATTTATTTGGAAAAATATTGTATCGTTGCTAATAATATTGTATCAAAATATTATTATTATTATGATTATTATTTGTAATTGATTATAAAATTTTTTTAGCAACTTGATCGACTAAATTAACAATTAAAATTACTTTCATACGGTAAATATTTATATCATAATTATAACTCATAACCTGAATCTATTGTCAATGATGGTTTTGATTCAGGTTCGGTAAAAAAAGTTGGAGTAAAAATATAAAGCTATTAAAAAATAACAAGATGTATTATTTAGCAACTAAATTAGGTTTTATTTAATTAACTTACTTGAATTAATACTGTTCAGTTGTATTTAAAAATTATCGTAATTAATTTTGCCCTGAATTTGATAATTCAATGATAGAATAAAAAGTCCTTAAGCGAGGCGCCACTAGTAATCATTGTAGAATCCGGGGAATCACTAATGAATTAGTGAATCTAATTCAAAATCACTAATTTTGTAGTGAATTTTAAGATCACTATTTCAATTAGTGAAATTTTCACTTATTTAGTTTTAGAGAGTACAGTGGTTATTAGCGACACTTATTTACCGCTTCTGTATATAATGTACTAGCTAATCGATAATTTTACATTTTGCATATCGAGGTTAAACTTAAATTAAGATATAAGTGTCAATAGTCGCTGTAAACTAAATTTCAAATTTATTGTCTTTAAGTAGTCTTAATATTTTTAGAAAGTTGTCGGAATCGTTAAGGCACTTCTGGATGTCCGTTGGAATTCCTCCGGCAGTTAGGTCCACTTTATTGCAATTGGAGAACAAGTGGGCTACTGTGAGTTTGTTGTTACAGTTTGGACATACAGGAACTGGTGTTTTGGTGAAAAGATGGCTGTGTGTCAACTGTGTATGTCCTATTCGTAGCCTCGTCATAATGCACTGGTTCTTTCTGTTTTTGAGGAACAATATTATGAGGAACATTATCCTGAAACGAGAACGCCTTAACCGCAACGAGTTATTTTGTTTATTATATTATGTATTACTTTATTTTATTTTATAAACATTTGATGCATATAAATTGTCTTTATTTAAATTAAATTGTACTAGTTTTTTTCCCTCTCTTTTTTTTTTTTTTTTTTTTTTTTATAGGAGCCGATAAAAAAAAGTACAATGCGGCAGAAATGTAAACTATAAAGTTTTTAGTGGTGGTAAAAAGAGTTGACATTTTTATTCCTTTCTAACTTATAAAAGCCAGAAGTCTTGAGATGCGCCGGTGGTGAATAAAAAAAAAAGTTTAGCTAATATTTTATTCATAGATAAACTTGAATCATAAAGAAGAAGAAGAAAACCCCCAAGTCTTCACATATTTCAGCTTGTAAGGATTTCGCACATCCACCGGACACACATTGACCCCCGGTGAATATAAATATTACGATGTATAAATAATAGAGAGTTTATGTATGTATTTTTATATCGTAATAATGTCAAATGTTCTGGGATAAAGTCGAAAAAAAAAATTATGAAGATTTTAAATTAACGTTTGGTGGAGTCGGACTTTTTAAAAATTTATTACTGATTTTTACAATTCAAATCAGTACCTTTTGATGCTGAATTTTTCCACGTCTCATTACTAAAACAATATATATTTTAAATTTAATATAAAAAGTTTTTTTTTTTCAAGACTTCTATAACTAAATATTGAGCTCTCGGTGTTTACAGAGACATCCGTTGTAAGTTTGCGATAAAAAAATGATATTCCCTATGGCATATGGACCGGAGCACTTCATCTGTTGCTTCAGAATTAAATACGTTAAATATCAGACTGTTTTAAAACACTTAATTAAATTCTTAGTAACTTAGTGAAGGGTAACCAAAGTTTTTCATTAATAATTAATTTATTAAAACACTTGGATACTTTCTTACTTACCTTAGTTATTAAAAGTTTTTTTCTTTAATTAATTGAATATCTCGGTATTTAATATCCTTATTGCCGGGGCTGATCAACTTTTCCCCCTTATAAGGGGGGGGGGGAATTCTTAAAAGAATTCTTTTACAAACTGTAACTAGAGTGGCCGAAAAATATCTAGGCCGATATTTGACTGATAACTAGGCTTCAAAATTTGTATATATTTATTTAAAAAAATAAAAATACTACAGAAAAAAAAAGGATTTCTTGCCGCAAAAAATCTTTTCTTGGTCTAAGAAAATTTTCACTTGACCCAAGAAATTTTTGTATTATAAAGTGAAAACAAAACTTTTCTTGGGGTAAGAAAAAATTTTCTCGGAACAAGAAAAAAATTTTTTAAGCGAGAAAAAAATTCTTGAGCCAAGAAAAATTTTTGTCTTCAATTCATAATACAAAATATTTCTTGCGCAAAGAAATTCTTTTTTTCTGTGTACGGGCGAACATAGACCGGCCCAACTTATCAGCCAATTTTCGGTCGTTAATCAAGAATAACAAAATTTCGGCGAGATTTAGTATTTTCGGCAAAATATTTGTACCCAAGACGCAATATACTATTTAGTCTTTGAAATGGCGTCTCATTGTGCCCCACCTTCTCCTGTATGTCTAATGGGAGAGAAAGGGCTTTGTTTTACTAAAGCGTCTAGAGAAATAGTAAAGTAAATCACACACCGGTTGTATACAAAGAAGCTTCATTATCAATATACCAGAGAGCCCGGTAATTTAAGCCTGAGAATACACCAAGTGTTGAGATAGCTTTTAATTGCAATGTGTACAATTGTCTCGACACACCCGCCCGCACAAATACATCCACCGCTTCCTCTATAACCTAGATCTATATACATACATATATACATACTTATCTATGTATAAATATATACATAAACATACAAAAGGAACGTAAATATCAAGAGCTAGAATAATGAGAAAATGCATTGTCACGCTTCCACTTACTATTTTAATCGAGATGAATCTCCTAGTCAACGTCTGCAGAATAGGACCGAGTATACTATTCTTGGGACACAACCCGGAATTCCACAGTAATTCCTCAGAGGGTTTTGAGTTTATTGAAGTGTCAGGCATGAGATTCTGTTCAACCCACCTCACCTATACTATCGCCACCTCCACCCCCACCCCCTGCTAGTATTTGTGCCATCACTGAACTTACTCAACAAAAGTTAAGTATTCAACAGCACGTTTTATCACTAATTCATTTTGTACGATTCTCTACCCAATTTTATTTCAACCAAAAATAACTAAATAAAATAATATTATATTGCACGCCTCGGAAGCGAAGCGGAGAGGTTATGCTTTATAACCGACCTGTCAAGGTCACACGATTTCCACTCATTAAAGTGCATATATTTTTTTTCTATTACTCTTACACATTATGAAAAACACATCAATATAAAGCTGAAACACTAATAAATAATCCTGATACTTTTTTTAATTTGTCTAATATGTATTAATATAAAAAAAAGTTCATTAAAAAAAATTTATCGTGGACGTCCATTAGTCTGTGGTTCAAAAAAACGGCGTGGTACGGATATCTCGAGAACGACTTGACGAAACTACTTAATTTTTTTTTCAAAATTTTCAGAAATAAGCAAAGAAGGTTCCTTTCGAAAATCACTACTGTAGGCCTTCTCGTTTTTTTAAAAATAAATCATTACGGTTAAAACCGGCAATCTTACATGTAAACAAACACACACTGCCGCCATTTTTCATTAGGAATGTTCTCCTTATTTATTTTTTTTTTTTACTTTTATTACCGTATATTTACCATGGAAATTTCTATGGGAAAAGAGCGGGATATTCAATTTTATTCGAAATTTAACTTTTAAAAAAAAACATAACATGAGCTTTCGAGGCGTGCACTTTTGGATTTTCCAAATTTTACTTTTATTACCGTATATTTACCATGGGAATTTCTATGGGAAAAGAGCGGGATATTCAATTTTATTTGAAATTTAACTTTTAAAAAAAAACATAACATGAGCTTTCGAGGCGTGCACTTTTGGATTTTCCAAATTTTACTTTTATTACCGTATATTTACCATGGGAATTTCTATGGGAAAAGAGCGGGATATTCAATTTTATTTGAAATTTAACTTTTAAAAAAAAACATAACATGAGCGTTCGAGGCGTGCACTTTTGGATTTTCCAAATTTTTTTTTTAATTTACGTACAAAACATTTCCCCAGCAAATAGAGCCTCAATTTATTATATTTAATTTTTTTTTCACTCAGCCGAGATGAAAAAACGCCGAAATAAAAAACCTAATTAATTTATGAATTAAAAAATACTTGTGGTTATTGTTGAGCTTTGACTCCGCGGTTATTGTTGTCGGTACATGAAGAGAATAGTACGATATGAAAGAACCCGTGTATGATGCGCACACTACTGCATATTTATATACGCGTTTTAATTTAAATAAAAGAACGTTAATTGACGGAAAAAAACTACGTTTCAGATTTAAATAAATATACTTTTTTCATACATTCTTTGTTCTCTATCACTTTTAAAACAAATTAATTTGAGGCCACAGTGATTTTAAAAATATATTTTTATCGTTAATGGATCGATGAACGGAACTCGTTCCGTCTCCCTATCGGTTCTTTGCTTATCCAATAAGATCTTATTAGAATTCTTGAAAAAATGTTTCCTCTCAAGCATTATCATCATTACCATAATCATAAGATCTATTTAAATTCAAAAAATGACTCTCCGAAAAATATATCCGGCATAATTGCCAATAATACCTTTGGCAAAAGAACTTGATGCAAGCTCAGCACTCGTTCGTTACTGCATCTGACCTCGTCTTTTTTCCTTCACCCATTTCATAATTTATCCCCATTTAAAAAACTTTAAGCAGCTTTCTCATTAAGGCATTAATAATTCAAATTTTACTATTCTCAAGTAAAAAAAATCGGTCTGTCAGTTAACCCTGCGGGCCAGCCCTAAAACTTCTCGCTATTTTCGAGCTCAAGAACCTCGATAACATTATTACCTTTGTATGCTGTTGTTTTCGAAAAAAAACGTTTTTCAACATTTTTTCTCAAACGAATTGACCGATTGAGATGGTTGAGGTGGCAATCGACGCGTTTTATCAAGTTCTAAAGCCGATCAAATTTTGAATTCGATTTATCAAGTTGTTTTTGAGATATTTTAAAAAAAATAAAAACAAATTTTTTTTTTAATTATTTTGACAACGGTTTCTCTTGAACGAATGAACTGATTTTGATGGCTGAGGTGCGATTTGACGCGGCTTATAAAGCTCTAGAGCCCAGTCGATTTTGGAATCAATCCATCGAGCACATTAAAAGTTATCCAAAAAAAACATTTTGAAAAAATTTTATTTTTGGAATATCTCTGAACGAGCCCTACCGATCAAGCTCAATTTCTCACAGCTTCAAGATATTGACAAGCCGCGTCGAATGACACCTTAAAGTTCAAAATCGGTGCATCCGTTCAAAAGATACAGGTGTTTACGTACATACGTACATTCATACATACATACATACACTCGGACATCATCTTGAAATTAGTCAGAATAGCTTCCTAGGACCTCAAAACGTCGACATCTGATGGAAATTCGATTTTCGTAAATCGGACCGAAACCAATAACTTCCCGAATTTTTGAAAATTTACAATTTTCTTAGCGGGAAGTCAAAAAACTTGAAGCCAAAAAACTAATTAGAAAAACTCTGATTATCAAAGAATTTGAACTAGCGCTAATTATTATTTCATAATAATCATGATAACCCGGCTCTGAACAATCAAATATCTAGTGTCTCAGCAGAAACGGATAGCTGGGCTGTGACCCGGTGGCTTCAATACATTAGACAAGCTTCAGATGCCATAACTAGACGTTACTCACGTGCTTGCATTATTTCACAAGTGCTAGCTCACTATGCCCATGACTACAACTACAACCGCATTCACTATCAACTCTATATAATTACTCTTGACACAGAACACAAGATAGTAGAAATATCCATCAGCTTCCACGAGCGTCAACCTACAGCTTACAGTTAACAGACTAAACTATTTAATCCGCGGTCAACAGAATTAAATTCATTTACATATTACCCATTTCTCTATTCTACGCTTACTCATAAACCGCTTGGACATTCGAAGCATTATTTACTTTCGACGGTACAGTTATTATATATATTTAATAGCCTCGAGACTCGCAATACCCAAGGTATTGACCAGGTTATGGCTCTTATTTCCTCGCTATTCATCTATCGTTTGTCAGCGAACACGTGCAAGGGAAATTTACGTCAGAAGCAAAACCCAAGAGATTACTGCCCAGGAAATTAATTTTACTTTACTTATACACGGGCATATTGAAAGGTCTGGCGCCAATATTGAGTCATCGGCATCCTCAAGAGAGTCAGGTTTAATTTTTTCTCATAAACTCGCGAATTATCTCATTGCGAGCGGAGGTCACTTTTAATGGTCTTTTAGCCAGAGACCATTAATTAAAGATCTCGATGCCTTATTTTCAGTCGGTTTGACTCGAGACTAGACTCGTGGTTCATTTTCACGTTCGCTAGTGCTTATATTAATCATTCCTCAAAGACTCTATTATAGTTATTTAACTTTTTCAGTTAATTTATGCAGTACTTTGACAAGACGGCTACAGGGTAATGGCAAGCACATGTGGGTTTAGTTGATGTACGCGTCAAACATATCTATTGAACGTGACTCGCGAGACTTCTTGCTAAGTAAACACCCAAGCAATTAATTAACTTACAATTAGCAAGCATTTCAGGATATGTGTTTGTGTAACGTTCGTGTGAATACTGAATAAATAATGGATAATGTTTAACTTAATTTACGAGGATGTTGATTAATTAGTAATTTCATTTTTTTCCGTGCGGGGCAGATCTGAGTAAAATGAGACTCAAATTTTCAACTGTCTGTTATGAAAATTGTCTAAAATAACTCAGTGAAAATAAATTACTTGACAATTTTGACGTAACCCGAGTTGAAATATTAGACGTAAATTGAACGTTCTTAACGTTTTAAACGTAAATTGAACGTTTTGAACGTAAATTGAACGTTTCGGGCATTTAAAACTTAATTTGACAGCTTTTAACTTATTCAAAACGTAGATTGGAGTATCATAAATCGAAAACGTAACTCAAACCTATTTTGACTTACAATAAGAAAACATAAGCATTCCGAAAAATTTTTTCATGGATTTTGTACTCCTGGATTATAATTACCTCAATTCCCTAAAATTTCGTCTGCCTTTCTGGCTCTAAAATAAAAAATTCGTATTTTGAAAAAAAAAATTTTTTTCAATTGCACGCCTCGGAAGCGAAGCGGAGAGGTTGTGCTTTATAACCAACCTGTCAAGGTCACACGATTTCCACTCATTAAAGTGCATATATTTTTTTTCTATTACTCTTACACATTATGAAAAGCACATCAATATAAAGCTGAAACACTAATAAATAATCCTGATACTTTTTTTAATTTGTCTAATATGTATTAATATAAAAAAAAGTTCATTAAAAAAAATTTATCGTGGACGTCCATTAGTCTGTGGTTAAAAAAAACGGCGTGGTACGGATATCTCGAGAACGACTTGACGAAACTACTTAATTTTTTTTTCAAAATTTTCAGAAATAAGCAAAGAAGGTTCCTTTCGAAAATCACTACTGTAGGCCTTCTCGTTTTTTTAAAAATAAATCATTACGGTTAAAACCGGCAATCTTACATGTAAACAAACACACACTGCCGCCATTTTTCATTAGGAATGTTCTCCTTATTTATTTTTTTTTTTTACTTTTATTACGGTATATTTACCATGGAAATTTCTATGGGAAAAGAGCGGGATATTCAATTTTATTCGAAATTTAACTTTAAAAAAAAAACATAACATGAGCGTTCGAGGCGTGCACTTTTGGATTTTCCTAATTTTTTTTCATACTTCTATCTAACACTATTATATATTTTCATATATTATGATATCAAGATTATGAAAATTGTGATTACAAATATTGAAATAAATTAATTAATGTTATCATTAAAGTAAGATCATAACTCATGAAATTACTAATTTTTTACGAACCAAAATACAAAAAAATCGTTCAATTTACTTTCAAAACGTTAAAAACGTTCAATTCACGTTTAAAACGTTCAATTTACGTTTAAAACGTCAAGAACGTTCAACTTACGTCTAATATTTCTACTCGGGAAGATTCAAAACTATTCATTTAATTTGAGCATAATTGTATAAAATATATAACCTTTAATATCTGATGTACTAGAATGCAGGTTCTCTGGAGCTGACCGAGCTCTTAAAAGGGTCGACTCATCTCTCTTCTAAATAATTAACGTTTAATTGAATATTTAATGGCGTATTCAATCTGGTTAAAAACACAAAATTACCATTAATCATTTTTGTATTCAGTTAATTGTAATGGTAACTATTTGTTCTGCTTAATAATGAAATGAAATATAGAGGCAATAACATAAATTGAAACGGTATTGAATATGATATGGAAGGAATTAGCTGAACAATTATCGGAGTAAAGTAACAAGCTATCTGATTTAATTGGCCGGATAATCAGGGATCTACTCCCACGAATATATATATGTTCACAAAAGGACGTATTATTTTACATGGTCGTATGTGTCTGTGGAAAAGGATCATATAGATCGATCGATCAGTGATTGATGCCTGCTTCCAAGAGGATAAGCTCCGCAATCATCAACGGAATTTTCTGGTTCGTTAATTTCGCCAACTGATGGTAGTTGTTTGTTTTAAAAACCACTTTATTTAATTAAACAACATTGTGATTAATCATTACCCTAACACATGTATGTATACTTTTGACAATCAGGTACACAAATTATTCCATTTATTCTGGCTCCTTTCCAAACAAGTAAATATGCTCATTTGATCCCCGGTATTCTGGTGTCCATTTTTTTTCACACTACACGGAAAGAAAATTATGGCAGCGGTTCCCATAATTTTGTGAAATTTTTTCCTATACCATCATAGAAATTACGACCATAAATTATGGGAGCGGTTCCTATAATTATAGGAATGTTTCCCATAATTATAGAAATAGTTCCTATAATTATGGGAATGATGCCCATAACATTATAGGAATGGTTCCTATAATTTATAGAAATAATTTCTATAATATTATGGGAATCATTCCTATAATTTATGGGAATGGTTCCTATAATTTATTGGAACCATTCCCATAAATTATAGGAACCATTCCCATAATATTATAGGAATGGTTCCTATAATAGTATGGGAACTATTCCCATAATATTATGGGAATGATTCCCATAATGCAATTGGAATGGTTCGTATACCATTATGGGAATCACTCCCATAATATTATGGGAATAGTTCCCATACTATTATAGGAACCATTCCTATGATATTATGGGAATGGTTCCCATTTTATCATGAAAAAATTAATTTTAAGAAGTGTGGTAATCACTTCTACAATACACAGAAATATTATTAAACATAAAAACAAAAATTCAAGCATTGAGAAAAAAAATCGTATTCGGCAAAAAAACATTAAAATTTTTGACAAGAATTTTTTGTCAGCACAAAACATTCAAGAAAATTCAAATTTTGGGAAATTTCTACACTATTGTGCAAAAAAAAAATTTTATGATATTATAGGGATGGTTCCCATAACATTATGGGAATAGTTCCCATAATATTATAGGAATAGTTCCTATACCAATATGGGAACCATTCCCATAATAGTATGGAAATGAATCCCATACCATTATGGGAATGGTTCCCATAATGATATGGGAATGGTTTCCATAATGATATGGGAATGGTTCCCATAATATTATAGGAACTATTCCTATAATGGTATGGGAACTATTCTCATACTATTATGGAGATGGTTCCCATAATATATGGGAACCATTCCCATAATGGTATGGGAACTATTCTCATACTATTATGGGGATGGTTCCCATAATGGTATGGGAACTATTCTCATACTATTATGGGGATGGTTCCCATAATGGTATGGGAACTATTCTCATACTATTATGGGGATGGTTCCCATAATGGTATGGGAACTATTCTCATACTATTATGGGGATGGTTCCCATAATATATGGGAACCATTCCTATAGTAGTATAGGTACTATTCCCATACCATTATGGGAACCATTCCCATAATGCATAGGAAAACTTCCCATAATTTTCTTTCCGTGTACTGCTACATAAATAATAAAAGCAAACGTGCTGTGAAAATTCTGTACAACTATTTTTAGATTTTTTTTTACGGATATTTACGGGCCGGGTAATAAAGATACTGCGGCTGGTCTAGAACTTTTTGATGCAGTTCACAGTTTAAAAAACAAAACTGTAAGTTTTAAAAAGTGGTGCCGGGAAAAAAGAACATAAAATAAGTAACTCGATAGAACTGATCACGTATCAAATACGTGTAGAAGTTGGCAAAAATAGTGAGTAAAGAGTAAAGAGTAAAAATATCTCTAAGGACTCGGCGAGTGTGTTGCGAAAAGCAATAAAGTGTGAAGCTCTATACGTGTCGAAATAATTTCATAGAAATGAAAAGTATTGCAATCGAAGGTTACTGCAGTTGTATATATTTATTTTTTTCTTAAAAACCGAATTTGAGGCATGAGTCAAAATAAAAGTATCAAACAAGAAGACGGAAAAGGTTTTCACTTAAATATATCGATATAGTTTCAATAGAAATGACACCCTGCGTTGCTGAAAAGCTCACGAAGACATATTACCTTTAGATACATCCTTGTTATTCCCATGCTAGCTTTTCTATTCTTTGGATTACGAGATTGTTGAGGCGTGAATGGAACTCGAAACAAGATACACGAGTTACACAATCAGACTATTTACTTATTCAAGTTTATTATTTTTAACTTACACTCGTACAGCATATATATATTTTTTTCTAAAGCTATAAACACACAGTAAGCACTTGCAGTAGGAGGAATAAATTTCGGGTTTATATGTCATTCCTTTCTTTGGGCAGTCGTCCTAGGCAAACAACTGTCGAAGCTATTGGAGCATACGAAAAAAATCCGATAACGGTGAGACATCCGGTCCAATGTCTATTTGCAGTAGGGGAGACCGGGGCAAGACGGCCCACCTGGGGCAAGAAGGCCCACCTCAAAAACTAACCAAAAATTTTTTTTTCTTGTTTTCTTTTGATTATCACAAATTTAGATTATTTACTCATTTTTAGCCCGATACGTGAAACTTGGGGCAGAATGAACCACTCAAAAATTCTAAAAGAAAATGTATTTCATAGTATTATAACCTACACGGAAAAAAAATTATGGGAAGTTTTCCTATGCATTATGGAAATTGTTCCCATAACGGTATGGGAATAGTACCTGTACTACTATAGGGATGGTTCCCATATATTATGGGAACCATCCCCATAATAGTATGAGAATAGTTCCCATACCATGATGGGAATGGTTCCCCTATTGGTATAGGAACTATTCCTATAATATTATGGGAACTATTCCCACAATGTTATGGGAACCATCCCTATAATATCATAAAATTTTTTTTTTGCACAATAGTGTAGAAATTTCCCAAAATTTGAATTTTCTTGAATGTTTTGTGATGACAAAAAATTCTTGTTAAAAATTTTAATGTTTTTTTGCCAAATACGATTTTTTTTTTCAATGTTTGAATTTTTGTTTTTATGTTTAATAATATTTCTATGAATTGTAGAAGAGATTACCACACTTCTTTAAATTAATTTTTTCATGATAATATGGGAACCATTTCCATAATATTATAGGAACCATTCCTATAGTGTTATGGGTATCTCTTCCATAATTATAGGAACTATTCCTATAATTATGAGAAACATTCCTATAATTATAGGAACCGCTCCCATAATTTATGGTCGTAATTCCTATGATGGTAGAGGAAAAAATTTCACAAAATTATGGGAACCGCTGCCATAATTTTCTTTCCGTGTAGTCATGATTAATTTAATAGAAATATCATTTTTTGGTTAATTATATGGATTTGGATTAAAATAGAGCATTTGAAAAAGTTAAAAAAACCAATAATCAATTTTCTACAGAAGTGAAAAAATGACTCGTATTATATCAAAAAAGGTTATTTCGAGTAATATTAAAGTAAATTCAGTTGTTAAAGAGAAAAATATAAACATTTGTTACGCGGGAAATTTTTTTACAATTAAAAAAAAAAATTTTTTTTTTCATTTTTTTTCGGAGGGGGCCGTCTTGCCCCAAAAAAAAAAAATTTTTTTTCAGGAGCTTCACCAAAATTTTGGTGAATTGAGTTCAAGTTGGACAAGAGTAAATCGACTTGATGGTTAAAAGCCACAAATAATAATAACCGGCTTAGGTGGGCCGTCTTGCCCCGGTCTCCCCTACCGCCAAGATTCTGCTGAGAAAATAAATTTTTTTTTTTTTTTCTATCTAGTAAAATGAAATTATTCGAGATAGACAATTATGGCGGCGGTAAGGGGAAGGGGAAGGGATTATTGTTATTTTTAATTAGTTTGGGAGATTACTTTGATGGGTGTAATTAAAAAAAGGGTGTACCTGAAGAAAAGCAGAACAACGACGGTAACTGTAGCAATATCAGGCGTTATGGCAGATAAAGAGGTTTAATATTTAAGACTGACGATCAGAAAAGTGGTTTACGTTGCGGTTACCTTTCTCCTTTGTATATCCCCATCACCGCGGGTGTAATCTTCCTGTTTTCCCTAGATGAAATTGCGTAAGCCCAGATTAACGTTAAGCTTATTTAGTCATTTACACGTCGTCAAAACTTTAATCGAGCATTTTAAACAATGCCTTTGTTGCCTGTTGTTCAGAACGCTAAAACATTTTTTTTTTCACCATTTAATAGCCGGTCGTAAAAAAGTTTATGGCTCACTTTAATAATTGACAGTAATTGCGATGGAATAAAAGATTTTCCTGGTGAAATATTTAATGGCTTAACTTTTTTATCGCCGATAAATGGTTTCCGGTTAAAAAATTTTTGTAAATGATTTAATGCCGCCAAAAAAATGAAATATTTTTTAGTTTAAGTTATTAAACTACACGGAAAGAAAATTATGGCAGCGGTTCCCATAATTGTGTGAAATTTTTTCCTATACCATCATAGGAATTACGACCATAAATTATGGGAGCGGTTCCTATAATTATAGGAATGTTTCCCATAATTATAGGAATAGTTCCTATAATTATGGGGAATGATACCCATAACACGATAGGAATGGTTCCTATAATTTATAGGAATACTTTCTATAATATTATAGGAACCATTCCCATAATATTATGGGAATGGTTCCTATAATAGTATGGGAACTATTCCCATAATATTATGGGAATGATTCCCATAATGAAATTGGAATGGTTCGTATACCATTATGGGAATCATTCCCATAATATTATGGGAATAGTTCCCATACTATTATAGGAACCATTCCTATAATATTATGGGAATGGTTCCCATATTATCATGAAAAAATTAATTTAAAGAAGTGTGGTAATCACTTCTACAATACACAGAAATATTATTAAACATAAAAACAAAAATTCAAACATTGAAAAAAAAAATCGTATTTGGCAAAAAAACATTAAAATTTTTAACAAGAATTTTTTGTCAGCACAAAACATTCAAGACAATTCAAATTTTGGGAAATTTCTACACTATTGTGCAAAAAAAAAATTTAATGATATTATAGGGATGGTTCCCATAACATTATGGGAATAGTTCCCATAATATTATAGGAATAGTTCCTATACCAATATGGGAGTCATTCCCATAATAGTATGGGAATGATTCCCATACCATTATGGGAATGGTTCCCATAATGATTTGGGAACGGTTCCCATAATATTATGGGAACCATTCCCATAATGGTATGGGAACCATTCCCATATCATTATGGGAATCATTCCCATAATGGTATGGGAACTATTTTCATACTATTATGGGGATGGTTCCTATAATATATGGGAACCATCCCTATAGTAGTATAGGTACTATTCCCATACCATTATGGGAACCATTCCCATAATGCATAGCAAAACTTCCCATAATTTTCTTTCCGTGTACAGCCGATAATTCGAATAATAATAAAATTTTTAAATTAATTACTTAATAAAATATTTAATCTCAACCGATTCAAAAAATATTTACCGGGAGTTTATTGATAAATCAGCATACAAGAGATTATTATTATATTTTTTTTTGATTAATTAAACAACATCAATTGCATAATTAATATTATTAGTTTCCATCTGGTGCCAGCGAGCAGCTTTGATTTAAAATTTCGCCGTTTGAACACCGTGCCGCGAAATTAAAATTTATATAATAATGATTGGAAAGTTTGCGTAATAATTTAAAAATAAAAATATTCGAACGGTTGATAAATTTATATATATTTCCATGTTCTTTGATGATGACATAATATTTGACAAACAAGGTTCTTGTTAGTGCGATATCTCGTTGTAGTTTTGACCCAGGGGCTTTGCACAAGCACACTACACATCCACTCGAAAACATTGTCGAGTGTATAGTATTACGTTGAAAGCCACGATTTTATAACGATCCTGAAAGCATAATGGAGTTAGCGCAGAAGGGTTTCAATAGCAAATATTATGTTAAATCTCTTGTGAATGGAACAAAAGCTCTCTATAGCCTCGTCTTTGGAGCTTTCATTATATTAACGTTCTTGAGAAAATGCTCAAGAATATATAGATAGATTTTATCAAATAATCGGTAAAAAATCCCATGAACAGATTTGAAACCTCTTGGGAAATATTCAAGACCCAATTTATATTAAATCCAAATAATTGCGATAATAATGATAATATTAATACTCTTACAATGGCAGGATACGCGAGGAAAGTTATCTCGGAGATGTAAGATAGATTAAGAGGACGGAGAAGAAATAACCACGTCGTGAACAACTCAGGCACCTGGCGCCCAAACGGATAAAATAGTAAATGGCCGGGGTACGGTAATTCGGTTGGATGGACGCGCTTTTAAGCCTCAACTGTACACTATCTGTATCGCGTACTCGACGGTGGTCATTCCCATGAGATATTACTTTGGAAAAGGTCTCTGTTTCAGTCTCCAGTTCACTAACGGCTTGCAGTTACCCTGTAAATGTACGGTGCCGGATATGTTGTGTACTGAAAATGTCGAGGAAAATCCTCTGAATAATCGAGTGACCATCTAGCACTTGCCCTGCTAAACTTGATAAAGATACAACTCCTTAGGGACATTAAATTATTGTTCCCTCTGTCACAATTCAAACACCATTATTTATTCATTTACTTTATTGATATAATATCCTTCAGGGTTTTTATTTCCCTTCTGAGTTTTTTTACTATTTATTTGTGTTTTTCCCCCAATGGGTACGTATTTAGTTCATGTATTTTTTTTTTAAATACACGAATACAAATCGCGTGCCAAATGCCAAAAGGGCGTATAAAAGTTAGAAGTTGGCTTTGAAGATCCAAAAGGGCGTATAATTTTTTTTTTGTGCCAATCGTTTTGTAAACATGTTCTAAGCCTCAAAATAAAAAAAAAATTTCCTAAGCCAAAAGGGCGTAAATCTTAAGATACAAAGATACAAAGATCTAAAGATATACGCCCTTTTGGCGATAGTAGGGGAGGGTGGGGCAGAGCGGCCCCCCTGAAATTTTGATCAAAAAAAAAATTTTGTTTTTTCGACTAATTACTATAAATCCGATATGTTTGCGCATTTTTACCCCTACGCATGACATTTGGGGCAAAATGGACAAGCCCAAAATTTTGAAAAAGTGATTTTTTCATATTTTTATCGTCAAATTAAAAAAAAATTATTATAATTCCACATTTCTAGCCCTACGCATAACACCTGGGGCAAAATGGACCAGCCGAAACTTCCGAAAAAATTATTTTTTCATATTTTTCGGCCGTTTCTCGATATAAGAGGCAAATTTGGTCACTAAAAATTTATAAAAATTAAATTTTTTTTTTAGTTGATAAATTTTTGAAATAAAGTAAAACTATAGAATTGATTTTTTTTTTTATTAAATAACAATTAGTAATTGAGGTAATCGAGAGTGAACGATTTTTTACACTTTAAAAAATTTTTTTCGGGTAATATAAAACCAAAATTAGTTGTCAAGAGAAAGAAATACATTCTTAATGATGAAAACAATTAAAAAAAAAAAAAAAACGAAAAAAAAAAATTTTTTATCACTTTTTGGAGGGAGCCCGCTCTGCCCCACAAAAAAAAAATTTTTTTTTTTAGAATTTTGGCAAAATGTCCATAAATTTGTTCAAAATAGGAAAAAAGCAAAGTGATCTTATGGTTGAAAGCCACAAAAAATAATAATTGGCTTAGGGGGGCCGCTCTGCCCCACCCTCCCCTACACTAATACAAATATTACATTTCAACGGAAATTTAATCATCACCCCATAATTGGTCGTTATAAGCAACGTGACTTCGTCGATTCGGATTATATTTGAAAAATTTCGGGTTTTCAAACATTATTTCGCAGTTTCTATTGATGACTTGTATTCCTGTCAAAAAAGGCTTCGACGATGGACTTGATTGACAAACGACAGCTGATCCTGGGTATCTCTAAAAAAAATTTATTTAAAAATAAAAGTGAATAGAGTGATAGACTTTTCTTTTTTTTTTCGATGCGCAGGCAGTGTGGGCAACTTCAAAGCCCAGTAAAAAGTCAAATTTTGAAGGATAACTCACATTGCACTTTCTTTTTCCAGTTTCTACGCCGCAAAAGATTGAATATGAATTAGATTTTGGAGAACTCAATTGAAGGGCTGAACTACAACCGGTAGACTCGGAAGGATGTTTTATAGTTATTTTTCGTTGTTTAAGTTTCAGCTTTTCCCCAAAAAATGCTTCAATATAAACATAAATAATTATGAAAAATTCCCATGACAAAGTCAAATATATTTAAAATATAAAATTTACTCTTTTTTATTTTTATATAGACGCATTCAGTGTCGCTAGTAAACATTTTATTTTCCGTATACTTCATATAGTCGATTGGCCTAACACTGCTATCAAAAGCGTGGTCCAAATTTAGTATGCGCAATAATGGAACCTCAGGTTGGACATGAACCCCAACCACATCTTGTTCCGTGTACTCAGAAATTGGAATTTCTCTATCTTCAAGAATATCGTTATTTTTAGGCCAACTATAAGCGCGTACTCTATATTTTGAGCCTCTAGAAAATTAAATTGTGAATTAATATCCATAAATTGTGGATTTAAATTTTGAAAAAATTTGATTTGCGATCTAATGAGGTCTCTTTAGATCATAATTATTTTTCCGGGGATGAATAAAAATCCATAGAGGAATCCAGCGCAGAGTCATACATTTTCTATGGTTTCTATGGGAATCCATAGCATCGTAAGTGAATTCTAAACTACAAGCCCAGGAATCCTTAGTTTCCAATATTCAATACTCAGCTTGTATATAAATCTACACTTTTCTACATGGATCCCCATAAAATCCTATATAGATTTTTTCAAATGCTAATAATTAGGGCCAGGATTTTTGCTTCAATTTAAAATCAACCAATAATGAATAATGGTGTCAAATTTTTGATATTGCGGAAAAAATATTGGTCGTACAAAAAAATTTTTCAAGTAAAAGTTGTAGGAAATTTAATTTTATAAAAAAAATGCCTCTTATAATTTTTTCTTAGGACTAAAAAGAAAGCCGTAATTTCAAAATTAAAATTTTCATAATTATCAAAAATTTGAATTATTCATTATGAATCTTAATTTTGGAATTACGGTGAAAATATTGGCCGTATAGAAAAATCTTAAGAAACATTTTTTTTAGAAAATTAAATTTCCTACAACTTTTGTTTAAAAACTTTTTTGATAAGACCAATATTTTTGCCATAATATCAAACATTTGAGCCATTCATTTCGAAATCAAGGCGAAAATCTTGTCCCTACTAATAATAATAATAATAATAAATTTATACTCATAAATATTTCGTGAGGTTGTGACAACTTTATCAGAATCAATTAAAACTCCTTGACCAACAAATGAAACTTGATTTGGTCTTAAAGGATTAACTTCAAAAATTCCTACCATAAAATTGACGTCGTCAATATAAATATCCGGCTTTTCAGTTGCCGATTTATTAACAAATATTGTTATCGCAATTAAAAAATACTTAAACACTGCCATTATTTAGTTTTACAAAGATTTATTCTGCTTTTAGACAACGAGCGGCTAATAGTAACTGAAAATATTACAAAACGTCATACAGTTTTTATATCAAACTGCACACCTGTCAGTGAATAAATTATTTGTCACTGATAACTTTTTTTCCAAGGTTTAGCTTCCGCATACTTCTTATGAATTGATCTCAGTGGTTTTGAAAATTTCTATAATTTGTTTATCATAATACGTGACTTTTGAATTTATTCTTCACTTCTGTACAGAAATCGCGTACATTAATTCTATTGTCACGTTTAAAAATAAAATAATCATAATTTTTCATAGAATTTCGTAGGAAATCACGCGCTAAATTTTTTTTCAAATATCCAAGAAAAAAAATTTTTCTAATTATTTGAATTTCACAGAAATGAACAAATTAATCAGCTTGCAATTATTTTTAAAAATTGATTTTCAAAATAGTGGAAAATTTCCATTTAAAATTAAATGCAAAAAAAAATAATAATAATCTAACTGGACATAATCTTTTTAGAATAGATGGTAAAAATGTAATTGCAATAATTTCATTAGCATACACAGTAATTAATTATTCATAAAAAATTTTCATCAAAGCAATTCAATTTGTAGCTTGTTGATGATTAATTATCACGAAACGTTTTACGTGAGACGTTTTCAGAATAATAATTCCCATCATGCCGGTTTTAAATATAAATTTGATATTTTGATACACTAATTACTAGGTTGGGTTGAAAAAAAACTTTTTTTTTGTTTTTCTTAGCATGGGGGTAGAATTTGTACCTTATAAAAAAAAAAATTTTTCAAGAAAAAAAAAATTTTTTTATTCAACATTTTGAGGTGGCCCACTCGTTTTTTGAATAAATAATTAATTAAACGGGGTAGTTCCAACGAAAAAAATTTTTTTTTGTCCAAAATCGTGGAAAACATCTAATAATTGTCGAATGTGATTTTTTTTTACTTCACTTTCATTTTAATTCATAAGAAAATGCTTTTCATTTTTGAATTTTTTACTAAAATCACAAAATTAATAGGAAAAAAATTTTTTCAACTCCTGACTTTCAATTAGCTTTCAAGGGGACACCCTACAGATTCTAGAACACCATGTAATTTTTTTCGTTGGGACTACCCCGTTTGATCAATTATTTATTTTAAAAACGATTGGGCCACCTCAAAATGTTGAGTAAAAAAATTTTTTTTTCCTTAAAAATTTTTTTTTTTCTATAAGGTACAAATTCTACCCCCATGCTAAAAAAAACAAAAAAAAAGTTTTTTTTCAACCCACCCTACTAATTACCATTATCACATTCGTTCCGAAAGAAGTGGAGCTTCGATTAATTTCAAAAATAATAATGATAAAAATTTAAAGGAAGAGAACTTTAAAACGCAAGTTGGTTGTTTGAAATAGTTTAAGTAGTAAAAGACGCGACATCTAATTTGCAATTCTTAAAAGACAAGAGGATTAAACTCATCCCCAGACGAAGAAAACTGGGCTATAAAACAAGCTATAGACCACAGAGACAACTTTAACGATCAACGCTAGCAGTGAATCATTAACGAGACCAGCTTCATTGGACTTTAAACACGAACCTGTCGATAATAGCCACCGCTTTTACTTATTTTATGGTATATATAAAAAAAAAACTATTCCTATTCTGCCCGTTTAAAGTTTATAAATGTGCGGGGACTAGGAATTGCTGATAGACCTGCAGTTAATGGGGATTGAAAACTTTACATAAATTGCTTATGTCGAGTGTCCAGAATAACTTTTTGTAATTAATAGAGGTGTGCACTGTAACAAATTTAGGAGTGAACGTGATATGATTTTTTATCTATTCACTCCCTTTTCGAGTTAAATTTAAATCGAAAGGGCATTTCGGAAAATGTAAATTATAAAATGCGTGATTTGGTCAAAATCTATAATGAAATTTTCTATTTGATGATGGAGTGATGTATTGATGTATGTATTATGTATCATATGTATAATAGGATGCTCTGTTTGAAACGAAGATTTTTTTTTTTTTCGTTCCCCATCAAAAATCTTGTTCTACATGTAAAAATAAAAATTCAGTGAAATTTTGAGCTCTTAATAACAATTTTAAGAACTGGAACAACGTCGTTGAAGTTTTCCGATGCTAAAAGCATGTAAATTTTGATTCTTTTCTTTTTATCGAATAAAACTCAGCCCCATATTCACGTATCTTTGAAAAAGCCTGTATTTCCTACGAAATTAGTGGTTTTTTGTTGTTAACTTGTAAACGGTTGACTTTTGGGAAAAAAAGTACAGGACATTTTTTGTAGGAAATTTAGTCTTCTACAAAAAAGTTCTCACAAGTCAAATCTCTAAAATCAATATTTAAAAAGATATATGAACTTTAACTAAGTAAAATTCGAAATTTTACCTAAATGTCAAGATTAACGGTTTTATAATTCAAAACCATTACATAAACCATGTTTTTTCGAACATAATCCATCTGTAACGTCCCAAGGACATCGAAAATTCGAACGAGATTCTTTAAACCTGTTAAGAGCTCAAAATTTCACTGAATTTTTATTTTTACATGTAGAACAAGATTTTTGATGGGGAACGAAAAAAAAAAATCTTCGTTTCAAACGGAGCACCCTAATGTATAATGTATTACTAATATTTGTATTATACTACTTTTGTTAATTAACATTCATTGTAATGTATTTTGGAGGGCCGCAAGGAGCTATGACTCCATGGCCTTAAAACAATAAATAATAATAATAATAATAATAATAATAATAATAATAATAATAATAATAATAATAATAATAATAATAATAATAATAATAATAATAATAATAATAATAATAATAATAATAATAATAATAATAATAATAATAATAATAATAATAATAATAATAATAATAATAATAATAATAATAATAATAATAATAATAATAATAATAATAATAATAATAATAATAATAATAATAATAATAATAATAATAATAATAATAATAATAATAATAATAATAATAATAATAATAATAATAATAATAATAATAATAATAATAATAATAATAATAATAATAATAATAATAATAATAATAATAATAATAATAATAATAATAATAATAATAATAATAATAATAATAATAATAATAATAATAATAATAATAATAATAATAATAATAATAATAATAATAATAATAATAATAATAATAATAATAATAATAATAATAATAATAATAATAATAATAATAATAATAATAATAATAATAATAATAATAATAATAATAATAATAATAATAATAATAATAATAATAATAATAATAATAATAATAATAATAATAATAATAATAATAATAATAATAATAATAATAATAATAATAATAATAATAATAATAATAATAATAAAACAATCCGCATTGTCATTGTAGTAAAAACTCGCGGGGTAAATCGCTTAAAAAAATTACTATTCACTCCATATGCGGAGTGATTTCTTTTTCGAACCCCAGAACTCCGAATGACGGAGTAAATTAGGATTTAAATAAAATCCCGATTTATTACAGGGTGGAAATTTTCTAATGATTTGGAAGATCCGTAAATTTTCGAAGTACTCGTAAACTATTCAAACATTTGATCGAAATCAGAACATTCTATTCGACAGGAATTACTACCACATCCCTAATTACCAATAATTCAAAAAATTTGAACAAGGCCCGAGGCTGCAGTGCACAAGTTTCAGTCTGATGGTTGTCGTACAGCTTCTACTACATACTTATATGTATTTATATATTTATATAGACTTGTTACACAACGTATGGCCCAAGAGTAAAACAACTATGTCATACACATATCTCGTAGTGACATTCTGACGTTAAATCCCGCGTGCTTTCAGTGCAGAGTAACTTTAACACTGTACACACTCTACACACTCGTTCTTTCTCTCTTGTTTGCTCCTTCTTTCTCTCTCTTTCGTGTCACGAGCACTCTTGTAGAATGTAATCACCAGAGGTTCTTTGATGTAACTCACTCTCTTCTACAATTTATCTTTTATGCATTCATTGCAATATAAATTTAAAATAGAATAATGTTAATGCTAATGGTAAATTCTAAAAGTACCGATTTTAAATCTCTCTCATTTTTTAAAATTATTATTATTATTTTTAATTCATACATTTTATTAAAAATCACTATTCCATTTATTTTTATATTTTTTTTTAAACTTTCGCGACTGTCGATAGAAACTAAAATTGGACTATTGGAATTTTAAGCAAAATAAAATTTTTTTTTAAACTCGACTTGAGGCATTTTATGAATTTATTATAATAGCTTTTGTTTAACATGGGGCGAAAATTATTTTTTTATATTTTTTCGGTCCAGTCAACACATGACGCCAAAGTTCAAGTGTTAGTTTGGGAAGCCAGTCATTGTACTGGCAGTAGCTCTGCTAGACATTTATGCAGCCCAACATTTGCCAGCGGACCATATGCCACCACGTATTGCTTAACATCCACGTCCAGCTCAACACCAAACAGTTTACTAATGCATTCTCCAAATACCCGATACTCCCATAAATATTTATTAAATTTTCACCACTAAAATTTTTATTTTTTTCATAAAAAACTTTTATAATTAGATTTTTTCGATAACCAAATACTCGTGGCCCAGCCGAACTGCAGTTTATAAAATTCAAATATTTCCCGGACTTTTGCACGCCTCGGAAGCGAAGCGGAGAGGTTGTGCTTTATAACCGACCTGTCAAGGTCACACGATTTCCACTCATTAAAGTGCATATATTTTTTTTCTATTACTCTTACACATTATGAAAAACACATCAATATAAAGCTGAAACACTAATAAATAATCCTGATACTTTTTTTAATTTGTCTAATATGTATTAATATAAAAAAAAGTTCATTAAAAAAAATTTATCGTGGACGTCCATTAGTCTGTGGTTCAAAAAAACGGCGTGGTACGGATATCTCGAGAACGATTTGACGAAACTACTTAATTTTTTTTTCAAAATTTTCAGACATAAGCAAAGAAGGTTCCTTTCGAAAATCACTACTGTAGGCCTTCTCGTTTTTTTAAAAATAAATCATTACGGTTAAAACCGGCAATCTTACATGTAAACAAACACACACTGCCGCCATTTTTCATTACCCGTATGAAAATAACATATATGGTCAAAATATATGTAAAAATATATGATAAATATCAGAAAATATATGTGGCGAATTGAACTATATTTTCTGATATATTTTTTTTTATATTAAAAAATATAATACTCATCATATACGAGTCCGTATATATTTAGCATATATAATATATATATGTCAGTCGTATACAAACAATATATTTTTATCATAAATGAAAATATATATTCTTTTCATATACGAAAACTATATTTTTATCATACATAAAAATATGTATTTCTATCATATACGAAAAATATATTCTGATCATATATAAAACATATATTGTGTATTGTGTATGGAAAAAAAAGTTTCTTATTCGTATGACCAACTCCAATTAGATTAGATCTAAATTTTAATATACTCTTTAAATTGCAGTGAAAATTTTCAAAATTAGTTTATTTAATGCGAATACATATACCCATATACATATACGTACACCGAATAAAATATATGCTTAAATATAACAAAAAAATATATGGTTCCATATATAATATAAATTATATGCTACCATATACTTCATTTCATATAAAAATTTTATATTTTTTGAATATAAAAGGAAATATATCAATACAATATATTATAAGGTAAATGTAAATGTATATATAGCTTAATATAAAAAACATGTAAGTAACATATATGAATACATATATTTACTACTGTATATAATTTTATATTAAAATCTCTATATGATTTTTTATAATATACAATATAATATATCATATATTCTTTTGTTGCAAACATGTATGATTTTATATATTTTAACCATATATTGTTTTTTCATACGGGTAGGAATGTTCTCCTTATTTTTTTTTTTACTTTTATTACCGTATATTTACCGTGGAAATTTCTATAGGAAAAGAGTGGGATATTCAATTTTATTCGAAATTTAACTTTTACAAAAAAACATAACATGAGCGTTCGAGGCGTGCACTTTTGGATTTTCCAAATTCTTTTTTTTAAATTTATCATCCCGCTTTAATTCCTCTCTAAAATAAAAAAAATAATTATGCTAATGAATTAACTGCAATTAAATTTGTATAAAAAATTCGGCAATAAAGAAGCTTCAAGAAGGTTTAGTTTTATCGAAACAGAATTCCCGCGACTGGTTTCGGCTAAAATGTTAACAGTGTAGCTGTTTAATAATTTAAAATAAGTCAAGAGGAATTTAGCGAGCTCTCACAGCATTCGGGTACAGGTATATCCTACTATATATTTATATATACATATATATTGTATAGGTACTTAGTTCGGAAGCCAGAGAACGGTAATTCCGGGCTTTTGTTCTGATGTTCTGATGTCTACGCTAATCCATCGCAGCCAATTTAATGGAGCTCTCTACCTAAAACATTTTTTTCTTTTTTGTTTCAACTGTCCATCTAGATATTTTTTGTTTAGTTGCATTTTGCTTCTTTTTTTATCATTTAAATCGATTGAGAGCAACGGCACGTAGTTCGTGTTGTCGAGGCATTCCGCGTGTGGCTATCGCTCCGCGCAATTTGTCCAAATAGTATTAAGTATATATATATATATTTATAGTATAGAGTAGAGAGAAAGAGAGGGGGAAATAGAGACACTAACATACTGTTGATATAACCCATTACGTGTCTATGGTATTGTGGGTAAAAGTTTAAACACGATCATAATACTAACAATAATCCTTTAAAACTTTTCTTTTATGCTTTTGTCTATACTTTCAAATGTTCCTCATCTATATTTATCGCTTTTTAGTATATATATGTGCAAAAGGAAAGTTTATAATTTCATATTAGTGCTCATTCCATTGAACAAGTTATTGGAAGTTCAAAAATTTTTTTTGACCCCCGGGAACTAGGAAATGGAAGTGATATATAAAAATAAATCAAGACAAATATCAAGTTGCAGTAATTTTTATTTTTCATATAATATTTATAATTAGGGGAAGGGGGGGGCAAAATGGGATACTTAACGGAAAATTTAGTTTTTAGGGACATAAATATCGTAAATTGGCTTCATTTTGATTCTATTTGAAATAAATATAACGAATTTTAGACTGCCATCAGAAAAAAATTTTTTATTTTCTGCGGGCAAAATGGGATACCCCAAAAAAAACGTAAATTTTTTTTTTTTTTTTTCAAGTGAATAAAATTGATGTAATAATGTATTTCTAAATTGATGTAAGTAATAAAATTTACTCTCAACATATTTTTAAATAAGTTTTTCCTTGTTATTTCTTTTCAAAATTTGAAATTGGCGCCAATATTATACTTTTCGCAAAAAATATAAAAATGTTTTTTTTTAGCTTTTAATAGTGTAAAATGATACTAGATGTCATTTTTGACCATTTTCGAAAGTTTTTCGAGAAAAAAAAATTTTGACGAAATTTTGAAGGTATCCCATTTTGCCGGCCTATCCCGTTTTGCCCTCCCCCCCCCCCCTTCTCCTAATTAGAATTTTATTCATTCCAAATTCTCTGGAAGAGTTTGAGTGTTTTGGAACATGAGCTCACAATTATCATTAAGAATTTGAATGCCTGCTAAATAACTTTCTTGGCTTGTCAATGATTGGCAAATGACAGCTGCTCCTGGGTAACTCTGCAAAAAATTTTAATCTTTATTTAAAAGTAATTGTTGGGGAATAAAATCTGCGTCACTCTGAAATCACTCCAGTGAAAAAAAAATTCCCTATTTATCTCGTATGGAGACTGATTTTTTTCAAAACTCCGAAACTCCAAGTGACGGAGTAAATTAGGATTTGAATAAACTCCATATTTAAACGATATTATTAGTACTAAAAAAAATACAAGCCAGCCAAAAACTTACGTTGCAATGTTTTTTTCCAGTTTCCGTGGCACAAAAATAATTATTTTCTCTAAATACATTCATGTGGTTTTTAGTTATAATCGACCGAAGCTTTGGACTGCATCCTTCTGGCCTAAAAGATTTTTGCTTGGCTATATTCCTTTGTTTGATCTTTAATGTTGGGCCAAGTACTGCTTACACAAAAAGTATTAACTCTTAGTCATGATGACAATAAGTAGTAAAAAATAGAAACCAGGAAATACATTACATTTATGGTAAAATTTACTGTCCTTGTACTTAAGTTTCACTAATGCGCACTTAGTGCCCGTGTTATATACATCTTCGGAATAATTATCAAAGTATTTGATAAGAGGAACATTATGTTCAAAAGGTTCCTCCAAAATAAGCAATTGAAGGAGCGAAAGTTCCGCCACTGGTTTTATTTCTTTAACTTGTCGTTCCTGGTAATCCGACATCGAAGGTTTTTTATCATATTGAAAATGATTTTTCGGCCAATTATAAGCGCGCACTTGTAAATCGGCGTCCCTGAAACATTTAATTTATCAATATATTCATAGAAATATTCAATATATATTCAATACACGGAAAGAAAATTATGGCAGCGGTTCCCATAATTTTGTGAAATTTTTTCCTATACCATCATAGGAATTACAACCATAAATTATGGGAGCGGTTCCTATAATTATAGGAATGTCTCCCATAGTTATAGGAATAATTCCTATAATTATGGGAATGAAACCCATAACACTATAGGAATGGTTCCTATAATTATAGGAATGGTTCCTATGATTATAGGAATGGTTCCTATAATTTTTAGGAATACTTTCTATAATATTATAGGAACCATTCCCACAATATTATGGGAATGGTTCCTATAATAGTATGGGAACTATTCCATAATATTATGGGAATAGTTCCCATACTATTATAGGAACCATTCCTATAATATTATGGGAATGGTTCCCATATTATCATGAAAAAATTAATTTAAAGAAGTGCGGTAATCACTTCTACAATACACAGAAATATTATTAAACATAAAAACAAAAATTCATACATTGAAAAAAAAAATCGTATTTGGCAAAAAAACATTAAAATTTTTAACAAGAATTTTTTGTCAGCACAAAAAATTCAAGAAAATTCAAATTTTGGGAAATTTCTACACTATTGTGCAAAAAAAAAAGTTTTATGATATTATAGGGATGGTTCCCATAACATTATGGGAATAGTTCCCATAATATCATAGGAATAGTTCCTATACCAATATGGGAACCATTCCCATAATAGTATGGGAATGATTCCCATACCATTATGAGAATGGTTCCCATAATGATATGGTAATGGTTCCTATAATATTATGGGGACCATTCCCATAATGGTATGGGAACTATTCTCATACTACTATGGGGATGGTTCCCATAATATATGGGAACCATCCCTATAGTAGTATAGGTACTATTCCCATACCATTATGGGAACCATTCCCATAATGCATAGCAAAACTTCCCATAATTTTCTTTCCGTGTAGATTCATAAATTATAATAATAATAATAAAGTCTAAGTACTCATAAAGAAAGTCCGAACTCGTGATAACTTTATTAGGTCCAATTAAAACTCCTTGACCGACAAATAAAATTTCGTTTTGTCTCAAAGGATTTTTTTCAAATATTGCGAGAACAAATCCGACGTCATCGAAATAAATATCCGCCGGTTCACTTGCAGATTTATTTATAAGTATTCCTACTGCAATTAATAAAAACTTAAACACCCCCATTATTTAGTTTTTCAAAAATATATTTAGCTTTTAGTCAATGAACGGACAATAGCGACTGCGAATATTTAGAAGAAATCTACAGTCTTTATATCAAACCGCGATGCGTGTAGAAGAATAAATTATTTTTACCTAAAGAACATTCAGTTTCCGCATATTTCTGTTTCTTAAAAATAATATCCTCTTATCTCAAAACATGACACCGCAACTACTAATGCGTAATTCTGACTTCCGCATCAATTAATTCTATTGTTAATTATTTATCGGAAATTTCTCAGAAAACGATTCGCGACTTTTTCGCTATCGCCTTCCGCCAATAGCTTACGTAATTTTTCAAAAATATTTTTTACTGAATTTTCTAAATATTTATAGTACGACATTGATCTATATCGCGAAAAAGATAAAACTCTTTACCCTAGACTCCAGCACAAGTAGTTTCACGGTCGATTTAAACTTTGGCATGCTCAAAATAAAAAATGAAAATATGGATCGGTTGTGTAAACTTTTCACCGGTCGTTGGTTTTGATCGATCGAGCTAAATAATTGTATTCCAATGCCATTAGCGATGCTTGCTACACGGTGTAATGTTAATAATAATAATGATATATATATATATATATATATATATATATATATATATATATATATATATAATGTCAGCATAATTAAATAATAAAACATTAATGGAAAATATAATTTGATAATTTCAACTATCAAAGTTACGGCACAAAGAAATAACTTTTTTTATTCATAGTTAAATTTAAAAAAAAAAAATTTCTTCCAACTTGGAGTACTTTCATTGAATTAAATAACGGAGTATCGAATGGGAGATAATTTAATGTAAAACGAATTTTTTAGTTGGTAAGTTGTAATTTATAAAGGCAGAGTAGCTAAGCCGGATAATTCACGAAATATTACTTGTGATTAAATAAAAGAAAAAAGAAAAAATAAGTTGGAGGTTCGAGTTGAGATGAGAGATAAATTACTTTTGGCCCAAGACATTTTCGTCGGCTCTGAAACGAGACGGATTCATTTAGAGAGCGAGTGAACGAGCGAGCGAGAGGAACCCCGCGGGTTTCACTCATAAATTTTCATTGGCTGAAATTAGTGGGGATAATTAAATTTAATCGAGAAATGCTTCGTAAATAACACGCCGAGGCGCGTTCAAAATTTAATAACTCACCGTTCGTCGTCGGCGTCATCGTCAGCTTCTTCCACTAGCTATCACGACTCTCTATTGCCTAGATAATATTACCTCTGCTCTATCCTATTCTAATTTTTTTTATTTTTATTATAAAGTAATAAAAAAAGAAATATCATTTTTAGTATTTTATATTCTGGGAGTCGGATGCAAAGCTTGAGTCTATGGATTACTACTTCCGGTACTTTGAAGTTAAACTCGAGATAATCTCTCGGGCGTGCAGACTTTTATATGCACAAAATTAATTTTTAGTATTCAAAGGTCGGAGGTTGATTAAAAAATTTTGTGAAGACGTTTAAAATTTTTTATTTCATTTCATTTTTTGCGATGAAAATTTTGATGATTTTTTAAAATAAAAACTGGAAACATTTCAAAGCCAGAAATAATTCAGATCCAGCAGGATCTGATAAGATCAAATTTAGGTCTAAGATTTTTGTAGATCTAAATTTTTCTCTGTACACGGAAAGAAAATTATGGCAGCGGTTCCCATAATTTTGTGAAATATTATCCTATACCATCATAGGAATTACGACCATAAATTATGGGAGCGGTTCCTATAATTATAGGAATGTTTCCCATAATTATAGAAAGAGTTCCTATAATTATGGGAATGATACCCATAACACTATAGGAATGGTTCCTATAATTATAGGAATGGTTCCTATAATTTATAGGAATACTTTCTATAATATTATGGGAATCATTCCTATAATTTATGGGAATGGTTCCCATATTATCATGAAAAAATTAATTTAAAGAAGTGTGGTAATCACTTCTACAATACACAGAAATATTATTAAACATAAAAACAAAAATTCAAACATTGAAAAAAAAAATCGTATTTGGCAAAAAAACATTAAAATTTTTAACAAGAATTTTTTGTCAGCACAAAACATTCAAGAAAATTCAAATTTTGGGAAATTTCTACACTATTGTGCAAAAAAAAAATTTTTTATGATATTATAAGGATGGTTCCCATAACATTATGGGAATAGTTCCTATAATATTATAGGAATAGTTCCTATACCAATATGGGAACCATTCCCATAATAGTATGGGAATGATTTCCATACCATTATGGGAATGGTTCCCGTAATGATATGGGAATGGTTCCCATAATATTATAGGAACTATTCCCATAATGGTATGGGAACTATTCTCATACTATTATGGGGATGGTTCCCATAATATATGAGAACCATCCTATAGTAGTATAGGTACTATTCCCATACCATTATGGGAACCATTCCCATAATGCATAGCAAAACTTCCCATAATTTTTTTTCCGTGTAACTAATTTCGAAACTATCGATTTTTACAGCTACGAAATTTTATAAATTCAGAAACTAATCTAGAAAATAAATAAATAAATAAAATAATAATATATTTCTATAAAATAAAATAAAAAATCCAGCCACGCAGCCAATAAATTCGCAATTTTGCTACCACCACAACCAAAAACTCTAGCTGGTTGTTTTCTCCGGCACTCTATTTCAAGAATATTCGCATATGCAGTATCCACAGCACGTTCTGTGGTTGCGTCGGGCCTGGCTAGAATAAATAAAATAGTGGTGAGAAAAAACCTCCCTCTCCCTCTTTCCCTTTCTCTCTATTTCCTCTTTCCCACTCTCCCACCCAGTAGTCGGTATCAGCAAGTGTCGGTGGCGGTAGTCGGAAGAAAAAAATAAAATTTATCCGCAGTAACAGCATCATGTACATCCGTCATTCCTCGTAGCTCTATTCCATCACGAGGCATGAACACTAGATGCGGTATATTGATTTATGTATGAAGATCGACAGGACGTTTTCGGGTGCATTCCTTCACATACGTCATACATATCATGTCTACCTACTTCACTCTTCCGTTTATTTATATTATTTTTACTTTTATTTCTATCCAACGCACGGATACCCATCAATAGGACGTGTATTGATCTGCGGAATAGATCATACGCTGAGATTAATGAAGAATAATGGAATGGGCTTCCATAAATTTTTTTCGAGGCGAAAAAAGTTTTTTCTTTGACGTAAATCCACTCGTAAAAATATATAAAAATAAAAGATTATAAAAAATAATTAATCTTTATTTTTTACCCAAATCCGAATATATGATGGTAAGAATGAGGAATAAAAAATTTTTCAACGACGGAGAAGCAGTTGTAGGACCGAGAAGGCAACTGTCGACGTTAATCTCAACTTTTTCCCGCAGTGACTAAAAGTAAACCATTCGAAGCGTCATTCGTCATTGTAAGGAGAAAAAGTTTTATGCCCAGTCACTCTTAACGACTTATCGTAGCTCTTGTGTCTTTCCCGCGAGAAAATACCATTTTACAGCAACCGATCAAACTACCAGCTAACAGTCTTCGATCTTTTGTGGAAAATAATCTTTTATCGATCCCGCAGTATGTCACTTACTTTTATTCCATCCACTTTCATTCCTTATATTTAAGGGAAATCAATTAATAACTTTATTAAATGCTTCGATATTTTTTTACCTCGAGACATTAAAAATTTATTAGGTCCAATAAAATTGTATATATATTTTTTTTTATTGCTCGCATTCAACCACTGAGCGGTAAAAATTTCTTCATGATAAATTTATATCTTTTGTCAAAATCAATGCTCCTAATATTTTCAAAATTTTTTTTACTTCAATAAACTTAAATGTAGTATTACTAAAAAACAGTAATTAAAATTAGGGGAGGGTGGGGCAGAGCGGCCCCCCTGAAATTTTGATCAAAAAAAAAATTTTTTTTTTTCGACTAATTACTACAAATCCGATATGTTTGCGCATTTTTACTCCTACGCATGACATTTGGGGCAAAATGGACAAGCCCAAAATTTTGAAAAAGTGATTTTTTCATATTTTTATCGTCAAATTAAAAAAAAAATTATTATAATTCCACATTTTTACCCCTACGCATAACACCTGGGGCAAAATGGGCCAGCCGAAACTTCCGAAAAAATTATTTTTTCATTTTTTTCGGCCGTTTCTCTATGTAAGAGGCAAATTTGGTCACTAAAAATTTATAAAAATTAAATTTTTTTTTTAGTTGATAAATTTTTGAAATAAAGTAAAATTATAGAATTGATTTTTTTTTTTATTAAATAACAATTAGTAATTAAAGTAATCGAGAGTGAACGATTTTTTACGCTTTAAAAAATTTTTTTCGAGTAATATAAAACCAAAAATAGTTGTCAAGAGAAAGAAATACATTCTTAATGATGAAAACAATTTAAAAAAAAAAAAAACGAAAAAAAAAATTTTTTATCACTTTTTGGAGGGGGGCCGCTCTGCCCCACAAAAAAAAAAATTTTTTTTCAGAACTTTTGGCAAAATGTCCATAAATTTGTTCGAAATAAGACAAAAGTAAAGTGACCTTATGGTTAAAAACCACAAAAAATAATAATTGGCTTAGGGGGGCCGCTCTGCCCCACCCTCCCCTACAATGAAAATTGAATTCCTGCAATCGTTTCATTTCCAAAGTCAGTAGATTTTATCCAGCCGTTTGACTCCATGATAACAAATGCGACAAAGACCTCAATTAATAACATGAAAAATTTTTTAAGCCCAAAATTAAAACTTTTCCGGCAACGAAAATCTCAGCCAATGCCATCATAATTATAAAATCTCTCTAATTAAGCCATTTGATTTGGATGTCTCCAAAGAAGTTCTGCCAAGAGAAAACAAACGTGATCAAATGATGAAAACTTTATTTTCCTCTATGTGTAAATCCAACACACACTCACACCCATACGGACACAATGCGAAGGGAAAAGCAGTGTGGTGTGTAGATAAAACTAAATTCGTCCGGTGAATACAGAGAGATAGATACAAATAAAAGTATTTCGAACAATATAACTTTAGTAAAATTCCCTACTTTCTCTCTCTATACCCCCGAGTTACTGCTATACTGAAATTTACCAAATAAAACTTTTTTTATACATATTAAACTTTTTTATCCCGATTTCGCGTTTATTCTCGGCATGCGCCGATAGATTTTTCCAATCGCACCAAATAAAAATTAAATAAGTTCAGTAATTCATTTATTATTTCCTGCATTACACAGAAATCATTTTTCATATATATACATAAAAATTAAATATTTCGATATCGGATTATGAGCGCTGCAAAAGCTGGTTCGATTATCTGGACAATTAAGTGGACAAACACCGGCCGTAACATTTACAATTACACCGAGGTTATAATTACAAGTGGACTGGTGGTTTTTTAAGTATCGGTAATGTAAGCTCATAAAAGCACTCGAGCAGTCTAGTTGGTATTTGTTGGGCAATTGGATATACTCTACCGCGAAGCTCTGCAGGGTCTGCCGGAATGAGTTGAATAAAAGGGATAGCAGGATATCTGTACACGGAAAGAAAATTATAGCAGCGGTTCCCATAATTTTGTGAAATTTTTTCCTATACCATCATTGGAATTACGACCATAAATTATGGGAGCGGTTCCTATAATTATAGGAATGTTTCCCATAATTATAGGAATAGTTCCTATAATTATGGAAATGATACCCATAACACTATAGGAATGGTTCCTATAATTATAGGAATGGTTCCTATAATTTATAGGGATACTTTCTATAATATTATGGGAATCATTCCTATAATTTATGGGAATAGTTCCTATAATTTATAGGAACCATTCCCATAAATTATAGGAACCATTCCCATAATATTATGGGAATCATTCCCATATTATCATGAAAAAATTAATTTAAAGAAGTGTGGTAATCACTTCTACAATACACAGAAATATTATTAAACATAAAAACAAAAATTCAAACATTGAAAAAAAAATCGTATTTGGCAAAAAAATATTAAAATTTTTAACAAGAATTTTTTGTCAGCACAAAACATTCAAGAAAATTCAAATTTTGGGAAATTTCTACACTATTGTGCAAAAAAAAAATTTTATGATATTATAGGGATGGTTCCCATATCATTATGGGAATAGTTCCCATAATATTATAGGAATAGTTCCTATACCAATATGGGAACCATTCCCATAATAGTATGGGAATGATTCCCATACCATTATGGGAATGGTTCCCATACTGATATGGGAATGGTTCCCATAATGACATGGGAATGGTTCCCACAATATTATGGGAATCATTCCCATAATGGTATGGGAATCATTCCCATACTATTATGGGAATGGTTCCCATAATATATGGGAAGCATTCCTATAGTAGTATAGGTACTATTTCCATACCATTATGGGAACCATTCCCATAATGCATAGTAAAACTTCCCATAATTTTCTTTTCGTGTACTCTAGTGTTATAGATCCGAGTACGAGTGCAGGCGGGTGACCAGTGAGCAATAAGGCCACGTTCTATTCGGTTGATTACGAGGATTGTTTTCCACAGGCCGAGGGCTCGATACTGAACCCCTGCTCCGCTACACTGAACTATACCCACTGTAAACTCTTGTATAGACTGCTGTTGTATACCTGGATTATCATAGAAAAGCTATTCGAGTCACGAACTTTAGCTCAATGGCATAAAGACGGCTCCATATCCACCCCAGTCTGCCCCAGCCTACCCAGTGCCCGTCCCGTTCCATGAAAACTTTTAATTTCCCACTTTAAATTCCGCCGACTGTTTCGATTCCATTCTTATAACCCGGCACTCTTTCTCTTTAAGATCTTAGATAATATTCCTGACGGAGAAGCCAGAGACCAGAGACCAGAGACCAGAACCAGAACCAGAACCAGGAATATATAAATTTATTGAACTTGACTCATCTGTTTTACGATCCTGGGATATTTATTGGCTACTTTGCATTTTATTATTTACTGAATGAGGATTAAATGTCAAAGGGCAGGCAGCAAATGAACAGCAGAGAAAAAAATTTATCATTGATAATAAAAGTATCCAGGGTAGCTGTTGGCAATGAAAGGCTATAAAGTACAATTAGAGTCAGCAAATTAAAAATTACAATGGCAGTTAAGTTAAAAAATCTTTTATTATCTGGGAGTTGAATGAAAGCTTAGAATTGGCGGATCATCACCGAGTATCGAGTGCTGGGAGTAAAAAGAAGATAAAAATGTAGTGGGTATTGAGAGGATGAAATCTTGATAAAAGAAATGAACCGTCACCTCAGTAGTAAATTAAGGGGATGAGATATCTTTAGAGGGACGTATCGTAGATGAGGAAGGCTGCTTCCTTGCTTCCTTGTTGGTTAGTTTTTTATTTATTTCTTAAGCTCAGTGCCGTCGGCTGTCGGCGATGAGGCTTCTATCTATCCTCGAGCATCCGTCGATCAGGCTAATCGGATTAGTGTCTTTCATACCCGTGGCCTCTGTGCACTCGAGTATGTGCGAGTAACGGTGATCCACTCAAAGCTCAAAGTCACCGGCTTTTCGAATCAAAGTTCGACAACTTCATACTTTTGTTATTTTTATTTTTCCCAGCTGACTAATTTTTTAAAAAATAATCCACAACTATTTATGTACTTCTATTAGTTGCCAGTAGTTCTCCAATGAATAAACATCCGTTTATATAAATACATATGAGTACCAGTTCAAAAGAGGATTTAATGACCAGGATGTGAATTCGCTTTGCACTTACCCCCCAGTAAACACCAAATTTCCCACAGTCGTACTGTGTAATTTTGAATCCCGTCTGGTGAAGAGTTGCCGTGAAAATTTGGTTCAGTTTGTAAAAGTGGGATGCTGTGAGTATTATAAACAGAGCTAGAGCTATAGCTGTAGTTGTTAGCGCTGAAATTCGAGGATACAAGTTCGATAATTGGGATCCGGGTAGTATGGTAACCCATCGACTAGAAACTTTGAGTTTCTCTTTACTTGAATGGCTCGGTCACACGTTCAAACCTACAGAGTTTGAACTTGTCTCTCCAATTTGTAACCTCTTTTGCCCTCACTTTTGTACCAGTGCAGTCTACTGCCCTGCAACCGTCAGCCCTTAACTCGAGTACCAGAACCGCACACTGGTTTCCAGCTCGTACTTATTCCCGTCGGATTATCTGGCTCTTGTTTGGCACTACAATCTAGTTCACAGTCTGTTATACACACATACACACACACATATATATATATATATGACAGTCACTTTTGTAGGTGTGACGTCCTCATTCCTACGGTGAATTGAGCCAGCTCCGAAACAGGGAACCAATAGTACGAGTAAAGTCTCGTGGTAACGACTTTCAAAGTTGATAATTGCGCCGTACCTTTGTCCAATCGGTTTAATATTGCCACGAGCTATCATCTCTACTTTAGATCGATCCGCGCTACTTGCTTTTGCTTGTACCATCTACACGGAAAGAAAATTATGGCAGCGGTTCCCATAATTTTGTGAAATTTTTTCCTATACCATCATAAGAATTACGACCATAAATTATGGGAGCGATTCCTATAATTATAGGAATGTTTCCCATAATTATAGGAATAGTTCCTATAATTATGGGAATCATTCCTATAATTTATGGGAACTATTCCCATAATATTATGGGAATGATTCCCATAATGCAATTGGAATGGTTCGTATACCATTATGGGAATCATTCCCATAATATTATGGGAATAGTTCCCATACTATCATGAAAAAATTAATTTAAAGAAGTGTGGTAATCACTTCTACAATACACAGAAATATTGTTAAACATAAAAACAAAAATTCAAACATTGAAAAAAAAAATCGTATTCGGCAAAAAACATTAAAATTTTTAACAAGAATTTTTTGTCAGCACAAAACATTCAAGAAAATTCAAATTTTGGGAAATTTCTACACTATTGTGCAAAAAAAAAATTTTATGATATTATAGGGATTGTTCCCATAACATTATGGGAATAGTTCCCATAATATTATAGGAATAGTTCCTATACCAATATGGGAACCATTCCCATAATAGTATGGGAATGATTCCCATAATGATATGGGAATGGTTCCCATAATGTTATGGGAACCATTCCCATAATGGTATGGGAACTATTCTCATACTATTATGGGGATGGTTCCTATAAATTATAGAAACCATTCCCATAAATTATAGGAATGATTCCCATAATATTATAGAAAGTATTCCTATAAATTATAGGAACCATTCCTATAATTATAGGAATCATTCCTATAGTGTTATGGGTATCATTCCCATGATTATAGGAACTATTCCCATACCATTATGGGAACCATTCCCATAATGCATAGCAAAACTTCCCATAATTTTCTTTCCGTGTAGGGAGACGTAACGCGGATGTGTGCAAGTTGTTGTCGCTATTTCATACAGAAATATTATTTCTCGTGAAATTTAATAAGCCATAACTTTTCAGCGATACAGCTGAGTAAAAAGTATATGTTTATAACTTACAAAGAAGAAGAAGAAGAAGAAGAAGAAGAAGAAGAAGAAGTTGGGAATTTTTTTTATGGATTAGAGTCCTCCCACACGTGCGGGTTACTCGGGATATTATGTAGTCACTGGAGATTCGAAAAATTACGATGTATACTCACTCTACAGCCACACACTCATAATTTTCATTTTGTTTGTAACATATATTTTTATAGCTTTATATATTATTGATATAATAAATATATGAGATTTTATGTTTTTCAAATTTTTTTAAGTTACGACTTGAATATTTGTTTTTACTTTTAAATTATGCCTCAACTATTGAATTTGGGTAAAAAATCACTCATATCATTTTTTAAGAAAATTAAATTTCCTACAAAATTGTATTCACATATTTTTATTGTATTCTCAATAGTTGAGCCGGAATTTCCGTTTGAAAATAAAAAGTCTTTTTTTTAGTCATAAATTAAATATTAAATTTATATGTAAGGACTTATACTTTCAATATATCTATATATACATTATTAAATATGAAAAAAATTGAACTTCCGCTAAAACCAAACTAGTAATTAATTAATGAGTAGTTTCAATGAGATGATAAATTAAAATGATTTATTAATTTTCGATAAGTAATTAACTGAAATTACAAGCCAGCCATTGGTTCGATTAATATTAAAATAAATGAATGGCCTTCTAATAAATAATTAAACGTGTATTACGTAATTGATCCATCAATAACAAACAATAATTAAAATAAATAAAGTATGATCTAAAAATAAATATTTAAAAAGTGCGAGTATTGGCTCAAATTTATGTCCAATGCATAATTTAGCAATTCATTACTTGGCGCACGTGGAGCGTACAAAAGTATACATTATTTTCTGGCAACTTGTCGGCGTAAAGTACCTCCATAATGAGATTATTTTTTTTTATATATTTTTTATTATCAGTACGGGCCATAACTCTGACGAAATCGTCAATATATCTCTCGGGTGTTGGATAGCAAATTTTCTTTCTTGGGCACCAGCTAGATCTTGACATGATTTTTCACCATAATAAAAAATTTAACACTCGAGGCTATTAATTATTTTTTTAATTTAATTTTTGCTCGTGACATCTGAGCAGTTGAATAATAAAAATAAAGGGCAATAACTATTCTGATCGGAAGTAAAGTACCGAAAGTTATCTGAAGAAAGTTAATATCGGAGATTAGGGCAAGGAACCGAGAACCCAAAGCCCAAAGCATTCGACAAGCTGCGATAAATGTTAGGGGTAGTCTTGGAGTCAAAAATAATGGAACGAAAAAATTAGAGGGTGATGAAAAAAAAGAGAAAAAGAGGGCTGATGATAGTGGGGGAGGCCCGGAAGGGGAATATCAAATAAGGGATAGAATGTTTCCGGAAATACGCAGAAAATTGAATACATTAGACGGCAACTGGGCGCCATCAGATGCCCAAGTGCCATCAGCTTTTGTATAAATTTCCACATCCACCCAAAATTACCTTCATTATTTTTAGCTGTTAATATTGTCCCGTATGATTTATTATTCATAACTATGTGGACGGAATAATTAATAAAGTACTTAGTCTTTCGATTGTTCAAGCCCAGGATAATTAAATTTTTTAATGACCATAATTATAATTAAGATGATTGATCATACAATCTTGAGACCGTGAGAAGAAATTAAATTCAGATAAAATATTATTATTAATAGAAAAAAAAAAAAAAAAAAAAAACAACCGGCTGCCTCATAAATTCGCTGAGTAAAGTAATTTTGAATAAAAATTCTGTCTTAATTAAATCCTTTTTCGGGATATAAATTTCTTAGCCCGTATGAAAAAGCAATATATGAGCTTCAGTATAATTCAAAATATATGATAAATTATATGGAATTATAGGAAGTCATATATGGAGCCATATACAAAATTTTGCCGAAATATTATATGATTTTATAATTTGCAACATATATATCGGTAATATATTTTTTTTACTTGCTGACTTATAAATATTACTTATAATATTTTATACTATACTTTAAGTTATATGATAAGATATATGATTTAATTATATGACTGACATATAATATTTATACATGTAAATATATAATTATGTAAATATATGTTCACATATATTTGTATAAATGTATGTAAATATATATTTATATAGATATATGTTTATATATATTTGCACAAATATAAAACTAGAGATTTTAAGCTATAAAATGCTTTTTTTTAAATCTCGATTCGATTATTTTTCATGAAGTTACAGTCTTGCAAAAATCACTAAAAAATTTCTCAAATTTTTTTGTTCCTTTAATTTTTGGTATGAGTGTATTTTTTTAAATTATTTATGTATAATAAAATCGAAATTATTATAATATTTAAATTATAAGTTTATATATAAAACAAGAATATAATTTGAGATGTAATATCATATGTATACAATTACATATATTATAAATTATATAGATTATAATAATATTGAAATTATAAATTAATTTATAAGATGAAACATATATTTTACGTTATAAATTAATATATAAAGCGGACATATAATTTTTGATACAATATCACATGTATATAATTACATATATTATAAATGATATGGATTATTATAATATTAAACGTATACATTATTATATATGATAAATCATATATTAATCAATATTAATAATTTTGCCGCCATATATGTTCAGTTATTTACCATATATTTTTTTATATATTATCGACAGTATATAGTTTTTTCATACGGGAGGTTTTATTCTGTTCCTTGAAACTCTTTCGGTGATGGCAAAAAATTTGGCAAATAATTTATTTAGGTGAGGTTAGAAAATTCGATTTTTGAAAGTTATGTTGAAGAGAATTCCCTCAGTAATCGAGTTGACATATTAATTTATAACCGAAGATCAAAAACTCGTGTGACAGGATGGTTTTAATAATTTTTTATCAATAAAATTTGAGTGTGTCAAGATGTGAATAGTCTGGCGCAAGTTGTTGACGAAGTTAGTTTAGATGTAGATGGAGGATAAGGGAAAAGTAGGAGTAGAGGGGGGGGGGTGAAGAGGGTGGCTGATAGTACACACATAACACAGTGGGAAATCTAATCCGATCACGATGCACGGAAATCCCGTGTACGTGTCTGAAACGCGCGTTCGCTTCCGGCGTCGACGTGTTCTATCTCGGGAAAACGGATCGCTAAAGCTCCTCCCAGAGATTTACTCTACACTGTCTCTAGTTGTCTTATGTCAGGGATTCGTAAATTGTACCGACATGGCATACTGACCATGGCATTCCATTACAGCAGAAACCATCAAAAGTCTTGTTCCAAATACTTTTTACTCCCAGTAAAAGTTTTGCCATTTTATTGATTGATGCTTTTAAATAAAATTGTCTGAGTACTTTATACTTTTTTTCCTTTATTTTCTGTACTTTATTTTCTTTTATTCCTTCGACTGTAAAATATCGATGAGCTTGGACAGCACGAGCGTAGTAAAGAATGATAAAAAAATTTAAGAATATAGGTTGAGAAAACGCTGCTGCAGAAACGGAAAACCCACAAAATTGGAACAGTAATCCAATCTTCTCGTCGTCATTTCCTCTCGGTGTTGCACGCAATCGATTTTGTAATGCTTCGATATCACCTTCAAATGAAAATAATATTTAATACATCAGCATTACCCAAGTACTTTTGCAGACTAACTCTCCCAGATGAAAAAAATTCATGCCCTGCGATTGTTGATTTAGTTTATAAATGTATTCAATAATGTAAAAATGTTAATTTATTTAATGCCGTAAGATGGACGGTGGAGTTTCGGAATATCAAGGTCACGGGAAACGCGGTACACGGAAAGAAAATTATGGGAAGTTTTGCTATGCATTATGGGAATGGTTCCCATAATGGTATGGGAATAGTACCTATACTACTATAGGGATGGTTCCCATATATTATAGGAACCATCCCCATAATAGTATGAGAATAGTTCCCATACCATTATGGGAATGGTTTCCATAATAGTATGAGAATAGTTCCCATACCATTATGGGAACCATTCCCATATCATTATGGGAACCATTCCCATATCATTATGGGAACCATTCCCATAATAGTATGGGAATCATTCCCATAATAGTATAGGAATCATTCCCATATTGGTATAGGAACTATTCCTATAATATTATGGGAACCATTCCCATAATGTTATGGGAACCATCCCTATAATATCATAAAATTTTTTTTTTGCACAATAGTGTAGAAATTTCCCAAAATTTGAATTTTCTTGAATGTTTTGTGCTGACAAAAAATTCTTGTTAAAAATTTTAATGTTTTTTTGCCAAATACGATTTTTTTTTTCAATGTTTGAATTTTTGTTTTTATGTTTAATAATATTTCTGTGTCTTGTAGAAGTGATTACCACACTTCTTTAAATTAATTTTTTCATGATAATATGGGAACTATTCCCATAATATTATAGAAATGGTTCCTATAATAGTATGGAAACTATTTCCATAATATTATGGGAATAGTTCCCATACTATTATAGGAACCATTCCCATAATATTATTGGAATGGTTCCTATAATTTATGGGAATGGTTCCTATAAATTATAGGAACCATTCCCATAAATTATAGGAATGATTCCCATAATATTATAGAAAGTATTCCTATAAATTATAGGAACGATTCCTATAATTATAGGAACCATTCCTATAGTGTTATGGGTATCATTCCCATAATTATAGGAACTATTCTTATAATTATAGGAAACATTCCTATAATTATAGGAACCGCTTCCATAATTTATGGTCGTAATTCCTATGATGGTATAGGAAAAAATTTCACAAAATTATGGGAACCTCTGCCATAATTTTTTTTCCGTGTAGTCTGTCCCCGTGGTCTTCTTAAAACTTAATCCCGAGTAAAAAATTTCAGCCGATAACTAGGCCTAAAAATGGAAAATTTTCGGACCTCTCTAATAAAATTCCACAGCTTCGGCAAAAATTCATACTCGGGCGCTTTTCGAAAAAAAAGAGTAATTGCTATAAAGTTTCGCAAACTTGTCAGTTTGGTGCGACGGAAGCCCAAATTTTGAAGCGAAAAAGCATTAAACGGCAACTTGTTTAATAGAGAGGTCATTTTAAAACAATATGTTACGCAGTCTGTCCGATTACCGTTGAAGCAGCTATTGACGATACACTGCGCAGACATTCCCACGGGAAATTTAGCACGGACGTGTGTTATTCTGCTGGGGAATTTATCAGTCGATTGTATTTTCGCTTAACCTAGGCTCGATATTACAATCATTTGTAAAACCATCACCAGTCACATTTTAATTCCCACTTTAGCCAAAATAAATAATCCATCAGAAAATAAATTTAAAAAAATAAACTTTTTAAAATTTATTCCTCGCTAAATAAATCACGGTTATTTAAAAATTTATTTTTGAGCAGAAACGTGTTCGTAAATTCATTTAGTCACTTAACTTCGGCGTGACGATATTAATGCCACACACACACTCGCCCTGATACATATATATGTCTATCGAGTGTTAGATTCACTCACACACAAGCTCATTTTACCCGATAATTAGTTTCATGCGTTTTCAACATTAAAGTGTCTCAGGTCCATTAGCGCGTCTACTTAAGACCAGCGTCAGTATATTTCAGTTATTAAACTCATACCGACCTTCATACCGAGATTAACTATTTCAACGTAGAAAGCACGTACTGTCTAATGTTATTATTAGTTATCACTCTTACCATCATTATTACCAGATAAAAATTACTATTAATCATTGCATTATTAAACCCATTAGATTTTATTCCGTATTTTCATTCTCTTCTTTACTTTTTACACACGAAATTTGGTTTTTGTTTTTGGTCAAAATTTCGAAATTCGTATTATTTGGAGTACACGGAAAGAAAATTATGGCAGCGGTTCTCATAATTTTGTGAAATTTTTTCCTATACCATCATAGAAATTACGACCATAAATTATGGGAGCGGTTCCTATAATTATAGGAATGTTTCCCATAATTATAGGAATGGTTCCTATAATTATAGGAATGGTTCCTATAATTTATAGGAATACTTTCTATAATATTATGGGAATCATTCCTATAATTTATGGGAATGGTTCCTATAATAGTATGGGGATGGTTCCCATATTATCATGAAAAAATTATTTTAAAGAAGTGTGGCAATCACTTCTATAATACACAGAAATATTATTAAACATAAAAACAAAAATTCAAACATTGGAAAAAAAAATCGCATTTGGCAAAAAAACATTAAAATTTTTAACAAGAATTTTTTGTCAGCACAAAACATTCAGGAAAATTCGAATTTTGGGAAATTTCTACACTATTGTGCAAAAAAAAAATTTTATGATATTATAGGGATGGTTCCCATAACATTATGGGAATGGTTCCCATAATATTATAGGAATAGTTCCTATACCAATATGGGAACCATTCCCATAATAGTATGGGAACCATTTCCATAATAGTATGGGAACCATTTCCATAATGGTATGGGAACGATTCCCATATCATTATGGGAACCATTTCCATAATTGTATGGGAACTATTCTCATACTATTATGGGAATGGTTCTCATAATATATGGGAACCATCACTATAGTAGTATAGGTACTATTCCCATACCATTATGGGAACCATTCCCATAATGCATAGCAAAACTTCCCATAATTTTCTTTCCGTGTAACCAATTCACACTAAATTTTTTCTACAGACTAATAAATAAACATTTGCAGAGAAAATTTTTTCAAGTGGTGGCGCATTTTGCCCCACTCTTCCTAAATAATTTATAGTCTGCAGCAAGAATTGAAGTTCAAGGCTTAAAGTAAATTTAATTTATTTGAGCTGATGATTTAGTTCAAGAAATTTTTGTATCGGGAATTCAACGGCAGAAAATGAATTTAAAGTATCTGTAAATCAAAGCTGTCAACTTTAGTAATGAAAAATAGCTTAATAGAAATAATTTTGCATGGGAAGATTTAACTTGGAGGACATTAAATCATGACCCGAGTAACTTTAAGAGTGTCACTGGCTTCACCACCAGCAGCGGCAGTAACAAGAGTAACAAGACTCGAAGTACCTGAAAATAAAAGAGTTGACGAGCAAGTCAAGTGGGATTCTTTTAAAGTTGTCGATACTTTGAGGATGCTAGTACAGACAAGTACCAGGTTGGTTAAGTGCATCCAGCAATCTCGGCGATGCATCGTCACGGCGGATGTCTTTGACAACATGACGAGCTTCCGTAGCGTGTTCAATTTTTTTATCAAGGCCACTTCGGAGCCATAACTTCAGCTTCCGTGATCTCACCTTCAGCTCAATGGAAATTAATGAAAGCTTTTCAATCATCAAAACCTACCAATGGAGATAAAGTCTTAGCAATCTATTTCAATGCAGCGTTTATCCTCTTGCGTCATTACACCCCGAGCAATTGTCCAGATTATCTTTTACTTTGAGATTAATCTTAATCCCGTGTCACTTTCTTTTCTCCCAGGAAAATGATTCCGGCAAGTGCTTCCTCCCATTTCAAGGCTATTTTCTAAACGAGCCACAATCTAAAGAATTTTTTTTGAAACCCCTCACCTTTGACTTTTACCAGCAACTTATTTCCTAAAAGCTTCGCTTACTTTTAAATTAATTTTTAAAATTTCATTTCTCTGATTCTATTAGATCTAGATGTCGAGTATTTCCTTCAGGGAATCACCTGTTGTCCCAATCGTCGCGCAAAACCAATTATCCTTTTAGAAAAACCTACAAGAATTCACCGATCCAATTCCTGGCGGGTATTGATTGTGTATTGGTTATATACCAGCACACATACCCACATTACGATCGATAAGTTGTTATTGTTGTTAGCGAGTCTTTACTCTCAACTCCCGCCGGACTTGGAACCAGAGTATACCCAACACCATTGTAGCTTTCAACGTCTATGTGGCTTAACTTTCATGATTATATCAATTTCCCGTCGATTTTCCTATGTCGGTGCTCGAAAACCCCTGGGAGTTATTGAGTTACTCAAAGTGACACGTTTCCGGTGAAATGATGCCCAAAATTTACAATATTTGCTGGATTATTACTGCTGCTGCTCTTGCTACAGCTGCTACAGCAATTATTGATGACAACTTTTCCCAAAAAATAACTGCGTGACAATTGCTATTGTTATTATTATTACACGGAAAGAAAATTATGGCAGCGGTTCCCATAATTTTGTGAAATTTTTTCCTATACCATCATAGGAATTACGACCATAAATTATGGGAGCGGTTCCTATAATTATAGGAATGTTTCCCATAATTATAGGAATAGTTCCTATAATTATGGGAATGATACCCATAACACTATAGGAATGGTTCCTATAATTATAGGAATCGTTCCTATAATTTATAGGAATACTTTCTATAATATTATGGGAATCATTCCTATAATTTATGGGAATGGTTCCTATAATAGTATGGGAACTATTTTCATAATATTATGGGAATGATTCCCATAATGCAATTGGAATAGTTCGTATACCATTATAGGAATCATTCCCATAATATTATGGGAATAGTTCCCATACTATTATAGGAACCATTCCTATAATATTATGGGAATGGTTCCCATATTATCATAAAAAAAATTAATTTAAAGAAGTGTGGTAATCACTTTTACAATACACAGAAATATTATTAAACATAAAAACAAAAATTCAAACATTGAAAAAAAAATCGTATTTGGCAAAAAACATTAAAATTTTTAACAAGAATTTTTTGTCAGCACAAAACGTTCAAGAAAATTCAAATTTTGGGAAATTTCTACACTATTGTGCAAAAAAAAATTTTATGATATTATAGGGATGGTTCCCATAACATTATGGGAATAGTTCCCATAATATTATAGGAATAGTTCCTATACCAATAGGGGAACCATTCCCATAATAGTATGGGAATGATTCCCACACTATTATGGGAATGGTTCCCATAATGATATGGGCAGGTTCCCATAATGGTATGGGAACTATTCTCATACTATTATGGGGATGGTTCCCATAATATATGGGAACCATCCCTATAGTTGTATAGGTACTATTCCCATACCATTATGGGAACCATTCCCATAATGCATAGCGAAACTTCCCATAATTTTCTTTCCGTGTATTATTATTATTATTATTATTATTATTATTATTATTATTATTATTATTATTATTATTATTATTATTATTATTATTATTATTATTATTATTATTATTGTTATTATTATTATTATTATTATTATTATTATTATTATTATTATTATTATTATTATTATTTGTTGAGGGTAATCTGATAAATTAATCCGAAGCGTTTGTCGAGAATTTCGGGGCCATTATAATTTATAATGCGACATTATCGCGCAAGGATGATTGCTGTACATAGATAATGATATAATTAGTGTAGTGTATCTAATTAACAAAAGATTTTACGTGAAATTGGAGCACGAGAGAATATTGTTGTCTTGATTGTGTTGGTTGTCTTGGGTGGTTGTTCTCTACCCTCGTCTCTTTTCTTCTCTTTTATTTTCTTCCCTAGTGAGTATAATTTAGCTATTCGTTGGCAGTCAAGACACGAGTTACGGGAATAAATCAGGGCTCAGAGTAGAGAACGAAAAATCCGTTGAAATGTCTAATGGCATTAAAATTCAAGCTTTTTCTCTTCACTCTTTATTCGAAAATACACACGGCTCCGTGCAAAGTTCCCGTACTCCATTTCCTCGAGTTTAAACTTAAATAAAATTCAAATATTTTTTCTAGATTAACTGCCGCCCAATTTTATATTCTACTTCTTTGGCATCGGATCCCGTTTTCCCAAATAACTAATTCGCGGACCGAGCTCGCCAACTTCGCTCCAATTTATATACAAGTCGTTATCTCGAGCTTATTTACGCGCGGATTTTAAAAACTCCCAGTATTTTTAAATTTACGCAATTTTGACTTTTATGATAATCAATTTTTTTTTTTCGTGTTTCAGGTAAATGGCGCATGGGCATTATCAGCATTTATATGTGACTTTTATATAGCAATGGATGTAACATGTAGCACAAGTTCAATATTTAATTTAGTAGCAATTTCAATTGACAGGTACATTTTTTTTTGATAGAAAAAAAAGAAATAAATTTAATTAAATCCAATAATAAATATGTTATTTAGGTACATAGCTGTCACACAGCCAATAAAATATGCCAAACACAAAAACAATAGAAGAGTATGGATGACTATTTTGCTAGTATGGGCAATTTCAGCAGCAATCGGCAGCCCGATCGTTCTCGGCCTAAATAATACTCCAGATCGTGTGCCGGATCTGTGTTTATTCTATAACTCTGATTTTATCTTATACTCAAGTCTATCGAGCTTTTATATTCCTTGTATTATTATGGTCTTCTTGTATTGGAATATTTTCAAGGTGACTTACATTAACTCTGGCAATTAAAATAAATTTAAAAACTTATAAATATTTATTTAATTATTTTACTGTAATTGCTTCAGGCACTTCGAATACGTGCAGCCAGAGCACGAGCTCACAAAAAATCTAATTTACGAGATATCAAACCAAATAGCATAATTGAAAACGTAATACACACCCAACGGTGAGTTTTATTTTATTAATTAATTTAATGCACTTGTAAATTTAATAATTGCGTTGCTTAAGTAATTTTTAAATAAACTTGCAAATTTGTAGATGAAATATAAAAAAAAAATGCCTGTAATGACATTTTTTACGGTCGGAATAGCGAAACTTGAAGTATAATGACCAAAAAAATTTTTGGTCATTATACCGGTTTTTAATTGAAATTACGATAGTAAAATATAAAAATAATGCAGATATTATGAGTATTATATTAAAATGTTAATTAAGTTAATTAAGTATGAGGAAGTAGTTAAATTTGACTAAAATCACGCAGTGTTTATTCTGTCGCAAGGTTTGCTGAAACGGCACTGGGAACAGCCACTCTAGTGGCGCCGGTACACGAAGAGCCGACAAATACAGCCTCCGGTAGCAATGAGGACGAGGACGAGACGCCAGTTGACCCGGTGGTTGTCATATCAAATGACAAGAGTACTGAATTTTTTATGGCGACTGTCGTCGAGGAAGCTGCGTAAGGAAAAAAATTAAAATAGGGGAGGGTGGGGCAGAGCGGCCCCCCTAAGCCAATTATTATTTTTTGTGGCTTTCAACCATAAGATCACTTTACTTTTGTCCTATTTCGAACAAATTTATGGACATTTTGCCAAAATTCTGAAAAATTTTTTTTTTTTTTGTGGGGCAGAGCGGCCCCCCTTCAAAAAGTGATAAAAAAAATTTTTTTTTCGTATTTTTTTTTTTAAATTGTTTTCATCATTAAGAATGTATTTCTTTCTCTTGACAACTATTTTTGGTTTTATATTACTCGAAAAAAATTTTTTAAAGCGTAAAAAATCGTTCATTCTCGATTACCTTAATTACTAATTGTTATTTAATAAAAAAAAACATCAATTCTATAATTTTACTTTATTTCAAAAATTTATCAACTAAAAAAAAAAAATTTAATTTTTATAAATTTTTAGTGACCAAATTTGCCTCTTACATAGAGAAACGGCCGAAAAATATGAAAAAATAATTTTTTCGGATGTTTCGGCTGGTCCATTTTGCCCCAGGTGTTATGCGTAGGGCTAGAAATGTGGAATTATAATAATTTTTTTTTAATTTGACGATAAAAATATGAAAAAATCACTTTTTCAAAATTTTGGGCTTGTCCATTTTGCCCCAAATGTCATGCGTAGGGGTAAAAATGCGCAAACATATCGGATTTATAGTAATTAGTCGAAAAAAAAAAAATTTTTTTTTTGGTCAAAATTTCAGGGGGGCCGCTCTGCCCCACCCTCCCCTACATTTTTTTTGGCTTTTTATTATTTGATTTTTGTCCTCGTTAAAAATTTACCCTGTTCATTATATTTTATTACTGTTATTATCATGGTTATTATATTTTTCAGGGTCGTTGCAAAGGCCCATTTGTCGGGTTCAAATTCAGCTAAAAATATGACAAATTTGTGTCTGGAGGATGGGATGAGTAGCACGCAGCTGCACGACACAATAGACACAAATTCAAGTCCTAGTCCAAACCCGAGAATAACCTCGGCGCCGTCCTCTTCTACCTCGTCCTCGCCCCCGCCGAGAAGTGCTACACAGATAAAAAAAAGCACCAATGGAGTTAACAAGCAGGGGCTGAAGAAATTGAAGAGCACTGGGTCACTGCTGCCAGCCCCATTCAAACGTAGTCCTAGTGTCCTTAATGTCGGTACCGGAGGAGCTGGAACTGCCGTAGGAAGGAGTGGAGAGCCAAAAAAAGATAAGAAAGTTACTGACGGGAGCTCGAGGTTCACGATATATAAGGCCAATAAAGCGAGCAAGAAGAAGAGAGAGAAAAGTTCCGTTAAGAAGGAAAGGAAAGCTACCAAAACATTGGCCATCGTCCTCGGTAAAATTATTTTCCTATTTATTATAAATTTGTTACTGATTACGTCCATCAACTCTTTCCATTGTCGACTGTTGTTAATATCGATTGTTGATGTTATGTTTGACAGGAGTATTTCTAATATGCTGGGTACCATTTTTCACTTGTAACGTAATGGACGCCCTCTGCTCTAAACTAAAAATGGACTGTCAACCCGGCGTAACAGCTTTCATCGTCACGTCTTGGCTGGGCTATATGAACAGCTTCGTAAATCCCGTGATCTACACGGTCTTCAATCCCGAATTTCGCAAAGCGTTCCGTAAACTTATGAAAATTTAAAATATTAATACACAGCAAACATCAAAGTTTAGAAAATCAAAAGTCTTTTGTATCTTTTTCTTATAACTACACTCGAAATTTTCTTGGTTAATAAAATTTATTTCCTCAGATTTCTGGGTAAAAACATTAAGAGCCAAAATAATGTTCAAATTTTTTCGCGGCCAAAAATGGACTATAATTAGGCCAATTTTCGGCCTTTTCCAATAAAATTCTGGTTTCGGCGTAATTTCGGCCAGATTTAACTTTTTTGGCCAAATATTTTTACCCGGGGTTCAAAGGTTCAAAAAAATGATTGTAATCAAAAGTAAGGACATCAAAAAAATAAATAAATATGTACTTTATTTTTTGAAACTCGAATGACCTTACAATACATCCGATTGAAAGTATTATAAAAAAAACATATATAAATAAATGAATACAATTTTATACGTATTTAATAGATACTGCATTTGATTGAGTGGAAGTATTTCTGTCGAGATCAACAGAATATTTAATATTTTATTTGAAATATCAGAAATTTCCATAACCGTTCAATATCACTGGCTAGATAAATTTCGAATTAACTGTCATTGAACCGATTAATTAATAAATAAATATTTATATACATGACTATGGGAGAGCCGGGAAAAAATAAGATAAATTTAAGCTCAAGAGCGTGGAAAAGAATTTTTATCATCAAAGTTTTTAGCTAAACCATTTCCCGGCACCTCTATCGTCGGAGTAAGCCACGACAGTATTAAAAAAAAAATAAAGCAAATGCGAAAAAAGATTTATATTTATGTCATAAGTTTGGAAATTTTAGATAATTTGGAACCTATAGATTTATAGATTTTTTTCTAATTTAATGACTGGGAAAAAATTAGTTCAAGTAAATTTATTGCTCTGGAGCAGAGGCTGGGGCACGATGGCCAACTCTTAAAATTTGGTAAAAAAAAAAAAGAATATTTTTTGTCAAAATTTCGTTTGTAATTTATAGTTTTTAAGATATTTTGGACAAATACTAAGTGTTCGAGATAAAATAAGACACAAAAATTTGACGTACTAAATTTTTTTTATCAAAAATTTGTATATTTTAAGTAAATAATTTGGCCCTGGCCTTTTTTCATTAAAAATTAATATATTTTTCTATTAATAATTAGATTGGCCATTTATCAAAAAGTGATTAATTAAAATACTTTTATTTGTACATAAAAAAAATCACCAATTGAAATTCCAAATTAATAATCTTATCCCGATGAAAAAAGATTTTATACAATTGTATAAAATTATATACAAAAAATGGCCCGATCCAATTATATATAACTGTATAGAAATTGTATACGATTCTACACAAATTGTATACAAGTCTATATAATTATATTCAATTTTATATAAATTCTATATAATTATATACATTTCTATATAATTGCAATATATAGAATTGTATATAATTATATAGAATTGTGTACAATTTGTATAGAATTGTATACAATTTTCTGTACAATTTGTATACAATTGGATCGGGCAATTTTTTCTATCCAATTATATATAGTCTATATATAATTATATATAGTCCATATATAATTGATATATAATTCTATACAATTGTATAAAATCTTTTTTCATCGGGATGAAAAAATTTTGAGTAATTCAAAAAAGTTATGCTTAGCACCGAATAAACGAATAAAAAACAGCAATATTCTTTCGCTCAATGGAATAGATAATTATATTTTTCTGCGACCGAAATTTTGACTAATAATTTATCCTCAAAAAATAAACCCCCATCGAATTTCAAAAATAAACATATCAAAAGCAGATTTCACAAAGTAATTAATAAGATGAAAAATAATAATAATAATAATAATAATAATAATAATAATAATAATAATAATAATAATAATAATAACAATAACGTTAACTCATTATCAATTACCAGCACATGAGTAGAAATTTTTTGCTTTCGCTGATTTAAATACTCCGTCTCGGTGTATAAACTCGCGCAATAAATAATAACTAAGACATGCTTTTGACTTTTCAAATTTTAACTCTGTACATTTGTAAATAATAATAATAATAATAATAATAATTTTGTTAGAATTCGACTTTATGTTGACAAAAAAGTAAAACTCAAAAATTGTAGACATGACGCTTTTGGTGTAAAACTAGAAAATAGCCGCTGAAGGTGTGATAGACTCAAAAAATTTAATAATAATAATAATAATTAACTGTAATTGTAATAAATAAAATTAGCAAAGTGACAGTCGATAAAAATGTAGCCATCAAGTGCTTGGAGAAAAAGAAAACTAAAATTATTAATAAGCTTCGACTCTTTGGTAGAAATAAAACATTTTGAAAATGTTGTTTCTTATAATCTTGCGTAAAAATGTCGCGTATTTTTCTAATATACCTCATACGTTTTCTTCTGTATATAACTATAAATATACTTGATACAAAAAAAAAATTATAATTGTTAAACAATTTTAAAATAAATTTTAATTATTATTAATTAAATTAATTGGAATTAAGTATTTGTAAATATTATTTAAGTTTTTTCGATAATTAGTTTATTTATTGATAAAATAATTTATAAAGTTAACGACAATTTTCATAATTTAAACTGAGCCCGAATTTTGAAAATTGTCGGACTAGAGTGAATGGAAAAAGTTATGAGCGAAATGTTATTTATTAAGTAGAACTTTAAGGCCGGTAAAAAAAAAAACTGCAAATGCTATAAATTTTCTTATGGAATTTACTATCAGATAAATAAATGTATGAATAATAAATAATTATTGAGTACTACCATTCAAAGAGGTCTATACAGGGCATAGTAATTAAGCCATTTTAATTTGCTAATTAACTGTAATTAATAAAACTTGTGTAGATAATTAAACATATTAAATAAATAAAAAAAAATAAATGAGTTGGATCTAATGCAATATGTACTTAAAATCTAATATATTAAGATGAGAAGTGTAAAAAATTGTTGATAATAAATTATAGTATCAAAAAACATATTTTTCGACAAATTTGAATTTTTACCTCAAGCCGTCTTGTACTGAACATAAGGGCGCGGGCTGGCATTTAATTTGAATTTTTCCCAAATAAAGTCAGTGGTGATGTCAAAAATTTCGTGTAAGCTCGTTAATAATAGCAATAACAAACTAACTGAGATGAATGGGGTCGCTTGAGAAAAATAGATTCGATAAATAAAAATTATAATTTCCAACCGAATGACAAAAGCTGAGGAGTGTTTGAAAGGAAAAGTGTAGAAAATCTTGATATAAATTATATTTAATTTATTATCCCTCCATTTGGCCCCAACATAAAAATAATCGGCAAAGTGCGAAAAGAAATTATATTTTATTAATACTAAGAAACATAAGAATCGCGATATTTCACATGAAAAGCGACTCTGGTAAGCTCCCCCAATTTCCCTAGATGATTAATCATATTTACGCGCAAGTACACGGATGCCAGTAATTTTGGGGTGAGGACCCTCTAGGAAAACAGCTCGACAACCCTCTTCACTTAGCTTGCTACAGTCTGTCGATTCATAATACTCCTCCAGCATCACCAGCACTACCTGTGCCTGGGAACTAGTAACTGAACCACCGTAGCCTTGATACCAAAGTACAAAGCACAACTTTAACCCGTGATAATTAATGCAAATAAGACGGATCGCTGCCAGAAGTGAAAACGCTACTGTCGACCCTTTTGAATAATAACCTTCTTTGTCTCAAGCTAGACTAACTTACCAGCCAGTACCAGGTAACTGTGCAAGTTTGTACCACCACCGCCACCGCCAACATTATAATTATCAGTATTATTACTTTCCTTTGGCTCCTTTCCCTCCTTCCCAGCTATCATCGTATCTTTCACTTGTCCCTTTACTTCTCAGCCCGGCTTTTAAAGTACCCTGCTAATTACAAATAACAATCTTGGGTAACTGTAACCGTACAATACGCGAAATTAATGTCAATAGTTGTCTTACAATTAGCTCTGGTTATTATTAAATATTCAGGAGCAATAACGGAAAGCAAACAGGGAGAACATTTCCCGTGTCAAAAAATTTTAATTCATAATGAATTTAGATCTAAATTTCATCACGAAATTAAGATCGTGACACAAATATGACTTTCATCATGAATTTGTATCAACAATTTCAATCACGACAAAATTATGACTCAGTCAAATTTTTACCCAAGTGATCCGAAGTTCATTCACTAAATTAATTTTACAATCGAAAGTGATTTACGATAATCGAGTACTTGATAGAAGAAATTTATTGGTAATTTCTGAGTCGATAAATTTGACAAAAGGTTTAATTCAGTAAAAATTCAGTCAAGTTACTATCGAAGTCATCCCAAGTCCAATTCAAAGACATAATAATAAATTTTTAGAAGTGATACGGATTTACTAGACGAAAAATTGTGAGAGCAAATTCATGATGAAAGTCATATTTGTGTCACGATCTGAGTTTCGTTATGAAATTCAGATCTAAATTCATTAGGAACAAAAATTTTTTTTACACGGGTTAGGGGAGACCGGGGCAAGACGGCCCACCTAAGCCGGTTATTATTATTTGTGGCTTTTAACCATCAAGTCGATTTACTCTTGTCCAACTTGAACTCAATTCACCAAAATTTTGGTGAAGCTCCTGAAAAAAAATTTTTTTTTTGGGGCAAGACGGCCCCCTCCGAAAAAAAATGAAAAAAAAAATTTTTTTTTTTTAATTGTAAAAAAATTTCCCGCGTAACAAATGTTTATATTTTTCTCTTTAACAACTGAATTTACTTTAATATTACTCGAAATAACCTTTTTTGATATAATACGAGTCATTTTTTCACTTCTGTAGAAAATTGATTATTGGTTTTTTTAATTTTTTCAAATGCTCTATTTTAATCCAAATCCATATAATTAACCAAAAAATGATATTTCTATTAAATTAATCATGACTAGGTTATAATACTATGAAATACATTTTCTTTTAGAATTTTTGAGTGGTTCATTTTGCCCCAAGTTTCACGTATCGGGCTAAAAATGAGTAAATAATCTAAATTTGTGATAATCAAAAGAAAACAAGAAAAAAAATTTTTTGGTTAATTTTTGAGGTGGGCCTTCTTGCCCCAGGTGGGCCGTCTTGCCCCGGTCTCCCCTAACGGATGGTTTAACAATAACAGGCATTCTGAGTATTATGCGAAATTAACAGATAACTATTTCGCCGTTCAACGGAATATTTGTGATCGGAAAATATTAAATGTCGAAATTGATATTAGATTAGAATGACGAAATTATGTAAACTGATATTTGGAGAAAGGCGAGTTCGGTTTGACTTATTTAGATAGTTTGGATTATTAGTATTCATCCTGAGGCATTTGCGATCAGAAGTTGGTGGTCATTTTATCGGGAAACTTGATCCGAGAAATTAATCTTTGATGAAAGCTTTGAGTGCCGCAGAAAGCTAATGGGCGAATGCTATCGCGGTTGGTTTTGAATTATTCAAGTTATATTGCCAATTTGAGAATTTTTAGATTAAAGTTTAGTCTGATAATTGGTATGATGGAAGACGCGTTTTGACGAACGTTTCAATCGATTAGTTCTTTGATGTTTCGTTTGAATAAAAATATTTTTAAATTTCACATTTCGTTAAAATTTACGCTCTATTTATTCACTTTTGATCTATTTCAAATTCGAATAATGGGGAAATAAAAATTTTTCACGTCTGATAGCTTTGGAAAATTAAAAAATAAATGATCAAATGCAGGAAAACTTTTTTAGTCTCACTGACACTTCAGTACAAAATAATTTCAGGATTCGAAATTTTGATTTTAAAAAAAGTTTCAGTGTTTTATGAAGAACTAATTTCTGAGATCTAAAGTCAAAAAATGTTATCCTAGTCGACCTAATCAGATTTCGTTTGATCTAAACTATTTTTCTGATTCTCTTCCTTATCAAAAGTACCAACCGTCAACTGCATGACAACTGATAAGGAATTTTCATAAAAATAAAAAATTTTCCATCAGGCGGTATCCCACCTTCGATAGATCAATACGCAAGCATATCAACCAACAGGATTCCGCTGTCAGTAAGTAAATCTCCTTTGAATTCCGCCGCTGATAAAGCAGTTCCATTTTAATAAAAAACTAGTCCCACGATTTCCACTTTTCCAAAGAAAACCATGCGAATTCTCCCAATTTCAATCATCATCATAATCATTAAGAAAAAAAATTTCCCAAAAAATTGAAAGAGTGGCCAGCGGTGATGTTGGTCAGCAGAGACCTGCCCTCTAGCAGATAGAGCTCTGATATCAGCCAGCAGTCTAGTAGTATCATCACCAGCAGCAGCAGTGCTCGTGTCGTCAGCACATGCGCGGACTGAAATTTTCAGTAGTATCGAGCTATTCAGTGGCACCTGGCCTCTGCTGGCCTCCTGGCAGTTTGGCTTGCTCGATGCTCGCCCGTGTATCGCCTTGACGAGCCTCTCTATCAGCAGTGTCTGTGCCCGCGATTCCTCTTCCTCGTCCTCTGGTCCTCACTCTCGTCCTCTCTCTCTCTGTCTCTCTCTTTCTCATCTCCATCCACTCGGAGTGCTTGTGTCACCTCGTTACATGTAGCCCTACATGAGTTACATATTTCGTCGGCCTGGTGCCCAGTAACTGCTTACAGCAACTTTAAACGATAAGCCCGCGCGTGACACGCACGGGTCCGAGATGAATTCGCGAGTGCTGCTGTACGGCCGGTAATCACACATTGGCCTGTAAGTCACTTAAAAATTTATTTATTTATTTATTATATCAATATATTTATCTGTTTGTTGCTGTTTTTCCGTCTCCAATTCCACAGTAGGATCGGAATATTTTTTTATCATCATTATTATTATTATTATTTTTGCTGCGTTGCCGCTGATTGTTAGACCGTAGACATTGAAGGTGGTATTAACTGCATCTCAATGAGTTTAGTGTGCTCTTTGATGGCACTTGTGACACAGTTAACACACCAAAGTGTGCGTATCCTTTGCTCATGCGTGTCTATTCGGTAACATTTTATTAGTCAAGGGATACGGACAAAGTGTCAGCCATTTAGCCGGGTGATTTATTAATTAATGAATTAAATTACTCTCAAGTAAAGTACAATCCTTGATGTAGCTATTGTTCGAGTCATTGTTGTTGTTATTGTTATTATTATTGTTATTGTTATTATTATTATTATCAAGTAGGATTAAAATGGTTTAGCCGTAAGTGTAAAAGATAACTGGCTCGTAAAGTAGAAATTTGAATAACTTTCGGGGCGATTGTAATCGATTAGGCCCGAAGCCTGAACCTGAGTTATTGACCCCCGGTTCGTGATCTCAGAGAACAGACGATTTGCCTGCTGTTTTATCGGCAATATCTCATTTCCGTTCGTCAATCATTCATGCCTTCAGTCGTAAGTCATAACTTGTGGAGATCAAACGATTTATACTACAGATTAATTTTCATTTATATTTATGAGGTATTATAAGACTGACAACAAACACATGAGCTTGGGCCTGGACTGGTAAGAAAAATCCTTGACTTTTAGTGTCATTATTTATTTTTAGTCTTTTATTATTTAAAAATTTTTATTTTTTTTTTCCTCGGATGAAAAAATATCGGAGTAAATTTTTTTTTGGTGATTTGTTAAAAAAAGTGAGTGATTAATCGCAAAGGCGGCAGTTATTAATTGTTTTTTTTTTATCTATAAAAGATAAAAATGTTTTTAATGTCAATTAAGAAAAAATATTGTGGGTCAGTAGACGAGCGTGAGTGGATAAGAGGGCATATAATATCAATGTATACAAATATGAGACATCTTCAGAGCCCATTTCCTGATTATTCAAGCAATAACATTTAATAAAGTATCGACGAGTATGATTAATCATCTTCCGTGTTCTATATTGGTGCTTATAGTAGGTCACAGAGTAGAGATGAGAAGAGTAGAATTGTGTTTAATATGCCGCTGGAAGAAGCGATAGTGGTGTCAGTATAAAAGCTAGAGTATAGAAGAGAGACACAGTAACACATCCTCGTGACATGACAAATTTTGCCTCAGTATTAGTAGTCGATGGTAATAGTTGGAGTAGTAGTAGTTCAGAGACGTGATGACAATGGACTTTATCTCGTAGTCTTCGATCGATGGACCACGCTATCGGGATCCGATAAATTACTGCTGGCAAAGTGATGACCTTGCCGAAAATAATGGAACTTGAGATAGAAAAAAAATTATTTTAATATTTTTTTTCTACGATTCCAAAAATAATTATCAGAATCAAGGAAAAAATTATTGGTATTTTTAACTCCAACCAGTAATATCTCGTGGGTAAAATAAAATAATGAGAAGGTTTTTTTACTCTCTAAAACTAAATTAGTGAAAAACCACTAATTACTTGTGAATATTCACTAATCTAAATTGTCCAAAGTATACGACTATGAATTAGTGACGATTCACTTTTTGAATTAGTAAAAAAAACAACATATAGAATTAGTGAAAATTTCACTGATTGAATTAGTCAAAAATGTACTAATTCACTTGTTGACGAGGATTTATTTGGAAAAATATTGTATCGTTGCTAATAATATTGTATCAAAATATTATTATTATTATGATTATTATTTGTAATTGATTATAAAATTTTTTTAGCAACTTGATCGACTAAATTAACAATTAAAATTACTTTCATACGGTAAATATTTATATCATAATTATAACTCATAACCTGAATCTATTGTCAATGATGGTTTTGATTCAGGTTCGGTAAAAAAAGTTGGAGTAAAAATATAAAGCTATTAAAAAATAACAAGATGTATTATTTAGCAACTAAATTAGGTTTTATTTAATTAACTCACTTGAATTAATACTGTTCAGTTGTATTTAAAAATTATCGTAATTAATTTTGCCCTGAATTTGATAATTCAACGATAGAATAAAAAGTCCTTAAGCGAGGCGCCACTAGTAATCATTGTAGAATCCGGGGAATCACTAATGAATTAGTGAAATTTTCACTTATTTAGTTTTAGAGAGTATATTCAATTTTATTTCTTCCTGGATAAAAAAATTTCGAGTCGAAATAGAATAATAAAATTTTTTTTTCGGCCGAAAAAAGTCCCAGGTAGTACACAAGGCTGAGAAATGACAAATAATTAAACCTACACGGAAAGAATTTTCGTGAGAATATTGCCATGTTTTTTGTTCTAAAAATTACTCTAAATCGAGTAATCTTGGGCCATTACGACTTTTTACTTTCGAATTACGAAATTTTACTCTTTCAGTGAGTAAAAATCAATCAGATTAATTTTTACTCACAATTGCGAGTAAAAATTACCCCTAGCGGATGTCTAAATAAATTCTCTCTAATTCAATTTTTACTCGTAGGTTATGATAAAAAGTTGATTATTCAATTTATAAAATTTATATTGAATTACAATAAAAATTACAATTAATAGGCTGAAATTTCTATAAAAAATCTAAAAACCATCTAATTGCCTTAGAATATGACTTAAAATAAATATTTTGAAAAAGAATAAAAAAAAATTACTCTTATTGTGTTGAAAAAGAAAAGATACAAATTTTTTTTTAATTTTAAAATAAATATCAAGTTATAGAGAGATACAGAGATCGTCTTTTTTTCCAGCCCTACGTTTGTGTGCGTAACATGTAAGTTGTCGCGAGCAAAATAAAAGACATTTAATTGAAGCCGATATTAACCGAAGATTAACGGAGACTACTGAAATATTACTCTGCAGTTTAGAGTAAAAATTACTTCCATACGTAAGAAAATTTATTCGAGTTATAAACAGTTTTTCATCAAACAGTTAATGGGTTTAAAAGAATGGTATATTGGGGAGTAAAAATTAATCGCATGGAGTAAAAATGAATAGATTAAGATGAGATATTCACAATAATCGATTAAATATAAGACTTTTAAAAAATTACTCAGTAGTAGAGTAAAACATAGTCTAGCAACGCTAATATTTAAACAAAAAATATTAAATTTAAAACAAAAAATACCAATTTTTTGCAACGGCCCAGGATTACTCGAAATTAGAGAGTAATTTTTATCGAAAAATTCTCTCCGTGTAAAAAACCGAAAATAGGCCGATTCTATTTATCTTCTCCGTAGTATTTAAAATAGACGAATTTTCTGAAAGCAAATTTCCTTTCTAGTAGACTTCCGACATTGTTTTATCTCAAACATGCCATGAATAAAAACAAGTTGTTTGTTTTATAAAAATAAAAATACTGTCTAAGATATTGAATTTATCGGAAAAGTTATGCAAACTTTTTTATACAAAATTAAATTTACAGTAAAACTGTTTCGAAACACTCATACTGTATCTTGAATAGTTTATCCGGAATTTTAGCTCAAGGATAAAAATTCTCAATGGGATTTTATTTTAAGTACTTCGGATTTAAATTCAAGGCATTGTCAATATTGCTAAGCTCCTCGAAAATCTTTAGTTTGAATCGATAAGCTGCACACCGCTCTCCAAATCGTTTCAATGAATTTAAAAATAACAATAATAAATATACACATATATACATATATATTGACAGCTATGACATTTACGTCATTTCATTTATCCGGAATTTATTTACTGAACTCATGGGATTATACTCACGTCAGGACGAATATTGTCCCATATATACATATACATACACATATATATATGCAAATATTTCAAGGATTAATCACCATTGTCGTTATCACCACATATATGAGTACATACATTTGCATTTAAATGTCAACGCAGAACCAACCGACTTTTGTATTTTTCGCACCCCAGGGCTCAGCTCTTCTCTCGGCCCAGATATCACGTATAGTAATAATAACAGTGATAATAATAATGTACGAATAAGTTTTCCACATGCGTTATACATAGACAGAGACAGTAATTCTAACACCTCCAGTCATGCTCGAATGTTGATACAAGATTAGTGCATCCGAACCACTGACACTGACGCTATTAAATCCCATTGTCTTTCTCACATTACGCTCACCGTCTATTCAATCATTGATATTCATGTCTGTGTCGTATAATTTACTATTTCAATTTACGTTACATATCATATCATATTGTATATATTATGTAGTACTTTGATCGCAATAATGCGAGCTAGGTAATTGTGACTGGGCTTTATCGTTTCGGGATATCCGCGATCAAACCATAAACTCTTTTTGTTGTTTATTTATTTTTTTTTCATAAATGAGACGGAAAAAATATTTTATCTTAAGACCATTCTTAGACCCCCCTCCACTTTTTAAAAATATTAAGTGACCTTGAACTGTGATGACCCAATTAAAATTCGATGCTCACAAGTCAAAATTTGTACATTTTCTATCACTCATTTTTTTTTTTAATTTATATCCCACACGGAAAGAAAATTATGGCAGCGGTTCCCATAATTTTGTGAAATTTTTTCCTATACCATCATAGGAATTACGACCATAAATTATGGGAGCGGTTCCTATAATTATAGGAATGTTTCCCATAATTATAGGAATAGTTCCTATAATTATGGAAATGATACCCATAACACTATAGGAATGATTCCTATAATTATAGGAATGGTTCCTATAATTTATAGGAATACTTTCTATAATATTATGGGAATCATTTCTATAATTTATGGGAATAATTCCTATAATAGTATGGGAACTATTCCCATAATATTATGGGAACTATTCCCATAATGGTATGGGAACCATTCCCATAATGGTATGGGAAACATTCCCATATCATCATGGGAACTATTCCCATAATATTATGGGAATAGTTCCCATACTATTATAGGAACCATTCCTATAATATTATGGAAATGGTTCCCATATTATCATGAAAAAATTAATTTAAAGAAGTGTGGTAATAACTTCTACAATACACAGAAATATTATTAAACATAAAAATAAAAATTCAAACATTGAAAAAAAAAAATCGTATTTGGCAAAAAAACATTAAAATTTTTAACAAGAATTTTTTGTCAGCACAAAACATTCAAGAAAATTCAAATTTTGGAAAATTTCTACACTATTGTGCAAAAAAAAAATTTTATGATATTATAGGGATGGTTCCCATAACATTATGGGAATGGTTCCCATAATATTATAGGAATAGTTCCTATACCAATATGGGAACCATTCCCATAATAGTATGGGAATGATTCCCATAATGGTATGGGAACTATTCTCATACTATTATGGGTATGGTTCCCATAATATATGAGAACCATCCCTATAGTAGTATAGGTACTATTCCCATACCATTATGGGAACCATTCCCATAATGCATAGCAAAACTTCCCATAATTTTCTTTCCGTGCAGCGAAATTATGACCAAGTCACTGAACAGATTTTGAAATTCGGGGGTGAGACAGACGACAGATCCTCTGATTACAAAATAAAAATTCTAAAAGTCGTAGTACAAAAAAAAATCCAGGATATCTGACTTGAGCTCTGACGCACTTACGGAACTTTGATTCAAATAATAGTGAAAAATTCATACAGCCATAAAGTATTTGATGGTGATGAGTTTGTTTTAAATTCCACAGGTGCAGCGACACACTAAAATGAGATATTCCACTCGAAAGAAAAGTTCTTAACGGTGAGTTTACTACGTAGTTATATTCCCACCTCACACATCTACCAGCTAAATCCACAGAGCAGAGCAATCCCAATACAACTAAAGTTCCTGAACTGGTCTCAGATGTTTAACTTAGTGACGTATTTGCTAAATCCATTTCTCCGTATGACCTCAAATATCATCCAAAGTTACTTATTGTACTTACTTTTCCCTTATTTACTTTTATTCTCTACATCTATCCCTCCTCAAACAATAACGAGCAATTAACTTTATTAGTATAGAAACTATTTATATTTATATTTATTCAAGATCTTGTGTTAACAATGTCTCTGACGCACCTAGACTTAAAGTTTTTCATAATCATTATTAGTGTTATTGTCGCCTAAGTCGAGATTTACATTCCATACAATTTAGTAGGGGAGGGTGGGGCAGAGCGGCCCCCCTAAGCCAATTATTATTTTTTGTGGCATTCAACCATAAGATCAATTTACTTTTGTCCTATTTCGAACAAATTTATGGACATTTTGCCAAAATTCTGAAAAAAAAAAATTTTTTTTTGTGGGGCAGAGCGGCCCCCCTCCAAAAAGTGATAAAAAAATTTTTTTTTTCGTTTTTTTTTTTTTTAAATTGTTTTCATCATTAAGAATGTATTTCTTTCTCTTGACAACTATTTTTGGTTTTATATTACTCGAAAAAAATTTTTTAAAGCGTAAAAAATCGTTCACTCTCGATTACCTTAATTACTAATTGTTATTTAATAAAAAAAAAAATCAATTCTATAATTTTACTTTATTTCAAAAATTTATCAACTAAAAAAAAAAAATTAATTTTTATAAATTTTTAGTGACCAAATTTGCCTCTTACATAAAGAAACGGCCGAAAAATATGAAAAAATAATTTTTTCGGAAGTTTCGGCTGGTCCATTTTGCCCCAGGTGTTATGCGTAGGGCTAGAAATGTGGAATTATAACAATTTTTTTTTAATTTGACGATAAAAATATGAAAAAATCACTTTTTCAAAATTTTTGGCTTGTCCATTTTGCCCCAAATGTCATGCGTAGGGGTAAAAATGCGCAAACATATCGGATTTATAGTAATTAGTCGAAAAAAAAAAATTTTTTTTTTTATCAAAATTTCAGAGGGGCCGCTCTGCCCCACCCTCCCCTACTATTCTAAAAAAAAATAAAAACCGTTTGCTGTAAATAATTAACGAGCGTATTTTCAACGTTTTTATTTTTCTATCGTCTTAGATACAAAATCTTCTTCAAGGTTTTTTTTAATCATGTCTATAGCCGCTGATTGATGAAAAAAATAATTTTATCAATGAAAACTTTCTTTAGAATTTTAAAAGTAATTAATTTAGTAAATTAAACTTAATTATCTAGATTAATATAATTATTTTATTAAAATATACTTGCCAGCATCTTCATATATTTATTTATCGATTTCGTGTATAAATAAAATTTTCTATGGCCAAAAGCACATCAAGTCTGGAAACTAATTTTTTTTCTCGATATTATTCAAAAAAAAAAAAAAAAAAAAAAAAACGTGTAGACAAGCGTTTGTAGTTGATACAAATCTTTTGTCAAGCAGACTGCAGTAAATACATGAAACGGAATTTTTAACCGTTCTTTGAGGTCATAAAAAAAGTAACAAGCGGCAACAAAACTAAAAAGCCGCTCGGCAAAGAAGGAGCGAAAAAAAATATCGTAATAATAATAATAATAAGAAACATAACGTTGAAATTTTTACAACTCGATAACGATCTCGCGGGCCAGTGAACATGAAAGCCTCGACTCAGACTTCCAGCAGACTCGTCGAGCTCCAAAACCTAAAATTCGGGCCCTCTATCTCCCGACCGAGGGTCGACGTGCGCCCGATTAGACACGAAATTAACCAGCTCATGTGGGTCACACGTGGGGAAATCCAGTGTCTGTCCTACCGGTCCACACAAAGCAGCCTTAACTCTAATTGGATTATTTACTAAACCGTTCAATAACTCACCATCAATTTTTACCCGGCCCCTAATCCATTTAGTCTTTATAAATATTTTTTTCTTAAATAAAAATCCTCTCATATATATCTCTATAATTGTCATTATTTTTTTATCATCTAAATGTTATATTACTTTTATTCTACCTCTGGCACTGACGTAACAGAGACTTTTGTTGCAGAGGCAGAGCTTGAGTGAACCATTGGCTTCCTAATTGCAGAGACAGCTCTCCAAGAGCAACTGAATAAAATAATAATAACAATATTATTATTAATAATAACAACAACTGGAAAAACAATATGACAAAGAGGTTTGAGTTTAATTGGCAGATCGAGGTACCGGAGGCTCTGCGCAATGGATGTGTGTTTGATCGGTGGACTGAGGAGAAGGACAATACCGAGATCGAGCTTAATTGTCTCTTCAAGGTTGATGAGTATGGGTTTTTCATTTACTGGCAAAGCGAGGGCAAGGTATGCACCACTATTACATTTATTATTAGGGGGTGGGGGTGAAACGGGCTACTCAAGTTAATCTTTTTTTTTAACGGCATTCAAAGTGCATACACGGAAAGAAAATTATGGCAGCGGTTCCCATAATTTTGTGAAATTTTTTCCTATACCATCATAGAAATTACGACCATAAATTATGGGAGCGGTTCCTATAATTATAGGAATGTTTCCCATAATTTTGTGAAATTTTTTCCTATACCATCATAGGAATTACGACCATAAATTATGGGAACGGTTCCTATAATTATAGGAATGTTTCCCATAATTATAGGAATAGTTCCTATAATCATGGGAATGATACCCATAACACTACAGGAATGGTTCCTATAATTATAGGAATGGTTCCTATAATTTATAAGAATACTTCCTATAATATTATGGGAATCATTCCTATAATTTATGGGAATGGTTCCTATAATTTATAGGAACTATTCCCATAAATTATAGGAACCATTCCCATAAAATTATAGGAACCATTCCTATAATATTATGGGAATGGTTCCCATATTATCATGAAAAAAACTAATTTAAAGAAGTGCGGTAATCACTTCTACAATACACAGAAATATTATTAAACATAAAAACAAAAATTCAAACATTGAAAAAAAAATCGTGTTTGGCAAAAAAACATTAAAATTTTTAACAAGAATTTTTTGTCAGCACAAAACATTCAAGAAAATTCAAATTTTGGGAAATTTCTACACTATTGTGCAAAAAAAAAATTTTATGATATTATAGGGATGGTTCCCATAACATTATGGGAATAGTTCCCATAATATTATAGGAATAGTTCCTATACCAATATGGGAACCATTCCCATAATAGTATGGGAATGATTCCCATACCATTATGGGAATGGTTCCCATAATGATATGGGAATGGTTCCTATAATATTATGGGAACTATCCCCATAATAGTATAAGAATAGTTCCCATACCATTATGGGAATGGTTCCCATAATGATATGGGAACTATTCTCATACTATTATGAGGATGGTTCCCATAATATTTGGGAACCATTCCTATAGTAGTATAGGTACTATTCCCATACCATTATGGGAACCATTCCCATAATGCATAGCAAAATTTCCCATAATTTTCTTTCCGTGTAGAAAAAATTTTCAGCTCCCGTTACAAGAAAATTTTCATTTTTTGCGGGCAAAATGAGGTACAGCCCCCCCTCCCCCTATTAGTATTATTATTGTAATTAAAATAATTGTTTAATTAATGAGCGCATGATTACATATATTTAAAATACGGCATCGATCGATGGGTTATTGTGTATTGTTAACAGGACGGCGACGTCATCGAGCTGTGTCAAGTGAGCGACATACGGGCTGGAGGTGTACCCAAGGTGAAAAAAATTACTTTGTAACAATTAGTGATATGCATTTGTGCGACTGTGGGTGGATATTTACTCTCCGAGCTCTTGGGACTCGGAGCTGCGAGTTCACTAATAATTATCGTCATAATGATGATAATAATAATTGATGTCGTTTGTGTCTGTAGGATCCGAAGCTGTACGATAAGTTGGTAGGCAAGCACGGCGAACAACTTGATGATAAAAGTCTTGCCATATGTTCCGGAGCCGATTACACAAATATTAATTACCAACATGTTGTCTGTCCTGATGTTAACACTGCTAAGGTAATTTATTACCCATTCATTAGATAGTCAATAGTTTTTTTTGTCAACTATCTGAGTTTGATCAGCTGTGCAAATTTTTTTATCGTAGCGTAGTTCTAAAATAAAATGTCTAGTCGAAATATCAAAATTTCGACAATTGGAATTTTAGATCGGGAAATAAATATTCAAATTTTTTAAATTTTTTGTTGCTAATGAATTTGAATAATTTAAATTTAAAATTTCACGAGCGTATGCTTTTATTCTAAACATATATATTAGTGAGATGTTTTAAAATTTGAATAATTATTTTGAGAAAACAGTCGAGTTGCCGGTAGTTTAACTCTCGGGAAATGTAAATAATGTGTATTGTAGAGTAAAATGAAATAAAATATTAACCGTGAGCATAAAGTAAGAGGTCAAAAAATTCGTTTCTTTATTTTTCTTGATTGTATATTTAAGTGAAACACGTGAACACATCGAAGGTAATGTTAATGTAAGCTTACGGGAGCCTCGGCGGTAAACGAACACGTGGTATATATAAATTATAAAAAGTAAAACCGATAAATATACATGTTATTCTATTTTAAAATGAATTTGAATACCGAGTGGACTTATTGCTGCCCGGACGTGGGAGTAGATGATTTATGATGTACAACTGAACCGGTAAATCAATTTAATCAATTTTCCTTGTCCACTACACGAGAATTAAACATTAAAGACACAACAAAACGCTCCACAGAACACTGAGTTAACACATTGAACATTATACTATTTCTTTACTTCCTTTATTCGCATTGAGCCAACACTCCCAAGTACCAAAGTCCGTGTGGATACTCACGACGTCACTATTACACAGATACCTCTGCGTTAAATGAATGGGCGCCAACTTTTTAGCTGAGTCACTTGGCATCAACGCAATCCGCCGACAAAATTCTAATCACCGACTTCTGTCAACGCTCGCATAATCATACACATTTCAGCCACTTGATGATAATAACAATCATATAAACTTTATTTAATTGACATTGTTGCAGATATGGTTAGCTGGAATAAGACGTATCACTCACAATGTCAAAGCCAATAACGTATGTCCGCTGACTTGTTTAAAAAAACAGTAAGTTTTTCTTTCTTTCTTCAAAAAATACGGGACGGTTGTGTTTTGATACAAAATAATGGTATGAATTTTTTTCACTACTTCTACTTTTCGTTATTCATCAAATAAGTATTTGTAATGGGGTAAAATGGAGTTTTGAAAATTAACTATTTTCCACAACCCGGGTCAAAAATAAAACTTGATTCAGGCTCGCTTCGCTTTATTTTCTTTTGAAGTTATCGATTTGCCGACGATTTTTTGATAAGATCTCGACTTTTTCGACTTAAATTTAATGTTTTTGAACTTTTTTCATCTTAGTTTCAACTTATTCGTCTTTACTTTGAGCACGATAGTCATTCACATTACTTTTGACTTGCTAAACCGAGTCGAAAAAAGTCATTTATTCGCCTTACTTTCGCCTTAATATATAAAAATTATTTCACCTTAGTTCTGACTTTTTCGACTTATAATTTGAGTCGAATAAGTCTACATCAAGTCAGTTTCGACTTGATTTAGACTTTTTCGCCTTACATTTTAAGTCGAATAAGTCTAAATTAAGTCAATTTCGACTTGATCTTGACTTTTTCGTCTTCAAATTTAAGTCGAATAAGTCTAAATTAAGTCAAATTCGACTTGATCTTGACTTTTTCGCCTTACATTTTAAGTCGAATAAGTCTAAATTAAGTCAATTTCGACTTGATCTTGACTTTTTCGTCTTCAAATTTAAGTCGAATAAATCTAAATTAAGTCAAATTCGACTTGATCTTAACTTTTTCGTCTTAAATCGTGACTAAGTAAGCCAGTTGTCTAAACCAAGGCGAAAACTCAATGTATTTCATACCTCCGTAAAAAAAGTCGAGTTTGTCTTGTGAAAAACGGCTCCAAATTTCGACTTGGTAAACCAAGTCTACATCAAGTTTTATTTTTGACCCGGGAACATGCAGTTTAAAAAAATCTGGGGACCCACTTTACCTCTTGTTACATATACGGTTACGGTAATACGTATGAATTTTATAGAGCCATATATGCCCGAGTTTTTTAAAATTAGATATTAATTTTTATTCAACCATAAACGGTCTTTATTATGTGAAATTATTTTTATAGCCTTGTTTAATAAGAAATAATTTTTATACGGTCATGTGCGGTCTTTAAAAATAATAATAAAATTTAATATGGCCGCCACAGGCCGTTTCAGTAAAAATTAATTATTGTACGGCCATAAACAGCCTTGTTCAACATGATTTCAGTTTGTATACAACAATAAATTATTATTTCGAACCAGTGTTGAAAAACATTGTTAAATTGTCGGAAACTAGAACAGACATATCGTTGAATTTCTTCGCTCTAATTTAGCGTATCTCGAAGAGTATATTTAGCAGCAGTACATAAAACTACTAACTAGATGTTGCTAAATATGATGATACATGACAGTTTGAATTTATATAGTTATATAAAGTGATTATCTTACAAAATTAGTTAACAAGATAATTAGTCAGGATGAAACACGAGTTGTAAATTAAATTATCAACAAAGTAATTTTTGTTTTGCAAAACTTTTTGTCAAGTTGGATGAGACTGAGAATGCTGGTTGATCCCAATGGAAAAGTTCCTGTGAAGGTTGTTGCAAGAACTTTTGCCTCTGGAAAGACTGAGAAGTTGGTCTATCAGTGTCTGTCTGACTTGGGTTTGCCGAGTGGCAAGGTGAGACTTTTTTACCTTTTTCTCCACATACTCAAGATCAATAATTCTCACATAAATATTTGACTACTCGTTAAAACGAGCATTCACCAAAACAAAAGATTTTGTGGTACTTTTTTTTTTAGAACGACGTCATAGAGCCAGACGACTTTACATTCGATGCATTTTACGCCCTCTACCATAAAATCTGCCCGCGTAATGACATCGAGGAACTTTTTCAATCCATGTTTGTATTTTTTAAAATTTATTCGCTCACACGGAAAAAAATTAATCGTGAATGCAACATGATGCAGTTTTGGTAAATAAACATGATGAAATCATGTTGCATTCACATGATTTGTCATGTTTCGGTTACATGATAGTCATGTTGCGGTAACATGAGAAAATCATGTGGCATTCACATGATAATCATGTTTCGGCTACATGATAATCATGTTGCGGTAACATGAGAAAATCATGTGAATGCAACATGATTTGTCATGTTTCGGCTACATGACAATATGTGGCAGCAACATGATTATCATGTAGCCGAAACATGACAGATCATGTGAATGCAACATGATTTTCTCATGTTACCGCAACATGATTATCATGTAGCCGAAACATGATTTTCTCATGTTACCGGAACATGATTATCATTTAGCCGAAACATGATTATCATGTAAATGCCACATGATTTTCTCATGTTACCGGAACATGATTATCATGTAGCCGAAACATGATTATCATGTAAATGCCACATGATTTTCTCATGTTACCGGAACATGATTATCATGTAGCCGAAACATGACAAATCATGTGAATGCCACATGATTTTCTCATGTTACCGGAACATGATTATCATGTAGCCGAAACATGATTATCATGTAAATGCCACATGATTATCATGTAAATGCCACATGATTTTCTTATGTTACCGCAACATGATTATCATGTAGCCAAAACATGATTATCATGTAAATGCCACATGATTTTCTCATGTTACCGGAACATGATTATCATGTATCCGAAACATGACAAATCATGTGAATGCAACATGATTTTCTCATGTTACCGCAACATGACTATCTTGTAACCGAAATATGACAAATCATGTGAATGCAACATGATTTCATCATGTTTATTTACCAAGACTACATCATGTTGCATTCACGATTAATTTTTTTCCGTGCAATAAACGCCCAGTAATTGCTGTCGTATAAAATATCTCACTAGAAAAAATAAAAACTAAATTGTTACAGAACCCAAGGCAAAGCAGATACAATTAATTTGGAACAATTGATAACTTTTCTGAATGAGAAACAACGTGACCCAACTTTAAATGAAATTCTCTATCCCCTTTATGACGAAAAGCGGGCTTTTGAAATAATTAATGATTACGAGCAGAATGAAAGCTATAGAAATCAAAGTGAGTTCTTATGGAATACTCTTTTATTTACATTTTTTATTACCCTTTTCTTCATCCACCCTCTTCCTCTTTTATGCCCCTGTCGCTGCCACTGCCACTGCCATTATAATTATTATTTTTATTTGTACGTTTTCGCAAACCATTAAGTAACGCCCGTATCGATTAATGTATAATCCCACTATTTCCGTCTCACCCTCTTCGATTTATCCGCAGAGACAATGACTAAGGACGGATTTATCAGGTATTTAATGTCCGATGAGAACGCTCCAGTTTTTCTCGACAGATTGGACGTCTATATGGATATGGATCAGCCCCTAGCCCATTATTACATCAATTCCAGTCATAACACTTATCTGAGCGGCAGACAGTTCGGCGGAAAATCTAGCGTTGAAATGTATCGGCAGGTTCTGCTCGCCGGTTGCAGGTATTGTACTTTTGACAATAGTCGTCATCAACAATAGTTCAAATTTAAGCTGGATGGGATTTGTAGGAAAAGGGGGGAGGCAAAATGGGCCCCTAGGGGCAAAACGGGGCCCCTAAAATTTTTGATGCCTCGAAATATTAGGGGGCAAAATGGGCCCCCCAAAGTTTTTAACATGAAAAGTGTTTGGGGCGCGGAAGGGGCAAAATGGGACATTGAGGCAAAATGGGCCACTGAGGCAAAATGGTCCCCTCTAAATTGTTAACATGAAAAGGGTTGGGAGGAGGGGGTAAAATGGGCTGTCTAGACTTTGAAAACCTACGAATATTTTTTAGCCAAACGGGTTCCTAAAATTTTTTTAACAGATATGATTAAAGAATTATGATAAGGGGCAAACTAGGTCACGAGTTCAACAGCATTACTAACTATAATTTTTTTTAAAAACAATTTATTCTATATAATCGAAAATAATTAAAATATAAGCAATCAAGTAATGAAATTAAGTTATTTTTAGGTCCAAATTTTCACTATCAACTCTTTTTTATACTAAACACACAGCAAAAAGTTTCAAAACACAAAACAAGCGACAAACATACATTGAGTTTCGTTGGAGGCCCGTTTTCCCAACTTTTCAGGATTTTATAATTTTTAGACACAGCAAATTAACACCAAAAACTCAGCAGAAGGAAAAAAAAGTGAAATAATCTGAACAACTCGCATTATAAAAATTTTTTGAGGGAGGCCCATTTTGCCCCACATTTTTTAATTTTTTATTTTTAATGGACAGAACAAATTAACGTCAAATACTTGGAGAGGGAGTAAAAAAAAGTAATACAAGTAAAAAAAACTGAGGATTTGAAAATTTTTTTCCTAAGGGGCCCATTTTGCCCCCCCCCCCTTTCCCTACCAAATGACTATTTGTTTGGTTGGTTGTCTGGCTGCTTGCAGGTGCGTCGAATTGGATTGTTGGGACGGGAAAGGTGAAGACGAAGAACCGATAATAACTCATGGGAAAGCAATGTGCACGGCGATCCTCTTCAAAGAGGTCATTTACGCAGTCCGGGACACGGCATTTGTCACGTCTGAGTACCCGGTGATACTGAGCTTTGAAAATCACTGCAGCAAAGCTCAACAGTACAAATTAGCTAAATACTGTGATGAAATATTAGGCGACTTGTTGCTAAAAGAACCACTAAAAGACTATCCGGTAACTAATTATCATTTTTTCTCTTAACTATTTATGTTTCAGCCTCAGTTAGCGCTAAGCAGCAGGAAATTTTTTTATTCAGTAGATTAGCTCCCAATAGGATTAAATATCCTGAGGGTATCCGATGCAATAAATGATTTTTATTGATGCTAAAAAAGTTTAGGTTTGATAGCGATAGTGGTTTGGTGGTCTCACTAATGGATATTTTTTACTCTTACCTCTTTACTTAAATTAACGTGATGTACTCTGTGAATTGAATTAGTTGGAACCGGGTGTGCCGCTCCCACCACCGAGTCTTCTCAAGCGTAAGATTCTCATCAAGAATAAGCGACTGAAACCGGAGGTTGAGAAACAAGAATTAGAGCTCTTCAAACAAGGTCAATTTATTATCGAGGATGAGATCAAAGAGGATGCTAGTGCACCGGCTGTTGTGGCTGGAGTTGTTGAACAACAATCGGTAACTTTTATATTTATAGGTCGTTTATAGGGACCGGTAGCTTTTAGTATTCTGAATAAACCGGAAATTACTAATAACATTATTTATCATTCTCAATGCATTCCAATAATCAATTAATTTTGTTTGAGTTGAGACTCTACTGAGTCTTTCAACCGTAATATCAATGTTCATTCACGTTCAGAATATATAACTGCTTACAATAATATTAAATAAAAAAAAAAAAACAATCGACCTGTTCATGATTCCCGAGGTAGCCATCTTTTTCATCGATAACTCAGAGACAAATATTATGAAAGCAATTATTTAACATGATCCTAAATAAATTTAGGTAGACTCTGCAGTTGTAGATGTTGTTGCCGTTCAGCAAAACTCATCAAATTCTGGCGTGGGTCCAAGTGGTTTGGGTGACAGCATCGAGTTGGCTGTCGTGCAACCCTACACCGGCAGTACGACCAACGTCCATCCCTGGCTATCTTCCATGGTAAACTATGCACAACCCATAAAATTTCAAGGTTTCGACGAGGCCGAACGTAAGACACTTTTGACCACCATCTTACGCACACGGAAAAAATAGTTCTGTAAAAGTTACAGAAAAGTCTGTAAAATTTACAGATGTTTGTCTGTCAATTAAACTATGTAATTTTTACAGAACCAAAAATTTAATTTTTACATTGTGAGTTCTGTAAACTTAAATCTGTAATTTTTACATTTTGAGTTCTGTAAACTTAAATCTGTAATTTTTACATTTTGAGTTCTGTAAACTTAAATCTGTAATTTTTACATTTTGAGTTCTGTAAACTTAAATCTGTAATTTTTACATTTTGAGTTCTGTAAACTTAAATCTGTAATTTTTACATTTTGAGTTCTGTAAACTTAAATCTGTAATTTTTACATTTTGAGTTCTGTAAACTTAAATCTGTAATTTTTACATTTTGAGTTCTGTAAACTTAAATCTGTAATTTTTACATTTTGAGTTCTGTAAACTTAAATCTGTAATTTTTACATTTTGAGTTCTGTAAACTTAAATCTGTAATTTTTACATTTTGAGTTCTGTAAACTTAAATCTGTAATTTTTACATTTTGAGTTCTGTAAACTTAAATCTGTAATTTTTACATTTTGAGTTCTGTAAACTTAAATCTGTAATTTTTACATTTTGAGTTCTGTAAACTTAAATCTGTAATTTTTACATTTTGAGTTCTGTAAACTTAAATCTGTAATTTTTACATTTTGAGGCTGTAAAAGTTACATAGTGAAGTTGTGAAATTCACAGAAGTATTTATGTAAAAAATACAAAGCAAGTTATGCAAATACACTGTAAAAAATCTGGAGTTTTGTGTGCGAGTGTGTGTTTGCTTGCATGTGTGTGTTGAGGTGTGTGCAGGTGATTGTGTGCGTGTGTGCAAATGTCTGCGTGTGTGCAAATATGTGCGCGTGTGCAACTGTGTGGGTGTATGCAAATGTGTGCGTGTGTGCAAATGCGTGCAAACGTACACGCACACGCACACATTTGCACACACACACACATTTGCACAAATTTGCACACACGCACACATTTGCACAAATTTGCACATACGCACACATTTGCACACACGCACACATTTGCACACACGCACACATTTGCACACACGCACACGCACACCTGCACACACCTAAACACACTCGCATACAAAACTCCGGAACTCCGAGTGGCGGAGTGAATGCGGAGTGAATTCGGATTTAATTTCAATCCAAATTCACTCCAGATTCACTCCGGATTTTTTACAGTGTACTCATGTAGATTTGACATAAACTATAAGTAAATATATATAAAGTAATATTGTATAATCTACTGAAAAAATATGTAATTTTTGCAGAATATTATCTGTTAATATTAAATTATGTTATTTATAAAAATAACATTTATGAATTTGTCAAAATAACATATTTTATCTGTAAATTTTACAAATAATGTCATCAGTAAATTTTACAGATTTTTTTCTGTAACTTTTACAGAACTGTTTTTTCCGTGCATGATTAAATCTCAAGTGATTGGTAATTTATGAAAACATATCTGTTGGTAGAAAAAAGTATTCACTACCACATGTCTTCCTTCGCCGAAAACACTGGCCTCAATCATCTAAAGACTTCGGCAATTGAATTCGTCAATTACAACAAACGGCAAATGAGCAGAATCTATCCGAAAGGTACCAGAGCTGATTCATCGAACTACATGCCTCAGGTAATACTGCGCAAACAACAAAATCAATAGGTTTTGTCATAAAAAAATAAAATAAAATAAAAATAATAAAAAGCCTTGAACTGAAATGTGTGGCGATTCGTAATGGTTAGGTCTTCTGGAATGCCGGGTGCCAAATGGTCTCGTTGAATTTTCAAACGGCCGACCTCCCAATGCAATTGAACCAAGGGAAATTCGAATATAACGGATCGTCAGGCTACTTGTTAAAGCCCGACTTTATGAGACGCGCAGATCGAAGCTTCGACCCGTTTGCTGAGAGTCCAGTTGATGGGGTTATCGCAACTTCGTGCAGCGTCCAGGTACTTTAATTAACCACTAAACCCTTTAGCCTTTCTGTTTGGTTAGCTTTGGCCCAGTCAAAGGAACTAATTATTTTAAGGGTCTCGTTCTGTACTAGGTTATTGCCGGGCAATTTCTGTCTGACAAAAAAGTTGGCACTTACGTGGAAGTGGAGATGTACGGGCTGCCAACAGACACCATCCGGAAGGAATTCCGTACCCGAGTTGTTCCCGCAAACGGTCTAAATCCGGTCTACAATGAGGAGCCTTTTCTCTTCAGGAAGGTCGTGCTGCCCGATCTGGCAGCTCTCAGGTTCGCGGTTTACGACGAGTCCAATGGAAGGCTTCTCGGTCAGAGGATTGTCCCTCTGGACGGGCTGCAGTCCGGGTATCGCCACATCGCACTGCGCACAGAGGCCAATTTCCCCATGTCACTTCCTATGCTCTTTTGCAACATTGAAATTAAAATTTACGTACCCGATGGGTTCCAAGGTACGCAATTATTCGCTGATTGTCGCTGATGATAAGTATCTTGTTATTTTATCTAATTTATGGTTTGCAGAGTTCATGGACGCTTTAACGGCTCCACGAGCGCCGAGGAAGACTGAAATTCCGACGCAGCCCCGTGTACGGGGTCTAGATGAAGGCGATAGCAAACTATCAGGAGATTCATCTCAGTCACGATCTAATGAAGCCGCTAAGCCCAGAGGTTGATAGTTAATCATTGAGCTGCATTCCCACTACAGGTTATTTCTAGATCTTTTTCTACCGGTTGTTTATTACAGAGACAATGGATTTCGAGCCAATAACCGTGGAAGCACTCCGCCAAGAGAAATCTTACCAAAAATTAGTCCGTAAGCAGCAGAAAGAGTTGGAGTCTTTCAAGAAACGGCAGTTAAAAGAAAGAAATACCGTCCAGAAGCAGCAGTGCGCTGCTATAGAGAAGCTTATAAAGGGAAAAAAGTAAGTATTTATTTATAGAAAATGGGAATTTAGGTGTCGATAGTTGACTTAACAACTTCCAGAGACTAAAGCTCTAGTTTATGCCATAAAGTTACTAACAAATGCTTGCTCAAGTAATTAATTAGTGTACAGTCTAACGCAGTGCTAATTAATCCAAAAGTAAATAGTAGAAGCAAATATTGGGTTAAATTGATTTAATTATAAAAAAGAATCGAGTCATCTAATTATACGTAATATAACGAAAAAAAAATCAGCAAAGCGGAATTATCGAGGGATCCGATCGTTCGTAGAGCGGTCTCGGAGCAGACGACCCAGTGGTCCCATCTGACGGAGAGACAACGGAGGGAGGAACACGACCTGGTGCTGAGCCATTTGGAGGATCGAAGGGCGCAGCTGCGCAAACTCTGTCAGGCTGCCCAAGCGAACCAGTGCAAGATCCTGACAACGAGGCACGAAAGGGAGATCAAGGAATTGAACGCTCGGCAGGCCAGGCTGTCGGTCGAGAGCACTCGCGAGGTGATGAACGACAAGACTCTCAAGAGTCGCGGTATCAAGGAGGGGAGGCTCAGAGAAAAACAGCAGAACAACACCAAGAGATTTATGGAGGAGCGTAAATTTGCCCAGATGGTCCAGAATCGGGAGAGAGAGAAGCTCAAGATGATACACAATGAGCAGCTTGAGGAATTGCAGAAGGAAATGAATGGGGTAATTTTTTTTTTTTTTTAAGGAATAAACGCGGCATTTGATGCCTGATTAAAAAAGTGAATTGAAAAGTACACCGGCACACAAAAAAAATAAGTTCTCTGTACTTTTGACGGGACCGATTTATTCCCATGCATTTTGACCCGCTGAATCCAAATCCGAGGTCCGTTTAACCCGTACACCCTCAAATTTTTGGAAAACTTTAAAAAACCTCAAAAATACACAAAAATCGACCGTTTTTTAAATTTATAAATTTTTTTAACCCTAACTAAGCATGATTTTTATGTATTTCGGTCCTCCACATACTAACCTGAAGTTTATTTAAAACATTAGCCATTTAAAGTCTGAGTAAATTCCAAAAAACCCCAAAAAATTGCAAAAAAGCAAAAAAATTCTTAGCATTGTGATGAAAAAAATTTTATAGGGCTAAATAAATAATTATTTTCATGTATGTTTATCTGTCACATATAATTCTCGAACATCCATGGCTCAGACATCTCTAAAATTTTAAATAAATGGCAAAAATTCCCAAAAAATCGAAAAAAATAAAATTTGGTATAACAAAAATCATTTTTTAAATCGAAATAAATAAAAGAAATCATATTGTTCGATCTGTGATATATATATAAAAAATATTTTGGCCTAAAACATAAAAAAATTTTAATATGCTTCAAAAAATTTTTTTCATCACAACACTAAGAATTTTTTTGCTTTTTTGCAATTTTTTGGGGTTTTTTGGAATTTACTCAGACTTTAAATGGCTAATGTTTTAAATAAACTTCAGGTTAGTATGTGGAGGACCGAAATACATAAAAATCATGCTTAGTTAGGGTTAAAAAAATTTATAAATTTAAAAAACGGTCGATTTTTGTGTATTTTTGAGGTTTTTTAAAGTTTTCCAAAAATTTGAGGGTGTACGGGTTAAACGGACCTCGGATTTGGATTCAGCGGGTCAAAATGCATGGGAATAAATCGGTCCCGTCAAAAGTACAGAGAACTTATTTTTTTTTTGTGTGCCGGTGGTATTGAAAATTATTTCAATTCTTTTCAATCCCTCGGCGGTTTTGGAAAGTATTGAATGGAATTGAAATTTCGATCGTTTGAATACTTTTCAATTCCAAAGTGGAATTCGAAAGTATTGAAGAAAATTGAAAATTGAGAAGGATTCAGAAAGATTCAAAAATTTCAATTCATTTCAATCTTTTTCAATCCCACACTTGATCCGAAATGTCGGATTATTTAGGTATTGAGAAGGATTCAGAAAGATTAAAAATATCAATTCATTTGAATCTTTTTCAATTCCTCGGAAGTTCAGAAATTCTTTTATTATTTTGGGATTGAAAAGTATTCATTTTATGTCAAAATGAAAACCTTGGGGTATAGAAAGTATTCGAAAGGATTCATTTCTCATCTTTTTCAATACTTTTCAATTGACTTTTTTAATCAGGGTTATGGTATGAATTTTAAAAATCTGAATAATTTATTTGCAGATTGTGGAGATGCATAAGAACCAAGAAATAGAGTACGAGTTGGGTCCAAAGAATGAATTCTACGTGTGATCAAAAATGCCGAAATAAATTATAGTTTCTTGTCAAATAGATTTAAAAAGTAAATGAATAAAACTAGCCTATAGTTATTTATTAAAAACTAAGTAGAGAATAACTGAAAAATAATAATAAATCTCAGATAATTTATAACTGTCGTTAAACTATTGGAATTGGGAACAAGTCTTTGCGTTAGTACGGTCTCGTGTACCTAGCTCTGTCTTGCATCAACCGCTCGACGTGGAGAGTAAACAAACTGAAAAAAATTTAAATAAATAAATTAAAAATCAATAGTTATAAATAAAATATTTTAAAAATATAAATAGCGGTGTGCAAATAATGCGACTTTATTAACTTTTCGTATCAAATCGAATATTAACTTTCAACTTTGATCTGCAATCGAGTTATTTTAAAGTCGAAACTTTACAACCCTAGCGGACCCGAACTACAGTAAATTGTCGTAAAAATACCGCAATTTACTGCAAACTCGTCTTTAATTGCGGTAATTTACGGAAGGTTGTCGCATGTTACCACAATTTGCCGTAAATTTCCGTACGTTGTCGTAAATTGCCGCAGTTTTGCCGTAAATGGCGTATTTACGGTAATTAACGGTAATTCTTCCGAATATCGTAAATTGCGGTAATTTACAGTAAAATACTTCGATGTCACGGCAAATTTTCGATAAAATACTGAACTTTAACCGTAAAATACCGCAGGATTGTCGCAAATTTACCGTAAATTTCCCGTAGATTGCGGGATCTTACCGCAAATTACCGTAATGGGCCATATTTTTGTCGTAAATTGCCGCAGTTTTGCCGTAAATGGCGTATTTGCGGTAATTCACGGCAATTATTCCGAATTTCGTAAATTGCGGTAATTTACAGTAAAATACCTCAATGTCACGGCAAATTTTCGATAAAGTACTGAGCTTTAACCGTAAAATACCACAGTATTGTCGCAAATTTACCGTAAATTTCCCGTAGAATACGGGATCTTACCGCAAATTACCGTAATGGGCCATATTTTTGTCGTAAATTGCCGCAGTTTTGCCGTAAATGGCGTATTTGCGGTAATTCACGGCAATTATTCCGAATTTCGTAAATTGCGGTAATTTACAGTAAAATACCTCAATGTCACGGCAAATTTTCGATAAAATACTGAACTTTAACCGTAAAATACCACAGTATTGTCGCAAATTTACCGTAAATTTCCCGTAGAATGCGGTATTTTACCGCAAATTACCGTAATTGGCCATATTTTTGCCGTAAATTCCCGTATTTTACAGTAATTCTTCTAAAATCCGTAAATTACGTATTTTAGGTAATTTACCGTAATTCGGATCTGCTAGGGAAATATTTAAAAATTCTAAAGTATCGTAAAAATAATAAATTTATCCTTGAGGTAAAAAATAAATATTCGAAATTAGGATATTGACAAATAATTTAAAATGTCAAAAATATAAATTATCCGATCGGAGATCAAAGTGGAATATAAATATCACACTCGAATACTATCAGCACATCCACGATAAATAAATATGAGTATAAATCTAAAATAGTTTATTTAGCAAGAGTGTCCGGTAGTTTATTTTATAATGGAAAAAAGTCGTCTGTCCACTTTTGTGCCATTAAGTGTGTAGATTGTTTAGTTGACTGCGCACAATTGCCTATAAATATAAATATAAATATAAGTATAAATATAGTATTTAAATATTACACGCACTCGTAGGCATTAATTGTTATAATTTATATATATTTTTCCACCTTCACCGGATGCTTTTATTAAACAGACTATAAATATAAATATATGTATAGATAACAATGCGTGCGTATATTTATATAAATTATTCGGCGGTGAAATAGCAGCTCATCTCTTCTTAATATTTTTTTATAAGAGTATCAAATTTATTCCACGTTGTAGCGTGAGCATATAGATCGAGCAGTCAATAAATAATAAATAAATAAATATATGATTAAATGAATAAACAAAGTGATCTAGTCAAACAAAGTCTTTAGAGTAATTTTCAAGGGAACACGCAGACGGTCGCTTCGTGTTTTATCTGCCGTCAACTTTAATAAAAGTAAATTATTTGTAGACTACTAAATATAAATATATATATTATATATTATATATTACCTACTGTTATAGAATAAAACGAAAATTTTATCGATCAAAAGTAAATAAAATATAAAATATTAAGTATGGACTTGTACGTGGATATTTTGCACTGGCAAATAACATTGTACATATATTAATATGATAAATTAATAAATAAGTTTAAATATAAATATTGTCTAGCGATTCACGGTTCTATTGTTGGTTTTCGCTATCGTAATGTTATTTACATATTAATAAATTATTATAATTAAACATTGATTATTTTGAATCTGTATATTGAATCTAACGATGAGGATAAAATAAAGAGATCGTAGGCCTCTGACACCTAAAAGTTTATTCTTTAAACCCAGACCTAGAAAATAATCCAATGCATGTTTTTTATTTTAAAGTTTTTTATTTAGCTTATGAGTCATAGTTATCATACATATTTTACTTAATGGTAGTCGAAGTCTAGGTTATCGTAGTGCTCGTAATTATCTGGGTGATAACGATAAGGCAATGAGTGGTCTTCATAAACTGTAAAAATAAATTTAATATTTATTTCTTCATTATTTTTATTTTTTTTTTTTACTACTGACGGGCGGGAAAAATTTTAAAACCTCCACAGAAAAAAATAATTTCTGGGCGCAAGAATTTTTTTGGATTAGGGGAGGGTGGGGCAGAGCGGCCCCCCTAAGCCAATTATTATTTTTTGTGGCTTTCAACCATAAGATCACTTTACTTTTGTCCTATTTCAAACAAATTTATGGACATTTTGCCAAAATTCTGAAAAAAATTTTTTTTTTTGTGGGGCAGAGCGGCCGCCTTCAAAAAGTGATAAAAAAAATTTTTTTTTTCGTTTTTGTTTTTTTTAAATTGTTTTCATCATTAAGAATGTATTTCTTTCTCTTGACAACTATTTTTGGTTTTATATTACTCGAAACAAATTTTTTAAAGCGTAAAAAATCGTTCACTCTCGATTACCTTAATTACTAACTGTTATTTAATAAAAAAAAAAATCAATTCTATAATTTTACTTCATTTCAAAAATTTATCAACTAAAAAAAAAAATTTAATTTTTATAAATTTTTAGTGACCAAATTTGCCTCATACATAAAGAAACGGCCGAAAAATATGAAAAAATAATTTTTTCGGAAGTTTCGGCTGGTCCATTTTGCCCCAGGTGTTATGCGTAGGGCTAGAAATGTGGAATTATAATAATTTTTTTTTAATTTGACGATAAAAATATGAAAAAATCACTTTTTCAAAATTTTGGGCTTGTCCATTTTGCCCCAAATGTCATGCGTAGGGGTAAAAATGCGCAAACATATCGGATTTATAGTAATTAGTCGAAAAAAAAAAAATTTTTTTTTTGGTCAAAATTTCAGGGGGGCCGCTCTGCCCCACCCTCCCCTATAAATTGAACACAAAAATTTTCTTGGGACGAGAAAATATTTATTGACTCAAAAAGTTTTTTTTTGCTCTGAGAAAGTAAATTGTCGCTGTAAGAAAATTTCTGTTTTCAATTCATAATACAAAAAATTTCCTGGGGCGAGTAAAAAATTCTTGTGCCAAGAAATCTTTTTTTTCTGTGCCGAAAAAAACTTGACACCCGAATCATCTACCAAATTTAGGATGACCTATTTTGCCCAGCCTCCGTGTAGAAACTAAATAACATCCGGTATCTTATTCCAAGGTCGGGAGTTCGATTCCCGCTCAAGGTTTTTTTTTTAAATTGGATGGAAAATTTTTTTTAAGATTACTTACCATCCGATGAAATGTACGAATGATCAAATTGATGATCTGGAGGGTCAATAAACTCAAATTTGTGTTCTAAAAATAAAAAAAAATGTCAAGTTCAGTTAAATAAATAACTCAACACAAAATCAATTAAAATTTTTCGACCCGGGATATTTAAAAAAATGTCTGACCATGAATGTGCTCATGACCGTCATCTACTTGCAGATCTTTGGGGATCGGTACCGATAGATGATTTTGTACTTGAACATTTTGGTAACTCGTAGCACCGTGGCCATGATAAACGGCATTGAAGTACGGGAAATGTGAATGAATTTTGTTGGCAATCAATCCAGCTTCCGCAACGACAACAACAACAGCCAGGCAAAGCTGAAAAAAATCCCTCGAAATTTAAAAACCAAAGATGACTTGTCTAAGTAAATAATTAAACCCGCACTCACAATAATCTTAGCCATCGCACTCTCGAATAACACCAGCACTAGACTAAAAAATCGATGGCTCCTGGATTTTATACCTCACGCACAAATTATTTCGAAAGCATGTGAGTACTGAATTCCATTGCCGGATGTTTACAATAGACTACGCACGGCATATGGGAAAAGAGAGATATGGACCTTGTGTAATACAGCTTATATACATAATAATAATTGCAACACTCATTACTCTCTAAAACTAAATAAGTGAAAATTTCACTAATTGAAATAGTGATCTTAAAATTCACTACAAAATTAGTGATTTTGAATTAGATTCACTAATTCATTAGTGATTCCCCGGATTCTACAATGATTACTAGTGGCGCCTCGCTTAAGGACTTTTTATTCTATCGTTGAATTATCAAATTCAGGGCAAAATTAATTACGATAATTTTTAAATACAACTGAACAGTATTAATTCAAGTAAGTTAATTAAATAAAACCTAATTTAGTTGCTAAATAATACATCTTGTTATTTTTTAATAGCTTTATATTTTTACTCCAACTTTTTTTACCGAACCTGAATCAAAACCATCATTGACAATAGATTCAGGTTATGAGTTATAATTATGATATAAATATTTACCATATAAAAGTAATTTTAATTGTTAATTTAGTCGATCAAGTTGCTAAAAAAATTTTATAATCAATTACAAATAATAATCATAATAATAATAATATTTTGATACAATATTATTAGCAACGATACAATATTTTTCCAAATAAATCCTCGTCAACAAGTGAATTAGTACATTTTTGACTAATTCAATCAGTGAAATTTTCACTAATTCTATATGTTGTTTTTTTTACTAATTCAAAAAGTGAATAGTCACTAATTCATAGTCGTATACTTTGGACAATTTAGATTAGTGAATATTCACAAGTAATTAGTGGTTTTTCACTAATTTAGTTTTAGAGAGTAGCTTCGATTACTGCTCGACAAATTATTTTTCTCATAATATTTAACAACAAAATAATTAAATTTCTCTAAATCCAAGAGGAAACTAATTTTATAAATTATCTCCACAACTCACCGCTGTCGAATACAAAAGTGCGTGCAAATATATATAATAAATCTGCGTGATATTGTTGTGAAATATCTTCTGGCAGACAATGAGATTTCTCATGGGATAGGATGTCAACACCCACGAAATACGTAACAAGTCACATCAAATCGTAATAAAAAAACCTTGAGAATAATATATCTATTGTTTATTTATTTACTTTATTGCCATTGTTATATATTTATTCAACGTTGCTAAACAATATTTTTTACAAACATACAGAGCAATAAATTACCTGCGTAATTACCATATATTTTTTTTTTGCGTTCAAGTTTTTATTTTTCTTGTCAGAGATCGATACATAAAAAAAAATACTGTGTTTATAAATAATTATCGGAGTGTTTTTAATTAAAATAATTACGGACAGGGAGCAGGATGACCGAGATGTTTAACGATAGGTGAGACGTGAGAGTGCGTGGGCAGATAATGAACTTGCGGCTTTATGTAAGAGGGTGGAGGGACATGAATAACTTGGGGCTCGTGATGATGGTATGACTCCTGGTATTTATAAGACTCGTGATGTTTGTAGGAATCGTGACAGGGCTCACACTTGGGTGACTCCTTGTAAACTATCCCAGGCTTGCTGTAGTAGTGGCTTGGGGTGTGATAGCTCTGGTGTGCGTTGTAGTCGTTCAAGTATTCAGACTTCATTGGCTGGTGATAGGAGGGTGCGTAGGCGAACAAGGGCTTCTCGTAACCGATGTGTTTTGGGTACTGCCACTCTGAGCTATGGTGAATAAGCGGTTGCTGGTGGACAATAGGTTTAGATGGTAAATAATGGTAGTCGGGTTTGGACACGTGGGGTTTTATATAGGAGACAGTTTGCTGGGGTACGTAAGATTGGTAGGTTGGTTGGTGAATCAATTGAACTGGTTTGTGATGCATCGGTGGTCCGTAGACTGGTTTCGGGTATTCTGGCAGTTTGTAAACTGGTTTTTGGTACTCGGGTAGTTTGTAGACTGGCTTCTGGTACTCTGGGACTCCGTAGACTGGCTTGGGATGCATCGGCGGTCCGTACATTGGCTTAGGGTGAGCTGGTGGTCCGTACACTGGCTTCGGATAGTGGATTTGAGACATCGGCGCATGGTAATGCGGATAAAACGGCGGACATGGCGTAGGTGAGTGCGAGTGGACCAAATATCTCTTCTCTTTGGCTGTCTCTGGTGAGTCCTCGGAGGATTTGAGTGGAGATATTTTGTCACTTTCCACGGGTACACTCGTTGCTGTCACTGCTACTAACCATATTGAGCTAATTATCTATCAGAATAAATATTAAAAACATTTTAGTTAAAGCAAATAAAATTTAAGGGGGTATTCTGGTCTAGAAAAAAAAAAAAAAACGATTTTTTTTTTTCATGTTTTCATAGTTTAACTATTTAAGAATATGTCTACGAGAGGATTTTTCAAAATTCAAATTATTTTCGGAGAAATAAGTATTTTGCTGAGCTGGCATCCAAACCAGTTGGGCTGCAACTAATCGAACAAAAGACATAATGGATTCTCCGAATACCTGAATCTATATTTCTTAGTAAGCCCTTTTGTTCCTATATATATATAACGAGGAAGGTCCGATGTATGCAGCAGGAATGGCAGATTGAATAAATGTAAGTTAAAAATATAATTTTATGACTTAGACTGCAAAAATTTTACTTGAAACTTTAAACGCGTTTTTCTCAGAACTGTCTTTTTGAATCTGATACCCATGATTTCTCAGGTTCTACCGAACCGATTTACTTGAAATTTTAAGAGAGTCTTCTTTAGGGACTTGTCTATAGTCGGAACTACGGCCATCCCCAAATTTTCATTTTTACTATTTTTAAAAAATCGAAGAATGTCCAAAAAAGTGGTACAAAATTTTTTTTTTCTTTAGGCAGTCGGCATTTTGTCAAAAAATTTTTTTCCAACTTTTCCGTAGTTCCGGCCATTGCGACATTATTACAGATTAATAATCTTCCTTATTTTTTGGTTTCAGATTGCTAGGAGAGTTAAGATCGTGGGTATGGTCAAGCACCAAATTTTTGAGACTCCCCACTTCATCAGCTGATAATTAACTGAATTTTGAATTTTTTTTACTTTTTAATTTTTTTTTGTATGCTTCTCATGTGAATAAATAATATATAAAAAAATTGATAATTAAAATATTGCTTGCTTTTTTTTTACAGCACTTCAAAAATTACCTAAAATTCATGCCTCTAGACCAGAATACCCCCTTAAAAACTTTAAAAGTCGGATCAGACTTGAATTAAAATTAAATTTAGTAAATAATTTAGTGTTATAATTATTAAAATAAATGTAAACTTACAAATAATTTCATAGTTAAAAATATTGCCACGGAAAAATAGTAAAAAAGATGACGGATTGAACGCAACTGAACTCAGAGATAAACTTCTCTGGACTTTTATAACTTTGTCTGACATACGGGCGCGGTTGGCAGTCTCTAATCCGCGACCCACCTAACGAAATTCCCTTAACGGGCAAAAAAACTATCTGAAACAACGCGAACAACGACAACGGGGACAGTGACGCAATTATTGCTCCGGTATTTCCTGAATAAATTCTACTACTGCCATAAGAGCTTACCCTCCGGCGAAGGGATTACGTCTTAGCCTTTTTTACTGGAAGAAAAAAAAAACAGCCTCGCCTGTACGTGCCTACATTTTATGCTCCGAACCACATAATGATACGAATTGATGTCATTTCAAATGAAATTAATTAATTCCTTACGCAATTATTCGCGATCATAAAAATAAGTCGCGGCAATCATTTTTTTTACTCAATATTAAACTGTACGCAGTATTGCTCACAGCAATTAAATTATTTATTTATATAATTATTTACATACATTTTTATATTTTATATATCTAGTACGCAATTGAATATAATTAATTAATTTTTGGTGACACAGTTTATTTAATTAATAAATTATTTATTTATTTATTTATAATTAATGGCCTCGTCCTTTGGATTTGAACTGATGGTGAAAGACGTATTTGTAAACAGGCACATGGACCGGATAAGGCTTTGGTATTGTCACGGGAAAACGTTTCTCAATTGTGACAGCGTATGGTTTCTCTACAATGAATGGAACCTGCGGAATGAAAATATAAATTTATGTATTTATTTTCTAAGAAGGATGAAAAATTCAAAATTAATTGATTTTTTATTAGAATTACATCAATTAAACATTTGAGATATCGGGCAAGTCGGGCGGAGAAAAAATATATCACAAAAGTGGAGGAAATTTTTTTTTTGCACGAGACAGTGTCTCGATTTTTCATAGAATTTGTTGGAAGACGATTTTGATGGAAAACATGTTCTCGATTGGAAGTTTTCAGCCTTTGGAGATGTCAAGTCGCTTAGATGGCAGTGTTACACGTTTCAAAACATATCTACTCAAGGGAAGTAACTACAACTCTACTCACTCACAACTTCCCGAGTCGAAATTTAGAGCCTATATAGCCCTCTAGCCCTAAATAGATCCGATTTAGAGCCCTGTAGTCCTGTAGCTCCGACTTTGAACCCAGAGGTCCTAACATTCACTGAGAGGTCCGATTTTGAGCCTTCAAGTCCGACAATATTAGTCCCGTAATAAATTTGGATTCATTATAATTGAATAATTTATGATGATTATTATTAATATTATTATTATTACAATAAACCAGGGCTTACAGGCCCTAAATCGGACCTAATTTTAATTTTCATCAGGTCCTAGATTGAGCCCGCAAGTGCCGAAAACGAAAATTTGAAGCACCTCAGGGACCAAAATCGGACGTAATTTAACATAGAAACAGACTCTATTTAGAGCCTCCAAGTCCGAAATAGGTCCGACTTTAGAAGGCTCTAAATGGGCTCTAAATTTCGACTCGGGTTTACTCAGCCTCAACTCTACTCACAGTTTTTTTTACTCAAGTTTAATTCTACTCAGCTATATCTTTCCTCAGCTTAAATTAGACAGCGACAACTCTACTCACAAAGAACTGCTATTTGATCGATAGGCTAAAATACCCTAGTAGAGTTGTACCTGAGTAAAGTTGAAGTTGAGTAAAAATGTAACTGAGTAGAATTAAACCGGTGACACGATCGATGACCCAAAGACAACTGATCCCCGACAATTGATCCCTGCGACGATTGATCCGCCGATAAAATATACTGACACACATATAAATGTGAAAAATTTGTGTGTGAGTACATTTTTTATGTTACACGCACACAAAATTAGTGAAAAAAGGGCGTAATTTTTCACATTTATTTGTGTGTGAGTATATTTTATCGGTGGATCAATTATCGCAAGGATCAATTGTCGGGGATCAATCGTCTTTGGATCAACGGTCAGGTAACCGTTAAACCTGAGTAGAAAAAACTGTGAGTAGAGTTGAGGGTGAGTAAAGTTGTGAGTGAGTAGAGTTGTAGCTACTTCCCTTGAGTAGAGATTTTTTGAGTAGAATTGTAACACTGCCGCTTAGATAGTAAAAAAATTCAATATAAAATAAAATTAATTCATTTTCGTATTATAAAAATGAGTTGAATATATTTTTTAATGACTCGTTGATCTTTTAATTTCTCAGCAATTGAGATTTGTACTTTCAATTAAAATAAATATATAATTTCCTTACTTGTTTTTCAACGACAACAGGTTCTGGTTTTTCAACGGCAATTTCCACGTGTTTAACAATTTCAAATGGCACTGGATGAGGAATTGCCAGTTGTACTGGATAAGGCTGCGGTATCGGGACTCCGATATGTTCCGGAACCCGAACGAAAACTGGATAAGAGATCGGCAAATCAAATTTATTGATAACCGGCTCTTTACTTTCCGTTTCATACGAATCTTTCTCGAATGCTGACGTTATCGCGACGAATGCCGCCAGAACAATCTGTTTTATAACAAAATCATATTAGTTGAATAATAATAAATTAAATAACTTCTCACTTACCGTTTTCATGTTTCAATTACGCAAATAAGTATCTTGCGACAAGTGTACGACTGAAATATTTCAAAGTCACGGTCAACTCTTATATACTATCGCTTATATACTTTCACCCTTCTCTGTACATTGATCTGAGAAAATCTATTTTTCAAGAAAGCCATATATTAGTTTTCAATCGACTACTGAGATTTAACACGTTCGCAAAAAAATTAACAGCTTTTTTTATTTTTAATGTAAAAGTAAAAGTTCCGACATTTTTTTTTTTATTCATTTTTATCTAGTGGAAATTAAATAAAATATAAATAATTGATTATTTTGTCGAGATTTTCTAAAGGTCTGAAAAACAAGCGACCTAATTTTGCAACTCACTCTTAAGAAATTCAAAAAAATACCGATTTTCTAAAATTTTCATAAAATCGCCGACTTAATAAAATAAATTAATAATTAAAAAAAAAATGGATCGTAATGTTAATTGTTAATGTCAATTACTAATCAATGAAGAGAAAGTAAATTGAAACTTTCTAAGTTTATACAAAAATTCAAAAAAATTTTAAAAATAAAATATATCAAATTAAATAAAATAATTATAGATTTTAATTGCGCCAACTTTTATTCCGCTAGTGAAGATTTTAATATCTTTCGCTCTGATATTAATTATAATTTATTTGATTATAAATTATGAAAAGTACTAATTTCGATTCGTATATATGAAATTAAAATGACCTTGAGATTTAAATTAACAGCTTAGTAATTTCAGTGAAAGTAATTATTATTTTAATGAAATAAAATTAATGAAGCGGGAAAAATAAACTACACATGTTGGCATTATGATATGTGATAAAATTTATTTTAATAATATATATTTATAGTAACAACTCGCAACAATGTGGAAGAAAAACATAACACTGTACATTGTAAAGTTAATTAATTAATTAATTAATTAAAAAAAAATGACTAAATATAAATAATAATATGTGATTAATACTGGATCATTTAGTGCTTGTGGTGGAACACGTGCTTGTAGATGGGTACGTACACTGGATACGGCTTGTTAACAGTTATTGGGTACTTTTTATCCACGTACACAGGATACGGCTTCTCCACGACAAAGGGTACCTGCAATTCAATAATTCATTCACATTCACTTTTTTCTTTTATTTATAATTAATAGTAATTATTTTTCAGTCTCTTCAATTAATTTCCAGTATTCAGTTATCCTCGAATTTATTCTATAATTTTAATCCCACTGATATCTATAATTTTAGAAATGAACTGAAATCCTTTTGAAAGTTAATTAAATTTTTTTAGAAAATTTCATTATTTTACTCAGCAATTTGTGAATTTTTATTGATAAATTCTCCGAAGTTGCATTCAAATTTTTTAATAAAAAATTTCGTACAAAATTTTTTACAGAATAAAAATAAGAGACTAAATACCTTTTTTTCAACAACATAAGGTTCATGTTTTTCAACAGGAACGTCGACATGCTTGACAACTTCAACAGGATAAGGCTGTGGAATTTGTATCGGCACATGATACGGCTGCGGTATCGGTATTCTTATTTCTTGGGGAACTTTTACCGCCACTGGATGTGGTATCGGAATTGCTAAAAAAAAAAATTTGTCAGTTTACAAAAAAAAAAAAATAGAAATTGTCACAAAAAAGTTACCATATTTTTTGTAAACTGGAACTTCGACAGGTTTTATTTTTTCTTCATACGTATGGGACTCATGGTAATCGCTCGCCCTGGCGATCGTTATTAGAGCTAGAGTTCCTATCCAAACCTAAAAAAAGTAAACTTCAATTACTTCTAATACTCAAAGTGAAAAACTAGAATTACTATTAAAACTGTCTTACAATGAAGATCATAATGAAGGACGCGAGTATCACGAGATAGTGACTATCACTATATGAACTACTAGCTTTATATACGTCCGATGATTCTCTTGGTCACCTTTCACTATAAATATATCTACCACTTTCGCCCCTTTAAATTACATCCGCACACAAAATGTACATTTATCAGACGACGCCTACACTCACCCAACTCGGGTAAAAAAATTTCAAGCCAAATAGATATTAAAATTTTTTCTCGGCCGAAAAGTCGCTGGTAATTATGCCTGAAAAAAACCCAAAATTGGCTGACTCAATTCATCGGTCAATTTTCGGGCTCTTACAATAAAATTCTACAGCTTCAGCAAAATTTCGGCCAACTTTCAGGCTTTTCCAATAAAATTCTATACACGGAAAGAAAATTATAGCAGCGGTTCCCATAATTTTGTGAAATTTTTTCCTATACCATCATAGGAATTACGACCATAAATTATGGGAGCGGTTCCTATAATTATAGGAATGTTTCCCATAATTATAGGAATAGTTCCTATAATTATGGGAATGATACCCATAACACTATAGGAATGGTTCCTATAATTATAGGAATGGTTCCTATAATTTATAGGAATACTTTCTTTAATATTATGGGAATCATTCCTATAATTTATGGGAATGGTTCCTATAATTTATAGGAACTTTTCCCATAAATTATAGGAACCATTCCCATAATATTATGGGAATGGTTCCTATAATAGTATGGGAACTATTCCCATAATATTATGGGAATGATTCCCATAATGCAATTGGAATGGTTCCTATACCATTATGGGAATCATTCCCATAATATTATGGGAATAGTTCCCATACTATTATAGGAACCATTCCTATAATATTATGGGAATGGTTCCCATATTATCATGAAAAAATTAATTTAAAGAAGTGTGGTAATCACTTCTACAATACACAGAAATATTATTAAACATAAAAACAAAAATTCAAACATTGAAAAAAAAAATCGTATTTGGCAAAAAAACATTAAAATTTTAAACAAGAATTTTTTGTCAGCACAAAACATTCAAGAAAATTCAAATTTTGGGAAATTTCTACACTATTGTGCAAAAAAAAAATTTTATGATATTATAGGGATGGTTCCCATAACATTATGGGAATAGTTCCCATAATATTATAGGAACTATTCTCATACTATTATGGGAATGGTTCCCATAATATATGGGAACCATCCCTATAGTAGTATAGGTACTATTCCCATACCATTATGGGAACCATTCCCATAATGCATAGCAAAACTTCCCATAATTTTCTTTCCGTGTAGTTTCGGCGGCATTTCGGCTGAATATTTTTACCCAGGCAAAGACTGCACACCGTTTGAGAATAAAACAATTAGACAAACTCCCCGTTTAAATTTTCAGCTATTCTATAATTGCTAAATTGCCCAAGTAACTGCGGAAGTAAGCGGTCTTTTGAACGTGCCATACTTCAAATGAGTACTGTGCCTTTCAAATCGTAGGAAAAGATAAATGAGGTAATTTAAATCTAAAAGACCTCAATATTACCGTTTAGTTTTATCATCGATCTCGGCAAATTATTTATTTAGAGTGATTAGAAAGGCTTTGGGAGTTGATTTTAGATATATCCTTAGTACAATACCCCAGACAATCCTTTCTTTCTCTTCATCTTGCCCCCGCGAAAAGAGATTGTCTTCTTAACAGCTGAAGTAGACCCACTATTACATCGGTGTGACTGTGGTCTTAACTTTCGCCCACATTTTTTTTCTTTCGCGTCTTTCCGCCTTTTCTTCGACACCGGAACTATCACCAATCGGTTTAAATCTCATCACTTTTTATTTGGCGAAAATTTTTTTCCTTCTTCTAAACATTTTACTAAAATTATTATTTCCACTTAAAATAATTATGAAATCGTTTCCTACACTGGGCGCAAAATGCTGCTGATTAAAAAATGATTGATGATGAGAAAGCGTAATTTTTTTTTTTAGCAAATTATTCTTTTATAAACTAAGAATTTTAATAAACAGTTTAAGGCTCATTATATCAATTGAAAAATAATAACAAGTGCTTTTATAAATACGTGCTCGCTGGATAAAAGAATCCATTTATAAATACATAATTTTCGATATTAATCATCAGTCTCATAAACATATCACTCATTGCAAGCGAGTAAAAAAAAAACTTTCACTCTACTGGGGATTAAAATAACGTTCAAACAAAAATTACAGCAACAAAAATTTATTTATTTATTCATAAATACAAAAAACAAAACAACAATATAAATAACAATTAGATTATCCATGATAAGACTTGGCATGATGGTGGATCGTTTTGTAAACGGGAATTTTAATCGGATATGGTTTTTCAACAGGCACCGGAATGTGTCTTTCGACGGTTATTGGCACGGGTTTTTCGATCGGTACCGGAATGTGTTTCTCTACTGGATAAGGCACTTTTTTTTCCACAGGAACCGCAATAGTCTTGATAACTTGGATCGGTACCGGATGGCCCACTGGTACGCCCACCGGATAAGGCTGGGGTACATTTACTACCACCGGATGTGGAATATGGATCTTAACCTCATGTGGTACTGGTACTCCTTCAACAAACAAAAAAACCAAATAATAAACAAACCAATAAACCCGCGCCTAATTTCGAAATTAGACTTACCGATTTCCTTGTAAACTGGTACAGTGACAGGTTTAGTAACTTCGACATGCTCAGACACGGGGACATGATTTTCACCATCGAACCCATGGTCATGATCATAATTATGATCCTGCTCATAATTATGCTCATTACCCTGATTATGATCATAATTATAATCATCATTACTAGGCTGATCATTCAAAGATTCTTGGTCGTAACTTTTGAGCTGGGATGAGTACTTTTGTTGGTCGTCTTCACCATAGTGTCCAGCGGATGGTTGGAAGCCTCCTTCAGTCCGCCGTCCAAATTCGCTGCTGTACTCAGGATTTTGTATGTTATCAGACCGTTCCAATTGTGGCTGATGCTGTTGTTGGGTCGCATAGAATGGCATCAAAAATTGACGACCGTACTGATCGGTCAGCAGAATCTGTATCGGGAACGCAGATGCCCATGTCATCAGTCCAAGAACCTCAACAACAAATTTCCACAATAAGTAAATAAATTATGTATGTACAAATATATGTCCTGATTGACAGTAATACTTACAAGTATGTAATAAGTAGAATACATATTTTGCCAACAAACTTGTCTAAGTAAAGTTGTACTAAAACTGATACATCCTCGGTAAATTCGCGTCTTAATATACCGCGATGCCTTTCACTGATGGTCTCAAACATTTAATATCGCTCACAGCAACACTATTTGATATAGTGTTATTATTTATATATATATTTGTGTTGATATAGTTTAGTGGCAATTGTTTTTATGGTTACTTGCATACATATATATTTACGGCTGCTTTACTCCGTCTAGTTAACTCCCTGCTGATTTTGTAGATAGTACTTTTGTCTAATAAAGAACAAACGATTAACGCGTACAGAGAATTTCGATTAATCGAAATGGGAATAGGAGAATTTGTGTGCTGAGGTGGTTGCTCTGAGCGAGGAGAGAAAGGATATTAATGTAGAGTACCGGCGGTGTGTTGTTGCAACGAGATCCAAACAATCACTTCCTAGCAGCCTTCACCGTGAAAATTACAGCGGTCATTAACACTGACCGTTACTTATTGTAAGTACGGGTATAATGACCTTGGATTTTTCCATTAACAATTTTTGAGGCAATTACGCATTTTGATTTTGATTTTAATTATAATTATTAGTTTTTTCTTTATTTTTATTCGCTTGGTTGTTAATTGAGTGGGCTAATTATAGGCTGTCACCTGTAGGTGTGACATTAATGAATCGCTGTATGGTTAAAGTAGTGTGTAATTTTTTATGCAATTAAAGTAAACTGATGGTTAAAAGGATTTATGTTTGTGAAGAGAGCTGAACGTGTTCTATTTAGTACATGTGATTAATAATTTATTTTTGAATTAATTTTTTAAATAAATTACATAGCATTAGAATAATATACTCATATATTAATAGAAATTAACGATCTTAGATCTTAATTTAAAGGTACAGTGGCTGAGATAAAAATTCAAGATATCGTAGGACTGTACACGGAAAGAAAATTATGGCAGCGGTTCCTATAATTTTGTGAAATTTTTTTCTATACCATCATAGGAATTACGACCATAAATTATGGGAGCGGTTCCTATAATTATAGGAATGTTTCCTATAATTATGGGAATGATACCCATAACACTATAGGAATGGTTCCTATAATTATAGGAATGGTTCCTATAATTATAGGAATGGTTCCTATAATTATAGGAATGGTTCCTATAATTTATAGGAATACTTTCTATAATATTATAGGAACCATTCCCATAATATTATGGGAATGGTTCCTATAATAGTATGGGAACTATTCCCATAATATTATGGCAATGATTCCCATAATGCAATTGAAATGGTTCGTATACCATTATGGGAATCATTCCCATAATATTATGGGAATAGTTCCCATACTATTATAGGAACCATTCCTATAATATTATGGGAATGGTTCCCATATTATCATGAAAAAATTAATTTAAAGAAGTGTGGTAATCACTTCTACAATACACAGAAATATTATTAAACATAAAAACAAAAATTCAAACATTGAAAAAAAAAAATCGTATTTGGCAAAAAAGCATTAAAATTTTTAACAAGAATTTTTTGTCAGCACAAAACATTCAAGAAAATTCAAATTTTGGGAAATTTCTACACTATTGTGCAAAAAAAAAATTTTATGATATTATAGGGATGGTTCCCATAACATTATGGGAATAGTTCCCATAATATTATAGGAATAGTTCCTATACCAATATGGGAACCATTCCCATAATGGTATGGGAACTATTCTCATACTATTATGGCGATGGTTCCCATAGTATATGGGAACCATCCCTATAGTAGTATAGGTACTATTCCCATACCATTATGGGAACCATTCCCATAATGCATAGCAAAACTTCCCATAATTTTCTTTCCGTGTACAAGATTTGAGTTTAGACTAAAAATTATTTGATTTCTGATTAAAAAAAATATTTATTAACATTAAATTATAAAAATTTTCTAATTAATTACATAAATAAAATTAACTACTTAAATTTAAAAATAAATTTAGCCTTTGTATCGCCTTTCGCGACCGCGAGGACCGCGACCTTTTACTTTCCTATGGTAAATATTTTTGTAAATCGGGATATGAATGGGATAAGGCGCTTCGACCGGAACAGGAATCGGCTTTTCGATGGCTATCGGCACTGGCTGTTCCACCGGAACCGGAACAATGCGCTCCACTTCATACGGAACCTTCTTTTCAACCGGAACAAAAATTGTTTTCATCACGGGATACCCGACCGGCTGCATTACTGGCACGTGGACAGGATAAGGCTGCGGCACTCTGACTGCTACTGTATGCGGCACCTGTATTTCCACGGGCTGTTGATACGGTACCCCTGCAAACAGAACTCGTGTTCACGAAAACAATAGCAATTAAATTTAATTAAAATCTCTTACCGATGTATTTGAAAACTGGGAGCGCAAGCGGTTTTGTTATTTCAACATGTTCATTTATTGTTACCGGTCCTTGTGACTGATGATTATGATTATAGTTCCAATTACCCGGGTTTGATTGCCGCAGGGACTGATCATTAAATTCGTTATTAACTTGCCCAGCATAAAAATTGTTTCCATTATTATTATTATTGTAATTAAAATTTTGTCTCGAATCTTCTGGCAAATCGTTCGACTCGATATTCCTCAAATAATTTCCATGACTGAAAAAATTAATTAACCGTCAGTTGAATAATGAAACTTATTTATTTCACAAAAACTTACTGCTGCCACTGTAAATTATCCGACTCGTGGGCGAGAACGTTTGTAACCAAAAAAATCTGTTTCAAAAAATTCATATTTTAGAAAAAAAAAAATGATTATTTTTAATTGCGATAATGAACTTACGATTAAAAACATTGATAGATAAATTAACAGAACAAAATTGATATATTGATGTAAAGTCTAAGATAAACTAGTGTCCAAGTATCGAGCACATGTTTTTATAACCGGTGCAGAGCTTTCTCCCACCGTGTATGTCATCAAGATCTTGTATGTCTATTTTTATTTAAAATTCTTCAATATTGAAATAAGATCATAACTATTCATTACACTTTCAAACCTGAATTTTTAAAAAACCCCAGTAGCGTTAATTAATTAAAAAAAGACAGTAATTGTCCGTCTGAATTTCTAAATTACCGATTTATTAATTATTAATTTTTTAATTTTATTTATTGATTATTTTGATTGTCGATTAAAAGCGACAGTTATATCCAGAGAAACTGAAGTTATTTATTTTTTTAATTATTGTAATTTAGAGTTGACGATAGAAGAAATGAGTGTGACGGTACGCTCTGGAGAAGAAAAGAAGAGCGACAGTGAGAGTGTTTACACGCACACAAATAAAATGCAGTTGTAAAAAACGAGTGCACATACTTGAGAGGAATTAAGTGGATGTAATAAAATACTGGGTAAAAAAAAATATAAAAAATGGGGATCGAAAGATAAATAAAGCAATGAAAGTGCATCGCACGTGAAAGGTAGATCAGATGATTCATTTTATAAATATATATATATATATATATATAGGTAGATAGATTTGTGATAAATAAATTATAGTCTTGTGTGTTATTATAATTATGATAAATTTTTATTGACCATCGAATTAAGACATTTTCTATTTAAATGCAAAAAAAATAAAAATAATTCCATACATTTCTAAATGCCCAGATACAAGAAATATAAAACCACCACCTGATTAATAGACTTATTAATATATTTTGTTGTAATATATTTCAAAAATAATTTTATCGTCCCCAGGGCGGGTAAGTTGACTTTGAAGCGGCGGCATGTTGGACTGCGTTAGCAATCGCGTGTTCTTTAGCGGCGACGATGTCACGAACCTGAAAAAAATTTTTGAATTTAGCAGACTGATTTTTTGTCACTTGGGCAATAGGTACCTTGGCTTCTTTTTCAGTCTGTGTGATTTGCTTGTCGACTTCCTGTTTGCGAAGTTCAGCGGCGGTGTCCGCGGCATTGCGCTGAATGGCTGCAGCAGCAGCTGTTTCGCGAGCCGCGGCAACTCTTTGAGCGGCTGCCACTGAATCTTTTAGGGAAGCTAATCTCTGTTGAAGTGCCACCAGTTGTTGGGCACTTGCTCGTGCTTCGTGTTGTGCTTGTGCTGCTATTGCTTCTGATCTAATTACAAAAAAAAAAAATTAGTAAATTAGTAACAGATTAATTAGTGAATTTGAATAAATTACCGCTGAGCAGCTTCTCTGGCAGCGGCTTCTTTGGCCAAAGCTATTTTTTGTTGAATAACTGCCGCTTGTTTTGCCTCTGATACGCGATGCTGAGCCACGAGGACATTGTGATTGGCTTCTTTTGCCGAGTGAATCGCCCGTATCACTTCCGGAGGGTAACTTATGCTTGGAGTACTTGGATAAGAGTCTTTTAGAGCCTGAAAAAATCAAAGGTTATTTTCTGTAGCAATTTAAATAAATAATTATTGTCACAATTACTTGAAGGGCAACGTTGTGAGTTGCCTGAGACTGGACTTGGCTCAAAGCGAGGTCTGAAGAAAAATGTCCAGGCCAAAACGCGCCTCCGAAACCAGCAGAATTCCAGGGCTGACCAAAAGCCGGAAGCACTCCGACGATGTCGAAACCTGGCGATCCCAAGAAAGCAACTCCGCGCTTTTCTTTTTTCGTTGACTCGGAATTCGATTGATCGCTTGTTACACTTGCGACTGCTACGGCCACCAAAATCTGATAGACGAACAACAAAAAGTTATTTTTCAAAATTTTATTTGTACAAAGTATAAGAAAGATTCCGAGTACTACCAATAAGACAGTCTTCATCTTGCTAGATTGTCCAGTGATGGATACTGATGCTCTGGGTATGTCAACCAGAGTATATATACCCCAGAGACTTTGATGTCATGGCTCGAGTAATCAAAAAATTAATTATAAAATAGTTAATTATTATTTTTATATATCGAAATTATAGACTGAGATTTATAATGACGATTAGCTGGTGACTGTAATATCCAATCTTCAATATAAGTCCACTCCCTAACAACTCTGATTGCAGCTTATTGATCAATGATCTAACTACTTCTATCAAATTGGAATCTCACCCGGAAGAATTGGATTTTTATTGCTCAACAAAACCCAAAGACACGACACAAGACATATATTATTTGTTTCCTTAGAAAAGTCATCACTTGGAGAAATTTTTAGAAAAAAATTTTCACTATTTCCAACAGAAAGACGACGGAAGTAATAAAAAACAATAACTAATGGATAGAATCAACAAAAAGTTAACTGACGGTCGTAATCTTCAGTAATTAGTACCTAGAGCCCTTTGAATTCTCGTCCTTAGGGCCAAGGTCACTAAGATTTCGACCCTGAGGATTTCGAAATTAGTCAATTAATAATAGGCTTAAGTTACGTGGGGACAACTTTCACGCCTGCGTAGAGGGTTGGTGGGGAAGGGGAGAAAGATTAAATACTTAAGGAGAGGAAAGAAATGTCAGTAGGGGAGGGTGGGGCAGAGCGGCCCCCCTGAAATTTTGATCAAAAAAAATTTTTTTTTTTTCGACTAATTACTATAAATCCGATATGTTTGCGCATTTTTACCCCTACGCATGACATTTGGGCAAAATGGACAAGCCCAAAATTTTGAAAAAGTGATTTTTTCATATTTTTATCGTCAAATTAAAAAAAAATTATTATAATTCCACATTTCTAGCCCTACGCATAACACCTGGGGCAAAATGGACCAGCCGAAACTTCCGAAAAAATTATTTTTTCATATTTTTCGGCCGTTTCTTTATGTAAGAGGCAAATTTGGTCACTAAAAATTTATAAAAATTAAATTTTTTTTTTAGTAGATAAATTTTTGAAATAAAGTAAAATTATAGAATTGATTTTTTTTTTTTATTAAATAACAATTAGTAATTAAGGTAATCGAGAGTGAACGATTTTTTACGCTTTAAAAAATTTTTTTCGAGTAATATAAAACCAAAAATAGTTGTCAAGAGAAAGAAATACATTCTTAATGATGAAAACAATTTAAAAAAAAAAAAACCAAAAAAAAAAATTTTTTTATCACTTTTTGGCGGGGGGCCGCTCTGCCCCACAAAAAAAAAAAATTTTTTTCAGAATTTTGGCAAAATGTCCATAAATTTGTTCGAAATAGGACAAAAGTAAAGTGATCTTATGGTTGAAAGCCACAAAAAATAATAATTGGCTTAGGGGGGCCGCTCTGCCCCACCCTCCCCTATAGATTTAAAGCTCCAGCGATTGGAAATGAGTTAATAATTAATTTTAAATATACAAATTTTTTATTTTATAAACACAAACTATATTAACAAATAGTCTACAATTAAACGATTAAATACATAAATTTATTTGGTTTTTATAATTAATAGCTACAGGAAATTAACCGTCGGGATCGTTTAGTCCACGATAATTGGATTGCGGATTGTCGTGGTAGTAAAACGGCAGTACCAGTACGTTTTCAACGGCCGGGGATTCGTCTAGTGACTTGGACTGTCCACTGGGAGCAGTAAATTGCTTTGAGGTTTGCTTCCTCAATTCATGATTCCTTGAAGCCTGATTCCTGGAGTTTTTCGACGAGTTAGTCGGCTTTGACGGTTCAGTGGTTTGTTCATTATTGAAGCTACTCGTCCGCGAAATCTTGGGAATTTTGTAACCAAAGTTCTCCACGGGAAATTGGGATGTCGAGTCTTGGTTATTTTTTTCGACGATGCTGTCGTAAGAGATGATTTCGCTATTTGACGATTCATTTGCAGAGTGGTCTTCATGCGGTTTGGTTTGTTTGCTGTAGTAACGTTCCCTTCCCCGAGATCTGACGGCTTTTCGTCCAGTCGGAGCGACTTTCGGCTTAGGATTAGTTTCGTCGACGCTTGGAACTTCTTTTACATGCTTGTACTCTGAAAGAAAAAATAAATAGTTGGCAAAGTTCAAATTTCGAGTAAAACAAATGACTAAGTACCTTCGCGGGGGAGTTCATGTTGATAAGATTCCTCGAAATCTTGTTTGAAATCGTGATCAAAGTTATGGAAATGAGGCCGCTCGAAATTATTCCTCTCGACGCTGAATTTCTGCTGACTTTCCTCATCATTGTTATTAGAATTTTCTTCGTGGTGGTAATTTTCATTCGAAGCTGAAGAATATTCTTCAGATGGCTCGTAAACTTGTTTTTCACCTTCACTGCTGCTTGTAACTCCGTACCGGGGAGGTTTTTCTATCACTTTCGGCGGACGAGGCCTCGAACTACTGGGCACAGTAGCCACGCTATGGACAACAGGTATTCTAGGTGCTTGAGACAATTTTCCGAAGGCGTTGTCGTACGAACTGAAAATCGAAGACTCTGGTAACTCGAATGGATTTCGATTCTGATCAGTTTTCACTGACTGAAGTTGTTCGAATGATTCTCCAGAGGCTGGTACTCCCACAGGCTTAAAATCTATAAAATGCTCGTTAATTATTTCTGAAAAGCAATTAAACGTTTAAAAGACGACAAACCTTCTTCGGAATCATCATCTGGAAACGGCATCTGCGGTTTTTTACCAATCACTTCAACGTCACTCTTTATTCTACCAAAAGGTTGGGAATGATAGATAGGCTGTGGAATAGCAGCGTGAAAGTGTAATTGCGGCTGTGCAGAAAGTAGCTGATAATTATCATGGCTCCTTATTTTCGAGGCAGCGGTCGCCGGTGAGTGAGCTAAATTAGTTATAATTGTAGGGTGAATTGGCGGGTAAGCTTGGAAGTTTTCTACTGAAGAGACTACAGAGGAACCCGTGGGATTACCATAAGATTGATAAGTCTCGTCGTAAGTCCTCAAGGCTCCAGAAAGTTTTGGGTTACTTTGAAACTGGGGTGGACTGATGGGTTTGAACCCTCCGGATGTTAGCTCTGGAGTTCCAAACGAGGGTGACGCTGATATTGATTTTGTCTCTAGGTAGTCTTTGGCATATTGACCCATAGAACCCGACACTGGACGTGAGCTGAATTTGGTCAGCTGTCCGTCATCGAATTTCGGAAACGAGTTCGAGCCCGTGTACAAAATGGGAGCTTTTTTAGCGCTAGCAGCGAAATTTTTGAAGTAAGCCTTCGATACTTGGGAGTTTTCCGGAATTAATTTGAAAGAATTTATTTCGTAGTGCGGAGTGAATGCTTTTATTAATGGGGATTTTGTGAAGTCACTTTTTGGAAAACTGTTACTAAAAGACGCGACCGTAGGCGCGCTTCGTACCGCGTGTGAATTTAAGCTGGTCTCGAATGGACTAAAAGACGACGGCGATGAAATTTTAACACCATTAGATAAATAATAATTAGATCGACGCACTTTAGTTTTCGGCAGTTTAGTCGCTTTAATTCCGGAGGTTTTAGATCCCGAAGGAGCCGAAATTGTCGAGGGGGTTGTAGTAGAATTTTGATTGGCAGCGACAACTCCAACCAGCAGTAAACACCAAATAATCTGTAAACACCACTTTTATTGATAATTTATATATTTAAATTAAAAAGATGATAATTATTCAAGTTCACTAGACGTACCCTGATGACCATTGTTCCAGTACTAGAGATCGAATCTCACTAGCGGTATTTCTACTATTTCTTGATCTTTTATATTGTTAGACTTAGTGATGCGAAACGTCCAACTGCGCACCACACTTTTCTAAATTAAACAAAAACAATCTTAAAGAAAGAGAGATATTTTATACTATTTGTATTATAGGTCTGGTGAAGTCTTTGTAGTTTATTCTTATACAGAAGAGATTTCCGTTTCCAGTGAACCGTTACGATTTATTATTTCCATTTGTTGGCATGGTAATTTCGCTTAAGCGCTTAGTGCCATTGGCAAAAAATATTTTCGAGAAAATCTATAAAACACTGGATGATTTCAAAGATATTAAAATAAATCGTCCACAACATATTTATATATATGTATATCAGTTAACATATTTATTTACAGTATAAATCATTATATACTATACATTATTATTATCATTATTATTTAATATTGTAAATAAATCGTCTTATCAATTAAAATTACCTGATAATTATTTATAAAATAACTTAATTTATTTATTTATTAAATCAATGATTGAAGTATTTTGTGCTTTGGCAGAAGCATTAATTTGTACATTTTGCGAACCAATTTAATCTTTGGAATTAAATTTAATTATTCAACTAATTCTCTAACGTTAAGATAAAAAAAAATTAAATAGGGGAAGGGGGGGGGGCAAAATGGGCCCCTTAAGAAAAAAATTTTCAAATCCTCAGTTTTTTTTACTTGTATTACTTTTTTTTACTCCCTCTCCAAGTATTTGACGTTAATTTGTTCTGTCCATTAAAAATAAAAAATTAAAAAATGTGGGGCAAAATGGGCCCCCCTCAAAAAATTTTTATAATGCGAGTTTTTCAGCTTGTTTCACTTTTTTTTCCTTCTGCTGAGTTTTTGGTGTTAATTTGCTGTGTCTATAAAAATTAAAAAATCCTGAAAAGTTGGGAAAACGGGCCCCCAACGAAACTCAATGTATGTTTGTCGCTTGTTTTGTGTTTTGAAACTTTTTGCTGTGTGTTTAGTATAAAAAAGAGTTGATAATGAAAATTTGGACCTAAAAATAACTTAATTTCATTACTTGATTGCTTATATTTTAATTATTTTCGATTATGTAAAATAAATTGTTTTTGAAAAAAATAATAGTTAGTAATGCTGTTGAACTCGTGACCTAGTTTGCCTCTTATCATAATTCTTTAATCATATCTGTTAAAAAAATTTTAGGAACCCGTTTGGCTAAAAAATATTCGTAGGTTTTCAAAGTCTAGACAGCCCATTTTACCCCCTTCCCCCAACACTTTTCATGTTAAAAATTTTGAGGGGACCATTTTGCCTCAGTGGTCCATTTTGCCTCAATGTCCCATTTTGCCCCTTCCCCTAATAGCGTTTTTTTTATTGTAGTTGGAAAAAAGCGAAATTAGATGCCGGATTGCGTTAGAGGATTAATCAGTGACATCATTGGTGATGGTGGTAATCGGGTCGCGAAACGGGTTGGAAAGACGCGGAGTTAATTTGATTATTATGCTTCATTGCCTCATTGTACATTCTACGTCGATCATAGTTAATAAACTGCTGGTAATTCTCGTCGTCCATTAAAGTCGGGGTGGTACCACTCGGCAGCTGCTTGTTCTTCATGAGCAGCCCCAAAAGGTTGTGCATACGAGGATGGTTGATGTCCCAGGTGTTATCATGCTGGCGATTGTTTGGGAACTGCAAAAAATCCAAATCAGGCGATGAAGTCGTAAAGGTAGGGTAATTGTCAAAATAATTTCCCATCCCACGATAATCACCATGATGGGAGCCGCGGCCAAAGTTCGGGCGACGATACGAATGCGATACGTGATTGCTCGCTGATGTTTCTAAGCTCCCTGGGCGAGAATTATTCGGCCGAGGGTGGGGCCTCTTGGAGGGCCGCTTCTTGTTCGGCTTGCTGTCGACGAAAGGGCTTTTGGAAACGAATGAGTTTACTCTCGGTGGCGTGAGATAGTCGCTGAGTTTGACGTTGTCAGAGCTGGGCTTGCTTGCCGATGAATGAGAATCCCCGGAGAATTGATTAGGGAGTTTGAAATCTGCCTTGAAGAGTTCTTCGATTGCAGCTACAGACAGGCCGGGTCTCTTGAGACGCCCGGGATCGGCAGTATGGAACTGCGTCTCTGAATGATGTGCTTCAAGAATCTCTTTCCCGGGCTTTGAGCCAACAGAAGTTCTGAAACGTTCCAACTCTTGTTTGAGTCTTTCCAAATCATGGGTCTCTAAAGCAGTCAAATTTTTGATCCTCTTGTCACTGTTCCATTTGTGAGTATTGTAAATTGTGCGAAGTGATTCTTTGAACATTTCATCGGCATACTTTTCCAAATCAGAACTCAGTTTCGGTTTGGTGATTAATTCTGCTTGAGCCGCATGAGAATGTTTGTAGAATTTTCCTCCCGGGACCATCGGCACCAGGCTCAAATTTGGAGGCAGCGATTCTCCTGATTTGCCATTGAGAAGTGTCTGACTCTTGACCACATCCATATTGGGAATAAAATTCATCGGATTGTACATGTCTCCATTTTCTTGCTGGGGATTATGTTGCTGCGCCCCTATTTGCGTCAGCGAGTCAACGTAATTTTGAATATGTATTGGTGCAGGACTGACATTAGCTTCTGGTCTAGGTGTCACCAGACCCCCAGGTGTGCTAAAGATTGGAAACGGTGTGGTAACCACAGCACCACCGTAAGGATTTATAGGAATTGTGTTGACAGCTTGGAAATTAGGATTTACTATCTCGACATGCTGCGTTCCTACTACTGGTAGCTGTGCTTTTACAACCGGTACCTGGATTGCATTAATTGTATTATAATTATTGTTACTAGTACTTGGAACATTGTCTCTGCCATAGACTGTTTGGTACTGCAGCCGATTGTAAACATTTTGCTGTCCATTATTCTGAAGCTGTTGCAATTGTTGCCAAGTATTTGCTAAAATATTATTGCCTACGTTTGTAATCTGAGATTGCTGGTACTGTTGCTGCTGGTTCAGATTCATAGGAATCGCTGGAGTTGCGTGGATAAAACCTTGTACTACTTGGGCCGGAACGTATGTCTTGACTTTACCATCATTATTGTCATTTTTGAATACCGGATAAGCGTTAGCTTGTAGCTGTGGCCTCACGACTTGTGAACTAATTTGAGTGCTAGCAAAATAATTATTGTTCTGATTATTCGTTGATCCCGAATGCTGTTGGGAACTTTGAGTTTGCTGAGACCCTCCATTGCCGACAGAGAAACTAGCTGATGTTAAATACTGCCCATTGGATGCCGCGTAAGTATTTTTCTTCTGTGGATCATTTTGTCCTGCATAACTATAAGTGGGCATTGTAGGCTGAACATTTTGCCCATTCAGCCCGTTAGGATTGACAACAATATTGTAATTAGTGTGCACGGGTGTTTGATAGAGCGGTTGGGCGGTAGAAATTGTCGAATGGGGATAGAATAGCTGCATGTTAGGTGTAACCATAGATTTAGGTGATACAGTGCTCTGCACTGCTGACAAACCATGTGCTGTAGGGGTCATCGTCAACATTGGCGTTGCTGTGCTGGGATAGTAGCTTTTAATATTGGGCGTGTATTTATTGTGGACTGGCTGATGAACCAAAACCGTCTGCACGGGATTCTGGAAGGAATTTTGGCCAACAACGATATCTGGAACAGCTGTCGAGTAGGCATAATTTCCATTATTAAAATTCTGAGCATGTTTTACGCCTTGAGGCAGATTCTGTATATTCAGGGGCTGGATACTGCTGACCAAAGGAGCTGCTGTGCTGATAACTGATCCAGAAGAAACGAAACCAGGCATTCCGACATTGGTCATGTCAAAACCTTGACTATTGCCCAGAGCAGTCGCGTGATCGAAATGAGTAATCGGAACGAGGTTCAGATTAACTGGTACCAGGACGTTTGACTTATCAGCTTGACCCAATTCGTATCCGTTGGATTGTGAGAATTCAACGTTGGGTCCAACTTGACTCCAACTATTTTTATTCTCTTGATTATTATTATTATTATTATTGTTGTTATTATTATTATTATTGTCATTATTGTTATTATTATTATCTCTCTCGTGTTCCCTTACGTCCTCCTCGGAACTTTCTTGGCTCGGCTGTTCCTCGCTCCAATAATTCTGCTTCGGTTTGTTCCGATGTAACTTCGGACGCGTTGAGGTTTGTTTCTTCGATTCACTCGAATCACCTCGGTGCTCCTTCGGCAGCTTACGCGAGGACTCGGAATAAGGCTTTCGTCGGCTCTTGTGAAGTCTGCGCGGTCGTTCGGTTATTTCATAATAATCAGAGTCCTCGCCTGAAAAGTCTTCATTTCTGTCATAACGATCTTCAGACATACTTTTTTGGTACTTAAAGGATGATTCGGTGGTAGTCGATTCCGGAACTTTGGCAGTATATTGGGACGAACCTTGAGAGTAGCTGTGAGCAGTTGGTCCCACTACAATCGGCGAAGGTTTTGAGTTACGATTATTTTGATAAGTCGGCCCAATTGGCGCTGCGGGTTTCCAACTGCTATGAGTATTTTCTGCATCATAACTCGATGGCGGCAAATTCGTTGATCTCTGTCGCGTAACACTTTCGCTAAAAATATCATAATCAGATGCAACACCGTGGTGATTGCGTACTTTCTCTTGTTCATAATTTTTTTTTACCGTATCCTGTATGTTACCATAATTTTGCGAATAATAATGAGAATAATGCTCGGGATTTTTATTCTGATTGTCTCCATAAGCCATTATGTTGTCAATCTGCTTCATCCGTTCTTTTTGACGGAAGTAAGAAAAGTTTTTCGTTGGAATTTTGTCTGACTTTGTCTCCTTATTTTTTTGAAACGTTTCGTAGAATTCATTGTAGTTGGCAACCGCTGGAGTTTTATCATTTACTTTGAGAATTTCAAATTCCTCTTGGTCATTTTGGACATCAAATGAACGTCTGTTTCCCCCAGGATGAGGAAGATTCATTAGGATGCGCGCCTCGGCTGAGAAATCAGTCATCGAATCGTTGGAGACATTTATTCTAAACGGTGCTTTTGTCGATGGTTTTTTGGTTTCTGCGGAGGAAACTTTTTCCTGCTCAGAAGTAAAGTCGCTCGTGAAAGGTGTACTAGAGCCTGTCATTGTAACAAATCCGTTTAAATTTTCAGAGTTGATGGTAGTGTCGTTCCGCTCGGCAGATGATAACGAGCCAACAATTTCATGGCTCTCGTTTTTTGAACCTGCTAAATCTGAATTCCCAGAGGCGACTGCTACCTGATCCGCGACGTCTTCACTACCATTTGCGCTCGGCCAGTACAGCAATAACAGGATTACCTGAAAAATTATAAGAATTACTATAGACAATTTAATAACAATAATTATTAAGATTAATGAGGTTTCAATTTGAGAGTCAAGGGGATGACCTAGAAAAGAAAAGCAAATTGGAAAAGTAAAAAGGTAACAAGTGGAACATGTACGACGTCAGGTGAAAAAGAACTGAATGTGCAGGGAACCAAAACCTTATAGACTTTCTCACTGATTTCAAATTATCATTAGACCAAATTTCGATAAGTAAAGAATATTATTTTTTTCTCACGGCGTGACAAAAAAATTATCCAAACTGTCCTCTAGAGGCCATTCTCCCTTTCTAAAGTAATTTGAGACAATTAGAATTTTTTAAGCTCAAATTTCGATGAAAGTCCGTTCAAATTTATATAAGAATATACATTTATTTTTTTTCCATAATTAATTTAATCGCATTAATATGAACATAATTTTTTAATAAGAATTTTCGAAATCTTTTTACTCGATCAATTTTATTGAGGGTATTAATAATCCAAAGCTGGTGATTAAAATTATGATTAAAATTATGAATTTTGAGCAACGCAACTTCACTCATTATTAAAATTATTAATCAGTCAACAATTAATTATAAACTTACATAATAGAATAGCATCTTTGCCACCGTAACCACTTGCCGGTGAGCAAAATTAGAACAAAACAAAATAAACGTATCACGAATATCAATAACACATTCCCAAATTAACTAAATAAGTCCTTAGCCTTTGAGCGCCGAGTGAGTTAATCAATAGATAAGTAGTAAAACGATCCTAAGATGATACGAGATTCACTTCCACAAGAGAACTGAGCCACATAGTAAATGCGCGATTTTCTTTATACACTCCGGCAACCAAGTGAAAAATATCGTTCTAAATATTAACGGACATAAGCCCTCCCCAAAGATACTTTCATTCACGACACGCGACCGCAGTTGGAAAAGTCTTGTCCATAAAATATATATATAAAAATATAAAAAATGCAGAAGAAAAAAAATAGGATGTGTGTATTAGGATTATATTCCTGTCTATTATTAAAATCATCTACCAGAACTCACTATCACGCCCGATAGAAAACAGCCAGCATTGCCCAATGGATTTCACTTAATAACTAAATTATCATACATCCTTTTTAAAAATACCAATTGATCTCAAGCATAATACCAGCAACTGCTATACCGGATGTTCTGCTGACGTTTATTTTCTTTAGTTTCATTTAAAAGCAGATTCAATCAACCGGCTCTCTACATCTGATCAGATCAGCATCTAGCTGGAGGTGGACTGATGATCTAAAAAGATCGATAAAAAGTCGGTGGCCACAAAGTCAAGGCTGTGATACAGAGAAACAAACAGCAAATACATAATTGGCGGTCATTACTTTCGCAATGCTACGGAGGATCTATTCGCTCTGAAACACACGCATTATACATGACGATACTCGTAAACTATTCTCTCAAGACTGTGACTATTCAGACAGGCTCGATGAACATATTGTGGAATTATAAATATATCTAGCTACCCATAATAATAATAATAGTAAGTATTTTATCACCGAGCAACACTCAGTTCTGATGTTTAAACGGTCCGTTGTTAATTGCGCCTGGACCGTTGTAAGATTTCGCGATACAATCCTGGATTGTGAAAACATAAAATTATCTATATCTCCATCTCGTGACCACTACAGTGTGTATTTAACGCTGCTTTAATTTTTATTGAGCTAAAGTTTATTTATCAGTCGCTAATTACAACTAATCGACGCTGCGTCAAAAGATACCATCGTCAGAAATGTAACCTATGATTTATAGATTATTTAATCCAGATACTTTCCGCTCGTTAACTTAAAGAGGGAAAAGTGTTTCCTATTAATTAGCGGGGGAGGGGAACCCGTGTAAAAAAAATTCGTTCCAAAAAGATTCCAAAAAAGTTCCGCACGTGGAACTTCTAAAAGTGAGACAGATTAGAACTTCGAATGGAACTTTTTTGGAACGTTAGTAATTTTGATAGTAAAAAAAAGTTTTGATGAGCAAATTTAGAGTAAAAAATGACGTTCTTGGAACTTTTTTGGAAGTTATCATGGACTTTTTTTTTGTTCTATAAAAAATTCAAAAGTAGATTTTTGAACTATTTTGGCATGTTTCTAGAATGTCTTTAGTTTTCAAAAGATGCAAAAGTAGTGATTTTGGAAAGTTTTTGGAACGCCTTTTTTAGTCCATAAAAAAGTCAAAAGTGGTGATTCTGGAGCTTATTTGGAAAGTCCATATAAAATTCCAAAAACGTCCTTTTTTGACTCTAAATTTGCTCATAAAAACTTTTTTTTAACTATCAAAATTACTAATATTCCAAAAAAGTTCCATTCGAAGTTCTTATCTGTCTCATGTTTAGAAGTTCCACATGCGGAACTTTTTTGGAATCTTTTTGGAACGATTTTTTTTTACACGGGAAGGGAGTTTTAATAAAAAAACGGCTAGTTGACAGTATTTATTTGTCATAAAAAATACAAAAGTGATATTTATTAAAATATTATAAAAGTTTTCTTATGATCTAAATTGCAAATAAAGGTACCTTTATGAAGTGTCAAGATTTGGTTACGCAAATCTTTATTTTATAATTTATTGACAGATTTAATTATAAAACATTCATTTATTGCACATACCCGTTTTTAAATACTAAGAGATAACTAAGATTTATATTTTTAATTAATGGGCATAATTATAGCCAACTATACGTCACTCAATGGCACTTATTTAACTACTTTGTGACCAAATAATTGAGAAAAAAAAATAATGACAATAATATTAATCATGACCTGAGAACCCTAGACCTAAAGGAAATACAATTTTATAAGTCGACAGATAAAAATTTTGTGCTAACTGTTAAATTTAATAATCAGTGAGAGTTATCCTAATTTTGATAGTGAGGGCCATCTATTATCTGGACGCTTTTGACTTTCTGCCCGTTTTTCTTTGTAAATTTATACCGCTGATTATCGAGGCTGGTTTCCGAATTGATGGTATCGTAACTGGACTTGTGGTTATAAATATTCGAATCGTACTCGAGCGGATGATTGGCAAGGCGGCTTGGCTGCTCCTGGGTGTTGGATGAGAAGCGTTTTAGTGCTTCAGTCAAGTACGTCAGATCGTCAACTGGACTGGCTCGGAATTCTTGGCTAGGTTCGTGACTGGGCTTGGTTGCGTACTGAGAGAGGTACTGCTGAAGAAGTGATTTGAGGTTTATGTTCGGAGTTTGTTGTTCTACTGGACGCACTCCATCTACTCGGAGAATGATAACTGGCACTAGAGACTTTCCTGATTGGATGAAGGTCGGGTAGGCTTGCAGAATCGATGAAGGATCTTTTACATACTGGGAAATAGAGGGGTTGTAGTTCAAAAGTTGCTCGTAGTTGTTTTCGATAAAGTTCGCGGAGTTGTAGGGCTTGTTCTTGGACCCGGTGAATAATTTCGACAAGTACTGCTGGACTTGTGGCTTGTATTTGTTGAGCACTTGTGAAGATAACTGACCGCCTTGGGTTAATATTGGTGGAGATTCAGTGGTCCGTATTGGCAAATTATTTGGTGCTGGAGTGTATTCGGGATTAGAACTGTCCACTGCGTATTTTGAATAGGGTCTTTGTTCATATCTCTCTTTATTATTATTATTGTTATTATTGTTGTTACTATTGCCAGTACCACGTCTGTAGCCGTAATTATTTTGATAAGACAAATTGAAGGCTTGTGACTGAGATTGAGCACCTGGACGTTGTGAAATCGAATCTTGGTCATTTGGAAATGTCGCCGGACGTTGTGAATAAATGTTGTTGTTGCTGTTGATATTCTTGTTGCGTTCGGCGTGGATGTTACTCGCGCCTTGATGCCCATTTGGGTTTCTAAATCCTGTGCTGTGCTCGCGGAACTCGTGGGCAACATTCGAGTAGCCATTCTGATGATTTACTTTGGTCCTTTGCGGCTCAGCGTACTCAGAATAAGAATTTATGAAGGACATTGGAGGCTCGACGACCCTGCCGTCGGGATACTTCCAGATTATTTTGTTCTCGTAGCGGACTCCGTTCTCGACAGTAAAACGAGGAAGATTGAATTGAGTGGGATCGCTGGACAGGGGAGGGCTCACTGTGGTGACGGTCTCAAATGATCCAGGTGGGTGTAAGCCAGCAACGAACTCAGAGTTGTAAGTCGGTGTCGTCGAGTAGCTTGAGTACGAGTTTTGGAAAACTGGTTTGGGAGTAGTGTAGGAATTTTGATTGTACTCAGGTCTGATTGTCGTGTAAGCAGCGTTGGGTCTCGCAGTCGTCGAGTATGATTGCTGATGCGAGTAATCTGATGGGTTGAATTTCCGTAATTTGGTTCGTTGTCCAAAAACTTGTTGGCCAGCAGGAAAATTCGCCATCCAATCGGTCTCGAGCTTCTGCGCAACGGTTTTATCAGATTCGATAATTGTTTTCGGCTCAAACGGCGTTATCGATTCCTCGATGCTGACTGTTGTTCCTGTCTTTCCATTTGGATAATAATAATTATACTTCCCGCTAAACAGGTTATTTTTCAGATAACCATAGCCGAGATTGTTGTCGATCGTGCGCTTAGATTTCTCGTCCGTCGAATTTTCGTTTGCGTACTCCAAGATAATTAGCGGTCCGGGTAAATCGTCGATTTCCAAATCATCTGGTATCTCTTCAGCATCAACGTCAGTTGAATTGGTCACTTGTTCTTGCTGTTCATTTTCCTCTTGTCCTTGTTCCGGCTGCTCAGCCGGGTCCAATTTGGGAGCGGGTTCGCATCTCGCCAACACCACGAAAATAAATACCTGTAAAAAAAAAATTTTAATTGGCGAGACTTGATGACCCCGATGCATTTCATAACTTTCGAGTTGCAGTCTCGGTATTTAATAAATCATAAATAATTAATATGAAACTTTTCAATTTGATTTATTAGGATACTGGTAACAAGTGGACTTGTTGACACGGTCATATGTCAATGAGTAAGGTCAAGTAAGTTACACGAAAGTCAAGGTAACCTCAATAAACTCGGAATACCTGCAACAACATTCACTTTAACTATCCAGGTTTTTTTCATTTCGAGATCATTGAACGACACCGATATAAATCTATATCGAGATCGTTACTTTCACTGCCACTTTTTCAGTGTCTCACTTTTATTTACCGTTAAAATTACCAATTATAGATTTTATATTAAAATTATTTTATTATCATGACCTTGTTTATGACGAAAAAATAATTAATTTTTAAAAAAATTTAATGAATTTCCGATTTCAGAATTAATGAAACTTAAATTACTCTATCAAAGTAACGTAAAAAATTGAACATTAGGTTGACAAAATAATAGAGCAATTGAGTAACTTTCACTCAGAAAGATTCCCGTTCTCATGATATTTTTTTTTCGGATGAGCATCTGCCAGTTTTTTTTAAATGCGGAGCGATCTTGCGTGTTTGGAAAATCGGAAACACTTTCACCGTAATTACGACTGCCGATTCCAGGAAACAATTTTAAGTAGTAAATAAAAAAAATATTTAAAATACAGCCATGATAAAAAAATAATAACTCAATAGCAATCATCATAGTCAATAGTAAAAAAAAAAAATAAAAATAAAAAAACCGTCAATTAATAAATAAATATTGTGACATGTACCGTGACCACCCGGTTCAAAGCCTCTTAAATAGAGGTGTCAGACAATAAAACAATAATTCACTGTATTGTATGTAACGCGTAAAAAAAAAACTTAATTGTTTAATTGAATAGACTTACGTATAGCCAAGTGAGTCTCATCTCTCAGTAAAAAAAATAAGTAAGTTGTTCCACTGTCACGATTAACTCGATTGGGTCGAGTGCGTTTGGTACTGATGGAGTCGAGGCCACAGCATCCCACCTTATATGCCCTCGCTCCCCGTCACACATGAGTATCTCTCGTACAAAGTGAGACCAGACGATTCCGTAGCATGCCATCCCATCCATTATACAGTTTCACTTTGCTAAGAGATACAGTCTGCATAAACCAGGAAGACTTCTGCCAATACCATCCTTACATCCACGTGCCGATCGATTTTCGATCGCCGTCTCTCCTAGCAACAACTTTTACTCATTCATCAATTATTTATTATTAATCACTTCGCGAAAAAAATCATTATTTAAAACAGCACATAAATCATTTTTTTTTTTTTTACACATTAATTTTTATTCGTAAAATCATTAGCTTCTACTTTTTAAGTGGACATTTAAATATTTCTCAATATTTTTATTATCTAGTCATTAAATTAGTGATCGAAATTAGGCAGGAAAATATTTCAAGGCAAGTGAGCCCTGATTATTGGCTCATCTCTTAAACCGCTTTCTCGTCTTCGCTCTCAACTTGTCAATGAAATTTTAAACATATATTTTGTTATAAATATTAATTACTCATATGAGCGGATAAAATTCTTGGAATTATTAACAATAGCAATAATTAAGTTTTTCTTTTTTTTTTTCATCTCGAGATTGTGGAAAATTAGAAAAAGTAAAAGCGTTTTCGATTGTCGGTCTCAAAGATCTAGAATAAATTTATTTGGTAATTAACAAACACTATTATTATTTATATTTATATTTATATTTATTAGTTATCGAGTTACATATCAATTAATTTATTTATTTATAAAAAAGTATATAACAATAGATTAATAGAAAAATAATAACGCAATAGTAAGTAATTATTGTTACAGAGTATGATTAAGCACATCTTCATGTTACTCTTTTTTTTTTTTCAATTTACGAATTTAATTATTCGAGTCAATCGATTACTGCGTATGATACAACTCGATATTACGGATTATGCTAATACCGTTTTAGACATACGTTACGTCCGAATTAGAAATCGAGTTATATTACATATAAACCATAATAATCAAATATATGGATCTAGAAATTTATTTATTATATTTATATATTTATTTGTTTGGATTATTGTTTCCTTGCTTTTGTTGGATAAATTTACATAAAAAATTCTGTAAGACTAGATAAAGACTTATCTCAATTTTTTTTTAACCCTTCAGCACCCGCGTTAGAACAACGCAAAACATTACCCGCGTGATGAGAAAAAGTCTCACGCTTCGGCGCATCGTAAATTTTAAGTCAAATAAAACAAAAATATTATGCACTTTCCCGATTATGACGTAATTATAATTTATTTGAATATTTCGCTTGTTTTTATTTTTAAATTTTTTATAATGTACTTGTTTTTTACTTTTTAATTTTGTAAGTAATGACAGATTTAACGGCTGGAAAAAACGCCGGCGATTGCCGAAAAGATTCGGAACTGCCCGAATTGAGCCAAACCGTATTAATTTTTATGCCTTACTTTACTCGCGTGATGAGAAAAAGTCTCATTGCTTTTTAAAATAAATCTTTTAAAAATATTTTTTATGTTAAAAATAATTTTTAAATTTCAAAATCATAAAAAGCATAAAATTTCATTAAGATAAAAAAAATTTCACTAGGTCATTCCATTTTAAATTACTTAGAAAAAAATATTTTAAGGCAAGTGTGAGAAAAAAACTCATAGCGCGGGTGCTGAAGGGTTAATCTCTAGTGAAACTAAAATAAAAAAAAAAAAATTTATTCAGTTTTTCGTTTTTTGTAAGAATGGATGAAATTTATTTTCGACGGAAGGAAACCGCTTTCAAGTTTAATTGGTCTTTCGCGATATCTGAAACAAAAAAATTTTATGAAAAAGATTATTTTTTTTTTTTCTTTAATTTTTTTTCTACCTTTCAGCATCTTGCGCAGCGATAATATGACTGGGTACATAAGAATCGAGAAGCGATTTCGGTTCTGATGAGGATGAATGACTCAGGTGATTTTGCAAATAATGTAATCGCGTACTTTCACTACTAGCTGATGGATACGATGACTTAAAATTCTTGGCTGGCAATTGTGGAGGCATAAAACCGTCTTCTGGAGCTTGTAGACTCTATTCATTTAGAGATAATAAATAATTAATAATACAATAAACAACTGGACGGGCACTAAAAATAAATGTAATGAATACCTGGTAGTCAGGCTGCTCGTCGTGATAAATTGTTTTAGCGGATACCAAGTACTGCAACTGTTCCGGGGTAATATAGCGATAGTACTGCTCCAAATGACTTGTCTGCGGTTGGGAATTACTTTGAGAGTAAGTCGCGATCGGTGCACTGGAATAGGATTTACCGTGCGGGTGCTGTTGCACCTGATGTGTTGCCGTAGCCGTGTACTGCTCCGGGTAAATCAATTCTTGATGGAAATACTGGCTCTGCGGTTGCGCTCCTACACTCTGCGTACCGGTTAGTAGGTCTTTTGATGACGCGCTCACGTGCGAGTACAATTTACTTGCCTTCTTCTGTTTAAAAAAAAATTTTTTTTTAATTATAAATGGAATTATTCAAGCATATAAATACTTTTTCTCATTAATATCCAGCCATACAAAGTAATTGTACGGTGTAAAATGAGCCGAGTTAAAAATAAAAAATATATCTGATCATTAATTTTATTTTTATGATTCATTAAAAAAAAAAAATGTAGAAATAATTAATTACTTGGGGTACAATGACTGCCGGAGGTAAAATGGGCCGCGTAGAAAATAAAATTACTGAGTCAAATTTAAATAAATAATTTTACTGATGGATAATTACACTGTAAAAAGAGCGGTGTTAAAAATGGACTCATTTTAACTCCGCCCGGTGTTAAAATAAAATTACACCGGTGTTAAAAATACCGGTGTTAAATTGGGGTAACCGGTGTAAAAGCGGAGTAAAATCGGTGTAAAGGCGGGGTAACCGGTGTAAAAACGGAGTAACATCGGTGTAAAATCGGTGTAAAGGCGGGGTAACCGGTGTAAAAGTGGAGTAAAATCGGTGTAAAAACGGAGTAAAATCGGTGTAAAGGCGGAGTAATCGGTGTAAAAACGGAGTAACATCGGTGTAAAGGCGGAGTAATCGGTGTAAAAACGGAGTAACATCGGTGTAAAATCGGTGTAAAGGCGGGGTAACCGGTGTAAAAGCGGAGTAAAATCGGTGTAAAAACGGAGTAAAATCGGTGTAAAGGCGGAGTAATCTGTGTAAAAACGGAGTAAAATCGGTGTAAAGGCGGGGTAACCAGTGTAAAAGCGGAGTAAAAACGGTGTAAAAACGGAGTAAAATCGGTGTAAAGGCGGAGTAATCGGTGTAAAAACGGAGTAATATCGGTGTAAAATCGGTGTAAACGCGGAGTAAAATCGGTGTAAAGGCGGAGTAATCGGTGTAAAAACGGAGTAACATCGGTGTAAAAGCGGGATAACCGGTGTAAAGGCAGGGTAAATTGCGCCCGCTTGGATTATTAACTTTAAAGATTATAAAACACAAAAAATGTCAGTTCTATATGAAAATTAATAAAAATATCATTTTTTAACAAGTATAGTGATCGAGTAAGTAAAAATATTCACAAAGTAAAATATTTTAACACTGGTAAAAAATATCTACACCAGCGGCAGCGTTATTTTAACACCGGCCTAGAATATTTACACTGGTGGCGGCGTTATTTTCACACCGCTTTCGGGGGTAAATTTAACACCGATAATTTTAACACCTACACCGTTTGGACTTACCCCGGTGATTTTTTACAGTGTAATAAAAATTAAATATAATACTTGTGGCAAAGTAATTAAATTACCTTGGAAGGTATAATAGCTTGTGTGTGCGAAGGATATTGAGATGCGTATGTAATATACTGCAGCTGAGGATTGTATGACAGCTTAGATGGCATGTAAATAGGAGTACGACTGTAGTGATCTGATGTATAAATAGGAATAGATATTTGCTGTCCTCCATCGGATCCAGCTCCTGTTGTGCTCGCCAATGAATGCAGCGGCTTACTCTGCGACCCATGACCCGACAAGTACGAATAGTACGCGAGCAATTGATTCATCGGAACGTAAACAGTACCTTAAATAATAATAATAACAATCAATTACTGGGCACTTGATCCAGGACTAGAACAGTCCAACCTGACAATGAATAGTAATTTCGGATCTATAGATTTTGCAATAAGATAAAAATAACCAAGTACTTTTATATCCATGTAGATGTTTTTCTGTCGCGGCTTTCTGCTGAATCGTTTGATACTGATTGCCGACAGTTACTTCCGGCTTGAAATAAAATTGGGGCTCTTGCTGGTGATAATTAGACTTCGAATGACCCTTTGGCACGACATCTATTTGTTCTGAGTAATCAGAGTAAGATTGACCGTTGTCATTAGCAGTTTCTGGTTGCCGCTGATAGTCCGAGTTCGCCTTGTTTGCTTGCACGTAACTGTCGGCCTAAAAAAATTAATTAGTTACTTATTATTTATATAAAAAAAATTGATCAGCTATTAAAATAAAATATCTTACATCGTAATCGCGCAATGGTTTAGCGGTTGAGTAAGATCCCAATCCTCTGATAGCCTGATACTGATGACTACTTGATCGATAATCCTCACTATCTGTTTCCGGCTTAACTTGGTAGCTTTTTTGCTGGAAGCTCACCGTAGAACTGCCGGATCTTTCCTCCGAGCGAAGATTATCCCTCTCAATATCCTCAAGATTAACTTTTTTATCAGCGGCGGTTGTTGTTAATAATAAGCCCGCTATCAACGTGTATCCCCGTACCCACTGAAAGTAAAAAGATAAATCTTTCAATCCCTCGGCATAAATTGGATCATTACTGTTTGTTTTTTCATTATCTATAAAATCGATGCGACTAAAAACTATTAGACAAAAAAAATTCCACTTTCACTGGCCATTGGTCTTAAGTTCTGGGTCATGTTTCCGGAACTGTCCACTCTTTATAAAGAGTTTTATTTCATTAATTGGGTCGTTAACAAAAGTAACACTAATTTTGAGTAAAAGTCTCCTGGACTATTGATTCTAATGGCTACGGAAGTAATGCATCAGAAATGAACCACTAAAATTAAAAACTCGTCCTTTGATCTGAACACAAAATTTAAATACCGCCGAAATTTGGTTCGGGATCGGGAACTAGGGACTAGGGACTAGGAACTAAGGACGGGATGATAAAGGGCATAAATACTTAAAAAATAATGACAATAAAACCCACCATGATGAAGAACAAAAAATAGTACACGACACAAAAGATCTAGCTCAACTACAAAATTAAAAGCAAGTGGGTTCGGTTATAAAGGCAAAGCCCCTACTCTTAATAAAAAGAGCCAAGAGCAACCGCTTAAGGTGCAACACTTCACTCGGCTATTATATGGTGAACGTAATAATTTAATCCTGATCCAGGTAGAGCCAGCAACAGGGAAATCACCTAGTTCCCCATTCACTTTGCTGTAGATATTTTGCGGACCAATGGATTCAACGGTCCGCACTCCTAGACCACCGAAGATAGTGCAAGGCCACTTTCTTTAGAAGGTTACCCCGGTACAGCATCCACGCCTGCTTTTGTACCTTTACCATTGTTTTTTTTACCCATAACTCACTTAACTTCTCTCAATTATTAATACCCGCTCGGATTATTCGAATCGCTATTAATAATACACGAACAACCTCTTTAATGATACCGATGACGGCTAATATATTTTAGGCTGTTAAGTAACACGGAAGTGTCAAAAGTCTTCCTGGATAATTATTATCGATATGTAAATAAAATAAAATATTATTTAATGGAATTTGAATGCATCTTAGTCGACTAATTAATGCGTACACGCGGAATTCAAACGTGGGAACGTCAATGGATCAGTTAAATCTACAGGCACTTAGCATGCAGATGCAGTTTAACTCTCGATGAGTAATTATTGATAGCAATTATCCCAACAACTTTCGTAACCTGGGTTCTTTGTGATCGAACCTTTTGAGAAGTTAAAAGTAATCCATATTATTTTAATGCCTATAACTTTTAACTTTCAGTCAATAATTAACGGCTCAAATAAAACTGTCATTTTTTTTTTGCTATCGGCTCATTCGCTGGCCTATCGCGCGTAATTACCGACTATTCAAATAACATATATATATATATATAAATTAAAGTGTCTCGAAAAATCGACTTTTTTTTTTTCTTGAAGAACATTGAAAAATCGACAGAGTATCTCTAGACAAAAACCCTGTTAAAATATGAGACCTTAATATTAATATTTAAAGGTGGCGATTCACGATTTTCTATTTTCCATTTAAATAACATGGGAAAAAAAAAATTTTAATTTTGGAATTTTATACCTCGGCGATGGCTTATTGAACAGATAAGTTCAGGATATATTTTTGTAGGGGATTGAACGCTCTACAAAAAAAGTCTCTTATCATTTTTTGATAAATCCATCTGTTCAAAAGTTATTGGAGCTCGAAGTGAAGTTAGAGTAAATTTCGAGATCTTTTTACTTTTCCGACGAAACTATCGGACTTATCATAAAATGTTATGAAATCTTTTTTGTAGATAATTTTATTTTCTACAAATTATCATTGATAAATTTTTTTCAAATTCTGCATTGTTTTCTAGTTGTTTCCATTTTAATGCTAAGCTCTTGAAATCGATCAGAACCCTACTTTTTTAGGAGCTTGGCATTAAAATGGAAATAACTAGAAAAAAATGCAGAATTTGAAAAAAATTTATCAATGATAATTTGTAGAAAATAAAATTATCTACAAAAAAGATTTCATAACATTTTATGATAAGTCCGATAGTTTCGTCGGAAAAGTAAAAAGATCTCGAAAGTTACTCTAACTTCACTTCGAGCTCCAATAACTTTTGAACAGATGGATTTATCAAAAAATGATAAGAGACTTTTTTTGTAGAGCGTTCAATTTCCTACAAAAATATATCCTGAACTTATCTGTTCAATAACCCATCGCCGAGTTATAAAATTCCAAAATTAAAATTTTTTTTTTCCCATGTTATTTAAATGGAAAATAGAAAATCGTGAATCGCCACCTTTAAATATTAATATTAAGGTCTCATATTTTAACAGGGTCTTTGTCTAGAGATACTCTGTCGATTTTTCAATGTTCTTCAAAAAAAAAAAAAAAAAGTCGATTTTTTGAGACACTCTTATATATATATATATATATATTTTATAAAAACAAACGTGTTCGAAAAATTGCCTATTTTTTTGTTCAATTAATTTTTCATAAAATATTTCAATTTAAAATTTTTATTAATTACTGGGCTGAAAAAATTTAAATTCAATTAAATTCCGCTCGTGATTTTAAATTAATTACTATGTTAAAAAATTTAATTTAAAAGCTTGCTAGTGTTTTAAATTAATTATTATTTTTTAAATTACTAAGAACAATTAAATTGCTGGGTGATAATAAAAAAACAAATAAATAATAATAATAATAGAATAAAAACCGGCATGACAAATCATGCTTTCTTTTGTATCAAAACAGGTCTAATTTCGGTGGTCACCTGATCGTTGGATCCGAAATTTAAAGGAATACGTGGAAGGTACAAAAAAAAATACGTGAAAGTAAACGCTCGAGATGTCCATCCTCGAATATATATGTATATAAAAATATATATATATTATTTTATATGTACTGCCGCATACTTTAAAGAGAATGTTGAAAAACAAAGTAGACCATCCTGGTTCACTCCACAATCAGATGTAAGTTCTTATTCTGCAGGAACATAAATAAGATCTAGAATATATTTTTTTAGATATCAAATATATATCGAGATAGAAAGTCTTCCGACTATACTACTTGTTCTTATTACTTATTATTAATATATTCAACAACCAGAATTCTCATTATTTTTATAACTTTATTTCAATACACAAAACGTCATAAAAACAAACAATAACAATAACAATAATAATAACAGTAACAGTAACAAAAATAAATATCAAAAATTAAATAACAATACCTAAGGTTTCAATACTTTAATATTTCTTTTGGTGGCGTAATAATTATTGTTATTATCTATCAGTTTATAATTCATTTCAGGACTGGTTAGTCCTGCGTATCCCGCGTACGAGGGGTAGACGTAAGCGGAATTTTGCTGAGCTTGGTCATTAGAAGGGTACGCAGGACTGGCTTGGGTGTAGTAGTCAGAATAGCGGGGACTTTTGATCCTCATCGGCGGAATATATACGCCCTGAGAGGGTTCCAAGGACACTTGAGTCACTTGATTAGCTGCCGGTCTGGTGACCTGATTCCTCAGATCCTGGTAGCTGTCCTGTCCACGAGCGATGTGTCGAGGCACGATGTTGATGGGCATGGGATTCATCACGTAAGCCAGCCCAGTTTTGGCGATCACCGGGGAATTTTGCTGGACCGTTTGAGGCATGTAGCCCTCGGTTTCGTACTGATTTTGAGTCACTGGAGTGTATGTTGGTGCGGCTGTGGCGGATATTGCAGACTGCTGGGCAATAAGTCTTCCTAGAGCTTGAGCCGTCATTTGGTCCAGTTGCTGGTATCTGTAACCGGAAGCTGCTGCAGTTGGCTGAGACGGTGGAGGTGGCGGACGTTGAACTCCTTCGAATCCTATCAGTCTGTACGCTGCATTGGGAATCTGCGCTGTCGACTGGCCCTCGAGATCCTTCAAGTCTTTTATGATCGTTATGTAATTGGATCCGTCGACAAACGTCGCGTCTTTGAAATTTGACTCGTTTCGCTGTTTCTCCTGGTTTTTGCCCGTAGAGTAACTTTGTTGCGGATAGTTTGCTGACACGTAAGCTTGCTGATAATTCGACTGGTAATTTGGATAATTTGCCGCTGTTGCGTATGATTGGGGCTGAGCTAAAACTGCCAGTGGATAATTATAATAATTCGATGGGTTACTGTTGTAATTTACGTTCTGCGGCACATGTAATGTTGACATTGTAGTGTACGCTTGCGGGTTTGCCAATGAATATGCCTGCGTTGTACTTTGTTCACGATTATTATTACTATTACTCGTCGAATAATAATTTAGAGCATAGGAATCACGTGGGCTGTGTTTTTGTGCGAAAACTTCTGGATTAAGTTGCGACAAAAAATGACTTTCGGCTCCGCGTTTCATTAACTTGGGACTGTAAGGATAGATGGGGTAAATCGGCAAAAAAGGCTCTTCATTAGGTCCACGGTATCGCTGGGCAGATATCACGGGCAGAATAAAAATAATCTACAAAACGGAAATTGATAAATTAACTGAACAAAATGTTATTAGCTGTCAGTAATAGGAAAAATATTTTTCTACTTACAAGCAGTTTCATGGTCACAAAACTATTTTAACATTAAAACTAATGAACGGTTTGAGCTAAGATTGTAATTTAGCTCGATTACAGAGTTAACGCGAGAGCAGCTCGACAACTAATGACGACTCTGACATTGAATTTCTCCTTTATACCCAGTGTGCAAAGTGATCATGAAAAATAACGAAAACTAGTTTAACTTTTCCCTGATCTTATATGTATAGATGTGGACATGTAAGCAAAAGTAATGAGTATGTAATTGCTAATAAGTGCATGTGTATTGAAGTAATGAAGCTGAAATGAACCGGTGGAATGAAGACGATCGGCAGTCTCGTTAAACCAGTGAAAATAAAATCCGACTTGTTTGGGTAATAAATTTCTTAAGCTGCCTTATTTTATCGGTTCTTGCTTGCATTCTCGCATTACACAAATACTTGATAGTGAAAGATGCTTTTACTGTCTGAATATGTGAATTCCTTAGCAGATGAATGTCTCACTTGTTCTCGCCTCTTAAGCAAATAAGACCCATTGTTTTATTCCCAGGCGATAGACTATAAAATACCGGACGTGGTACGCCCGCACGCAAACTCCCTATCCGATGATGATTAAAATCACTTTCTCGATAATGCCCTCGTCCAGTTTTGCTACCCACCAATTCAACCCAGAACCACCCGTACTCTCTAAAACTAAATTAGTGAAAAACCACTAATTACTTGTGAATATTCACTAATCTAAATTGTCCAAAGTATACGACTATGAATTAGTGACTATTCATTTTTTGAATTAGTAAAAAAAAACAACATATAGAATTAGTGAAAATTTCACTGATTGAATTAGTCAAAAATGTACTAATTCACTTGTTGACGAGGATTTATTTGGAAAAATATTGTATCGTTGCTAATAATATTGTATCAAAATATTATTATTATTATGATTATTATTTGTAATTGATTATAAAATTTTTTTAGCAACTTGATCGACTAAATTAACAATTAAAATTACTTTCATACGGTAAATATTTATATCATAATTATAACTCATAACCTGAATCTATTGTCAATGATGGTTTTGATTCAGGTTCGGTAAAAAAAGTTGGAGTAAAAATATAAAGCTATTAAAAAATAACAAGATGTATTATTTAGCAACTAAATTAGGTTTTATTTAATTAACTCACTTGAATTAATACTGTTCAGTTGTATTTAAAAATTATCGTAATTAATTTTGCCCTGAATTTGATAATTCAACGATAGAATAAAAAGTCCTTAAGCGAGGCGCCACTAGTAATCATTGTAGAATCCGGGGAATCACTAATGAATTAGTGAATCTAATTCAAAATCACTAATTTTGTAGTGAATTTTAAGATCACTATTTCAATTAGTGAAATTTTCACTTATTTAGTTTTAGAGAGTATGAAAAAACAATATATGGTTAAAATATATAAAATCATACATGTTTGCAACAAAAGAATATATGATATATTATATTGTATATTATAAAAAATCATATAGAGATTTTCGCCGATTTAATATAAAATTATATACAGTAGTAAATATATGTATTCATATATGTTACTTACATGTTTTTTATATTAAGCTATATATACATTTACATTTACCTTATAATATATTGTATTGATATATTTCCTTTTATATTCAAAAAATATAAAATTTTTATATGAAATGAAGTATATGGTAGCATATAATTTATATTATATATGGCACCATATATTTTCTTTGTTATATTTAAGCATATATTTTATTCGGTGTACGTATATGTATATGGGTATATGTATTCGCATTAAATAAACTAATTTTGAAAATTTTCACTGCAATTTAAAGAGTATATTAAAATTTAGATCTAATCTAATTGGAGTTGGTCATACGAATAAGAAACTTTTTTTTCCATACACAATACACAATATATGTTTTATATATGATCAGAATATATTTTTCGTATATGATAGAAATCCATATTTTTATGTATGATAAAAATATAGTTTTCGTATATGAAAAGAATATATATTTTCATTTATGATAAAAATATATTGTTTGTATACGACCGACATATATATATTATATATGCTAAATATATACGGACTCGTATATGATGAGTATTATATTTTTTAATATAAAAAAAAATATATCAGAAAATATAGTTAAATTCGCCACATATATTTTCTGATATTTATCATATATTTTTACATATATTTTGACCATATATGTTATTTTCATACGGACACCTTCTTTACAAATTCTAAATAGAACCACGGAAAGAAAGGAAGCTAACAGTTTTAACTCTAAAAAATAAATAATAATAAATAACAGCATCTTGTCCTTTTGTCTTGTCTCTTTTTTGCCGGCTCTTACTCGGGCATCCTGTGTTCTTTTTTTTTTAGAGAAAAGGCTCATTGCTTCACTTTCTCCTGATCCAGCACTTCTGGAATAAGACCACGCCTCTGCGAGCCTCCACCGATACTCGGAATCTCAGTCTATATTTCATACCTTTTTTATTTATTAATAATTACAACCCATCAATTAATCATGCTTTCATGCGTTAAGTCCATTCTGATACATTAATGCCCATGTTAATTAATACGTATTCATTCAACTTTTTTTGACGTCTTTCACTTATCCGAAAGCCACCTAATGATTTTCAGATTCCTCAGTAAAAAGTAAAAGTTTATTTTCCCATAATTTTTTTAGAGTGACCCCTGCCAATTTATTTTATTTTTTTGCCGACCGAGAAATTGCCTCGTCGAGTAAATATGTAAATCTACATATGTATGGAATTTTTTTTTTAATTATTGTAGTAAATAAATAAATAAATCTACGCGCATGCATGTGAAAAGTGGGTCAGGTGCATTGGCCATTGAATTCATCCTACCGATCACTTTTAGCCTGTAAGCTTGTACTGGCTATTTATACCTCGAAATCATTCGAAATGAGCTTTCAATGAGAGTTATAGCTAAGCTGGATACTAAATACTTGACCTTTTTTATTTCAAAAATTTATGATATCGCAACATAATCAAAAGATCAAAAAAATTACTCATCATTTCTTTATTTTTTAAACTTTATTTTCATTTTTAAAAAATGTTTCATTTGTACATAGAAATTACAGACATAAATATGAGGAACATAATAAACAAATAGTTGCTATTTACTAGGATAATAAAAGACAAGTAACAAGTGATAAGTTGTAAAAATAACCACCGAAGAAGCAGTAAATCGAATTAATAAATGAAATAGAGTACTTTCCATCGTACGTACTCTACAATACTTTCTCAACTAATAAATATTTAGAAAGGTGTTTACTCTTGTAATTCACGATACATGTAATTCATTTTTTTCCTTTTTTTTATACGCATTTTTTCTTACATCAAAAGTAATTAATATCGGACAGCGGAATTTCACAATATTTAAATATAACCAACAACAAAAAAATTATACTTTCATCTAAAATATCACGCAAAAAATGTAATACTTAATAATTAATCAATATTATATAAATAAACAGTTAAATATACATTAATAAATATTGAGTAACGTCTAGATTAACGGAAAAAAAAAACGAAAACAAATTCTGGCAATTAGGCGAAATTTGGCAAGACTTAATCTAAAAGCTGATCGGAGTTTGAGTAGGAAATTGTGTCGTATTTTGGATCAGTTTTACCGTTTCTGAGATGTTTGTAAGCGTAAGTTAAGTACATGGGGTTGGTGTTTGAGTAGGCGGATTGTTGCTCCCCGGCGTATGCGTTTGCTTGTGACTGGGATTGTGACGAAGAGTAACTGGATTCGGGCGATGAGTAGGAATTCTGGTTACTTTGGCTGCTGTAAGAATTCTGGGAGGGCGCGTAAGAAATAAGGGAATTTGAGTAACTGGTGGGAGGGTAAGAAGATTGACTCGTGTATCCTGAGGGTGGTGAGTAAATGACGTTTGGAGTTGAGTGACTGTAGGGTGTTCCGTAATTAGTGCTGGGTGCTGTGTAAGAAGGGTTGGAGTAAGTGTTCTCGGATTGGTAGCTTGGTTCGGAGTACGATGATGGATAACTTGATTCGGTGGCTGTATGCCCGCTGGAAGGTGACGAAGCTATTTGATAGCTAGAACTTGATCCGGTAGATCCGACGTGGTGATTGGGATTTTGTGATGCTCCGCTGGATGCCACTTGATAGCTAGGATTAGACGCCACGTGGTAACTGGGGCTTGAAGCTGTAGACTGCACGTGATAACCAGAAGTAGAACTGGATCCCATGTGGTAACTAGGACTTGGTCCAGATTGGGCTTGATAGGACGCAGACTCATAGCTCGAAGATGGTGTCGGTGATGACTGAGTACTGTAGACAGATGAACCACTGGGACTATAAGATCCTTGAGGACTTGCGATTACTAATCCGCCCGACACTCCGTGACTGGAAACTGGGAGACTGTAGCTCTGAGCACTGGACCCGGCGCCCGGATACGAGTAGCCTGATCCCAAGCTAATGACAGGTAAATTAACTTGAGATCCCGAATACCTATGAAGCCCTTGCATTCCTTGGATACCAAGTGAAGAAACTGCTTGTGCTGAAGAGGCATAAACTGGACTCATGTACGCTTGGCTCTGCGATCCTGATCCGAGTCCGAAAGTGACGGGTCCAGTTTTTCCAGACGACGATCCAAATGACGCTGGCATGTAAGCTTGTCCGAGAGTTAAAGCTGCTAAATTTAGACCACTTCCATGACCTATACTGCCTCCTCCAAACTTGAAACTGTTTCCGCTATAGCTTCCTAGAGCTTCGTAGCCTTTTGAGCTCGACGACGGCCCTCCATAGTTTCCTAAACCTTCGTAGCCTTTTGAGCTTGATGACTGTCCTCCGTAATTAGCTAGAGCTTCATAGCCCTTCGAGCTCGATGGTCCTCCAGAGTATCCCGAGCCACCAGAATGACTGGCAGGCGCATTGGACGGAGTGAAATAAGACTGCCCAGAATGAGGATAATCAGATCCTCGTTTATCTTTAGGTGGCATTGGACCGTACTTACGAAGCCGTCTTTCATTACGAATATCCCGTGACAGTCCAGAGGACACTACTGCCAACAACGTTACCAATATCTGTCACAAATTTTAAATAAAATTATCTAATTAGCGGAATATACAAAATAAACGTTAGAGTTTTTGATAGAATAACTCACCAGTCGCATCGTCCTTCCAGGGGTGACTTTATTAACTGTAAATTTACAACAGAGTGCCCACCAAGTGATTAAGAGTGAAGTGTCGGTTGTGATAGTAGTGCTATCGAGGGGACAGGCTTTATATCCGGATCCCCTCTTGTTTATATATGGGAGAAATGAGAGGTCTAGGTGAAGGTAAAATCTATACAAAAATTACATCTACATACGCTCACTAACTCCTCAGATTTATAAACTGTCGCAGCTATTAATTTCGATCAATACATATACATTTATATGTGTAATAAACATATACTTAAATGCATTCCTCGATTTAATATTTTTCCTGTCCGAGCGAGGCTGATTATTTTTAAAATATATCGATATTATCCATCAGCAGGCAACAATAGAACAAAACGTTTGATGTTTTACTAAGTGAGAAAAAATAACAATGGGTGTGACTACTATATTTAACGTTTTTCCTCGATCCTCTTTAGCTGTTATCGAGTTCCCAGGAGATTAAATCGCCAATCATATTGTTATTTAAACCGTGACATGCGGATATTATGCATAAGTTATTAATCTGGATGAATTATGAATAAATTAAAAGATGGGACTTGTAATTTACGATATCGTGAGTGAAGAAAGTTTAATTGTCTGATTGAATAGTGTAAGTCATAAAGCCACGTTTGTTCTGAATTGCCCCGCGAAATCGCTCCGTTCGATGGAAATGTAGGGGAGACCGGGGCAAAACGGCCCACCTAAGCCGGTTATTATTATTTGTGGCTTTTAACCATCAAGTCGATTTACTCTTGTCCAACTTGAACTCAATTCACCAAAATTTTGGTGAAGCTCCTGAAAAAAAATTTTTTTTTTTTGGGGGCAAGACGGCCCCCTCCGAAAAAAAATGAAAAAAAAAAATTTTTTTTTTTTAATTGTAAAAAAATTTCCCGCGTAACAAATGTTTATATTTTTCTCTTTAACAACTGAATTTACTTTAATATTACTCGAAATAACCTTTTTTGATATAATACGAGTCATTTTTTCACTTCTGTAGAAAATTGATTATTGGTTTTTTTAACTTTTTCAAATGCTCTATTTTAATCCAAATCCATATAATTAACCAAAAAATGATATTTCTATTAAATTAATCATGACTAGGTTATAATACTATGAAATACATTTTCTTTTAGAATTTTTGAGTGGTTCATTTTGCCTCAAGTTTCACGTATCGGGCTAAAAATCAGTAAATAATCTAAATTTGTGATAATCAAAAGAAAACCGGAAAAAAAAATTTTTGGTTAATTTTTGAGGTGGGCCTTCTTGCCCCAGGTGGGCCGTCTTGCCCCGGTTTCCCCTAAGTCATAAAGCCACGTTTGCTCTGAATTGCCCCGCGAAATCGGTCCGTTCGATGGAAATGTACTCGGGGTTTTCTACTTTTTCTGTATTTTATCTCCATTGAAATCTTTTAATAAGCGGAAATGCTTCATAAGACTCCCGTTGTTACTCTATTCCTTTTTTTGCTCCGGTTGTAAATTAAGTTTTTCAATAGAGATACTCTGGGACCGTAACTGGGGCTGGAACAGAGATGTGCGGAGCAACACAGGCGTTTAGTAAAGGGGTAATTCGAACCTTTCACTCTCGATAAACAGCTTTGGAGTCAATGGCATGGGAATTGCCGGTGTGATATTAAATTACTTTTGTTTGTTGTCGTTTTGTTTCTTTATTGAAAGATATATAATTTCTATTTAAAAATAGGGTGTGGTTTATAAGATATACTTTTTGCTCCACTAATATCACATCATGATTTCTCGAATGATAGTTATAATGATGACGATGATGATAGACCGGCCAGTAGGAAATCCCCTTGTGGTTTATACTAATACCGACAGCAAATGGATATGTAAGTAAAAGTATATATATTTCAATGGATTTAAATGAAAAGCTAGAGATTTGGGTCAGTGGCAGAAAGTGAATGCAACTTCCGTCGAGACACTCTTGAGCCAAGACCATAACATATTAATGTCAAACCTTGACTTTGAATATTAAATAGTTGGAGTTATGCTCGAGTGTGCTAATTACACTTATGGTTAATCTGAAGTGGGGGTGGTCATTAGCTATTTATAAAATGGGTGACGGATGACGGGGATGCGAGACAGAGGAAGTATTTTTAAAAATAATGCTCAGTGACATTTCGTTATTAGACTAATCTCTTGATCTCGGGGTATTATGTATGCAGAAGACACAAGGGCGCGTGGCTGGAATACATTAAATGACTTTCGAGGTCGCGATCTAAATAATAGAGCACGTCGATCAGGAGTCAAGTGTAACTGAACTTTGGTGAGAGTTTTTTTTTTTCGTCGGAAGTAAGCACGTACGCTGCACAATTTTCACGTCTACCTGTCTACTTTCCAACGTTAAATATTAGGTGACGTGGGATTCTTAATTACGTTGGCATCCGTCACTCTGGAGCGTTCAAGTCCTAATTTGGTCGTAACTTAAATTAAAATAAAATAAAAGCCAATGTTATATTTGATTACTTTATTTGAATAAATAAAACTATTTACAGAGTTATGAAGAATTAGGGAGTAGTAATTTAGTGATCACCAAATTTGAGCGGATTTTATTACTGAGTATGATGGGGCGTATGTCTGTGGAGCTGCTGGAGCTGATGGCTTTTGTAATACATACGGAACAGTCGGATAGTAGACGGGGTATACTGGTTTAACGGGTTTTAAAACTACAGGACTGACGGGAATTGTTTGGACGTTGTAGACTGGATGAACGTGATGGACTGGTTGGATGGGATGGACTGTCTGGATGGGATGGATAGGATGTGGAAGTGGAAGTGGTTGAGGATGAACTACTGATGTTTGGACAGAAGTTATTGACGTCGAGGGTATCCCGTGTCCAGCAGAAACGGGATGGAAAGATGGAAAGGAAGGTTTTGGTGGCGTCAAAGGCTTGTTATTATTTGCGACGGTAGGTATGGGAATAGAGAAGTGAGTGGGTGAGTCGATTTGTCCGGGAGTGTTTGATCCAAAGAAAGTAGATCCATAACTCGGTAAACTGGTACCGGTCACAAAGTTTGTGCCACCAATTACCGGCGCAAATCCCTCGGCGTACTGAGGAAACGGAAACGCTCCGGGTATTTGGACTGACGTGGGAATAGAGTTTGACGGGTGAGAGTTTCCTTGATTGGTATTTTGCGGTTGATGAACTGCTGGCACAGATGTTCCTGATCCCCCTAGTGCCGCCTGGTCCACCGAATTGACAGACCCATAAACAGATTGCCCGATAAATCCGTAATTTAATTTATCACCGTTATTTTGATTTGGAAAATTTGAAAAATAGTTTCCATGATGATCGTACCTCTGTCCCGATTGAGCGGAATCCTGTACAGCCAATTGGTGACGAAGTTCCGAAATCAGTTGGTCTTTTTCCCGTGACTGGATTTGCTCGAGTGACCTGTAAGGTTCGAGAGTCCCTGATGCATAAGAGGGCAGAGCTTCCGATTGATGAGACCGCGAGCTTATGAAATCGCTGACACCAGCGATGGCATTGACGCTGCCACTTGAACTCTTCTCAGGAAGAGGTTCATAATTCTGATTAGTCGCCGGCCTTCGGTACAGATGCGAAATAGCCTGAGCGTTTTGCTGCAAAAATTGAGCCGCGTCTGATATTTGACCGTTGGCTGAAGGATTCTGCAGGAGTTTCTGGCTTTCGAAATTTTGCGGATCTTGAGGACGGTGGAAGTAAGTCGCCGAATGAGAAGGGAGCTTCTGATTTTTCGGAGGCAGATAGTTGGCCGAATTGAGCTTGAATGGTTCCTCATTCTGGCTGGCTATCGGACTAGGTTGGGTGAATTCCGTAAGTTTCAGCGGATCCGGAGCCTGAAACTGTGGATTCGGTCGACCTAAATTAACATTCTCGTACTTATTTTTCGTCGGAGGGTTAACCGGACTCTTCGGCGGCCCGTACGTCATAAATGGTCTCACAATACGTCCAGACAGCCTTGTATTTTTAATTTTGCTTGCAAAAGACAAACGAGGTCGGGAATAAAAATATCCTGAATCTCTTTTCTGAGGATTATTTGCACTCTTATCCTCATTCTCGTCAATAAAATCGATATCATAGGTCCTGGCACTTAAAGTTTTATTTTTGTTAGCCAACGTCAGCGTAACAATCCCCAAGATAATCTGCAATTGAATTATTTATCAGAATAGTTTTAAATAAATAAATTTTCTTTTCTTTTTTTTTTCAATTTCTATGCGCGTTCTTACCAACAATTTCATCGTCACTTTTTACCACTGAGTTTATTATTATTTCAAAACACTAGACAATTTTACTGTAAATCGGCGTGTTGACGCTCGGGATAATGACGCGAAACTAATTATTGTTCGCTGATGAACAATTCCACGCTGACTAAATTGAACCGGTCACGCCGGCACATATATAAATACTGTTGGGTCACGACCATCCACGAATTACAATAGACTTTCTTAACTTTGTTTTAGCTTTCATCAATACAACTAACTCTTGAGCAATACTTTTGTTACCGTTTGACACATGTTACACATATCGTCTTCATCTTAATGTAACACTAGACCCCCCAGTATCTCACAATACCCCGATATCATTCCCAAAGTTTCACTTTACCGTGGAAACATCACTTGGATTCCAGAGAAATTATTAACACCCAAGTAAATATTTTCTTTGTGCTCCATTAGGCGTAAGAAAATATATGGATTAAATTAACTTATAAATTTATACTCGAGCAGACAACCATCCACATTTATATAAATATATAAATATATATATCGTATTAAAAAAAAAAATTCTCCGCACGTCTTGTACTCAGTGAAAGTAATCGAAAAAAAAAAAAAATTCTAAAATCGAGATTTTTATTGTGTAATATTTGTAAAAGAAATTTTTTATTTTTTAATTTGTCATTAAGGTCAGTAAATTAGGTCATCGCATGTTTAATTTTTCTCTCAAAATTAATTTTTATTATTCAAAGTATTAACACTAAATATTTTTAAATTTATTAACTGGAATAATTTAATTGGAAGTTATTTTTTTAAAATTCCAATTAAAATTAAGATAGTAATCGAAGTTTTTATTAAGTCAGTCTAATTTTTTATACAAAAAATTTTGTCATGTTAAATAAAATTTTTTTTTTTTTTTTTTTTTTTTGAATAAATAATGAAGATTGACGAAAAGAAAGTAAAAGACAGGAATAAATATATGAAGCAACAACTAATACTGGCATTTATCCAAACACGAGGTTTGTTTATCAACGTAATATAAACTCTTGATACTCCTGATGTAATCGTACGAAACAGTAAATAGAAAGAAGACTAATAACGTAAAGACTGCGAGCTGTAGACGGCCTCTGCTTATAAATTCCGCAAATATTTTATTCTCAGCAAATAATAATTATAATTTTTAATGGCGTTCAAATAAACTTACCAAAGTTGGTTTTTTTAAAAAAATTAAAATGTCGGGAAATCCAAAAGTGCACAACTCAATTGCTCATACCCTGGTGGAAATTTTTCGGACTTTCCTCTGAAAAAGTCTTAAAACTTTAGAACTGAGTTTTTCAGAGAAAATTCCGAAAAATTTCCACTAGGGTAATTATTAATATCCCTGATTAAACAACTGAATTAGACCGAATTAAAAATTTTAATTCTGTTATATTCTGCCGAATTCTGCAAAACAGAATTCAATTGAATTAAAAATTTGAAGTTGAATTAAACAGAATAAAACCGATTTAAAAATTTCAAATTCATTTTAATTCAGTTTAATTCGAATTCAGGACCAGAAATTGGAGAATTATTTTCGAATTAATCAGAATTAAACCGAATAGAATTATTTAAATTCGTTTTAATTTGGACAAATTCTGGTTTTCCTGCCGAATTAGACAGAATTCATTTTTTAATTAGGTACCGAATTAACAGAATTTATCTGAATTAAATAGAATTAAAAATTTTAATTCTGTTATATTTTATCGAATTCCGCCAAACAGAATTCAACTGAATTGAAAATTTGAATTTGAATTAAACAGAATAAAACCGATTGAAAAATTTCAAATTCGTTTTAATTCAGTTTAATTCGGATTCGGAACCGAAAATTGGAGAATTATTTGCGAATTAATCAGAATTAAACCGAATAGAATTATTTAAATTCGTTTTAATTTGGACAAATTTTGGTTTTCCTGCCGAATTAGACTGAATTCATTTTTAAGTTAGGTACCGAATTAACAGAATTTATCTGAATTAAATAGAATTAAAAATTTAATTCTGTTTAATTCGATCGAATTCAGTTGTTTAACCAGGGATTTTAATCCTACTGTCACACTAGTGCTGCTGCCATTGGTTGGTTAATCAGAAATTTTCGATTAACTCCAATTATGATTTTCCAATTGGATTCCAGTAGTTTTAAATCAGGGACACAGCGTTCGCGGTTGAGGTGTGCAATAAAATAATTTGTAGAGCACGGCAGCTAATTAATGCCTAGAGGAGACGGCAGATGGTTAAAAGACATTGCGACACTTTCTAGCTCCTTTTTTGAAATAATCATCAATTGAACTTATTATTCACTTGTTTGATATCTATATTTAATTTTCATTCATTTTTTTTTTCTCGAGGTTACTTTTTAGGTTTAACGTGGCTATAATAATGTGCTAATTACGATTTTAAAAAGGAGTAATAAGAAAGTTTGGTTAAAATATAAAATATGTTTGAAGCTCTTAGATGCGTTGTTTCAGATAAATCTATCGTTGGACTAATAATCATGCTAATCAGCTGCGGTGAGTGCAGAGAAAAATAAAATTACAATAAATAAATAAATAAAAAAATAAATAAAATATTAAATATCCAGGCCGTCAGCTCTTGCTGCTTTCATTTTTTAAACATAAGCGCTTTTCTGGATTTCTCTATACGCAATTGCGAAAGTGAATTCAATTTTATTAACAACTGACACTTGAGATACTTTCGACAAAAACACACGTTTTTATTCCTTAACGATCTCTATTACTCCGTCCCGGGGTTTTTAATTATAAACCCGCGGATTCGAAAAATCGCTTAATTCGGATCAAGTTTTCAATTAAATCGAGTTCATTGACCCCGCGATCTTGATCTAGTCAAACAAAATACTGTATCTATATATATATTTTTTTGTAGGTCTTGACAAATTGTAGCTGTCAAATACTAGTGAGAAATTATAATTTTTTATTGAAATTCAACTATTAAGAAAAATAATAATAAGGATATTAAAGTTTGAAATTTTGTTTTACAAAATCACTTATAACTTTTTAAATATTCATATCTCATAAAAAATTACGAAAATCACTTTTAAATAAAATTTTATTGCCTATAAAAAAGATCTGATAATAAAAATTGACAATTTTGAAATTTAAAAAGTTATCACCGTTTTAAGTGATTTCTAATATTTCTTCAAAAATTTAGGGGAGACCGGGGCAAGACGGCCCACCTAAGCCGGTTATTATTATTTGTGGCTTTTAACCATCAAGTCGATTTACTCTAGTCCAACTTGACCTCAATTCACCAAAATTTTGGTGAAGCTCCTGAAAAAAATTTTTTTTTTTTGGGCAAGACGGCCCCCTCCGAAAAAAAATGAAAAAAAAAATTTTTTTTTTTTAATTGTAAAAAAATTTCCCGCGTAACAAATGTTTATATTTTTCTCTTTAACAACTGAATTTACTTTAATATTACTCGAAATAACCTTTTTTGATATAATATGAGTCATTTTTTCACTTCTGTAAAAAATTGATTATTGGTTTTTTTAACTTTTTCAAATGCTCTATTTTAATCCAAATCCATATAATTAACAAAAAAATGATATTTCTATTAAATTAATCATGACTAGGTTATAATACTATGAAATACATTTTCTTTTAGAATTTTTGAGTGGTTCATTTTGCCCCAAGTTTCACGTATCGGGCTAAAAATGAGTAAATAATCTAAATTTGTGATAATCAAAAGAAAACAAGAAAAAAAAATTTTTGGTTAATTTTTGAGGTGGGCTTTCTTGCCCCGGTCTTCCCTATAATTATTAATATTAATGAAGTACTCGAACGCTTACTAACATCTTAAGAGGAGGTTACAGATAATTTTTCCCGCCTTTTTCTAAATTAAAGCTTTTATCACAAGATACAGATCAGGACTCGATCATCTACCCGTGGGGTAGAGGTACTAATTTTGAACTCTTGATAATTTAAATTAAGAAATTTGTTAAAGAGGCAATGACGTAATTTAATTTTAAAATGAACAAAGATAATTTTATCACACTGTTATTCTTTTATATTAATTAAAATAAAATATTAAGTGTCCAAAAATGGTACTCCTATTATTCATATTCATAGAGTATGATCCTAAAGTTAGCAGACAATTTTCAATTTTCAGAGTTTGTTTTCAACCATTCAAATTAAAAAAAAAAAAAAACTAAAAATATGCACATGTAGAAAATTTAAAAAACTACAGGTGTAATTTTTTCAAATATTTTTTTTTCTATAATTTATTGTTGAAAAAAAAGTCAAAAAATTTTTAGACGTCGGCAAACTTCAGTATCATTCATAAAGTGTAAAAAATCGGGAGTAAATTTCGAATGAATTTGAATTTCATTTTAATCCAAATTCACTCCGTCCTGGAATTTTCTAGTTTAAAAAAAAATTACTCCGCTTAGGAGCAAATATCGAGTGATTTTTTTTTGTCAGCGGAAAAATTTCAGAGTGATGTGAATTTTATTTCAATCCGTCCCAGTTTCAATATTGAAATAAATTTCATGTCAGAGTAATGTCACTCCAAAAAAATTCACTGGATAAAAAATTATCTGCACCGCGAATTTTCGTGTATTATTAATTATGATCCTGAAGTTAGCAGACATTTAAAAATTTTTGAATTTTCGTATTTCAATAAATCAATTGTAAAAAAATAAAATAAAAATATGCATATGTAGAAAATTTAAAAAACTGCAGGTGCAATTTTTTCAAATATTTTTTTTTTATCTTCTATCGTCTAAAAAAAAATCCAAAAATTATTGAACTGCTAACTTCAGTATCATTATCAAATTTAAGACATAATGTAGAGGTACCGTTTTTTGGGACTTTGGGGCCAGTTTCGGACACTTTGATAATTTAAATAAAATACGAAATGACAATGATCCTGAAGTTAGCAGACATTTAAAAATTTTTGAATTTTCGTATTTAAATAAAACAATTGTAAAAAAATAAAATAAAAATATGCACATGTAGAAAATTTAAAAAACTACCGGTGCAATTTTTTCAAATTTTTGTTTTTTATCTTCTATCGTCTAAAAAAAAATCCAAAAATTATTAGACGTCTGCTAATTTCAGTATCATAAATGACATTTAATTTTTTAAATGGGTTCAAAATTACTGTTATCAAAACTGATGCGATTTAATATTTAAAATTACGATCACTAAATTATGTCAAAAAAAAAAAAATGTTATACCCTAAATTAAAATAACTCTGAACTTTAAAAAGTAAAAATATTTTATCAGATAAAAAATTCCGTTTAAACCAAAGTGACCTTTAAATAATATAATAAATTCCATTTTCAGTTATAGACACAAATGGAATAGAGATAAAATGTAAAAATACCGAAAACTCAAATGAAAAAATATGCAGCCATCCTTTTAAATCATTTCGAGTTACCTGCTGTTATAACTTTGAAATGAACTACTATTACTGCTGTCCCATTATTGAAGCCCGCCGCTGGTAAGAGTCACTAATTCTCAAAATATATATTTCCAATCGATAAGACTCGAAAATTTATTAAATTACCCGATATCTTGTGACATCTGTAGCTCTTATAAAATAATCTATCCATTTCTCATGTTACAAATGTCGGATCTCATATTTAATACCACGATATTTATACGATACATGAATCCAGTTATCGTGCATAATTGATGGAACCTTTTAGTAGCAGCTAAATATTTAAAAATACTTATTTATTTATTTATTTTAAAGGGATTATAGAAAACGTTTCAACGGATTAATAGCTTCTGTTATTTTAATAACTGTATTTATATTGTTTTTATGTATTTATTGTACAAGATGTCCTCTGGGTAATTCCATCCACAGAAGACGTCAAACTCAAGGTGAATAAATTATTACTTATATTTATATAAATTAATAATCATTTTATTTATTCCAATTCCCAGAGAACCGAGTGAATGTTTCAGCTGCGCAGGTTTGAAGCCGCGATCTGAAATTAATTTTCGAAATTAGTACACGAGAATAATTAAAAATTAATTGCAAATGAATAAAATAATTTTATCAGATAGAGCTAATACATTTGAATTTTTTATCATTCACGACAGATTCAGTACTTGAATTCATCATTAAAAAAAAAAAAATTTGGAAAATCCAAAAGTGCACGCCTCGAACGCTCATGTTATGTTTTTTTTTAAAAGTTGAATTTCGAATAAAATTGAATATCCCGCTCTTTTCCCATAGAAATTTCCATGGTAAATATACAGTAATAAAAGTAAAAAAAAAAAATAAATAAGGAGAACATTCCTAATGAAAAATGGCGGCAGTGTGTGTTTGTTTACATGTAAGATTGCCGGTTTTAACCGTAATGATTTATTTTTAAAAAAACGAGAAGGCCTACAGTAGTGATTTTCGAAAGGAACCTTCTTTGCTTATTTCTGAAAATTTTGAAAAAAAAATTAAGTAGTTTCGTCAAGTCGTTCTCGAGATATCCGTACCGCGCCGTTTTTTTTAACCACAGACTAATGGACGTCCACGATAAATTTTTTTTAATGAACTTTTTTTTATATTAATACATATTAGACAAATTAAAAAAAGTATCAGGATTATTTATTAGTGTTTCAGCTTTATATTGATGTGCTTTTCATAATGTGTAAGAGTAATAGAAAAAAAATATATGCACTTTAATGAGTGGAAATCGTGTGACCTTGACAGGTCGGTTATAACGCACAACCCCTCCGCTTCGCTTCCGAGGCGTGCAATTGACCAATAAAATAGAAATGAAATAAAAATTTACCGATTTCGGGTACTGGAGCTGATGGACTGGCTAGAGATCTGTAATAAATAAAATGTATTTAATTAAATAGCCGGTAAATTATTACAATTAATTTATTGTTTAATTTAGTTGAGTCAGTGGTAGTGACGTATAAGTTGTAAATATCATTAAATATCAATCCCTTGGTGATACATCATTTTATTATTAATTTGTTAATTCATTTGAATAAATTATTTTAGCTATCGAATATATTTCGTGATTTATTTAACGTACCTGAGGTTGTGACACCGTTTTATTTAATAATTGACGGTCCGGTCAAGCGAGCGGGTTCAGCTGAAATATAAATAAATGCTTTGATAAATTATAAATATATAACCGAGTTTAACGGTTTACATTTTCGTCACATGTTTTAATCGTTAAAAAAAAAATTACTTAATTATAGAATTAGATCGGGAGCTGGTACAGAAAAATTAATAATTCGATTGACTCGTGATATTAAATTTGAATACGAAGGATTTTAATTAATATTTGATGACAATTTAGATTTAATTAATGAAATTCTGAGCCGGTTATTTGTACGCTGGATTATCTAATTTTAATTATTGTGATTTTAAAAAATTTTTTGTGACCGGAAATAAATAAAAAAAAAAATTACCTCTTAATTCATTTCTTTTTCCGGAAATTTTAAATTATTTATGCTCTGGAAATCTGAAAAAATAAAACAAATATTTTTAGTATTCAAATATGATAAATATATGAGATGATAATTTATAAATATAATAATCAGATAGGAGCGAAAGACATTGCTAAGTATTACATCAACAATTAATCAGCTGAACTATGAATTCATCATTTTAAATCAACCCTTCAGCACCCGCGCTATGAGTTTTTTTCTCACACTTGCCTTAAAATATTTTTTTCTAAGTAATTTAAAATGGAATGACCTAGTGAAATTTTTTTTATCTTAATGAAATTTTATGCTTTTTATGATTTTGAAATTTAAAAATTATTTTTAACATAAAAAATATTTTTAAAAGATTTATTTTAAAAAGCAATGAGACTTTTTCTCATCACGCGAGTAAAGTAAGGCATAAAAATTAATACGGTTTGGCTCAGTTCGGGCAGTTCCGAATCTTTTCGGCAATCGCCGGCGTTTTTTTCAGCCGTTAAATCTGTCATTACTTACAAAATTAAAAAGTAAAAAACAAGTACATTATAAAAAATTTAAAAATAAAAACAAGCGAAATATTCAAATAAATTATAATTACGTCATAATCGGGAAAGTGCATAATATTTTTGTTTTATTTGACTTAAAATTTACGATGCGCCGAAGCGTGAGACTTTTTCTCATCACGCGGGTAATGTTTTACGTTGTTCTAACGCGGGTGCTGAAGGGTTAATAAGGAGAGAGGGGCAAAACGGAGGACAACGAAAATTCTAAAATAAAATTCTGAAGCCACCCCGTTTTGCCCCTCCCTCCGATATTAATAATTTTTAGTTAATTAATTTATTAGTTACCTGATATTTAATTGCCCCTGGGGTAGGATGGATTGTAACCCGTCTATTATTGCTTCAGGTCTGAAAATAAAAAACTCATTAGAAATTGAATTTGCGTGAGGAATAATTTTCTATTTTTAATTTAAAATGATCAGATAGGAGCGAAAGACATTGCTGAGTATTACATCAATTACAAATCAGCTGAACTATGAATTCATCATTTTAAATTAATTAATAATAACAATAATTCACGTAAAATTAAATTATAATCACCTGGTAATCATTTTTGACGCTGGGTGACTGCGATTATTTTCGGTTCTGGAAATAAATGAATTAATTAGAATTTTTTCCATGCTAAAAATAATTAGACGGTTAAAAATATTACTATCAGATAGGAGCGAAAGACATTGCTTAGTATTACATCAATGACAAGTCAGCTGAACTATGAAGTCATCATTGCAAAAATAAATAAAATAAAGTTTTGTTAATTTGTAGAAATTACCTGACAATAGAGACCACTTTTGACAATTTATTCAGCCCATCTCGAGTTCTGAAAGTAAAAAAAAACTTATTAGAAATTTCTTCAACCGGAAAATTGATATAATAATTTAATAAAAGTACTCAGATAGGAGCGAAAGACATTGCTAAGTAATACATCAACAACAAATCAGCTGAACTATGAAGTCATCATTTAATTTTTTTATTCTAAAACTAAAAAAAATTACAAAACTTACCATGCTCAAGGTTTTTTGAATTTCGCTTGAACGAAAATCCGCGGGACATCGACATTTTCTTTGACATTGACCGTGCGCCTGTTCACGTACTCGCAGGTCAGCGTCTCGAAGCCAACCGACTCGAAAATGCTCTTGACCTCTTCCGTAGCAAAGTAATAACTCCTAAGAATTCAAAATCCCATCATTAATATTTTTTAAAAATTCAAATTTGGCGGCATTTAATTCAAACAAAAAATACCTCGTTCCGTCTTGTCTCATGTAGAAGTTATCAGCAATCTTGTGTCCCGGTTTGAACCTCAGCTGCGCCATGTCATAGAGTCCGTAATCCCTGAATAAAAGGACTCCGTCCTTGGCCATACAGTTGAATAAATTATTAGCGACCCTGTAAATAAATCCTTTGATTAATAAACAGCAGCTTCAAATAAATTATTATTAATTAATTTATATAATAAATACATATTAAATTTATCCGGATGAATGGCGGACAGAACAAATATCAAGGTAATGACGTCCACGTGCTGATCGACTTGTGAAAAACAATTATCCGTAGTAACATCAGTTTGAAATGCTTTTATTTTATTCTCATCATAGAGACTGTGGGTCTATAATTACAATAAAAAAAATGGTAATTAAAAGTGACAGAATATAATTAAAAGTGGTAATGATAATAAATGTACCTTGACAAAATCGATAGCTCGCGGAGATAAATCGCAGACATATATACGTTTAAAATTTAATCCGTCTTCTAACAAGGGATAAATTAAATTCCCGACGCCGCATCCGACTTCAAATATTGATCCGTCGCGGGAACTCATAGTCACTAATTCCGCGAATTCACGTGTCGTCCAATGGCGGTCTTTGAAAAACCGCGTGTCGTTACGTTTGTAAAATAAATCCCAGTATTTTTTAGCATCTTTTTCTAACATCAATGCCCGATTTTCCGGCACCAACCGCGAATCCTGCGCACGCATTTTGTTAATTTCCTCTTGGGTCAATTTCTTCGGCACGTGGCCGGAGGTTAAGTCCGCTTTTGAATTTTCCATTATTAATTCCTATCGATTTAGTTAAATATAAATTCGAGGTGTGTATTAATACTAGTGTTAATTATTCAGATAAAGTATTGATCGCGTATTTAATTCATCAATAATTAATAATACAGAGGGTTAATATTAGAGGAGCAAAGTTTCTGGTACTTACCGCTGAGGATCTCGTTACGAAATGGCCGAGGCTTCGGGTCACTGAGGACTCGTGTGTGTACGGAAACGGTGAGCCAAAGAAAGAAGTACAGGGAATTATTAATAATTTGTACCATGGACGCAAGATGGCGCCAGACGTATCGTTTTTCGCTGAACGCCATGCAGACGGCTTCTGTTTTTTTTATTCAAATTATTCTGACATTAAAAATTCAATCTTTTGGGTAAATTTACATATATAAATAATATTTGCATAATGAAATAATAATATATATTTTAAAAATAATTTTATTATTTTTTAGTTGAGAATAAATAATATATTCTTCTTGTCTAATTTATTTTACTCGTTATATTTATTATTAACAGCGGAAAATGTTAAAATGTTATTACAGATACGTCAATTTAAATTATAATTAAATTGATTTTATTGGAAATTGATAATACGATAATTGGATTATTTTGTTATGTTAAATTAGGAGCTTTTTTATTATTTAATTTAATTATGCTAAAAAGGCACAATGGCGGTTAAAATTTTAATTAAAATCAACGTGAGCGTCGAGCGAAGGGAATAATTTCCCTTTTTAAATTCAAAATTTTTTTTTTAAAAGTTAAAAACTACAATTCGCAAAAATTGAATTAATTTTGATTTAATCAAATTTTTCGATGGCCATTTTGCCCCACCATTTTTACTGGAATCTGTAATATTTGATACGAAATAGTTTTAGTTAATAATTTTTTTCGACGATTTTGACGATACAAAAAAAAGAATTTTTTGGCGCCAGCAATATTTCGCATCACGAATTGAAAAAAAAAATTTTCTTAGGACTAGAAATTTTTCAGGGCAAGTAAAAATACTTTTGAGGTGAATTGAATTTTTTGCACCTGCACAGAAAAAAATAATTTCTTGGCGCAAAAAATATTTTGTATTATGAATTGAAGACAAAAATTTTTCTTGGCTCAAGAATTTTTTTCTCGCCTAAAAAATTTTTTTCTTGTTCCGAGAAAATTTTTTCTTACCCCAAGAAAAGTTTTGTTTTCACTTTATAATACAAAAAATTTCTTGGGTCAAGTAAAAATTTTCTTAGAACAAGAAAAAATTTTTTGCGCCAAGAAATCCTTTTTTTCTGTGTGGAAATCTTTATTTCCTGTGTAAATTTGGGTAAAACATAACTTTCGCGGGAAATTTAAATATTTAAAAAAATTGTGGATAATTAATGGAAGAATAAATAAAATAAATAGTTGTGTTTGTCGTTGGCGATACGAATGTTTTTGTTGATAAATAGAAATAATAATAAATATCCGGGAAAAAAGTAAAAAAGTTTAAAGAAAAAGATGCTGACGTCAGTAGCACACAATTCTAGGTAGGAGTTTTCTTTTGGTGAAATACACTCACACTCACACAAACTCCGGGACCAGAGACAGAGAAAAATTAAGATTATTTAGGTGGTACACTTTGGCAATTTTCAAGTGGTCTCACTCGAGCCGTTCAGACACCCGGAATTTTTTAAGTGTCGTTGTAAACTTATCCGAGCTGATATTGCCACTTTTATTTATTTATTACGTCTCTTTTACGTCAATTGCATTTTCTACTTATATTATACATATATATAATTTGAACGGTAATTTGAGTTTTTGTTTTGTCCCTCGAAATTATATTATTTCTGTTTTTCCATTGACGCAAAAATATGATTAATTTATAACAGACATAAAACTCCCAGTGCACAATGAAATTTAATAATATTTTAATTAAATCGATAAATGCATTTTCGAATAATTTAAAACTAATTACTGCAAAGCTCGCGGGACATAATTATGATATGAATAATTATGTTAGTCCTCATGAATTTATAATTAATAATTTTATCCGGGATTTCATCAATAAAATTATCCTACAAAATAGTATATTATAATTATTAATTTATTGTACGCACGATAATTGTATTGATTTTATTTTCAAAAATTTACTTTATATTAAACGCGAGCAAACAATATTACAATGATCATTATTTTCTTTATAATGCACTCAATTCAAATGGGATTATGCCGCTTATATAAAATTGATAATCTCGACTTACAAATATTACGTGAACAGCAGCACTAGTTAGCTATTTAATTCAAGTCTGCAGAATGAGTTTGAGGATTTCAGTTCCTTAAAATACTGGGCACGTCGTCTCGATGAGCTACAGACTAGACAAAAGTTCATTTTTATTTTATTATTCATTTTTTTTTATTTTTATAGCTCATTCCTTCATTAAATTTTCATAATTTTAAACTGCCATTTGAATTTATTAACAAAAGTATTCAAAATAATAATTATTACGAGTGGCATTTTACAAAAGTTGAAGAATTTGGTGTTTATGGTGTTCATGGGATGAGAAATTTAATTTCCTTGAGTTTTAGTCTGCGAAAATTTTTCTAACATTGATTTTTTGAAAGATACAGCGCTTTTAAGAATTTTGGAAAACTATATATATAGGGGAGGGTGGGGCAGAGCGGCCCCCCTAAGCCAATTATTATTTTTTGTGGCTTTCAACCATAAGATCACTTTACTTTTGTCCTATTTTGAACAAATTTATGGACATTTTACCAAAATTCTAAAAAAAAAATTTTTTTTTTGTGGGGCAAAGCGGCCCCCCTCCAAAAAGTAATAAAAAAATTTTTTTTTCATTTTTTTTTTTTTTTTAAATTGTTTTCATCATTAAGAATGTATTTCTTTCTCTTGACAACTATTGTTGGGTTTATATTACTCGAAAAAAATTTTTTAAAGTGTAATAAATCGTTCACTCTCGATTACTTTAATTAATAGTTGTTATTTAATAAAAAAAATAATCAATTCTATAGTTTTACTTTACTTCAAAAATTTATCAACTAAAAATAAAACTTTAATTTTTATAAATTTTAAGTGATCAAATTTGCCTCTTACATAGAGAAACGGCCGAAAAATATGAAAAAAAAATTTTTTTGGAACTTTCGGCTGGTCCATTTTGCCCCAGGTGTTATGCGTAGGGCTAGAAATGTGGAATTATACTAATTTTTTTTTAATTTGATGATAAAAATAAGAAAAAATCACTTTTTCGAAATTTTGGGCTTGCCCATTTTGCCCCAAATGTCATGCGTAGGGATGAAAATGCGCAAACATATCGGATTTATAGTAATTAGTCGAAAAAAAAAAAATTTTTTTTTGATCAAAATTTTAGGGGGGCCGCTCTGCCCCACCCTCCCCTACATATAAAATCCATACATACCCCAGAGTAATACCATACAAATAACATATAAAATCCATATATACCCCAGAGTAATACCATACAAATAACATATAAAATCCATATATACCCCAGAGTAATACCATACAAATAACATATAAAATCCATATATACCCCAGAGTAATACCATACAAATAACATATAAAATCCATATATACCCCAGAGTAATACCATACAAATAACATATAAAATCCATATATACCCCAGAGTAATACCATACAAATAACATATAAAATCCATATATACCCCAGAGTAATACCATACAAATAACATATAAAATCCATATATACCCCAGAGTAATACCATACAAATAACATATAAAATCCATATATACCCCAGAGTAATACCATACAAATAACATATAAAATCCATATATACCCCAGAGTAATACCATACAAATAACATATAAAATCCATATATACCCCAGAGTAATACCATACAAATAACATATAAAATCCATATATACCCCAGAGTAATACCATACAAATAACATATAAAATCCATATATACCCCAGAGTAATACCATACAAATAACATATAAAATCCATATATACCCCAGAGTAATACCATACAAATAACATATAAAATCCATATATACCCCAGAGTAATACCATACAAATAACATATAAAATCCATATATACCCCAGAGTAATACCATACAAATAACATATAAAATCCATATATACCCCAGAGTAATACCATACAAATAACATATAAAATCCATATATACCCCAGAGTAATACCATACAAATAACATATAAAATCCATATATACCCCAGAGTAATACCATACAAATAACATATAAAATCCATATATACCCCAGAGTAATACCATACAAATAACATATAAAATCCATATATACCCCAGAGTAATACCATACAAATAACATATAAAATCCATATATACCCCAGAGTAATACCATACAAATAACATATAAAATCCATATATACCCCAGAGTAATACCATACAAATAACATATAAAATCCATATATACCCCAGAGTAATACCATACAAATAACATATAAAATCCATATATACCCCAGAGTAATACCATACAAATAACATATAAAATCCATATATACCCCAGAGTAATACCATACAAATAACATATAAAATCCATATATACCCCAGAGTAATACCATACAAATAACATATAAAATCCATATATACCCCAGAGTAATACCATACAAATAACATATAAAATCCATATATACCCCAGAGTAATACCATACAAATAACATATAAAATCCATATATACCCCAGAGTAATACCATACAAATAACATATAAAATCCATATATACCCCAGAGTAATACCATACAAATAACATATAAAATCCATATATACCCCAGAGTAATACCATACAAATAACATATAAAATCCATATATACCCCAGAGTAATACCATACAAATAACATATAAAATCCATATATACCCCAGAGTAATACCATACAAATAACATATAAAATCCATATATACCCCAGAGTAATACCATACAAATAACATATAAAATCCATATATACCCCAGAGTAATACCATACAAATAACATATAAAATCCATATATACCCCAGAGTAATACCATACAAATAACATATAAAATCCATATATACCCCAGAGTAATACCATACAAATAACATATAAAATCCATATATACCCCAGAGTAATACCATACAAATAACATATAAAATCCATATATACCCCAGAGTAATACCATACAAATAACATATAAAATCCATATATACCCCAGAGTAATACCATACAAATAACATATAAAATCCATATATACCCCAGAGTAATACCATACAAATAACATATAAAATCCATATATACCCCAGAGTAATACCATACAAATAACATATAAAATCCATATATACCCCAGAGTAATACCATACAAATAACATATAAAATCCATATATACCCCAGAGTAATACCATACAAATAACATATAAAATCCATATATACCCCAGAGTAATACCATACAAATAACATATAAAATCCATATATACCCCAGAGTAATACCATACAAATAACATATAAAATCCATATATACCCCAGAGTAATACCATACAAATAACATATAAAATCCATATATACCCCAGAGTAATACCATACAAATAACATATAAAATCCATATATACCCCAGAGTAATACCATACAAATAACATATAAAATCCATATATACCCCAGAGTAATACCATACAAATAACATATAAAATCCATATATACCCCAGAGTAATACCATACAAATAACATATAAAATCCATATATACCCCAGAGTAATACCATACAAATAACATATAAAATCCATATATACCCCAGAGTAATACCATACAAATAACATATAAAATCCATATATACCCCAGAGTAATACCATACAAATAACATATAAAATCCATATATACCCCAGAGTAATACCATACAAATAACATATAAAATCCATATATACCCAGAGTAATACCATACAAATAACATATAAAATCCATATATACCCCAGAGTAATACCATACAAATAACATATAAAATCCATATATACCCCAGAGTAATACCATACAAATAACATATAAAATCCATATATACCCCAGAGTAATACCATACAAATAACATATAAAATCCATATATACCCCAGAGTAATACCATACAAATAACATATAAAATCCATATATACCCCAGAGTAATACCATACAAATAACATATAAAATCCATATATACCCCAGAGTAATACCATACAAATAACATATAAAATCCATATATACCCCAGAGTAATACCATACAAATAACATATAAAATCCATATATACCCCAGAGTAATACCATACAAATAACATATAAAATCCATATATACCCCAGAGTAATACCATACAAATAACATATAAAATCCATATATACCCCAGAGTAATACCATACAAATAACATATAAAATCCATATATACCCCAGAGTAATACCATACAAATAACATATAAAATCCATATATACCCCAGAGTAATACCATACAAATAACATATAAAATCCATATATACCCCAGAGTAATACCATACAAATAACATATAAAATCCATATATACCCCAGAGTAATACCATACAAATAACATATAAAATCCATATATACCCCAGAGTAATACCATACAAATAACATATAAAATCCATATATACCCCAGAGTAATACCATACAAATAACATATAAAATCCAATATATACCCCAGAGTAATACCATACAAATAACATATAAAATCCATATATACCCCAGAGTAATACCATACAAATAACATATAAAATCCATATATACCCCAGAGTAATACCATACAAATAACATATAAAATCCATATATACCCCAGAGTAATACCATACAAATAACATATAAAATCCATATATACCCCAGAGTAATACCATACAAATAACATATAAAATCCATATATACCCCAGAGTAATACCATACAAATAACATATAAAATCCATATATACCCCAGAGTAATACCATACAAATAACATATAAAATCCATATATACCCCAGAGTAATACCATACAAATAACATATAAAATCCATATATACCCCAGAGTAATACCATACAAATAACATATAAAATCCATATATACCCCAGAGTAATACCATACAAATAACATATAAAATCCATATATACCCCAGAGTAATACCATACAAATAACATATAAAATCCATATATACCCCAGAGTAATACCATACAAATAACATATAAAATCCATATATACCCCAGAGTAATACCATACAAATAACATATAAAATCCATATATACCCCAGAGTAATACCATACAAATAACATATAAAATCCATATATACCCCAGAGTAATACCATACAAATAACATATAAAATCCATATATACCCCAGAGTAATACCATACAAATAACATATAAAATCCATATATACCCCAGAGTAATACCATACAAATAACATATAAAATCCATATATACCCCAGAGTAATACCATACAAATAACATATAAAATCCATATATACCCCAGAGTAATACCATACAAATAACATATAAAATCCATATATACCCCAGAGTAATACCATACAAATAACATATAAAATCCATATATACCCAGAGTAATACCATACAAATAACATATAAAATCCATATATACCCCAGAGTAATACCATACAAATAACATATAAAATCCATATATACCCCAGAGTAATACCATACAAATAACATATAAAATCCATATATACCCCAGAGTAATACCATACAAATAACATATAAAATCCATATATACCCCAGAGTAATACCATACAAATAACATATAAAATCCATATATACCCCAGAGTAATACCATACAAATAACATATAAAATCCATATATACCCCAGAGTAATACCATACAAATAACATATAAAATCCATATATACCCCAGAGTAATACCATACAAATAACATATAAAATCCATATATACCCCAGAGTAATACCATACAAATAACATATAAAATCCATATATACCCCAGAGTAATACCATACAAATAACATATAAAATCCATATATACCCCAGAGTAATACCATACAAATAACATATAAAATCCATATATACCCCAGAGTAATACCATACAAATAACATATAAAATCCATATATACCCCAGAGTAATACCATACAAATAACATATAAAATCCATATATACCCCAGAGTAATACCATACAAATAACATATAAAATCCATATATACCCCAGAGTAATACCATACAAATAACATATAAAATCCATATATACCCCAGAGTAATACCATACAAATAACATATAAAATCCATATATACCCCAGAGTAATACCATACAAATAACATATAAAATCCATATATACCCCAGAGTAATACCATACAAATAACATATAAAATCCATATATACCCCAGAGTAATACCATACAAATAACATATAAAATCCATATATACCCCAGAGTAATACCATACAAATAACATATAAAATCCATATATACCCCAGAGTAATACCATACAAATAACATATAAAATCCATATATACCCCAGAGTAATACCATACAAATAACATATAAAATCCATATATACCCCAGAGTAATACCATACAAATAACATATAAAATCCATATATACCCCAGAGTAATACCATACAAATAACATATAAAATCCATATATACCCAGAGTAATACCATACAAATAACATATAAAATCCATATATACCCCAGAGTAATACCATACAAATAACATATAAAATCCATATATACCCCAGAGTAATACCATACAAATAACATATAAAATCCATATATACCCCAGAGTAATACCATACAAATAACATATAAAATCCATATATACCCCAGAGTAATACCATACAAATAACATATAAAATCCATATATACCCCAGAGTAATACCATACAAATAACATATAAAATCCATATATACCCCAGAGTAATACCATACAAATAACATATAAAATCCATATATACCCCAGAGTAATACCATACAAATAACATATAAAATCCATATATACCCCAGAGTAATACCATACAAATAACATATAAAATCCATATATACCCCAGAGTAATACCATACAAATAACATATAAAATCCATATATACCCCAGAGTAATACCATACAAATAACATATAAAATCCATATATACCCCAGAGTAATACCATACAAATAACATATAAAATCCATATATACCCCAGAGTAATACCATACAAATAACATATAAAATCCATATATACCCCAGAGTAATACCATACAAATAACATATAAAATCCATATATACCCCAGAGTAATACCATACAAATAACATATAAAATCCATATATACCCCAGAGTAATACCATACAAATAACATATAAAATCCATATATACCCCAGAGTAATACCATACAAATAACATATAAAATCCATATATACCCCAGAGTAATACCATACAAATAACATATAAAATCCATATATACCCCAGAGTAATACCATACAAATAACATATAAAATCCATATATACCCCAGAGTAATACCATACAAATAACATATAAAATCCATATATACCCCAGAGTAATACCATACAAATAACATATAAAATCCATATATACCCCAGAGTAATACCATACAAATAACATATAAAATCCATATATACCCCAGAGTAATACCATACAAATAACATATAAAATCCATATATACCCCAGAGTAATACCATACAAATAACATATAAAATCCATATATACCCCAGAGTAATACCATACAAATAACATATAAAATCCATATATACCCCAGAGTAATACCATACAAATAACATATAAAATCCATATATACCCCAGAGTAATACCATACAAATAACATATAAAATCCATATATACCCCAGAGTAATACCATACAAATAACATATAAAATCCATATATACCCCAGAGTAATACCATACAAATAACATATAAAATCCATATATACCCCAGAGTAATACCATACAAATAACATATAAAATCCATATATACCCCAGAGTAATACCATACAAATAACATATAAAATCCATATATACCCCAGAGTAATACCATACAAATAACATATAAAATCCAT